>NC_080587.1:43647027-44897027 GCF_029962835.1 Magnolia sinica | reverse complement strand
CAGACCACACCCAACTCGGTCTGGACTCAGTTCAGGATGGACTCAAACACCAAGTCAGTAGCCGTAGCAGTAGCAACAACCTCTCACTGTCCCTCTCTCTCTCTCATTTTCTTCTCTCCCACACCCTTTCTTCCTCTTCTGCTTTTTTACTCTTTTCTTTCTTCCTTACTCAAGCTAGCTGCATCCAGCAGCTATCTGGGCCCAGCTGACCCTAAGAATCAGTGGGTCGGGATCTACCCGGCTAGGTGCAGACTCGACCTGTGACCCATCTCTCTCTCTCTCTCTCTCTCTCTTGCTTCTTCTCACACTACTAGTCCAGCAACATCTGGACTCGAACAGATGCCCCTGACCCGCACTAGCTCAACTCAATCTGGACAGGCTGGGTCGACTCAGTGCAGAACCGAGTTTGCACCCGCACCACTCTCTTCTCTCCCTCTCTCTCTCTCTCTCTCTCTCTTTCTCTCTTTCCTTTCTCTCTCTCCTTTCTCCTTTCTTTCTCCTTGGTGTGAATCCCAATAGCTACAGGGCTCTTTTTATAGCAGTGGAAGGCAAAGATTCAATGGATGGAAAAACAGCCCACCTTGCAACAGTTGTGATCAAAAGAGGGCTACGTATGGGGCCCATCCATGCCTGGGGATGGATTGATGGTGCCCTAGCCCATCCAAAAAGTAAATTTTTAGGTCCGGTGTGGCCATCTCGTGATCGAATTTTGGTGGGTTATTAGGGAAGACAATCGGGCCTCTAATGGCAATTCACTTCACCGCATATTATAACATGATCTGGTCCATTTGAGTGGACCAAATGGAACCTTTAATCAATGTAGGGTCCACTTTTTAGGCCCCAAATGTCAGTTTCAGATTATCTCGCGAGATAACCCAATTTTCTTCATTTTCTCACGATATGGAGTGTTTCTCTCCTTAATCTCGTACCGCCCTTAAGGGAAGGCTGGGATTGCTTCATGTGGCCTAAGGAACGGCCAGGAGTGCGCCGGCATTTCCTTCCCAAAAAGGAAAATCTCTTCATTTGCTTTCTAAAGGCGGCCCTGCCCGGCTATTTACGAAAATGGGAGAGCGTGGCTCTCCCTAGGTGATGGATGGCTGGGTTGGATGACACTCATCAAGCCGATCATGGGCCACTGATATAGCCACAGAT
Organism: Magnolia sinica; assembly: GCF_029962835.1. Classification (NCBI taxonomy): domain Eukaryota; kingdom Viridiplantae; phylum Streptophyta; class Magnoliopsida; order Magnoliales; family Magnoliaceae; genus Magnolia; species Magnolia sinica. The sequence continues at coordinate 44,895,875 of NC_080587.1, read as the reverse complement.
CTGGCCCACATCATGGATCCTAGCCACGGGTGGTCTTTGGACGGTTTTAGTCTAATTTCTTCGTTCCCCTACGTGGGCTTAAGAGCCTATACTATTTTGTTTAAATGGGGACCATGAGTCTAATGGATGGTTTGGGTCGCTTGAAAAGTGGCTAAGGTGGGCCACTGTTGAGCTCAAAGATTGGCAGTTTAAAAGTTTTAAATGGACGAGAAGACCCGTTTTCAAATTTGGCTCGGTCAACAACTATTTGATCGAGCCTGCAGTTCTAATGCACCTCGCACACTTATGCATGGGGTGTACATGCACTCTGTGTGGGGTCCACCGCGATGTTTGTGATAAATCCAATCTGTCTATTCATCTTAGGACCCTGACGTAGGGGTTCCGGCCCATTTTGGGGTGGGGCCGAGGCCCAGGTGGGCCATATCAGCTTTTCAGGTTACTTTACAGCCAATACCGTCAATCCAATAACTGGATTGACCTGGTACTTGATTTCAATGGCCAAATGTGGGCTTGAGATGCATTAATTGCTCGGTTCGCTATCCACTAGCCCCTGGAGGTTGATTACAGGGCGTCACTTCGTTCTTTACTATTAGTTGCCTCAAGGATTATTTTAACTCAAGATGATTAATCAAAGTTACCTTCTTGCCTTTCATGGGGTGCAATCAGTTTCCAGGACTCCGATGGATGGCTTCAACGTTGACTAAAAGTCCCATCCTGTGTCAAGTTCAAGTTGTCTAGTTAGTCAGTCTTGGTTTTCATAGACGTAGTTTTAAGGGGTAAAACCCGTGTACCAGAGGTATGGGGTGTTACATGAACCCTCTGGTTGGCCCTGCCGCTTAGGTTGTTGATTTATTTTTACTTTATGGATTGAACCTTCATGGTCGGCCCTACTGCCTGGGTTGTTGATTTATTTTACTATGTGAATTGAACCTTTATGGTCGGCCCTACTACGTGGGTTGTTGATTTATTTTGCTTTGTGGATTGTGTAAGTGCTATAGTTTATATCCCTGTTTGTTGTCAAATTTGTGGTGCCAAAATCACTATTATACTCTGTTATATATAACTTGCATAAGTGAAGCTCTCTCAAGGATCAACATTCATAATCAGCTAAAGCTCACAACAAGCAAAGCTCACAAGTACAAGGATCAATCTTGAATGCAAGAACTGCTCACAAGACAAGACTCAAGCTGCAAGACTTCAAGAAGAGTAGAAGGCAATTTGTAAAGAACTCAAGACTCTTTTAAGATTGAGCTACATCAAGATTTCAACTACATCAAGACTTCAAGGCTTATACTTCAAGGTCACTTATTCCTAATGTTTCAATGTCCATACTTCATGGTTGAGGTTTGACTGACCATAGGTTGACCTTAGAAGTAGGTCATTTTGGATACATAAGTCGAATGTTTATTTTACATAATTTTGGTCTGTTCTTCGACTAGTCCTAGGCCTTCTTCGACTAGTCCTAAACTTGCTTCGACCAGTCTAAGAAATTCCTCAATCAGTCGTGAGTTTATTACAAATTCCGGATGAAATCTGTTAGGCTTCGACTAGTCCAGAACTGCTCGACCATGAAGGAATGTGAAGATCTTCGACCAGTCGTAAATCTTCGACTCAAAATACGATGTGTTATAGGTTCTTCGACCAGTAGTACATCCTCGACCAATTGACCTTCGACCGATCGTAGAACGGTCAGAGCTTATCCCACCGGATCTTTCAAATATTTATTATTGCTTCGACTAGTCGAAGAGCTCCCTAGACCAGTCGAAGACACGATCTGCTCACCTATAAATAGTGCACGAATCTCAGAAGAAATTATCGAATTAATTAATCTATTTAAGCCAATCTTCGTCGAACTTCTGAGAGATAATTCTGTGCTCCATCTAAGCTAAGTGTGCTTATTTAATATTCTCTTTCCTTAGCTTTATTTTAATTGATTTTGTTTCTGCTATTCCAATCTGATTTGATAAGAGGAATTATTATTCCCTTTCTTTGGAATCAAAATCAATTAAGGCAAGCCCTATTCGGTTTAATTTAAAATCTATTAGAATTAGAACCATTGTAATTGAGTACTGGACATTGAACTTGGACATTCAATCATTTACTCTGATTTGGTTCTACCGGGCTGGTACAACGAATGAGATAATCAGGTATTTTACATTTAATTGTAAATTCTTTTTTGTTTTGGTTTGTTTTAAGATTTGCTAGAAAAATCTTATTGTATTGGTTATCTGAGGAGAGCCAGGAAAACTCAGAAGTGGGATTTTTTTAATTGTGTAAGCCCACATGCAAAGACACAATTATAAAGGTTTTTGGGTGAACCTGGGAAAACCTATTTTTAGTAAACTCTAATATCCCCTGTGTGAGGATATTAGGAGTGGAGTAGCATTTTGTGTGGCTGTTGTTTAACAGTTGGTGAACACACAGGCGAACCACTATAATCCCTTGTGTTGTGGTTGAATGATTTATACTTCTGATTTTTAATTATTCTTTTGTGGGATGTATGTATGGTGGTGAATGTTGTAATCATTTAATTCAAGCATTGTGAGAATGTTGTAATAGTTTAGAATTTATTTTCTGCTATTTCTTTTTCAGCTTGATTTACAATTTCTTTTAAAAGTTGTTCCAGCAAGGTTGCCCTGCCATTTTTATGGTGTATGGCTGTCCCTAGAACAATACATTTGTGATTCAATTTATTTTAATTCAGTTTGTATTTATTTCTGTATTCCTCTTCGATTTGAGATTTGATACAAAGATCTTTCTAGAAATAAGGTTGTCCTACCATAAACTCTGGTTTTTGGTGTAAGGTTGTCCTTAGAATAACATTTGTATCAACCTCTCAAGATCTGAATTTTGAGGCTATTTTTCTTTCCTGCATTGTGATTTACTTTGGCTATCATATTCTATTTAATTCCGCTGTTATAAGTTTTATTTGGCATTGTCCTATTCACCCCCCCCCCCCCCCTCTAGGACATATAGCTAGGCCTTTTCAGATTGAACCCTCATGATCAACCCTATTGCCTGGGGTGATGATTTATTTTGCTTTGTGAATTGAACCCTTAAGGTTGGCCCTGCCGCCTGGGTTGTTGGTTAAGTTTTTATTTTTATTTTAAGTATCATACTTACTATTTAAATTAGTAGTATTTGTTATGTGGTGTGGATGGTTTATGTCCCGTTAGAGTAGGGATCAAAACAATCGAGTCTCCTCCGAAAGCGGACTAGTTCTAAGCCTTGATCATTCACTTAGAAGAGGAACTCAACATCACTTGGATTCCATCGCAGACCCAGTTGATAATCCAAATCCAAATCTGCCAGTCCAACTATAAATTAAAACAGAGAAATCCAACGTAATCCTCCTCTTGATGATGAAAATGAAGTTCAGAGGAATGTGTTAAACCAACCGCGAACTTTACGTGAACATCTACACCCTGAGAGATCAACTTTACCATCTTGCATAGTGTTCCCTGCTCACACATGGAACATTAATTTTAAACCAAGTGTGATTCAATTGATTCCTAAATTTCATGGCTTGGATTCTGAAAGCCCCTACTTACATCTCAAGGACTTTGAGGAAGTAATTGCAACATTACAAGTAAACAATGGCAATAAGGATGCAATTAAGCTTAGGTTATTCTCATTTTCTCTAAAGGATCAGGCCAAAGCATGGCTCAACTCTCTAAGACCTAATACCATCACTACATGGCAGGTCTTAAGTAGAGAGTTTTTGAAAAAAATCTTTCCCGAGCACAAAATAAATGCGCTTAAACAGGAAATCATGTCGTTCTCCCAAAAGGGGAATGAACTATTTTTTCAAGCTTGGGAGCGCTTCAAAGACCTTCTACTTACTTCTCAACATCTTGGTTATGAACCATGGCACATGCTTGATGCGTTTTGAAAGGAGTTCACCATTAATACTTGTCAGTTCATAAAGATGATGTGTGGTGGAACCTTTCTTGACAAAGATCATAATGAGGCTTGGGATTTTCTAGACATGTTAGCAGAGAATATGTAGACATGAGATGTCTCTGCTAAACCAGACCAAACTAGACCCATTCCTAGAGAGAAAGTGGGGATGTATGTCCTAAGAGAGGAAGACGACCTTAATGCAAAATTCGTTGTATTGGCTAGAAAGGTCGAAGTATTGAAAATTAGGAAGGTTGATATGGTTAAAGAAAACACTTCCTTAGGTAATTTTTGTAGCATTTATGGTGGTGCAGACCATGACACAAAAGATTTTCTAATAATCCTAGCTGTACAAAATATCACGCATGAGCATGATGAGCAAGCAAATGCTATAAATAACTACCAAAAGTCAGTTATGCAACCAATAGGAAACACGTATAATCCAAATTGGTATAACCATCCTAATCTTAGTTGGAGGAATGGACCATAAATTAATACGCCCAATGCACCTCAAATGCCTCTACAAAATAACTTCTTTGGGACATCTAACAATGCCCCATATATGCCCCCATCAAAGCGATCATCTATGGAGGATGCATTGACCGCATTCATGAACTCTCAAGCTCAAGCAAATCAGCCTCTAATCCAATCAAATCAAGAATTAAAGACGGCTATGGCTAGGATTGAGACTCAACTAAATGCTAGGAAAAAATGCACCATTCCTTCTCAACCTGTGCCAAACCCTAGAAATACATATTTCATTGGAGACTCAAATCCAAGCGAGCTACATCTTGAACAAGACAAGGCCATTATTTTCTTGAGAAGTGAAAATGAGGTCGATAACAAGATAATGCAACCGGTAGAAATACTGGAGGATGAGCCACCATCTCAAGAGAATGATGAATCGGCTATGGTTCAAGAGCCACAAAAATAAAAGGATAAAGAGAGTAAGTTATATGAACCTCTAGTTCCGTTCCCATCTAGACTTCAGAACCCAACTATCCCCATGAAATATCAAGAGGTGTTGGATGCGCTCCAAAAGGTTACTATTAATATTCCTCTGTTTGATGTCATTAGACAAATTCTACCATATGCTAAATATCTCAAGGACTTATGCACTATAAAGAGGAAATTAAATGTGTACAAAAAGGCCTTCCTTACTGAGAAATTGAGCGGTATCATTCAACAAAGGGCCATACCCAAATACAAAGACCCAGAAAATCCCACTATTCCTTGTATTATTGAAAATTTTCAAATTGAGCATACTTTGCTTGATTTGGGTGTAAGTGTCAACTTAGTACCTTATTCGGTTTACCAACAAATGGGGTTAGGTAGCTTAAACAAACTACGATTACACTCTAACTCGCTGACCGCTCCATTAAGGTACCAAGGAAAATTTTAGAAGACGTATTAGTCCAAGTGGAGAAATTCTACTTCCCCGTGGATTTTATTATACTAGACATTGAACCATGTGTAAATGCAAGCGCTTAAGCTTTCATCATTTTAGGCCACCCATTCCTAGTAACTTTAAATGCAATTATAAATTGCAGGAATGGAATGATGAACTTATCTTTCGGTAACATAACTCTAGAGCTAAGTATTTTTAATCTATGTAAGTAGCCCATTGATAATAATGATATCCATGAGTTAAATTTCATGGACTGCCTGATAGAAGAAGAGGAATTGGAACCTAGTCTGACTAAGGAGTTGATTCAAGTCTTTGGGGACTTAAAAAATTCTGATTTAGAAAAAGTGCTTGCTGAAATTTGTGATGATAATAAGAGCACTACCAACCAGGTCATTAGTATGTACCAATGGAGACCATACACTCAAATCCTATCTATCGAGACTCTCGACCTCTGTCATCACCAACCAATGTTCAAAAGCTTGATCTAAACCCACTACTAAATGAGCTTAACTATGTATACTTGGGTGAAAATAAAACTTATCCTATGATGATCTCTTCATTTTTAGACAAGGATCAAGAGATTAAATTATTAAATGTTCTAAGGGACCACAAAGGAACCTTGGGCTAGACCATTTCTGACATCAAGGGTATAAGCCCTTCCATATGCACCCATCGGATCCACCTTGATGAAGACATCAAACTAATTAGACAACCTTAAAAGCGTCTCAATCCAAACATGGTGGAAGTTGTAAAAAATGAGGTGATCAAATTATTGGATGTGGGAATCATCTACCCAATGTCACATCCTAAACTCGGAAACCGGGCTTACAGGATTCCCGATTACCAAATCCGGCACCGACAACCTCCATAGCACCCCATTCTCAGCTTCAAGTGCCTATACGTTAGATTCTGATCCTAGGATCCTACAAAGAGGATTTTTAATATGAATTTTTTGTAAAGGAGCATAACCACAAGTATAACCAAGTCATAAGCGATAACAACACCACATATTCACTATAATAAAAAAACTTTAAAGTACAATACATAAAGGGGGAAATACAAGACAAATATCAAAGCTCCAGAAGCTCAGTAGCACACTCCTACCTTAGCTCGACTGGTTTCTGGCGTCACCTACATGCAACGATCGTGTATAAGCTTATAGAAAGCTTAGATGGTGGTGTAAGTGTGTGCACAAGGTAAGTGCCAAGTATGCAATATCAGAGTAATGCAGAAACATGCTAGTAAATACATGATGCTATCAGCCGTACTAAGGCTATGCAATGCAAGGCCTATCATGGCTAATATCATATGCGAGATGCAACTCAAGCATACAAATCCTTATCCGAATTCACATATCAATACAGCTCAGCTTTAAAATATCACCGGGGTTTATTACACTCTACATCAGATCACCGTCCACTAGACGCGCAACCATACATGTGGACGAGACCACACTATCCGTCTGACCAGTAGTCAGCCAATATCTACCTGGCATGTCGATAATGAACCCATTTATGAGCTGGTTAAACTCAGCTTAACTTTGCCCCCTACCCTCAGGCGGATAAGGCCACACCCCCTTCCAACCGACCATGACACAGTGGGAGACACGGCCTAACGGTATATGGCCCTCGTGTACTCATGTATCCACTCGGTCTCGACGTTGGAGCAACCTCCTGGTACCATAAGGGTTTAGGGACTTTCACCCAGGGACACCCTTGTGCTCCAGTGCTAGAACCAAAATATTTCTGGTATCTAATCCTACCATCCACAATATGCCTGCGGAGCCTACAACCCTGATGTCGATAGGGCGTACAGTGATCATATCACACAATGCAAGATGCATGAGTCATATTATCCAGTCATACATCAATCTTGCGCATACCGTGCACTTATGTGGGGCAACTTCATCTATCAGGGAGTCCCATAAACAATCCGCCTAATGGAATAGGCTATGATCAGTCACTTATCATATCAAGCATACATATGATGCGTATAGGCATGTTTCACAATGCTATGCTACCACAAAATCAGTGTGTACTACTAGACTAAGTACACTAGCATGATTATCAAATATAGCAGGTGATGATCGACCAAGAGTAGGGGCTGAACGATACGCCCCATTAAACATATAGAAGTCTATATGGAATGGTCCATGTTAGACTATCATTACCTACTCTAGGTACTAGCATATCATATGTCCTAAGGTGGGGTCCACTAAAAGGTGGTGGCTCTAACTTATGCATTAAGGTAGTTTCCACATAGTAGATATACCAAATCTGATACCACATATTCATCCGTATATGGCAAGGGGTGATGATGTACTAAACAATGGTTATACCAAATATGATACCACGTATTCTTCCATTTATGGCAAGGGATGATGATGCACTAATGACAAGGATGAACCTTACACTTGTCTTAACAAGGAGATGGATGGTGTGGAAGATATGTACATTTCATGAGGTCCTAGCAAATGGGATACAAGGGTAGGATGCATCTCTCGTGGAGAGTGAAGTGGGTATACAATAAGGTGAGTTCATAGGGTGAGCTAACCGGGTGAATAATTAGGCTTTCTCAATCTCTTATAATGAATAAACTGGGCTTCCTTATAGGGCCCGATACATACACAAAGTGAGCTTGGTGGATTTCATACATCTAGGATGATGTGTCCTTTTAAGCGGATTGGGAAGCTCATTCAACACCTAAGTGGGCCTTAGGTATGGTCACTGATCTTGGGTAGAACATGTATCTAGGTGGGACACATTGTTATGGAAGGCCTAGTAGGTACACAAGGTGGGCTTCAACGTTGTGTAATCTTACGAGGTGCAATGGAAAGCAACGACATCAATGGGGGGCCCAACGGTTTGGGATAGCCCAATAAGGAAGATGGGGAGTGGGCTTACAATGGGTCCTAGGGAGATTTGCAATGGTGGGGCCTTTAACCACTATTGCTCCTACGGTGCGGCCCATTTGGGACTTAGGTTTGACTAACAATGGGGCCCACAACCTTTATACTATCTAGAGGATGGATGGATAGTGCGTGTACAACACACACATCATGGTGGGCGTGGAAAAAGTGGATGGACAACAATCATACAACACATATATCATGGTGGGCCTTACAAGGCGGCCACACACTCCAAAACATGGATGAGTAGCACATATAACATATACATTAAGGTGGGACTCTACTCAAGACTAGGGTAAAAGAGAGGATGGGGAGATGGGCTTCATGGTGGGCCCTAGGATGGTTCCCAACGGTGGACATTTAACCACCACTATTCCCTATGGTGCGGTCCATCTGGGATAGAAATCGGAATCACAGCGGGGCCCTCGGCCCTCCAAATATCTAGAAAACAAATGGACAAAGTGTGTACATCACTCATGCATGGTGGGCCTCACACCTCATAATTGGACCTCCCACTTTACAATGGCCTAACACATCACAATGGGCCCCATACAAGGGCCTCATATACATCACAATGGGCCTCATATACATCACAATAGGCCTCACACATGGGCCCTATGAAACATCACATTGGGCCTTGCACAAGGGCCTCATATACATCACAATGGGCCGCATCACATGGGCCTCATATACATCATAATGGGCCTCATATACATCAGGTGGGCCCTGCATATAGCAAGTGGGCCCTGCATGTGGCAGACGAGCCCCACCGAGTGGACATCATGGATATGAAACACATACATCATGGTAGATTCCATCGTCTGAGATGGACGATGGAGATACAACATGTACAGCAAGGTGGATCCCACCGTCCACGCTGGACGGTGGAGATACCACAGATGTAGGTAGGTCCCACCGTCCCAATCTACTGGATGGTGTGGATTAAAATACATACATCCTGGTGGGTCACACCGTCCAGGTGGACGATGTAGATAAAACACATATATCACGGAGGGTCCCCACCGTCCACTTGTTGGATGGTGGAATGCAACACATTCATCAAGGTGGTGCCACGTGGGTGGGCCACCAAAGTTTGGATCAAGCTGTTATTCGTGTTTTGCCTCTCCAGCAGCGCCTGCTAATGGACGGTGAAGATACAATACATATATCATGGGTCCCACGTCCCACGTCCCATGTACAGACGAACGGCGTGGATCATACACATACATCACTGTGGGGTCCACGTCCACGTGGCTGGATGTCGTGGAATAAAATACATATATCATGGTAAGCCCCATGATTTGGAAGGTCTGGATGACCCACCGTCCCTGCTGGATGGTGGGGATATAATAGATATAGTAAGGTGGGTCCACTCGTGTAGATAAAACAGGTACATCAGGTGGGTCCACGTGGTGGCCCACCAGCATGGGATACAAGCTGATATTTGTATCTTACCTTTGTCCAGACGCTGGTCTGGATGTAACACGTATGATAAGGTGGGGTCCACGTAGGTGGCCCACCTAGCTTGGGATCTAGGTGATCTTTGTGTTTTCCCTTCTATTGGGCTTGTGTGACCGGTCGGTCATGCTAGCCCATTTGGACAGCGGTGGTCCCACTAGTGGACAGCAAGGTGGTCCGTTCGGTGGATGGTTTGGATAAAAATACATGCATCATGGTGGGCTGCAAAAAAATGGGAAAGAGAGAGAGAGAGAGAGAGAGAGAGAGAGAGAGAGAGAGAGAGAGAGAGAGAATTGTGTGGAGGGGAGGGGCTCCGCCACTATGAGCCCTCCATTGGGCTTTACAATACATACATTAAATGGGTCCCACCACATGTGGGCCCACAAATCAAAAGAATCCATAGTGGAAATCCCTTTCCTACTAATCAAATTGTAAGGTCTAGATGACCTTCTTACCACCAAAATAAACATCATGATGGGGTCCATGGAGAATGGCCCCATCATGGAATGAACATATGAATCATGGTGGGCCATCGGCCACACCTGGGGTCCAAAGTAGGATCCATACCATCAATCGGTAGGCCTCACTTGACCCATCACTAAAATTGTGATCTAATCCTATAAAACACCCACCGTTAGATCTTCTTCTTGGTTCCTTGGAATGCTAAGCTCCTTGGCTTCTTCTTTGATAGAAGATGATGAAAATTAAAGGGTTAGGATGAGAGATTTGGGGTAGGGAGTGGGCCACACACTTGGGTTCTTCTCTCCTTGTAAATGCATGGACATTCTCTCTCTTGGGTTGCTTGGGAAATGGGTAAAGAGAGAGAGAGTGGTTGTTGTGTAAGGGAGATGGGATGGAGTGATGGGTGGAGTGATGAGTGGGGTGATGGGTGTGAGTGACATAAGAGTTGACTTTGGGGAGGGTTGCTTGTCTTAGGGAGAAAGAAAGGATGGGTTGTGATGGGATGTGTACTTGACTTGCACTTAATTGATTGATGTGATAGATTGGTAGAGATTCTCTCAGCTCAAAATATACGTGGGCCCACAACTCCTGACCTGGGTATCGCATTGGTGTGCAAAATGTTGCATTTGAACCACGGCAACGGCGTGGTCATTAGGGTATAAGTCTCGAGTCGAGTCGACTCAGATCTTCGGGATACAACTTAAGGTCGCGCGCAAACTTTGTCTACAGGTCGCAGGTTATCGAAATTTGACGAGGGTCGTGGGAGTTGGCAGAATGGTACGGACTAGGACATGGGCCTTACAACTCTCCCCTCCAAATAAAAATTTTATCCTCAAAATTTACATTATAACACAACTAGACAGAGCTCACAAAGGAAGGGAAACCATATCACTATATATAATCAGAACCACTACATACAATCAAACATAGAAGAGATGGGGATAGCGCTTTTGAACCTTAGCCTCGCGCTCCCAAGACGCCTCCTCGACACTATGGTGACTCCATTGATCCTCGGATCCCGGTTAGAAATGATCGAAACTGGGATACTATGTAGCCTCACAATCCCATCAATGACTAATCTAACAATACAGTCCTAAGGCTTGGTCGTACGAATCGTCGACTCCTCCTGATGACTGCGGGTCTTGTCGGGCCACGTAGAACCTGGTCTGGGCCAGCTGGGGAGCTGAAGGTCCCCTCTAGGGTCACGCCTGCTGCTGGTGCCGCTATAGTGGCCTACACTACTACCTCGGTGGCTGATGTTACTATTGTGGGGGTCTTTACTGCTGCTACGGTGGAGGCTGATGTGGCCCTCTTGACTGTTATTACTGCTAGGGGTGGGGGCACTCCTTCCTACAGTGTCCTACCCCACTGCATCCAAAGCAAGTACTAGTAAACTATCTCGGAGGTGGTGCCAGAGGTGCTGCTGATACTACTGGGTGGCCTGCGTGCCTTTGCTGGGATCAGTGCTGCTATCACTGGGAGCCACCGGAGGGGGCCTTCCTCTTCCGGTCTTCTCTTTGATCACGAACCCTCTGCAAGTCGGCCCACTTTGCCTCATAGACCTGAGGCCACTGAACTACCTCCTTGAATGTTGGGAGTATGTGCCTAACAACAGCTCTCCTGAGGCCATAACATAAGACGTTCTCAAAACAGCCAGCCTTCTGACCCTCATTATCAACCAAGTACAATGCATATCTGGAAAGCACGACAAAGTGAGCCATGTACTGAGCTATGGACATATCCCCTTGCACTAGAGTCTCGAACTTCAGTGCATGCTACTGTCAGATGTGGTTGGGGAAGAACTTTCGGTCAAACCGGTCTACAAAGTCCTCCCATGTCCAAACAAAATCAAGCCCAACAGCATTGTTAGCCAGCATTTCAACTTGGTGTTCTAAGGAGAGAAGACGGCCTCCTCAGTTTCGAGATCATTAAGCCGGACCCACAGGAGCTAAATCGAATTGGAACTGGGAAGAAGAGTCCCGATGTTCCTCAAGCTGGTCTGCTGGTACCGGGTCGGCTGTGGCAATCGTTGTGAGAGCCTTCTTTCTTCCCTTTGCCATTGTAAACCCCTTGGGGGGTGAAAATGGCATTAATGTCCCCTCCCACAGACGGCGCCAAACTGTTGATGCAAGAATCTGGTCCACCCATTTTAGACCTTCGAGTACCTACGCCAAAAGAAGACAAACGGGACCTTGGCTAGAGCAAGGGACCCTCTGATGCCAAAGTCAAGTTAGGAATTTGGGTTTGGTAGTATCGAGGGGTTTTAAGTGAGAGATTTTGTGTACCTTTCATTGTAGATAGGCCCTCTCACTACCAAAAAATGGGGAAAGGATATAGACAATATAGGTTTTTAGCTACGGATATAAACCATAGTTAGATTACTACAGATTATATCCGTAGCAGAAAGGTTGCTACACCACTGAAAATTGACGGTCTTATAAGGAACTTTTTAAGGCCCACCATAATATGTGTTCTATCTAATCCTTCCATCTGTTTTTAAATATAATTTTAGGTATCATCCCAAAAAATGAGGTATTTTTAAGGCTCAATTGGACCACATGATAGGAAATAGTAGAGATTAAATCACACGTGATGTCTATGGTGTGGTCTAGTTTGGCGTTCAATATATCTCATTTTTGGGATCATTACCTAAATGTATTTATAAAAATAAATGGATGGAATGGATAAACCCTATACATCATGGTGGGCTCCACGTAGGTACCCAATCCATGCCTAAAATAATTGGGTGCGCGCTCAAAATAGAGCTGCGCACCCAAATGAATATGCAGCCCTTTGTACCCTTTTATTCCTCTCTCTCTCGCTCTCTCTCTCTCTCTGCGCCCAAAAGTGAGTCTCCTCTTTGCACCCTAAACCCTTTCTCTCTCCCTCTCCCCCTTTCTCTTAATCATCCCATTTTTGTTGGGGCTAAGCGGCGCCGATTCGTGATCCCGTCCGGCAACCTCGCGGTTTACATTGGGGCTGAGCAGTGCCGGTTCGTGATCCCAACCCAGTTCCTCAACCTCCCGATTTTCGTCTCCCTCCTGAAGAAAGTAGAAGAGGAGTTCAGATTCCAGACGTGCAGTAGCCTGCTTTTGCCCTGTGAGGTGGGTTTTTTCAAAGGGGTTTTAAAGATTCTTGAGAAGGGCGAGCAGAGATTCTATGGAGTAGAACTAGAAGAGGTTTTTAAGACTTTTTTCGAGGTTAGTTTTGATCCTTGCAAGGAAATGATGGGATCTTGCCATGGCTTCACGCACCTGTTGCAGAAGACTAGGGTTTAAGGGTTTCGGATGGGTTTTTGCTATTTTTTTAGGTCATTGGGTTTTTTTCCTTTTTAGAAAAAAGGAGGGGTCTTTTTATAAAGAAAAAAAAGGGGGTCTTTTAGATGCAATGCGAGGGGGTTTAGGATTTTTCCTTCCCTTCTTTTTTCCATCCATGAAGCCAATGTTTGGGGGTTTCAATGAGATGTTGATTAGCTTTTCTAAATAAAAAAAAAAATCATCCCATTTTCAAAGCACTAGCATTTTCTCTCTCTCGCAATCTCAATGGATTTGGAAAGGTGAGTGATTTCTCCTTTTCTTTTTTAATGATTTCCTTATGTTTTGCGGATCTTTTTCGATTCTCGATTGAAGATCTCGATTATCAGTGAAGAAATGGGATTTTGATTTTGGAATTTATCGCCTCATTTGCTGCATTTCCAGCATTTTTGCTCTCATTTCTCCATTTAGGGTTTTGTTTATGTGGTTAAAACTATTTGATAAAATGCCTCAACAAGGATGGCACGTGCACAATGGCTACGTACATGCATGTGGATTGTTGCATTCACTTTCCTATACCTTCTTAACTCATCCGCCCCATCCGCCCTTAACCCCATTTTGAGATTTCCTCCTTTGCAAAAACTCACCGAGTGTTTCTGGGTTATTCTATGACATATAGACTCATGTATGCATCATGTTATCCATAAATCAAGCTTACCGCCTTCGAATATGTAATTAACTTGGGAAGTTTGGCGACTGATTTAAGATATTTTAATTCCATCAAGCAAATGTTAGTGGCATTTCAGCATCTAGGATCATTAGATTGGTGTGGTTCTTTGTGCGTGGCCAAACAGATGAACGGTCCAGATCCCATAAATGTGAGTGCTTCTTAACTAACTTAGACATTGGTGTTTATAGCACCAGGTCACACACATCAATGTTGGTACGCATGGGACACCCGACCCATGTATTAGGTGGAACCAATGGTGTATTTCATTTCAGGCATTTCATTTCAGGTCGGTTAACTGTCATGTAGACCATACATTTTCTGTTAAATAAAATGAAATTGCTGATTTTATAAATGTGTTGCAGGTAAAGAGGGGCTTGCATATGCCAATGAGCAGGGGCTGTAAATATGGAGGCGACTGGCTATGAGGCTGGGGCTGGGCTTGCAGCTGAGTCTGAGGATGCGGATGAGGTTGGGGCTTGCAGCCTGGCTACACGTGATTCAGATATGCTTTCTTTCCTTTATATTATGATTTAGATGTGTATAGATATTCTATGAGTTTTTGCAATCCACGCATTTGAATCATCATATATGCTTATGATTTTAATGCACCAAAAACCACCCATGTAATCTCAGCCCTGCAAATGCGTCAGCATATCATGCTCATGGACTTGACATAGATATGTTTGATGTCGCCTAGGTGCGGAACCAGTTGTCCATTCCATTGTTACCAAGATCACCAACCCACCTCATTCTTTTGACAAAAAAGAAAATGAAAAAGAAAAAAAAGGTGGCACTTCTAGCAGTCATAGATATTATTGTCCTCAGCCCCTAGAGTCTGCACTTGGATGTTCTGATTTCTTTGTGCATGCATTTTTTTCCATTGAATTCAATATCAATGAGTTTCTCAAATGTAGGATGTTTTTCTAGCAGTGATTTCTTTGTTCTGATTCCTTTTACTTTATACCAATGTTTTTATTCTCAAAGTTTAATTTATCTACTTCATTATGGTGTTTTCTCATAGGATGCAAGCTCTAGTTGAGGACTACATTTTCAGTGGAGGCGTTTTCTCTATGCCGGTATTTCAGTATACTAATGAGGAAAAAATCTCTTAAGGTTAGTGTTGCATGGTTAGGTTTATGTACTAAAAATAATTAGAAAACAATTGATTTCTGGAGAGGAGCACTGAACACAGTAATTTTGTAGCGAGCTGTCTGCTTTGTATATTTCAAACCAAGTTCAAATGGACCCTTTGATCATCAAGCTTCTTGAGGATGATGAGGTTAACAACATTCTTCTAAGCTTTACCTTTTGTTATATTTATTGAAGGTTTCCAAATTTATTTATTTAATTTTTGAATGGCAGTTTCCAGCTTTTTAATTTTCCAACTAAGAACATGTTCTTTTATTTCTTCTCGATGCTCCAGGATGAGAACATACATTCTAGAAAGGATGTGGAGGCATTAATAGTTGCCTTAAACAGAGATATTAGAGGAGAAACGTCTATTTTTCAGCCTGTTGATCTAGATGCTGGTTAGATTATTAATTCCCCCAGCTCTGTGTGTGTATGTGTGTGCGTGCATGTGGCCTGGTGCTCGTGCATGACTCTCTTTCTTTTAGTTTACATCTAGTTGTAGAAAGCAGCTTGGATTGCATTATAGGAGTAATTTACAAGGAAAAACTTATGTGACCGCATTCTTGAATTTGGATAATAGAATAATACACCCACTTTTGAAACCTTCTTGGGCCCACTGAAATGTTTACTTGTCATCCAACTTATTGATAAGGTCACATAGACCTAGATGAAGGGAAAACATAAATATTAGCTTTTACAGCCAACAAAAAAGGTTTTAGTAGTGGGCATTCAATCACCGTTGTTTCTTGTGATGTGGTCTACTTAAGCTTTTGATTTACTTTTATGAGAAGGATGGGTGAAACGGATGGACAACATGGATAAAATACATACATTGCAGTGGGCCCCACAATAGCCAACACCACTTGCTAGGTGGTGTTGGGTCACCACCACCCAATCCGTACAATCTTTACAATTATCAATCTAATTTTGCCTAATAAATTTTACACCAGTTAGATGGGCATTGATGAACTTGTCCCTGTAGCTTTTCGGCTGTGTTGTATCGACATAAGGTTCACAATTTAAGGGATGTGGTTTGCATGGTATCCATGACAACAAGTAACTTGGTGGTGTTGGGATGTGGATTGCATGGCTGTTGGAAAATATTTCACAAAATAATAATGAAAATGGAAAGATAAAAAATAAAATTAATTAACACTAGGCTGAAGTTTTAGAAATAAGAATACATTGGGTAGAATAGTGATAACGTAGGGCCTAGGTGTGGAACCAGCTGTCCATTCCAATGTTACCAAGAGCACCAATCCACCTCATTCTTTTGACAAGAAAGAAAATGAAAAAGAAAAAAAGGCGGCACTTCTAGCAGTCATAGATATTATTGTCCTCAGCCCCTAGAGTCTGCATTTGGATGTTTTGATTTCTTTGTGCATGCAGCATGCTTCCATTGAATTCAATATCAGTGAGTTTCTCAAATGTAGGATGTTTTGCTGGCACTGATTTCTTTGTTCTAATTCCTTTTACTTTATACCAATGTTTTTATTCTCAAAGTCTAATCCCGATTTTGGCAAATCACATGTCCTCAACTTCAAATTCGCCATCTTAGAGTGGTAGTTCCCTCCACAATTGCAATTTGTTCCATTTTACTTTTTCCAACAATTTCTATAATTGCATATATGTGGAGGAAAGAACCCCTTCAGTTGGTTGGAATCCAACATGGAGGATGTGGTGCTTAGCATATATATTTAGTAAGATATCATACCGACCCTAGAAAAACTTGGGAGTTTCAAAAGTGGACCACTAATGTTGAATTGGCAAAAACTCTTCCTTAAATAAGTAATCTTTGCATGGTTTTTGAAAATTCTACGGAGAGTAGAAATTCCAAAATTGATGAATTATTTGCAAGTAATACTAGTAAGTACAAAGATGGAGTGGTAAGCTTACATTTTCAAGTGGTTTCACACTTGCTGCAGTCGATGAAGCAGCCCTTACTCTTCTTTGCATACTTGGGCTTTGATCCAATCACCTTAAAGTAATAGAAAATCAGGTTGGGTCAGGTACTTCATCGTGCATCCTTCTCATGAACTGTAGTTATTAATAGTCCAAATTTACAAATACTTGCCCATTGATCAGAGGTTAGAATTGCTCGATTTGATCTAATTTAGTGAACGAGCGTCCATTAATCAATTCTTAATCAATTCCATTTTGAGGTACTGACCTATCCATGATGGGCTCCAATTTTTTATGACTGTGTATCATTATACTTCACCAGAGTATCAAGTAAGTCCCTTAATATTTCTCTGTTTCCTCGGCTTCTCATCTTAGTTTTTTTGCCCAATGATCCCAACCCATTCCAAAACCCAACGACAAGCCAGCCATGGCTTGATGGATACTTGGTTGGATTCCATCCGCATCTTAATTTGATATATTGAGAGCCCATGATTGAAAATTAGTTTTGTTGTATTATTTCACCACCAAAAATTGTATCGTCCATGTCATCAGGGCTGATAGGGGGATATTCAATTCCAAATTCAAGTGGCTAGTCCCACAGTTTCCATCCATGTGGTCTTTTTATCATCACTTCATCCTTGTGGGGCACGCCTAGTGAATGTCTTGGATGACATATACACATGATACTAAGCTCCATTGACACTATGATATGTTTTTGAGGTGGGGCATCCTCCCTCATTGTTCCCTGTGTTGTGGTATTTTTTAAATGCTTGATGGTTAATTTCAAGAGTTTTCCGGCTTCTTCTACTATCATCTGAGGACCTCAAAGGCCCAACTAACTTGAGATTGTTATATGTAGGCTGATGTATTTTTAGCCCCATAGATCAATGTTGCCACTACAAGGTTCAATATTGAAATGGTAAAGTTTTTAACTATTTATTTTATCTTTATTTTTTTCCTATTCTTCATAAATAATTTGATGTCTTAGCCTCCTGTCATTACCAGCTAGTTTTGTCACTATTTGTACATATGTCATCTCATGAGTCTTACTTTTTGTAATTTTCTTACCCTTGTAGTGATTATCAGAAGCAGTGGGCCATCATTAAAAGATTACCCTTGTAGTGAGTCCAATCAAGGTATGGATAATACATGGTTTTAGTTCATGGTAAATGGTACCTTTTATTGTGGATCACCCCTGGACCAAAGACCTGGTACCTTTTGTTGTTGTTAGTTCCTAATTAGTTTGTTTCTGTATTACGTCGGAGCTATTCGGATATTGAGTGGGGGTTCCTTGAATGTGGGAACCGCTGTTATGACCATGACAAAGCTGTCCATTTCTTATAATTAAGAATATGGATGGCATGACCATTTGGATAGGCCCGTGTTTATGTATTATCTCGAAGTTGATGAAGTAGATCCGGATGTGCATTGGAGCTATCCAGATATTGAGCGGGGGTCCCTGGAAGGTGGGAACCGCTGATATTTTTTTTTTCCCTTCATCACTATCCGTGTGATCTTATGAACAGGTTGGATGATAAATAAACATCACTATAGGCCCTAGAAAGGTTTTAATGATGGAAATCATTATACTCACTGTTTCTTATGGTATGGTCCACCTGAGTTTTGGATATGATTCAATTTTGGTTTCAAACCCTTAAATGATCTGGAAAAGCAGATGGACGATGTAGATAAACTACACACACACACACACACACACACACACACACACACACACACATATATATATAGTGGGTACAATGATTTCCTAACACTAAACCTAAACTTGAAAACCTAAATCTAAACTCAAACCCAAACTCGAATTCCTAAACCTAAACCTAAACCTATTCTCAAATCCCTAAACCTAAACCTATAACCTATAACCTATAACCTAAACCTAAACCTATAACCTATAACCTATAACCTTAACCTTAACCTTAACCTTAACCTAAACCTATAACCCATAACCTAAACCTATAACATATAAACTAAATCTAAACCAAAACCTATAACCTATAACCTATAACCTATAAACTAAACCTAAACCTATAACCTATAACCAATAACCTAAACCTAAACCTATAACCTATAACCTATAAACTAAACCTAAACCTATAACCCTAAACCCTAAACTCTAAACCTAAACCTGAACCCGAACCCGAACCCGAATTCCTAAACCTATAACCTAAACCTAAACCTAAACCTAAACCTAAATCAAAACCTATAACCTAAACCTATAACCTATAACCTACACCTAAACCTAAACCTAAACCTAAACCTAAACCCGAACCCGAATTCCTAAACCTATAACCTATATATATATATATATATATATATATATATATATATATATATATATATATATATATGAGTAACATTATAAAGGAAGGAAATTTAGAAGAAAAAAACTAGACTAAGGATTATTTCCTTTTCCTCTTCCTATCACTAAAAATAAAAATAAAAATTGGCAATGGGAAAACCTAATGTGTATGTCGTGTTCTAAGTGTTTTGTTATTGTATTGAGTCAATACTACTCGAGACTTGGACTCACTCAGCTTAGTGCAAAACTTTGTCATGTGTCAGGATTTCCTCACATTTTTGTAATATACATAAATGTAATATTGAGTCAATATCCGAGTTTCATCATCTCTATGGAGAAGAAGGGCTTCTCGGTTTTTTTTTTTTTTTAATATCATATTCACATTTTGGTCTGATTTTTCATGCTCCATTTGTTTGCATTCTTATTTCTGAATGGGACGGAGTAACTATATCATTATATCCTATTCATGGAGTTTTATAAGCATCTTAACCTCTTCTACTTGGGTTCCTCTTCTTATTCACTTCTATAGATATGTACTACTTTCTCTCTATTATAATTTGGGATTGATTTTTTTTTTCTTTCATTTGGTGCATCATTTGCAGATATTGGAAGGACTTCTTAAATTACCAAGGAACAGGGAGTGTGCTGACTGCAAAAGCAAGTAGGTATCTTGGTTGAATTGTGATAACGATTGATCTTTTATTTCTAAAGCTAGGGGACAAGGTGGATTTTCAATATTCTTCTCATTAAATACTTTTTGGCTTTTCTGGTCATTTGTTACATACTGCATTCAAAAGCACCATGAGCAATAACAATATTTACATATTGTAATTCTTCTTTAAACAATACAGGAGCAAGTAGTGGGCACATGTCAGTTACGGATACTTCACAAAATGAGACATTGGAGGTTGGACCTGGGAATTTGAAGATGTCCTTTTCATCAACATCTGGACAACTGAAACGTATGACGAATTATAGAACATGGGTGAGTTGTATTTTCTTTCCTGATTATAAGCTCCTGGGTTAATTAGCTTCAAAGTTTCTTGTAAATCGGGCTTCTTTTATATATATAACTCCAGAATCTAGGCCTTGTAATTAATTAAAACTTTACATATATTATCCATTGGATTCCAGGACTCCTTGCCATGTCATTCAAACCCTTTTACATGGTTATTGTTGTGTTTATAACTCTCGTAAATGGTAACATACCTACCCAGGTGAAAGATTTAGATGTAGAACTTGAAAGTACTAAGCAGAAAAGTAAACAAAACCTGCAACAAGCCATTTTAATTGAAAGGGAAAGAGTTACTCAAATGCAGTGGGATATGGAAGAACTTCGTAGGAAGTATTTGGAGATGGAGTCGAAGCTAAAGTTCGAACATGTTCCTTTTTTTATAATTCTTATGATAGGTTGAGCAAAGTGAAGTATTGTTTATTTAGAAATGTGAATGTAGGATGCATTATATGATTTGATTGCTATTTGTAATAAATGCATCATTTTTTTCCTGATTGCATTTTATGTACTATTCCTATCAGCATTAATTATATTAGCTTAGATGAGTTATCAATCACAGCAAGTTCTTGCAATGGAAACAAGCACCATTATTATAAATTTTTTTAAACATAGCTACGGATTTTAGTCGTTGCTCTTGTTCTGAAAACCGTAGCTATTGTTAACTTCAGCATATTGCTACGCATTTCATTCCACTTTTAGCTACTGATATTATTTGTAGCCGTAGGTACATTTTTCTATAGAAATTATAGCTACTGCTTTTTCCGTAGCTAGTGATATCTATTGCTGTGGATGTAATCTGTAGCCGTATGTATATTTCACTATAGAAATTATAGCTATGGCCTTTATCCGTAGCTAGTGATATCTATTGCTACGGATTTAATCTGTAGGCGTAGGTACATTTCGCTACAGAAATTATAGTTATGGCTTTTATTCGTAGCTACTGATCTCTATTACTACGGATGTAATCCGTAGCCATCGGTTTTTTGACCTTTAGCTACACCACCAATAGCTACGGACGTGCTATGGACTAGATCCGTAGTAAAAGGCCTTTAGCTACGGTTTTTATCCATAGCCTTTGCCCCTTTTTTTGGTAGTGGCTATTTATAGGGCAAGAGTTGATTACGTGGGTGGAGACGTTTGCTAAATTATAGGCATGCGTTCGGTGAACATCTCAACCATTTTGCGTGATCTTTGGTGAAGATAAGATCAAGTGGTCGAACTCTGAAAAAGTCAAAGCAGATGACCAAGGCCGATCTCCATGACCGAAGCCGACCTGCCGAGGTCGAGGTTTATGACCGAGGCCGATCTCCATGACCGAAGCCAACCTGCCAAGGTCGAGGTTTATGACCGAGGCCGAGCTTAGCCGGGCCTTCGGTCAATCGAGCTAACCTCCATGGTCAACTTCAAGGTAGACTTCCATGCCTATCTCCACTAGTGGGCTGACCAGTTCCTTGGTCTGTCTACGTTTGGACTTGGAAGATAGGTTCGTCTTTTTAGCAAAGATTGTCATTCTGGATGACCTCTTGATGTTGGCCTCCTGGTTGTCTGTCGAGGTGACGCTGACCCAAATTTTCGACTAGTCGAGCTGATCGTACAAATCTAGACATTCCCCAAGGATGGGTAGGAGCTCAGAAATGTATGGTGTCGAGACCTTAGCTTGAGGGCATTGTTCTCCAGATCGATTTAGAGATCATTCAGTCCCTTGGCTACCATCAATCCTGACCTTGCCTTTGATACTTAGACCGGGAAGCACGTCTTCGTGAGTCCAAGCTAATCTCAGAAGTGATCAGACCATCCTTACCCATAACAATTACTGCTATGGATTACACTAAGGAATGTAAATGATAGATAATACTAAGGTTAACAACTACTTAATTACTACTATGATTTACACTAAGGAATGTAAATGATAGATAATGCTAAGGAGCATAAAGTAATTGAAATATATGTTTGATTTGGTTTTGTTCAAATGAGAGTTTTTCTTTCGTTAAATTCAGCTGTTATTTATAGCCTTAAACTGACCATATGTATGTTTTCCACATTCTGACAATTGTTATAACTGTTATCGCTCAAATCTTATTGATCCCATACCACCTCCTATGAGCCAATGGGTACCATCACTTCAATGGAGAACAAGATGACACCGGTAACATCGGTTATGGTCGGAGACCCTTTGAAGCATAAGTCAGGTAGATGAACTCGAAGTAAGTGTGGTTAGAGTTGGGATTGTTGTGCATACCTTCCCTTTTAGCAAGGTGATGTGTTGATAGGTTTGTTAGGTAGCTTGTGTATCTGAGTAGATCCGTGAGATATGCTAGAGGGTCCCATATTAGAATTAGAATCTATTCTCGAGTATTTCTTCGATTATGCCTCAATTAGCGTGATATTCGGCTAAGATCTCGATGGGTAATTCTACTCGTATATAGTACGAGATTCTCTCAGGATATTTATATCCTGAGCTCGAGGTCGATATCCGAGGTCAAGGTCAAGGTTGGTATCCATGGTGGAGGTCGGTTGATGAATTTTTATCTCGGAGCCGGGTTGATTGATTTAGCTCGGTTGTTGTATATCCTTACTTGGGTCAGCTTCCCTAGTAGTAAGCGCTTCAGTAGTTTGGGGAAGCTATTCTAATGGTTTCTTACTACGTGTCTCATATGTCAGGTCAGTTTAATTTTTTTCATGACAATAACCATTTTAGCATATTGATACTCTGGAACCTTTTCTTCCTATAGTACCACCAGTATTATAGCTGATCCAAATTTCCTTATCAACTCAATCACGTCCTCTTTAACTGCCCTTGTTTTGTGGATCATATGACATCACTGGATAGACGCCATTTATATCATTACAAAATTCATAAATTTCAAATATAACACAAAACTCCCGTAGAATTAGACGATATCCCTCTCTATTTGGCTCCCGAGGTAGCTTCTACGTACTGAGAAAAGATACAAAACCTATTACAAGTAAATATAACCCTGAACTGCCAAAGTTTTGTAAGTGGTAATCATGATTCCTACTGTTTTTTATAGCGTGGTACAATTGATCTTTTTTTTATATATTTTACTTTTGAGCTCAGCCTTAAAATGAGCTTTAAATGTATATACGGTAATGAATAAACTACATACGTTCCCAGTTGGCGTAACAAAGTTTACCTAGTACGATAAAAGCTATGTTGGGCACTGTGTTCACAATCTCATTTGGTAACAACTTAGCTAGTGTTACCCTTTACGTGTGGGCCGCTTGACGTATTTGTATATATCAACGCCATCCACCTGCTTTACCATCTTACTTTAGAATGCGATCTAAAATCTTCTTACCATTAAAAACATTTTGTGGGTCGGAAAAGTTTTGGACCGAGCTGATCTTTCTATTTTCGCTTCGTCCACGTCTTCGTATGATGGGCCCTTTTGAATTTTTAACGGTGAGGTACTCTATCACCACGGTTTCCTGTGCTGTGGTCCACCCGAGATCTTGACCTGCTTAACTTTTTGGACCACGTCCTAAAATGGGCTGGAGAAACGGATGAACAGCATGGATATACAGTACATCAGCAAGGTGGGCCCCTCCATCCGCTCGCGGTGTCGATGGCTTCGCCCTGACAAAACCCTTCAAAAAGAAAGCCCGCTTCATGTCCGACAGCATGAGGCCCCACAAATCACATCTCGCCGCATTACTGTACGGTTGCTAAGGTGCGACGGGAAACGGATTGGCTACTCCCCCTGACACCAGCCCCGGGCTGGTAGTCGGTGTTCTGTGGGCCCCACCATGATGTATGTGTTTCATCCATTCCGTTAATCCATTTTTAACGATCATTTTATGTATTAATCCAGAAGATGAGAGGTATGTAAATCTAAGATGGACCACACCACATGAAAACAATAGTGGTTGGATATCCATTATTAAAATCCTCCTAATGCCCATTGTACTGTTTATTTGACATCTAATATTTTGATTAGGTCATATAGGTCCAGATGAAGGGAAAAAACAAAAATCATCTTGATCCGAAACTTTTATGGCCACAAAATGTTTTTAATGGTCGACGCTCATTCAATACTGTTTCATGTAATGTGGTCCATTTAAGATTGGGATATACCTAAGTTTTGGCCTCATACTGTAAAATTATCCTTAAAAATAGATGGACGGAATGGATGAAAAACATACATCATGATGGGTCCCACGGAGCACGGACCACCAGCCATTGGCCGGTGTCAGGGGGAGTAGCCAATCCGCGTACGCTGCGACGCGGATTGCGTACTATCCCCGCCCGTCCCTAGCCCCGAAAGGGTAGGTCTGTGGGCGGGGCCACCGTGATGTATCTGAACATCTAAGCTGTCAATCCATTTTCTCATATTATTTTAAGGTATTAAAAAAAATGAGACGGATTCAACAATCAAGTGGACCACACCAAATAATAAGCTTGGTTGCATTAAAATGCATAAAGCATTAATTGTCAGTTGCATTAAAGGCAAGAGTCATCTGCGATGTGGTCCATTTGATCGTCGGATCCGCCTCATTTTTAGTTTGATGCTTAAAATAATATGATAAAAAGGATAGACGGCTTGGATGTACAGATACATCACAGTGAGCCCGCCCACAGACCTGCCCGTTCGGAGCTAGGCACTGGTGGGGGTGGTACGCAATCCGCATCCGCTGAGGTGTGCGTGTGTGACTACGTAACCCGCGGTAGTAGATTGGCTAGTGTACCGCACACAACCGACCTAGCTGATGTGGGTACTATCGTGCAAAGACGAGCACTGACGCTCATCGAGCTCCGAGTTGTACAAACCGTTCACAGGAGATTAAAGTTACACTTGCTTACAATGATTTGTTTATTATATCCGCACCGTTTATCTATTTTTGAGATCATTTCTTAATATGGCCTCAAAAATGAGTCATATTCAAAGCTCAAATGGACCACACCACAGGGATAATGCTTCTCACGGTTAAAACATTCACAGGGCTACGCTAAAACATTTATAGGGCTACATATAATTTATTTTCCATTGAATCTATTAATAACGTCAGGTGGACCTAATAGTTTCAACGGTAGACGTCCAATCCTACACTGCTTTTTGCACTGTCATCCACATGATATTTAAATTTGACTTATTTTTTTGGTTCAAGCCCTACTACAAGCTCGCCAAATGAACGCACGGTTTAGATATCAACTAATAAGGTCGGTGGTGTGTCGTACACCAGCTAATCCGCTTCCCAACAAAGTGACTGCTAGCCTCCACTGGGAAGCAGGTTTGGTAGTGTTGTGGCGCCACCCATGTGCTTTTACCCCACTACACGAAACAGTGGAGATAATGACCCACCATTAAAACTTTCCTAAATTGCACTATCATGCTTATTAACCATTCAACCAGTTGACAAACACAGACGTAGATGAATGGAAAACAAAAACAAAGTTTTCAACAGTGGATGTTCAATCAACCCTGTTTCGTATGGTGTAATCTACTTTAAGCTTCAGATTTCCTTGATTTTTAAGTTCATAACTTAAAATGAGCGGGCGAAACCGATGGACGGCGTAGATGAAAAAATATTGATCAATTAGGCCTCACGGTGCTTAACGCATCCTCACGCTCACATCTAAGCTGGTGTGGGAGGCACCACCGGATCTGCGTGCCTCCCGACTGCCATCGTTCTCCCAGGTCTCGAATCCCGCGCACACTTAAAAAGCCGCGACGACCAGGACTGGTATCTTAGCTACGCGCCATTTAAAAAAAGGGAGGGGGCTCGTCCTGTGTCAGATTCTGTAGCGAAACCTCAGTACCGACCTCAGTACGGGAGGATTTGGGGCACACCGCCTATCCGTTTTTGCAGCTAACTTGTAAGGAGTTTAACCTAAAACTGAAGCAAATTCAAATTTTGGGTGGACCACACTCATGTAAAAAGTGCTGAGTGGTCATTAAAAGCTTTTTTATATGCGACGAAAGTTTTGAATCAAGCTAATCCTCAAGTGTCGTTTGGCACCATGGATTTGAGGGATTTTGAGGCAATTTCAAATCGCATTGTATGTTTGGCACGTAAGGTAAGTGGGGATTGAAATCTAGTGGTTTTCAAATGGCCTCAAAGAGGGGGTTTGAAATCTAAGTTGAAAGCTTAGATCATATTTAAAATCATTTCAACATTTGCATGTGTAACATGTGTATCACTAGGCTAATAATCTATTGGACGTGCCACCGGTGATATCCCAAAACAATTTGATTATCAATTCATCACTATAATTACTTTAATACGATGATTTGCGTTGTCCAAACATTATCCATGTAAATCAACAGTTAAAAATCGTTGGTTAGCCACTCCAATGTGATTTTGTGCTTGGGGCCTGGTGATGCAAATATATGGTTCACCCTCGCTGAGCTGCTAGACCTTCAAACACTTGCGCAAGAAGAAGACAAAGGAGACCCTGGCTAGAGCAGGGGACCCTCTGATGTCAAAGTTAAGCTAAGAATCTGGGTCTGGTAGTATCGAGGGATCTTAAGTGAGAGATTTTACATACCTTTTCATGTAGATGAGCCCTTTATTTATAGTGTAGGTGAGCTAGATACGGTTCTTGATCTTAGGCATAATTTTTGCATAATCTCAACCATTACGTAAGATTTTTGGTGAAGATAAGATCAGGTGGTCGAACCCTGAGAAAGTTGAGGTAGATGGTTGAGGCTGAGGTCTATGGGCGACCTGACTTGCTGAGGCCAACCTGTTGAGGCTGAGGTCTATGGCCGACCTAACCTGTTAAGGCCGACCTGACCTAGGGGTAGTAGGCCGACCTGACTCGGATGAGCTTTGAGCCTCCCATTATCATTGGGCAGATGGCGGACCTGTCGACCTCTCTTCCTTGGCCATTGAGGAGCTCATTGGTCATGATCGGCACTGGCCAATCTCGTGTCCCGTAAAGATGTCTGAACTGACCTCTTCTCTTTAGTTAGTCCGTTTTTGCCTATAATAATAAGCCCCCCTACTTTCGAGCTCGCATAGCGGGCTTGAGAAGTAAGTTCGTTTTGGTGATGTCAAATATTTTAGCTGAGTAGGAGTGCTAAGGTGAGCTCTGGAGCTCTTCCTTTTAATAGAGGAATTTTGCTTTTATCGAACAGATGGTTTACTACAATGACCCCTCCACGAGGGGCTAAGCAGTTTACTTAGGAAGATTATTTTCCCTTGCATTAAGAGATCCTCATTGTAGATAGTGCAATTCAAGTGATGTTACCAATTAGTGATTCAACCTCTTCTTTAAGGGTTAGACGACTGGTTAAGGACTATTTTTCCCTTGCAATAAGGGAAGTCTTTGTACTCAGTCATATAGTTTTAGTAAGAGGGACTTTCTTCCCTTTAATTGAGGGAAGTCCCAATAGCTCGGATCGTCGATACATTTAAAAAAAAATTCCCCTCTCCTAACTCGGAGAAGTTCATTTATTATAGAAATCGTCAAACAGTAGAAAACACAAGAGTAGAATTATGAGCACATTTTTCCTTTTAAAAAAGGAGGTAGCTCTTAGTCGAGTAGGTCGCGGTTGGCTAACGAGTCTTATTAACGAGCTCGATCGATTGGTTCAACTCAGTCATTAGGTTTCCTTGCTTAGCTCGGCTTCTTTTAGTACCTGCTCCAGCATGGTGTTCAAGGGAATGTATCGATGGAAGCGACTTTCCGGATGTCGGTTGGTAGAATGGTTTCGGTCTTGGCAGTCCTCTTTCTTTCTTTTAGCGTTAACGTCAAAGGGCTTCCCTCTTTCCCTTTACTATCTATTCTCAGTCGAGTTTTTCCTCTTTGAGCAGCTATTCTTGAACTAAAGAGTTCTTCGGCATTTGAATATTTTTGAGCTTGATTAAGTAGGTCGCGATGGTAGATGGGAGGTTCTTACCAATAGAGAAGAGGACCTTTCCTTATTTGAGGCCGGCTACCATGGCGGTCAAAGTTATCTGGCCGGAATAATCATCGACTTGGATAACTTCAGCATTAAAAATGGTCGTCCTCCCTCTGTTTGATCATGAGAAGATGAGCTGATGGCTTTCTTTTTTCTTTCCCACCAATGAACTACGTGAGAAAGGCTTTGCTGAGCTGCAAGAAGGAACTGATGGACCTTAGCTTCAGCTGTTTAAACCACCACCGAGCAACTTCTAATAAGGTCAGGGAGAATGCTCGGCATATTACAAGGCCTGAGGCGCCATGAAGCTCCATCCAAGCTTTGAAGGATTCGAAGTGCTCGGTCGGATCGACGGTTCCAAAGTAAGGGGTCATTAGTGGCATCCGAAACTTGGGCAGAAGCGGAGATGCCATAATGTCATCGGTGAATTGTGGTTTGTTTTCTTTTAAAATGGCCTCTACTAAGGTCGGCACTCGGACAAGGTGGGCTTGTCTAATGTTGTTGATTTGCCCTCGAATTTTCCTGAGCTCTACCTTCCAAGGGCCCTCGTTCTCGGCCACTGCTTTGGGGGCTTTTTTATTGCTTGCCTCCAAGTGTAGAGGTTCGTAAGTAGTATCTCGTGAATACAGAGTCAATCCCACAGGGAGATGAATTGTGAGAAGAAAAAAATCAAATGCAAAACAAACTAAGTAATAAAAAACTAAATTGATGATTTGATTTTAGGATTTTTGAATGGATGTAATTCAACTGAATAAAATAACACCCAAGCTTCAGAGTTCCACACATAGGTTAATGTTCTAAAATCATGATGACTTGGATAACACAACTAGGATCTGAGCACTATGGTCAGCCTAATCGAAAAATAAAACAGTTTAAATATTTTAATAAGTAATATAAAATATTAGAAAATAATGGATTTGCACCATTAATATATATTCTCAAGCATCAGTGATTTTAAGAATTCAATATCAATGAGATAATGAAAATCAAAGAAATATAACTGGTTGAGAACCTCTCCCATCTAGGAAATCTGATTGATCTAGGGTAAGCCTATTCATCAATGTGGATCTCATATGATGGAAATATATGAATCTTACAAGAGAATAAAAAACAAAACCTAAATAATAGATAATATGCATACACCATTATTCTCATCATTAAAACAATCAATCATCATAACTTAAAGAATTATTAAACCCATGTGCTTCCCTTCTAGTTTGGGTTAGAAGGAACTTAGAAAAACATAATTAAATTGTAGAAATAAAAAGCAACAAGAAGGAAAAAAAATGCAAATAGAAAAGATTTAAAATATAAAAAAATAACTTATAAAACTTTAATTAAATTAAAAACTCTTTAAAAACCCTAAATTTTGCTTTGAGATGCATTAAATGATGTTTAGGAATGCCCTAGGAAACCCTATTTATAAGTGGGGAACTCTAATTTTCGTATAAAGTTGAAAAACTCTAGAAACTGCCTCATATTTACGCAGTTTCCTAAAATAAACTTTTCGGTACACAGTTTGTTTAAAATAGATTTTTCGCTGTACAGTTTTTCAAAATAGACTTCAGAGCTTCAGAATACACTTTTCAGGATGATTTCAGGATTCTTCACTTCAATTCTTCGATTCTTTTCATTCATCACTTGGTTTTCTTGGATCTTTGACATGTGAATTCTTCAATTTTGGTCTCCTAAGATCCATCCCTTGCCTTAGTGATTCTTGAGCATCAAATCCATACTTTTTAGCACCATTTTTCAATCCAAGCTCTTAAATTCACCTTGCAACACATACATGAGTAAAACAGAACATTAAGCAGATTCATGTTCATAAAACCAAGATATAAATGGAAAAAATTATGCAATATTTGAGTCTCAACACACCCCTAACCAACATTTTGCTAGTCCCAAGCAAAATAAGCAAAAAAAAAAGAATAAAACTAATTTTAGAAACAAAATTAAAATGAAAAAAAATTCTAACTACACCACTTTCGCAGGTAATCTCGATTGCATTTAGCATATGCAACGAGCCTTTAAACTTCTAAGTTTTCCCTAGTGGACGAGTTATAGTCTCGTAAGGGTTTCCAGAAATGTTACCCACAAACATTGAAAACGTGAAAAATAGTTCAACACTCAGAAATTTATACAATTATGCCTCCATTCATCATGTGAATCCCAAAACAAAACAATACTTACCCTAAGTCTAAAGTTAGTTAGAATCTTAATTTCCTAATCCAATGGGTAAAGTCTTGATATATTTTATTACAACACATGGAATGTATGTATGATCCAATATCCTTAGGTGCTCCGTAACACTAGTCTAACTTTGAGAAATATGCATGTTCTCTATCCTTCAATCATTCCAAGAATATGAAATCTCTAGTTATCTCATTTTCTTATTGTCATTTCTTCTATTATCATCATATCCTCATTATTATAGACCACCCTTAGATGAAGAATCTCACCAGGTTTGCTTTATAACCTAAGGTATCGTACTTGTAATGGTAATAGTAATGGATACTTAGGTATCCTTACTCCAGATTACTGACACGATTCTATGGTCATTGCATTCATGCTTTATAATAAAATTTTCTTTTTTCATCACTTTTTTCTTCAATATTCTCTCTTTTAAGCATATATCAATGGTACTAGTTCATTCAACCTTGTTTGAATCAAAATTTGTTATTCTAGTTTACATATCATATTCCTCACTTAGTTAGCTATGGTGTATTGTGAATTCAGTACATCGAATTACAACTCACTTAAATTAGTGATTAGATAATTGAACTCAAGTTTATAATTTTCAGTTGTCAAAATTCTGACTACTATCAACCTAAAATAAATATTAACTTTGCCTTTGGAATTCGCATAATATCATGTTTACATTCTTGTATATAAACATATTATTTTGAATAATTTTCAGTTGTCAAAATTCTAACTACTATCAACCTAAAATAAATATTAACTTTGCCTTTGGAATTCGCATAATATCATGTTTACATTCTTGTATATAAACATATTATTTTGAAAATGTTGAAAAAAATTTCCCATAAACCTAAAAAAATAAATTAAACCTAACTGAATCCTAAAAATAATAATAAAATAAACTGAAATAAAAAAAAAAACCCTCACATGAATGACTATCCACACCCCCCAACTTAAAATCTACATTATCTTCAATGTAATGATAATGTAATACAGAGAATAATAAAAATAAAAGAAAGGGTGGATAATACCTACCATGAAAAACTCACCTGCTATGTGACACTAAAAAGAATTGAATATGATACAAATCCTACAGAAATGCTCCGTCAGATTAGGAGCATCAATCTGAATATTCTAGCTCATGAAGAGGGACGGACTCCTCTCCCAAATGAAAATTTTCCACATAGGGCTTCAATCTCTGACCATTAACCTTGTACACATTACCATTACGTGGATTCTCAATTTCAACAACCCCATGAGTATAAACATTCTTCACAATGAAGGGGCCTGTCCATCTTGATCGTAACTTTTCCGAAAAGAACTGTAGACAAGAATTGTACAATAGGACCTTTTGCTGAGGTTCAAAATTCTTCCTTAGGATGTTTTTGTTATGAAAAACTTTAGTCCTCTCTTTGTAGATTCTCGAATTTTCATAGGAGTCTCTCCTCAGCTCTTCTAATTCATTCAACTCTAATTTCCTTTGTTCACTTTCTTGGTCCATATCAAAATTTAATTTCTTTATTGCCCAGTAGGTTTTATGTTCCAATTCCACAGGCAAGTGGCAAGCCTTCCCATACACCAATCTATATGAAGACATTCCAATCGGGGTCTTATAAGTAGTCCTATAAGCCCATAAAACGTCGGATAGTCTAAGGGACCAATCCTTCCTATCTGGCCTCATAGTTTTCTCCAAAATGTGTTTGATTTTCCGATTAGAAATCTCAGCTTCCCCACTCATTTATGGGTGGTATGGAGTGCTCACTTTATACTTGATGTCATATTTCTTCATCAAAGCCTCAAATGTCCTATTACAAAAGTGAGACCCGCCATCACTAATAATGGCTTTTGGAGTTCCAAATCTAGAAAAAATATTTTTCTTGAGGAATTGTATGACTACTTTGTTGTTATTGGTCCTACTCGGAATTACCTCAATCCACTTTAAAACATAGTCCACACTAACCAATATATAAAAAAAAAACCAAAAGAAGATGGAAATGGACCCATAAAATCAATACCCTAATAATCAAATATCTTCAATAGTAAAATTGGGGATAAATGCATCATGTTGCACTAGGACACTCTTTCCAATTTTTGACATCTATAACAAGAAACACAGAAAGTATGTGTGTCTTTAAACATGGTGGGCTAGTAAAAATCACATTGTAGGATTTTTGCAGTGGTTTTCTTAGTAGAAAAATGTCCACCACATGCTTCCATGTGATAAAAGGAAATAACACTCTGAACTTCATCCTCTGGGACACAATGTCTAAAAATCTAATTAGTCCCATATTTATATAAATACGGGTCATCCCAGAAGAAGTTCCTAACCTTAGTTTCAAAACGCTTCCTATCTTATGATTTCCGATGATATGACATTTTTCCCATTATAAGATAGTTCACTATATTCGCATACCAAGGCAATTTGGAGATCACAAATAATTGTTCATCAGGAAAAGTATCCTGGATATGTATCTCCTTAGTGGAATCATCTAACATTAATCTGGAAAGGTGATCGGCCACTACGTTTTCTACTCTATTATTATCTTTTATCTCTAAGTCAAATTCTTGGATTCGGAGGATTCATCTCAAAAGTCTTGGCTTTGCATCCTTCTTAGATAGCAAATATTTCAAAGCCGAGTGGTCCGTGAAAATGACCACTTTAGATCCTAGCAAGTAGGACCTAAACTTATGTAAAGTAAAAACTACTGCAAGTAACTCTTTTTCAGTTGTTAAGTAGTTCACTTTGGTCGAGTTTAGAGTTCTACTCGTATAGTTAATAACGTAGGGCCGTTTATCTTTCCTTTGGTCCAAAACAGCCCCTATGGCATAATCACTTGTATCACACATTAGTTCAAAAGGAAGTGTCCAATCTGGTGGACACATGATAGGTGCAATGGTAAGGGATGATTTAATTTTATTAAAGACACTTGCACACTCATCTGTCCACTTAAATGGAACATCCTTTTGAAGAAGATTAGTCAAGGGTCGAGTAATGGCACTAAAGTCTTTGATGAATCTTCTATAACAACCAGCATGCCCTATAAGTGATCTAGTATCTCTAACAGTTTGGGGGATAGGCAGATTAGCAATAATGTCGATTTTTGATCAATCTACCTTGATTCCATTTTTGGAGATAACACGACCTAAAACAATTCCCTTTTCAACCATGAAATGACATTTCTCCCAATTTAAGACAAGGTGTTTCTCTTCACACCTAAACAAGACAAGAGATAAATTATTGAGATATTCCTCAAAACTACTCCCAAATACAGAGAAGTCATCCATGAAAACCTCAAGAAACTTCCCAACCATATTTGAAAAAATATTGAACATACACCGTTGGAAAGTTGCTGGGGCATTACACAATCCAAATAGCATCCGTTTGAAAGTACACAATCCAAATAGCATCCATTTGAAAGCAAACGTACCAAATGGACAAGTGAACGTGGTTTTCTCTTGGTCTTCTAGGGCTATCTCTATTTGGTTATATCCAAAATATCCATCAAGAAAACTATAAAATGAGTGACCCGCTACTCTTTCTAAAACTTGATCAATGAACGGTAGAGAGGAATGGTCCTTCTTTGTGACCTGGTTCAATTTTCTATAGTCAATGCAAACACGCTAACCTGTGGTGACATGTGTTCGTATGAGTTTATTATTAGAATTTTGCACAATAGTTATTCCAGATTTCTTTAGGACTACTTGAGTTGGACTCACCCAAACACTGTCAGATATTGGGTAGATAATTCCCACATCCAACAATTTGATCACCTCATTTTTTTACAACTTCCATCATGTTTGGATTGAGATGCCTTTAAGGTTGTCTAATTGGTTTGGCGTCCTTATCGAGGTGGATCCGATGGGTGCATATGAAAGGGCTTATACCCTTAATGTCAGAAATGGTCCAGCCCAAGGCTCCTTTGTGGTCCCTTAGAACATTCAACAATTTAATCTCTTGATCCTTCTCTAAAAAATGAAGAGATCATCACAAGATAAGTTTTATTTTCACCTAAGTATACATACTTAAGCTCATTTGGTAGTGGTTTTAAATCAAGCTTTAGAACATTGGTTGGTGATGGCAGAAGTCGCGAGTCCTCGATAGATAGGATTTGAGTGCACGATCTCCATTGGTACATACTAATGTCCTGGGTGGTAATGCTCTTATTATCATCACAAATTTCAGCAAGCACTTTTTCTAAATCAGAAATTTTCGAGTCCCCAATGACTTGAATCAATTCCTCAGTTAGACTAGGTTCCAATTCCTCTTCTTCTATCAAGCAGTACATGAAATTCAGCTCATGGATCTCATTATTATCAATGGACTGCTTACATAGATTGAAAATATTTAGCTCTAGAGTCATGTTACCAAAAGACAAGTTCATCATTCCATTCCTGCAATTTATGATTACATTTGAAGTTACTAGGAATGGGTGGCCTAAAATGATGAGAACTTGAGCGCTAACATTTACACATGATTCAATGTCTAGCACAATAAAATCCATGGGGAAGTAGAATCTCTCCACTTAAACTAACACGCCCTCTAAAATTTCCCTTGGTACCTTAATAGAGTGGTCAGCGAGTTGGAGTGTAATCATGGTTGGTTTAAGCTCGCCTAACCCCATTTGTTTGTAAACTGAATAAGGTATTAAGTTGACACTTGCACCCAAATCTAGCAAAGCATGCTCAATTTGAAAATTTTCAATAATACAAGGAATAGTGGGACTTCCTGGGTCTTTGTATTTGGGTATAGCCCTTTGTTGAATAATAGTGTTCACTTTCTCAGTAAGGAAGGCCTTTTTATGCACATTTAATTTCCTCTTTACAGTGCACAATTCCTTGAGATATTTAGCATATGATGAAATTTTTCTAATGACATCAAGCAGAGGAATATTGACAGTAACTTTTTGGAGCACATCCAACACCTCTTGATATTTCATAAGGACAGTTGGATTCCGAAGTCTAGATGGGAACTAAACTAGAGGCTCATATGACTTAGTCTGTTTATCCTTTTATTGTTGCGGCTCTTAAACCATAGCCGGTTTATCATTCTCTTGAGATAGTGGCTCATACTCCGGTATTTCTACTGGTTGCATTATCTTATTATCGACCTCTTATCTACTTCTGAAGGTAATAATGGTCTTAGCTTGTTCATGATGTAACTCACTTGGATTTGAGTCTCCAATGAAATGGGTGTTTCTAGGGTTTGGCACAGGTTTTGAAGGAAGGGTGCCTTTTTCCCTAGCATTTAGTTGAGTCTCAATCCTAGCCATGGCTGTCTTTAATTCCTGATTTGATTGGATTACAGACTGATTCATTTAAGCTTGAGAGTTCATGAATGCGGTCAATGCATCCTTTATAGATGATCGCTTTGGTGGGGGCACATATGGTGCATTGTTAGGTGCCCCAAAGAAGTTGTTTTGTGGAGGCATTTGAGGTGCATTGGGCCCATTAATTTGTGGTCCATTCCTCCAACTAAGATTAGGATGGTTACGCCAATTTTGATTATATGTGTTTCCCATTGGTTGCATAACTGACCTTTGGTAGTTATTTATAGCATTTGCTTGCTCATGCTCATGCGTGATATTTTGTACAACTGAGATTATTGGACAATCCTTTGTGTCATGGTCTATACCACCATAAATGCTACAAAAATTACCTAAGAAAGTGTTTGCTTTAACCATATCAACTTTCCTAATTTCCAAGACTTTGACCTTTCTAACCAATGCAGCGAATTTTGCATTAAGGTCGTCTTCCTCTCTTAGGACATACATTCCCGCTTTCTCTCTAGGAATGGGTCTAGTTGGTCTGGTTTAGTAGAGACATCCCATGTCTACGTATTCTCTGCTAATATATCTACAAAATCCCAAGCCTCATTATGATCCTTGTCAAGAAAGGTTCCACCATACATAATCTCTATGAACTGACGGGTATCCATGGTGAGCCCCTTTCAGAACGCACCAATCACGTGCCATGGTTCATAACCATGATGTGGACAAGTAATTAGAAGGTCTTTGAAGTGCTCCTAAGCTTGAAAAAACAGTTCATTCCCCTTTTGGGAGAATGACATGATTTCTTGTTTTAGTACATTTGTTTTGTGCTTGGGAAAGAACTTTTTCAAAAACTCTCTACTTAAGGCTTGCTATGAAGTGATGGTATTAGGTCTTAGAGAGTTGAGTCATACTATGGCCTGATCCTTTAGAGAAAATGAGAATAACCTAAGCTTAAGTACATCCTTATTACCATTATTTACCTGTAACGTTGCAATTACTTCCTCAAAGTCATTGAGGTGCAAGTAGGGGCTTTCAAAATCCAAGCCATGAAATTTAGGAATTAATTGAATCACACCTGGTTTAAAATCAATGCTCCCTGTGTGAGCAGGGAATACTATGCAAGATGGTAAAGTTGATCTCTCTGGGTGTAAATGTTCACGTAAAGTCCGTGGTTGGTTTAACACATTCCTATGAACTTCATTTTCATCCTCAAGAGGAGGATTAGGTTGATTTTCTCTGTTTTGATTTATAGTTGGATATGACAGATTTGGATTTGGATTATCAACTGGGTCTGCCATAAAATCTAAGTGATGTTGAGGCCTCTTTTAAGTGAATGTTTTGATCCTTACTCCAGTGGGACATAAACCATCCACACTAAACAACAAATACCACTAATTCAAATAGCAAGTATGATACTTAAAATAAAAATAAAAACTTAACCAACAATCCAGGCGGTAGGGCCGAGCATGAGGGTTCAGTCCATAAAGAAAAATAAATCAACAATCCAGGTAGCAGGGCCGAGCATGAGGGTTCAGTCCATAAAGTAAAAATAAATCAACAACCCAGGTGGCAGGGCCGACCATGTGGGTTTAATCCACAAAGCAAAAATAAATCAACAACCTAGGTGGCAAGGCCGACCATAAGAGTTCAGTCCACAAAGAAAAAATAAATCAACAACCCAGGCGGCAGGGCCGACCATGAGGGTTCAGTCCACAAAGCAAAAATAAATTAACAACCCATGTGGTAAGGCCGACCATGAGGGTTCAATCCATAAAAAAATAATAATAAATAAATAAATAAATCAACAAAAGTAAAACTAATGCAGAAATTAAACTATGTTAATCTAAAAAATAGATTCAGCGGATGATCTTTGTGATCAAATAGCAATTGTAGGACAACTATAGCACTTGGGTGATAAAATCCCAAGCAAGGCAACCTTATGTCATAGTGCATGAAAGACCTAACTGAATTTGCTTTCAAAGAAAAAAAAATCTATA
Source organism: Magnolia sinica (assembly GCF_029962835.1). Classification (NCBI taxonomy): domain Eukaryota; kingdom Viridiplantae; phylum Streptophyta; class Magnoliopsida; order Magnoliales; family Magnoliaceae; genus Magnolia; species Magnolia sinica. The sequence continues at coordinate 44,858,056 of NC_080587.1, read as the reverse complement.
AAAAATTTGGAGGGTTTAGAAGAGAACTTTCCTTAGAAAAAAAACTTACCTTAGCTATCTTACACAGATCTGATCTATCTTAGTCTCTCCCCAGCAATAGCGCCAAAAACTTGATTGCTTGCCTCCAAGTGCAGAGGTTTGTAAGTAGTATCCCGTGAATACAGGGTCGATCCCACAGGGAGATGAATTGTGAGAAGGAAAAAATCAAATGCAAAACAAACTAAGTGATAAAAACTAAACTGATGATTTGATTTTGAGATTTTTGAATAGATGTAATTCAACTAAATAAAATAACACCCAAGCTTCAAAGTTCCACTCCTAGGTTAATGTTCCAAAATCATAATAACTTGGATAACACAACTAGGATCTAAGCACTATGGTCAGCCTAATAAAAAAATAAAATAGTTTAAATATTTTAATAAGTGATATAAAATATTAGAAAATCATGGATTTACACCATTGATATATATATTTTCAAGCGTCAGTGATTTTAGGAATTTAATATGAATGAAATAATGAAAGTCAAAGAAATATAACAGGTTGAGAACCTCTCCTATCTAGAAAATCTGATTGATCTAAGGTAAGCCTATCCATCAATGTGGATCTCATATGATGGAAACATATGGATCTCACAAGAGGATAAAAAACAAAACCTAAATAATAGATAACATATATACACCATTCTTCTCATCATTAAAACAATCAATCATCATAACTTAAAGAATTATTAAACCCATGTGCTTCCATTCTAACTTGGGCTAGAAGGAACTTAGAAAAACATAATTAAATTGCAAAATAAAAATCAACAAGAAAGAAAAATGCAAATAGAAAATATCTAAAATAAAAAAAACAACATATAAAACTTTAATAAAATTAAAAACTCTTTAAAACCCCTAAATTTTGCTTCGGGATGCCTTGAATGATGTTTAGGAATGCCCTAGAAAGCCCTATTTATAAGTGAGGAACTCTAATTTTCGTACAAAGTTGGAAAACTCTAGAAATCGACTCATATTTACGTAGTTTTTTAAAATAAACTTCTTGCTATATAGTTTGTTTAAAATAGATTTTTCACTGCATAGTTTTCCAAAATAGACTTCAGAGCTTTAGAATACACTTTTTAGGCGATTTCAGGATTCTTCACTTCAAATCTTCGATTCTTTTCATTCCTCACTTGGTTTTCTTAGATTTTTGACATGTGAATTCTTCAATCTTGGTCTCCTAAGATCCATCCCTTGCTTTGGTGATTCTTAAGCATCAAATCCATGCTTTTTAGCACCCTTTTTCAATCCAAGCTCTTAAATTCACCTTGCAACACATACATGAGTAAAATAGAACATTAAGTTGATTCATGTTCATAAAACCAAGATGTAAATGGGCAAAATTATGCAATATTTGAGTCTCAACACTTTTCCGCAACTCTTCCTCTCTGGTGCGGGGTGCAAGTCAAAGTTTGCGAGCGTAGCTACTCTCGAAGTATGGGAAAGCCTCGACTGGCAGCTAAGGAGGTTGCTTGTTTCTATGCGAGTTGACCGGTGCTTGAGGTGATGCAGTGGTAACACCCTCCTTTGCGTTGCAACTAAGTGGTGGATTCTGTCTCTCTAGGAGTTGAATAAGTCAATCCATGTTTTTTATTCAGGGCTTTGACCCAGTTTTCCAAGGAGACTAATCAACTGCCATGGGTGCAGGATCAAGGAGCGGGCGCTGCGGGAGTAGAGTCGATCTGCTGTTGGTAAGGTTGAGCACCATGCTCAGATGATGATTCAGGAAGAACTAGGAGGACTGCAACAAAGATTTAGGAAGAGCTAGTGTCACGTCTCAAACTCGGGAACCGGACTCACAAAATTCTCGATCGCCGAATCCGATGCCGATAGCCTCCATAGTACCCCATTTTTGGCTCCCAACGCCTATATGCCATATTTCGATCTTAGGATCCTACAAGGAGGATTTTCAGTGAATTTTTTTTTTATAAAGAAGCATAACCATAAGTATACTCAAATCACAACAACAACATCATTGCCACATATCTACTAATATAAATATTAGAATACAGTGCTGAAAGGGAAATATATAAATAACAAAATCTCCAAAATAATCTTTCACATGCTCCTGCCTTAACGCTACTATAACCTAATGTCACCTGCATGCAACGGTAGTGCATAAGCTTACTAAGAAGCTCAGAGAGTGGTGAGTGTGTGCGCAATACATGTGCCAAGCACAAAAATATCAGAGTAAGTAGAAATACTAGCAAGTCCATGAATATTGTCAACCATAACAAGGGTATGTGATGCAAGACATAGTATGATAAATGTTATATGTTGAGGATGTAATGTAATGTGCAAATCCTGACAAGTCCACAAATACCATCAGCCTTATCTAAGCCATGTAATGCAGAAACATAATAAACCAAATGTCATATACAAAGGATGTAATGCAAAAGAAATGACAGAGCTGGAGAGTGTAGTCGGGATGATAGTACGTGGTATCGTAAGTTGTGGGGTTTATCAGGTTGGTCACGCACCCAACTGAAATCCTGACCATTGTGAAGGTACAAAGAATGATTTGGTTATGCACCACCAGCTCGAGTGGATAGTGAATGAATGAGTCAAGTGTTGAGTACGCAACTCCTGTTTAGTTAGTCCACATATTACCGTCACAACGCTTCCGATGTGGGACAAAGTTCCACCAACCACTAGTAGCTCGGCCAGGCCCTTAAGCCCCGCTCACATCATTATCCGCCCATGTGTGCTCGCCCATGTGTGCAACAACGACGGGGCGTCACAATATCAATATCGTACATCTCTGGAATATCACCAGGGTGTAGTACACTCCACACTAGTTGCCGCATCCCTAGCCGCACAACCAGCATGCGGAAAAGACCTCACTATCCGCCTAACAGTAGTTTGCCAATACCTACCCGACTCATCGATAGTGGACCCATTTATGAGCTGGTCATACTCAGCCTAGCTTATATCTCCCTCACTCGGGTGGATAAGGCCACACCCCCTTCCAACTGACTACAATACAATGGGAGACGTGGCCTACTGGTATTTGGCACTCGGGCTCTCATGTATCCACTCGGTCTAGACGTTGGAGCATTCCTTAGTCATGGAGGTTTATGGATTTTTACCCACGGACATCCAAAGCGCCCATATGCTGAGTCCTAAACATTTTCGGTGTCACATCTGGTCATCCACGATATGCCTATGAAGGCCACAACCCTTGTGTCACTAGAGCGTACAGTGATTATGTAACATAAAATGCGAGATGTATGAGTGATACCATTCGGTCAGGCATCAACTTGCATGTATCGTGCGATCATGTGGGGAAACTCCATCTCGCAAGGAGTCCCTTAAATAACTCAGCCCAATGGCAATGCTACGATCAAACAATCCTTACAACAGGCATAAAAATGATACGTATGAACATGTATCATGATGGAATACTAAGAATCTTCTCAGTGTGTCCTACTAGACTAAGTACGCTGCATGATTATCAGATATAGCAGGCAATGATCGGCCTTAACCGGTATGTTACTTACAAGAATAGTGGCTGAACGATACACCCCACTAGACATATAGAAGTCTATATAGAATGGTTCACATTAGACTATCATAACCTACTCAAGGTACTAGCATAACATATATTGTAAGGCGAGGTCCACTAAAAGGATGGTGGATCTATCCCGTATATCAAGGTAGTCTCCACACAGTGGATATACCAAATCTGATACCACATATTCTTTCATCTACAGTAAGGGGTGATGATGTACTCTCCTCCAGATAGCGGATGGCCTAGATAACACACTAATATCGAGGGTGGACCTCACACTCGTCTTAATAAGGAGATGGATGGTGTGGATTATATGTACATGTTATGAGGTCCTAACAAATGGGGTACAAAGGTAGGATACATTTCTTATGGTGAGTCAAGTGGGTATACAATGAGGTGAGTTTACAGGGTGAGTTAAAAGGGTAAACAATTGGGCTTCCTCAATCTCTTATGATGAATAAACTGGGCTTCCTTATGGGGCCCGATACATATACATAGTAGGCTTTGTGGAGTTCATACATCTAGGATGATGTGTCCTTTTAAGTGGATTGGGTAGCTCACCCAACACCTAAGTGGGCCTTAGGTATGGTCACTAAACTTGGGTTGAACATATATCTAGGTGTGACACATTGTTATGGAAGGCCCGGTATAAACATAATGTGGGCTCCAAGGTTTAGACAATCCTACAGGGCATGGTGGGAAGCACCATTATCATTGGGGGCCTAACAGTTTAGGTTAGCCCAATGGATATTATTAACATCGGCGGGGAACCAACGGTTTGGGTTATCCCAATAAGGTTAGGGTGGAAATGGGCTTGACAATGGGCCCTAGAGAATTTTACAACAGTGGACATTTAACCACTATTGTTTCCTAAAGTACATTTCATTTGGGATTGGAATCGGAATCACAACGAGGTGCTTGGCCTTCCAAATATCTAGAAAGACGGATGGTCCATGTGTGTATCACATATATCATGGTCGGCCTGCATGAGGTGGCTCGTATAAATGAATGGGTAGTGTGCATACAATACACACATTATGGTGGGTCTCATACGTCACAATGGGCCGCATACAATCACAAGGGGCCTTATACAATCACAATAGGCCTCACACATATAATGGGCCTCATTTTAATGTAGATGGGCCCCATATATACAACAAGTGAGCCACATGCATCACTGTGGGCCTGATGAAACAATGGGACTCCATGGCCCGGGCCAAACAGATGAATAGTGTGTATATAATACGTACTTCATGGTAGCGTCACACATCACAATTGGGCCTTACACATACATTGGGCCTCACACGCGTGCCTCATACATCACAATGGGCCTCATCACATGGGCCTTACACATCACCATGGGCCTCACACATGGGCCTCTTACATCACAATGGGCCTCATCACATGGGCCTCATATATCACAATAGGCCTCATCACATGGGTCTCATCACAATGGGCCTCATATACATCACAATGGGCCTCATACCATCATAATGGGCCTCATATATATAATGGGCCTCACACATAGGCCTCATACATGGCCACAATGGGCCTCTCATACATCAAGTGGGCCCTGCACATACAGCTGGTGGTCCTAGACATCGGCAAGTGGGCCTCACAGTGGGCCTACAAGATAGACAGTGGAGATATACTACATACATTGGGTGGGCTAGCTGGTGGGCGGCCAACTCACCAGTGCCCTGGCCTAGATGCGCGTCCAACAAGTGGATGACCTAGATGAAAACACATCATAGGGGGTCCCACCACATGTCTAGCACGTGCAGGGTGGGTCTCACCATCCAGAAACACTGGAAGACATGGTTGAAATACGTACATCATGGTGGATCCCACCGTCCAAAAATGCTGGACGGTGAGGATACAATACATATCATCAAGGTGGATCCCACCGTCCACGTGGCTAGACGATGTGGATAAAACACTTACGTCAGGTGGGTTCCCAACGTCCCTTGTTGGATGGTGTGGAGTAAACAGATACATCATGTGGGTCACACCGTCCACGCTGGACGGTGTAGATAGAATACATGCATAAAGGGTCCCACGTCCCACATTTGGGCAGTGGAGACAAAATACATATATGATGGTGGATCCCACCGTCCCAAGTTGGATGGTGAGGATATCCAACACATTCATTAAGGTGGGTCCATGTGGGTGTGGCCCACCCGTTCCAGATCAAGCTGATATTTATATTTTCTCCTCCCAAGCTTGTCCAGAACGGATAGCCAGGATATACAACTCATACATGATGGTGGGTCCCACGTTTTGGAGATACAACACACCAGGTGGCCCTACAACTGCTAGACAGACAATCTAGCAGCGCTCACACTGGTGGACGGTACAGATGTAATGCATACCTCAAGGTGGGGTCCACGTGGGTGGGCCACCCCACCACTTAGATCAAACTGATATTTGTGTTCACCCTCCAGATTGGTTACCTAAAACGGCCAGCAGGGTGGATTGCCAGACGGCAGCAGCAAGATGGGTCCCGGTTTGGATGGCAGGGACGTCCCGCACTTGGGACAGCGTGGGTAAAATTGATACATCAAGGTGGTCCACAATAGGGGAAAGGGGAGAGAGAGAGAGAGAGAGAGAGAGAGAGAGAGAGAGAGAGAGAGACGTGTGGTGATGGAGGGAGCTCCACTACTATAAGCTCCCTTCTATGATACAATGCATACATCAAGATGGGTCCCAAGATTGTGTGGGCCCTCTCATCAACAAATCAAGATGGGGATGTCATCCCCATCACAAATCAAGGGTCTAGATGACCCCTTACATGTTGATCATCAAATAAACATCATGGTGGGGTCCATGGAGAATGGCCCCATCGGATAAAACATATGAATCATGGTGGGCCATTGGCCACACCTTGGGTCCCAAATAGGATCCATACCATTAATCGATAGGTCCCACTTGGCCCATCATCAAAATCACAATCTAGTCCTATAAACACCCACCTATGGTCCTCTTCTTTAGCTCCTTGGAATCCTTGGCTCCTAAGCTCTCTCTTTAATAGAGGATGATGAAGATTAAAGGGTTGGATGGTGAGATTTGGGGGTAGAAAAGTGGGCCTTGATCTTGGGTTCTTTCTCTCCTTAGAATTTTCTCTCTTGGTTGCTTGGGATTTGGGTAGAAAAATGGGATGAGATGGAGTGAAGGATGGGAGAGAGGGATGGTATTGTGTAAGAAGGATGGGATGAGAAGGATGGGTGGTGTAAGAGGAGTGACATAAAAGGCATGGGTTGTGTTGACTTTTAGGGGAATGAGGTGGCATGGGGTATGGGTTGTCTTACATTGTTGGTAAGAGAGGGATGGACTAGGTATGGGTTGTACCTGACTTGTACTTGATTGGTTGATGTGATATATTGGGAAGAGATTCTCTTAGGATTCGCAATGTGCGGAATTTCCTTGAAATATACGCGGGCCCACTACTCCTAGTCTAGGTATCGCATCGGTGCATAAAACGTGGCGTTGTAACCACGGTTATGGCATGGTCGCTAGGGTATAAGTCTCGGGTCGAGTCAACTCAGATCTAAGGGATGCGACTCAGGGTTACGCGCAAATATTGTTTACAGGTCGCGGGTCATCAGGATTCGATAGGGAGGATCATGAGAGTCTAAGGAACGGTACGGACTAGGATACGGGCCTTACAGCTGGGATGGCTGTAGCAGATGATTCAGAAAGAGCTTTCTTTTTTCCTTTTGCCATTATGGTTTTCTATGGAGAGCTGGGAACTGCTCTGATGTCGCTTCCCACAGACAACGCCAGACTGTTGATGCAAAAATCTAGTTCACCCTCTCTGAGTTGTTGGACCTTCAAACACCTACACAAGAAGAAGACAAAGGAGACCATTGCTAGAGCAGGGGATCCTTCAATGCTAAAGTCGGGTTAGGAATCTGGGTCTGGTAGTATCAAGGGGTCTTGGGTTGGAGATTCTCTATACCTTTTCATGTAGATGGGCCCCTTATTTATGGTATAGGTGGGCTAGAGACGACTCTTTATCTTAGGTGTAATTTTTGCATAAGTTTCTCAACCGTTACGCAAGATTTCTGGTGAAGATAAGATCAAGTGGTCGAACCCGGATAAAGTTAAAGCAAATGGTCGAGGCCAAGGTTTATAGCCGACCTGAACTACCGAGGCCGACCTTACCTGAGGGTAGTAGGCCAACCTGACTTAGATGAGCTTTAAGCCTCTCCTTATCATTGGACAGATGGCGGACCTACCAATCTGCCAACCTCTCTTCCTTGGCCATTGAGGAGCTAACTGGTAATGACTGGCACTGACCGACCTCGTGTCCCGCAAAGATGTCCGAGTTGACCTCTTCTCTTTGATCAGTGCATTTTTACCCATAACATGGCCCATTCCAAACTTGGAATTTCATCATTTTCGGGCAAAGTATATATTTCAATGGGCTTATTACATACTTACACTAATTAGAGACATTAAAGTTAATTTAGTAATTAAATTCAAACTCCTGTAAATACACTATACATAGCTACTTTTGGTTTATAGGGGATTCTGAATTCTAGGTGCCAAACACAACAAGAGGATTTCAAATCTAGTAGGTTTCAAATCCAAGGGGTTCTGAATATAGGGGGTTCTAAATTCACCCTAGGAAACAGGCCATATTTTCCCATCATCCAGTTCAGTTTTACCTTACCAATAAGTTGGATGGAAAATAAACATTACCAATCTTACGGTGGGCTTTAGAAATTTTTAATGGTAATCGTTCAATATCATTACTTCTTGGGGTGTGGTCCACTTGATATTTACATATGCTTCATGTTTGAACCGTTTCCTAAAATGGGCACAGATAAACCAATGGTTATACAACATATCATGAAGGGGGGCCCAACGGTGGGTCCTTGCTCATGCCTCATGGTGGACACATAAAAGTTTCTTGGGGTGTGGTGAAGTGAACGCGTATTGCGTCCTACCCGCTCGTCTGCGGCGGGAAACGGGCCCAAGCTCTGAGTGGTCACCATGATTTATGGGCTTTATCCACACCGTCCATCCATTTATCTTTATCATTTCAAGATACGGGTTCAAAACCGAGGCCGATCTGAGACACAGGTGGATCACACAATCGAGATTAAACTCATACCATTGAAAACTTCTTAGGGGCTAAAGAAGTTTTTAATCGAGCTGATATTTGTGTTTTCTCTTCATCCAAGTCCATGTAACCTTATTAATAGGTTGGATGGTAAATATACATCACAAAGGGCCCTAGGAAAATTTCAATGGTGAGAATCATCACCACCACTGTTTCCTGTGGTGCGTTCCATTTGAGCCTTGGATTTTCCTAATTTTTTTGTCCCATTTCATAAAATGCAATGGAGAAGTAGATGGATGGTGTCGATGAAACCACTACATCACAGGGGCCACTCAGAGATCCTGCCCATTCCTGGCAGGAGACGGCGGGGCTAGGACGCAATCCACGTGCGGTAAGTCCCACTGCAAAATAACAACAAAGAAAAAGTGAGCTCTAACGCAAGAGTAACGCCCACTAAGCCGCTAGCCTGTAAATGCTAAACCCACGCCCCCTTGTCACTCTTAGTTGAGATGGTTGCTGGTAACGCTTTGTGGCCCGCCACCATGACATCTGTGTTTTATCCATGCCATACATTCATTTTGACAGATCATTCTAGGGCATGAGCCCAAAATGATGCAGTTCCAAATCTAATGTGGACAGCATTGTAGGAAATAATGGTGAATAAATGTCCACCGTTAAAACCTTTCTAGGCCCAGTATAATAGTTATTGCAATCCAAACTATTGAGTTGGTTACACACAACTGGATGAAGGGAAAACGGAAATGTCAACTTGATCCAAAATTTGTGTGGCCCGTGAGTTGTTGACGGTGGGCGTTCAATCACATTTGCTTACTATGATACAATCTATCATTTGTTTAGATTCTGCTGGTGCACTAAAATAAGCTGTCAAAATAGATGGACCACCTGGATAAAATCATACATCATGTAGAGCCAGCAGAGCTTTTTTCCAGCACCAACACATGTGGAGGGTATTTGTTAGCGCATGTGTACGAAAATGAGGTGGAACAAAAGCTCAAGTGAACTACACCACATAAAATAGTAGGCATTGATCGCCTACCATTAGAAACTTATTAAGGCCACGAAAGTCTTGGATCAAGCTAAAATATGTGTTTTCCCTTCATTCAGGTCAATGTGACCTTATGAAAAGGTTGGATGGCAAATAAACATCATAGTAGGCTCTTAGGAAGGTGGGTGGGCATCACCGTATGTCTTAGTCTAAGGCCCACTCCCTAAAAATGATCTCAAAAATAGATGGAAGGTATAAATATAACACATACATAATAGTGCCACCCACATAACTTGATGACGTCAACACACCCCAAGGTGTATGGTGCATGGCACACTGCGCAATCCACTTCCAATAGGGAGGTGAGGGTCACTACCAAATTATAGTAGGCCTTTCAATGGATTGGATCAACTCGACAATCCAATTCGATCTATCTATTTATAGTGGGTCTGGACCACTATATAGATCTGATGGGGAATGTTTGGATCTCAAGATGTCGATCCGTTTATAATCGGATTGATTCCAGATCCACCTTGATCCAATCCTGCTAAGACTCGATCCGATTATTTCAATAAATATTTCAATTTTAGTCATCCATCTAAAATAAATCGAAAAGCAAAAAATCTTGAGTCATTCCTGTCACGCCCCGAACTCAGGGATGGGCTCATAAAATTCCCGATTGCCGAATCTGGTGCCAACAACCTCCATAGTCTCCCATTCTCAGATCCTAGCACCCATATACCAGATTTTGATCTTAGGATCCTATAAGGAGGATTTTCAGCATAAATTTATTTCATAAGAAGCATAACCATAAGTATTACCAAGCCACAATAATAAGAACATCATCACATATCCACTAATAACAAAAAAATTTGAGTACAATACATAAAGGGAAATACAATATCGATATCAAAGGCTCTAGAAAGTCAGCAACATGCTCTTGCCTCAGTGCTGCTGTGGCGTCCTAACGTCACCTGCACGCAACGGTCATGTATAAGCTTATTAGAAAGTTTAGAGGGTGGTATAAGTGTGTGCGGAAGGTATGTGCCTAGTATGCAATATTAGAGTAATGCGAAAACATGCTGACAAGTCCATGAATGCTCTCAACCATAACACGGCTATGTGATGTAAGGCCTACATGGCCAATGTCATATGCAAGATGCAATACAATCATACCAGTCCTCCTCAGGGACCACATATCAGTACAACTCATCTCTGAAATATCACTGAGATCTAGTACACTCCACACTGGCTGCCACCTCTCTAGCCGCACAATTAAGTGAGTGAAAGAGACCTCACTACTTGCCTGGCCAATAGTCAGCCAATATCTACCTAACTCGTTGGTAGCGAACACACTTATGAACTAGTCAAACACAGCCTATCTTAAAGCCTCCTCACTCGGGTGGATAACGCGACACCCCCTTCCAACCGACTACGACACAGTAAGAGACATGACTTACTGGTATACGGGCCTCATGTGCTCATGTATCCACTCGGTCTCGACGTTGAAGCAACCTCCTAGTACCATAAGGTTTCTGGGACTTTCACCTAAGGACATCTTAAGTGCCCACAATGCTAGAACCAAGCATTTCTGATATCCAATCCTGTCATCCACATTATGCCTGTGGAGGCCATAGCCCTAATATTGCTAGGGCATACAGTGATCATATCAAACAATGCAAGATGCATGAGTCATATTATTCAGTTATACATCAATCCCGAGCATACCGCACACTCATGTGGGGCAACTCCGTCTCTTAGGAAGTTTCATAATCAATCTGCCCAATGGCATATGCTATAATCAATCACTCCTCATATCAAGCATACATATGATGCGCATTGGCATGAATTATGAAGTTGTACAAGCATATTCTACGATGATGATGTACTCTCCTCGTATCAAGGATGGGCCTAGATGGCCTACCCATATCAAGAATGGGCCTAAGAACAGGGAATGAGCTTTCTTACCCATCCCATCATGAAGTAAACTGAGCTTCTTAATGGGCCCAATAAGTATAAGGTGGGCCTAAGGGCTTTAGACAAGTCTACAAGGCATGGTAGTAGCACAATCCATAATGGGGGCCCAACGGTTTGGGTTAGCCCACTAAGGCTACATAGGTAATACTATAGGGGCCCAATAGATGAGAATAGGCCTAACAAAGGGCCCTAGGGAGGTTCACAACATGAACATTTAACCACCATTGTCCCCTAGAGAGCGGCCCATCAAGAAATCTAATTTATAACGGGGCCCATGGCCCAAATACTACTTGGAAAATAAATGGGCATCATTCACAACATATCACACATCATGGTGGGCCTCAAGAAACGGCCCAAGGCTTACACACATTAAGATGGGCTATATAAGGAGCAGCCCATGGCACAAAAAAAAACCATCATGGCCAAAGAAAACATCCAATATATGCATTATGGTGGGCCTCATGGGTAGCCCATATGCCCCAAAACAAATAGCTAAGGTATATCCAACATCCACCAATGTGGGCTTTATAAATCAGCCCAAGACTGGGCAAGTTGGATGGGTAGCGAAGATTCAATCACATACATCATATTGAGCTTACAATCAGCCCACAGGGCCCAACACAATGGGTTGACAGCACTAGCATATGGGAAAACACTAAGCCTGGACATCCAACCCATCTGGGCCTGCCTGGACGTCCAAAAATCTGGACAGTAAGGTCCTCATACAATCAGATGGTTAGTGAGTTGTACAAGGCATAAATGGGGCCCACAATCTCATAAAAACATAGGCATAGAGTGTATACAAAACACCCTCAATCTGGTGGGCCTCATAGCTTCAAATAGTCAACTATATGCAACAAATTCTGGGCCCTTGCTGGACATTTAGCTCACCCAACTTCCTGGGCCTACTGGGGTCCAGGAAATGCATTATCTGGGCAAAACAATTACTTTATGGTGGCCCATATATATCACAGTGGGCCCCACCAAATGGAAGCATGGACAGAACTCATTAAAACAGGGTGGGCCTACTGCTGGACTACAAGTCTAGCAACACCCTAACCAATCTGGGTGTTTATAGGGCCTGGACGGCTTGCCCAAATTATGCACATGGTGGGCCCCAACCCTGGACGTCCCCACCAGGGGTGGGCCATGTCCAGGTGGGCCACACAAAATGGAGGATGGCTGGATATAACACATCATCAAGGTGGCCACAAGGGAAAGAGATGGTCACCCCTCCCCCCCTGCCGGACGCTGGCCCAGCTGTGGTGTCCAAAGATGGATAGCCTGGATGGTCTACAAGTGGCTAAGGTGGGTCCCAGCAAGGTGGACTACAATGGAGGTAAGTTGGGGAACCATAAACACATACACCAGTAAATAAAAATCTTAGACATCAAGATGTTGAAATAAAATGTTGCTGGAAAATGCTGTTGTTCTTGATTTGTTCACCCTCTGAAGTGGGCCCAGGCTTGCCTAAACTGGGGGAAATGGGTGGATAGTATACACCCATGAATGTACAGCAAGGTGGGGTCCACATGAGTGGCCCAGCATCCCCAAAACCAAGATGGAGTTTGTGTTTTCCTGGCATGCAGGACTGCTAGACAGTCTAGAAATCTGGACTGTCCATGCCCCTTGGGCCTGATCCATGGGCGTTCCATCAGGGGTGGGGCATAGAAGGTCCATCATACATCAAGGTGGGGTCCACACATCATTGAACCACCCACAAACAGAGAGATAAACAAGCCAAAACACATAGATCTACCCCATCCAGATGGCCAGCAAATGGGCCTAGAAGAATGGGCAGTGAGGAGTTGCTGCACATCTCAGTCCACAAGATGGTTGGATAGGGGAAAATACATCAGATAATACATGGTATGGCCTACCTTAGTGGGCCCCACAGACCCCAAACCAGGCCTCTAGTATCATATTTCATTGCATGCCAAAATGGGTAGCAAGGTGGAGCGCCCAACGTCCAGATAATGGGTAGCAAGGACGTCCCACCTTGTTGGACAGTCTGGGCGTCCTGGACGCACCAGGTGAGCCACACCATCAAGGAAAAAGGAGAGGAAAGGAGAGAGAAAGAGAGAAGAAGAGAGGAAAATCGGCCATGGGAGGGGACTCTGCCATTATGAGCCCCTCCAAACAAATCCAACCTTACATCAAGATCAATACATGGGTCCCATGCATGCATGGGCCCTACATCTAAAATTCTAAGGTGGGGATGCCATGCCCACCAAGAAATCAAGGTCTAGATGACTCATCAAAGCCATGGATTTAAATAAAATATCATGATGGGGTCCATAGAGAATGGTCCCATCATGGCTCTTGCATGCAAAAAGGGTGGGCCATTGGCCACACCTAAGGGGTTAAGTAGGATCTCCACCATTGACTGGTGGGTCCTACATACCCCTAAGCAAGAAAATCAAAGATCTAAAGAACAAAATACAAGAACTACTCCTAAGAATGGCACCCACCTCAAATCTCTTCCTCCTTCCACCTTTAGGTTCTAGAGCTCCAAGAGAAATGTTTTAATGGTTGAGATAGGTTCTTGAGGGATGGATTTGGGGGAACTAAAGCTTGAAGTGGCTGGCCATGAAGGTTGCTTGGGACATCCAAGCTCTCTCTAGCAAGGGGAGAATGAAAAGGAAAGAGGGAGGGAGGGAGAGAGAGAGAGAGAGAGGTTAGGCTAGGAATGATTGCTCTTAGGAAGAGGTTAGCATGCTCTCATCATTGCAAGGCTAGCATGCTTGGAGGCTACTAGAGTAGGGTGATGTCACCCTTAGGGTGACATCATCCTAATGATGGGATTTCTAGGAAAAAGTGCTATCTGGAATGGCTAAGTCCCGCATCGTGCCCTCCACGGCCGGAATAAGAGCGGGGGTCACATCTCACAATCTAAGCGTCACATTGGCGCACGAAACGTGACGTTGGAACCGCGGCGACGATGTAGTCGCAATGGCATATGTATCGGGTTGAGCCGATTAGGGTTTACAGGATCCGACTTAGGGTCGCTCGCAGATGCTATCTACAAGTCACAGGTCACTGGAATTCGACGGGGTGGATCGCGGGATCCTAAGGAACGGAATGGTACCAGAACATAGGCCTGAAAATTCCCTTTCATTCCTCGTTTCCCTCTCTCCATAGTCAGCAGCTCATACAAAAAAAAATCCATATTTCAATGAATGCTTCAATCTTAGTCGTTCATCTAAAAACCCAAAAGCAAAAAACTCTAAGGTATTCCTTTCCCTCCCTTGTTTCTCTCTCTCTCCACGGTCGACAACCCATGTAAAAAATAAAAATAAAAAACCTATTTCCCCTCTTTTCTCTCTCTCCTCTCTCTCATTATCTCCATGAACCAAGGCTGAAGCCACCACATCCACCTCTCCATGCCCACAACCACCTACTCTAATATCTAAGATCAGAAAGGTTTCTTTCTCTTCTCACTTCTTCCTCTCCTCTCCTTTTTGTTCTTTTCTTTTTGTTTTATTTCTCAATATACTTATTCCTGGTGAGTTTTCTTCAACAGATTAAGGATTTCTCTCTTCAATTACATATATTTATCTACGATTTTTGTTTCGTAGAGAATTCATAAGTCCACAACCTGAAAAGCATTATATTATCTTCTATGAGTGCATGTTCTTCTCGATTCTAACATTTTTTTTTTTTTGTATTAGCTTACTCTGTTTTAGTGTTTCTGATTTGGTTTTTTTCATTTTATAATAATTATTATTTTTATAGAGAATATTGTTTTTTGTGCATAAAATTATTAATGAAGTTTTTTTTTTTCATTTGTTGTGCTTAACTTGAAAAATATAATGCATATTGTTCATTTACTCATTTTTGTGTTATTTCATTGATGATGCATTAGGACTGCAAGTAATTTGTTAAATCGCTATGTCTGAACCCAATTAACTTATTGATGAGAATATTGTTGAGGTGTCAAGCTAATGTAATTCTCCTAGATGATGAAAATTGACATCTAAAGTATGGAATGAGTTTGCTAAACATCGATCCCCAAGTGGTGAGGAAGTGACTATTTGCAATCATTGTAAGGGAAAGTTTGTGGGGAGTAGTAATAGTAGAACTAGCCATTTGAATAATCACTTGACAAAATGTCCGAAGAAAAAGCATATGGATATTTCTCAATAATTAATATCATTGAACAAGAATATATGCAAAAAGATATATTGTTTGAAGAACTTTAAGTTTGATCAATAACAAAGTTGTCTGGATCTTTGTCACATGATAATTAAGTATAAGTACCCATTTAACATGGTTTAACACTAGTATTTTAAAATATTCATGAATAATCTTCAACTATGTTTAAATTAGTTTCCCGCAACACAATTAGGGCCAATGTGATGCATGTTTACGAGCAAGAGAAAAAAAAAACTCCATGAATACTTCGATATGCTTTCTTCTAGAATTGGCCTTACTACTGACTTGTGGACATCAAACCAATAAAATATTAGGTATTATTGTATAACTTTGTATTTCATTGATAATGCATAGGAATTACAAAAGATGATTCTTGCTTTTATGGTAGTCAAAACTCTTCATGATACAAAGACTCTATGTAGAATTAATATGGATAGAGTTCTAGAATGGAATATCGGTAAAAAAAAATTATTCACCATCATTGTAGACAGTACTTCTACAAACAATGCATCTCATTGTTAAAAGTATGAAGACTTGTCTTTCTTATCGAGGTGCTCACATTATTTGGAGAGTTGTTTCATATCCATTGTTCTGTTTATATTCTTAATTTAATTGTATAAGATAGCTTACGGGAGATAGCATATGTGCTCTAAAAAATACGAGAAAGTGTAAAGTATATTAATTCATCACCATCAAGTTAGCAAAAGTTCCAATTTGCAGTGGCTCAAGTAAAATTACTAGGGAAAAAGAGTGTACCAATGGATGTTCCAACAAAGTGGAACTCCATATATCGCCTGCTTAAGGCTGCTTTAGACTTTAGAGAAGCATTTTCTCGATTGGAGTAAGTGATCGTGACTTTAAGGTAAACACGTTCAATGAAAAATGAGAGATAGAAAAAGTTATAAGTGTTTTAAGATTTTCTATGAAGCTATCAATAACTTTTCGGATTCCAAATATCCAACTGATAATATGCATTTTCCCAATGTTTGTGAAATTCATCTCAAATTAGTTGAATAGGAGAAAAGTATTAGCGATTATGTTAAATCAATGGCAAATAAAATGAAATTAAAGTTTGTTAAGTATTGGCATGAATCTAATTTGGTTTTGGTAGTAGCATTAGTTCTTGATCCTCAGTTTAAAATGAAGTTCATGGAGAACTACTACTATCAAATCTATGGTGTTAGTGTTTATTTCTACATAAGCAAAATTCAACATACAATGGTTGATCTTTTCTCAAGAGTATAAACTTGTTGACTTGAATAAATTAATAACAACTTTTTCAACCACTGGTGAAAACAGTTGTAATAACATATTTTCATTATCTACTGGTGTTTCTAATAATACTAAAGATAAATTTGTAGGATTTAATAAGTGGTATTCTCATGCACGTCCTAGCAATCAAGTTTTGTTTTTTTTTTTTATATACAAAAATCAAAATTAGATCAGTATTTGGAAGAGCCACTATTTCCTAATAACTAAGAGTTTAACATATTATGATGATGATGAATCAATAGTCCAAAGTTCCCAATACTTTCATGAATGGCCTGTGACATTTTGATGATTCCAATATCTACTATTGCATCAAATCAACATTTATTACCGGTAGTAGAGTGCTTGATAGGACCCTTGCTTACTTTTATAAGTTGTGGAGGCCTTATTATGTAGACATAATTGGCTGCAATATCTAAAAAAGAGTAAATAGATTTTAAATTCATTTAGTTTTAATTATTATTATTTTTCATACAAAGTTATCTAATTACCATTTTTATGTATGTGTTAGATGTTTCTTCTCCTACCATATGTAGGAGTAAGAGCACAAATTAGAATTTCCATGGTTAGTCTCTTCAACTTCGTAACAAAAAATACATATTATATTTTCTTAGAGTTGATATTTGATAGAGTTTCATGACTTTGTTTTCATTTTGTATTAGTTTAATTTTATATTGTTATTTTGACTTGATTGAGTTGATACTTGATAGATTTTCTTAAAATTTTAGATTAGTCTCGAGCTTGGCATGGGCAGATGCCAATCCATTGATCGGACTTGGATGGGTAGCTGGGAGATCCGATCCTACTCCGACCTATTGACAAATCTAACAGGATGGGTCTGAATCCACTATGCAAGTCCATTGAGGCAAGTCTAGATCTTAAGATGCCAATCCATTTATAATCGAATCGGTCTAAATCCACCCTGACCTAATCCTCTCTAACCCGTTGACATGCCTAAATTAGAGTACCCATCCAAATAATCCAAGTTGTGGGTTCCATTCTACATCCAAGTAAGAAGGTGTGGAGCCCACAGAGATGCCAGTGACAAATGCACTTCACCCACCATCCATCCATTTTGCAAGACCATGATTAGACATGATTCTAAACATCAAGCATATCTAAAACTCATGTGGGCCATACCACACAGAACAAAGGAGACTAAATACGGAGCATTGGAATCTTTACAGGATGATATTTGTGCCTATAGTTTATCTAAAGTGATAATAGCCATATGAACAGTTTGGATGGCACCCTGTTTGGGTGCGTGGATTTAGAACCCCCTGATTTGAAATCTTCATGTTGTGTTTGTCACTTGGATTTAGAATCTCCTATAATCCAAAAGTAGTTATGCATGATATATCTACATGGGGTTTGAATTTAATTACTAAATCAACTTTAATATTTCTAATTAGTATAAGTATATAATATTTGACATAATAGTTGTAACAAGCCCATTGAAATATATACTTTGCTCGAAAATAATGAAATTACAACTCTCGAATGGGCCACAGCACAAGATCACATCTGAGTGACTAACCATAATTTTTTACCATTGTTTTACATGGCAATGTTTGGACAACACATATCATCGCATCAACGTAATTATTGTGATGCAATTGATAATCTGATTGTTTTGGAATATCATTGATAGGCCATGTGCCTAATAAATTAATAGTCCTGTGACACACACACAACTTTTGGAAGGATTTTAGATGTAATCCAAGCTTTCACCTTGGATTTCAAACCCCATTTTTAAGGGATTTGAAACCACTAACTTCAAAATAATGAGGATGTTACGCTAACCATAGGTTTGTATGGTTAAGAAGCTGGCATGCTGAGCAATACCGTTCCACGAAGATGATGATGCCGAGCGACACCATTCCACAGATGGGGAGACTGCTCCACTATCAACTCCGGGAAGATGAGCGGCTCTGGGAACTCGTCAGATTCAAGAGGTTTGAAGAATACAGAGAATAATGCTCCTAATATGGCTGAAGTTGAAGCAGCAGGACATAACGAGAAGGTTTGACAGACTGTTCTGGGTCGGAAGTCTAGAACTGTGGGTCCCTCTGCCAGGAGTTGAGTAGCGTATCCTATCCTGTTCGTGAAAGGGTTTTCGAGGGGATGGTTTCCACTCAATATCGAATGGATATTTGGCCATGCGGGTGCAGTTATGGACGTGGTGATGCCTAGAGACCAGAATACTAAAGCTTATAGAGGTTTTTCGTTAGTTCGTATGTCGTCTGAAGCCGAGCTAGCTAGGGTCATGGATATGCTACACGGTTTTAAGTTCACGGGATGTCCATTGCTGGTTTAAAGGGCAAGATTCAGCCCAAATCTCATCCCTCCCTAGAAGCCTCCCCCTGCCACCACTAAGGTGTATCGTCCTAAGCCCATTATCCCCCCTACTTTCTCCTCTCCTCTTCCTACCACCTCGGCGCCTGCCTCTTTCAGGGAGGCTCTTCTAAACAATGCACCCACTCATCCCCACAGTATCTCCCCACTATCTGAAGCTATGCCTAGTCCTATTATCGACCCTGGCTCTCCTCCTCTTAAGGAGGATGTTCCCATTTTAGTTAATATGGTTAAATTTCAAAGGGATAGAGACAATCTAAAGGATACGATTATCATTCTATGTAAGGAAGGTGCCTCCATATCTTAGGTGAAAGACTGGATTGCTGAAACTACGGGCTTCTGGTAGGGCAACTACAAGATAAAACCGTTGGGTTATAATGAACTCTGGGTTAAGGTGTGTCCGAGAACAAATCCAGATATGCTGTTGATGGTAAGTCATCTACATTCTGGCAGTCCGGTGGCCAAAGTCATGAAGTGGGAAGACTTTTCCATCTTTAACATGGAAAATGTATGGTTCCAAGGATGGGGATTTCCGTTGGAATTGTGGTTCAATGAGTTTTTCATTTCTGTCGCTGCCTACCTGGGATCATTCTAGAATTGGACTCTAAGACGAAACTCGGGGAGGAGATCAGCGTCATCAGGGTGAGAGTTAGGAGGAAGAAGGGAGTTTTGCCCCCTTCATCCATTAAAGTGTTGGTTGACGATCGCTATCTGGACTTCCCGGTCATCAAAGAAGCACAGGATGACCCTGCTCCCTCGGTGGGTGATTTATGACGCATCAGAGAAGGGCCTCCACTGGCGCCGACGAAGAACCACCAGCTCACACTAGAAGAAGGTGTACAAGGTCGTTACTCCTGTGGAGCACCATCATGGAAGCTTGCCAGTCTATCTGACGTCTGCAATGGAGAGGATCGTACACTCGCTCTCCGGAAGACACGTGGTGTCTTACTGTCACTCGGCCGACTTCTCTTGTACCCACTCCATCTCGTCCATCCCCGTATACGTTAAGGACAAAGGATCCGCTGACGCGTGGAGTGATAGCTGACAAGTCAGCTTCGGAGAATGTGCAGGCAGCCGTTTATCTGGGAGAGTCTTCCGAATACATGCCGGTTACTGAATCACATCATCAATTGTCATCAGAAGAATTTAATGATCCGCCATGCTCTCCCTCCTCTTCACACTTTGTGGGACATGTGTCTCGTCCTGCTGCTCTCTCGAGCCCTGCATGAGGACGGGAGTCAGATACCCAGGCCCCTCTTTCCAATGTTAGATATCCGAGCGGGTCCTCTTTCCTGAGCCTGGATCTGATTCCAGACGCCTCATTATCAATTGTCCATCATCTGACAACCTCTATTTCATCTAACCCCACCCTACTCCCCACTATTCATGTATGCCCGAACTGACCCGATTCTCTCGCTCTCAGTTGGAAAACCCCCAACTTACTCCCATTTTCTCTTCTAATCCAAGTCCATCTTTCGATCCTGACGTTGACTCTGCTGGGAGAGATAGCCTTTCAGAGTTTCAATCTCGTCCATCCTCTTCATCCATCTCCTCCCCTCCATCGATTGTCGCGTCGGAGCTAGGCCCGATTACGTTATTTCAAGACAACCTCTCTACTGACGTTCTAATGGCAGAACCTCTGTTGATGACTGCCGACACTCAGGTTGAGCAAGATCCTTTGGAAAGGAATAGGGCCGATCTATTGGCAAAGATTCAGAACAAGAGATGGATAAGAGATGCCATTGGGAAGGTTGGGAGATCCCTCGGTCTGTCCTTCGAAGATCAGCTGGAAGACTATGTAGCTCTGTTTTAGTGTATTGAGAATAGAGAGAGACCCATTGAAAAGTGCAGATCTGCAAGAAAACATTTAGCTAAAATTTCCACTAGTCGCAAACTGCAGCGTCTGGAAGCCAGTCCTGGGTTTATTTCAGCTTCATCATTTAAACCCAGGAGACAAGGCAACTGGAGAAGTGTAGTTAGCCAATGAAGATAATTTCTTGGAATGTCAGAGGGGTTGGCTCCAAACATAAGAGGAGTTTGATTAAAGCTTCCATTACTAGGTGTAATCCGGATGTGGCGTGTCTTCAGGAGACTAAAGTTCCCAATTTCAAGGACAGTTTGTTGGCTACCTTTGTGGAGGGTGAATGATGCAAAGTGGGTCGCGTTAGATGTTGTCGGTTCTTCGAGGGGGATCCTTGTTGCCTAGAAATCGTCCAAGTGGGATCTCCTTTCCTCCTCTTGAGGCGTCTAGTCGGTGTCGGTTAAACTTCAAGTCCTCTCCTTTCCAATGTCTTTTATCTGTTGTTTATGGGCCTAATGGTGATTCAGTCAAGGCTGATTTCTGGGATGAGCTAACCCAGGTCAGACAATCCTTTATAGGTCCATCCTACGTGGTTGGAGACTTCAATATTATTTGATTTGCTGAAGATCATTCCAGAAAGAGAAGACCATCTTCTGTTATGCTTTAATTTTCAGAGTGGATTCAGCATCAACAGCTCATTGATTTACCTTTATTAGGAGCCAGATTCACCTGGTCTAATGGTCGGGTGGCTCCTATTCAAACTCGTCTAGACAGATTCCTCATTTCTCCCGAGTGGATCGAGGCCTTCCCTCATCTTCAGCAAATGGCATTGCCGAGGACCACGTCTGATCATTGTCCGATCCTCCTAACTGTGGAGGACGACAACTGGGGTCCGAAGCCTTTCAAGTTTAATTCCTCTTGGCTTCAATCAGCGGGTCTACGTCAAAAGATAGTTGAATGGTGGTCTAGCTTCAAGGTAGAAGGTTATGCGGGCCATAAGCTGCTCTACAAACTCAGACTTCTCAAGTCCAAGATCAAGAAATGGTGCCACCAGGTAGTTCAGAAGAGAGAGGCCAAAGTTAAAGCCCTTCTCTCCAACCTTTAGAGAATAGACTTAGAGTCTGAATCTGCCCCGCTTATGGTTGAATCCCTGTCCAGGCGAATTAGCATAATTCAGGACCTGTTGAACATAGCTCTTGAAGAAGAAGCCTCTTGGAGGATCAAATCCAGAATTAGATGGATTGCTGTTGGTGACAAAAATACACAGTTTTTTCATAATATGATTAAGATGCAGGCCCGGTCTAAGGCTATCCTCAACATTTCTGATAATGGGAACATAATTGAGGACAAAACGGAGATAGAAGGTATTGCCATCTCTCATTTCAAATAGCTCCTAACAGATGAAAATTGGATAAGGCCACCCCTAGATAATATTTCTTTTAACACTTTGGAGAGGCCAGATGCTGAGTTATTAGAGGCCTAATTCTCAGAAGATGAGGTGAAAGCTGCCGTTGATGCCTTAGGTGGGGACAAGTCTCCAGGGCCAGATGGGTTCCCGATGAGTTTCTATCAGATCTTTTAGGAGTCAATCCTCCATGATGTCCTGTCATTTGTTCAGGAATTTCATGCCAGAGGAACTCTCGAAAGGTCTTGGTGCTTCTTTCATTTCTCTTATTCCGAAGGTGGTAGGGGCCAACTCTTTTTCTCAATTCCGACCGATCAGTCTGATAGGGAGTCCATACAAAATCCTTGCGAAAATTTTATATGCGTGTCTCTCTAAGGTCATTGGAAGATTCATATCTACTAATCAGAATGCGTTTATAAAAAGCAGACAGATTCTGGATGGAGCCCTCATTGCTAATGAAGTTCTTCACTCTTGTGAGAAGTCTAAGTCGAAAGGGATTTTCTGCAAGTTGGATATTGCAAAGGCTTATGACCATGTCGATTGAGATTTTCTCCTGTACATGCGTTCTCGTATGGGCTTCGGGATCAGATGGAGAAGGTGGATTAAAGCTTGCATCAGTTCTGCTCACTTCTCTATTATCCTTAATGGATCTCCTAAGGGTTTCTTTAAAAGCTCGAGAGGGTTGCGCCAGGGGGACCCTCTCTCCCCCCTTCTTTTCCTAATTGTTGGTGAGGCGTTGTCTCAAATATTGATCAGAGGGCAGGCACAAGGCCTTCTTCGCGGAATGGCGATGCCTAGGTTGGCGGATCCCATTACCCATATTCAGTTTGCTGACAATACCCTTATCTTCTTTGAGTCATCGTCGGATTGCAAGCAGTTTCTAGTCTCAGGATCAACATGAGTAAATCGAAGATTCTAGGAGTTAATGTGCCCTCTCCAACGATTCAATCCTTTACAGTTACGCTCGGGTGTCAGGTTGATTCCTTCCCGACGTCTTTTGTTGGCCTTCCCCTTGCCGTATGACCCCCGCCGAAGTCTATGTGGGACAGAGTTATCAGCAAGTTTCACAAATACCTGGTGTCATAGAAATGTCGCTATTTATCGCTGGGCGGTCGTTTGACTTTGATCAAGTCAACTCTTTCTACCCTTCCCCTCTATTTTATGTCTCTATTCAAATGTCCAACCATGGTTCTAAAGGCGATTGAAAAAATAAGAAGGGATTTTCTTTGGTTTGGCAAGGAAAATCAGAGGAAGATTCATCTGTTGGAGTAGAATGAAGTGTGCAAATTGTTCAGGGAGGGAGGTGCTAATGTTAAAAATCTGAAAGTTATGAATTCCACATTGCTTGGGAAATGGGCTTGGAGATTTGCGACAGAGAAAGACGCGTTATGGGCCTCGATTGTTAAAGGGAAGTATGGCTCATCCCATGGTGGATGGTGGCTGAAAGATTCCTCCTATTATAAGGCTTCACACATATGGAGAGGAGTCCTTTCATTAAAAATCCGGTGAAGGAAAACTGCAGCTATGTCCTAGGAAATGGGTCCTCTATTCAGTTTCAGCAAAGATCTGTGGGTGGGGGAAAAGCCACTCAAATTTTAATTTCCTCAGATCTACCAGCTCTCCCCCGACAAAGATATCTGCATCAATAGATGTTATTCCATATCGTCGGTGCAAACTATCTGGGATATTAGATGCATCAGGAACTTGAATGATGAAGAAGTCAAGGAATTTACGGACCTTTGGGACTGCATTTCAAAGACTATGCCTCTCATTTCTCAGTCCGACAATATCGGGTGGTTTCTGGACAAATCGAGCTCTTTCTCCATGAAGTCCCTATACACTCTCATATATCCTACAGCGTATACTTATTGTGACGCCAATCCCTTCATCTGGAAATACCTGGTTCCTCCTAAATTCATTTCCTTCGGATGGCTCACGGGTTGTAATAGAATCCTTACGGTAGACAACCTGGCTAAGAGAGGCATGCAGATCGTAAATATCTGTTTGTGTTGTATGCGGGAGGCTGAATCTGTTAACCATCTGCTGGTTCATTATTATTTCTTTTCTCTAATTTGGACTAATCTTTGTCAGAGGTTTTCGATTTCTTGGTGCGCTCCTGAATCTGCCGCCAAGTTCCTATCCTCTTGGAATGGCCTTAAGTTTGGGAAGCTCAAATCCGTCATTTGGCGCATGACAATCCTTGCCATTTGGTGGGCTATTTGGACTGAAAGGAACGAGAGATGTTTCAATGATAACTCTTCCTCTGTTACGTCTGTGGGTTCTAGGGCGAAGAAGATGGTTATCGAATGGGCTGTTAATGTTCAGGATCTGAAAAAATATGATTTTAGCTTTTTAGGTAGCTAAGACCCTTCTGCTATCTCAGCAGTTTAGCCTCTTTTTCTTGTCTTTTGTATCTTTTCTCCTTTTTTAATGCATTTTTCAGTTTGCTGCCTTTAAAAAAAAAAAAAAATCCCCTCAAATTCCCTCAACGCGCCAATCAACCCCTAAAGTTAAACGGGAGATATTTTGGTTTCTACCATCTCTTTTAATGTGGCCCACTTGAGTTTTGAATCTACTGAGTTTTACAATTAGGACCTATTTTGGTCGAATTTGTCACTGACATCTCTGTGGACCCCACATAGTATACGACACATGGGACGGAGGCAATCCGCGTCTGTAAGAATATTTACAAACCACGCTGATGAAGCTGTTATGGGTGAGCAGGTTAGAAATACGAGGTCCTCTCAGACATCTGTGCACGTCACATGATCTGCCAGCACCAATCATGACTAAGGAGCTTCTTAATGACGAGAAAATATTATCTTGTTGTACTTTATTATACAACGCCGAGCTCGACACCGAGCTCTTCTATGGCCCCATCCATGTTCGAGCTAATGTTCAAATCTCCTGGAGAAGCCTCCAAGGCATGATCCCGTATAAGACGGAGCACGCTTTGTTCGAAAGACTTACAAGAGTCCCTACATGGTATGATAAGATGAAAAGGATGGGCATCCTCAATTTCGCTTATATTCTATTAAGAAAGCTCGATCTCAACGCTTGGATACAATATTCAGGGGCAGGTCGGCAAGTCAGTAACTTGAATGTTAAAGGCGAAGCTCGACCACAACACATCAGAAAGCCCAGGTCAGCCGCAACCTTTTGCTATATGTTTCTTCTAATCCTAACCAATCGGTGCTTTCTGAAGATCTTCATCGAGGATCACAAAAGATTACCTTGACACGTTCAGTATAAGACTACCTTTACAATACACACCTACCAAGTAGGAGAATTACCATTTACACCATCGCACCTCTCAGCTATAAATAAAGAGTAATTCTATAAAGAAAGGTATAGAAAAAATCACATCTAAAACTCTATGTTATATTACACCTAATTTGCCTGCCTAACTTTGGCTTCAGAGGGTTCCGGTCGCTAGTGTTACAGGGAGTATACCCGGATCTCTGCATAAACAGAGCATTCACAACCATTCAATTGACGGCAATCAAATGGTTAAAAGGAATACAATGAATGGTCTAATTCGAAGGGAAAAAACATAATCTTCCGAGTGCGATCTTTTATGGGGCGGCGATCTGGACAGTCCAGATTCCCGTACACCCATGCCATGCCAGGGCACGGTTGATCCGGGAAACGGATTGCCTGTGACCCGGGTACAATGATATACCCATCCCGGCCCTGTGTGGGATCCACAGACATATCAATGACAAATCAACTCCTTCCATATGTTTTGAAAGATGAAAATAGGACAGGATTCTAAAATCAGGCAGATCCAAAACTCAGGTGCCACGCATACGAAACAGTGGAAACAGAAACGAAACCTTCACGGAACTAAGCATGATGTTTATGTGCCATCCGAACCATTAATAAAGTTATTAACACTTTAGATAAAGTGTAGAAACAAATATCATCCTGATACAAAACTTCGGCCACCCCGGGTGTTCAATCCTCACTGTTTCGTGTGATACGGCATACATGAGTTTTGGATCAGACTAATTTTTAGAATCCCGTCCTATTGTGATCTTTCAAAACAAATGGCCGGAGTGGATTTGCCATGAACATCTCTACGGGTCCCACACAGCCCCGGCCAAAGAAATATCTGAGGGCGGGGTCACAGGCAATCCGATCCCGTTGATCCGTCACCAGCCTTTCGTAAAGGGTGTAAAACTAACTCAGTAACAAATCCCAAACATTGACAGGACAAGAGTAAAAGACAAAAACAGCAGAGATTCTACAGAAGTCACATGCTTCCCAGAGCGTAAAACAAAAACCATATATAATTTCTATACTCCTTAGTACCACCAAAACAGCAACACAACCACAGAAAGCAAACCAACGACAAAAGAAAAAGATAAATAAAGATAAAAAGAGAAAAAAGGACGTCTAGCGGTGTGGGCAGAAGGTAATGAAATAGCTACCACCACTACATGTCACAATACTAGTAGGATCATCATACGCATAAGAATACGCCCTAGGACAGGCCGTCTTGAATATCCTGGAATACGCCGTGGGCTTGCAGGACTGCGGATTCCCGTAGATCCCGGTACAGCAATACTTGGGGGAGTTAAACGCGAAGCACGCGCTCTTACACGCGACCACCCTATTATCTTTTCCCGACCGCACCTGAAGGCCCACCGGACACATCATATTCAGATCGCTCACACAACCCGCCGAGCTGCACTTTCCCTTCCCCCTATACGGCATCACCGATATGGCCAGATTGTAGCCGTCCACTAGGCTCACGTCGTAGAAATCTTGTGGGCCCAGTGTGATCTCAGCCAGCGTGGCAGGTGGGGTACCACCTAGGCCGTTGCAGTAGAGGGCCCCACCACAGTCGCCTGTGGCACAGTGGCCGCGGCCGGATGCGTCGAAGGCGCAGTCCTGGCGGCCCCAGATGCGGCCCGACCATGCTGCTGGCGCGTGCAGGGTGTAGGCTTGCTTGGGGAGGAGGCGGAAGCCGCCACGTGCGAGGATGGGCTTGCCTGCACCAGGCTGTATGCCAGGCCACACTGTGTGGGGACACTTATTGTAGAGTGTGAACGTCGTTGCCGATGCTGTGGATCAGATCATAGACATTGCAATGTTAAACTTAGATAAGAGAAAATGATGGATAAGATCCGGTGATCTGGACCGTTTATCTGTTGGGCTACACAATGGATGTGCAATGATTTAAAAATAACGTCGACGGGTCGAGTTTTAACGTTTCATTCTGTGGCCTGCAGTACCCCAACGGTGGGGCTAGGATCTTCCAATGTAGGAGATTTTCTGGAAATGTCCCACCCAAATCAATGGTGGGCCTCATTTGTATAAGCTGTGGAAGTCCGGGCATATACTCGGAGATCAAAGAGGGGGGATTTGCAGCACGTGCGCGAGATCCGTGTCGCTCAAAAGTCACTGGCCCGATAAATCAGGGTGGCTATACTCATCAGGTGGGCCACATTCCTATAAAAAAATGACCAAAGGGTTACATTCAACATACACGAGTGGCCCAACTGATAAGCTGCCGTGATTCCTCGGACGGGATGTCCATGGCGGTACCCATATCAAGAGCGCACAGGATCTCTCACACATTTGCTGCAAATGGCCTACACATTTCTCCTCTTTTGTTAAAGGAAATGAGAGAGAGAGAGAGAGAGAGAGAGAGAGAGAGAGAGGAACAACCTGAGGGCAGAAGGAGGGGGAGGAAAATGAAGAGAGATAGGATCTCCATCACTCTCCCAACAAAAGAAATTGTTTGCATGGAGTGAAGAGGAGAAAAAAAAGGGTCGTTTTTTCTTTTGTTTGTGTGTGAAGGGGAGCGGAGGTAAAGAGGGGTTATTTTCTCCTTTTAAAGAGGAACAGAGAGGGAAGAGGAAGATGAGAAAAATGATTGCTAGTCCGCGGGAGCACTGATGTAACCGTTCATCCAGTCTCTCACATAGCTTGCTTTCTCCTCGCCCGTGAAAATGAGTGACGCATGTGTAACAATGGACTCGCTTTTATGACGAGTTATTTGCATCCAATATCAGGCAAATAGGATCATCCGTTGGCCCACACTTTTCCGCGACTATGTTTAGTATGGTATTTTAAATGTACCGTTGGCCTGACAAGCAGCTTAGATAATGCACCCGTGTGAATCATCTCAACGTGTGAAGTGAAACAAAGTGCCCTCCAGCTGGATCAGCCCTCATTCGCCGTGTAAAAAATACACTTTCAACTTGGCGCCAATTGCATGTGCTCTGTGTGGGGCCCAATGCAACGCCCGTGGGATATTCATTCCCTTTCACCGGCTCAGGTGAGTTTACAATTCTAAAAATGAAGCATATTCAAGGACTCGGATTCGATAGTGATCCCTCACATTGCCTACCTCGGTAGGCTTATGAGCTGGAAAAGCTGTGTGATCACCGCCACGAAGTACTTGTTTTATCCAAGCCGTCCATCTTCATTTTTTTAAAGATCATTTTAGTACATGCAGTAAAAAATGACGCAGATACTCTGGTATGGGTAAAACTGGAATTGGATTAGTTAAGGAGAAGGGGTCAGCTTAGAAACTTATGCTAGTTGTGTGCTCGGCCCGTGCTAATCATGACCAAGGGGCTCCTCAATGGTCAGAAAGCAATAAACCACTACCGGGAAAATGATCTACTCCCCGAGCTCGGCCATTAGGAGATGAAGTTTCTCTACTTCCATTAGATGTCGAGCCCTTTTACGGTCCCATTCATTTTCAAGCTGCTACTCGGAACATTTCTTAATAAGGTCTCCCAAGGCACAACCCTGAGTGAGGCGAGACCCCAATTTGCTACACTTGGTAAGACACTGCCCCATACGGTAAGATGAAGATAATGGTCATACTTGATTTTGTTTATATTCTACTAAGGAAAGAAGCTTGGTCTCAATGCTCGGATGCGACTCCCAAAGGTAGGTTGACAGGTCGGCAATCTGCTTGATGCCAAGGAAAACTTGACTGCAACTCACTAGAGAATCAATGTCGATAGGCCACTATTCGGAACGACCCTATAGGCCACGTTGAACTCACAAGCTCGGCCTCCTATCATGCGCTTCTACTGATTTTGACTTGGTTCCGACTTTACCTACCCGAGATCCCAACCGAGGATCTCAGAAGAGGACCACAACACGGATCTGCCCGAGGATCTCGGGAGATACTTGCAACATATTCGGGATACGAATCTCTCTATAATACGCCCCTACTAAATAGGAAAATTGTTTTCTACGTCACCGCCCTTCCTCAACTATAAATAAAATATCCCTAATGGTGAAATGTATGCACAATAAAACTCAGAAAACAGAAGATCCAAAACCTTGTATTCTAATAGACCTAGCTTCTTTGTTTGACTTTGACATCGGAGGGTCCCCTACTGCAGCCAGGGTCTCCATCTTTGTCTTCTCTTACAGGTGTTAAGTGGTCGAAGGAGGACATCCATATTTCTACATCAACAGTTTGGCACCGTTTGTGGGAACAACATCGAAAGATGTTCTCATCATCTACAATGCTATAACAATGACGAAAGGGAGAAAGAAGGCTCAAACCATCACTGTTACACCCGATCCTTCATTGGGAGAATAGTCTGCAAACCATTGGGACTCAACCTTCCAACTTTCAGGCTGATTCCACAGCCATGGGTCCAGTATAATGGTCCTGAAATTGGGGAGGTTAGCTTGTTTCTTTGGAGCACTAGGTTGAAGCACTGACCAATAACATTGATAAAATAAAACAGATCCTGGACCGGCAGAATCCTCCTCCTAACGAGGGGGCTGAGGAGGCTGACACTCGGATAGCCACTGAAGTCTTTACGCCGTCCTGAGCACTTGCCAACTTCCGGAGGAACAAACAGGCTTAGGAGGTGCTGAATTGTAAACCCTCCCATGCCTTTGGGACTGCCACATTGGCTGCCTCTAACTTAAGCCATGCGTTGGAGAAGAAGAGGCATGGTAAGGCTCTCGAGGCGGTAACCGATAACGAGTAGCCCTGGGAAGCTGAACTCATCGAGCTGAGGGATCAGATCGACGACTGTTCACAACCTCAAGTGTAGGGTTGCGATGTAGTAATAACTTGATGAGAATGAGGTCGAATCCACAGGGAATGGGGAACACAGTCTAGAACAAATCTAAGCCTAACTTGGTTTGTCTGGATTTTTAATCTAGCGATTTAGATAAAGGTTTTTGAAATAATAAAGATAAAAAAACTAAGGATATGAATCTATCTATAACAATATCAATATTCAATCTACTTGATTCAATGATAACTTAATTGGAATCGAAGTCCTATTTTATTTAATCAGATGATGGAGCAGTTAAAACAGCATCTGGACTTTCCATTAATTTGGTTCCCAAATATCCATCTAATTGCAATGATGGTAGGGAAATCAATCATCCTACCATGCATAGGAGACGATGGTGAACAACGACTTCTACACATCACACAATTCCAAAGTTAATAAGATCATATCAAAAGCCTTCACAACATCTACTGTAATTTTAGTCACAATAAATCATAGAAAATTGGAAAATATCTTAATTTAAACTAAAACTTAATGGAAGTTCAATATATACTTGAATCAAAGCAAACTAAACATCAAAACAAATTATAGGTTTCATTCCTTAGCCTTAGCTAGGAGATTAGTCTAAAAAGACTACCATCTTAGAAGAAAAATAAAAACATCTACTAGAACCCATGAAGAAATCGAATCAGAAGAACGTTGTTGGCACTCCACCTAGGCATTCTCTCCATTTCCAAACCCTAGAAGATGATTTGGAGCATCCTATGGACTCCTATATATAATTGTGGAACTTTAACTTTCGTATCGATTTGGAAAAATTCACAAACTGCCTCAAATTTACGCACTCCACATAAGCTCCTCATAACGCATTCGATGTCATCGAACGTAAGTCGAATCCGAAAGTCGCGCCTTTTCGCATTGCATAACTTTTCATGTCATTGAACCTTCCCTCGATGTTCATCGAAGGGTGTTCGATCAATTGAGAATGTGTCCAGAGTGTTCCAGCGAGTTGCTCCGGAAATCTTCAAAAGTCTAGATGTCATCAAAATGCTTTCGATCTCATCGAACTGGTCTTCGAGCAATCGAACTGGGCTTCGATGTCATCGAGAAATGCATCCAATTTGTCCACCAACCAAACTCAATTTTCATTTAATGCCTCAATGTCATCAACCAGTGGTCAATGTCATCGAATACTGACTTCAATGTCATCGACCACCATAGTGAAGTTCAGTTCTCTGAATTTCTGCACTTTGCACTTTCGACTTCCTTCCTTCTCCACTTGGTTTCCTTAACTCTTGAGGTCATGAAATCTTTAATCTTGGTCTCCTAAGATTTATCCCCTTACCTTGGTGATTCTTGAGCATTAAATCCATGTTTTTAACATTCTTTTCATTCCAAGCTCTTAGATTCACCTTGTAAGGCAAACATCCATAAATATACCAATTAAGCATTATCATGTTCATAAAACCAAGATATAAACAGGGGACAATATGTAATATTAGACACTCAACACACTCCCCAACTAGCATTTTTCTAGTCCCGAGCAAAACACACAAAAGATATTTTGAGAGCAATTGAATAATTTTCATGAGCTCAAGCGTTTCTAAAAACAATTCAATTTATAGAAATCTAAAATACATTAATGTTGAGAACTACTTTCTCTTAAACTCTAGTACTTTGTAAATTTCTTAAATCAAGTTTAAAGCATTAATTATACATTTAGAAAAAAAATCTAAACATTGAGTTCCATAGGTGCATAGTGAAGTCTAGACTTATCACAATCAAAGGTTCAATTCTCTATTTTCATGATAACATTGATAATCAAAAGAGCATTCAGGATAACCAAAACCTAAACCAAAACTTGCCTTACAATTTAGCATTATATTATTCCAGCTTTTAATTTTCCATCGATGGCTTTCACACTATTTCACTTTTTCTTCTTTTCAACGGTCCTTAATGAACTTTAATAGGTAGCCGTTTTTTACGACAACTATTTTTTTGCTAGGTATTACTTCTTTCTTTCTTTCTTTTTTTAAATTCTTTTTATTGAATATGATGGACAAATTTCCCAGGTTGGATCCTATCATGCTTAATAATCATCAAGTCAACATTTCAATATCAAACTAAAACTTTGATATGTAAGTTAGATGTGACATGTGAAATCATGACTCAATCAATGTTTAAAATTTCTAATTAAGAATTAATGACTCAACTTAGTTTTGAAATCTATCAAATAACTAAAATCTAAGAGTCATAAATCATCAACATTAAGTATCTTATAATTCTACTTTATGGATTAATTTCAAAATCACTTAAATTCACAGAAATTTTCAAGAATTTTGAAGAATTTTAGCTCAAATTTTATTGATTTTTCTCAAAATTGTAGAATTTCCGATAGGAAACCTACCCCCCAACCTAAAATCTACATTGTCCTCAATGTACAAGCATACGAAATAAAAGCAAAATTAAGAACAATGAAAATAAAGGGAAGGAGATGAAAAGTACCTGTAAAGTGAATATGATCTTTAAATAAAATGTGGTTCTAATGTCTAAACTAAACTGTGAAAAGCAAACTAATCCTAAGAAAACAAATAAATTCCAATCATAAACTAGGAAAGCAAGGGAAAACTACTCAATCATGTATCAAAGTTCCTCCTTCGGCTAGTATCTTGATAAATTTTTCAGTAGGTTTCTCAACAAAATCATCCAAAAGCTCTTTTTGCAGTAGGCTTGAATGCCCTGAAGCATGAATGTCCAGAGAAATATATGAACCTCAGTAAAAAATTATCATTTAATCTCCTGAGGTATCCAAAGTATATACGATTGTAACGCCCTAAATTTTGTGGGTCGAGTAAAGCTATACTCCCGAAATCCAGCACATCACTTATGCAATATGGATAATGATGTTCAGATTTCATCTATATTAATGAGTTGAACATGTGTGGGATTATACTAAAACAACATATCATACTCCGGATTAGTTAAATTAAGCAAGCGGAAGTCTGAAGCATATATATATTTAAGTATGTAAGCGTTTCACAACCTCCAGAGTATGAGTATGTAACAGGGTTGAATATATACATGTATTGTTTCAAAATATATAAAATGAGGAAATGCAAGGTGTCCAACTAAGACAAGTATCCCAGTGTTCCCAGCAAATCAGCACGAGGTCTACACAAACTCGCCCGAGAGCTGAAAGTAGGAGAACTCCTCCTCATCCATAAAGTCCCACTCTGTTGCATAGACTTCATCAATGCTTGCATCTAAGCCAGAGTCTGGTTGGTGTTTTAAAACACTGTCCCAGGGTGGGAGTGAGTGATCAACTTAGTGGTATTATAAGACAAAGGTTAACATGTTATCAAGTCAATCAAGCAGTAATGATAAAGCAACTTAACAATCACTTCCTAACTACTCTTGTTAATGTAGGAATGGAGTGCGGGTAATGATGAATGCCCTCGCATCAAAGCTCCTTCAAAAAAGTCACTCCGACAACCAATTTCGCATATGACAACACTCCCTCAAAACAGTACAACTTTATCGCCTTAAAAGCACATCTTAACTAATACAGTGCGATGCATGGTCATATTAGCCAAGTACTTAATGAAGCTTATTCATATAACATGTTTAGGAAGCTAAAGTACCTCCCTTTATATCATTAACCCGAACCAAAGGATCCATCTAGGGTCATCAATCATATTTAAGCACATACGATAGGCAAGTTGTAGGGCATCACTCCTAATGAAAAGCAGTTAATAGGCAAGTTTAAAAGTTTATACTCGCGGTCACTATAGGGAGGCTCGTCACCTCAGCGTAGGCTGATAGTATGAACATGGTATCCCATACTACCATGCCCGGCTCATGAGTCGTAGTTGCTCATTGGTCACTACGGGAGGCTCACCACCTTAGCGTAGGCCAACAGCTCGAACACGGTGTCCCATACCACCATGCCCAGCTCATGAGTCTTAACGGATTGTGGTACTATGGTTAAAGTGGGCCTTTACATTGGTGAGGGGTACCTTAGATTCAAGCAGTGGTGTTTATACATGATAAACACACAAAAGGCCAATTGGTTCGTTAGGCATGTTCGATTGGTACGGGCACACGCTGACTTAATCGACATAGAGTGCATAAGCACCCCTCGTGGCCTAACCACTGTCGACAGTTGTCTTGCGATCCGGATTCGTCGAGTTTACCCGGTGTGGTGAGACTAATTTGGTCACCTGAACAAGGGCTATTACTGATTGCCTGGACTACGTTGTAGTTCCAATCTTACTCAGATGCAGTAAGTAAACACATGTGATAATCACTTCAGCATTTAACAAATAATTCAAGTGAATTCCTCATTTGAGCATTTTATCAAACTCATTGAACATGTTACCAAACACTTGCATTTTATCTATAAATTTCATAGCAAAAAATATGATTACATGACAAAAACAATACATATGAATAAGGTAATTAAGAATCTTAACTTAATACTCTTAATAAGTACAAATCATCAACAATTTTTCATTCAAACAATTCATTAAACACTTAGACTACACTTCATCAAATATATAGACTAGGTTAGTTACAACGTATATTTTAGCAAATCCTTATACAGAGAGGTTAGCATGCATATGACAACGATGAATCCTATATTAGTAGTCATGGAAAGCACAAATCATATTTACATGTTCATTCAAACATTTCAATAAAAACATGAGATACGCCTTTTGTTCAACATAACTCATACATGTATATTACATCGAAAACGGCGTATCTAAGACAATATGGCAGTAATCAAGTTAGACATAAATCATTAGCTGACATTGAAAGCATTGATAACCATAACTAAAATGTTTATAGTCCGCACCTTTCGTCAGAATACTTGATTCGGACTTGGTTCGAATTCTATGTTCCCAAAAACGGAACATCGGACACTTAAATAACGCATATGGTTAGCTAGTTTGACAAATAATTAGCCCGGATCTCTATGACAAGATTAGGGTTAGGGTTTCTTACCCAAAATCGTAGCCGAAACTGAGTGTGTAGTGTAATGGGAAGGTGATTCAATGCGTGGGTAGTGGGAGAGAATCACAGCATCAATCACCAAAAATCCTTCTTCTCTCTTTCCTCTTTTCTCTTCTTCTTCTTCTTCTTCTTCTTCTTCTCTCTCTCTCTCTCTCTCTCTCTCCCTTAGGGTTTTTGGGAAAATTCGTATATGAGAGGGGTGGGGTGATATAAGGGCTATTTATAAGCCCAGAAGTGATGCAAATGGCCCCAGGGCCACTATATACATGGGTTATACCCTTTGGGCAGCTGTTTTTGACAAACAGGGCTCACAGGAAGGCCCAATACTCACCTATGTCATTGGGTAAGTTCTTTGACAATGGATCTATGCAAGGATGTGATTTTGGTGCAATCGAATAAGCTGATTGATCGTGGAGGACTCGTGTCAGATCAACGGTCATACTTACTCGATCGGGGCCACAATTATACGGATATGTGAAGAGAAATTTTTCTTTTCTATGGGTGAAGTTTGGTAAGAAACTGACGGTCCGAAATCCTCAATTTCGCGTGTGAGCAAATGGCCCAATTCACTTAACTTTCATTTCATTTTCTAAAGATATTCGCATTTCTCACATACTTCACTCAGGGCTCAAGTTGTGCATTTCTGGACACCATCTGGGCTTGATTTTCGTGATGGTTGTCAAGCCCAGTAGGATGGACATAATCCTATAGTTTCACGGTCATCGGACTCTCGACGTGCGGTCTAGGTCCGATACAGGGTTTCAATGTACTTCTGAGAGCGACAGGCTCTTGGAATTTCCTCCTAGGTCTTTATGTAGTGTTGAGTCAGTGGTATTAATGGTTTTTGGCTTTCTCATTTGTGGAAATGGTGGCCCAAGCTTAATCCACTGATTATTCAGTTTAATACTTAACTAAAATCCGCCTCAATGATGATAGGATACAGTCTTTAGGTGATTCTGCCTGAGGTGGTACTCAGGTATTTGTACGAATTTTTCCGAGATGTTATAATCTACCCCCTTAAAGAAAAATTTCATCACCGAAATTAGTACCTTTTCATACTCGAGGATCTGAGGGTAGTTCTTACAGACTTCGGCTTCAGTTTCCCAAGTAGCCTCCTCCCTAGTGTGGTGTGTCCATAACACTTTCATGAGTGGGATAACTTTGCTGTGTAGCACTTGTTCCTTCCTATCTAGAATACATGTGAGCTGAAATACGTAAGTAGCATCTTCACTTAGCTGCACTTGTTCCCATTTGATAATATGGGTAGGGTCAGGAACATATTTCTTCAGCATCGATACATGAAAAACGTTGTGCACGCCTATGAGTGGTGTAGGTAAGGCGAGATGGTATGCTACCACACCCACTCGGTCTAAAATCTAGAACAGGCCAATGAATCTCGGTGTGAGTTTTCCCTTTTTGCCAAAATGAAAGACTCCCTTCATTGAGGAAACTTTAAGGAATACATGGTCCCCAACTTCAAATTCTAATTGTCTCCGCCTCGTATCAGCGTAACTCTTCTGTCTACTCTGGGCTATGAGTCGACACTTGATAATATCAATCTTTTCTGAGGTCGCCTGAACCAGGTCTGGGCCAACCAAGCTCTTCTCGTCAACTTCTGCCCAATAATATGGAGCTCAACATGGGCGCCCATACAAAGCTTTGTAGGAAGCCATGTCAATGCTTGCTTGGAAGCTGTTGTTATAAGTAAACTCGGCATAAGGGAGACAATCATCCCATCTATCCTTGAAGTCAAGTACGTATGCTCGTAACATGTCCTCAAGTATCTGATTTATCCGTTCCATCTGCCCATCAATCTGAGGGTGGAATGCGGTACTAAACTTCAGTTTCACTCCCATTGCTTCTTAGATTCAAGTCTATAAAATAGACGTGAATCGTGTGTCTTAGTCTAACACAATCTCTATAGGAACTGCATGCAGTCGTACTATCTCCTTGATGTATAGCTTGGCTAGATCATCAGTCGAATTAGAAACTCTAATCGGGAGGAAATGGGCCAATTTTGTCAATCGGTCCACAATCACCCAAATAGAGTCATGCCCCTCTCTTATCTTCGGTAACCTGGAAATGAAATCCATAGATATGAAATCCTACTTCCCCTCGGCTATGGGCATGAGCTAAAGTAAACTAGGGGGTCGTCGGTGCTCGACCTTGACTTGTTGGCACGTGAGATATCGGGATATAAAGTCTGCTATTTGGGCCTTCATGTTGTCCCAGCAGTACGAACGCTTCATGTCTCGATACATCTTTATACTTTTCGGATACATTGCTAACTTTGAGTTGTGAGCGGCCTCTATAACTTCTCTCCTCAAGTCATGGAGATTCAGGACGTATAGGCGGCCACGATATCACAAACCTCCATTTAAGCCAATCCTCCACTTGGATTCTTCGCTGTCACTTGCACACTCTCTCATCTTCACCAACAGTTCATCTTCTTTCTGAGATGCAATGATAAGTGGTTGCATGTGGAAGTGTGAGACACTCTTGAATGACTCCTCCACTGTTAGCTCCTGCACAAAATCTCGCACAAATTCCACCATGTTCTACTCTTCTATCATCAGTGGGGTTGCAAATTCTATAGTTTTTTTACGGCTCAATGCATTGGCCACAAGGTTGGCCTTGCCAGGATGGTAGGAGACCTCAAACTTAAAGTCTTTCAAGGTCTCCATCCAACATCATTACCTCATATTTAGGTCCCTCTGTGTAAAAATGTACTTGAGGCTCTTGTGGTCGCAAAAGAGCTTGAACTCCTCTTCGTAGAGGTAATGTCTCCAAAGATTTAATGCGAAGATGACTGCCGCCAATTCCAGGTCATCAGTGGGGTAATTTTCTTTGTGTTTCCTCAACTGTCGTGAGGCAGAGGCGATCACCCTATCCTTCTGCATAAGCACACACCCTAAACCGACTCGAGAGGAGTCGTTGTAAATAGTATATTTGACCCCTTGCTCTGGCAGTACTAGCATGGGTGTAGACGTCAGCTTGTCCTTTAATTCCTGAAAGGCTGCTTTTGCTTTCTCATTTCAGGAAAACTTAAGATCTTTCCGAGTAAGTTGCGACAACGGTCGGGCTATCTTGGAGAAATCTTTAATGAATTGGCGATAATAGCCAGTAAGTCCGAGGAAGCTCCTCACTTTTGTTACTGAACCAGCTGCTCCCAGTCTTGTACCGCGGTTACCTTGGCAAGGTCCACATCAATTCCTTCCTTGGAAACCACGTGTCCTAAGAACTTGACTTCTTCCTTCTAGAAGTTGCATTTCTGGTACTATGCAAATAACTGATTTTGCCTGAGAGTATTAAGGACTGCTTGTAGGTGTTCTTCGTGATCCTTCTAGCTCTTTGAGTATATCAAAATGTCATCTATAAATATGATGACGAATCGGTACAGATACGGCTGAAATACCTGGTTCATGAGATCCATGAATACGGCCGGTGCATTTGTAAGTTCAAATGGCATTACGAGGAATTTGTAGTGCCCGAAACTGGTCCTGAATGCTGTTTTCTGCATGTCTTCTTTCCTGACGTGCAACTGATGATACTCAAACTGTAAGTCTATTTTAAAAAAATACTGCGCCCCCTTCAACTGGTCAAATAGGTCATCTATCCTGGGTAGAGGATACTTGTTCTTTACTGTGATGTGGTTTAACCTACGATAATCTATACACAACCATAGCGATCCATCCTTCTTTTTCACAAACAACACAGGTGCTCCCAAAGGAGATACGCTTGGCCGTATGAAACCTGAATCTAATAAGTCATCTATCTACTTCCTTAATTCCTCCATTTCACATGGAGGCATGCAGTACATCGGTAACGAGATAGGTGTTGTGCCTGGCACAAGGTCGATGGTAAAGTTGATCTCGCACTGAGGATTCAGGGACAAGTGAACAAAGCAAGCGGAAGACTTATAGTAAAATGTGTACAAGTGTAAATCCCTGAATTACATATACAACCAGATCGTGTAAAAGTGTTATTTAACAAAATTATAAGTATCAAATTACATCATTTCAGTTCTCAAAATATAATCCCAGAGATCCCGCGCAACAGACCGAGGCTCGCTAGAACCCGTCTGAAAACTGCATATAGGAGAAGGCAGCCTCGTCGTCATCCAGCTCCCGCTCTGCCTCAGACGTCGCATCCACATCTGCAACATCAGGGCCTAAGACAGAGTCTGGTGGGTGTGTAACACCGCCCCAGAAACGTGGGAGTGAGTGATCAACTTAGTGGAACATTAAGGCATTGGTTAACATATTATCAGTTCAATCAAACAGTAATGATAAAGCAGGATAAGTAAATAAATCCTAAGTACTCTTGTTAATGCAAGTATGAATGCAACATGATGCGTGCCCTCACGCGTACACCCTCAGCGTCTTCATCTTACGTTACGCATGACATCGCCTCAAAGTGCGCCATATCTACAAAGCACATGCAAATGCGGTGCATGGATATGATTACCAAGTTGTTATTAGTCCATTTCACACAGCAGGATTGGGAAGCTAAGATACCTTCCTCGTGTCACCATCCAAACAGTAATCCATACTAGGGTCGTCAATCCTAGATATCTCATACGATCATATAGTTGAGGTCGTAGCAAAGGGCTCGTCACCAATCAATGCACGCCTTTCATGCCCTTACTACCACAGATCGCCTCGTCACCTCCTTGCGGTATCCAGGTATGCTCGAGGTCACTACAAAGGGCTCGTCACCAATCAATGTAGGCCGACAGCACGAATATAGTGTCCCATACCACCATAATCGGCTCACGAGTTTAGTTGCTCACTGGTCACTACGGGGAGGCTCGTCACCCCAGCGTAGGCCGACAGCTCGACCACGGTGTCCCATACCACCATGTCCGGCTCATGAGTCTTAGCGGATCAGGTACCATGGTTATTAGGATTTCACTGGTAAGTTCGGTATCATAGATTCAAGCAGTAGCGTCCATACATGGTTAACATACATCGGACAATCGGGTTATTTGACGAACTCGACTAGCACGAGCGCACGTTGAGTTGAGCGACATAGAGTGCGCAAACACTCCGCGTGGCCAAACCACTGCCAACAACTCTAATACGGCTCGGGTTCGTCTAATACGTCCTACGTGGCGAAAGCAGTCTCAACCACGAATCATAGGGTCAATTACCGACTTCCTGGACTAAGGCATAGTCCCAAACACATTACACTATTACAGGTATTCATATGGAATGTAAAACAGTAATGGAACAACCACTCAAATCATGGTACATACTCATCTGAAGAATATCAACTTAACGTAAATGTAAGCATAGGAGATGCTTGAATTTAAATAACTTGGAATGTAACTGCATAAGGGAAATCATGCGCATCAATAGGAGTATTGAGAATCACTTCTCAACGCCCACAATTAGTGTAATCAGTTACACTTAGATCACTCATGCATTTCTACAAACACTTAGCATACATGGAACAACATACATGATGTATGTTGAAATACATGCATTTAGACAATCCCTTTTACCAAGGAGTTGTCATACATGCATCTAGCATACATACATGACAAATAATCATGGCAACCATAAGTTCATAATTTATACATATACGGTACTTTATAAATACACATAGAATACACAAATCTCAATATAGCACATGCATATCAGGAAAGCAATGTA
The DNA here is from genome assembly GCF_029962835.1 of Magnolia sinica. NCBI lineage: Eukaryota > Viridiplantae > Streptophyta > Magnoliopsida > Magnoliales > Magnoliaceae > Magnolia > Magnolia sinica. The sequence goes on along the minus strand of NC_080587.1, from coordinate 44,816,789 downwards.
AACATAACATTTGACATGTGAAATCTCATCCATAGCAAGAATAAATCACTAACTGGGATTGAAAGCCTTGAAAACCATATCCTATACACTTTAAGTCCACACCTTAAGCGAAGAAAGAACCGCCGAGCTGATTTAGACGAGTTGTCTTCGTCAACGGCGCTAGAATACCTTAAAATAAGGATAGAAATGAGATACAACAACACCAAGTCTAGTCTAAGCTCTAACACAGGTTAGGGTTAGGTTAACTTACCCCAAAGGAACTCAGAATCGTCAGAAGAACGATTCAAAGTGAAGGTTCGAAGATGAAGAAGAACAAGGAAGAAACCAAGATGATTCACCAACTTATCTCTCTCACTTTCTCTCTCTTTTCCACTCTCTTTCCAAGCTAGGGTTAGAGAAAAATCGTATGGAAATGAGAGCTAGGGTTTAAGGACTATATATAGGCCTTAAAATGATGGAAATAACCCCAGGGTCAAGGTATACTTAGGTTACAACCAAAGCACGCCTTTCTCGATCCAACGAAGCACTTCTGGTGGGCCTATAACCACGAAAGGTCAGACTTAAGCTTATTGACGATGGATCTAGGTCAAGCTGAGTTTTCATACCGACCGGCTCTTCAGATCAGCCGTGGCAGACCACACTCAATTCAACGGTCACGGAATCTCGATCAGGTCCACAAGCACTAGGATATGCTTGGGCCAACCATCCTGATCAGAGGGTGAAATTGGGTCAGAATCCAACGGTCAGAATGCTTAAAATCGTCGCGCAAGCGACACGACTCAAATTTCAATAAAAGCTTAATAAATTCCAACCGTTCTCACACTCTTCACTCCAAGCTCAAGCAAATCGACCCAGAACATTAGATCGACTTGATTTTCGAGGTGAAGATCAAGCCCAACTTGGTGACCGCAACAGCCTAAGATCATCGCCATCGGACTTTCGACGCGCGGTCCAGGTCCGATCCAGATCTTCCAAAAATTCCCCAGAACAACTGGATTTAGCGATGGATCCCAGATTTCAGAGTAACTTAGCGCTCACTAATCTACACGATTAGAGCCATGCAGATACAATTTAAAGTGATTGATGCGAATTTCACAAGCAATCGAGTAAAGCGCTAATTACCCCAAAACAACTACTTAAGGAAAGATTAGCACAAGAAAATCCAAGGTCGTTACAATCTACCCCCCTTAAAGAAAATTTCGTCCTCGAAATTCATACCTTCATATAATCCTCGAGGATCAGAGGGTAGGTCTTCCTGACCTCAGCTTCAGATTCCCAAGTAGCCTCTTCCACACCATGATGCGTCCATAGCACCTTCACAAGAGGGATAACCTTGCTACGCAGCACCTGCTCCTTCCTGTCGAGAATACGCGTCGGTCGCAGTACATAAGTGGCATCCTCACTTAACTGCACTTGCTCCCAACTGATAATATGCGAAGGATCAGGAACGTACTTCTTCAGCATAGAAACATGAAATACGTTATGCACGCCCGTAAGAGGTGTGGGCAAAGCAAGGCGGTATGCTACCAATCCCACTCGATCCAGAACTTGAAATGGACCAATAAATCTCGGCGTCAGCTTCCCCTTCTTACCGAACCGCAGAACTCCCTTCATAGGAGAGACCTTCAGAAAAACATGGTCTCCCACTACAAACTCAAGCGGTCGACGCCTCGTATCAGCATAACTCTTCTGCCTACTCTACGCTGCTAGAAGTCGACGTCGAATGATGTCAACCTTCTCTGAAGTCACCTGCACCAACTCTGGGCCAAGCAAACTACACTCACCAATTTCAGCCCAACAATGTGGTGCTCTGCACGGGCGACCATACAACGCCTCATTGGGAGCCATACCGATACTCGCCTGGAAGCTATTATTATACGCGAACTCTGCATACTGAAGACAATCATCCCAATTGTCTTTGAAATCCAAAACACAAGCTCGCAACATATCCTCCAAGACTTGATTCACGCGCTCCGTCTGCCCATCTGTTTGCGGATGAAACGCGGTGCTGAACTTCAGTTTCACACCCATCGCTTCCTGGATACGAGTCCAGAAGATAGATGTAAAATGCGTGTCTCTATCAGACACAATCTCCAAGGGAACTCCATGCAGACGTACTATCTCCTTGATATACAACTTAGCCAACTCGTCTGCAGAGTAAGTGACTCTGATTGGTAAGAAATGCGCCGACTTCGTTAATCGATCGACGATCACCCAAATAGAGTCAAATCCCTTTCTCGTCCTCGGCAACCCAGAAATAAAATCCATAGAGATGAAATCCCACTTCCATTCAGCTATGGGCATGGGCTGCAACAACCCAGGAGGTCGGCGATGTTCTGCCTTGACCTGCTGGCACGTGAGACAACGAGAAACAAATTCAGCAATCTGGACCTTCATATTGTCCCACCAATAAGACCTCTTCATATCCCGATACATCTTCGTGTTACCTGGATGCATCGCAAGTTTAGAACTATGGGCTAACTCGAGAACCTCACGTCTCAAGTCAGGGATGTCAGGAACACATAACCGGCCACGAAAACGTAAGCCCCCATCAGAACTAACACTCGGAGTTCTCATCCGTACCAACCCGCCGCCTCATCTTCACCAAAAGCTCATCATCCGCCTTGAGCCGCAACGATCCTCTCGTCGATAAGGGCCGTACACGAATGTGTGCGATAACCTCATACGGCTCAACCACCGTAAGCTTCGCTCAAAATCGCACACGAACTCCAACATATCCCACTCTATCATCGGAGCCGCAAACTCCAAAGCCTTCTTGCGACTCAACGCATCTGCCACAAGGTTCGCCTTACCAGGATGGTAAGAAACATCGAACTTGAAGTCCTTCAATGTTTCCATCCATCTGCGCTGCCTCATATTCAAATCATGCTGCGTGAAAATATACTTAAGGCTCTTGTGGTCGCAAAAGAGCTCGAACTCCTCACCATAGAGGTAATGTCTCCAAAGCTTTAATGCGAAGATGACACCCAATTCCAGGTCGTGCGTAGGGTAATTCTCTTCGTGTTTCCTCAATCGACGCAAAGCATAAGCAATCACCTTGTCCTTCCGCATAAGGACACAACCCACTAACGCGAGAGGCATCGATATAAATAATATACTTAACCCCTTGCTCGCAATACTAGCACAGGGCGGACGTCAACTTGTCCTTCACCTCCGAAAAGCTAACTCCGCATGCTCACTCCAAGCAAACTTCAAATCCTTCCGTGTCACCGCGACAACGGTCCGGCAATCTTCGAGAAGTCCGAATAAAGCGCCGATAATAGCCTCGCAAGACCTAGAAAACTCCTCACCTCGGTAATCGAACTGCTTCCAGTCCTTCACTGCAGCTACATTGGCAAGGTCGACGGCTATCCTTCCTTGGACACCACATGTCCCAGAACTTGACTTCCTCTTTCGTAAATCACACTTCTTGAATCGTGCGAAAAGTCGATGCTCCCAAGAGTATCCAAAACCGCTCTTAAGTGCTCCTCGTGCTCGCCCGGCTCACCGAATAAATCAAAATGTCATCGATGAAGACAATGACGAATCGAAACAGAAACGGCCGAAACACCTTGTTATCAGATCCATGAACACGGCGGTGCGTTGGATCGAACGACATCACAAGGAACTCATAATGACCGGCCGGTCCTAAAGCGTCTTCGCACGCCCCCATCCTCGACGCGCAGAATCGATGATTCCCTCGATCGCAGATCAACCTTCGAAAAGTACCGTGCCCCCTTCAACTGATCAAACAGATCATCAATCCTGGGCAAAGGGTACTTATTCTTCACAGTTTCCAGATTCAACCTACGATAATCAATACACAATCGCAAGGAACCATCCTTCTTCTTCACAAACAGGACAGGTGCTCCCCAAGGAGACACACTGGGCCGAATAAAACCCAATTCTAGCAAACCATCTATCTGCTTCCTCAACTCCTCCATTTCACTCGGAGGCATCCGATAGGTGGGTAAAGAAATGGGCGCTGCACCAGGCATAAGATCGATAGCAAAATCAATCTCACGCTGAGGAGGTAATCCAGGAATCGACTCAAACACATCTTCAAATTCCTGAACTACCGGCGTACTAACCAACGCCAAATCGGCCGAACTCTCCAACAGAGAAGAATAAAAATCAATACGAAGAGGGTAACTGACCTGAACTGGAAAAGTAGCAATCTCGCCCTCAGGTCCATGGATCGTCACTGATCTAGCTTCACAATCAATCTCAGCTCGCATCCTCGTGAGCCAATCCATACCCATAATAATATCGTAGTGATAAAGCGGTGCGACTAGCAAATCAACACGGATCGATCCACTTCCCAGATCGACCAAACAATCCATACAACGCTTGCCCAAAGCAGAGGACATCCCCGTAGCGGTAGTAAGCGTCACTCCTTGCATAGGAACAGATCTCAAACCCAAACGCCTAATTGCCACATAAGATATAAGAGAAGTAGTGGACCCGTATCCACTAACACAGAAACGGGAATACCTTCTATATGCACTGTCACCTCAAAGGACCTCGGCACCTAGTCAGACATTCTGCCGAAAGCGCATGAACACGAGCCTGCGACGATTCGGCGGAGGAACCATGGGCGCCGAGGTGGCCTCGAAACCAGAACTGCAGTGCGAAGGATGGATGAGCGGCGCCGATCGAAGAGGAGGAGGAGAAATAACCGAGGCATCGGACGGCTAACCCTCTGCGGTGGAGTAAAACCACCGCTCGCATACGGGAGAAGCAGTAAAAACGGTCCAAGTGCCCCACCTTCCCACAATAAGAACATCTCAAGATCGGCTCTCATCTGCTGAGCGGCGGCGCCGAACGCCTAGGAGGAGAATCAACACGCGGCCTCTTGCCAAGGAAAGGTGCACACTGAAATCCGGTCGCGGCCTAGGAGGCATCGGTGCTCGCATGCGGGACGCTCTATCTCCGTCTTGCTCTGCTCGCAAGGACATGCTCACCAGCTCCGCATAAGAAGAAATGCTAGCACAACAAATCTTCGATCGGATCTCATGTCGCAGCCCCTCAGAAAAACGCCGCATCCTCATCGGCTGATCACCCAGGATCAAAGGAACATACCGCCCCAACTCAGGAAACCGGTTCTCATACTCCGTAACCGACAACCCTCCCTGGCGGAGGCGAAGGAACTCACTCTCCTTCTCATGTCGGTACGTCACCGGGAAATACTTCTCGTGGAAGCGCGCCTCAAACGCCTGCCACGACCACACGAAGTCCTCCTCGACAGTGCGAAGCACACTGTCCCACCACAAACCGGCCTCCTTCTCAAACATGAAGGTGGCAAGCTCAACCTGCTCGACCTCAGGAGCAGTGCAACGGCCTCGGCATCTTAGAGATGCGGTCAATCCAATACTCGGCCTCCTCGGGTCTATGAGAACCCGCAAAAGTAGGAGGTCGCAAGCGCTGGAATCGCTCGAATGTGCCGCTGGCACTACCACTGCACCGGCACTCCCTGATGGAGGCATAGGTGAAACAGTTGGAGTCTCCCCTACTGCTGAGCAAAGATGCCAACCATGGAGGAGAGGAACTCCTGCTGCCGCTGCTGCTGCTGAAACTGCTGCTGCCGCATCAACAACATCATCTGCTCAAACCTATCTACAGGGAGAAGAAGGTGCATGGCTCGACAAGAACCGAGGGTGTGACTGGAGGAGCCATAGGTGTCGACCCAACATCGGCCCGAGATGGACCCGTCTGTGGATCCGACTGGCTATCGCTCAAGGGAGGAACCCCAGCAAGCGACTCAATCAGAGAGAGACGGGCCGAAGTCTTCGAACCCTTAGGAGGCATCCCTACATTAGATCAGAGGATGCAGCCTGTCAGATTCTAAGTCACATAATCCATCCACACAACAACACAGCACAACACAACTCCAAAAACAAACAACATGCATTCCATTAACCAAAATCGTCGCAATACAAGTAGTGCAGCAATACATGAATCACGACTAGGAAAGCATGAAAACAACAACAACTAACACTTCAAACAACCACAACAACTACAACCACTAACAGCTACCACAACTACAATAACTCCAACTACAAGCCAACAACGTCTACACACAGAAAGAAAAACACAACAAAGCAAAGACGGCCACGACGATGCTACTCGTCGGAATCAGGAGATGGAGGCGGAGCACCCTTATCGTGCAAGCAACACAGGATAGACTTCAAAGTCCGAGACATCTTCTTAAGCTTATGCTTAACAAAGCCTCGAAGATCCACCATCTCCTGGCGTAAAGCAGCTTGCCCTTCTTCAAGCCGTGTAAGACGGGCATCTCTGACAATCTGCTTTGTGCCCAGCTTTGGCACCACAGGAGGAGAGCTATCACTCGAATCCTGTGCCTCTATCTCTTCCTCGTCTTGCTCTGCTTCTTCCCCAGACTCCGCACCGCCTTCAGCATAACTCTCATCATCACCACTCTGAGACTCCACCTCACCCTCTGAGGCAAGCCGACCAGAACCAACCTCCATCAGCTTGAGAGTCCTCAAATTGATATGGTGAACAGGGACTGGCTTCTCAGCTCCAAGCCTATAGCCAAACTCATGTGCGATCTTGCAAATGAGGTGGCCAAAGGGAAGAGACTCGGTCCTTCTACTCGAACGAGCGATGAGAATAATCTGATGCAGGATGTACGTCGGCACACACAACTTCGCATCCTGCCCCACCTGATATAGGAAATCTACCATCAGGCGCGTACACTCGCTGCGGTTGCTCCACCTTGGATATACATTGAACGTAAAGATGTGGTGAAGCAAACGGAAGTCGTCAGTCATGAAAGAAGCCAGAAGACTCCTATTCGGCTGCCATTCGACCAGACGACCACACAAGAATCGGGTGCGACGATCCTTCTCGCGCACACTATCCACATTCTTCTCGCTGGCATGCACTTCCCTAAGTGGCACCTTCAAGAGTCGGGATATCAAAGCAACATTGATAATTCCAACTCGACCGCTACCACAGGGAATCTTGAACTGCAGAGGATCCAGCGAAGGCTCCAGAATGTTGGCATAGAAGGCCCGAACAGTGCTAGCATTCGTGCGATACTCGCCTTCGAACAAGGGACCCCAACCAGCCCCTTCTAGGCGCTCCAACAAGAAGAACTCACCAAAAAGCCGTGGATCAACATGAGCCTCAAAAAGGACTCTACGCCCCTCAGAGACTCCATGCGACAATTCAGCCAACAAGGTCCTACTGACAGGAGCTCAAGGATCGAGGTCCCGCTTCGTCTGGAACTCACGCGTGGCGGACGTGCTAGCGGCGGCACCTCTCGGCCTCCGTGCACGGGTTGGGCGGCTCGGCCCGGCTTCATCCACGGGCGCTCTCTTCTTCCCCATCAAGGAAAGAAGGGAAGAAATGGAAAAGATGGCCATCACAATCTCAAAGAGGGCCATGAGAAATGAGAGAAAGAGAGAAATAGGAAGATGGTGAAGCTTCCACACAACTATTAGCCAAATAGGGAATGAAAGGGCTCAAATAAGAAGGGAAAAAGAAGAAATCAGCAATGGAACGGAAGATTTGAGAATGGGGTGATGGGTTTGCACGAAAATGGGAAGAAGATGAAGATTTGGGAGAGATTTGAGAGAGTTTGGAGAGGTTTTGGAAGAAAAGGAAAGCTTGGGGGTGGGTTTTGTGAAGGAAATAGGTAAAAGGAAGAGTTTTAAAATGAAAACCATGGAGGGGTGGGCCACACAAGCCCCATGAACGATCGGCCCGCGTCAGCCCGGCTCGCCTGGCCCGGCGACCGGCGATCCCTCGCCGAACCGGCGATGGTATCGCAGATCTCTGGACATATTGGCGATGCCTCGCCGATTTGGCGAGGCCCTCGTGGTCCCCCTTGGTCCAAAATGAGTGGTTCCCCCCCTGGGCCCCACTGGAAATGCCCCAAATGGCCCCTTGCGTAGTTTGAAGCCTATCGGGTCATTCTGACAGAAATCTGGTTCAAACAGCGATTTCTGGAAGGTTTAAAGATGAAAAAAGGGAAGTTAAACTGTTTACACTCATTAATAGAGGGTCTAGGAAAGGTTTCGGGTCGCTGTGTGTGATCAGGTAGGAGTACAGACTCGATCTCGGCAAAGGTTTTCAAGAAACTTTCGCCGATAGAAACTACGGAGCACGAACACAAAGCGATGATAGACCCGCACCCAAATACACTAAAGTGGCGACAATGTGCTGTGTGTGACCATAACCCAGGTCTGGTTTAATCCAGATCAAGCTCTGATACCAACTTGTAACGCCTTGAAATTCGGGGGTCGAGAATAACTCAGCTCCAGAGTTCCAAAACATCACTTATGCAACATATTTAATGATGAATGTATGTTGACTGTATTAGTGCATAAAACATGGAATAGATTAAGCCAAAACACAGATATGATTCAGGGACAAGTGAACAAAGCAAGCGGAAGACTTATAGTAAAATGTGTACAAGTGTAAATCCCTGAATTACATATACAACCAGATCGTGTAAAAGTGTTATTTAACAAAATTATAAGTATCAAATTACATCATTTCAGTTCCCAAAATATAATCTCAGAGATCCCGCGCAACAGACCGAGGCTCGCTAGAACCCGTTTGAAAACTGCATATAGGAGAAGGCAGCCTCGTCGTCATCCAGCTCCCGCTCTGCCTCAGACGTCGCATCCACATCTGCAACATCAGGGCCTAAGACAGAGTCTGGTGGGTGTGTCACACCGCCCCAGAAACGTGGGAGTGAGTGATCAACTTAGTGGAACATTAAGGCACTGGTTAACATGTTATCAGTTCAATCAAACAGTAATGATAAAGCAAGATAAGTAAATAAATCCTAAGTACTCTTGTTAATGCAAGTATGAATGCAACATGATGCGTGCCCTCACGCGTACACCCTCAGCGTCTTCATCTTATGTTACGTATGACATCGCCTCAAAGTGCGCCACATCTACAAAGCACATGCAAATGCGGTGCATGGATATGATTACCAAGTTGTTATTAGTCCATTTCACACAATAGGATTGGGAAGCTAAGATACCTTCCTCGTGTCACCATCCAAACAGTAATCCATACTAGGGTCGTCAATCCTAGATATCTCATACGATCATATAGTTGAGGTCTTAGCAAAGGGCTCGTCACCAATCAATGCACGCCTTTCATGCCCTTATTACCACAGATCGGCTCGTCACCTCCTTGCGGTATCCAGGTATGCTCGAGGTCACTACAAAGGGCTCGTCACCAATCAATGTAGGCCGACAGCACGAATATAGTGTCCCATACCACCATAATCGGCTCACGAGTTTAGTTGCTCACTGGTCACTACGGGGAGGCTCGTCACCCCAGCGTAGGCCGACAGCTCGACCACGGTGTCCCATACCACCATGTCCGGCTCATGAGTCTTAGCGGATTAGGTACCATGGTTATTAGGATTTCACTGGTAAGTTCGGTATCCTAGATTCAAGCAGTAGCGTCCATACATGGTTAACATACATCGGACAATCGGGTTATTTGACGAACTCGACTAGCACGAGCGCACGTTGAGTTGAGCGACATAGAGTGCGCAAACACTCCTCGTGGCCAAACCACTGCCGACAACTCTAATACGGCTCGGGTTCGTCTAATACGTCCTACGTGGCGAAAGCAGTCTCAACCACGAATCATAGGGTCAATTACCGACTTCCTGGACTAAGGCATAGTCCCAAACACATTACACTACTACAGGTATTCATATGGAATGTAAAACAGTAATGGAACAACCACTCAAATCATGGTACATACTCATCTGAAGAATATCAACTTAACGTAAATGTAAGCGTAGGAGATGCTTGAATTTAAATAACTTAGAATGTAACTGCATAAGGGAAATCATGCGCATCAATAGGAGTATTGAGAATCACTTCTCAACGCCCACAATTAGTGTAATCCGTTACACTTAGATCACTCATGCATTTCTACAAACACTTAGCATACATGGAACAACATACATGATGTATGTTGAAATACATGCATTTAGACAATCCCTTTTACCAAGGAGTTGTCATACATGCATCTAGCATACATACATGACAAATAATCATGGCAACCATAAGTTCATAATTTATACATATACGGTACTTTATAAATACACATAGAATACACAAATCTCAATATAGCACATGCATATCAGGAAAGCAATGTAAACATAACATTTGACATGTGAAATCTCATCCATAGCAAGAATAAATCACTAACTGGGATTGAAAGCCTTGAAAACTATAACCTATACACTTAAAGTCCGCACCTTAAGCGAAGAAAGAACCGCCGAGCTGATTTAGACGAGTTGTCTTCGTCAACGGCGCTAAAATACCCTAAAATAAGGATAGAAATGAGATACAACAACACCAAGTCTAGTCTAAGCTCTAACACAGGTTAGGGTTAGGTTAACTTACCCCAAAGGAACTCAGAATCGTCAGAAGAACGATTCAAAGTGAAGGTTCGAAGATGAAGAAGAACAAGGAAGAAACCAAGATGATTCACCAACTTATCTCTCTCACTTTCTCTCTCTTTTCCACTCTCTTTCCAAGCTAGGGTTAGAGAAAAATCGTATGGAAATGAGAGCTAGGGTTTAAGGACTATATATAGGCCTTAAAATGATGGAAATAACCCCAGGGTCAAGGTATACTTAGGTTACAACCAAAGCATGCCTTTCTCGATCCAACGAAGCACTTCTGGTGGGCCTATAACCACGAAAGGTCGGACTTAAGCTCATTGACCATGGATCTAGGTCAAGCTGAGTTTTCATACCGACCAGCTTTTACAAATCGGCCGTGGCGGACCACACTCAATTCAACGGTCACGGAATCTCGATCAGGTCCACAAGCACTAGGATATGCTTGGGCCAACCATCCTGATCAGAGGGTGAAATTGGGTCAGAATCCAACGGTCAGAATGCTTAAAATCGTCACGCAAGCGACACGACTCAGATTTCAATAAAAGCTTAATAAATTCCAACCGTTCTCACACTCTTCACTCCGAGCTCAAGCAAATTGACCCAGAACATCAGATCGACTTGATTTTCGAGGTGAAGATCAAGCCCAACTTGGTGACCGCAACAGCCTAAGATCATCGCCATCGGACTTTCGACGCGCGGTCCAGGTTCGATCCAGATCTTCCAAAAATTCCCCAGAACAACTGGATTTAGCGATGGATCCCAGATTTCAAAGTAACGTAGCGCTCACTAATCTACACGATTAGAGCCATGCAGATACAATTTAAAGTGATTGATGCGAATTTCACAAGCAATCGAGTAAAGTGCTAATTACCCCAAAACAACTACTTAAGGAAAGATTAGCACAAGAAAATCCAAGGTCGTTACATGAATCTAATAAGTCATCTATTTGCTTCCTTAATTCCTCCATTTCACATGGAGGCATGCAGTACATCGGTAACGAGATAGGTGTCGTGCCTAGCACAAGGTCGATGGTAAAGTTGATCTCGCGCTGAGGAGGTAGTCCAAGGATCGTTCTAAACACGTCCGTGAAATCTTCGACTACTAGCATGTCCCCAAGTGACGGACCATCATAATTTTCCAATAAGGAAGCATAATAACTAATGCAGTAGGGCCAACTGACTTGAACTGGGAAAGTGAAGGTCGTGTTTTTGGGCCCATGGGCTGTCACCAATCTGGTTTCACAGTTAATCTCTGCCTTAATTTCACTGAGCCAATCCATGCTGACGGTGACATTATAATGATATATTGTGGTGACTGTTGAGGCACAAAATAGAGAGAAAAGGTAGAAGTATCGTTGTACGCAAATTGTTGTGCGCAAACGGTTGTGCGCAAACTATTGTGCACCAATTGTTGTGCGTGAATCGTACTGCAGAAATAGATCTTGAAAAATAGATGACCGCATAATAGCATCTGCACAAAAGATTAAGCACAAGGAGTTCTGCACAATAGTTTGCTCACAAAGGATTCCGCATAAAGGAGGATCACACAAATGGTTCCGCACAAAGGAGGCTAGTGTAAAGAGGGCCGCGCAACGATGACGTGGCATGTTCGCACGTGTGAGAAGGCTATAAATACCCCCGACCCGTTAGTAAGGGGTCATTGGTAACTAATCGTGGAGAGAGAGAAGAAATTACAGAAGAAGAAAGGTAGAGTCTACAACCATTGTGCAGAACAGGCGTTGTACGATGCAAAACACTGCTGGCGTACAACCAGAGCTGGCGCACAACAGAAGCCAACACACAACATAAACCAACACACAATGGTTTCCCCCAGTGCACAACGGTTTCCTTCAGTGCACAATGGTTTCCTCCGGCGCACAACGACTTCTATCAGTGCACAATGGATTTTAACAGTGCACAATGACTTCTAGCACAACGTTCAACATCATGTTTTAATGTTTTATTTATTTATGCATAATTTGGGTGCTAAGTACTAGTTGTATATTATAATTTATACGTATTCTATTTGGAATCAAAGGAGAAAGGGATGTGAAGAACTTAGAATATATAAATAAAGTGACTGGTTTTCTTGTCTTCTTCTGGTAATCAATCTAATGAATGAAATTTCCTAAATGAAATGCATTTGTTTCTTGTTCGAAACAAAATGGCGACTCTGCTGGGGACTTTTCATATTCACTTGGATATTAACCTAAGAATTACACGGGAGATAATCACAACTGTTTGACATCTTTAAGGCATTAAAATGGCGACTCTCAATGGGAACATCCTACCTTTCATCTCTAAAATAGAATACGATTTAATATAAGTGCTAATTTTCCTTTACTTTGTGAATATGAATGACAGGAGAAGAAGAATATTGCAACCAACCAATTAATGGCAGTCGTTCAAGGAAATACAATATTTTACTTCACCATGATAGGATTTATTATGGAATATGCTGATAAATGAACAGGACTTAGTGAGGGCAAAGCTGTAGCAAACAAATAAACAGAGTCACGGATGGCTATTATAGTCGTGACTGCTTTGCCAGTGACACCAGGAGAAAGAGATGAATGGATTGTCGTCACTCGCAGAAGGACAAAGACTCAGAATGTAACTAGAATAAGAATAAGCTCACCACTGAGAAGAGTTAGGGGGCCGATAACATGAAATGCTGCCAGAAAAAAATCCTAAACTTGCCCCTCCTACGATATACCCCAAGCGAACAGTTCCGCAGCTGACGTCGTGTGATTTCCCAGCTTTGATGACCCCAAGAGCCAGATGGACGAAAGAACAAAAGGGCAAAGCACTGCTAGTAAGTTCACCGGCGTTTGTTCTGCCCCAATTAATCAATGGCAATGGGGGCACAGAGAAGTCGAATGAAACCCCATCCTCTCCTCTTTTCATAAGCCCCATTACGTCAACGTATTCCTATCCCACTCCGACTACATCTTATTGAAGAGTGGAAAAGCCACGACACACATGGCCGGAACAAATCAGGAAGATACTCCAACTACACAGGATCATGTAAATGAAATGGCAGAAGCACAAAAGCACTAATGGAAGAATGCAGAAATCTCAGAGAAGTCTTAACAACTCTCACACACAATGTTGCCTGAATGGCAGCACCCCTAGTGGTTGATAATGTGAATGAAAGAGAGCAACACCCCGAAGGGTCGCAGTTGCCGAGGACTGGGTCACATGGATCTGTTCCCACGACAAGAATAGTGACACAGGAAGAAGTATGACAGGTCGTTGAAGAAGCGGTTAGGTCGGAGAGAGAACGTGAGGGCATAGGAAGATTTAGATATTGTACACCATACCTGAGAGAAGTGGAGGATATCCCATTCCTGAACAATTTTAAACATCCAGACTTTCAGAAGTTCAACAGGGATGGATCGCCAGAAGAGCGCCTGATGCACTTCATCACCAACATGGGGAATTTCTCCACATTACCCCAATACTGTCTCCGATTAACTAGCTTCAGTGCGACAGAGAGAAGGAGAGCCAGTGGAAAAATTTATACACAGATGGAAAACCTTGGGTGCTTCTTGTAAGCAATTACCAAAAGAGAAAGAACAAGTGAAAATGTGCCTGAACTCAATGGAAACCAGAACAGCATTTGGTCTCACCAGTGCAGACATCAGAACCTTCCGCGACTTGGCTATAAAAGCGCATGCTCTAGAATTAATGACTCGGAAGATGCCGGCGTTCAATTATGAAATGGTTAGAAAAGGATCTCAGAAGTTGATCACAAATGTGGTTGATCACAAAAAAAGGAACCAGGAGGCAAGAGAAGTGAAAGGCAAAAGTATGGAAAAGAGAGAATAGCCTAGTCGCCCTAGAGGGAGGTTTTACGACAAAAGACCTCGATCGTTAAACTCTCATGAGGGTTTCGCATTTGAAAAAGAGGACATACTCCCCATGATGAATCAGTTGCTAAAAGCTGGAACAATTGAATTGCCGATATCAAAATGTCCCGAGGAGACATCTAGAATAAAGGAAAGAGACTTTTGTCATTATCATCGCCTAGTAGGGCACCCGAAAGAAGATTGTTATACACGGAAGTGTATTATACAAAGGATGATAAACAAGGGTGAAATAATAGTCGGGACAGAGAAAGAAAGAGACAGAAGAGCGACAACAAATGTACTCACTTTGCGAGAAGATTATCAGGGGAGGACAAGGGTGAATGATCAGAAAACAACAGGGAAGGTTGCCGTAACTACCTTGCGATCAGGGAAGAAGATGGCTAGCCCACCAAGTTTAAAAAATTAAAGTGCAAAGATGGAAGCAGCCAAGAGTCACGCCAGCAACAATAACAGCGGTGAAAAGGAAAAGGGAAAGGAGACAGGGAAAGTGACTTATGACATTATAAGTCACTTGAAAGGCATTCCGGCCTGATTGAGCGTTTATGACGCTCTGAAATTGTCAGAAGACTCCCGACAAAGCCTAATTAGAGCATTATCTAATGAAAGTATAAGGGAAGTGTTTCTGACTGAATTAGAAGATGAGAAACAAGAAGATTGTCTGCCGGTTATCTCCTTCTCTAATGAAGACCTGGTCTGTGATGGGGAACATAATAGGCTGTTGATGATAATGGGTCATATTCGCGGTAAGCAAGTAAAACGGATAATGCTCGATAACGAGTCCGCTGTAGACCTCTTGCCATTAACAATGCTAAGTAAATTAGGCTATCGACGGTCGAACCTACGCCCTAGTGGAATGATGATACGAGGCTTTAATCAAGACGGACAACGTGCGCTTGGGAAGATCACAATAACGCTGAAGATAGGAGAACTAACTACGAATGTTGTCTGCCATGTTATAAATGTAGTGACTACATATAATCTCCTTCTGGGAAGACCGTGGATGCATCAGTATGGCATTATACCTTTTACCCTGCACCAGTGTTTCAAATACTGCAAAGATGGGGTACATCATAAAGTGTTAGCCGATGCGAAACCATATACAGAAGCTAAAGCTTTCTTCGCAGATGTAAGTTATTATGATGCATTTGCCAGCAAGGAAGATAAAGAGAACAATGAGAACAAAATCCAAGAAAATGCTTGCATGGAAATAGTGAAAGAAAAAGGAACGAAGTTGCTTGTAATAGAGAAAGCGAAGAAGAAGTTCTATTTTGTCCCAAAGCATCTGTGACAGCCAGGGCAATCGCCATTAACGTTGTTATCATTTGAACAATTGGAGATTCTGCAATCAAATTATATAGTACCGCTCCCATATGCTGAGAGGAGTAGGTCATTTCCCCTCATTTTGAAAAGGTTTTGTGTTAAACCCAGTGCGAGGTATCCAGAGTCGATCGAATTCTATGCTCCCTCAAAAATAAAATAAGATGAAGCAGTTAGCAATAGGGTGGAAAATGGAAGCTTAACGCTGAAAGAGCTGGAGAGATATAGCTTGACAAGTCAAAAAATCATGAAGAAAATGAGCTTTGACCACGAAGAACCTATTGGTTTAAATTCTGGGAAAGGAATTCAGATTCCAATTGGGGCCAATCAAAAGAAGCAAGAAAAATTCTGAGGACTGGGGGCAGAATCTTCAGTGAATATGGTGACAGCTGACCACAAAATAGAAATGGACTTTGATATAATCAGCAAACCCGAGACAACTCTAAAGCAAATGGAGGATGGGGGGCAACCGACGATTGACAGCTTGAAAGAGATAAATTTGGGAATAGAGGAAGAACTGCGGAATACTTTCATAAGTGCTAGTTTGTCAGAAGAAGAAGCTGATCAATACGTTAGTCTCTTGAGGGAAAATAAAGATGTCTTTGCTTGGACATATGTGGAAATGCCAAGTCTAGATCCGACAGTAGCAATGCATCAGTTGAATATCTCTAAAGATAAAAGACCCGTTAAGTAAACACAAAGACGGTTTCACCCAGATCTGGTTCCCAAGATAGAAGAAGAAATACTCAAACTGATAAAGGTGGGATTCATTAGAGAAGTTACATATCCCAAGTGGATATCAAATATAGTCCCAGTAAAGAAAAAGAATGGGCAGATTAGGGTTTGCGTTGACTTCAAAGATTTGAATGAAGCATGTCCAAAAGATGATTTTCTGCTGCCGATAATCGAAATGTTAATTGACAGTACCACGCAGTATGCTGTCATGTCCTTTATGGATGGCTACATCGACTACAATCAAATATGAATGGCACTTGAAAATGAGGAGGCGACAACTTTCAGAACTCCATTGAGGATATGTTGTTATAAGGTCATGTCGTTCGGTCTTAAGAACATAGGATCAACGTATCAGAGGGCAATGTAGAACATATTTCAAGACATGATGCATAAGCATGTTGAGTGTTACGTGGACGACTTGATGGTCAGGTCAAATAATCATAAGGTGCATTATGAACATTTGACATCGGTCTTCTGCCAAATCAGAAAGAAACAGTTGAAGATGAACCCGGCTAAATGTGCGTTGAGAGTATCGTTAGGAAAATTCCTTGGTTTCGTTGTGAGACATAAGGGTATCGAAATAGATCCAAAGAAAGTTAGAGCTATTCAAGATATGCCTCATCCGAAAATGTTGAAAGAGCTAAAAAGCTTAGAGGGCAAGTTAGCATATATCCGCCGCTTTGTCTCAAATCTAGCAGGAAGATGCCAGCCATTTTCTCATCTGATGAAGAAAGGAACATAATTCATATGGGATAAATCCTGCTAGAATGTCTTCGCTTCAATAAAAGAATTATTGAAATAGCCTCCAGTATTAACAGCTCCCGTGAAAGGAAGGCCCCTCATTTTGTATATATCAGCGGCTGAGAATTCACTAGGAGCCCTACTGGCACAAGTGAATGAAGATGGGAAAGAAGCAGCACTTTATTATTTAAGTCGAACATTGGTCGGCGCAGAATGCAACTATATGCCTATTGAAAAAATATGCCTAGCACTTGTGTTTACAGTTCAAAAATTAAGACATTATTGTTTATCCCATGACATAACTCTGATATCTCGAGCAGATCACATTAAGTTTTTGATGATAAGGCCAATGTTGTCAGGAAGGTTGGCAAAGTGAATGTTACTGTTGTCGGAGTATGCAATCACGTACTAGCCGGTGAAAGTAGTAAAAGGACAAGCAGTGGCAGATTTTCTAGTGGCTCATCCTGTGATAGGTTGTGAAGCTATTTTCGATGAATTTCCAGACGAACAAGTCATGATGACAGAATTGCCTAAAGCGTGGCAAATGTTCTTTGATGGGGCGGCCCGGGCGATGGGTGCAGGTGTTGGAGTAATATTCATTACCCCACCAGGCGATTTGTTGCCTTATTCTTTCACGTTAGGTATGACGTGTACGAATAATGAAGCTGAATATAATGCCCTTATCATCGGGACGGAGATAACCAGTGAACTGAGAATAAAACACCTACAGATTTACTGGGATTCTAAGCTGATCATAAATTAGGTGGCGACAGAATTTGAAACAAGGAAACCAGAACTTCTGCCATACTATTGAAGAGCGCAACATTTACTGGAGAAAATTTTGACGTTAAGCATATACCACGATATGAGTGTAACGACCTTGGAATTTTTGTGCTTATCTTTCCTTAAGTAGTTGTTTTGGGGTAATTAGCGCTTTACTCGATTGCTTGTGAAATTCGCATCAATCACTTTAAATTGTATCTGCATGGCTCTAAACGTGTAGATTAGTGAGCGCTACGTTACTCTGAAATCTGGGATCCATCGCTAAATCCAGTTGTTCTGGAGAATTTTTGGAAGATCTGGATCGGATCTGGACCGCGCGTCGAAAGTCCGATAGCGATGATCTTAGGCTGTTGCGGTCACCGAGTTGGGCTTGATCTTCACCTCGAAAATCAAGTCGATCTGATGTTCTGAGTCGATTTGATTGAGCTCGGAGTGAAGAGTGTGAGAACGGTTGGAATTTATTAAGCTTTTATTGAAATCTGAGTCTGCTTGTGCGACGATTTTAAGCATTCTGACCGTTGGATTCTGACCCAATTTCACCCTCTGATCAGGATAGTTGGCCCAGGCATATCCTAGTGCTTGTGGACCTGATCGAGTTTCCGTGACCGTTGAATTGAGTGTGGTCCGCCACGGCTGATCTGAAGAGCCGGTCGGTACGAAAACTCAGCCTGACCTAGATCCATGGTCAATGAGCTTAAGTCCGACCTTTCGTGGTTATAGGCCCACCAGAAGTGCTTCGTTGGATCGAGAAAGGCTTACTTTGGTTATAACCTAAGTATACCTTGACCCTGGGGTTATTTCCATCATTTTAAGGCCTATATATAGTCCTTAAACCCTAGCTCTCATTTCCATACGATTTTTCTCTAACCCTAGCTTGGAAAGAGAGTGGAAAAGAGAGAGTTAGTGAGAGAGATTGGTTGGTGATTCATCTTGATTCTTCCTTGTTCTTCTTCACTTTTGAACCTTCACTTTGAATCGTTCCTCTGACGATTCTGAGTTCCTTTGGGGTAAGTTAACCTAACCCTAACCTGTGTTAGAGCTTAGACTAGACTTGGTGTTGTTGTATCTCATTTCTATCCTTATTTTAGGGTATTCTAGCGCCGTTGACGAAGACAACTCGTCTAAATCAGCTCGGCGGTTCTTTCTTCGCTTAAGGTGCGGACTTTAAGTGTATAGGTTATGGTTTTCAAGGCTTTCAATCCCAGTTAGTGATTTATTCTTGTTATGGATGAGATTTCACATGCCAAATGTCGTGTTTACATTGCTTTTCTGATATGCATGTGCTATATTGAGATTTGTGTATTCTATGTGTATTTATAAAGTACCATATACGTATAAAATATGCACTTATGTTTGCCATGATTAATTGTCGTGTATGTATGCTAGATGCATGTATGACAACTCCTTGATAAAAGGAATTGTCTAAGTGTATGTATTTCAACATGCGTCATGTATGTTGCTCCACGTATGCTAAGTGTTTGTAGAAATGCATGAATGATCTAAAGTGTAACTGATTACACTAAATGCGGGCGTTGAGAAGTGATTCTCAATACTCCTTTGGATGCGCATGTTTTCCTTTATGCAGTTACATTCCAAGTTATTTAAATTCAAGCATCTCCTATGCTTACATTTATGTTAAGTTGATATTCTTCGGATACGTATGTACCATGATTTGAGTTATTGTTCCATTACTGTTTTACATTCCATATGAATATCTGTAGTAGTGTAGGATATTTGGGACTATGCCTTAGTCCAGGAGATCGGTAATTGACCCTATATTCGTGGTTGAGATCACTTTCGCCACGTAGGACGTATTAGACGAACCCGAGCCGTATTAGAGTTGGCGGCAGTGGTTTGGCCACGCGGAGTGTTTGCGCACTCTATGTCGTTCAATTCAACGTGCGCTCGTGCTAGTCGAGTTCGTCAAATAACCCGATTGTCCGATGTATGTTAACCATGTATGGACGCTACTGCTTGAATCTAGGGTACCGAACTTACCAGTGAAATCCTAATAACCATGGTACCTGATCCGCTAAGACTCATGAGCCGGACATGGTGGTATGGGACACCGTGGTCAAGCTGTCGGCCTACGCTGGGGTGACGAGCCTCCCCGTAGTGACCAGTGAGCAACTTAACTCGTGAGCCGATTATGGTGGTATGGGACACTATATTCGTGCTGTCGGCCTATATTGATTGGTGACGAGCCCTTTGTAGTGACCTCGAGCATACCTGGATACCGCAAGGAGGTGACGAGCCGATCTGTGGTAGTAAGGGCATGAAAGGCGTGCATTGATTGGTGACGAGCCATTTGCTACGACCTCAACTATATGATCGTATGAGATATCTAGGATTGACGACCCTAGTATGGATCACTGTTTGGATGGTGATATGAGGAAGGTATCTTAGCTTCCCAATTCTATTGTGTGAAATGGACTAATAACAACTTGGTAATCATATCCATGCACCGCATTTGCATGTGCTTTGTAGATGTGGCGCACTTTGAGGCGATGTCATGCGTAACGTAAGATGAAGACGCTGAAGGTGTACGCGTGAGGGCACGCATCATATTGCATTCATCCTTGCATTAACAAGAGTACTTAGGATTTATTTAATTGTTCTGCTTTATCATTACTGTTTGATTGAACTGATAACATGTTAACCAGTGCCTTATTGTTCCACTGAGTTGATCACTCACTCCCACGTTTCTGGGGCGGTGTTACACACCCACCAGACTGTCTTAGGCCCTGATGTTGCAGATGTGGATGCGACGTCTGAGGCAGAGCGGGAGCTGGATGACGACGAGGCTGCCTTCTCCTATATGCAGTTTTCAGACGGGTTCTAGCGAGCCTCGGTCTGATGCGGGGGATTTCTGGGATATTTCTAGGGACTGAAATGATGTAATTTGATACTTATAATTTTGTTAAATAACACTTTTACACGATCTGGTTGTATATGTAATTCAGGGATTTACACTTGTACACATATTTTACTATAAGTCTTCCGCTTGCTTTATTCACTTATCCCTGAATCATATCTGTGTTTTGGCTTAATCTATTCCATGTTTATGCACTAATACAGTCAACATACATTCATCATTAAATATGTTGCATAAGTGATGTTTTGGAACTCGGGAGCTGAGTTATGCTCGACCCCCGAATTTCAGGGCGTTACAATGAGAATGCGAAGGCCGATGCTCTGGCCAGTCTAGCAGCAGCGCTATCTTGCCCAGATCGAAGCCCCCTGCAAGTAACAATTGAAGAAAGGAGATTCTTGCCTTCGGCAGAGGTAATTGGTGAAACAATGGAAGCCCTACCCGTATCATGCTTAGAAGTGACAATAGATGATTGGCGTCAGCCTTTCATCGACTATCTCAAGTACTATATCTTGTCAGACGATCCAGAAGTGAGATCGCAAATTAAGTAGAAAGTAAAAAGATTCATTTTGTGTAATGAGGAATTATACAAAAGATCTTATAATGAAATGTTATTGCGATGTCTAAACAAAGAAGAGGCACGTCAAGTGCTAAAAGAGGCACATTCTGGGGAATGCGGGGTGCATCAAGCCGGGAGGAATTTGTTCCACCGAGGCATCGAATGGGATATTACTGGCTGACAATGTTTAAAGACGCAATAAATTATGCAAAGCGATGCCATGAGTGTCAAATTCACAGAGACATCATACATGTCCCTCATGAAGACCTTCATCGGTCAGCTACTTCTTGGCCTTTTACCGTGTGGGGACTTGCTGTCATTGGCCCCATAAATCCACTGTTGTCTAGAGGAAAACAGTATATATTAGTAGCAATGGACTACTTTTCCAAATGGACGGAAGCGGTTGTACTATGAAGCGTTAAAGAGAAAGATGTTAGTTTCATTTGGCATGTGATAATACATCGCCATGGTATCCCAAAGAGAATCATTACAGATAACGACACTCCTTTCAAAAATAGGGGAATGGAGAAGTTATGTCAGAAATTCAAGATTCATCAATCATTCTCAACACCCTATTATCCACCAGCCAATGGGCTGACTGAAGCATTCAATAAGACGATTATAAAAATACTGAAGAAAACGGTGAGCGGGAATAAGCGTGACTGGGTGAAAAGTAACAGGAAGCTTGTCACGCCCCAAACTCGAAAACTGGGCTCACAAAATTCTCGATTGCCGAATCTGGTGCCGACAGCCTCCGTGGTATCCCATTCTCGGCTCCCGGCACCCATACACTAGGTTCTGATCCTAGGATCTTATAAGGAGGATTTCAAACGTGATTTGATTCGTAATGAGCATAACTATAAACATAACTCACGAACAATAACCATAAGAACACCATCACAAAATCCACTATGATAAAAAACTTTGAGTACAATGTGTCTGAAGGGAAAATACAAGATAATGCAAATAACAGAAACTCCTGAAGCTCGACTACACACTCCTACTGCGGCGAGGCTACGGCTACATCCTAGCATCACCTGCACGCGTCAATCGTGCATAAGCTTGTAGAAAGCTTAGAGGGTGGTGTAAGTGTATGTGCAATATAAGCGTGCTCAGAAGAGAAATGCGGAATCATGCTGATGAGTACATGAATGCAATCAGCCGTATCAAGGCTATGCAGTGTAAGATATGAATGTTATCGGCCATAACAAGACCATGCAATGCGAGATGCAACTCAAGCATGCCAATCCTCATCCAAATCCACATATCAATATAGTTCTCATTATGGATAATCACCAGGGTTTAGTACACTCCAAATGGCACTACCCCTCTCCCAGCCGCACAGTCCAAGTGAGCATAAGAAACCTCATTATCCACAGGCCAATAGTCTATCAATACCTATCCGGTACATCGATAGCGGACCCATTCACGAGCTGGTCAAACTTAGCCTAGTAATGCCCCCTACTCTCGGGCGAGTAAGGCTACACTGCTTTCCAACTGACCATGACACAGTGGGAGACGCGGCCTCCTGGTATTCGGCCCTCGTGCGCTCATATATCCATCCGGTCTCGACATTGGAGTCATCCTCTGGTACCAACGGGTTTATGAATTTTCACCTAGTGACATTTATAATGCCCCAATGCTAGAAACAGTATTTTCGTTATTCAATCCAGCCATCCACAATGTGTCTGTGGAGGCCATGGCCCTGATGTCGCTAGGGCATACAATAATCATAATCACACACATGTAAGTGCATGAATCACTCTACCAGACACAATCCTACACATACCCCGTGCTCATGTAGGGCAACTCTGCCTATCAGGGAGCCCATAAACAATCTGCCTGAAGGTATATGCTATGATCAGTCACTCCTTATATCAGGCATACATATGATGCGTATGATCATGAATCATGGATATATACTAAACGTGTTATGTGGAAATATCAATGGGCCCTAGGGAGAGTTCCAATGCGGACATTTAACCATCATTGCTCTTACAATGTGGACGTCAAACCATCATTGCTCCCAAGGTACAACCTGCCATGAATAACATTACATAAACCATGGTGAAATCACATATTGCAATGGGCCTTATGTAAATCTTATTTGCCCTCGACCTATGGGCCTCAAGTACATCAAATGGGCCGCATCGGGTGGGCCTCATATATATTAAAGTGGGCCTTAACAATGGGCCACAAATACATCAAGATGGGCCTAATCACATGGGCCTCATAACTTCTGAAAAATGAGTCATATTGAAGGATCATTTGGACCATACCCCAAGTAACAGTGGAGATAATTTTCATGTTTAAACAATTCACAGGGGCCCACCATAAGGTTTATTTCCCACCCAATCTAATCCTTATGGTCTTAAGGACCTGGATTAAGAGGGAAAAACACATATTGTATTAGTCCAAACCCTATAGTCCAAGGGTTTAATGGTGGGCATTCAAGCCCACTGTTTCCTGAAATTTGGTCCACCTGATCCTAGATCTGTCTTATTTTTAGTCTCAAGCCGGTAAGACAAGCTTGCCAAATGGTTGGATGGTTTAGATGTAACACATGCATCATGGTGGGTCCCATAGGGATGGACTGCATAGATAAATCACATACCTCATGGTGGGGGTCCACATTAATGAAAGGTGTGGATACACTACATACATTAGTGGGTCCCACGTGGGGCCCACCATAATGTTTATTTTCCACCAAATCTATTGATAAGGTCACATAGACCCAGATGAAGATGAAAAATAAATTTCATAATGATCCAAAGCTTCTGGACCCAAAAGAGGTTTCAGTGGTAAACGTTAAATCACACTATTTCCTGTGACGTGGGCTGCCTGAACTATATATACGACTGATTTGTAGGGGGGCCCACTGCCTAAATGGGGCCCACTCAAATGCATGGTGTTGATGACAACACACATCATGGTGGGACCCATGGTTGGGACCCCTGTCTCCAGCGCCTACACGGCGGGACGCTGCTGGCGTCCTTGGCTGTTAGCTGCAGCAGCGTCTGCTGTTGATGGTGTTTTTTTTTTGTAATTATATTTTTCTGAAGAATTTCCTAGGTGGGGCCCTCATTAGGGAAATCTAGCCCAGCCATTGTACTCTACAGCTCAAGACAGACCCATCAAGCCCAATATTCGATGTGTTTTGACGTGTAGAAATATCAGAGCAGATTTCAATGGTAAAGCCACTGTCTTCTATGCTATGGCCCGCCAGATGATTGGTCATTTTTTTGGTTCAATGCCTAAAATGAGCTGGGGAATGGAATGGACGGCGTGGATTTAATCCTTGCATTAAGGTGGGTTTTTCCTTCTGTTCAGGCCCGATAAATATATTTTTTTGTTATCTTGTTAGTACTTTTTTTTTGTTATCTTGTTAGTACACACCCATGTCAGTACACGCACTCCATGTTAGCTGCACCTGTCCGGCTTCCAGGGACGCTGGACGACATGGGTATAACACATGCATCATGGTGGGTCTCACATGGACGTGGGCCACCTCTTTGGATCACCTGATATTTGTGTTTTTCCTTTCGTCCAGGCCCGATAATGGGCTGAATGGTGTAGATCCATCAAGCGGGTCTCATATGAAAGTGAATGGTATGGATAAAATATATGCTTTATGGTGGGACACACACACACACACCAGATGGGTCACACACTCCTTCATCATCATCATACAAAGGAAGAGAGAGAGAGAGAGAGAGAGAGAGAGAGAGAGAGACGGTGATAGAGGGACCCCGCCAATATGGGCCCCTCATGATACATCACATACATCAAAATGGGTCCCACCAACAAGTGGGCCCTAAAATAAGAATTCCTACCTATTACACTCCTCCTTGATCTCTTAGACTCTTGTGCTCCTATGCTCAACTTTTAACGGTGGATGACGGAGTTTTGATGGTGGGGATGAGAGATGAGAGGGTGGGCCACACTTGAGTTGCTCTTGATAACTTGGGGAGTTTGGACGTTAGATTTTTTTGTTGCTTAGGAGAGTGTTTTGAGAAATGAGAGAAAGAGGAAAATAATGAATAAAAGGGATGGATGGAATGGTGGGTGTAAGGAAAGGAGATGGGAGGTATGGGTGAGTTTGATTTTTTGGAAAAAGAGGGATGGTTAGGGGAGAGAGAGAGTTGACTTGTGAAAAGGGAGGGATAGGTGATGTACTTGGGGTATGGCTTGTACTTGACATTGATTGATTAATTGATTGATTGATGGGACATGTTGTAGAGATTCCCTCGAAATTCTCAATTTGTTGAATTTCTTCGAAATAAAAGCGAGCCCACATTTCTAGCCTGGGTATCAGATCGGTGCGCCAGTCGTGGCATTGAAACCACCGCGACGATGCGGTCGCTAGGGTACTAGTTTTGGTTCAAGTCGACTTCGATATGCAGGACTAGGCTTAGGATCACACGCAAATGTCAGATATGGGTCGAGGGTTTTCAAAATTCGATTGGGAGGACCGCGGAAGCCTACGGAATAGTACGGAATAGGATACGAGTCTTACAACTCTCCCCTCCAAATAAAAATTTTGTCCTTGAAATTTACATGATCATTGTAAGTAATCATAACTCATAATAGAAGAGAAAAAAAGGTATCGTCATATGAAATTGAAAACAGCATACAAGATACAACATATAATCAATCATCAAAGAGATAGGGATAACGCTCTCGAATCTCGGCCTCATGTTCCTAAGACACGTCATTAACAGAATGGTGACCCCACTGAACTTTTATCAAGGGAATGACCTTGGTCCGGAGGACCTGCTCCTTCCTATCAAGGATACAACTGGCTACTCAATATAAGAAGAGTCCTCACGAACCTCCAACTGCTGCCAATCGATAACAGGAACTATGTCTGACCTATACTTCCTCAACATAGAGACGTGAAAAATATTATGGAGGCCAGACAACTGAGATAGTACGTCAAGCCGATAGGCCACAGTGCCAATGCGCTCCGTGATCTCGAAAGGTCTTATGAATCTCGAAGCAAGCTTGCCCTTCGCTCCAAATCGAACTACACCCTTCATAAGCGAGACCTTGAGATACACATGGTCCCCTATATCAAACTCCAAGAGACAATGCCGGCGATCAGTAAAACTCTTCTGCCGGCTCTAAACTGTACGTATCCTCTGCCTGATGTTATCGATAGCCTCTGTCGTCTGCTGCATAAGCTCAGGACCTAGTAGACACCACTCTCCGACCTCCGTCCAACAACTCAGAGATCTGCACGGTTTGCCATGTAATGCCTCAAAAGGAGCTATGCTAATGGTTGCCTGATAGCTGTTGTTGTATGCGAACTCAGCTAATCACAGATGCTCATCCCAGCTACCCCCGAAGTCAATGACGCATGCTCGAAGCATGTCCTCAAGGATCTAATTGACCCTCTCAGTTTGACCATCGGTCTGAGGATGATACGCAGTGCTGAGCTGCAAATCAGTATCTATCACTCTCTGAAAGCTCCTCCAAAATTAAGACGTGAATCTCGGGTCTTGGTCAAAAACGATCGAGACTGGAATGCCGTGTAGTCTCACAATCTCCCCGATGAATAACCTCGCAAGCCGGTCCAAAGGCCAAGTCGCACGAATCGTAAGAAAATGTGCCGACTTCGTCAGACGATCAATGACGACCTAGAAGGCGTTGTGACCGCGTTGAGTCCTCGGCAAGCCTATGATAAAATCTGTCAACACGTGCTCCCACTTTCATGTCGGGATGCTCAATGGATGCAATGGACCAGGGGGTCTCTGATGATCAGCCTTGACACGCTGGCATGTGTCACACTTGACCACAAAACTAGCGATCCAGCACTTCATCCCCGCCCAAAAATACTGTCACCTCATGTCACAATACATCTTCGTCGAGCCAGGATGGATAGAAAATCATTATCGATGTGCCTTAGTCATAAGGTCTCTGCGCAACTCAGGAATATCTGGAACACATAATCGGCCTCTGAAGCGAAGTCCACCATCAGTACCAATCTGTCAATCTGTCTGACTCTCAGATGCTGCCTCTGCTCGATAATCCTGTAACGACTTATCTGTTTACTTAGCCTTGTCGCCCTTGCGGCAAGAGAGGATTGAATCGATAGGCTTGATAACTAAATGATAGAAGACTGTAGACCAAACTCGAAGTCATACTCTGCTATATCCTCGAGCATCTTCTACTCCTGAATCATCATATGTGCCACCAGGCCTGGTGGCTGACGGCTGAGGGCGTCCGCTACCACGTTCGCCTTACTTGGGTGGTACTGGAGATCAAAATCATAATCCTTTAGAACCTCCATACAGCGCCTTTGCCTCATGTTCAATTCGGACTGAGAGAATAAGTACTTCAAGCTCTTGTGGTCGGAGAAGAGCTCAAACCTAACCCCATAGAGATAGTGTCTCCACACCTTCAATGTGAAGATGACTGCTACCAGTTCCAAATCATGCATGGGGTAGTTCAGCTTATGGACCTTGAGCTGACGAGACACATAAGCCACTGATCTCCCGTGCTGCATCAGGACAACAGCCAAGCAAATACGCGAAGCATCGGTAAATACAACAAATCCATCACTCTCAAAGGGAAGAGTGAGGACAGGAGCAGACGTCAAAGGGTCCTTCAACTCCATGAATGACTGCTCACATACATTAGTCCAGACGAAATCTACGCCCTTCCGAGTCAACCTGGTCAACGGGGCTACAATACGGGAGAAGCCCTCAATGAAACGTCGATAATATCCCGCTAAATCAAGGAAACTGCTGACCTCAGACATAGTCGTGGGCCAGCCCCATAGACGCACTGCCTCAACCTTCGAGGGGTCCACTGCAACACCGTCCCTCATCACCACGTGACCGAGGAACCTCACCTCCTCCTGCCAAAACTCGCACTTCTCTAGCTTTGTATACAGTTGGTGGGCACGGAGGGTCTGCAACGCGATCTCCAGATGCTGCATATGGTCCTCACGGGTCTTCAAATATATCAGAATGTCGTCAATGAAGACCACAACAAACTGATCGAGATATAGACGGAAGACCTTGTTCATCAACTGCATGAAGACCACGGGTGTATTGGTCAATCCGAAGGACATGACCTGAAACTCAAAATGACCATAAAGCGTCTTGAAAGCCGTCTTCGGGATGTCCTCCTCTCGGACCTGAATCTAATGATAACCGGAATGCAGGTCAATCTTTGAAAAGAACTATGCACCTTGCAGCTGGTCAAAAAGATCATCTATCCTCGGGAGCAGGTACTTGTTCTTGATCGTGACTCGGTTGAGCTCGCGATAGTCGACGTAGAGCCTCAACGAGCCATCCTTCTTCCTGATGAAGAGTACTGGCGCTCCTCACGGAGAACTGCTCAGACGAATGAATCCCAACTCATGCAACTCGTTCAACTGCTGCTGCAATTCACGCAACTCCATCGGTGCCATATGGTACGGGGCCTTCGATATAGACGCAGTACTGGGCATAAGATCGATCTGAAACTCAATATGCCGGCGTGGCGGTAATCCTGGAATCTCGTGGAACACATCAAGAAAATCACAGACCACCGACAACTAATCGATACACATGACAACGGGCTCCTCAACTGCGTAGGACATGAGGGATGATAATGACTCTCCTCTGGGCTCTGCAACAAATTGAAACTGCAGCAAGCCTAGTATGTAAAATGTGATTGTCCTCACGGAATAGTCCAAGATGTCGTGGTACTCGGTAAGCCAATCCATGCCCAAGATAATGTTAAAATTTGACATCGGCAGCACAAATAAGTCAACGGGCAAAAAGATATCACCAAGCAGAACAGGACAAGATGAACAAAAATGGCCCAATACTGTGGTCTTCCTTAAGGGCATTGATACGGTCAATCCCTCACTAGCAGACTCTATCGGTAATCTAGTCGATTGGTAAAAATCCTCAGACATGAATGAGTGCGAAGCACCGGAATCAAATAATACTCGGACGATGCATGAAGAGATAAGAAGTATACCTTCAACGACTCCTCCGAAGGTCTGTGGGTCCTGCTGAGCCATATAAAATATAACCTGAGCTGGCTGGGGAGGTGCCTGTCCCCTCTGATGTCCCTAGTGCTGCTGCCACCTCTACGGTGGCCTGTACTGCTGTCTCTGCTACTACTAGGGCCTCGGCGGCTAAGGTGGTTGTGGTCGCTGCTGATGGGTCGCTGCTGCTGCAGTCGCTGCTGTGCTCTCGGTTGTTGCTATGGAGGTTACTGTGGTGCTCTCGGCTGCTGCTGTTGAGGTCGAGGACACTCCCACCTATGGTGTCCTATCCCACTGCATCCATAGTAGGTACCAGAAAGCTGTCTCTGAGGTGGTGCGGCTGGAGGTGCCGATGGTGCTACTGGTGCTCTGGGGGATGGGTGGCTCCTGTATCTCTGTGGTCGTCGATGCTGCTGAGAGCTACTGGAGAGGGCCTGCCTCTTTCAGCCCCTCCTCTGATCTCGATCGGTCTATGAGCCGGCCCACTCAGTCTCATAAATCTGGACCCTCTATACTACCGCCTGAAAGGTCGGGAGCTCATGCCCATTAACACAGCCTCGAAGACCATAATGTAAGCCGTTTCTGAAATGGCGGGCCTTCCGCCCCTCATCATCGATCAAATACAGCACAAACCTCGATAACGCCACAAAATGAGCCACATACTATGCCACGTACATGTCCCCCTACACCAGAGTCTCAAACTCTAACACTCTCTGATGACGAATGTGGTCGGAAAAATACTGTTGCTCGAATCAGTCTATAAAATCATCCCATGTCCAGACATAATCAGGCCCTGGAGAAGAAATACAGCCAATCGAACTCGTTGCTGGATCGTACATGTCATAGTGTCAAAAATCTTCTTCACATCGGAGCGCCATCTCTCGGCTGCAGTCGGATCTGGCTCACCCTGAAAATACGGAGGATCGAGCTGTCTAAACTCTCGAAGAAGGGCGCTCGAGCGCTCCTGCTCGGCCTGAGCTGGTAAAACAACTAGGCGCCTGCCCTGTCCCTGAAGTGCGACTGTCACAGCCTGTAACATCTGCTGTAACTAAGAGGCACTCACAGGTACGGTCGGATCCGCACCGGTCTTAAGTGGAGGAACGACATCCTCAGGTTGGGGAGCAGGGATCTCTGGGGGTGGAACGGGAGTCGCAGACGGTAATGCTGGAGCCTCAGGTGGTGGAGCGGGAGTCGATCGGGTCACTCTCCAACACAGCATGTCCTATAGAAAAGAACAAAGGTGCTTATCAATCCTTGAAAACTCCCGAAGTCATGTTAGGGGACTAAATCAGAAGGTTATGCACTCGGAACCTAATTGACCTAAACTCATACTAGACATGTGATATTGTTCTGAGTTGTTCCTAATTTATGCTCTGATACCAACTTCTGTCACACCCCAAACTTAGAAACCGAGCTCACAAAATTCCTGATTGCCGAATCCGACGTCTATAGCCTCCGTAGTACCCCATTCTCCGATCCCGGCGCCCATACACCAGGTTTCGATCCTGGGATCCTACAAGGATGATTTCAAACATGATTTGATTCGTAATGAGCATAACCATAAACTTAACCCATGAACAATAACTATAAGAACACCATCACAAAATCTACTATGATAAAAAACTTTGAGTACAATGCGTTTGAAGGGAAAATACAAGATAATGCAAATAATGGAAACTCATGAAGCTCGAATGCACGCTCTTACTGCGGTGAGGCTACGATTGCATCTTGGCATCACCTCCATGCATCAATCATGCACAAGCATATAGAAAGCTTAGAGGGTGGTGTAAGCATGTGCATAATATAAGCGTGCTTAGAAGAGAAATGTGGAATCATGCTGATGAGTACATGAATGCAATCAGCCGTACTAAGGCTATGCGGTGCAAGATATGAATACTATCAGCCATAATAGGATCATGCAATGTGAGATTCAACTCAAGCATGCCAATCCTCATCCAAATCCATATATCAATATAGTTCTCATTCTATATAATCACTGGGGTTTAGTACACTCCAAATGGCACAGCCCCTCTCCCAGCCACACAGTCTAAGTGAGTGTAAGAAACCTCACTATTCGCTTAGCCAATAGTCTGCCAATACCTATCCGGCACATTGATAGCAGACTCATTCATGAGCTGGTCAAACTCAGCCTAGTAATGCGCCCTACCCTCGAGCGAGTAAGGCCACACCCCTTTCCAACCGACCACGACATAGTGGGAGACGCGACCTCCTGGTATTCGGCCCTCATGCACTCATATATCCACTCGGTCTTATTGTTGGAGTCATCCTCTAGTACTATCGGGTTTAGAGATTTTCACCCAGGGACATCTATGGCGCCCTGATGCTAGAAATAGTATTTTCGGTATCCAATCCAGCCATCCACGATGTGTCTGTGGAGGATATGGCCTTGATGTCGCTAGGGCATACAATAATCATAATCACAAACATGCAAGTGCATGAATCACTCTACCAGACATGTAATAATCCCGCGCATATCGCGCACTCATGTAGGGCAACTCGGCCTATCAGGGAGCCCATAAACAATCTGCCTGAAGGCATATGCTATGATCAGTCACTCCTCATATTAGGCATACATATAATGCGTATGATTATGAATCATGGATCTATACTAAACATGTTATGTGGTGATGGGCTCTGTTCATAACAAAGCTGGGCCTAGACAGTCTACACAATGCAAGTATGGGCCTATCAATGGGCCCTAGGGAGAGTTACAATGCGGACATTTAACCATCATTGCTCTTACAATGTGGACGTCAAACCATCATTGCTCCTAAGGTAGGACCTGCCATGAACAACATTACATAAACCATGGTGGAATCACATATTGCAATGGGCATTTTGTAAATCTCATTGGGCCTCGACCCATGGGCCTCAGGTACATCAAATGGGCCGTATCGGGTGGGCCTCATATATATCAAAGTGGGCCTCAACAATGGGCTAAAAATACATCAAGATGGGCCTAATCACATGGGCCTCATAAATTCTGAAAAATGAGTCATAATGAAAGATCATTTGGACCATACCCCAAGAAATAGTGGAGATAATTTTCACTGTTTAAACAATTCACAGGGGCCCACCATAAGGTTTATTTCCCAACCAATCTAATCCTAAGGTCTTAAGGACCTGGATTAAGAGGGAAAAACACATATATTATTGGTCCAAACCGTGTAGTCCATAGGCTTAATGGTGGACATTCAAACCCACTGTCTCCTGAAATGTGGTCCACCTGATCCTAGATCTATCTTATTTTTAGTCTCAAGTCGGTAAGACAAGCTTGCCAAATGGTTGGATGGTTTGGATGTAACACATGCATCATGGTGGGTCCCATAGGGATGGACTGTATAGATAAATCACATACCTCATGGTGGGGGTCCACATTTATGAAAGGTGTGGATACACTACATACATCAGTGGGTCCCACGTGGGGCCCACCATAATGTTTATTTTCCACCAAGTCTGTTGATAAGGTCACGTAAACCCAGATGAAGATGAAAAACAAATTTCACAATGATCCAAAGCTTCTGGACCCAAAAGAGGTTTCAATGGTAAACGGTAAATCACACTATTTCCTGTGACATGGGCTGCCTGAACTATATATATGGCTGATTTGTAGGGGGGCCCACTGCCTAAATGGGGCCCACCCAAATGCACGGTGTTGATGACAACACATATCCCGGTGGGGCCCACGGTTGGCACCCCTCTCTCCAGCGCCTACGCAGCAGGACGCTGCTGGCATCCTTGGTTGTCAGTGGTAGCAGCGTTGGTGCCCTCATTATGGAAATTTAGCCAAGCCATTGTACTTTACAGCTCAAGACAGACCCATCAAGCCCAATATTTGATGTGTTTTGGCGTGTAGAAATATCAGAGTAGATTTCAATGGTAAAGCCACTGTCTTCTATGTTATGGCCCGTCAGATGATCGGATTGACTTCATTTTTTTAGTTCAACGCCTAAAATGAGCTGGGGAATGGAATGGATTGCGTGGATTTGATCCTTGCATTAAGGTGGGACCTGCATGAGCAGCCCACCCCAAGAGCCCAAATATAATATATATATATATATATATATATATTATATTTTTTTGTTAGCTTGTTAGTACACACCCATGTCAGTACATGCACTCCATGTTAGCCGCACCTATCCAGCGTCCAGGGACGCTGGACGACATGGGTATAACACAAGCATCATGGTGGGTCCCACATGGACGTGGGCCACCTCTTTTGTTCACCTGATATTTGTGTTTTTCCTTCCGTCCAGGCCTGATAATGGGCTGAATGGTGTAGATCCATTAGGTAGGTCCCACATGAAAGTGAATGATATGGATAAAATATATGCTTCATGGTGGGACACACACACACATTAGATGGGTCACACACCCCTTCATCATCATCACACAAAGGAAGAGAGAGAGAGAGAGAGAGAGAGAGAGAGAGAGAGAGAGACGGTGATAGAGGGACCCGCCACTATGGGCCCCTCATGGATACATCACATACATAAAAATGGGTCTCTCCAACAAGTGAGCCCTAAAATAAGAATTAACAGTGGATCACCCACCTATTGCACTCCTCCTTGATCCGTTGGACTCTTATTCTCCTATCCTCAACTTTTAACAGTGGATGATGGAGTTTTGATGGTGGGCATGAGAGATGAGAGGATGGGCCACACTTGAGTTGCTCTCGGAAACTTAAGGAGTTTGGAAGTTAGATTTTTTTTGTTACTTGGGAGAGTGTTTTGAGAAATGAGAGAAAGAGGAAAATAATGAATGAAAGGGATGGATGGAATGGTGGGTGTAAGGAAAGAGATGGGAGGTATGGGTGAGCTTGATTTCTTGTAAAAAGAGGGATGGTTGGGGGAGAGAGAGAGTTGACTTGTGAAAAAAGAGGGATGTGTGATGTACTTGGGGTATGGTTTGTACTTGACATTGATTGATTGATTGATTGATGGGACATGTTGTAGAGATTTCCTTAAAATTTGCAACGCGTGGCGTTTCTTCAGAATGAACGCCGCATCTTCTAGCCTGGGTATCGGATCAGTGCGTGAGTCATAGCGTTGAAACTGCGGTTGCTAGGGTACAAGTTTCGGTTCGAGTTGGCTTCGGTATGCAGGACTCGACTTAGGATCGAGCATAAATGTTAGATAAGGATCGATGGTTGCGAAAATTTGACCGGGAGGACCGCAGAAGCCTACGAAACGGTACGAACTAGGATATGGGTCTTACAAAGCTCTATGGGCTTATCGAACAATGCATTGTACAATAACACAGGCTACCCCGTATTCGTTAGTTTATGGTGTGGAAGCTGTCGTGCCGATCGAGATATAGGTTGCTTCATTAAGGGTAGCAGTGCATCAATCAATTACAGATGACGAAAATGCAAAAATACAGCTGAAAGAATTAGATTTGCTTGATGAAAAAAGGCTGGCAGCTCAGCAGAAATGGAATTTGGTTTTGATGTTGTAAAGGTCGATATTAGTCACTCGGAGAACAGGGGGCAAGTTTGACCCTAAATGGGATGGACCGTATGTAATAACTGAAGTTTACTCCAATGGAGTGTACAGAGTATCGGATTAAGACGAACGAGGCATCAGTATATCGATCAATGCTTGCTTTATCAAGAAATATTACTCCTGACGGTAGGAGAAATTTTGATTTAGACGATTATCCAGATAACCTTTACAGATGAAAAGATGAAATGATGAAATCTTCTATATCAAAAGGGGGCAATCACAGATGAAAAGATGAAATGATGATGATGAAATAGCCTTTACAGGCATAGCCTTATATTCTATCTTCATAAGCAAAAGAGCTGCAAAGGACAAAGTCATGTACTCCCCCTCATGAGAATGAATAAAAAGTGCAAAATTTGCCTCCAAAGCATTGATGATTGCTACCAAGCATTGATGATCGCCAAGCGTCGATGATTATCCCCAAACTCGCCGAGCGTCGATGATTATCGCCAGGCGTCGATGATTATCGCTAAATTCGTCGAATGTCAATGATTATCACCAAGATTAGCAACTGTCGTTGTTGTCATGAATCGCTCATATATGCTTATTTTATCAAAATTGCTATCATTGCCAAGCTGATACACTATGTTAAACATAATACGAATGTTCTTAGGACATCATCAGCGATGGTGAAATATCAATTATTGATTTACCAGTAGCGGAATAGACTACGCAACCAACTATATATAAAGTTGATGACAGCGATGCTAGCTTACTTCTTAAGGCAGCCTAGCCAAGCCTTACATGGCCAACTACGTATAAGACCTATCGCTTTCGTCATTCGGGCAGTAGTGAGAAGCCAGTGGCCCTAAAAAGCCCGTGCAGGCCATCATGTGCTTACCCATGTGGGCAGCCGACAGAGCCAGCAACTAAAAGCCTTAAAAGGCTAAAAAGTTGTAAAACGGCCAGTCATGTGTGAGACCAATGCCATTTGTGAGCTCTCCGACAGCGTTATGGACGAGGATGAAAATACCCTCCCAAGAATGGGTCTGAACTCACAAGCGAAGAAAACCCAGATCCCCAATTTGATTTCAGTATTAACTCATGAGGAAGGGTATAAACCTACTCATTAATCGATCGACAACCTTGGATTTGGTACCTAAGGTAGCTTGATAAAGCCCCATGAACTCTAGAGAGTTACTATGGCCATCCCTGTGCGTAAATCCCCCTCACGGCCGTGATTGCTCCAACTAGTCAAGTGCTTAAACTGTGTGGCTATCTAACTAAACTGAAATCTAGCACCGCCTATCAAAACATAAATCACACATGGGAATCTCATACTGACAATCATAATATGTGGTGATTTTGTTAATAGTGGTTAGATGAGATGTCATGTTAAGACTATTGTATATGTGAACGTGCTCAAAATGATTCATGATGTAGAAATTGATGAAAGAACAAAATAGCTTGAAAAGAAATTTTGCAAGCTATTTATATATCATGATAGAAAAAGAATATTTACATGAAACATCTACAGATCTTTAGTAATGTTCAATATCTCTAAGTAATGATGCAACTCTTCTTTCAATTGGGACAGTACTGCAGCCGTTGTGCGCTCGGCTGCAAGGATCATGCTAGCCTGATCAGGAGCACCAATCCGCTTAGATTCTAAAGAAGTGGTAGCTTCCCCATTCCTCATCCGTTTAGTTTGCATGGTACCAATTAATTGATTGTTTGTTTCAAAGCGGAATTAATTGATTGTTTGTTTCAAGCTCCGCTTTGATCTGACAAATAGTTAAGTCTTCCGTTTCCCACTGATTCTTGAGTAATAGAATCTCCTTCTCAAGAAAAGCAATTTGATCACTAATGTTTGCCTTATTTCTATCGAAAACCTTCAATTTCTCATGGAGATACTGACTAACAGTATTATAGTTAGCAAGAACATCATCCGCCTAAGAGAGTTTCTCCTTAAGAAGCGCTAATTCCTTCTGACGATTTAGAATTTTGAGAGTAATGACCATACTCCGCGCTACTTCTAAGTTCTTTGTGGAGTCATAAAATTGTGATAAGGAAGTGTAAAGAGGATGAACATCCACATGTGCCAGATGAGCTAAATGAGCAAGAACTGCTAAAGAACTATCCAAAAAGGGCCATTGAGTTAGATCGTCAAAAGCACCGATGATGATGGAAATCGCATTTTTGAAGAGCCCTAAGATAAGAGGTTGCACCTTTTCTAGAGAGAACTTGTCAAAAGCCGTAGTTACTGAGTTAGATCCTTTAGATCCACTGGGAGTTGGCACAATTGAAACTAAATGATAAGAAGGGATTATAAGTTCAAAAGAAACACATATATATATATATATTCAATGTTGGTATGAAATAAAAAATAATATATATATATATATATATACACCTAGAATAGGAGCAACAACAGGGGCAACTGGAATGGAATGGGTTGTAGGAGTTGTAGAGCTAGGGACTTCCATAGTCATAATAGCATTGAAAGAAAGTTCCTGAGCTCCTGCAGTGCTTAAGTCAAGAGTGTTTGGAGTAGGGACATTAATTGGATCAGAAAGAAACTCCAAACTTCGGGCCACCGGCTGAATAGGAGAAGGACGTGCAGTAAGGGACTTGCTAGTCTGATCGGGGGCATCGAATGTTTGAAGGACTAATGGCAAAGTTTCTTCTGGACCAGGAAGAAGTATGTTCCCCATTGTTGCCTGAATATCGGATGGTTGAGCCTCTACATCGCTTGAAGTTGATGTATCGTGAGCAACCACATCAGCGGCTTCCATGATACATGGGGAATACGAAGCATCAAAAGAAAGAAAGATGTTTCTACCAGGAGTAGCACCATATTCTCCATAGTCAAGTTTCTCTTCATTATCCAAGGATGTTTCTGGAATGGGATGAGAAGTATCAGGCTAAGTGATTGGAGCATCAGGAAGAGAGGACTTGACCCCGATATTGCTATCTTCTCCAACCTCTACTTCAACATTAGTATCTGCATTAACCAAAGCATCTCCTTCATCAGTTAGGCTTGTGGGTGAAGATTTATCTTTGCTCACAGCATTCGCCAAATATTCTAATGAGCTGTCTTCCTCCAATATAGTTTGCTTTCCTTTATAGATAGTCTTCACAGGAAGAAGACGTGCACCTTGGGAAGGAGAAAGAATTGGTCGCGCCAAAACCTCAGGAGATAGCGATTTAATACGAGAACGGGTCATAGGAGATGTAGCAACAATGATTCGATGCGCAGCTGGAGAAGTTGTGACTGTAGCACGATTGGTTGCAGCTTCTATAAGATCCACAATAAGGATAGTCGTGGCATTCGCATGGTCAACAAGCTGAGAAGTTGAAGAAGCAAGGGGTTCCATGACAGGTGGAATGGCGGGAGCAGTACATGTAGGCTGATCTCCTCTTCCAAGAGTAGGAGAAGGCAAAACACCACCTACAGTTTCAAATTCATTGTGGGGAGTGGCCGGTCTTTCTCCTCAGTTTATTAAGTCCAAAGGGGAACCGAAAGCAATTCAGCCTTCAAGAGTGTTTGGGGGCTTTATCTCTCTGATAGGCTCTTCTAAAGAAAATTTTCAACGAAGTTGCCCTAGGACGGCGACCTGATCTTTCTCATAAAAATACCTGATCCCTTGTTCCGGTCTGTAATTCCTCAAGCACGGGGGAGGAATCTAGATACGATGATCCACTGAAAAGAAATTACGTACTAAATAATAATGATGGCTCCACCATCGCATCTAGTAATATGAAGCCGTTACTCTATGATTATACCCTGGGAGGATAAAATGAGAACTGAAATTTCTGGTTAAGAGTTGCTTCCATATTAGAGCCCAGTTATAAGGACCAACTCCATAACTCCTCATTGATCGGGTGACTTCCTCGCTGGCTTGAGGCATGACTTGATCATATCCAAATTGTTTGGCAAACCGACTTGGATAATAGGGTTCTCGCCAGATTTCTAGTCCTTCTCATAATGGAAGACTACAAGAATGAATACAGAGGAAGAAAGTCCTTTCGACAGGGGCCAAGTCTTGGTTATCCTCCACATCTTTGTCTTTAGGGAAGAAGTGGATAGATTCCATACTGTTGATTCTATCCACTATCCATTCATATCCCTTATCATTTTTTGCTACAAAAAATGCCACAAGGGCAGATGATCAGGGTGGACATAAGCCTTCTCTAGATCATTATATGTCCAGGGGAAATAGATACCAAGCCATTCGGAGAAGTAATGCCATGGAGTGAAAGCAGATGAAACTCCTAGCGCTGGGCTTGAGCAGTGCGCCGCAGCATGACCGAAAGCTCTGTATAATGAGCATAAGACAGGAGGGGCCAGGGAATATCCTTTTCTACCTTCTGCCATTGCACCCTCCGCTATAAATAGAGTTGGCCAAATAGAGTCTGAACTCTTTAAACTAGGAAGCACAACTAAGCTTAACCAGTAAGCCAGGAAAGAGGCTAGTTCAGTTTCGGCGGTGAAGTTGGCAGGACCTCTTATTTTCTTGCGAGTGGCTTCTAATTCAGCACAATGGCTACCAGGGAACCTAAAAAGAAAAAAAAGGAGAAGACCAATGAGTAATTCATGCTTATGGTAAGTGTTGTTTAAAAGGGAAAGAAAAGGTTAAAATACTTACACCAAGCATTGGGAAAAGTGCGCCAGCCATTGAAGAGGAGAAATCTTGTGAACATCAACAAAATAAGATGTCTCATGGAAAAGTTCAATGGTTGATGCTGTAATTTTGGGCACCCTGTTGGATGCGACAAAGGCAAACTCTATATTTAAAGGAATGTATTCATTAAGAAAAGACCAGGAGATAGGTAGACCCGCCATCCTATAAAGATCCCATGGGGTAATACTTACTTCTTCTACTGGAAGATGGAAAAAATTCGTAGTAGAAGATCGGTATTTCAGAAAACCTTTATAGATCATCATGTCTTTTTGAAAAAATTCTGAAGTGGCTTCTATGGCATAATAAATTCTTGCCGCAGTAAGGACGTCTTTATGTTTCTCTAAAATCACTTTGGTCCAAGTACTATAGTATGGACGAATGGTCCAAAGACCTCATGTTCTGAATTCATCTTTACCCCACAATGAGTCACGATGATGGAAAATTTGTTGAATCGTCTCAAAGAAATGAGTATAATATAGGGAATGAGGGTCGTGACATGGTGTGAGAAAGCGCATGTATCTTATTTTCCTAGTCTTTTAAGTTAAGCCTTTATCTATGACATAACCCTCAAGAATTTGTGGCTCTTTTATTACCCAATTAGACACATATAAGAGCTTGTTCTGTGTCGTGTAGTCTGTTGGTTCGCTCTGGAGGATGGAGAGGTGGTGCTGAAGTTGCAGGGGTAGGGCGATGGTATCATCTCTATACGGGTTGCGGAATTTAATTGCCTCAGTAGTCAGCTTGACTGAATCCTAAGCATTCTGGAAACATCTTCGGTTATGTTCTCAAATCTTCTCCTGGAAAAATTCGTCTTGACTCTTTTCTCTTGCTCATTTTGGGATTGATTGGGGAGGAGAAGCCTTTGTAGCAAAAGGATGATTATCATCAGTGTGAAAGTTGATTGTGTATTTTAACCAATCTTCCCAGTAAGATTCTTGTCCTGAAAGGGGGGACCCTCTATTTCCTTCATTATTATGCCCATGCAAATATGTTTAGATAGGTGTTGAATACGATCTACAAAGTTGATGATAATAGGAGCTGGTTCTTTAAAAAAGGAACTATAATTCTCGTCAGAGCGAAGTCTTTTCTGATTATGGGTTTCTGCAGATTGTGGTTCATATGGCCCCGCAGTACTTGGGGAAGTGAGAGGTATTTTCGAGCTAGCCATTTGAAACCTACACAGGAGGAAGAAAATTCATTAAGATGAAATGAAAGTATCGTAAAGTGCTGAGAAGGAAGAATAAATAAATTTAAAGTTTGAATCTATAAGCATAAGTCATTGAGCACAAAGTGTTGTGCGCAAGGTATTGTGCGCAGGGCTGTTGTGCGGAACAACTGTTGTGTACAAAGTGTTGAGCGCAAGGTATTGAGCGTAGGGCTGTTGTGCGAAACTTCTAGTGTGTGCAGAATGAAATATGTAAAGTGTTGTGCGTAAGGTCATTGTGCGCTGGATTTTGACCTAGTATAAGAGGGGTGTTGCATGCTGTCTTGTAGTGCGGAACAAGCTGTTGAGTACAAAGGGCCTTGTGTGGAACAGTGGTTATGCGGCGCACAATGAGGTTAACGCACAAAGATAGAAAATTGATGCAAAGACAGTGCAGAGCAGAGGGGAAAGTGGCAAAAATGAAGAGAAGTCCTAAATTTATAGGCGGAGACTGGGATGTTGTGCGGAAATTGTTGCGCAGCAAGTGTTATGCAGAAATTCTTGAGTGGCAAAATGTGGTGTAGAATTCGTTATGCGCGGATCCGTTAGTGCACAATAGAGAAAATAGGCACACAATAAAGCAGAGAAAAAGTAGTGCTTGGGAAGGGTTGTTATTGATCATACATATTTATTTTGTAGGTGTAAGAAAAATAAAAATGCAGGATCAAGGGGGCATTTATTGAGGCACAAAATAGAGAGAAAAGGTAGAAGTATCGTTGTGCGCAAACTGATGTGCACAAATAGTTGTGCGCAAAGTACTGTGCGCAAATTATTGTGCGCCAATCGTTGTGCGTGAATCGTACTGCAGAAATAGATCTTGAAAAATAGATGACCGCACAATAGCATCTGCATAAAAGATTAAGCACAAGGAGTTCCGTATAATAGTTTGCGCATAAAGGGTTCCGTACAAAGGAGGATCACACAAATGGTTCCGCACAAAGGAGGCTCGTGCAAAGAGGATCACGCAATGATGATGTGGCACGTTCGCACGTGTGAGAAGGCAATAAATACTCCTGACCTGTTAGTAAGGGGTCATTGGTAACCAATCGCTGATAGAGAGAAGAAATTGTAAAAGAAGAAAGGTAGAGTCCGCAACCATTGTGCAGAACAGGCGTTATGCGGCGCACGACACTGTTGGCGCACAACAAGAGCTGGTGCACAATAGAAGCCAGCACACAACAGAAACCAGCGCACAATGGTTTCCTCGAGCGCACAATGGTTTCCTTCAATGCACAATGGTTTCCTTCGGCACACAACGGCTTCTGTCAGCGCACAATGGATTTTGATAGTACACAATGACTTCTAGCACAACGTTCAACATCATATTTTAATATTTTATACATTTATGCATAATTTGGGTGCTAAGTACTGGTTGTATATTATAATTCATAAGTATTCTATTTGGAATCAAAGGAGAAAGGGATGTGAAGAACTTAGAATATATAAATAAAGTGATCATCTTTCTTGTCTTCTTCTGGTAATCAATCCAATGAATGAAATTTCCCAAATGAAATGTATTAGTTTCTTGTTCGAAATAGTGACAATCAGGTCAATGCACACCACTCTACTTCCTAAGTATATCGGGCAATTCTTATAAAGTTTAGTGGCGTCTGTGAAGGTTCATGCTGTTGCGATGACTCTCACCCTAACCATTGGGGTAGTGCTCAGCCTTAATCGTTTAACTATAGAGTATGTTATCATTGAAATAGTGGACCCGGTGTCTACCAACAGAAATACTAGTGTACCTTGGATATGTGCAGTGACTTCAAAGGCTAACGGTACTACAACCGCTGATTTAGATGCTTCAGCTGCAAGTGCATGTACTCAAGCTTGTTGCGGACGATTAGGTTGCGTTGCCATAGGTCATTGAGGTGACCTATTTCGAGATACAGGAGGTTGGTAGAATGGTTATGCCGGTGGTGCGGATCGTAGAGGTGGAGCTAAAATAACAAGTGGTGGTTGGCAGCTGACCTTCTGAGGTGGTGTGAAAGTGTTGTCCTTCATCTTGATAAAATAAAAGGGGTCGGTATGGCCCCCTCTGTTACAATAAGTACATCAATGGTCAGTTCATCTCTATTGGGCCGATGGAGCCATTGGTCTGGGAGGTGAGTCCATACGTGGCCTCTTGCCGAGAATTGGCCGGTTTTGTCATTCGGGTCGAGGCCTCAAGCCCATTGGCATACATGTTCGAGACACTCTTTCACCATCCTGCTTAGCTCTCAGGGACATGTTCATTAGCTCAGCATAGTTAGGAATGCTAGTGCAACACATCTTGGTGTGGATATTAGCTCACAGCCCATCTGAAAATTACCGTATTCTCATCGGCCCGTCTGCCAAAATCAAAGGAGCATATCTGGCTAGCTCCGTGAGCCAATTTTTGTAATCTGCCGCAGTCATTCCTCCTTATCGGAGGCAGAGAAATTCGCCCTCATTTTCATTACAGTAAGTGTCATGCCTCAAACTCGGAAACCGGGCTCACAAAATTTCGATCACTGAATTCGGCGCTGACAGCCTCCATAGTACCCCATTCTCGGCTCTTGGCACCCATACACTAGGTTCCAATCCTATGATTCTACAAGGAGGATTTCAAACATGATTTTGATTCTTGATTCGTAATAAGCATAACCCACGAACAATAACTACGAGAATACTATCACAAAATCCACTATGATAAAAAAACCTTAAGGTACAATGCGTATGAAGGAAAATACAAAATAATAATAACGAAAACTCCTGAAGCTCGACTGCACACTCCTACTACAGCAAAGTTACGGCTACGTCTTGGCGTCACCTGCACGCATCAATCATGCATAAGCTTATAGAAAGCGTAGAGGGTGGTGTAAGTGAGTGCGTAATGTGAAAGTGTGTGTGTAATGTGAACGTGCTCAGAATGCAATGTCAGAGTAATGCAGAATCATGTTGATGGGTACATGAATGCAATCAGTCATATCAAGGCTATTCGGTGTAAGATATGAATGCTATCGGCCATATCAAGACCATGCAATGCGAGATGCAACTCAGGCATGCCAATCCTCATCCAAATCTACATATCAATGCAGCTCATCATTAGAGCATCAAATATCAGTATAGTTCTCATTCTGGATAATCACCGGGATTTAGTACACTCCAAATGGCACTGCCCCTTTCCCAAGCGCACAGTCCAAGTGAGCGTAAGAAACCTCACTATCCGCCTGACCAATAGTCTGCCAATACTTATTCAGTATGTTGATAGTGGACCCATTCATGAGCTGGTTAAACTCAGCTTAGCAATGCCCCTACCCTCTGGTGGGTAAGGCCACACCCCTTTCCAACCGACCACGACATAGTGGAAGACGTGACCTCTTGATATTCGGCTCTCGTGCCCTCATGTATCCACTTGGTCTCAACGTTGGAGTCATCCTCTGGTACCATCGGGTTTAGAGATTTTTACCCAGGGACATCTATGGTGCTCAAATGCTAGAAACAGTATTTCGGTATCCAATCTGGCCACCCACGATGTGTCTGTGGAGGCCACAACCTTGATGTCGTTAGGGCATATAGTAATCATAATCACACAAATGCAAAGTGCATAAGTCACGCAGTCTAATCATGCATCAATCTTGCACATACCGTGCGCTCATGTGGGATTACTCCCCCTATCAGGGAGTCCCGTAAACCACCTGCACTATGGCATATGCCATGGCTAATCACATCTCATAACAAACATACAGATGATGCGTATGGGCATGTATCATGATGCTATGCTGTCACAAACTCATAATCGACAACGATAGCCGGTATCGGCAATTGATAATCAACCTCGACTTAAGGCAGGGTCCATAGATGGATGGTTGATGATGGATCAATTAAAATCAAAGAGGGCCCAAGGGTTTGGGTTATCCCCCTAAAGAATGATGAGAATGGGCCTAACAAGGCCTAAGGGAAGGTCACAATGTGGATGTCCAACCATCATTGCCCATCAATGTAGACCTTTAACCAACATTGCTCCCACGGAATGGCGCTCATAGGGTCAATTGTATAATGGGCCCATGGTCTCATACAAGGTCTAATACACATCATCATGGGCCTCACTTATGAGGCATATATGCATCACATTGGGCCTCACTCATGGGCTAATATATATAACATCGAGTCGTATCAAATGGGCCGAGTCGAATGGGCCAAGTTAAAAGGGCCGGTTCAAATGGGCTAAGTCGAATGGGCCGAATCGATGAGCCGAATTAAGTGGGCCGATTCAAATGGGCCAAGTTGAATGGGCCAAATCAAATGGGCCACTTCAAATGGACCAGGTCGAATGGGCCGAGTTGAATGGGCTGATCTCAATACACCATT
Source organism: Magnolia sinica (assembly GCF_029962835.1). Lineage (NCBI taxonomy): Eukaryota > Viridiplantae > Streptophyta > Magnoliopsida > Magnoliales > Magnoliaceae > Magnolia > Magnolia sinica. The sequence goes on along the minus strand of NC_080587.1, from coordinate 44,771,821 downwards.
CATCCATTGTTAGAGATCATTATAAAGCATTTTAAAAAATGAATCATATCCAAAGGATCATCTGGACCATACCACAAATGGCAGTGGTGATAATGATTCCCATAGTTAAATTCCAGTGGGCCCCACCATAGTATTTATTTCCCATCTAGTCTATTCATAAGGTCACAAAGACCTGAACAAGGTGGAAAAACAAATATTATATTGATTCAAAACTTCTGTAACCCAAAGATGTTTCAATGGTAGATGTTCAACTCCACTGTTTTCTGTAGTACGGTCCACTTGATACCAAATCTGTCTTATTTTCGGTCTCAAGCCTTGAGAGAAGCTCACCAGTTAGATGGATGGTTTAGATGTAACACATACCTCAATGGTGGGGTCCACGTCCTTGGGCAGTGATCGGTGTATATATAACACATACAGGGTGGGTCCTACCCGTCCAGGATTTTGGTCGGTGTGGATAAGAACCATACATCACGTGTAGCCCATCCAGCACCGTCCAGAAGTGGACTGTGCAGATATAACACATACGTCAACGGTGGGTCCCACATAGGTGGGTTGCCCCACATCCCGCTCTCTCTCTATATATAATATTATATTATATAATATTAATTATTATTATTATTATATATATATATTATATTATTTTTTTGTATGTTGATCATCTAGTGTCCTGGATAGACTACTGGATGTACGACCAGAGCATCAGGGGCCCACCTTCCTCAACATATGGACGGTGAGGGTAAGTCACAAGCATCATGGTGGTGCCACGTGGGTGGGCCACCATGATTTGGATCAAGATAATATTCGTGTTTTCCCTTCGTCTAGACCCAATGTCTGGATGGTCTAGATGACATAAACATCACGTGGGCCCCACATTTTCAGCAAGTTGACATTTGAGTTTTCTCTTCAACTGGGTCCGTCCAGATCCACAGTGTTGATTTACATAGGTCTCACATGGGAGTGGCCCACCATAATATATATTTATATAATGTATATAATATTATACATCATCTAATATATATACATATGTGGGTGTGTGAGAGAGTGAGGACTGTCAATGTCCAGTGTCCAGAGACACTGGATGGACGACTAGGATGAAAGCTCATCCATCATAGTAAGCCCTACATGAATGGATGGTCTGGATGACTCAATGCAACATAGTGGCCCCATGTACAGTGGGCCATGCTGTGGAACAAGCTGATTTTTGTGTTTTACTTCATCTAGGTCTGTCCAGATGGACGGGCAGCAATCCCGCCTACTGGACAATTTAATAAAGTGAATCCGGCGCATGAACGACATGGATGTACTACATACTTCATGGTGGGCTACACACCTCAACAACATACAAGAGAGAGAGAGAGAGAAAGAAAAAGAGACATGAAGGGGAGGGACCCGGCCACTAATGGGCCCTTTCAATACAATACATGCATCAATGGGTCCCACATCAAGTGGGCCCTAAAATTTGAAATCAACGGTGGATCACTCACATATTAGCCTTCTCCCTTAGCTCATTGGACTCCTATGCTCCTTGCCTTCTATTTTAATGGAGGTTGATGGTGAATGAATGTTTGAGATGGGAGATGAGAGGGTGGGAAAGTGGGCCACACTTGGTTTTGGGAGAGAGCTTGGACGTTGAAAGCTCTCATGGGAGTTGGGTTATTGCTTAGATAATAAGAGAGAAAGAGAGGTGATGGATTGATATGGGATGGGTGGAATGTGTGTTGTAAGGAAGGGGATGGAGAGTTATGGGTTTGTTTGAAATTTTGGTAAAGAGGGATGGGTAGGGAGAGAGAGAGAGAGAGAGAGAGAGAGAGAGAGAGAGAGTTGACTTGTGAAAAAGAGGGAGTGGGTGTTTGTACTTGGGATAGGGTGAGGTGGCATGGGGTATGGGTGGTGTACTTGACTTGATTTGATGTGATAGGTCATTGAGATTCTCTCAGAATTTACAACGCGCGGCGTTTTCCTCGAGATGAACGTGGGCCCACATCTCCTGGCCTGGGTATCGGATTGGTGCGCTAGTCACGGCGTTGGAACCGAGGTGACGACGTGGTCGCTAGGGCATAAGTTTCAAGTCGAGCTGACTTCGGTATGCAAGACTCGGCTTAGAATTGCACGCAAACGTCAGATATAGGTTAAGGATTGCTAGAATTCGACCGCGAGGACCGCGGAAGCCTATGGAACGGTACGGTCTAGGATACGGGTCTTACAGTAAGTGAGGGAGAAATACTTTTCATGAAAATGGGTTTCAAACTCATCCCATGTCCCTGCAAATCCTACGGGAATGGTTCGTAGGATGCTATCCCACCAAAGACTAGTCTCCTTTTTAAACATATATGTAACAAGCTCGACTTGCTTTGCTTCAGTACAGTGCCACGGCTTCAACATCTTGGATATGCAATCCAACTAGTACTCAGCCTCCTTGGGTCTATGAGTACCTGTAAAAGTAGGAGGATGGAGGCACTGAAACTGCTCAAATAAGCCACTTGTAGTCATAGTCCCAGTAGGCTACACCGGTGGCATAGGCGGGGCCACATTCATGTTTTGTGTAATGACCCCCGCTATATTGGCTAAAACTTGTTGTTGTTGCATTAGGAGCATCATCTGCTCTAACCTATTAGGGGAAGAGGCCGCCTGAGGCATGTGTGGTGTCGACGAAGACGCACGGTTCTGACCCAAAACTGGTGGTGCACTCGATGTTGGCCCATTTGTGGGGCCAGTGGCCGATTGTGAATCCGGCATCGTATCGCTACTTGGACCCAAACTGGGGTCCATTGGCTACCACTAGGATGAGAGGCCCCGCCAATCATTCCACCAAGTAGGAGACGTGTCATGTTCTAAGTAGTTTTGGGAGGCATTCCCTATATACAACATAGGGTGCAACATTTATAGGATTATGATAACATTATCCACTTTCTCCAAATATTCTATGCATTTCTAAATAGGAGCTTCATGCATTTCATTTAACCAAAATTTGTTACAATACATATGATGTAACATTACATGAATTATGACAAAGAATGCATGTGAGCTAATTTTTTTTTTTTAAAAGAAGCTTTAACACTTACTAACCTAACATCCATCTAAGCCTAACCAAGGCTATTACAAAAAGCAAGAAAGACAACTACAAACATATGACTAGTCCTCCGATTCTGGTGAAGGTGGAGGCGCCCCCTTATCATGCATATAGCACAGGAGGGCCTTTAGGGTGTGAGACATTTTCTTAAACTTTTATTTTAGGTAGGCCTGGTTCTCCTCGAACTTCTGCTTTAGGTAGGCCGGGTTTTCTTTAATCTTGGCCATGCGGGCTTCTAAGGTTGCCCAATCATGGTGATCCTCATGTGTAATAGGAGGTCCCCCGTCTGAGTCTTGGGCCTCTTCTTCTTCCTGCTCCTCTTCCTCATTGCCTTCCTCTTCTCCATTTCCTTCCTCTTCTTCATTGCCTTCCTCCTATTTAGTCTCTTCTTCTATCTCATCCCCGTACTCATTAATCCTGGCTTGGCGTTGCCTGGGGCATATTCCCATATTGTTAAGTATAGTTTCATTGATGAAATGGATTGGGGTGAGGTTATCTATATGGAGTCTGAATCCAAAATTGTGGGTGATCTTGTGGCCGAAAGGGAGTGAGGCGTCTCCCCAAGTAGATCGTGCAGTATTGATTATTTGAGTCAAGGCGAGAGTAGGCAGGCACACTTTTTCTCCTTGTCCGACCCGGTATAGGAAGTCCACCATAAATTTAGTGCATTTTGTGTAATTACTCCACCTAGGATACACGTTGTATGTGCATATATAGTGGAGCAGGCAGAAATCCTCTATAATACAGGTTGATGCGAGGCTATGCCCTCGCCTCCACTACACAAGTTGGCCACAAAGGAAACGTGTGCAGCGATTTCTCTCCCGTTCACTAGCAAGATTAGTATCACTGGCATGTACAACTCCATGTTCTATTCCCGTGATACGTGCCATGATATCCACATCAACCTTGGCTAGAGTTCTTCCCAATAGTATGATAAACTGGAGAGGCTCTAGAGTTGAGAGCATAGAAGGCTCGTATGACGCTTTCACTTGCATGAGTTTTTTCTTCGAATATGGGACCCCACCCATTCTCTAGGAGGAGATCGATCACGGGATATAACCCAAATAACTTCTCATCAACGTGAGCTTCAAACACAACCTTATGATCACGAAACTTACCAAGTTTGGAGCCCTCCGGTAGAGACCTTTCTATCGGGATTTGAGGGTCGAGGTTCCATTTTGACCTTCACTCAACACTTGCACTTGTCTCGGCACTCGTCTTCTTCTTAGAACGGCTTGGACGACTAGGCTCAGCGTCATCCGGGGCCGCTCTCTTCTTTCCCATAAGGGAAAGGAGCATTGAGATAGAGAAAATGGCAGTGACGAGCTTAAAGAGGGCCATTGAGATGGAAAAGCTTGGAGAATGAAATGGGCTTGAAAGTATAAAGGTTTTAAGACACAAAAAGAAGACTTTTGTGCTCAAATGGGTGTGAATAAAGGAGACTAGGAGATGTAAGGGATGGTTTTAAAGAGATAGTGGTGGAAGGGTGGAAGATGTAAAGGAAATTGAGGATTTAGATGTATGGAAGTGGAGATTTGAGGAAGAAAGAGGATTTTTAGGAGGTTTGGAAGTATTTGGGGGGTTGAAAATGGTGAAATGAGGGAGGAATAGGGCAAAGGGTGTTAAAAAAGGGGCCCCACACGTGGGAGGGACCAACTTAGGCAGGCCGAACGCCAATGCGCCGCTGCCCTCACGGTGCTGCCGCGCCCGTCTGCGGAAGTCGGTGGTGTACCGTCGACCGGCTGATGCCACTGCTCCCATTCGGGTTGTCTGGTGGTGGCCACCCCTCGAGTCATGGTTTGGTGCGTGGGACTCCTTGGGCCTCACCAAACATCATGGATCGGGTTCCTAGGCCCGTAGGGTCCACTTTTCTCGGTTCAACGTGCGTGTATTCACGACATTTGGATCCATTTTGAGTTCGAAGCTTGTCAAGTATGACTCAAACCCGTCGACTGGTGGCCTAAAGTGACCGAGATAAATTCACATGATCTAGGATGCGTACGGGCTAAACTACAGTATTCAATCTTGCCCGTCGGTGAAACTTTGGGATCCTAAGATCATCTCTAAATTCCATCACCCCCTCCCTAAGTCAGAGTGCGTCTGAGTGAGTCATGTTACTTATAACCCAAGTCCAGTTTAATCTAAATCATGCTCTGATGCCAACTTGTAATGCCCTGAATTTCGAGGGTCGAGTAAAGCTCTACTCCCGAAATCCAGCATATCACTTATGCAACATGGATAATGATGTTCGGATTTCATCCATATTAATTAGTTGAACATGAATGAGATTATACTAAAACAACATATCATACTTCGGATATAATTAAATTAAGCAAGCAGAAGTCTGAAGCATATATATTTAAGTATGTAAGTGTTTCACAACCCCTAGAGTAAGAGTATGTAACCGGGCTGAATATATACATGTATTGTTTCAAAATATATAAAATGAGGAAATATAAGGTGTCCAACTAAGACAAGTATCCCACTGTTCCCAACGAATCAACACGAGGTCTACATAGACCCGCCCGAGAGCTGAAAGTAGGAGAACTCCTCCTCATCCATAAAGTCTTGCTCCGTTGCATAGACTTCATCAATGTTTACATCTAAATCAGAGTCTGGTTGGTGTTTTAAGACATCATCCCAGGGTGGGAGTGAGGGATCAACTCAGTGGTACTATAAGGTAAAGTTTAACATGTTATCAAGTTAATCAAGCAGTAATGATAAAGCAACTTAACAATCACTTCCTAACTACTCTTGTTAATACAGGAATGGAGTGCCGGTAATGATGTATGCCCATGCATCAAAGCTCCCTAAAAAAGTGACTCTGACAACCAATTTCGCATATGACAGCACTCCCTCAAAACAGTGCAACTTCATCACCTTAAAAGCACATACTAACTAATGCAGTGCGATGCATGGTCGTGCTAGCCAAGTACTTAATTAAGCTGATTCATACAACAGGTTTGGAAAGCTAAATCACCTCCCTTTATATCATTAACCCCAACCAAAGGATCCATCTAGGGTTGTCAATCCTAGTTAAGCACATACGATAGGAAAGTTACAGGGCATCATTCCTAATGAAAAGCAATTGATAGGCAAATTTAAAAGTTTATACTCGTGGTCACTATGGGGAGGCTCGTCACCTTAGCGTAAGCCGACACCACGAACACGGTGTCCCATACCACCATGCCTGGCTTATGAGTCTTAGTTGCTCATTGGTCACTACGGGGAGGCTCGTCACCCCAGCGTAGGCCGACAGCTCGAAAACAGTGTCCCATACCACCATGTCTGGCTCATGAGTCTTAGTGGATCGTGATACCATGGTTAAAGTGGGCCTTTACATTGGTGAGGAGTACCTTAGATTCAAGCAGTGGTATCCATACATGGTAAACACATAATAGGCCAATCGGTTAGTTAGGCAAGTTCGATTGGTACGGGTACACGCTGACTTAATCGACATGGAGCGAATAAGCACCCCTCGTGGCCTAACCACTGTCGACAATCGTCGTGTGACCTGAATTTGTCGAGTTTACCCAGTGTGGCGAGACTAATTTGACCACCTGAACAAGGACCATTACTGATTGCCTGGACTATGTTGTAGTCCCAATCTTACTCAGATGCAGTAAGTAAACACATGTGATAATCACTTCAACATTTAAAAAACCATTCAAGTGAATTTCTCATTTGAGCATTTTATCAAACTCATTGAACATGTTACCAAACACTTGTATTTTATCCATAAATTTCATAGCGACAAATATGATTACATGACAAAAACAATACATATGAATAAGGTAATTAACTTAATACTCTTAATAATTAGAAATCATCAATAATTTTTCATTCAGACAATTCATCAAACACATAGACTACACTTCATCAAATATATAGAATAGGTTAGTTACAACGTATATTTTAACAAATCCTTATACAGAGAGGTCAGCATGCATATGATATGTTGAATCTTAGATTAGTAGTCATGGTAAGCACAAATCATATTTACATGTTCATTCAAACATTTCAACAAACACATGAGATACACCTTTTGTTTACATATCTCATACATGTATATTACATCAAAATTGGCGTATCTAAGACAATATGATAGCAATCAAGTCAGACATAAATCATTAGCTGACATTGAAAACATTGATAACGATAACCTAAACATTTATAGTCCACACATTTCGTCGGAATACTCGATTCGAACTTGGTTCGAATTCTACGTTCCCGAAAATGAAATGCCGAGCACTTACATAATGCATATGGTTAGCTAGTTTGACAAATAATCAGCCCAGATCTCTATGACAAGATTAAGGTTAGGGTTTCTTATCCAAAATCGTAGCTGAAACTGAGTGTGTAGCTTAATGGGAAGGTGATTCAGTACGTGGAGTAGTGGGAGAGAATCACAGCATCAATCACCAAAAATCATTCTTCTCTCTTTCCTATTTTCTCTTCTTTTCTCTCTCTCTCTCCCTTAGGGTTTTGCAGAAATTCGTATATGAGAGGGGTGGGGTGATATAAGGGCTATTTAGAAGCCCAGAAGTGATGCAAATGGCCCCAGGGCCACTATATAGATGGGTTAGCAGCTGTTTTTGACAAATAGGGCTCATAGGAAGGCCTACTACTCACCTATGTCATAGGGTAAGTTCCTTGATAATGGATCTATGCCAGGATGTGATTTTGGTGCGATTGAATAAGTTGATCGACCATGGAGGACCCGTGTTAGATCAACGGTCATACTTACTCGATCGGGGCCACAGTTATACGGATATGTGCAGGGAAATTTTCTTTTTCCATAGGTGAAGTCTGGTTAGAAACTGACGATCCAAAATCCTTAATTTTATATGTGAGCGAATAGCCCAATTCACTTAAGTTTCAGTTCATTTTTTAAAGATATTCGCGTTTCTCACACACTTCACTCAGGGCTCAAGTTATGCATTTTTGGACACCATCTGGGCTTAATTTTCGTGATGGTTGTCAAGTCCAGTAGGATAGACATAACCCTATAGTTTCACAGTCATTGGACTCTCGACGTGCGGTATAGGTCCAATACGGTGTTTCAATGTACTCCCGAGAGCGACAGGCTCTTGGGATTTCCTCATAGTTCTTTATGTAGTGTTGGTATTAATGATTTTTGGCTTTCTCATTTGTGGAAATGGTGGCCAAAGCTTAATCCAACAATTATTTAGTTTAATACTTAATTAAATTCTGCCTTAATGATGACAGGATACGGTCCTTAGGTGATTTTCCCTGAGGTGGTACTCGGGTCCTTGTACGAATTTTTTCGAGATGTTACAATGATTCACATGTAACAGAAAAAATTTCAATATTAGTACAATATGGTGAATTAGAGATTACAAATAGATGGAATTTATAAAAATTCTTAGTAGGTAATGTAGTCTCAACACATTCTGAAGTTTCAGACTCCGACTTAAGTTTTAGTTTCTCCACTTCTAATAGGAAACATTAAGGTTATGTGGAAGGGAGCTCTTTAGAAAATTGATTCTCTCAGTCAATATCAACAACTGAGGTATTGTTTTGCAAGGTGTTCACTATGTCTTGTATCATAGGATCATTTGAATCTGTAAAGTGTGCCAAGAAATTTTCTAAAGAATCAAGACATTCAGTTGAAAGGAGCTCATTCTCTACAATGAGGTCTGTGTTGATATGCCTAAGGACTCCATCTTCTTTGAGAATAGAGGAAAGAAAACTCTCTTACTCTTCATCTTGGTGAGAGTAAATCATCACCGGATACATCTCACCTTGCCCTGCATAGAAAAATTAAGGATCAGTAGGTGAAGATTTAATGTAAAGACTCGGTACCTTGATACTAATCAGTAGAGGTTTTGTATCGTCAATAGGTGGCTGCTCAAATGGCAGCCTCCACTGGGTAGTTTTAAATACCGAAGTCGTATTAAGGAAGTCATCCATATCCCTAATCATATCATAATTTAAATCAGGGGAGTTGGCTGAGCACACCTCAAAAGAGTCGTGTGGTTCACTTGAAAGGGGCTTATCCTCCACATTAGAATCAAGCATGTCATTTAGGTGGAGTGGGTTAACATTATTATATTTAAAAGATACCCATGTCTCTTTATCATTACTTTGGACAGTCATTGAGATCAACTCTTTGGGAAATTGAACCGTATACTCATTAACATAATCCAACTCCTCATTCTCAATTTTAGTGTTCTCCACAAGCAAGTTATGATCAATTTCATCGCATTGTGTTTCTAGGTTGGGTTATGGCTTGGATAACCTAGCCTCTTTCTCACCAATAAAGTGTGACTGAATTCTTTGAATGGAGGATTCAAGCAATTTCAATGATGTTCTAATTTCTATGAATAATTACATGATGTGTTGGTTAATTTGCTCGTGAGCATCTATGAATTTTTGAAGTGATTCCTTTTAGACCATTTCTAGTTGGATCTCAAAGATAGGGGATCCAAGAGGATAGTCACTAAAATTGATTGTTGGTTCATCTCTCTAGTGTTGATGTTTTTACTAATCCTAGTCATGCAGGTCATATGCGGGAGGGTTTGATGGTTGTTAGTACGCATTATCACTCATAATGTAATCACCCATTGTTTTCTTCTTACCTAATGGGTGATAATTATTCTCACTCCAATAATTACGTAATGATTTCTTAATTCATGGAGTGTAATTATTCTCCCACATATGATCATGTATAGACTTCTTTACCAGTGGAGCATTATATTTTGGTTGGTTCTCGATAATGGTTTCAGAAAAATTTTGAGACATAAGTTGAATCATTTGACAACCCTTCACGGTACCTCTCATCTTCTAGAGGTAGATTAGCATACTTATGTATCCATTCTTGCATGTACATGGTGAAACCCTAATTCTGGATCTAATGAATTCCTACAGAAAAATCCTATAGCAAAAATGAAAGCAAGTAGAGGGAAGAAGTTAACAAAAGAGAAGAACTAGAATTGTGAATCCTATAAGATCAAAACAATCAAACTATGTTAATAAAAAAATTGAGATGAATCCTTGTGAACGCTGGGAAATCGGCGCCCATGCTTGGCGTCAGATGTTATGTTCTCGGTGTTTGTGGGGGTGACCTAATTGATGTAGGTTTGGAGTCGTCACTAGCCACTTAATCTCTAAATCCCACAGTCGGCTAGAACCTACAGAATATGTAAAGCTAGAGAATCTAGGGACCCTCTTGCTTTAAGTTGACTCCTGGTCTGCGTTCCAAGATTCCGAGAAAGGGACCTCAGTTAGAGGGAAGGTGTTAGGCACCCTATCCGCCCGTACAGATGCACAATCTCTACTCTATGTGGTAAGTAATCTCAAAGGATGAATGATGTAGTCAGAGTAGGACTAGGCACACATGGATTTCTGGTGTAGCAAGATCCAGAGTTCTGGCAAGCCATAGAGCATACGTTGAAGGTGTGTCTAGAAAGGTGGATGTAATGAAGCTTATGTAATAGTAAAGAAAAAGTGGACTAGATAACTATGCGTTTCTGATGCGACAGGATCCGATATACAGCAAGTCACATAGAATACATTCGCTAGCGATCTAGAGTAACAAGGGGGTTGAGAAGAGAGAAGATGATATGATGAATGCTTAAATAGAGAATGAGATGATTTTTGGCTTGCTCTTGAGATGGCTAGAACATGGAATACACTATGACCAATCTGGGCTAGATTGTGGGATTGAGATGGCTTAGAGGAGGACAAGGGATAGCTAAAAGATCTTATCTTGGAGACTTGGAACTCCTTCTCACCCTCACTCTCTTCCTCTCTCTTAAAAATTTTGGAATGAGATAGTTGTTGTGTAGTATTGTCTTTTGAAATGAGGAGAGGTGAAGGCTATTTATAACCTTTTGTGATAGCATTTTGGTAATTGTTAGGTTTGTGAAGGGTAAAAGCTGACATGACAGCTTGTGACTGGTTGTGGAGAGAGCAATGCCATGTGGCATGCTCTTATAAGCTCTTAGGGTTTGGTAAAAGGGTAAATAGGGTGAACTTCAGGGGTAATTCTATATGAAAGTTGACTTTGGGAGGGGGGACAACTGTGTGCTCAAAGGGGACACCTGTTGGATAAGGAGCGACAATTTAATTACCACTGGTGGTAGTTTGATTACTGCCTAGGCTGGGTTCTCTCTGGGCTTTAGCTAGTGGGCTTGCTTCGGTGTTTTGGCTCGGTCTAAAGTCTGTTTTCAGAGTTTTGGCACAAAATGATTAGGTGCATTTTAGGGAATTGTACTAATTTGCATGTAGGCACTAGTTTGGGTGGTGGTCAAGGTTTAGATTAGGGTTTAGGCTAGGTTTAGGGTTCAGGCTAGGGTTAGGCTAGGGTTAGGCAGGTTGGAGTTAGGCTAGGGTTAGGGTTCAGGTTTAAGATATGATTAGGGTTTCTGGATTGTTTTTGTTTTCTTAAGATGCTAGCCTAGGTGGGGTGTCTACAGATGCCCCTCTTTGGCTGAGGTTGCAAGCAACCGAGGACACCCCACCCATTTGGTCAGAAAAGGTAGTGGTTCGAATCTATTACCTGCCATTGTATCATTGTTAGTCGACTGTATGGAAAAGAGATAACTCACACATATGATGAGGGTTGAGGAAAATGTTGTGATTGTCCCTGCACATTTTGCAGCATTACGGGCCTCGAATCACAACCTGTGCATTGATGCTGCTTTACGAGGATTCTCGTACTATTTAGATCTGTTAGTTCCTTTCCTACGTAATCACTCTAGGAGTATTCATTTCGTTTGATCGTCAAAGTGGTTAGCTGCCCTTCGCATTGATGCGGCCTTATGGGGAACTCACTACGCCGACTTGAAGTCGATCAAACTTTTCAAATATCCCTGACTAGGTATGTGCGGGTAATCTTTTACCCTGTAGTCTACTAATTATGATATTTTGGTTATAATGGATCTTCTTTTACTTTGAGTTTGGTTGTTCTTACCAGAGATAGATCAAATCATCTTCACTTATATTCGACTTCTACGACTGTCTAGATATTGAGATCAGGCCAATTGTGCTTGTATGATATACAGATTTGATTGTCCTCTGGGGAGATCGGAAGGAATCGAATCTTATTTTGCTGTTTGCACTAGCTACAACTGGAGAATATGGAAGATTCCTCAGTATACTGCATGCCGAATGCGTTTTTGAAATTTTTTTTTAAAAGCTATCCTCTTTAGAACTATATTCCTTAGGGATTTTATTGTAAATATTTTTTTTAGATTTTCCTGAAAATATCCGTTCGATCTCGCGAGTGGGTGTCGCCGTTCGATTTTTATTTGCGTAATGTAAATAAGCATCAAACAGTCGTGTTACCTCCACTAATGGATTTAATGGGGCTTTAACCATGATTTATTATATTTAATTTTTGCATTTTCTTTTCTTTTTTTTTTGTATTTTTCTACGATTTATCACTTCATTTTATCAAGATTCCCAATTTCTCATGAGATTTTGCAATTTCTCGTGAGATATTGGGTCATCTCAGGAGGAGATTCCTTTTGCTCACTTTTTCATCCATTATCTTCCGGTCCATGGATTTTCCCGATCATCCCATTAACTCAAGAGGGACGAGCATGCTGACCCACACATGTCGGGCAGCAGGCGGCAGTCCAACTATCGCGGGTACTAGTTTGCCCACTCGTTGGGTGCTAGTGCTAGCCCAGGCGTGGTGTTCCTCTCCTTATTTCTTCTCTTGATCCATTCTATCTAGGGACGCCATTTTTACTCCCTTGAAGCTCTTAGTTGTCGGTTCTTCATTCTTTGCAGCTCCTTCTTACTTCTTCTATCTATTTTCCTTTCAGGTGGTTGTTTGTTCCTTGGACTGATTGTCTCTTTTGTGTGTTTGCTGGATTTTGGCATCCATGCTTGTAGAGTGTTTGAAATGCTCACCTGTGGCCTTGGATCTTTCTCTTGGACATGGGAGATTTGTTGATTTGGATTTTGAAGGACATTACCCAGAACTCCAGCCGTTGGATGTTGCTGGAAATTTTTATTTTGCCATGCCAGATGTATTTTTGTAATTTTGATTAAGTGGGGTATGATAAGAAAGGGGCCCCACTCTCATTTTGTGTATGACCATTTTTATTTATTTTTTTGTTTCCTTTTTATTTTTTTGAAGAAGATGATCCTGATCATAAGATGGTGGGCCAGGATGGATGAATCAAAGACCACTCGGATCTTCCAATAGCATGGATCTCGATGGTGGGCCATCATTTGTAGAGTAGATTGCACTCTTTGGCTTGATTTTTGGCTCCATGTGTGGATTGGATTTTTCAAGTAGGCCTTGAATCATGGACTTAGAAACCTAGGCCTTTGTCTTCGATATGTGGGCTTTGGATCATGGACTTAGAAACATGGGCCTTAGGATGGGCTTTGGACTTGGAGACATGGGTTTTGAACAATGGGCCTTGGAGTGAACTTTGAAGTGGGCCTTGACATGTGAGCCTTGGAATGGGCTTTGGGCTCGGAGACATGGGCCTTGAACTTTTTGAATTGTGGGCCTTGAAGTGGGCTTTCTGATGGGCCTTCAGTAGCCCATCCATAATGCGTATCCTTCTTATACAATGTTTATTTTACGAAAATGAGAGGGATACTTACCTGTGAATGTTTGATCATGCAGCATGCCTTGCCGTGGCAGAAATGAGGCCGGTCCTTCTCATTAGTTAGCTGATCCTTGTTACGTGCCTCGAGAGGGTTGGCACCTTTCTGATGTAGCTTAGGAGGGAGGAGCTCCTGCAGTCTTGAGGGGTCGTAGGGTCCACACCCATTGGCCAGACTGGTTCAAGGATCCTCAGCCTCTGTTCTTTCAGGTGTTAGAGCGCACTCCTCTGTCCAGCTTGTTCAGAGTCCATATGAGTGAGATGAACATGGATCCATTGTCCGCGCTGATTGAGGGGTGACACTGTCAGGCCTGTGTCCTAGTACCATTCCATTCCTTAGGATCCCGCGATCTACTCTGTCGAATTTTGGCAACGCGCAACCTCTAGATAGCATTTGCGAGTGACCTCAAGTTGGATCCTGTCAACCTAAGTCGACTCAACACAAGACATATGCCATTGCGACCGTGCCATCACCGCAGTTCCAACGTGCGTCTCGTACGCCAATGCGACGCTTAAATTGAGAGTTATGGCCCGGGCATTATCCCAGCCGTAGACCGCACGTTGCGGGACCTAGCTATTCCTGATTAAGTACATCTCCCTAAGAATCATCATTTGGATGATGTCACCCTAGGCTACTAGGCCAGGGGTGACATCACCCTATCCTAGCAAGCATGCTTGTAATCATGCTAGGCATGCTATCCTCTTCCCCATGTGCAATGATTACCCTAGCTAGCTATCTCTCTCTCCCTCTCTCTCTCTCTCTTATTTCTCTCCCTCCCTCTTTTCTTCCTCATTTTCCCTTGCTAGAGAGCTCCAACATCTTAAGAGAGCCTCCATGTCCAGCCACTTTCTAGCTCAAGCCCTCCCAATCCAACCCTTAGGAACCTATCACCACCATTAAATTAACTCCTTTGAAAAATAAGAACCCAATGGTGGTAGAAGAAGAAGGAGATTTGAGGTGTGTGTCATTTCTAGGGTAGATCTTTTGTTTTCTTTCCTAGATCTTTAATCTTCTTGCATGGGGGCATGTAGGACCCACCAATCAATGGTGGAGATCCTACTTGACCCTTAGGTGTAGCCAATGGCCCACCCTTGTTGCAAGCAAAGCCATGATGGGGCTATTCTCCGTGGACCCCAACATGATGTTTTATTTGAATCCATACCATTGATGGGTCATCTAGACCCTTGATTGCATAGTGGGGATGACATCCCCACCCTTAGATTTTTGATGTAAGGGCCAATGCATGGATGAGACCCATTTGATGTATGGTGTGGATCATTTTGCGAGGCTCATAGTGGTGAAGCCCCTCTCTTGGCCATTCTTTCTCTCTCTCTCCCTCTCTCTCTCTTTCCTTGTATGATGGCCCACTTGATGATGGAGTGTGATCCATGCTGTCTAAATGGTGGATCACATGGCTATCTAAACAACGGGACTAGCCTACCTCACTGTCCACCATCCAGCAGCCCTCGCTGCCCATTTTTAGGCTGGCGCAGATAGAGGGAAAGAACAAATATCATCCTGATCTGGGGTTGTGTGGCCCACATATGGATACCACCTTAATTCATGCATTTTACCCATGCCGTCCACCTATGGGGCTCACCTTGTTGATGTCCAAGGTAGGCCTGGAGTGTCTAGCATGTTGGTACTGTCCAACAAGCCTGGACGAAGGGAAACTACACATATCAGCTTGGTACTGTCCTGTAATGCCCCGATTTCTAAAACCCGAGTACGACACTCGTTTTTAAAAATCTGGGAGTTAATGAATCAGAGAAACAGCGGAATGTAAACTCAGAGTGCGATAGCCAAAAGAAGCATGCATATTCATGAGAGCTCAAAATTTGACCCACTCAGCTGGGGGTCTTAGTTACAAAAATCCATAAGTCCAAAATACCAAACCACCAAAATATAAAGTATTAACTACTGATTAACACCAAAATACGCCGCTGCATCCTGATGCGGCTTGTCCTCGTAATACTCCTCCTCTGGCTCCATGGTGGCATCATCAAGGCTGGCATCGACACCTTCTACGTTCGTCCCTGCATGTTCTGTACGGTTGGATAGTTGATGAATGAGTGGCCAGCTCAGTGTGAATTCCCCTCAAGATTACACATCTCCGCCTTAGTAAACATAGTTAAAAGGAAAAACAAGCAATAATCCAAAACAGGCAATATGCAGTCTTATTACATGCATGGATGCATGAATGCACATCGGCCTGGTGATGCACATCTAGCCAGACTTGGGCTCGTCACCCATGCAAATCATCGACCTGGGAAAATCATCCAGTCGGACAGGGGTCGATAGTCGATGGTCTGAGAGCTAGCGAAATAATACCCCAACAACTCTAGGGCACGTGCTACAGCATCCAGAATTAGCCATCCGTCATCGCCAATATGCTATGAATGCATGATTAGCCAGCCGTTGTTAATCCAATTACAATCAGCCAACTTAAGCAACTCAATGGTCACTACAGGGGGCTCATCACCTAGCGTAGGCCAACAGCTCGAGCATAGTGTCCCATTACCACCATCCCCGGCTCATGAGGTCCTCCACCTTGGGATGTTCTAATAGGGTACCTTGATCAAATGACACTGGTTCAAGGTCCCAATTTCCACACATTTGTCTAATTGCATCCCAAGTGTGGCTTGCATACAATCATGGAATCCTCTATGTGTCGCATCAAGAGGTTATGTACAGAGGCAAATCATGTTAACATGTAACAATATATCACTTCAGATAAGGCATGTAAGGAAGCATCATGAATTAGTAACTAAGGAGAATATATTACCAAGTCATGTGAATAAGGATCAAGGATGAACTAGCGTGTGAGCAAGTATCATAATGATGGTGGTCTAGTACAAACTAGGTTTAGCTAATTTAGAAATGGAAAGCCCAAGGGGAAAGTCATTACCTGTATGATAGTGTTCTTGAACTTGGTCTGAGCCTTCTTGTGGTCCGGGGTTACTTGAAGGATTTCCTAAAATTTACAATTTACGTATGTCAGGTGTTTCTATGACTTTGTACAAAGTTCAAAGGAATTCATCATTGAGGCCTTATGGGCTTTGTGTTAGCCCCAGTTTATTCACCTAAGTAGGGTAGCCCAACTGGGCTCACCACTATAGGCCAAACTGGGCCCGATTTGGCCCTAGGTGTTGGGTCCAAATTTGATCCTAGTGAGATTGGCCTGTGCATCATGTTGGGTAGACGGTGTACATATTCCATAGGCCAGTGAGCTCATCATGATGTTTTAATTTCCATTCAAGCCGCTCATAAGGTCTCAGGGACCTGGAACAGGGAAAATTTAATTACCATATTGCTCCCAAGACTTTTGTGACATGGTTGGTTTCAATACAAGGCGTCTTTGATTTCCACTAATTACCGCACTGAGGTCCTCCTGATAGATCTGTCTTATTTTGTCTCAAGCCTTCACCAGATGGGATGGACAGTTTGGATTACTGCACACGCACCAGTGTGTGGTCAACTATCCAATTATTTGGGCAATGTGGATCACAACATAGACGTCATGACGAGGCCCACGGAACTAGCTGACGTCATTAGCTGGCGGAGTGGCTGGCCCATCGTCCATGTGGACTGTCTGGATTCCACAAAAGTGTCAGGTGGGATTATACCAACGTGGGTCTCACACGGGGCCACTACATGTATTTAACATACTATGTCACATGCCCCTGAGATATATATAAATATTAAATATCCATGCATCTACTATATACTTAAATAATATATTACTGTTACGTACATTGCATATTTAAATATTATATCTCCCAAGCATCTGATATCATGCCACGTGGGTCCCTCATTGGTCTCTCATATATACATACTATGTATGTATATCACTTCAATGTGGGTCTTACACGGATGTGGGGCCCATATAGTATTTTATTACACTTATATGCACTGGAGAGTACTCCTGCTAATCACACGATAGGTGGGTCCCACTTACCCTGCTGACATCAATCAACGGTGAGATCCACCGTCAAAGGAAAATGGTTGGATGGCTGGATGTAACTGTTAAAATATATACTCTCTCTCCTCTTTCTTTCTTTCTTTTTTTCTTCTTTTAAAGCAGGACGTCAGGGCGTGAGGAAATGGGTGGACGGGTAGGATGAACTACGGCATCAAGGTGGGATGGCCCACCAACTGTTGTTAGGTGAGGCCCACCTGCTGATGCAGGGTGCGGCCCACCTGCACGTGTGCAAGGCCCAGAACCAAGGCATTCCACTAGTTTTTGGGTGAGGCCCACTTGCATTTGTACAGGGACCACCTGCATTTGGTGAAGCCCATGTGCAGCCCTCCTTGGTCTTCAACGTGTACAGCGCCCTACTCCCTGTCAACATGGAAACAACCACCGTTGCAGACCATTTTCGAAGGCTGTTTTCGGCCCGATCTTGGCTCAAGCACAGTATACAACCAGGCCATTTTTCAATCCTTCTCAGTGCACAACGGGACACAGTGGCAGACACCACTATCAGCCAAAGGACGGTCCTGAGCAGAGGCACCTTCTTCCTGATTAACGGACTGTTTTCAGTCTATCTTTTGGTGCATGTTGCAGCTCAAACAGAGCTCGTTTTCAAGACGCTCTCCCCGCCATTTTCAATACATTTTCTCCCGTTTCATAGGCTATTTATGTGGCTGATTACAGGCCGTGTTCCCAGATGTTTCTCAGCTAAGAAACCCATTGTTTACACGTCTGTTGGGCATCTGATTTTACTCCCTGTGTGGCCTACCTCTGGGCCATTTTTTTAGTCCGGTTTAGAGCTCAAGCAGGTCCTGTTTGAGGGCTGCTCTAGGGCCGAGTGTCAGCCCACAGCTGGGGCCATCTTCATGTCCGCACTTAGGCTGGTTTGGCCTTAAAATAGAGCCTGCACGAAGGTCACATTCGACCTTCAAACAGAGCCTGTTTTTGGCTCCATGAATGGTCCTTGTTGATGGGTGTCTTTCAGCCAAGGTGAGGTGTGATGGGGCTTAGTTTAGGTCTATCTTAAAGTTTCTTTAACAATAAGGGAGGGAAAGGTTCTACCTTTCTCTGTTGGGTCCAATCCGAACTTTGGGTTGGCACGTAAGCACCCACCGCTTCCTACTCCTTCCTCTCCTTTCTCTCTGCCACTCAAGTGGTGTGGCTGCAAACTCACACTGACTCGGCTCAGTCCATCTTCCATGGACTGAGTGGGGACAGTGCGCGTGGAGCTCACCAAACGCTCACCCTATCACTCTGTTTTCTCTCTTTTCTCTCACTGCTAATCTCTTCTCTGTGTGGAGGCTGGGAGGGCTGAACCTTACCTTATATAGGCAGAGAGGGAGAAGGCTGACGGTAGGTGTTATTGCAGCCTTGGGAGACAGCGGCTGCGTCGCCGCCCTCCCCATCCTAAAAAAAAGAGAAGTTTCAGACCTTCTGCCTATCCTCATGATGGGGAATGGACGGTCCATCTTCATCTCTCTTATTCTTATGAGCAGGTTTAAAACCTTATATGGTTTTGATTAGGGGACCCATGTGAGTGAAATGGACGGTGTGGATCGTCCAGAAAATGACCAGGGCAGGCCACCTACAAGCTCAAAGGTCGATTCTTTTAAACATGGCGCTGGCGGGAACGTTCCTGAGAAATTTATTTGTAATATGGTTCGGTTAACCGTGGTTTGTTATTAAGTAATCATCCAATACACCTTGTGCATTAGTATTTGAGGTGTATGTGCGCCTAGCTTTGGGGGCTCATCATGACTCTGGTGCTTGATCCGCCCCACTCAACTGTCTTGGGGACTGGTCATAAGGGTCCCGGCCCAATTTGGGGCAGGGCCGAGGCCCAGGTGGGTCGTATCATGCCTTTTAGGACTGAGTTTGACCTGAATGATGTGATCTGTTGGTTAATTGAGTTTGATACTTGTTTTCAACGATTAAATATGTGTCTTCAACGCAGAGATACCCTATTGCCTATCCGTTGACTCTCGGGGATTTAGTCCTTGAAATAATGCCAACACAAGTTGTCTTAAAATGATCTAGCTTAGGTTATTTGACCATGCTTACCTCTTTGATTGGTGTGGAGCATAAGTTGAGTCTCCCGAGTCGTGGCGGATGGTCTCAATGCTGCTTGGGAAATCCTAACCTGTGCGTGTTAAGTTAAGTCATTAGGATGATGGGTCTCGAGTTTTAAAAGGGTAACACCTAAGTACTAAAAGTACGGGGTGTTACATGTCCAGCAAGCCTTAATATATGTGTTGTATCTCCACCGTCCAGTCCTTAGATGGTGGGGCCTACCTTGATGGAATGTGTTGCATCCGTACCGTCCAGTCCCTGGATGGTGAGACCCACATGATGTAAGTGTTGTATTCACACTATCCGTCCATGGACCCCACTTGATGTAGGTGTTTCATCCATGCCGTCCAGTGTTTAGACGTGGGCTGGACCCCACCATGATTTATGTATTATATCCATGTCGTTCAGTCCTTGGACGGTGGGACCACCTGGATTTATGTATTCATCCACACCGTCCAGCTGGGACGGTGGGACACCCTGATGTATCTGTTTCATCCCCACCGTCTAGCTGGGATGTGGGACCCTCTTGTTGTACGTGTAGGATCCACCATGATGTAATTGATCCACATCGTCCAGCAACATGGAACGATGGGATTCACCATGATGAATGCGTTGTATATCCCTACTGTCCATCTGAGGGATGCTACATGCCGGGGCAACAACCCCTCTGCTGGACGCCCAGGCAAGCCTAGCGTCCAGCAGGGACTGACCGTCCTAGGCTTTGCAAGCCCACTTCAATGATGTGTTGTGTACAGACCATTCTTCCTTTTGGTGTGACCCGCCTGGACATGGACCACCTTTGGTGGGATGTCCATAGTCGGGGTCCACCTTGTCCATGTTTCAAACCAACCGTCTAGGCCTATGGACCATCCAGGTTGGGTTAGGTGTTGCTGGACCAACAGGCCCACCCCGATTTATGTGTTGTATCCATGCTTCCATCTGGTGGGCCCACTGTAGTATTTGTGAGCCATCATGAAGTATTTGTTTTACCCAGATAACCTATTTGCTGGACCCCAGTAGGCCCAGAAAGTTGGGTGGACTGGATGTCTAGCGAAGGCTCGAAATTACTGCATATAGCTTAAAGTTTTGAAGTTGTGAGGCCTACCAGATTGAGGGTGTTATGTATACACCCATACCTATGTTTTTCTGAGATTATGGGCCCCATTCGTGCCCTGCATAGCTCACTATCCATCTGATTGATTTAGACCTTGCTGCCAGAACTTTTGGACATCTTGGTAGGCCTAGATGGGCTGGATGTCCAACCTTAATGCCTTTCCAAATGCAAGTGCTGCCCATCCATTGTGTTGGGCCTTGGAGGTTGGTTGTAAGCCCACTTTGATGTATGTGATTGTATCTATGATTGCCCATCTAATTTTTCAAGTTTTGGGCTGACCTATAAGGCCCACAATAGTACTTGTGATGTACTCCTAGCCCAACTATTTTCTAGGGCATATGGGCTGCCCATGAGGCCCACCATAATGTATGTATTGTATGTTTCTTTTGGTCATGGTATTTTTGGGCTATGGGATGTCCTAAATAGCCCATCTTGATGTATGTAGGCCTTGGGCGATTTCTAGAGGCCCGCCATGATGTATGAGAAGTGATGTATGCTGCCATTTATTCCCTAAATAGTATATGGTCCATGAGCCCCATTATAAGTTAGATTTCATGATGGGCCGCATTTCAGGGACAATGGTGGTTAAATGTTCACGTTGTGAAACTCCTTAGGGACCATTGTTAAGCCTCAATTTGGGCCCCCATAGTGTTACCTATCTAGCCTTAGTAGGCTAACCCAAACCGTTAGGCCCCCCACTATTGATTATACTTCCTCTACGCCTTGTAGACTTGTCCAAGTCATAGAGCCCACCTTGTGCTTATTGGGCCCCATAGGAAGCTCGGTTTACTATGTGATGGAATAGGTGAGGAAGCCCATTCCTTATTTTTAGGCCCATTCTTGATATGAGTAGGCCATCTGCTGATTGTAGGAGAGTACACCATCATCGTTGGATATGCCTAGTAGAGATCATGATACATGCTCATATGCTTCATTTGCATGCTTGTTATGAGGAGTGATTGATCATAATATATGTTATTGGGCTGGTTGTTTTTGGGACTCCTTGAGAGATGGAGTTGCCTCACATGAGCACGTGGTACACGCAGGATTGCTGCATGACTAGATAGTATGACTCATGCATCTCACATTTGTGTGATCTGATTACTGTATGCCTTAGCGACATCAGGGCCGTAGCCTTCACAGGCATATTGTGAATGACAGGATTGGACACTAGAAATGTTTTGGTTCTAGACATGGGGTACCATAGATGTCCCTGGGTGAAAGTCCCAAAACCCTTATGGTACAAGGAGGTTGCTCCAATGTCGAGACTGAGTGGATGCATAAATGTCCGTGTGCTGAATATTAGGAGGTCGTGTCTCCCACTGTGTCATAGTCAGTTGGAAGGGTGTGTGACCTTACCTGCCCAGAGAGAAGCGGGCATAGCTAGGTTGAATTTGACCAACTCGAAGAATGGGTCCACTATTGGCATGCTGGATAGGTATTGACAGACTATTAGTTCTTCGGATAGTGAGGTCTCTTACACTCACATTAGACTGAGTGGCTAGGGGAGGGGCAGTTAATGTGGAGTGCACTAGACTCCGATGATTTTTCATAGAGGAACTGTACTGATATATGATTTCCTATAGAGGAATTGTACTGATATATGATATTCTAGAGAGGAACTGTACTGATATGTGAATCTAGCTAGGGACTGGTGTGCTTGCATTGCATCTTACATATGACATTTGGCCATGTAGGCCTTGCATCATATAGCCTTGGTATGGTTGACAGCATTCATGGACTCGTTAGCATTTCCGCATAGCATTCATAGACTTGCCAGTATTTCTGTATTACGCTGATAGTGTATACTTGACACGTATATTGCACACATACTTATACCACCCTCTGAGCTTTTTATAAGATTATGTACAATAGATGCATGCGGGTGATGCTAGGACGCAGTTGAGATGAAGCAGGAGCATGTAGCTAAGCTTCTGGAGTTTCTGATACCTACCTTCTATTTCCCTTTATGCATTGTACTCAAAAGTTTTTTTTATTATAGTGGATAAGTGGTGATGTTGTGGTTATTGTTTGTGGGTTATGCTTCTCTTATAAAGATTTTATAATCAAAATTCTCCTTGTAAGATCCCAGGATCAGAATCCAGTATATGGGTGCTGGAAGCTGAGAATGGGGTACTATGGAGACTGTAGGCACCAGATTTGGTGATCAGGAATTTTGTGAGCTTGGTCCCCGAGTCTGGGGCGTGACAGGCACGCTGAGACCCATATGTTTCATTTGCCCTTTGGGGAGTGAGGGATCACCCCCTACGACATTTACATGCAGCCGGGCCTCTGGTACGAGGGAGGATCCATCCCATTTGAAGAGGATCTCCCTATCCCTTCTGCTGATGATTGGATGAATTTGTTAGGGATAATGTTAGATCCTTCAGATTTTTTGGGATCGTGGTTTAAATTTCTTTGGTTGTCCACGAACTTCTCCCGACACATTCCTGAGATTGAAGTCGAGGCCATTATGAAGGCTCGTGCCTTAATCTTGTATACCATGGGGGCCATGATTTTCTACCATGGGAATGAGCTAGTGAGCTCCCGTCTGTTGTCGCTCGTGGCAGACATCATTTTTCCAACGCCGTACAATTAGAATGCGGCACTCCTGGTCCATTTATACGATTAGTTGGACAAGGCCAGCCGCTGCATCAGCAGATCTTTGACTGGCTTTTACCCGATCATTGAGGTGTGTGTCAGATCCCTTTTCCTATACCATACCCTTGGATGATCGATGCATCTTTTGATTGTGGCTCTTGTGTAGATCTGCTTTTTTTGATCATTTTCCTCATCTAGGGCCCACTTTAATCAATCGCACGCCTCCTTTTCTGCGTATAATGCTATGGTACATGGATAATCGCAGCCACACTCACCTATTTATCTGATCTTGCTTGGAGGTCGAACGTGGATGCCCTTGTCCCTGATGACGTGAGTGACTGCCCTTTGTTATCCCTTTTTTTTAGTCGCCCTTTGTCTTTGACTCCTTTGTACTTGACAATTTCACACCAGACCCTACTTTCGGTTGACCGCTGCTCTTACTCCTATGGCTCAGGAGGCTTTTTAGGCCTCACATCGACGCCGCATTCTAGAGGATCCCTGGGTGACGAAATGGTACTTGGGTGAAAGGCTTTTCTAGAAGTTGACTGGTAGTCCTTTGGTTCCGTTCAACCCACCATCTAGTCCGATAGACTGGAGGATAATGCCTGAATGGGAGTTGACCACTGCTTTGGAGGGCTACAAGGCCAATGCCTTTATCGATCCATCGAGGGAGTACAGCTCTTGGTGCGAGTAGTACAACATCGACTCGATCATTCAGAATGCTTATGCTCTAGGTGGCGGTGCGCGCTTTGCCAAGGGAGGCCTTTTGGGGCCTGAAGTTCATTCAAAAGATACAGACGATTATGTACCTGATGAGTAGTGTTTTTGTATCATTCTTTTTCGCGTATCATCTATTGTACAATCTTCCACATATATCAGATTTTATTTACCATATGTTGCTTTTCGAGCCCTTCTGTTAATTTGATCGCATTGATGGTTGGTGATTTGGACCCCTCTGGTCCCCTAGGTGGGCCACATTTTCTATTTACAAGAGATCTATGCCTGGGCGGTAGTCTGACTACCGCCCATTGACATTTACCCTGGTTGCTGGCTCTGTCAGGCTGTTGGTGCAGAAGGAGCACGCAGGCGGTACGTGGAGTACAGCTGCTCATCTTTTATTCCAGCAAGGTCCGCTCTTCTCTGTACATCCACAGTTGCTCCCTCTGTTATTCCCTTTCTACTCCGATCACCCAGATCATCTCTTTTGTCCCCTCTTTGTCTTCTTCTTCCCTTTGTCCTCTTCTCCTTTATCTTTTACTCCATGGCTGGCCTTGAAGATCATGTTAGTGGATCCCACAATGATGAGATGGTGAGTCCTTTTGAAGTGAGTGGTGTGTCTCCTTTATTGGTTCATGATGGCATGGTGGGTGGGAGCCCATTTATGGGTTTTGATGGGTAGTTATAGTGAGTTGGTAGGGCCACTTGAGGAAGTAAATTCCATTTATGGTGTGGCTCCTACTACCATTAATGGTAAGATAGTTGGAAATGTGATGATGGAGGAAGGTCTTGATGGTTTGGATGGTCCCATGCTTGGTGGGACATTTGATTGGCTATGTTTTGGAGGCCTAGGCATCGATGTGCCATCGAGTGGTGTGGATGGTGCTATGATGATGATGGATGGACCGGATCATGCCATGGTTGATGGCATGAGTTTGAATGGTGGGGATAATGATCTGATCATTTTGGATGGTTTGGATGGGGTGGATGGGGCCATGATGGGTGGTGTGCCCCACCTTGATGTTGTGGGCTCGAAGGGCGATTTTGATCGAGCGGGCGATGGCCCCTCTGTCGGCAACTTGGGCTGGATATTTAGCACGGATTACGAGGCAATGATGAGAGGTGCTGCTATTGCCAGGGATCAAGGTGACAGTTCTGTTGGCTACTAGATTGGCCCAAGTGTCACGACTCCTGGGGCTTATATTTTTCAAACACCTCCTGATGTGATGGTAGTCGGTGGTTCTGGTCCGCCTATCGCCTCCATTCATGACATGTTTTGCGAGGCCATAGGATAATCAGGCTTCTTTCGGCATCATGAGATTGATCTTCTGGATGAGGGTATGCCCATTTTTGACGACTCGCCAGCTGATTTGGGCCTCCAGGTTTTCGAGGGTGTGCCAGTTCGTACTTACCGCCTACAACCACACAGTACTTGTTCTGAGAGATTACGTGCCTAGATAGAGAGTCTGATAGCTTCTGAGATTTTCGAGTTGGATTCTTTAGGCTAAAGGGAGGTCCTTCACTTTCACTGGGTTCGCCTAGATTGGCGGCTATTGAGTGCTGCGTCTTATGACTGGGTCCCAACGTTGAACTTGTTCTCCTTCAATGACCTAGAGCTGGGTCTGTCTTTGGAGGAGTTTGCCCACTTATCTGGACTCCTCTCTCAGGAGCTATACATCCCTTCATCTCTGCCGATTTTTCCTTCAGACTTGGAGTCATGGTTTGGGTTCTCGGATGCTTTTCCATGGTCGATGACAGAGCTGATGAGTTCTCCCTCAAGCTTTTATATGATCGATGTTCGATTGCTCGAGGGGGTGAGGGTTCTAACCGCCAGCTTCAGTGGTTTAATGCACTGATATTCTGCATTCTGGCTGAGTTGCTCTTTTTAGGATGGCGGTGGTCATCTTTGGTAGTTCCGTTTGACGCCTTCCGTTGTGTCTTAGATTGTCGGAGCATCGTCTCAATTGTGCTGGCGGAGCTCTTCTTGGGTTTGTCCTAGTGTGCGCTCGAGTAAACTAGCATTCCCAAGGGCTGCTGTTCGTTCCTTCAGGTACCTTTTGCTCCATGCCTTTTTCTTTTTCACTCTTTCTTCTGCACATCTCTCATGTATGGTCTTGCATCTCTTAGATATGGTTGTGAGAGCATTTGTACATGACCCCTCTCCTCACATTGTCGGATTCCCTTCGCGTCGACATGTTGTCTTTACTGTTGGATGGACTCCCTTTAGGTGCTGAGGCTATAAAGTCCCTTTATCGTTCCATGTTCTCTCAGCTCCATAGATGGGAAGTCAATTAGGAGGCTCCGTGGCTCTGCCGTGTGTTATTGATCTGCAGTGCGACTTGTACTCCTTTGCTACTGTTAGTCTTCTGAGGGTACTGCTCTTATCATCTAATGCGGTTCCTTTAGCAGTTTAGCTTCTGCCAAGACATCCCTGATTTCACTTTTTTGGGATTCAAGCATGCTCCCCTTCTTTTATGCATGCCGGCTCTTTGTCAGCGAGTCTGGTCTTTATGGCAGGGCTGCTTAGATGTGGCGGCTTTGGAGTTCGAGACCTGGGCTCCTCCACTGGTGACAGTGCCATATCAGCTATGGGTGGCGGAGCATCGCTTCATCCCCAGGTTCCCGGTTGGCACTTGGCTAATGATGCAGAGATCGAGACATTGTAGGGGACTCCGCTTCATCTTCCTCAGGGGTTGATGACTCCTTTGAGTCTTTCGAGGAGAGACCCTTCTAAAATGGCCAAGCTATATGTCCTAGAGGGGGGGGGGGGGGTGAATAGGACTATGCCAAATTAAAAATAAATACAATGGAATATGAAACAAAGAATAGATAGCACTATATATCAATCATAGTATAGGAATGGAAAGCAACCTAGTATAGAAAAATATAAACAAAAATTGTTCTAAGGACAACCTTACACCAAAAACCAAAGTTTATGGTAGGACAACCTTATTTCTAGAACAAATAGAGAAACAAAAGCTCAACGTAATAAATAGATAACAAAAATATAATGCTGAAATGTAAATCTAAATTATTACAACATTCCCCACTATGCTTGAAATGTAAAATTTACAACATTCACATCCACACATACATTCCACAATTTTGAATGATAAAAGATAGAAAATATAAATCACACATTCACAACACAGAATTATAGTGGTTCGCCTGTGTGTTCACCAACTGTTAAACAATAGCCACACAGAATGCTACTCCACTCCTAATATCCTCACACAGGGGATATTAGCGTTCACTATCAAATAGGTTTTCACAGGTTCACCCAAAACCTTCACAATTGTGTCTTTTTCAAAGGGCTTACACAATTCAAAAACCCTCACTTCTGAGTTTTCTGGCTCTCCTCAGATAACCAACAACTTTAAGATTTTTCTGGCTTAACCTCAAATAAAACCAAACTATGTAAATTACACAAATTGTAAAATACTTAATTTTCTCCTTTGTTGTAGCAGACCAGAAGAACCAAGTCGGAGGAGAGATTTGAATGTCAAAGTTCAATGTCCAATACTCACTTTATAATGGTTCTATGTTCTAATAGATTTTAAATTAAAATAAAAAGGCTAGCTCTAATTGATTTTGATTCCAGAAAAAGGAAAACAACAATTCCTCTTTTCAGATTAGATTGGAATGCAAGAAACAAAATCAATTAACAAAGCTAAAGAAAGAGAATATTAAATATGCACACTTAGCTTAAATAGAGCACCGACTTATCTCTCAGAAGGCCGAATTAATTTAGCTTGAAGTTATTGTTTTATTCTGCGATTCGTGCTTTATTTATAGGTGAGCAAATCACACCTTCGATTGGTCTAAGGACCTCTACGACTGGTCGTAGAACCAACAAATATTTGAAAATTTTAGGCGCGATAAGATTGACAGTTTTACGATTGGTCGTGGGTGGTCTACAACTGGTCGTGGGTCTCCTACAACTGGTCGTAGGCTCACACGACTAGTTGAAGCAAGTCGATTTTGAGTGCTATACATTGAGTCGTAACTGTATGACGGGTCGAAGATGCAGTCGACACTGTACCTACGACTGGTCGAACAGTCCCCAGGACTAGTCGAAGCCTAACAGAATATTTCCAATTTTTGTAACAAATTTATGACTGATCCACGAAATGTTTAAACAGGTCGAAGCAGTGCTGGGACTAGTCGAACAAAGTCCAGGACTATTCTTAGAACATATCAAACTCACTTATATAAAACATATGAATTATGTATCTAAAATGGCCTACGTCAACCTAAGGTTAGTCATACCTCAATAGTGAAGTAAGGACATTGAACATAGGAGACAAGTGACCTTTGAAAGTAGCAAAGCTTGAAGTCTTAATGGAGTTCAAACTTGAAAGCTTCTTGAGATCTTGAGGTTGAACTTGAAAGCTTCTTGAGATCTTGAGGTAGAACTTGAAAGCATCTTGAGATTCTTAACATGTGAACAGTGCTTGTCAACCTAAGTTGATCTTGAGTAGAGCATTGTTCTTCACAGATGCAAGCTTCATAACAGTGTCTTTGGCACCACAAATTTGACAACACAAAGGGCTATAAATTATGGCACTTACAATCTCCCCCTTTTTCAAATTAGTGACAAAACACACTTTCAAGATATGTTACATAACACAGAATATCTGATTAAAGAATCATGCACCAGTTGTTATATCTGATTAAAGAATCATGCACCAGTTGTTATCAACCGGCATCCTGCAGACTTGTAAATCAATATTCAGTCCACCTCTGCACACCTCTGCTCATACTCCCCCTGAGTAACATACTCATAAAACACCATACAATACAATGTTACTCCTTCTCATGACAACATCCATATCGATATACATATCTATAACATATCCATACTCCCACTTTTTGTCACAATACGACAAAGGAAGCACAAGATAGATGACTGAGGAGAAATAATCAATGAGAAATATGAGAGGTAACTAGTTAAGATATAAGAACATAGCATAAGCAACACACATAATTCATAAATTGAGCTAAGTTAAAACACTCAGAAATATTTAGGAGTAATAAAGTTATTATAAACCAGTAATCTTAAAAATACTAATTTAACCCAGATGAAGGTGTGGGAATGTAAGGATCAAGTTGATGCAAGCCTTTGTTCAAGCGCCTAAGATATTTGTGCATATATTTGAACTGTAAATCATGGGCAACAGATATATTTTCCATCTTAGCATTTAGACCCTCAACTTTATCTTCCAATGCACTCAGACATGCATCAAATGAAGAAGGCTCGTAATCTGGATCATTTGTAGAATCGGACTCAAGCTCTTCAAAAATATCATCCATGTTAATATCATCAGGAGGAAGATCACCAGCTTCTTCCTCATGTACAGCTTCAGCACCGCCAACACCATCACCTTGGCCAAGAAGGTAATCCAGTTTCATCTTATTGATATTGGAATTGTTAAATATCAGATGATGGATAGGGGCCTCTCCAACTGGCATGTCGACTGACATATGTGTAGCCAACACAGTCATCAAATATCCAAAAGGAATGTCACTATGACCAGGATGGAGACAAAACTGAATGATGAAATGACAAGTCAAGGATGGTAAACAAATGTTAACACCTCTAACAATTGAATGAAGAATACGAACCATGAAGTACGTCAATTCAGATTTGTTACTCGACCAAGGATACAAGTTAAACACAAAGATTTTGTGAAGAATTTTGTATTTGGGTAACAAATACCTTGAGAGAAGCACATTCTATTTATGCGTCCATTGTACATCCAAATTGCATAAGTCATTAATCAGCATATATTTTTCAGTAACAAAGGGTTTATCATATAAAGTATGGATAAGAATACCCTTATCATTCACTAGAATATCCATAAGGGCTGAAATCAAATGTCGATCAACTTCAAATGGCCCTTCTCTTGTGGAGATAGAAAAAGTTAAATTTTCTAGTGAGAAAGCACATATGCATGCAAATATGGATTGGGCAATGGACCGGTATGCTGGCCCACCCCAAAGTAATAAGTTATTCCAACCTACAGATTGGAGCATAGGAAAAATATCAAACGAAGCAACATGATTAATATCTACTGGATGTTCATCTTATGTCATAAACATAAGATGGATCATCCTCAGGAACCCTAAGATGACGCTTAGTGATAGGAGCTGATCTGGAAGAAGAAGACGGACCACGGGACGTTGATTTTCTTTCTTTAAAAGCCATATGCAACAAAGATTTCAAAAATATAGAGAGTTGCAATGGATTAAGAAATGGGTTTTCACAAATCAGATTTTTCAAAAGAAAATTCCCAAATCTCAACTAAATTTAAAATAGACAACTTCAAGAGAGAAAAAGAAGCAATCTAGACACAAATCTACAAGCAAAATGTAAATGGAGCACTAACCTTGAAGATTTTGGAAGATGGGTTCGACTAGTCGTGGGTCGGCTCATTGGAGAGAGGAGTTGAAATGAAGAAGAAAGTGATTTCCCCCAAATTTTAAGTGACTCTATGCAATTCATGACTGTTCGTGGATATACAGGACCGGTCGTAGCACGACTGGTCGTGGATACTCACGACTGGTCGAGTACAGGCCAAAAAATCTGATTTTTGCAAAATTTTCAAGATTTGAAAACTAAACTAGCAAATATATACAATATGATACAAATAGGCATAATTAATCATTTTAAAATGCACATGCCGAGATCAAATTTCATTTTATTAAACCTGCTTTTGTCGAGCGGTTTAGTGAAAATATCAGCACGTTGATTCTCGGTAGGAATATATTCTAAGGATATAACTTTTTCTTCTACTAATTCCTGAATATAATGAAATCTAATATCAATGTTCTTAGTATGAGAATGCTGAATTAGATTTTTTGAAATATTTATGGCACTGGAATTATCACAATATAATAACATAAAATCTTGTTTAATTCCTTAATCACTTAGCATACGTTTCATCCAAACAAGCTGTGTACACGCATTACCAGCTGCGATATATTCAGCTTCAGCTGTTGAAAGTGATATAGAACTTTGTTTCTTACTAAACCAAGAAACTAAACAGTTTTTGATATAAAAACAACCACCACTGGTTGATTTTCGATCATCAATATTACCAGCCCAGTCAGCATCTGAGTACCTAGCTAATTGAACACTAATCTCATGTGGATACTAAAGACCGAGATTAACAGTACTTGTGACATATCGTATAATCCGCTTGACAGCACTCAAGTGCGATTCTTTAGGATCAGATTGATATCTAGCACAAATACCAACACTTAAAGCGATATCGGGTCTACTAGCAGTTAAATACAATAGACTACCAATCATACTTTGATATAATTTCGGATCCACATTTTTACCTGCAGAATCTTTTGAGAGTTTCAAGGTTGTACTCATAGGAGTATCAAAGTTCTTACCATTCTCAAATCCAAATCTCTTAATCAAGTTCATAGCATATTTAGATTGAGAAATGAACATTCCATCAGGTTTTTATTTTACTTGCAACCCGAGGAAATAATTCAATTCCCCAACTAAGCTCATTTCAAACTGAGATTTCATCAAATCTGCAAACTCAATAGTCATGTCAGTATAGGTAGATCCATAAATGATATCATTAACATATATTTGTACTAATAAGATGTAACGTCTCGAAAAAATCCGTACAAAGACCCGAGTACCACCTCGGGCAGAAATCACCCAGGACCAAATCCTTTAGAAATTAGGTTAAACTAGAGTGCTTATGAAATTAGTACTAATCACTTTAAATTTGATCTGTAAGACCCAAAACGTGTTGAATCATTAGCATTACATTACCCTGAAATCTAAAATCCATCTTTAAACCCAGTTGCTCTCGGGAGCATCTTGAAACTCCATATCGGACCTAGACCACACGTTGAAAGTTTGATTACCTTGAAACTATACAGTTATGACCGCATTACTGGACTCGTCAACCCCCTTCGAAATCAATTTCAAACTATGTCTAGAAATGTGCAACTTGAGCCCAGAGCGAAGAGTGTGAGAAACGTGAAAATATTTAGAAATAAAAATTCAAATTTAAGTAATCTGAGTCATGTCACTTGCGGACCAAATATGAGGATTTAGACCGTCAGAATCTGACCCAAATACACCCTCGGATCAGGAGAAATGTCCCTCACGTGTCGATGTACTTGTGGCCCTGATCGAGTGACCCTGACCGCTGAACTGAAACTAGTCCGCCACGGCTGATCTATAAATCCGATCGGAATGAAAACTCAACCTGACATAGATCCATGGTCAGGGAGCTTAAGTCCAACTGCACGTGGAAAAGAGGCCACCAGAAGTGCTCTGTTAGACCAAAATAGACCCGATTTGGTTATAACCTAAGTATACCTTGGCCATGGGGCTAATTCCATCAATTTTAGGCTTATATAAAGACCTTAAACACTCACTCTCAAATTCCATACGAATTTTCCAAACCCTAGCTAAGAGAGAGAGGAAAGGAGAGAAAGTGAGAGAGAAGTTGGTGGATCATCTTGGAATTCTTTCTAATTACCCGACGTACTTAATCCATCGCATCTGAATTGTTGTTCCAGCGATTCTAATCTCATTTTTGGGTAATTCAATTAAACCCTAACCTGTTTTGGAACTTAGAATAGCTTAAGTGTTGATGTAGCTAATCTAATTCATGCCTTAGGTTACCTATTCACCGTCGACGAAGACTTATCGTCTAAATCAAATCCGTTGCACCATATCTGGTTAAAGGTGCAGACTATATTCGTATACGTTATGGTTTTCAAGGCTTTCAAAGTCGGTTAATGGTTTATTATTATTGTGGGTGAAATTTCACTTGCCAAATGTGATGTTTATATTGCATTTCTGATATATATGAACTATATTGAGATTTGTCTATTCCATGTAAAGGTAGAAAGTATCGTATACGTATGAAATATGAGCATGTGTTTGCCATGATTAATTGTCGTGTGTTTGTACTAGTTGTACGTGTATCAACTCCTTGGCGAAAGGAATTGTCCAAATGTGTGTTATCACCAACATACGTCATGTATGTTGGAATATGTAGTCTAAGTGTTTGTAGAAATGTCTGAATGATCAAGTGTGTAGTATATTGTCCTATTTATGGACGTTGAGAAGAGATTCTCAATTATCTTATTGATGTGTATGATTTCCTACATGCAATTTACATTCTTTGTTTGTTTAAATTCAGGCATTACTTAGGTGTAAATTCATGTTAAGTTGAAATCCATCAAATGCTCACATGCTTATATGATTGGAATTATTGATCCATTACTATTCTGAATTGCTGGTATGAATATCTGTTATAATTGAAGGTGTTTGGGACTATGAAATAGTCCAGAAAATCAGTTAAGAGCTTTGAGTTTGTGGTTGAGGTCGTTTTCGCCACGAAAGACGTGTTTGACGAACCCGAGTCGTATTAGGGTTGTCGGCAGTGGTTTAGCCACACGGAGTGTTTGCGCACTTCATGTCATTCAAGTCAATTTGCGCTCGTGCTAGTCAAGCTCGTCAAGTAACCTGATTGTCCCGGTGGATGTTCACCATGTATGGACACTACTGTTTGAATCTAGGGTACCAAACTTACCAGTGCAATCTCGTTAACTATGGTACCTCGATCCGCTAAGATTCATGAGCCGGGCATGGTGGTATGGGATACTGTGGTCGAGCTGTCGGCCTACGCTGGGGTGATGAGCCTCCCCGTAGTGACCAGTGAGCAATCCAGACTCGTGAGCCGATTATGGTGGTATGGGACTCTATATTCGTGCTGTCGGCCTACATTGATTGGTGACGAGCTGTTTGTTGTGAACTCGAGCATACCATGATACTACATTGAGGCGACGAGCCTTGTTGTAGCAACTAAGGTATGATCAGACCTGCATTAATTGGTGACGAGCCCTTTGTAGCGACCTAGAACGATAATATCATATGAGATTGTCTAGGACTGACGACCTTAGAATGGATTACCATTTGGGAATTGATATAAGAAAGGTACCTTAGCTTCCCAATCCTGCTATATGAAAAGGACTAATAACAACTTGGTAATCATGTTCATGCACCGCATTGCATGTGCCTTGGCGTTGTGGAGCACTGCGGGAGGTTGTCATGCGTACCGTAAGTGAAGATGCTAAGGGAGTGCAGGTGAGAGCATGCATCATTTCTACATACATCCTTGCATTAACAAGAGTAATTAGGATATGTTTGATTGTATTGCCTTATCATTACTGCTTGATTGAATTGATAACATGTTAACTTTTACTGTATAGTTCCACTGAGTTGATCACTCACTCCCTCATTCTGGGACGGTGTTTAAATAGTAAACAGACTCTGTCTTAGATGTAGATCATGATGCGACCAACGAGGCAGAGCAGGAGTATGAGGATGATGAGGAGGTGTTCTCCTTTATGCAGTTCTCAGGTGGGTTCATGTGAGTCGTGTCCTGAGCTACGGGGATTCAGGGTTATTATTGTAGTGGTTTATTTCATTTTGATACTTGTATTTTGAGATAAACACTTGTAAATATTAACCTGGCACTGCACACATCCTTTGGGGACTTACACTAGTTCATATGTTCACTTCAATCTTCCGCTTGTACATTTCATCTGTCCTTGGATTGTGTTTGCAGTTTGGCTTAGTCTACTCCATGTTTTATGCACTAATACAGACAACATACATTCATCATTTTATATATTGCATAAGTGATGTTCTGAAACTCGAGAGCTGAGTTATGCTCAACCCTCAAATTTCAGGGCGTTACATAAGATGTGATCCTTATGTTTTTAAATAAACAGAGTTTTATCAACACATCCCATTTGAAAATTATGGCTTAATAGAAACTTTGTTAGTTCCTCGTACCATGCCCTAGGAGCTTCTTTTAAACCGTAAAGTGTTTTTTTAAGATGATACACATGATCCGCATTTTTGGGGTCTTCAAAACCCATTGGTTGTTCTTCCTCATGAAGATCGCCATTTAAAAATGCACTTTTCACATCCATTTGGTAAATCTTAAACTTTCTAACACGCAATGGATATAAAGAGTCTGATTGATTCAAGACGTGTTACTGGTGCAAAGGTTTCATCATAGTCAATACCTTCAATTTGAGTGTAACCTTGTACCACTAGCCTAGCCTTGTTTCTAATTATATTGCCAAGTTCGTCAGACTTATTTTTAAAAATCCATTTGGTTCTAATGATGTGTTTATCTTTAGGTCTAGGTACGAGATACCAAATATCATTTCTCACAAATTGGTTAAGTTCTTCTTGCATCGCAATAATCTAGTTTTTATCAGCAAGAGCTTCTTTTACATTAGATGGTTCTATCTGGGATGTAAAACATACATAATTACATATATCCTCAAGTTGTCTATGGGTACGAACACCAGTGAGAGGGTTTCCAAGAATCTATGTGGTTGGATGATCTTTAACAATCCTTAGTTCAGAATCAATCTGATTAGATGAAGTATCACGTTTATCAATTATAAGAACTTCATCATTATTTGAACTTGAGACAGGTGTGCTTAAGTGATCATCAATGACCACATTGATGGACTCTTGTATCACACCGGTCCTTTTGTTCAGAACCCTATAAGCTTAACTGTTTAAAGAATATCCTCAAAAGATCCCATCATCACTCTTCGTATCAAACTTTCCCAGATTTTCACGATCTCATAAAATATAGCACTTGCTGCCAAAAACTTGAAAGTATTTAACAGTAGACTTTTTATCGAACCACATTTCGTAAGCCGTTTTATTATTGCCTTTACTAGTGTAAACCCGGTTAATAATATAGCAAGCTGTATTGATTGCTTCAGCCCAAAGATTCTTAAAGAGCTTCATACTGTTCAACATGACATTAGCCATTTCTTAAAGCACTCTATTTTTCCTTTTAACAATTCCATTTTGTTGTGGAGTTTTGGGCGCTGAGAATTCATGTAATATTCCCTGGTCGCTTCAGAACTTCTCAAAACCGCTATTCTCAAATTTAGATCCATGATCATTATGAATCTTACTAACTTAAGAACATTTTTTAGTTTGAATCCTTTTAAGAACCTTTTTTACTTCTTCAAGGGTTTCTGATTTGTCCCTTAAGAAGACAACCCGTGTATATCTGGTAAAGTCATCTACTATTACCAAGATATATTTTTTGCCACCTCAACTTTTCGTCCTGGTAGGTCCTACTAGGTCCATATGGAGAAGCTTGAGTGGTCTTGATGTGGTATTGGAATTCACCTTTTTGTGTGAGTTCCTTGTTTGTTTGTCAATCTAGCATTCACCACATATTTTATCTAATTTTTGCAGTTTGGGTAAACCTCTTATAAGTTCCCGTTTGCTCAATCTATATAGATTTCGGTAGTGTACATGTCCAAGACTTTTGTGCCATAAGTCAGTCTCGTCTGTATGGACCATGTAACACGATTGATTAGATGAACTGGATTCGTTAACAATGTAGCAGTTTTCAGACGTTCTACATTTAGTTAGTATTACTGAACCCTTGTTGTTTAGAATCTCACAGCTTTGATTAGAGAACTGTACACTATGGTTATTGTCGAACAGTACCTTGGCCCATAATCTTGCAGTTGTTGCCATCACTAAATGTGATTGAACCATTAGTCATGTCTTTGAGATTGGTGAATAAACCTTTATCACCAGTCATATGCCTTGAGCATCCACTGTCTAGGTACCACTTTGAATGGCTTGTTGCTTTGAAAGCGGTGTGAGCAACCAAGCAGGCAACTTTAGGAACCCATTTCAGAACTGTTTTAAGTTTAGGAGTATAGTTGGTCTTCTTCTGACTGATGTTGTAAGAATGACCTAGTGAGTTAGATTTTAAGAGCTCCTTGAGTAAATCTACTATCTTTTCAACAAGAGGGTTTTGGTTCTGATTTAAAGTTGACATGGCTGCTTTTAGGTTTTTGAAAAGTTTTTGTATTTTTAGAAAAACTTTGATAAGTACTTTTCCCTTTTGATTTTGATAACTCTCCTTTCACAAACTTGGGAGGAGTATACTTTTGATTAGGAGGAATATTCTTATCATAGCCCAATCCAGATCGATCGCCACTTTTTCTTGATCCGAATAATAGTTTTTCTAACTTTGGATCTCCTTGGGCATACCTCCATATATCCTTTAAACTCAGAAGAGAAGATACTTCATTTTTAAGTATCTCATTTTTAGATTTCAGATTTTCAATTAGCGAGGTTTTGAATTCCAAGTCGCATTTTAATTTTTCAAAACAATCTGAAATTTGGGATTTTTTTAAAACAAGTGATTCAAAACATTCTTTGAGTTTAGAAAACTTTTCTTTTTGAAGTTTAAGTTTGACAGTAATTTTACAACTTTCCTTGTATAGGGCATTGTAAGCATCTTGAAGATCATCTTCATTTTCATAATCACTATTTAGATTTTCTTCACTAGTTGAATCATCATGATCTAAAAAAGTGAATTTGGCTAGAGTCATAAGGGCTTTAACTTCACTGCCCGACTCGGTTTCAGAATCTTCTGATTCAGAAGAAGCTTCAGAATCAGATGATTTATCCCAAGTAGCCAACATTCCCTTTCTTTTTGTTTTATCCTTTTTAAGATATTTGTTTGCCAAGTGCCCATACTCTTGACAGTTGTAACATTGACTATCTTTCAAAGACTTCCAACTTTTAGATATAGGTTTAGATCTTTTCTTATCATTTGATTTTTGAAAATCTACCCTTTTCTTGCTTTTGAAAAACTTATAAAATTTCTTTGCTAAAAGAGCCATATCGTCTTCAGAATTTTCTAAATCTGAGTTTTCTTGAGAAATACCTTTAGAAGATTTGAGAGCAATGGATTTACTTTTAGGAGCTTTAAAGTTTAACTCATAGGTTTGTAAAGAACCAACTAGTTCTTCTACCCTCATATTATCCGTATCACGAAGTTCCTGGATTGCGGTTACCTTAGAGTTGAACCGTTCAGGAAGTGAGCGTAGTATCTTTGCACACACTTTACTTTCTGGGATTTTATCTCCAAGACCCCACATTGAGTTCACAATGTCATTTAATTTAGTGTAAAAGTCCATAAACATTTCATTTTCCTCCATATGAATTTCTTCAAATTTGGTTGTGAGGAGTTGGACTTTAGATTTTTTGACAATTGTAATACCTTCGTGTGTCATTTCTAATATATCCTAGGCTTGCTTTGTAATATCACAGGATATGATTCTTTTAAACTCATTTGGAGATAGTGCGCAAGTGATTGCATTTAGTACTTTTGCAATGACACTACTCTCATTTTTCT
Source organism: Magnolia sinica (assembly GCF_029962835.1). NCBI lineage: Eukaryota > Viridiplantae > Streptophyta > Magnoliopsida > Magnoliales > Magnoliaceae > Magnolia > Magnolia sinica. Next base: position 44,733,419 of record NC_080587.1, on the reverse strand, counting down.
GAAGGGTGGTCCATGAGAAATATGGTGTTACTCTCATTGATTTTGAACCATCAATACCACTTACTTCAGTGGTAAGTGGGTTCCATTCAGTCACTGTGGCTTGCCACACACTCTCATCCATTAATTTGAGGAAGATCATCATGTTGGCTTTCCAATAGGCATAATTGGAGCCATCAAAGGGTGGAGGCCTAGTGACTGATAGGCTATCAAAATTTGACATCTTATATATAGCTTAGATCGTTAGCTCAAAAACACATCGAACATTGGACTCATTAGGCCTGCCATGGGTCAGAGAATGAAATGGCCAAGCTATATGTCTTAGAGGGGGGGTGAATAGGACTATGCCAAATTAAAAATAAATACAACGAAATATGAAACAAAGAATAGATAGCACTATACACCAATCACAGTATAGGAACGGAAAGCAACCTAATATAGAGAAATATAAACAAAAATTGTTCTAAGGACAACCTTACAACAAAAACCAAAGTTTATGGTAGGACAACCTTATTTCTAGAACAAATAGAGAAACAGAAGCTCAACGTAATAAATAGATAGCAAAAATATAATGATAAAATGTAAATCTAAATTATTACAACATTCCCCACTGTGCTTGAAATGTAAAATTTATAGCATTCACATCCACACACACATTTCACAATTCTGAATGATAAAAGATAGGAAATATAAATCACACATCCACAACACATTGAATTATAGTGGTTCGCCTGTGTGTTCACCAACTGTTAAACAACAGCCACACAGAATGCTACTCCACTCCTAATATCCTCACACAGGGGATATTAGCATTCACTATCAAATAGGTTTTCACAGGTTCACCCAAAACCTTCACAATTGTGTCTTTTTCAAAGGGCTTACACAATTCAAAAACCCTCACTTCTGAATTTTCTGGCTCTCCTCAGATAACCAACAACTTTGAGATTTTTCTGGCTTAACCTCAAATAAAACCAAACTATGTAAATTACACAAATTATAAAATACTTGATTTTCTCCTTTGTTGTAGCAGCCCAGAAGAACCAAGTCGAAGTAGAGATTTGAATGTCAAAGTTCAATGTCCAATACTCACTTTATAATGGTTCTAGGTTCTAATAGATTTTAAATTAAAACAAAAAGGCTAGCTCTAATTGATTTTGATTCCAGAAAAAGGAAAACAACAATTCCTCTTTTCAGATTAGATTGGAATGCAAGAAACAAAATCAATTAACAAAGCTAAAGAAAGAGAATATTAAATATGCACACTTAGCTTAAATGGAGCACCGACTTATCTCTCAGAAGACCGAATTAAATTAACTTGAATTACCTTTTTTTGATTTTTAATTCTGAGATTCGTGCTCTATTTATAGGTGAGCAAATCACACCTTTGACTGGTCTAAGGACCTCTACGACTGGTCATAGAACCAACAGATATTTGAAAATTTTGGACGCGATAAGATTGACAGTTTTACGATTGGTCGTAGGTGGTATACGACTGGTCGTGGGTCTCCTACGACTGGTCGTATGCTCACACGACTAGTTGCAGTAAGTCAATTTTAAGCACTGTACATTGAGTCGTAACTTTACGACAGGTCGAAGATGCAGTCGACACTGTACCTACGACTGGTGGAACAGTCCCCAGGACTAGTCGAAGCCTAACAACAAATTTTCAATTTTTGTAACAAACTTACGACTAATCCAGGAAATGTTTAAGACAGGTCGAAGCAGTGCTAGGACTAGTCAAACAAAGTCCAGGACTAGTCTTAGAACAAACCAAACTCACTTATATAAAACATATGAATTCTGTATCCAAAATGGCATACTCTAAAGGTCAACCTAAGGTCAGTCATACCTCAATAGTGAAGTAAGGACATTAAACATAGGAGACAAGTGACCTTTGAAAGTAGCAAAGCTTGAAGTCTTGATGGAGTTCAAACTTGAAAGCTTCTTGAGATTTTGAGGTTGAACTTGAAAGCATTTTGAGATTCTTGACTTGTGAACAGTGCTTGTCAACCTAAGTTGATCTTGAGTAGAGCATTGTTCTTCACAGATGTAAGCTTCATAACAGTGTCTTTGGCACCACAAATTTGACAACACAAAGAGTTATAAATTATGGCACTTACACCTTCATTGACCTGTCATTTCTGTTAACCACATACAACCACCTTATATCCGAGCTTTCGATGCTCCATCATGCTTGTGAGGATATGGCCTGTCGTCTGGTGGTGGGGTGACAATATGATGAGAGTATGATCACATTGCATTGTCTGGAGAGGGATGAAGTCTTCTACCTGCGCATGGAGGTGAATACACTTAGGCAGCGGTTGTCGATGTATGATGAATGGGATGGAGGCTTACCTGGCAGCTTCTGACTTTGTTAGCTGCTACCATGTATATCTATTATTTTTTTGTTTGTTTGTTTTGTTTTGTTTTTTAAAAGAAAAGAAACAGTGTACTTGTATACAAAAGTTTTTTAAAGGAATGAAAATTTTTGTTTGTGCCACAGCTTGTCAGTGTTTGTTTGTGTTTGGATTTGTGTTTTAGGTGATTGGGATCAGAATATTGGGCTCGGTCCACATTGAGTTCGGTAGTTTGAGTTGTGTACTAGGGATCTTGGTTCCTTGAGAGTAGTGCATATTAGGATCATGTCCCGTGGACTTAGGCAGAGTCTGAAAGAATATTGATCTGGAGTTTATCTTTCCTTGCATCTCTTCGCTTTACTCGTTGCCTCGGCTTCCTCTGTACTTGCACTTTTTTTTCTTGCCGTTTTAATTGTAGCGCTTTTTCAGATTTTCACTACGACTGACTTTCCCATCATTTTTTCTCGTAGCGTCCTTTCGGATTATCACTACGTCCTGGGTTTTTGACCTTGCCTGCCCCTTGGCAGCTTGTGCTTTTTAAAAAAAACCCTTGGCACCTTTTTAGGTTTTCACCAAGTCCACTATGTGCCCGTTGATTTTACTCAAACTGCCCTTTCGGGTTTTCAGCTCGGTCTTTCTTGCTTAGGCACGCTTTTTTTTGGGAGTGACGAGAGAGACGGAGAGATTTCTTTCATAGCCGACTGACTGGTTACTTTCCCGCCCTTATCTCTGGTCACAATCGTAAGATGTCTTATTTTGGTCGGATTATTTCAGGAACGTCGGATGACCTTATTTTCTTCTCCCTTTTTGCTTTCTTTTTGAGTTTGTCTTTTATTTATTTATTTTTTTGGGGGAGGGATGATGGGTGCTCTCTCTCTCTCTCTCTTTTGTTGACCTCAGCTTTGTGATTGTAATCATTGACGAAGTTAGGTGTGGTTACCTGTGATAAATTTTCACATTGTCGATGTTGATGGACTCGGGAAGATCCTCTCCTTTCAAATTGGTGAGTCGAAGGGTGCCTCCTGGGAGTACTTCCCGAATGATTAGCGATCCATCCCACAAGGGTTTAAACTTTCTACTGGGGTCTGGCAAGTACGGCGGTAAGATGCATTTCATGATCATGTTGCCAACTTTGACGCTTCTCTTCAGGACCCTCTTATTATCAGCCCGTGCGATCCTCCTTTGATAGCATTGTGAGTGACTAAGCGTTCAGATGCGCTTTTCATTTACTAGGTGCAATTGATTGTATCTTTCTTGTTGCCACTCGCTTTCCTTGACTTTGCTTTCCAGTAATATTCGGAGAAATGAGATTTCGATTTCAACTGGTAATACTACTTCCATTCTATATGCGAGTTCATAAGGAGTTGTGCCTGTAGCAGACCGTACAGATGTCTGATAAGCCCAATGTGTATATGGGAGCATTTTCGACCAGTTGCGATACGCCTTGACTATTTTCTCCAGTATTTGGATGATAGTCTTATTTACGACTTCGACCCCACCATTCATTTGAGGGCGGTAGGAGCTTGACCAATGGTGCTAGATCTTGAACTTGTTGAGGAAATTGCCCATCCTTTTATTAACGAACGAAGTCCCATTGTTTGTGATGATGGCCTGAGGAATCCCATATCGGCTGATGATATTATTCTTCATGAACTTTACCATGTAAGATGTTGCGATGGTGGTGTAGGACGCTGCCTCTATCCATATGGTGAAGTAATCTACTTCCACGAGAATGTATTCATGCCTGTTTGAAGCTTCAGGGTTGACTTTTTCGATGATATCAAGTCCCCATATAAAGAAGGGCCATGGTGTCATCAAATTGTATAGTTCGGAAGCAAGCACATGGATTTGGTACACATGCTCTTGACATTTAAAGCACTTCCTGACGTGTCTGCGGCAATCTATCTCCATCGTTAACCAATAATAACCGAACTATAGGATTTTCTTTGCCATCATATGTCCATTCATGTGTGGGCCGCATAGTCTTTCATGGATTTTCGTCATGATTTGAGCTGCTTTTGTTTCATCCACGCATCAGAGGAGGAGTTGATTGAAGGATCGTTTGTAAAAGATGCCCCCAGTGATTGTGAATTGGGCCGCCAGCTGTTGAATAGTGCGATGATCGTTGTCATCGCTCCTTCTAGGAACCTTTGATGCTCGAGGTATTTTTTGATGTCTGCATACCATGGTTGATTGTTTGGGGAGATCTCAACTTTGTCGATCTGTAGGCAGAATGCGGGTTCTTCTTGGAACTATATAGTGAGTTCCCACTCATCAATTCCTCTAGGGATCTCCAACATCGAGGTGAGGGGTAGCCAGGGCATCTGCGAACTGATTCTTAGCTCAGGGCATGTATGAGAATGAGATTTCTTCGAATTCCTCGATTAAATTCTCCAAATAGACATGATAAGGGATCAACTTTTCATCTCTGGTCTTCCAATCGCCATTTGTCTGATTAATGACGACTTGCGAATCTCTAAAGGCTTGCAACCTTTTCGCGTTGAGGATGATGGCTTCTCTTAGACTAGTGATACAAGCTTCATATTCGGCTACATTGTTGGTGCAGTGGAATTTCAATCACCCGAAGATGGGGATTGGGACGTCGTCGGGAGAGTAAAGTATTGCTCCTACCCCACTTCCTTTTGAATTTGTGGCTTCGTTAAAGAAGAGTGTCCACTCTCCTGCCTTCCTTTCTTCTTCTTCCTCAATGAGGAGGATATCCTCGTCGGGAAAGAAGGTCTTCAATGGATAATAATCAGGTAAAGAGTGTGCTGCTAGGTGGTCGGCTAGTGCTTACCCCTTGATTGCTTTCTGAGTGACATAGGAGAGGTCAAACTCAGAAAGCAGCAGTTGCCATTTTTCGATCCTTCCTGTTAATGCTGATTTTTCAAACAAATATTTCAACAGGTCCATGTGAGAGAGCAAAAGGATTGGATAGGTGATCATGTATTTTCTGAGTTATTGTGTTGCCCAGACTAAGGCAAGGCATGTTTTCTCTAAGCTAGAATATTTAGATTCGTAGTTAGTGAACCTTCAGCTTAAATAGTAGATCGCTTGCTCCTTTCTACCTGTAGCGTCATGTTGGTCGAGGACGCATCCGATTGCTTTTGTTACAACCAAAATGTATAGCAGCAGTGGCCTACCGGTGTAGGTGGCATGAGCACTAGAGGGTTTTGCAGGTACTTCTTGATCTTGTCAAAGGTCACTTGACAGTTGTCGTTCCATTCCTTTGAGCTTGAATATGGGCTCACAAATGAGTGTGAGTTGTGCGATGAATCAGCTGATGTATTGAATTTGCTCGAGGAAACTCTAAATTTCCTTTTCAGTTCTTGGAGACGGCATCTCGATGATTGCTTTTATTTTAGTCTCGTCCACCCGGATGCCATCTTCGCTGACGATGAAGCCCAGCAGTTTGCCCCCGGTTGCTCCAAAGACATTTTTGTGGGTTAAGGCGGAGCTTGAACTTTTTCAGCTTGTCGAAGAGATTTTTGAGATCTTTAAAATGTCCTTCGATCATGCGAGATTTGATGATCATGTCATCCATATAGACTTCCATTTCCTTGTTTATCATGTCATGGAACAAAGCAGTCCTGGCTTGCTAATATGTAGCTCCCGCGTTCTTCAGCCTAAAGGGCATAATCCGATAGCAGAAAGTTCCCCATGGTGTGATGATGAATGTTTTCTCATGGTCTTCCATGGCCATCTTGATTTGATTGTAGCTAGAGAAACCGTCCATGAACAAGAAGATCTTGTGTCCAGCAGTATTATCTACCAGTGTGTCGATGTGAGGCAGAATGAAATCATCTTTAGGACTTACTTTGTTGAGGTCCCTAAAGTTGATGCACATCCTGACTTTGCCGTCCTTCTTTGGAACTGGTATGATATTTGCGAGCCATTTCGGGTAGTTGGAGACTTCTAAGAATCCCATGTTATATTGCTTGATGACTTCATCACGGACTTTCTGGGCCCATTCTGGCTTCATTCTTTGGAGCTTTTGTTTGATGGGCTTCATTTCAGGCTTCATTGGCAAATGGTGTATCACTAGTTCTTCATCGAGCCCTGACATGTCTTCGTAAGAGAAAGAAAAGTTGGATAACCTCAGCTTCAAGAATTCCATCATCTTTTGCTTATATTTCGGAGACAAGGATCTACCGATGCGCACTTCTCTAAGGAGTTCCAATAATCCCAGGTTTACAATTTCGAAATCGACTACAACAAGATTGACTTTGTTTCGAACCTTTTGATGGAATCCTCTAGTTCGAGAGCCAGATCTTCAATTCCCTCATCTTGGGCTTCTTCCAAACCCATGAGTTCAAAGTCTAGCTCTAGATTGAAATCGTATGAGTCGACCTTAAACTTTGGTGATGTGAGTGGTGCATTCGACACATTGCTGTTTGTGAAGTTTTCTATTGTTTTTTATTTTTGAAGAGTTCTTAGTATTTTGTGATTTTGAGAAATATCTGCTTTTTTTTGTGATTTCGGGAATATTTGTTGTTTTTGTGTTTTAAAAGTTTTTTAATTTTATTTGTTCCAAGGGATCCCAAACTAGACGGTGTTGCAAACCATGATTGATCCTGTCTTGGTTCGGGATGCCAATTGTTATTTACATTGGCGATTTTTTTAAACCAATACTCTTGGATGGCTTACCGGCCGATTCGATTGTCAGGGGGATAGCTGACCAGTTCGGTCCTCTTCCCCTTCCGATTTTACTGGCTTGATCTGGTTGTGCTTGTGGGTCATCCGTCCCGATAACCATGATGTTTGCTAGACCGGGTTCAATGTTTCGATAAGAAACAAATGCATTTGTTTAGGGAATTCATTTACTCAATAGTTAATAAAAGAAGAATAAAGAGAACAATCACAATGTTAATTCATTCTGATTGATTCCACACTCTTAGGAAAGTATTCTGACATTTCTATCTGAATTAGGGTTTTCTTTGATCTCTGATTGATCATCAATGAATCCCTGACTCAAATGAAGTTGTTACACGCCCACAGGGGAGAATAGTACACCAACGGAGGGTTGTGAGCGTACAACCACTATGCATCAGTAGGGTTGTGCACACACAGGTGTTGTGTGCCCTTAATGGTTGTACGCCCTTGTCCGTTGTGCGCCAGCACAATTATGCGCCCCATAAGCAGTGCTCCGCACAACGAGTGCGGACGATACCTGGATTATTCTGAATTTTGGATCTTTCTACTCTACTTGAATCTTTGCTTTAATGAATGAATTATAGAGGGATGATGGCGTATATATAGCCTTTTGCACATGTGAACACCTCAACAAATTCATTGTGCACTCAGCACAGTTGTGCGGTCACCCCTTTGTGCGCTAACCCTACTTGTGTGCGGACCACCTTATGCGCAGACCACTTTATGCGTGGTCCACCGTGTGTGCAGACCACCTTGTGCACCGCACAACCCTCCATTGCATGCTTCTGTTGTGTGTCGTACAACCCTCTTTCAGGATGTATTTCTTCTCCCTTATCTTTCTTGATCTTTTTTTATGCCTCAACAGATGCCCCCTTGATCCTGCGTTTTCAATTTTTATCTACAAAATAAGAAAATGTGGGATCAACCTTTAATAATTTATTCAATTTGCATTTTTTCTTATTGTGCGCAATTTTAAATCCGCGCACAACGCCTCTTGTGCAGAACCTGAGTTTGCGCACAACTCAGCCTGGAAAAGTCTATATATACCTGTCTAGGCCCTCATTTCATTCATTCCTACTTCACAACTCTCTCCCTTTGCGTGCTATTCCTACTTGCGCACAACATATTCTTACGCACAACCCGCTCTTGCACACAACACTTTGCGCACAACCACCTGTTGCGCATAACAGGTCTTTTGTGCATAACCCAGCTTTTGCACACAACTCTGTCCTTATGCACAATAGTACCCTATGCACAACAGGACTTTTCTTCACAACTCTAAACTTTGTAGATTTTGGACTTCTCCAAGTGCTTTAATTCATCTACTAAATTCTCCTCTTCTAATGGCCCATTCCAAGAGGCCTCATACTTCTCCAGACCATCATGTCACTGAATCGTTAGACCCCCGGCCGCCTGAAACTCATCCCTAAAAGAAAGCCATATCTTCTGAAGGCTATTCTTCTCTTTTCAAGGCACCAACCCCCTTGATTATTAACTTCTTTGATCGAATACAACACCTATCTGATTCCATCTGCACTGTCATTCTGATGAAAGAGCTAGAAGGACCACCCACGGAGGGTTAGGAGTCTGACTGGGAGAATTGGCTGAAATCTGCTGCTAACTTTCGGACAGACAATTCCCGTCTTGCTCCTGTTGAATCTTCCCCTCCTCCCTTAATTTTAAAGAGGAAGAAGGGAAAGAGTAAAGATGAAATCTTTCAAGAGAAAATTCGAGAACATAACAAGAGACGCTATCAAAACATTTGGAACATGATCAAATCTTAGGTAGATGCAATTAAGTTCAGAAGTCCTTATAAAGAGGAGATTATCACCATCCCTCTGCACCTTCAGCATCACCTATCTATGATCTAGAGCGAACCATCTGATCATATGACACAGAATCGGCTTCTATACGTGGCAAATTGGGTTATAAAAGAGCTGAGAATTCTTGAAGGCTATCTCACAGAAAAGTGTCTGGTTTAAAAGACCGGGCAAGTATTGTATATGTGTTTTCTCATGACGTTCTACAATCCTCACTCTATATACCCCACCCATTATTTCTAAACAATCTAGCAATGTTTTCATGATCGTGATTCCTTGTCAGGAAAAGATGAATTTAGGATGCGTGGTCTCTTAGTTCAACATCAGTTCTATAGTTCATAGACCAAGGCAATCCTGTAACAATACAAGGGAGTTCTCATTGCAGCCAATATATATGGCGCCATAGAAGTCACCTTTGATTTCTTTCACATGGACACTTTGATCTATAAGGGCTTCTTGAAGTATTGGTCTTCCACCATGAATTCCTTTCATCTCCCAGTTGGCAAAGTGAGCATTACTTTATGGGATCTGCATAAGATGGCAGGCCTTCCCATCACTGGTTCTTTTCTGGACGAATATATTCCTACCAATGAAGAATTTTCTTATGTCGCTCTTGGTAGAACACCTTGGATTCTACTTCCATTATCGAACTCTTTCGTGAAATGTCCCATTTTCCTGATGTTCACAAAATATCCCCACTCCAGTGGCTTGCTCATTTCTCACAATTTCTACGGTAAATGTTTTTTTAAAAATATTTCTTCCCTTCTCCTTTTAAACACACTTTCACGCGTCTTTCTTTTTCTCATATTTCTTCTCTTTTCAGGTTTTCTGGCAGCCACTTACTGAAATTGGAAGCTGCCCGCAGAGGATAAGAGGTCCGACTAATTTCACTGCTGAAACTGAATTAGCCACTTTCCTGGTGTACTGGCTAAGTTTGGTCATTTTACCCAGTTCAAAATGGTCAGACTCCATTCGACCAACTTTATTTGTAGCAGGAGGAGCCATAGCAAAAGGCAAGAAGAAGTATTCTTTGGCCCCTCCCGTCCTATGTATAGAGCTTTTGAAAATGCTACGGCACAAGGCTCAAGCCCAGTAATTAGGGCTTCATCCTCTTTTACTCCGTGGTACTACGTCTCAGGTTGGCTTGGAGTATACTTTCCCTGGACTTATGGTGTTTGTGGTATTACCTCAAACGGAAGATGGTGAAGAAGGCATATGAATGGATAATTGATAAAATCAAGAATACAAAATCCATCAATTTCTTTTGCTTTTACTTAACTCATTAGGTTAAGGATAGAGAGGTTGAAGATAATGATAGTTTGGAGCCTATCGAGAGAACTTTCTTGCTCTGTATTCATTCTTACTGCTTGCCCATGCAAAAAGGAGTGGAATTCTGGAGGGAACCTTATTTTCCAAGTAGGTTCACCAGAAAATTCGGTTACGATCAAGTAGTACCCCAAGCAGGAGAAGAGGTTACGCGAACGATGAGAAGTGATGGGGTCGGCCCATATAATTGGGCTTTAATATGGAAACAACTCCAGCCAGGAACTTCGGCTCCTGCTTCATTCTCCCAGGATTCAATTATCGAGTGCAGGCTTCATATTCCTGGATGTGCTGGTGGGCACATCATTATTATATAGTACGCAATTATTTTCTCATTAGCCATCCCATTTAGATTCCTCCTCTGAGGCTGAGAAACTACAGACCAGAACAAGGGATCGGGTATTTCATTGAAAAAGATCACGCAACTACTTCAGGGTAGCTTTGCCAAAAAATTTCTGTAGAAGAACCTATCAAAGAGCTAAAGTCGCCAAATACTCTGGAGGGGTGGATTGCTTTTGGATCTCCCCTCAATCTTATAAAGTGAAGAGAAAGAAGCCACTCCTACAGATGAATTCGAAACCCCTGGTGCTATTCGCTCTTCTCCTACCCGCGAAAGAGAAGATCAACCCATCACTACGGTTTGTCCTGCCATAGATCATACAACAACTGCAGTTTTTTCTATCGCAGATCATACAATAACATAGTTTCTCCTATCGCTAGTTATATTGCTGCTACCACTTCCCCTATGACTCGTTCACGAGCCAAGTCGTTATCCCCGGAAATTCTAGCACAACAACTTCCTTCTCCTACTTGAGGTACTCTTCTTCTCCCTGTGAAGATTGTTTAAAAAGGAAAACAAGCCATCTTTGAAGAGGACAGCTCCTTAGACTATTCGACAGATACTTTAATCAGTGAAACATCCTCTTCTACAAGTTTAACTTATAAAGGGGATGCTTTATTGGATGAAAACCAAGAAGTGGATGCCAAGGCGAACATCGATTAAGAAGTTGAAGTCAGGGCTGAATTTCTGCCTCTCAAAATCCCACCAAATCATCTAGATATTTTTTCCCCTATGAGGGTGGCTTCTTTCAAAGAAGAACAACTCGATTATGAAGGGTCCGGTTGTTCTCTTGGGGTGAATATTTTCATTTCTTTTGATGCTTCATATTCTCCTTGCATCATAGAGACCATGGACGCAATTGTGCATACCACTCTTCTAATAATAGTAAAAGTGTCTACCTCGAAAGAAGCAGAAATCCCACCATCGAACATTTAAGTAGAAGCAGGAAATATATTTTCTCCTACAGTGTGGAGGTGATCTAAGACATTGCACAAGTTCCACAAGTGCTTACTGCAATCCCTGATGTTTCTACTCATGCCGATAAGTCTCCAACTGTGCGTCCTTCCCCTATCCAACCGGTAGCTCAAAATTTAAAATTCTTTTCTGATCCAGTTGACGTCCCAACTTTGACGACTTTAAATTCAAGTACTAGGGTTCATGAGCTTTCTCTTAATGTCGCTGTTGCGGCTATAGACGTGCCTGTATCTTCTGAACCAAAAACTTTTTCTCCTCGGACCACTTCTCCGATTACCCCCAGAGAAGGTATACTTTTACCTTTTTTTTATTTACTAAATATTTATAAATTCATTTCCCATATTTTTTTATTGTGTTTCTTCTTTTCAGCTACAATCATATCGACCCTGAGTGGTTCTTAGGTTTCCAATTTTGTGGCTACAGTTTCTGACAAGATTTCCTTGGAGAAGGTGTCATCCCTTATGCTTATATTTTTCAAAAATACCATCTCTATCATTGCGAATGCTTTCAGGGACCCTACTCAGTGGCCTTTCTTGTATAGTGCTTTAACTGTCCTTGAACATTCAGGAAGACTGGCTCACATTAACATTCATCCTTTGTATGATTCCTTGCTTCAATTTTACAATTCCATAAATGCTCTAGAGTCAGTGCAAAACACAGTCATTCCTCTGGAAGTTTTGGGTCGCCAATGAGAGCTTATGTCTCTTAAGGAGAAGATTTCTGAAGCTGATGCCTTAATATCCAATTATAATGTAGAAAATCAGTCCTTCACGACAGACTAAAAGCTTCTGATAAGAACAGAGTGGTCCTCGAGAACCATATCTCTTTCTTGCAAAAAGAGATAGCTTTATTTGAAATGGAAAAGCAAGAAGAAGAATCAAATATTAGCAAGATCAAAGAAGAAATCGAATCTAATACTTGCATTGCTGAATTTGAGAAGACTGAACAAATGAAGATTAAAGAAATGGTTGCTTCTATGGAGCAAGAACTGGCAGACATTCCTAATCAAGCTAAGATTATCCTCAAGGCTGAACAATCCCAAGCCGCAACACAAGTTCATTTGAAGGAGAATTTACAAAAATATGTTACAACACTAGGCATGCCAGAAGAGTTATAAAAAATATTACCTTTTCATATAAATTCCTTTTTTTCGTTTTGTCTTGCAATGTTCAGGTGAATTTCGATGCTTTGTTCAAAAAAACATATTCTTGACAATGCGATCATTGATTTTGGATACATGTTGATGAAATATTTTCATGATCATCATGCTTTATTATATCTACAATCTATCATAATTATGAATCACAAAGCATCCCAATGTGATATTTATTCTAGTGGGTAGGGCTACTTCTATTTTGAAGTTAGTAGAGTTAGTTTTGCACACAGTTTAAGCTCTTGAGTAGTAGAGCAACCACAGTTTTTTAGACTCATAAGTAGTTGGAGTCGGGTCTTATGTGAATGGCCTTTGTAACTCTCTATAGTTCACGGGGCTTATCATTGCCGGGAAGTTCACAAACCATGATCCATTAGAGGGGCCCATTGAAGCACCGGGGCCTTGAATTCAATAGGATTTATGCATAGGGTTGGCCATAGTAACTCTCTAGAGTACATGGGGCGCACAAGGCTACCTTTAGTACCAAATCCAAGGTCGCTAGTCCATCAATGAGGGGGTATTTTTAGAGAGACCTTATCCTCAGGAGTTATTACTGAAATCTAGCTAGTGATCTGAGGGGTCTTATTCTGCTCTCCATTTTTCTTCGTCTTCAAGATCGGACCCATTCATAGGACGATATTTTCATTCTCGTCTGTGACACTATCAGAAGCTATACAAATGACATTGGTCTCACGCATGACTGGCCGTCGAGGAACTTTTGGCCTTTTGAGGCTTTTAATCGCTGGCTCCATCCACTGTCCGCATAGGTATGCATGTGATGGCCTATACGGACTTTTTAGGGCCATTGACTTCTCACTGCTGCTTGAATAATATGTAGGTCTTATGCGTAGTTGGCCGTATAGGGCTTGGCTAGGCTACCTTAAATGATGAGCTGCCATTACTGTCATAAAATTCATATGTGCTCGGCCGCATAGGCTATCTCACTACCATGAATGGTGAATCAATAATTGATACATCGCCGTTGCTTACTATTGCCTATAATGTTCTGATGATATCCATCTTCATATTGAATTAGCTTAGCGATAATAATAATTTTGATAGGCGGTCAGTGACGATAGTGATGGTTGTTGATTTCAGTGATAGTCGTTGATGCTTAATCTTGATATGCTTGAGAATTCGCCCTTTATTCATATATGAAAGAAAGAATACATGGCTTCACCTTTTAAGGTTGTTTCATCATTTCACTCGTAATTGCCCCTTTTTGATTTAGAAGCATTATTCTGATAATGTTCTGAATCAAAACTCCTTTCGCTCAGGGACGATATTTTTTGATGAAACGGGGATTGACCGGTATGCTAATGCCTCGTCCATCTTGATCTGTAACTCTATACGCCCCATTGGAATATACTTCAGTTATGATGTATGGCCCATCCCATTTTAGGTCAAACTTGCCCCCTGTTTTGTGGGTTACCACTATTGGCCTCTTCAACATCAATACCAAGTCACCTTTCTTGAAAGACTGATGCCTAACTTTCTTGTTAAAGGTCGTAGAAATCCTTGCTGAGCTGCTAGTCATTTTTCATTGAGTAAGTCTAATTCTGTCAACCTTATTCTTGCATTCTCATCATCTGTAATCGACTGGTGCACTGCTACTCTAAGTGAGGCAACTTGTGTTTCAATTGGAATGACAGCCTCTATGCCATAGACTAGCGAATATGGTGTAGCTTTCGTTGCCATCCGGTGAGTAGTCTTGTAAGCCCACAGAGCTTCTTGCAACTTTTCATCCCAATCAAGTTTATTTTCGGTCACTGTCTTCTTCAATATTTTCACAATCGTCTTGTTGAATGCCTTTACTAGTCCATTGGCCGGTGGATAGTAGGGTGTTGAGAACGAATGATGAATACTGAATTTGAGATATAGTTTTTCCATACCCCTATTCATGAAAGGAGTACCATTATCGGTGATGATTTTCTTCGGGATACCGTGACGATAGATTATCACGTGTTGGATGAAATTTACAACGTCTTTCTCTTTAACGTTTCACAATGCAATTGCCTCTGTCTATTTAGAGAAATAATCAGTTATTGCTAGTATATACTACTTTCCTTTGGATGACGGTGGATTTATAGGACCAATAACATCGAGTCCCCATGTAGCAAAAGGTCTGGAAGTAGCTGTCTGATGAAGGTTTTCATGAGGTATATGTATGATATCCCCATGAATCTGACATTCGTGGCATCGCTTCGCATAATTTATAGCATCTTTGAACATTGTGGGCCAATAATATCCCATCTGATGTACTCGATGAAATAAATTTCGGTCAGCTTGATATGCTCCACATTTCCCAAAATGAGCCTCTTGCAACACTTGACTTGCTTCTTGCACATCCAAACATCGTAGCATAATTTCATTATAAGATCTTTTATATAAAACTTCATTACTCATAATGAATCTTTTCGATCTCTGTTTGACTTGTTGTTTCAGTATTGGGTTTTCTGGCAAGATATCATATTTGAGATAATCAACAAAAGGCTGACGCCAATCGTCTGTTGTTACCTCTAAACATGATTAGGGAGCGCTTCAGCGACTTCGTTAATAATTTTTGACGAGTGTAAGAATCTTCTTTCTTCTATTGCCACCTATAGTGGGCTTCGATCTGGACAAAATAAAGCTGCCGCTAAGTTAGCCAAAGCATCCGTCTTTGTATTCTCGCATCGTGGCACATGCTTGATTTCGACATGATGGAATTGATCTAGCAATTGTTGCACTTTTCAATAGTATAGCAGAAGCTCTTTCTTCTTGTTTCAAACTTAATTGTTAGTTGATTTATAATTAACTTGGAATCCCCAAAAATTCACTGTTTTTATCTTCATTTCGCCAGCTATCTCCATTCCAATGATGAGAGCATTATACTCAACTTCATTATTTATGCATGTAGTACCTAATGTGAAGGAATAAGGTAATAAATCGCCTTGAGGGGTGATAAATATCACTCCCGCACCTGCTCCTATCGCTCGGGATGTGTCATCAAAAAACATCTTCCATGAGCTTGATGATTCAATCATCATTACTTGTTCGTCAAGAAATTCATCAGAGACAATTTCATTTTCTATCACTAGATGAGTTGCCAAAAAGTCTGTTATTGCTTGCCCCTTAAATGCTTTTGCTGACTCATAAGTGATCATATATTCTGATAGTAACAACATCTATTTTTCCAATCTTCCTGATAACATCGGCCTTGTCATTAAGAACTTGATGAGGTTTGCTCGAGATATCAAGATTATGTCATGGGATAGGCAATAATGTCTTAATTTCTGGACTGAGAATATCAATGCCAAACACACTTTTTCTATCAGTGAGTAATTTCATTCTGTGACTATTAGAGTTCAACTTAGATAATAAAGTGCTATTTCTTTCCTGTTTTCATTCATTTGTGCCAACAAGGCTCTTAATGAATTCTCAGTTGCAGATATGTATAGAATAAGAGGTTTACCCTTCGCAGGAGCTGCTAACACTGGAGGCTGTTTCAATAATTCCTTTATCGAATCGAAAGCATTTTGACAAGACTTGTCCCATATAAACTCTGTTCCTTTCTTCATCAGATGAGAAAATAGCTGGCACCTTCTTGCCAAATTTGAAATAAAATAGCGAATGTACACCAATTTCCCTTACATGCTTTTTAATTCCTTCAACGTTTTCAAGGGCGACATATCTTGAATGGCCTTGATTTTTCCTGGATCGATCTCGATTCCCCTGTGTCTTATGAAAAAATTGAGAAATTTCCCTGATGATACCCTAAAGGCACATTTAGCAAGATTCATCTTTCTTTTTGAGTCGATGGAAGACTGACGCCAGATGTTCACGATGTTCTTCGTGATCATTTGATCTAACTACCAGATCATCCATGTAGCATTCAACGTGTTTATGCATCATGTCTTGAAATATATTCTGCATTGCCCTTTGATATGTTGCGCCTGCATTCTTGAGACCGAATGGCATGCCTTTATAACAATAGATTCCCAATGAAGTCCTGAATGTTGTTGCTTCTTCGTCTTCAGGAGTCATTCTTACTCAGTTATTGGCAATGAAAAATCATCTTTTGGACAAGCTTCATTTAGGTCTCTAAAGTCAATACAGACCATGATCTGCCCGTTCCTCTTCTTCACTAGGATGATATTCGATATCCATTTAAGATATTTAACTTCCCTAATGAACCTGATTTTTATTAACTTGCTTATTTCTTCCTCTATCATGGGGATTAGATCTAGGTGGAATCGCCTTTGTGCTTGCTTAATTGGCCTCTTATCTTTTAGAGATGTTCAATCAGTGCATTGCCACTGATTGTTCTAGGCCAGGCATTTTTGCATATGTCCAAGCAAAGACGTCTTTATCCTCTTTTAAGAGCTTGACATGTTGGTCGATTTCTTGTTCAGTAAGGCTGACACTTATGAATGTATTTCGCCATTCTTCTTTCGTGCCCAAATTTATTTCTCACAATCTATCAATTGTCGGTTGCCCCTCGTCTTCCATCTGCTTTGAAGCTGTGTCACGATTTTTGACCATCTCAAAATCTGCTCTCTTTGCTTGGTCAATCGTAACCATATTTATTGAAATTCTGCCCCCAATCCTTAAAATTTCTCTCACTTTTTCTGATTCACTCCGATCGGGATTTGAATTCCCTTCCCATAGTTTAAGCCAATCGGTTCTTCATAGTCGAAACCCATGTTCTTTATGATTTTTCTACTAGCTGGACTATACTTTGTAAGATCTTTGGATGTCAATTTCCCATGACTGTGTTATTGTCGGCCATTTCTTCTGTTTATACTTCAGAAGGGGCATAAAATTCGATCGGTTCTCGGTATCTTATGCTAGATTTAACTTGAAATCTCTTCGGAATGACTGAAAATGGTTTGCTTCTTTTAGCATGCGGTAGTGGTACCGTGTAATTTGACTGCAAAATTTCCAACTGTTCTAGTGATAATAATGGTAACGGTGGCTATCTCGGTTGTTGCAGATGCTTTGGCATGAAGTAAAATGTCTTTCTTGCTTTCACTGTCTTAGATGATTCTATCTTTTCTTCCCTCATTATTTCCATGCAAGCATTCCCTGGGGCTTTGTTTTCATCATTCCTCTTTTCTCCTTCACTAGTGAATCCACCGTAATAACTGGTGTCTGCAAAGAAGGCTTCAACTTCTATATACGACCTTATGTCAGCTAGCACTTTGTATTGCACTGTCTTTACAGTATTTGAAACACTGGCGTAAGGCGGAAGGTATGATGCCATACTGATGCATCCACGGTCTTCCCAGAAGGAGGTTATATGTCGTTACTACATTTATAACGTGGCAAACAACATTTCTAATTAACTCTCCTATTTCTAGTATTATTGTAATCTTACCAAGTGCACGCTACCCATCCTGGTTAACGCTCTGTATCATCATTCCACTAGGGCATAGATTAGAGCGTCTATATCCCAATTCATTTAGTACTGTTAATGGAAGTAGATTCACTATAGATCCATTATTGAGCATTATTCGCTTGACTTGCTTACTGCGAATCTGACTTGCGATCATCAACGACCAATTGTGTTCCTTATCACAAGTGGTCGTTGTTATAAAAGGAGACAATTGGCATACAATCTTCCTGTTCTCTACGCTCTTCATTCTTCATTTCTGTCAGCAATACCTCTCTAACGTCATCGTTAGATAAGGCTTTAATCAAATTTTATTAAGTCTTTTGATAATCTTAGGGCATTATAAACACTTAACTGAGCTACCTTTCAGGTGACTTACGATGCCATAAGTCACCTTCCCTGCTTCCTTCATTTCTTCTTTCTTGCCCTTGTTGCTGCTGGAGTAATTCTTGTTCGTTTCTGCCTTTAGTTTTTCTGCCTTTAGATTTGGTGGGCTAATTATTTTCTTCCCTGATCATAATGTAGTTACTGCGACTTTTCCCATTATTTTCTGATGCTCTATCCTCGCTCTTCCATGAGGATTCTCTTACACAGTAAGTACATTTACAATTACTCTTGTATCTTTCTTTTTCTCCTTTATAACTATTATCTCGCCCCTATTTATCATTCTCTGTATAATGCATTTCAACATGTAACAATTTTCTGGCGGATGCCCTACTAGATGGTGATAATGACAGAAGTCTCTTTCTTTCATTTTCGATGACTCTTCAGGGCGCTTAGACGGAGGCAGTTCGATTGTACTAGCCTTCAGCAACTGATTCATCATGGGGAGTACGTCCTCTTTCTCAAACGCAAAACCCTCCTGAGAATTTAACGATCTAGGTCTTTTATCATAAAATCTTACTCTGGGAGGATTCGACTCTTCTTTCCTTTGTCTTTTTACATCTTATTTCTCTTATATCATGGTTTTTCTTCTCATGATTGATTACATTTGTAATCAATTTCTGAGGCCCTCTTCTAGCTGTTTCGTAGTTAAATGCTGGCATTTTCTTGGTCATTAGTTCCAAAGCATGCGCTTTCGTGGCTAGGTCATGAAAGGTTTTGATATTAGTGCTGATGAGACCGAACGCGATTCCTGTCTCCATAGAATTCAGACACATCTTCACCTGCTCTTTCTCTTTTGGCAACTGCCTGCAAGAAGCTCCCAAGGTCTTTCATCTGTCTATAAATTTTTCCACAGGCTCTCCTTCCCTTTATTGTACTGAAGCTAATTCCATGATGCTGACATCACGTTTTGATGAGAAGAACTTTGACATAAACGTGCCTTACATTTGCTCCCAAGTTCTCATTGATCCGGGTGCTAAGCTAGAGTACCATCTAAATGCCTTGCCTGTTAGAGAGGACTCGAACAGCCAAAGACAATATTGGGGCACTGTAGAGAAATTCCCCATACTGGTGATAAAGTGCATTAAATGCTCTTCTGGTAATCCTTCTCCGTTGAATTTCTAAAAATCAGGGTGCTTGAAATTATTTGGGAACAGGATATCTTCTACTTCTCTTAGGTACGGTGTCCGATACTTGAACCTTCCAATACTCTAATGTTCCCTTTCTGTCCTGACAGCTTCCTCGACGACTTATCGCACTTCTTCTTGAGTCATCACCCTCGCCATAGGAGCGGACCTGAGTGATCACACTCTTGGTGGTTGCGATCCTTCAGGCTGCTGTTCTCGCTCATTCGCGTTACCTGTCATCGGAGGAGTTGTCATTTGAGGTACATTATGTTCTAGGGTTACCAAGGCTTCCCGGAGACTTCTGCATTTTTCCATCAGCGTTCTCTGTTCCTAAGCCATTTTTACCATATGATCTTCTATAGTCGACGATGGTCCTTGGCTTGTTTTGGCCATATAAATAGCAGCCTCTTCGTTCCTTGACGAAGCTATGGTCAGAGCTGAATAGGAATGTATTGATGTAATGGGGGTCATCGAAAGAGGAGTTTCCTCTGATTTTCCCATATTTCTAGAGTAGTCGGCTGATTGAGGTGACATAAGGGCTGGTGAGCCTATCAGCAATGACTTGCCTTTCTGTTCCTTAGTCCACCGAGCACCTCTGGTAAGCAAAGCTAGAAAATCATACATCATTGGCAGGGAAATAGCTTTCCAGGGGTATATTACCAAAGGGGCAAGTTCGGGGTTTTTCCTGGCTGCATTTTGTGTTACTGGACCCCTGATTCTTCCCAATGGTAAGCTTGCTCCAACGGCAGTGGTATTCTGGGTTCTTAGTCTCCGGTGCGAAACAATAATCCAATCATTTCCCTCTTCTTGTGATACCAGTGAGGCTATTACTACTGCAGCAACCGTTCGTAGTTCTATATGTTTGACTGGTGCAGATTTCTCTTTACGATATGTAGTTTGTTTGTCAGCGTATTTAATGACAAATCCTATCACTATGAAGTAGAAAACTATCTTTTTTTGAATAATCACCATGGATTGATTGCAATATCTCTGAATCTGGGTCAGTTGTAAAAAGGATACATGAATTAGTACATGAATAAGATTATGCTCTACTTTAGAGATGAAAGGGAGGATGTTCCCACTGAGAGTCACCATTTTGGCATCATGACGACGCCAAATAGTGGTGACTATCCTCAGTATAATCTTAAGTTAGTATCGAGTAATAAAAAGGGTCCCCAGTGGAGTCACCATTTTGTTTCGACAAGAAACAAATGCATTTGATTTGGGAAATTCATTTACTCAATAGTTAACAAAAGAAGAATAAAGAGAACAATCACAATGTTAATTCATTCTGAATCCATTTACATCCTTTATCTCCTTTGATTCCAAAGTAGAACATTTACAAAAACATTGTATAAATATTAAATGCTTAATATTGATTGTATCATGATCTTCAATGTAGCAGTATTGATGTGCTGGAATAGCATTCATTTTGATTTATTCCACGCTCTTGAGAAAGTATTTTGTCATTTCGATCCGAATTAGGGTTTTCTTTGATCTCTGATTGATCATCAATGAATCCCTGACTCAAATGAAGTCGTTACACACCCACAGGGGAGAATAATATACCAACGGAGGGTTGTGCACCCACAACCACTATGCATCAGTAGGGTTGTACACACACAGGTGTTGTGCGCCCTTGTCTGTAGTGCGCTAGCACAATTGTGCACCCCATAAGTCGTGTTCCACACAACGAGTGCAGATGATACCTAGATTCTTTTGATGTCTGGATCTCTCTCCTCTGCTTGAATCTTTGCTCTAATGAATGAATTATAAAGGGATGATGGGGTGTATATAGCCTTTCACATGTGTGAATACCTCAGCATATTCATTTGCGCTCAGCACAGTTGTGCAATCACCCCTTTGTGCTCTAATGCTACTTGTGCGCAGACCACCTCATGCGTAGACCACTTTATGCACGAACCACCTTGTGTGCAGACCACTTTATGCGTGGACCACTTTATGCGTGGACCACCTTATGCGTGGACCACCTTGTGCACCGCACAACCCTCCATTGCATGTTTTTGTTGTGCGTCGCACAACTCTCTTTCAGGAAGTATTTCTTCTCCCTTATCTTTCTTAATTTTTTTTATGCCTCAACATTCAGAATCTATGTCTGACTTGATTTCTTCATTAAGGAGCTGGAGCTCTTCTGGCTCCTCAGATCCACATTGCTGTGGGATCTTGATGTTCGTCCAGTAAGGGGAAGGCCACTTCCCTTTTTCGATCCAATGGAGGGGCTGTTTTTACCTCTTGTGAATTTTAGTTGTCAGTGGGGGTATCTCCCCTTGGTCGTTGATGGGGATGAGCGACTCCCCGTTCTTGTCTATTTATCCTGTATTGGGCACCTCTTGCCCTAGATCTTTTGTGAGTTGTCCCGCTTTGGTGTCATTGGCTTCTTCTGCTGGGTCTGAGGGTTTTTCCTTTGGCATTGGATGTGCTTCTGAGGCTCTGAGGATCTTGTCTCATCGGATTAGTGGCCAGATGAACTCCTAGCAGGAGTGTTCTGATAGTTCAAGCCTTTGAAAATAATCCCCAAGGGAAACCACTATGTCTCCGTAAACCATCCCGGATTTGAAAATTTGGATGGGTATGCGCTTAAATGACTCTCTCTTCAAGCTTTATCCTAGCTTTATAATTTTAAATACAATAATCAACATAGCATGTCACAACCATGAGTTAGAAAGGGAGATTGATCACAATTACACAATTGTAATGAAATTAAGACTAATTGGAGCGTAGATCAACAACACAGAATAGATACAAAAGCAATTGTTAAGCTAAAATGTCAAGAGAGAACTCAAGGGTAGATCTTCACCCTTTTAGATTATGGTTTTAAGGAATTTGGCACTCCGATGGGTTTAATTTGGGGAAAACCCTATTCCTATAATTAATTCCACATTAATTAGGTTAAGGTACATTAATTACTAATTCCAACCTCAATTAATTAAGAAAATCAAGGAATTGGCTCACCTAACCACTTAGAGCACTTAAATTGATGATCTATCACTGCCCGACGAGGTTAGAGCACATCGGGCACCCGCTAGGGTCTCAAAATCTAGCATGCACGGGCGAATGAGGGGTTAGGACTATGAAATGTGGAGAATCAAAGGAAATTCTTCCCCCATCCCACACCAAACTTAAGAGGAAACACCAAAGAGACACATGCAAGGCTGGAGAGGGTCTCACTTAACAAATTCAGACAGTGGACGACTCACACACGCGAGGATGGTGACAAGGGAGGCGTTAGGCAACTTCGATTAATGGGTTGAGGGGCAAATTGACAAGGGTTTGCCCCCAATCTGGCACTGTCTCTCAAATCCTCTCTCTCCATCTCTTTAGAGGATGAAAAATGGTATAATGTGGAGGGAAATTGATTGGGTTGGCTTTTATGGTCTCAGGGATCAAGTTAAGTAGTCTGTGGTGAAGCATTTCACAATTAAATGTACTCTATCGGTCGAACCAATGATGATTTTAGTTGGACTGACAGGAACCGATCACTTAGCTAGTCGGACCAATTGAGCATGCATTTCCAGTTTCCTGGTTCTCTTAGGTCGGTCGAACCGATAAATCATGAAATTGACTTGTAAAAGGGCTCTCTCTCTCTCTCTCTTCCTAAGGATTCTGAGGTCAATTAACTAAGTGTTTCAAGTCAGTTTAAGGGTCTGGGGTGTTATAATGCTAAGGTTTTAATAGAAATCTAAATGTTTCTTGAGTTCCAGGACATGTGGGTGCACGTGCAATGTATTATATTCAAAAAACTGATGGGGAATACCCAATGACATGCAATACCTAAGTCCCAGATGGAGATTTATGCAGGAATGGTCTTGAGCTGAGCTGCTACATTGTAGGTAGCTTTAGCCTTATTGGCTGTCCCCAACAAAGCTCCTCAGGTTTCTTTCTGGCTTTGGTTGTCTTTCCTGAAGTACCGACTATTTGGGTTCATGTTGCCTACCTTAGCACATTCAAGGTAGTGTCATGGAATTGGCTTTGTGTTGTAGGAGGGAACTGCTCTTCCTTTTAGATATACTGGTTCTTGAGACTGAAAAGATGTTGCCGATCTTGGCACAATTTGCAGTGGACATGGGGGTTTTCCTTGGAGTACGATTGAGTCCTCATGGGATTTCGGTTGTTCTACGATGTGACTCTCCTCCCTTCTTTGAGGTATATTTTGTGAGGGAGGGATCCTTTGTGCATGTGCCAGTTGATGAGGTAAGAGGAGGAAGCTTGGAGATTGTTCCTGGACCAGAGGTGCCCCTTGCAAGACTAATGGGGCAAGATCAAGGAGTCCTGCCTGTAGGATGAGGGGTTCAAACTTTGACCTATTTGGATATGCAGGACATGATGTTAGAGGTGCCCCTTGGAGAATGAGAGGCTGAGAGTTTGACCTGTTGGGAGACGGTCCTTGGAGGATGAGAGGTTGCATTGTTGATGTTGCTTCGAAGAATACTTGTGATTCAGGCGGAGGTGCCTGCCGGTATCCCCATGTCCGATTTGCCATATCAGGCATAATTGCTTGTATGGAGCGATGTGGGAAGGAGTACGCAGGACATCCTTCCTTGATGTTGTTGATGGCAGATGTTCCTGATGTGCTGGGCCCTGCTTGATGTGATGGTAGGGGATTATGGAGAATGTTGGCCTGAGCCATAGCATTGATTGTGATCTTTTGGCTTTCGATCAAGTCTTGGACCGCATGTTTCAAGGGAAAACAATGGTCTATTGGATGGCCTCGAGATTGATGGTTTGTGCAATACTCATTTTCATTATAGCTTATTGGCAAAGGATTTGGTGGAGACCAAGGTTGGAGTGGTGTAAGAAGTTTTTTTTTTTGCATTAACAGTGTCATGATCTAACTGTACGTTTGTGCCAATGAGGTGAATTTCCTAGCCAACATCGCTTGCTTGTATGGGTATTGTGCATTTCCCCTAGGTTGTTGCTGTTGTTGTTGAGGCGGTTGTGCCTGATACCCCTGTTGAGTTTGTTGTGGTCAGTATTGTCTATTTTGATGTGGCTCCTGTTATGGAGCATACTAGTTGCCTTAAGCAACTGCGACGATGTTGTTTACCTCTGTGGCTCATTGCATGGGAGCAGTGCCATTCCCATTCCCATATTTGATGGGCTTCCCCTTTACTTTGTTTCTTTTGATTGAAGGGGCCTAGTGTGGCCATGGAGAGATGGTTCCAGCTCTTATCCCAGCTTCTACTTGTTCTTCAGCCCGAATGAGCAGGGGTTCTTCAGCTCGAATGAGCAGGGAGAAGTTCTCAAATGGGTATGAGATCAGGTATCCAGAGTTGTTCAAATTTGTTGAATGGATGATCATGGATATTTGCTCCTCATCATCGATAGGATTTCTCATCCGAGATGCCATAGCTCGCCATCGTCCCACATAGGTAGACAATGATTCATCGGTTTTCTGCCTTAAGGCAGCCAGATCTACTCTCCTTGGAGTTATGTTCATATTATAGGAGAATTTGTCAATGAATGCCTGAGAAAGTCTTTCCCATGTCCTAATCTGATGGCTGTCGAGTGACGTATACCAGTCCAAAGCATCACCCTTGAGGGATTTTTAGAAAATCCGTATTAAGGCTTCATCATTTCCTGCAATCGCATTGACTTCTCCACAAAAATCTTTCAAATGTGCCGTGGGACACCCACTACCATCGTGTCTTTTGAACTTTGGTACCTCAAAGTTTTGGGGTACCCTGACATCGGGAAAGGGACACAAGTCCCTAAATTTGGTGGATAGATGATCCACTTCTTGCTACCTTTGTAGTTGATTTTGTATCATTTGGAGTTGCTCCCGTAGATCCTCAATTTCTGATTTGTTTGTCTGCGGGTATCTTGCCCCTTGTTGTATAGCTTGGGTTGCTTCCTCTTCATAAGGGTCTATCTCATCGACCCTCTGATTTTCATGAATGGGGGGTTGTTGGAAAGGACTCCCAGTGGCGGGAGGTAATTGAAATTAACTTCACTCCCTTTTGGGGGAGGGTGTGATGTTTAAAAATGGCTCTCGTTTGGGGTATCTGCTAGATCTGGAATGTGACTCCCGTTAAAGAGAGTAAGTTGAACTCGAAATAGGCCCCCTTTATGGGCATTCGCCAATTCTTGTCTGTAACTCCCGTTAGGGGGAGCTTATGTTGTGATCTGATTGTTGTTGTTCCCATTTCTGGGGAGCTGTGCTGAGTAATGTATTGGAAGATGTGTGGGAGGGTTGCTCCTGTTTGTGTGAGGATGTTGGTGATCATGTGCTGATTCCATGAAGAAAGGTAAAATGGGATTAACTAGTGGAGGAAGATAGAAAGCAAAGGGAGGTTGTGGGATTGAATTGTTTTGAGTACTAGGTGTTGAGGGTCAAATATTGAACATTGGACCCTATTTATTACTTGGTTTTATGAACATGATAATGCTTAATGTTCTATTTTAATCATGTTTGTGTTGTAATGTGAATTTAAGAGCTTGGATTGAAAAGGATGCTAAAAGCATGGATTTAATGCTTAAGAATCACCAAAGACAAGAATGGATTTGATGAAACCAAGAATGAAGAATACACATACTAAAGATCTAAGAAAACCAAATCAAGAATGAAGAAAATCAAAGTTTTAAAGTGAAATTCAGCCATCTTTGACTAGTTTTAGCTCCAGCTCGACCAGTCATGCGTACGCTCGACCAGTCCTAGACTCTGCTCGACCATTCGAAGGTCAACTGGTCGAAGGTGTCTCGACTTGAACTCTAGTGCATGAAACCTCAAAATCCCGTCCTGCTCGACTAGTCGAAGGAGACCCTTGATCGGTCAAGGACGTCCCGTGACCAGTCAAGGATGGCCTACGACCAGTCGAGCGTTACGCAATTTTTGTGTGGATTGCGTAAGTTTGAGACGGTTTCTGAAAATTTCCACTTGGTACGAAAGTCTAAGGCTTAAAACTATAAATAGGGGTCCCTAGGGCACCCCCAGGCATCATCTAGGGTTTGGGGAGTGGAGCAAAAGTGTGAAGAAGCCGTCGCCAAGAGTTTCTCTTCCTTTTCCTTAGTTATTTTTATGGTTTTCTTAAGAGATTCTAGTTCAATCATGTATATGGTTGGCTAAACCTCTTAGCTAGGGATAAGAGGTGAAGCTTATAGTGTGATGGGATGTTTCTATTACTTCGATTCATGTTTATATTGAACTCCCTTTGATTCTAGTTTGATTATAAGGAGTACTTTCAGTTTTTAATGGTTTGTTGTGACTCAAATTATAATAGATCTGTGATAGCTTTGAGTATGTTCTTTTCATGTACTGAGATTATGAAATTAGGAAATTTTATTGTTCACCATCATCCCATGGGCATGGTTGGGTGATGAAATCCTACCTAATCGTCCCAATTCTCTTATGATTGATTGTGTGATTGGTAAATCCTGTTGTTTGCCTTGTCTCATGGGCATGGTTTTGTGACTGAATCACTTCCAGTTCTCACACCTCTCATCTATTGAGAATTAGGTCAAAGGAAGTTTAAATTTGATTTTAATGAGATATCTTCCAATTGGATAGGATGAGACTCTGATTCTAATCGTGTGACTTGAATTAAGCATAGATTTCCCTGATCTCTACAAGTGGATCCATAGAATCCCTAGTTTCTGACCTTTGAATTTATTAAGTTTTTCATTAAATCTCTCATAATTACTCTCTATACTTCCAGATTTATATTTTCATCTTCTTCTAGTCTTCTTCTAGTTACTTTTATAATACGCACGAGATTAGTCCCTATGGATTTGACCTCGGTCTCACTGAGATTATTACTACATCGCAACCCTACACTTGGGGTTATGAACAAGTTTTTGGCACCATTGTGGGGGATCGACGGTTGTGTTTTTCTGAGATTAGCTAGTTTTGGAATTAGGTTAAGATTAGGATTTTTCTATTTTCTATTTTTAGGCTTAGGGTTTTCTGAATTATTTTAGAAACTAAACTTTCTAATTTCTGTTTTTAAAAACTGACTTGTTTTGTTTTGTTTTGCAAGATCCTAGCATAGATCTCCTTTAATTTGGTAACTTCTAACTTCTTTCCTCTACTTACTTTCCATATTGTTATAGGATTTTTCTTTCATTTTTTTAGGATTAGATTCTGAGTTAGGGTTTCACCATGCAAGAGTGGGTACGTCAATATGCTGAGATGGATAAGAGATATAGGGGAGGGATGTATGATAATTATGATAGAAATCAACCTATGTCTTAAATTTTTTCTGAAACCATCATTAAGAACAGACTGAAATATAATGCTCCACTAGTTAAGAAGTCCTTAAGTGATCATATGCGGGAGAATAATTACACTCCACGGATTAAGGAAACAGCATGTGAATGTTGGGGTTGTCATAATTATGGGAGTGAGAATTATTATCAGCCATGAGATAAGAAGTAAACAATGATAGACTATATTATGGGTGATAATATGTATCAAAAACCATTAAATTCTCCCACCTATGATCTGTATGAGTATGATCAGTGGAAACATCAAAATTGGAAAGATGAACCAACAACATGTTATAATGATTATTCTCTTAGATTCCCTATCTTTGAGATCCAACCAGAAACGATCCAAGAGGATTCATTTTTGAATTTCACGGAATGTCGAGAACAACTCAACCAACTTGTCATGAGTATGATGAAATCATTGGAAGCAATTGAATAGCACCTTAATAAGAGGGAAAAGGCTAGTTTACCCCATCCTTAACCTAATCCAGAAATATAATGCGAGGAAAGTGATCCTAACTCACTTTTGAAGAACTTTGGAATTTGGAATGAAGAGTTGGATTCCGTTAATGAGCATATGGTTTAATTTCCTGTTGAGTCAATCTCAATGATGGTCCAAAGGAATGATCAAGACATGTGGGTGTCTTTCAAATATAATGATATAGACACACTTCACTCACATGGCACACTTGGTTTTAATGATGAGGGAGAGGTTAGTTTAATCGAACCTCAACCCAATCTAGGAATAGAGTGTGAGGAAAGTGATCTCATTCCACGTGTGTACTGCAATGAAGTAGAAGATGATGAGTATTGGGATAACAATCATAAATGTACAGCTTAAATCTCCCTGGATTCAATCTCAAGTTTAGCCTTTTTTAATGATCAAGAGGTTCAGGAAGTTGTTAACTATAGTGATTTACCCCTCCTATATGATATGACCGATTTAAATGTGGAGGATGAACCACTTTCAACTAACCCTTCCAACTTTTATGAGCTATGTTTAGACCACTCCCCTAATTTAACTTATAAGATGGTTAGGGAAATGGATGAGTTGCCTGATAGGACTCTGAAATTTGAGGCCAACCAGTTAAGATCACCATCTGAACTATCAATTTTTTACAATTCAATGCCTCTTCTGAGTAGTATCAATGAACAAAGTCTTCACATCAATACTTCATCTATTAACCCTCAATCTATCTGTGCAGGGCAGGAGCAAGAGATTATACATCCATTTAATTTCAAAGATGATGGAGTCCTTCAACATATCATTACAGATTTCAATGTGGAGAATGAGTCTCTCTCAAATGAATCTCTCAGCTTTCTATAAGATTGCTTAGCACACTATGCACATTTAAATGACCTAATAATACAAGAAATAGTGGATGTCTTGTAAGATAATGGCTCAGTAGTTGTTACTGATCGAGAAAACCCTTATTTTGAATCCCCTCCTTTCTCAGATTTTAAATGTTTAACATTAAGGGATGAGGAGCTGGAAATTGAACCGAAGTCTGGAACTTTGGAATATGTTGAGACTACATCATCTGCTGAGAATTTTTCTAAATTCTATCTATTTGTAGTCTTTGATTCACCATGGAATACTAACATTGAAACTTTTTTTGTCACAGGTGAATCATATATACTTTGGATACCTCAAGCGATTCAAGAACAATTTTTTGATGTGGTTCATAAATTTCTTTGAAAATTCATGCTCCAGGGCATCTAAGCCTATTACAAAAAGGGCTTTTGGATGATCTTGTTGAGAAACCTACTAAGAAATTTATCAAGATATTAGCTTGAGGAGGAACCTTGCAGCATGACTGAGTAGCTTTTCCCTTGCTCTCCTAGTTTACGATTAGTTTATTGCTTTTATGTTATGTCTAGGATAGTCGGCTTTATGCTGTTTAGGATAGTTTGCTTTTTTGGTTTAACTCTTGTGCTAACCCATCTTCACACTAAGATCATTGGAAACACCTTAAAATTCCTTCTCAAGTACTACCTTTCCATCACTTCTCCTTTACTTTCATTGTCTCATGTACATTGCATGCTTATATCTTTTACATTGAGGACAATGTAGATTTTAGGTTGGGGGTGTGGATTAGGCTAGCTAGTCAGTGTTTTCTTAGTTTTTGAGTAAAATTTGTGAAAATTTTTCTGAAAATTTTGTAAATTCGAGTGATTTTGAAGTTCATCCATATTTTAGAAGTATAAGATACTTCATGTTGATGATTTATGACTCTTGGGGTTCAATTACTTGTTAAATTTCACAATTAAGTTTGAATTATTAATTCATGATTAGAAGTTTTAGAAGTTTTAAACACTAATTGAGTCATGATTTCATATATCACAGCTTACACATTAAGGTGTCAGTTTGATATTGAATTATTAACTTGGTGATTATTAAGTATGAAAGGAACTAACTTGGGGAATTTGTCCATCATGTTCAATGAGAAGAATTGAAAAGAAAGAAAAATAAATAAAAACCCAACTAAAAAAATAGTTTTTGCCAAAAAGGGCTACCTATTGAAGATCATTGAAAAGATTGAACATAGTGTGAAAGCCATCGATAGAAAAGTCAAAAGCTGAAAGAATAAAATGCTGAACTATGAGGCAAGTTTTGGTTTAGGTTATGGTTATCCTGAATGCTCTTTTGATTATCAATGTTATCATGAAAATAAAGAATTGAACTTTTGATTATGATAAGTTTAGGTTTCACTATGCACCCATGGAACTCGATGTTTAGAATTGCTATAATTGGATGATTAATACCTTGAACTTGATTATGAAAATTACCAAGTGTTGGAGTTTAGGAGAAAGTAATGCTTAAGTTTGTTGTATTTTAGAATTCTATTATCTGAATTATTTTAAAAAATCACTTGGGTTTATAGAAATTATCCTGTGTTCTTGAAATATTTTTTGCATACTTTGCTTGGGATTAGCAAAATGTTAGTTGGGGATTATGTTGAGGGTCAAATATTAAACATAATTTCACCCCCAAAATTTAGTACTTCTATTATCTAAGCCATTTTCTATGCCTATAAGGATTCCCTACTTCTTGTGTTTGAGGTAATATGAATAGATGGTTGTAGTGGGTTTGCGCTCGATACATAGATCCTTCGCTTGCACAGAACAGAGGAGTTAATGGTATCAATTCATAATCTTGTTGAATCTCGATCCTTTACTTGATCAATGCATTTGGAATCATTTGAGATTTTCTAGGACTTAGAATTTCAGTCAAACCGCATAAGTTTCGCATAACCATGGTTCCATTAGCCCATAATCTTGATTTCTCTAAACTCATAGAGAATATCACGAAACCTTATTTCACATAAGGGACAATTCTATGTGGCCCATTACGCTATCATGGCTTACTCTGATTATCTGATACACTCCCCAAAATTCCATCTATCATCCTCACTATTTATTATGTTTAAATTCTCAATGTATATGTCTAGGTGCATATGATTGGCCATATGAATTTGGGATGCTATAGCCTACCCCCTTTAAACAAAAATCTCAACCCGAGATTTGATAATTGGATTCACTCGCTTATGCCTTACCTATTTATGGTCGCCTAAGTGAAAGCCGAGTATCCTAACCATTAGGCGACAATGGAAGTTGAAATTTTATAGGTAGCTTGATGGAGATCTAAGAGATCTATTGAAAATTTTTCAAAATTTTTTAATGTGTCTTCTTCCTATAACTAGTGGAGATTTCGCCAAATGTCAAAATTTCATTGAAATAGTCAAAATTTTTGGAAAAATTAAGAAATCCCATTCCCATAAGTGAAACTTATTTCTTCTTAATTGTGACCCTATTTAAGGATGATGTTTAGTTCATAACAACTTTGTTTGGAATTTTGGGGAATTATTCTGGGGTACCTAGATTTGCTATTTCTAGATTTCACGCCTTAATATTTCCAATGAGGAACCTAAATATGGGTTTCTAATTCATCAACTTCATAAATTCCATAGGGGGATAATCCTAAGGATAGGTATCTAATTCATTATTAAATCCTAGCCACATAACATTTGTGATGGTCCACTCCCTCAGGCTTAGTTAATCTCATTCTCATGCTTTGATACCAACTGTAACGCCTCGAATTTTCATGGCCAGAGTTTATACTCGTGCCCGAGAAAACCTGGTGTTAATAATGTAAAACTTAGATGCTTTAGAAATTGCATCTTATAAGTGTTATAGATCTCATCCAGATACATTCAAGAAGGTAACATTTACAAGAATAAAATTAATTATATTCCTTATTCCAAAATCAAGTAAATCATCAAATGCTCTAATAATGGGAGCTTATACAAGTTCAGAGTTGCGTAGCAGAATTATAAAGAAAATAAACCATAAACTAATTTTCCTAATCTATTCAGTAAAGTCTTCTGCCAGGGTATGGTTGTCTGGGTCATCGACCTGTATGTCACCTACAACATCTGTACAGTTGGGAGAGGGTCAACGCCCTACTCATAGTGATGGTTATCCTTTAAGATTAATAGTAATTCAAGAGATTCATAAAACAATGTAAAGGTTGTGATACATCCCGTACTCCACAACTACAAGAGGTATCATTATGCAAAAGCAATCTACATGAGATGCATGCCTAGCAAATTATATGCGGTTTATCATACTTAGCGATCATCACAAGGTGAAATATATTAGAGTTATCTGACTCACCCCGCATCCCATGTTACGAAGATTTGCCGGCGTGTCCCACGTTTAACATGGATTTATGCGGTTGTCCCAAGACAAACACAACACATGATTGGATGAATCACGCAACCTTGATTAGAGTGACTAATTGCGACAACCAACCCCCAAAAGAAAAGAATTGATGTAACACGTATATATAATGATTCACACATACTAACTAGTGCACCATCACCCGTGAAACATGGAATTATGTGTCACCCCAAAGCCACTACCGAAAATGCATTACATCCACGATATTTATTAGATCGCTATGAGAGGGATAGCCGACATAGTACTTTTACCAAGAGAGAAACCCTTGAACTATGGGAGTTTAGGAATATCAAGACACCTACCCAAGCCTTTAAGGTAAGTAAGAGACGAGTGACAATGACCAGCTCAAATAAGAGAGATTGACGAAGGTCAACTCAAATAAGAGATGAGAGGCAAAGGCCAACTCAAATAAGATTAAATGTAAGTGCAAGGCTCGTATCCATAGCCCCACATGAATTCAGGAAGACTCCTTGCAATGGACATCATGTCATAATCCCAAAAGGGCCAATAATTGTTGATGACAATTTAAACGAAAATAGAGAGAAAGTCATGGTAATCTGAGAACAGGTAAAAGGCATGAAAAATGGCATGTAAAAAAGTGAGATAAAATGCATCAACTCAATTAAAGTAAGCTTAAAGGATAAAACCCTCACCTCTAAAGTCGGATCGCCCTCAAGTATTGTTATAGCTTTATGTACACATCATATGATTGAATTCTAGTATTATTTTAAACAATTCATGGGATTAGATCGCCACATTAAATGACTCTATTAGTTAAGATCATGGATAGGATTTTGCCTAAGATCTAAGTTTAGGCTCAAGAGTGGTGATGCTTTTAAGCATGAACCTAGTATAGGGTTATTAATAGACAAGTACTTTACCCTAATTTTAGCCAGTAAAACTCGAAGCAAAATTCACCTGTTGAGTCAACCCCAGTCGGCCAGTCGACTCGCTGAGTCACCTCGAGTCACCTTGGTTCAACTCTATCTTTCCTTTCTTCTTTCTTTCTTTTCTTTCTCTTTTCTTTCTTTTTTTCTTCTTGGTACGTCCAGCAGAGAAATGAAACTCGTCACCAGCCCGGTTTGACTCGGTGAGTCGCATCATTCTTGCATCCTTCCTCTCAATCTCTCCCTTTCTTCCCCTACTGTGCTTTCTTCTTCTCCCACCGTGGGAGGTTTTTATAGGCCTGAGAGCCTCCAGGCCCTTCTACAAAGATTCCTTATGCAATCCCGTTCACACAGCCCTGAGTGTGTAAAAGCTTTCACGTAGTTTCTGTCTGCACAAGTAAAAAGCGGGATGTGTCAGTGGTCATTCTTCCATATCTTCCTTCCTTTGTTTGCAGGACACCTCTGAGCCTTTTTGATTTACTAGGATTTGATTTGGCCCACCAAATCAGCGGTCTGATCAACATGTGGTAGTGACGAAAACTTCCACAAGGTACGTAAGTTTGACAATTGCCGATTTTTCGCTCTTCTTTCCTTCCTTTAGTCGATGTGGGGGGATCGTAATCCCTTCCACCTCATTTTGGATGGTCCTAATCGCACCCAAGTACCCCCTTTGGTTTTTCTTACGCGACAGTGTTTGAAACTGTTTTGGTTTCTTAAAACTATGTGTGGGTGGATTTTATAGACGAGAATCTGTTGGGTTGTCCGATTGACCTTGAAGTGGAAAGGCTTGGATTTTGGTCGGATTAATCCTTTAAATATGATGGATGATTTGGATCTCTTGGTCGGTCGATCCTAGTGGCCCACCAACGTCACAAACTGCCTTGTGCGTCTGAATCTTACAGCGTTCATTTATCCTTCATCGGCCATTGTAGGCACGTGTGCATGCATGGATACAATCGAGTGCTATGGTTTTGATCAGGCTAGGCCTCCCGTCGTGATGGGTGGTTCGGATCAACGAGGAGGTCTAAGCATAACGGACAGGAGAGCTGTTTTCGGCAAGACGTCGGGTCAAATGTGGTTTGACCCGATCGAGAATCCTGTGCAATTCGGGTGCACGTTGGTTCTTATACACGTCTAAAGGACATGGGGTTTACAGTGGTGTCCTGGGAGATCTAGGCGGTCCAATGGTCTACACTAGTCCTATTAGGACCCTAATCAATAAGTGAGGCAGAATTATAGACCAAATAGCCCATAATTGAAAGGATATCTATTTTAGCCATCGATGACATTGATCCAACGACCGAAATTTGTCACGTATGATTCATTTATGGTCTCTGAGCCTAATATAAGGTTTCATGCTAAATGGATCGTGGGGACCATGAGATCTGAAATTCAGGGGCCTAGGGTAATGACATCTTCGTAATTAGTGCTGATATGGGAGTTTTGGGAAATCCAAGGGTTCTACATGGTTGCTGGCACGTTTTTAAGTAATTCTTATAAAAGAGCTTATGTCTAATTCTTTATTGGTGAATGGTTATTTGTTGGTCTAGCTTAGGGGAATGTACATGTATCAAACCATTGTGATCAATGATTGAATGATTTGATTCATGGATGGAGATTATTCCCAACGGTCCTATTCACATTGGAAATTAGATATAAGGTTAAGATGGCTAGATTGGTATCGTACACGAGTACATATTATGTTACTTTTTACGGTAACACTCGAGAACTTTCAATACTCCAATTCCAGTTGGAATTCCTAAATCAAGCAAGGTAGAATCCTAAGAAGCTAGAAGTGGATCCTTAGCACTCTAGTTCCTTTTAATTGATAGTTTTTACCTTAATCATAATTTTTCACTTTATTCTAGATTTCTCTTCTCCTAGTTTTAATTCTAGTTAACTTAAAAAATATGCAAGTTCAGTCCCTGTGGATTCGACTCGGTCTAATAGAGATTATTACTACATCGCGACCCTACACTTGGGGTTGTGAACATCAATTAGCCACTAAATTTTGTCCAACCATTTGCCTATCCTAACTGCACATTTCTCCCAAAATTAGGCCTTGATCATCAAGTGTGGACCGCTAAAAGTCCGTTTCAACGCCCGCTAGGAGAATTTCAAGATAATCTTATATAAAGCCCGGATCAACTTCATATTTAGTCCCATTACCCAACATGATCTGCTTAAACTGATAAATGGAGTGGATTCCTTATAAATATCATGACGGACCCCACATTATACCTACACACAACCCATATCCACACCCAAGCTAACCTCACTTACGAAGACACGTATTTAAGTAAAACCTCTCTTCCCCAAATTTCTATTCTCGGAAGAAATTCAAAAGTCAGCATCTTCAATTATGTTAGATCGTGTGGTCCACCTGATTTATGGATCTTCCCAATGTTTAACCCTATATCCTAACCTAATGCGGAGAAACCGATGGACAAAGTGGATCTTCAAAACCACGTAGTAGACCCCACATATCACGTGCAAAGAGAACCAAAGAGAATCCATGGTTAAAATCTAAGACTTTAAACCATGACCGACTTGAGCTTTGGAATAACCCCATTCTTAGATCTCCATAGGTCATACATGTATCAAAGAAATCAAATGGATGGAGTGGATTTACCAAGAACGTCCCAGTAGGTACCATATAAAGGGTGCACATGCACAAGTGGTGGTCAGCTACGGAGTACCAAGAGCTAAAACTGGTCAAACACCATTTGACTTGGCTAATCGCAAAGAGAAAGATTTCTATTCTTTCCTTCTTAGAATGGACAGCCGCACTTGCTTGCTGGACCCACCATTAAGAGCAATCTGGACTTTCGATTTTAAGACATCCCAAGCTCCCTGTGATGAATCTTAACCCTCCACCGAAATCAGAATGTGGGGAGGAAGTGCCAATCTAAATCTACCATTGATGCCCATTATCTTCCTCACCAAGAAGTAGCAACCAAAGGAAGTTATCCAACCCCCATTTTCGGATCTTAACCAATCATAAAGTGGCCGACGAACTTAGTAGATGATCTACATATTTGGAGAGGAAAGAAAATTGTACAGCAACATGATATGGACAGTCAAATGTCCAGAGTAACTACACCACCCCACTCATGCATTATGGAAAGAAACTGCCCAACCTTACGCAAAGAAATCGCTCGACCTTACACACTCCAGGTATCAGGTGGGCCCCAAATCAGAGATTTAGTGGCAAATTTGTTTGTTGGGCCACTTCCACAAAGATCCAAGGGCTAAATTTCGACGTGTACGGTTAATTTAGGGTTCTCAGGCCAGATATAAAGTTTCAACCCAAACGGATGGTAGGAACCCTATGATCTTGCATTCAGGAGGATTTTCAGGCCTCTTCATCTTCAATCACTTGATTTTCTCGGATCTTTGGCGTGTGAATTCTTCAATCTCTGTCCCTTAAGATCTGTCCCTTGCTTTGGTGATTCTTGAGTGTTAAATCCATGCTTTTAATACCCTTTTTAGTCCAAGCTCTTAAATTCACCTTGCAACAAAAATATGATTAAAATAGGATGTTAAGCATTATCATATTCGTAAAACAAGTAATAACTGGGGTCTAATATGCAATATTTGACCCTCAACACAATCCCCAACTAACATTTTGTTAGTCCTGAGGAAAGTATGCGAAAAATAATTTTAAGAATTACAGGACAATTTCTATATACCCGAGTGATTTTTGAAAAACAATCCAGTCAATAGAATTCTAAGATTCATGAATGTTGGGCATTACTTTCTCCTAGACTTAAGTGCACAGTAAACTTCATAGTCAAGTTCAAAGTATTAATCCATTGATTGGAACACTTCTAAACATTGAATTCCATGGGTGCATAGTGAAACCTAAACTTACCACAATTAAAAGTCCAATCGTCAATTTTCATGATAACATTGATAACCAAAAAGGGCATTCCGAATAACGCAACCTAAATCAAAACTTGCCTTACAGTTCAGCCTTTAGATTTTGATTTTTTCATCGATGGCTTTTACACTGTGTCAACCTTTTTAAAGATCTTTAACAGGTAGCCATTTTCGACGACAACTGTTTTTCAGTTGGGTATTTTTTTTTTCAAATCTTCTCATTCGAACATTGTGGACAAATTCCCCAGGTTGGTTCTTTCCATGCTTAATAATCATCAAGTTATCAATTCAATATCAAACTAAAACCTTAATGTGTAAGCTAGATGTGACATGTGAAATCATGACTCAATCAATGTTTAAAACTTCTAATCATGGATTAATAATTCAAACTTAACTGTAAAATCTAACAGATAACTGAATCTAAGAGTCATAAATTACCAACATTACATATCTGATGCTTCTTAAATCACGACTATCCTTCAAAATCACTCGAATTCACAAGAAGTTCCAAAAAATTTTTCACAATTTTTGGTCAAGACTGAGAAAACATTGATTATGTACCCTAACTTCCATCTCCAACATAAAACTTACATGGTCCTCAATGTAAAATATATAAGCATATAATGCACATAAGGCAACAAAATTGAAAGAGAAGTGATGGAAGGATAGTACCTAATGAAGGAGTTAAGAGGCTTTTTCTAAAGAGATCTTAGCGTGAAAGTGGGTCAGCACAAGAGTGAAACCAACAAAAAGCAAATTATCCTAAAGAAACTAGAAAGCAAACTATCCTAACGGCATAAATCCGATTATCCTAGAATGATAAAAAATTAAACTACCTTAGTCCTATGAAAGTAGAGGAAAAGCTACTCAGTTATGCCACAATGTTCCTCTTCCGGCCAATATCTTGATAAATATCTCAGTAGGTTTCTCAACAAGATCATCTAAAAGCCCTTTTTGCAATAGGCTTGGATGCTCTGGAGCATGAATTTCCAGAGAAACTTATGTACCTCATCATAAGGTTTCCTTTTAATCTCCTAAGGTGTTCAAAGTATATACGTTTCACAGGTGACATAAAAAGTTTCAAAGTTAGTACCCTATGGTGAATCAGAGACTACACATAGATGAAATTCAGAAAGTGATGTAGTCTCGACACATTCCGAAGTTTCTGACTCCAGCTTAATTTTCAGCTCCTCCTTCCTTAATGGTAAATATTTAGGATCTGGGGAAGAAGAGGCTTCAAAATAAGGTTTCTCTCGGTCAATGACAACTACCGAGGTGTTGTCTTGCAAGGCATACACTATTTCTTTTATCATAGAATCGTTTGAATCTTCAAAGTGTGCCAAGAAATCATCCCAAGAGTTGAGAAATTAAGTTGAGAGTGACTTATTTTCCTCATTGAAGTTTGTGATGATCTGCCCAAGGATTCCATTGTCTTTAAAAATGGATGGATGCATGCTCTCCTACTCTTGCCCTGCACAGACAGACCGAGGGTCAGTAGACGAAGCATTGATGTGAAGACTCTATTCATTGATACTACTTAGAAGAGGCATCGAATTGTCAAAAGTGTAAAGCTTAGATGGTGGCCTCAACTAGGTGGTTTCAAATTCCAAAGTCTTAACGAGCAACTCGTCCCTCTCCTGAATCATATCATCATTCAATTCAGGTGAGTGGTCCAAACATGTCTCATAAGAGTTAGAAGGGTCGTTTGTAAGGGGATCATCCTCCACATTTAAATTAGCCATGTTAGATAGATGGAGTAGATCACTATGGTCAACAACTTCCTGAACCTCTTAATCATGGATATGGGCTAAACTTGAGATTGAATCCCAATACACATCATCTTCTAATTCAGTGTAGTACACACTTGGGATGGTATTGTTTCCCTCACATTCTATTCTTAAATTAGGTTGAGGTTCAAATAAACTAACTTCTCCCTCATCATTGAAACCAAGTGTATCATGTGAGTGAAGTGTGTCATTATCATTATATTTGAAAGACACTTATGTATCTTGATCATTCTTTTGAACATTCATTGAGATCGACTCATTAGGAAATTGAACCATATACACATTAACACTGTCCAACTCGTCATTCCAAATTTTAGAGTTTTTCAAAAGCGAGCTAGGATCACTTTCTCGCATTATGTTTCCAGGTTGAGTTGTGGTTGGGACGAACGAGCCTCCACTATCTCATCAATGCGCAAATCACGCGCTTCTAATGTTTTTCTAATTTCTATAAGACAATTCATGTAACTCTGATATGAATCCTCTTAGATCATTTTTGGTTGAATCTCAAAGGGAGGAGATACAAGAGAATAATCATTATAACATGTTGTTGGTTCATCTTTCCAATTTTGATGTGTCCACTAATCATAGTCATACGGATCATAGGTGAGAGAATATGTGGTTGTTGATACATATTATCACACATAATATAATCTCTCATTGTCTTATTCTTATTTAATGATTGATTATAATTCTCACTCCCATAATTCCGACAACCCCAACATTCACACACTATTCTCTTAATCCATGGGGTATAATTGTTCTCCCG
The DNA here is from genome assembly GCF_029962835.1 of Magnolia sinica. Lineage (NCBI taxonomy): Eukaryota > Viridiplantae > Streptophyta > Magnoliopsida > Magnoliales > Magnoliaceae > Magnolia > Magnolia sinica. The sequence goes on along the minus strand of NC_080587.1, from coordinate 44,693,628 downwards.
CATATGATCGTGTAAAGACTTTTTAACCGGTAGAACATTATATTCCGATCGATTCTCGATGATGGTTTCAGAAAAATTTTGAGACATAGGTTGATTTCTATCATAATCATCATACATCCCTTCTTAAGATCCCTTAGTTATCTCAGCATACTGACGTGCCCACTCATGCATAGTGAAACCCTAACTCTAAAAAGAAAAATAAATCCTATAACAATATGGAAAGTAGGTAGAGGAGAAGTTACCAGATTGGTAGATATCCATGTTAGAATCCTGTAGAACAAAACAAAACAAGATAGTTTCTAAAAATAGAAAATCTAAAATTAAAAAGTTTCTAAAAACAAAAATAGAAAGAAGAGTTAATTTCTAAAAAGGAAAGAAATTCTAGAATTAGAAAGAGATGAAAATTAGAAAGAGATTACCAATTTAGAAATTTTTATGTTAGGTTGCTAGAAAACATGAAAGTTAGGTTAGTTACTAAAATAAAAACAGAAAAACCTAATCCTAAAAATAGAAAATAAAAAAAATCTAATCTTAAACTAATTCTAAAACCAGTTAATCTCAAAAAAACACAACCATCAGTCCCCGGCAACAGCACCAAAAACTTGTTCACTACCCCAAGTATAGGGTTGCAACATAGTAATAATCTCGATAAGACCGAGGTCGAATCCACAAGGACTGAACCTTGTACGTATTCTGAAAGTAACTAGAACTAGAACTAAAAGATGATGCATCTAAATCAGAGAATATTTAAGAGAATAATGGTGAATTATTAAACTAAAACTTGTAAATTCAAAGGTGGGAAACTAGGGTGCCAAGGATCCACTTATAGCAATTGGGAAGCTACCTTGCATTGATTCAAGGACACAATTGGAATCAGAGACCTATCTTATCTAGTTCGTAAGAAGAGATTTGTCAAATCTCTGAACTTCTCATGGATCTAATCATCAATAGATGGGAGTGGTGAAGATTTGAAAATGATTCCGTCACCAAATCATGCCCAGGAGACAAGGCAAGCAACGACAATTTACCAAACCCACAGCCAATCATAAGAGAATTGAGAAGATTAGGAAGTTTAATTCCATCACCCAACCATGCCCATGAGACGATGGTGAATAATGAGATTGCCTAATTTCACAATCTCAATACATGAAAAGAAGATATCTTAAGCTATCATAGATCTATTGTAATTTAAGTCACAACAAACCATTAAAAACTAAAAATATTCCTTCATAATCAAACTAGAATCCAAGAGAGTTCAATAAACATGAATCAAAGTATAGAAAAACACCCCATCATGCTACAAGCTTCACCTCTTAGCCCTAGTTAAGAGGTTTAGCCGATCATAGACATGATCAAACTAAAATCTCTTAAGGAAATTAAAGGAAAGAAGAAACTAAAGAAGAAAAGGAAGAAAAACTCAATGGAGACGGCCCACTCCATGGCTCTCTCTTTCTCTTTGCACTCTGCCTTTTGCATGTTCCACCTTGCCTCCACGGTTGCCTGTCTGATGATGCCCTCATGTCCAAGATCTCCACGTCTTAGGATGGTCTTTTGCTCCACGCTCTCTCTCTCTCTCTCTCTCTCTTTTATAGGGGTCTGGCAAGAGTCAGTGGTGCTGGAGTTGGTGCATAAGTGTTTACACATCAAGCTCTCTTTCGCAGTGAAATGCATAAAGCTGGTTGCGCTGAACGGATGTGGAAGAATCCCATGACCCCAAAGACTCGGATCTGCCTCCTTGGTGGCATTCGGCCCCACCTTAGGCTCCATCTGGATGGTCCAGATCGACTGTCCAACCGTGATTATGATTGTAGAATAGCCCACGAAGGTTGGACGTCGGACATGTGTAACTGACGCAAGTTCTTATGCTGAGATGCTCGGTGGGCCCTACAGTGATGTTTGTAGATAAATCCACCCTGTCCATTAGATTTATAGCAAAATTTTAGTTAGGAATGGACAGTTTTGCTCAAGTTTGGTACGGCCCAAAGGATTGAAACCTCTCTCCGTTCATCCTGCGTTTGACACTGGAAATCATGTGTACACGTGCATGGTAGTACTTGGACTCCATGGGTACGGTCGAAATTCTCTCCTAGATGCAATAAACGGTTTGGATTGCTCGTCCAGATCATGATGGTGGGCCAGCAATCATCCCAGTGAACGTTTCTTATAGACGTCATGTAAACAGTGAGATGGGGTCGGTCAACCCACCTTTGACCACAATTCGGGTCAAGTGCATGACGGGTGCACTATGCACTAGCACTGCCAATGGGGTCCACTTGTGACGTTTCTGATAAATCTATCTATTCATCCGCTCTTTCATCCAATTTAAGGGGTTGAGACCAAAATTGAAGCATATCCAGGTATTAGGTGGGTCCCAAATTAGAGATTTAGTCGCTAATCTGTCCGTTGGGCCACTTTCACAAAGATCCAAGGGCTGAATTTTGATGTGTACGGTTAATTTAGGGTCCTCAGGCCAGATATAAATTTTTAACCCAAACAGATGGTTGGAACCCTATGATCTTGTATTCGGGACAATTTTCAGGCCTCTTCATCTTCAATCACTTGATTTCTTGGATCTTTAGCATGTGAATTCTTCAATCTCATCCACTAAGATCCGTCCCTTGCTTTGGTGATTCTTGAGCGTTAAATCCATAATTTTATTGCAACAAAAACATGATTAAAATAGGACATTAAACATTATCATGTTCATAAAACCAAGTAATAACTGGCGTCTAATATGCAATATTTGACCCTCAACAGAGATTGGTACCTAATGTCCACACACTAAGTCCCAAGCTCGACCTCCGGCAAGGTAATGTAAAGGATAAATCTCACCATTCATTCTTCATAAGAGAGGAACATCAGAGATAAAATAGGTAATATCTATATACAAGTAAACTAGGTACTACAAAATTCCAAAAGCACATCATCTATCCACATGATACATATATACATCATATACAATTCAAAATTCTAAAAGTCAAATCAGTCCCCCGACGTGATGCGTAACTCGTGGTCGCTACTTGTTTTTCTTCTTTAGATCCTTTACTTGAGTGATTAAAAGACAAATAAGTTTTATAAGTTAACAAGTGTAAAGTCCTCATGATAAGTATGCAAGATAAATTAAGATGAAAGACATAATGATAGAACTGCCAATAGAGATAATCTATGCAAAGCAATATCTCAATGAATGATGGAGGGTGATTATGTGTGAGATGCATAAAATAAGTGTATGCTAGCCATAAAAATATTTGCCAATACTCCTCCCACCACGGACTTGACCACACTACATCTAAACATCATCATCTCAATTATGATCAATATATTGTTGGTACTTAGGATCCACCAGGGTCGATGCCTATGCACCAGAAACTAGCAATTGACCTCGCTACCCACTAGTGGGGTTACGACTTCTATTGTGTACACTAGTAGCAGACCTCTTTCGCTCTTTTTCTCACCTGCAGGTCAAACCAGTCCCTGTTTACCACCTCAGCCCTAAGGCGGGTCGGACATACCCCTTCTCAACTTGGCCTCATCAGTGGGAGTTAAATTCATAGCCCACGTGTCCACCCGGCCCAACAGTGAGGCATCCCTAAGTACCATTGGGGATTAGGGTTTCTTAACCCAAGGGGCACATCATCCCTTACTATTTTCATATTTTTAGTGTCCCATGATTCAATATCATCATATTTATCACAATTCAATGATAGATTACATAATACGGTTAATCTGTGGTGTTATAAAGAATTAAGATACTAATTATTATGATATATTATGCCATGAAATGTATGTTAATACTACATGATAAACAACTTAAGGTATGTCGCTATGCAGGGTGCAAAATTACTAAAGAATTGCGTACCTGGGTAACCAATCCCTACGTGATGCTATCAATTTGTGGCCTCGTAGCTTGGTACTTTCTACTATGAAGTACTTTTCCCTTCTTGCTTGATTATGGCTAATTAACTTGTAGTCCTCATGATTCCTAAACTAGGATACTTGATTGTGATTTTAATTATTACTCATTCTTATTAACCAACTTTCCTTCTTATGTATGAATGCCCTACTGACAGTTTAATTGCATTCTGCATTATTTGATCACTGCATGGTACTGGGTGGTTTAGGTGCCTAGTATGACTATTCAAGATATCCATGATATTGGGTCTCAAATTTTAGTAATGTAGGGTGGCCTTAAGTCTAATACACATCGAAGTACTCATGGTGGATTATATGGGTTTTGGTTTGGGCTTTGATGAGGAGAACATGTAGTTATTGAGAGGCCTAAAATTTAATTCCATCAGAGATGTAATATATATATATATATATATATATATATATATATGTATATATATATATATATATATATATATATATATATATATAGGGAAAAGGTATTATGTGCTCAACCGCATGTTACCTTCCCATGAGATCGAGTGCTGGTACTATACTAGCGGTTGGATGGTGAAAGTTTCAAAAGAATGGTGAGATTTTATAGGGAGAAAGGTGAGATTTTATGGGAGAGTGGAGAAACAAAACCAATGAAATCGGCTCTCTCTCGCGTGTATTTCCTACGAAAGCTTCCCGCATGAAGGTCCTGCCCTAGAAACCTAGGTGGAGCCTACTGTGGGGTTTTTTTGAGAAATCCACCCCGTCCATCCATTTTCTCATATCATTTTAAGATATGTTCCAAAAAATGAGTCAGGTCCAGGGATTAAGTGGACCATAAGTTGGGGATTGAGCATCCACCATTAAAAACTTCTTGGGAGATGGAGAAGTTTCAGATCAATTGATATTTGTGTTTTCATTTCATCCATGTCTACATGACCTTTTGAATAGGTTGGATGGTAAAAAAACACATCACGGTGGCCCTTAAAAGGTTTCAACGGTGGGTGTCATTATCACTGCAGCTTCCTTCGGTGTGGTCCACTGGAGCTGTGGACATGCTTCATTGTTAGGATCATACCTTAAAATGATCTGAGAAAAGCAATGAACAACGTGGATAAAACTCTTACATCACGTTGGACCCCACAAAGACTTGCCCGGACAGATTACCATCTGGGCAGGGGTAGGACGCAACTCGTGTCCTCTTTCTTTTCCGTTAGTGTGGAATGGGCGGAAACAAATTGACTACTTCGCTGCCACTAGCCCGGTGGTGGTGGTCGTTGCTCTATGGGCCCCACCATGATGTATGTGTTTCATCCATGTCGTTCATCCATTTTTTACATATCATATTATGGCTTTATCCTAAAAATGAAAAGGATATAAATCTCAGGTGGACCACACCATAGAAAAATAATAGTGATTGTATATCCACCATTAAAATCCTCCTGAGGCCACTGTACTATTTATTTGATATCCGATATGTTGAGTAGGGCATACAGACATATATGAAGTGAAAAAATAAATATCATCTTGATCCAAAACTTTTTTGGATCCCAAAAAGTTTTTAATGGTTGAAGTTCAATCAACACTATTTCCTATAATGTGGTCCACATGAGATTGAGAGATACCTTATTTTTTAGTGTCATACTCGAAAATGATCTAGAAAAATAGATGGACGGCATGGATGAAACACATTCATCATTATGGGGCCCATAGAGCACCGACCACCCACCATTGGCTGGTGGCAGGGGAGTAGCCAATCCGTTTCTGGAACAGCCCTGTTTGACAGACGCGAATTAGATATTGACAGGTTGAGTAGCGAGTCCCCTACTGAAGTGACGTCACCAAGTTCTGTAGGCCCCACTATAATGTATGTGTTGTATCCACACCGTCCATCCATTTTGAGATATCATTTTAGGGCATGAGCCAAAGAATGAGGTAGATAAAAATCTGTAGTGGACCTCACCACAGAAAATAGTGGGGAGAGTGATTCCCATAGTTGAAACTATCATAAGGCCCACCATAATGTTTATCTGAAATCCAGCCTATTCGAAAGTTAAAAAAAAGACATGAAAGAAGGGAAAACACAAATATCAACTTGATCTAAAACTTTTATGGCATTTAAAAGTTTTTAATGGTGGGCGTCACTGTCCCACTGTTTTCTGTGCTGGGGTCCACTGGAGCTTTGGATTTAACTCGTTCTTTGGATATTGCCCTAAAATGATCTCTCCTTGATTTAATGAAGAGCCTTGACTTTTAGCTAATAAGGTTACTTACCTCATTAAATTGACTTTTATGAGGCATGGAGTAGGTTAGCTCACACTTAAGTAGATATTTAGTTTAAACTAATCTTAATGGAATAGTTTTAAATATGACCTCATCATTACTTCATTATGCTGTCATTCATATATAATTTCATGGATATTTGCACATAAAAAGTGTCGGTTCATCATGCCATAGTATGCATTTGGGGTCATGTGCCCATGAGTGGAAGTTATCATTGGATTCATCTCGTCGGGGTGGTCATCATGGTATTAATTTCGGTTAATTATGGTCACATTATGAGGGGTGTACCTCTTAGGTACTATTAAGGGTTCTTTTGAGTATTTGAATTATACATGCACGCATTATCAGGTTTTATTTTGGAAGGTGAGTCTCATCTACTAACTAATTAGTCTTATTTATAGGCTAAGTCAGGTATTAAAATTCCCCTCTCCTTATAAAAATTTCCTCCTCGAAATTTCTACTATATTGGATAAATGCAGGCTTCATGATCGAAAAAATGAAATGACCGAAAACCCTTTTTATTGCAAAAAGGATATCATGCATCGGTGATATTTTTTTTTACAATGTTTATAAAGTTCATTAAAACAAGTGGGGATATTTCTTATGAATGTCCTCCTCACATTCCCACGAGACCTCTGCTTTGTTATGGTGTCCCCATTGAACTTTTACTAATGGAATCGTCTTTGACCAAAGGACCTGCTCCTTTCGATCCAAGATACGAATCGAATGTTCTATGTATGACACGTCCTCATGGATTTCGATCGGTTGCCAGTCGATAATGTGCTCTGCCTCTGGCTCACACCTCCTCAACATGGATACATAAAATACATTATGAACACCAGACAGGTGGGGAGGTAAGGCTAGTCGATATGCCACTTAGCTAATCCGCTCTATTATCTCGAAGGGACCTATATATCGTGGGGCGAGCTTCCCTTGCTTGCTAAATCGAAATACACCCTTCATGGGTGAGACCTTGAGGTAGATAAAATATCCAATAGTAAATTCCAATTCCCTACACTGGCGATCAACATAACTCTTCTGTCGGCTTTGAGTTGTGTGCATACTCTTTCTGATGAGCTCTATCTTTTTTGAGGTTTGCTGAACGATTTTTGGCTCAAGCAAACTCTGCTCTCCAACTTTTGTCCAACAACTGGGTGACCTGCAAGGTCGGCCATATAAGACCTCATACGGAGCCATGCCGATGGTCACCTGATAACTATTATTATATGTAGATTTAGCCAATGACAAATAATTATCCTAGTTACCCTGGAAATCCAGTACACACGCTCCAAGCATATCCTCTAGAATTTGATTGAATCTCTCAATCTGCCCATCTGTTTGGGTGTGGTAGGCGGTTCTGTAGCTCAGAGTCACACCCAAGGCTTGCTGAAAGCTCTTCCAGAATTACGATGTGAACCTCGAGTCACAGTCATATACTATTGATACCGACACCCTATGCAGCTTGACGATCTTACTAACAAATAACTAAGCAAGTCGGTCCATGGAGTAGGTAGCATGTATAAGTAGGAAATACTCTAACTTCGTCAGTCAATCAATGATGACCTGGATAGCATCATGACCTCGAGGAGCCCGCGATAATCCCATAATGAAATCCATTGTAATGTGCACCCACATCCACTGAGGAATCTCCAGTTGTTGCAGAGTACCTGAGGGCTATTGATGATCTGTCATGACCCTTTTACATGTATCACATCATGCGACAAATTCAACAATGCAACACTTCATCCCTAGCCACCAATATTGTCTCTTAACATCACGATATATCTTTGTATTGCCTAGGTGGATCGTGAATTTGGACCAGTGGGCATCAGTCAATATTTCTTACCTTAGCTCTGCATCTTCCGGCATACACAGTTGCCCTTTATAGCGAAGTCCACCATCCACACTGATCTACCACTCGGACGAACCATTACCACTCATTTCCTTATGGTGATTGATGATCATTGGGTCAACCTTTTGTGCCTCAATGACTCGAGATATCAGTGATGGTTCAATGGATAAGCTTGTAAGCTGCATAATAGTTGACTGCAAGCTCTACTCAAAATCAAAGTCCCTTATTTCTTCTAACATTTGTCACTGTCGAACCATAAGGCAAGCAATAATTCCTCGTGGATGACAACTGAGGGCATCAACTACAACATTGGCCTTGCCTGGGTGGTATTGAAGAGAAAAATCAAAATCCTTTCACAACTCTAACCACCTTCTCTGCCACAGATTAAGCTCCTTCTGAGAGAATAAATATTTAAGGTTCTTGTGGTTCGTGAATAACTGAAATCTGACCACGTATAGATAATGCTATCATATCTTTACTGTAAATACTTCCGAGATTGGATATCGCAAACAGTCGCTCCATGAACAAATTGTGTTGCATAATTCATTTGACTCATGTGTTGTGCTGCTTCGGGGTGTTCACATAAATCCACGGTAGTGTTGGACATGCTGGTGAATCTCTGTAGTGTGAGAATGCGGGGCTAGTCAGGTTTTCTATGAATTATATCCCACATTGTGATGATCACTACGTATAATGAGTCGTGCACACTTTGCTAAGAATATATTCATGTAGATTGGTTACGCATGCTGGTACCTCTCGTAGTGGTGGAGTATGAAACGTATCAGAAACCTTACATTAATTTTATGAATCTCTCGAATTATTGCTAATCTTAAAGGATAACCATCACTATGAGTTCGATGTTGACCATCTCCAACCGTACAGATGATGCAGGTGATGTACAGACGGAAGACCCAGAGGACCATCTCCTTATGGAAGATTATATTGAATGAATAAGAAGATAGTTTTATGATTTAATTTTATTTATATTTCCGTTGCAGACTCGTTAATGTAATAAGCTCTCATTGAGAGAAAATTTTGATAATTTGTTGAATTCTTTTACTCTAATGGAATAAAAAATACAGTTGATTTTATTCTCTTGAATGATTACCTTCGTGAATGTAATTGAATGTGATCTAAATGGAAAAAAAAGTGTGATATTGAAGCATTCAATTCATTCAATTATTAACACTCGATTTTGTTGACCACGAGTATGCACTCGGGATGTGAAAATTCGTAATGTTACATGGACCAATGACCAATTGCATTAATTACACTGGGGAACAAAATACCATTGCTTTCAACTTTTTCTTAAAGGTGAAGCAATGTTGGGGGCAATGTTGTACTCTATTTCTAGCCATTCTGGAAAAACCCAATAGGAGGGCGATATGTGGTATCGCATGAGAAATAAGAGGTGGATGAAAAGATCTTCAAGATGCTTGGAGCACTTTTTGAGGAATCATAGTCGGCATAAATTCAATTTTATATGTCATTGAATGATTGATGAAGTGATGCGAATGAGTTATCCAAAAGTTTAACGAGTGAAGAGAGAGACACTGTCGAGCAGTTCAAGATATAGAAGACAACCGAGAAACACAAAACTTGGTCAACAGAAGAGGAACAATCATAAAAGGAGAACATAACAAGAGAATGGAGTGAGGTTCTTAGTCTGCTATAACTATTAGAGTAATGAAAGAATCATTTTGAAGAATAAGCTACATAATAGAGCTCTATAAATAATAGATGAAACCTATAGAGCAAACATTAAAAAAAATAATACAATCCAACAATCAAATCAAATCTATCTTTTATCTCCGTTATCTTAGGAGTAATGATAATAAAGTTGCAACAATTCTTAACTATAGTCTTTTAGTTGTAACTCAAATATATGCTTATACACTGAATTTGTCTTTTATCGAATATCATGCCGTTCTTTCAAAAGATGTATTCTTGCAATCGTTCTTTCAAAATACAATTTGTTTAATTTGCACTAGTATATTTAAAGTCCTATATTATGGAAGGCAAAGTGCAACTCATTTTTGGAGGAAGAATCCCATCCTCTGACTATCACTGATTATTATAGAATTTTGTAAGTGACTGCGGCGGCTGATCTTCTCATATTTTAGTCATATACGTTTACATTTAACATATCTGATTATTTTGCCACTTGGGCTTGAAGTTGATAAGTTTGAATTGAGCTGCTATATCAATTCTTGCACGCACACACGTTACACGTGATAGGAAACATTAGAAACAAAACGAATGCCAAGAAATTGAACAGCAACTAATAGCTTGAGAAACTGATGAATGGAGTGGATATCTCTGGTACATCAAGGTAGGCCTCGATGTAGCTTCCGCTCCCAGCGGCCCTATGTAAGCGCGCAAAGGAAAGTCGCATTCCCTTCAACCGGGTGGGCATTAGGTAGGCAGGAGCATCCATGCATGCCATGTTGTGGACCTGATAGGAAAATGCTACGTGAACACCAGCGACTGCAGTTCGTTTAGGCACTCGCTTCACATTTGGCAACCAAGCACGCGTGGACAGATCGCATCCACTCTTCAGGCAATCCATGGCGTCTGGATGCCTTGACAGACTCATGTCAAAATAGACAAGCATCACCATTTTATACCTACGTGGAACGTGAAACGTTGGTCAGTTTTTCTGTGCAACTGGTAGGTTGCGAATTGGCCAACCATACGATGATTTTGGCATAAGGTTTAGGAAAACATATATTAGACCGTGGAGATCGCCTGCTGAGCGGTTCTGATCCAGCGTACTGGCCCTTGGATGCCATATTTAAGGCAAGTGCCAAAAAGAAGTACAGCACTCGGGTGCATTTACCGGTCATCTTCTCAGTGGGCCCATAGTACGGTCCACGAAAAATTAAATTTCAAAGTCCTACGAAGAGATTAAACCCGTCCTCATGACTCATGAGTGATTATACTGCTAAAGGGATTCCAATTTGGTTTGCCAACCAGATTCTTGCTCGTGACTCGTTGGTCAATTGGTTCGAACTAGGGCTCGGTGGGTTATTACGGCCGATCAAGAAACTTAATATTTGTTTTAACTATATTTGTCATGGATAAAATAAGGCCAAAACAAATGTCTGATGCAAATGAGCCGAACAACCAAACTTAATGACTATAGATTGCTTAAGATCCAAAAAATTACTTCAACCTTCTATGTTGACCAATAACTTTAGAGGTCGGTCTTATTTGCATACATTTTGAAGTTAGAGTGCATCTCTAATACAGGCCCTTCAATGTTCTCAAACCAACCAAAACACGCTAGTTATCGAGAAAACCTATAAATGCTCCTCATGCTATCAGTAAAGGTACACACAACAAATATCTCGATTCTTTTACTTCTTCTGTAGACATACTTTGACTTAGGTATCGAAGGGTCCTCTGCCTTCACCTGCACCCCTAGTGCATTCTATTCTATCTCAATTTACTGCAGATGCTCTGCGGCTAGCATGAGATGAGGTAGGATTGGGGTGCATTCTATTCTATCTCAATTAATTGCAGATGCTCTGCCACTCGCATGAGATGAGGTAGGATTGACGGTATTTATGGATCAACAATATTATATAATAAGTAACAAAAACAATTAAAATTGTATAGAAAATGATCAAGAAATGCAGACGGGCCACAATTTTTAGATCTTCTGCATCAAAGGCATGCCGTTTAACTCCTCGGTTGGGCCAAAACAACATGAAACAACCGAATGCTAAAATAACCAATATATCTATTTGTTTTGCATACAGTGACCCACCTAAGGATTCAAACAACCCAAGCTTATGATTAAAAGAGCGATATGGTGTGACCCAGCTAATGGAAGGCTCAGATCTCTCACACGTGCCACAAAATTCTGCATGTATATGGGTGGAGTTGACTAAAATGGAAAAACACCGAAGTATTCTTCTTCTATTTCTTTAAAAAAGAAAAGACGCACGAAAGACGAAAAAAAAATAAAATTCAGTAAAACGAAAATCATAAAAAACAAAATATACGCACACAAAAGTAACTCCTTTTCTTCTTGTTCATTCTTCACGTGGTACTCAGCTTTGTTGTCAGGCAATGCCCAACGCAAAAGAGTATAGTAAAAGATTCCCTTGAGGACCGGCAAAGATGATGACAACACTGGCACCATGTTGCGCAGGTGGTCACAGAATGAGCATTTCGGAAGCAAAACTTGTTTGTACGGGAAGTCGTTTAGCAGAACCTTCAACTTAAAGACTGAGTGAGCAGCCAAGATATCGGCTAAAGCTTGCCTCTTTACAGCTCTCTAGGGAATATATGTGATTTTAAGCTTAGAAAAAACGAAGACTATTCCGCAAGCGATCAGAGATCATAGATCGTGACATCAAAAACTTGATAAGGTTAACTCGTGGGAAGGAAGCAATGACTAAGTTTCTGGGCCGCGAAAGTGAGAGCCAAATTGGTAAGTAATTGTATTATGCTCTATCAAAGTGCAACTGGTATAATATAGGGCATTTTCCTTCCTTGCTTCATTGTTGTAGGCTAGAAGAGCACTTGGAGAGTTCTCGCAAGCCACGGTGTAAAGGATCAAGGGTTTGTCCTTAATCGGTGCTGCTAGGATTGGAGCCTATTTGAAAAGTTTCTTATCATGTCAAAGGCATTCTAACAATCCTTGTCCAACGGAAACAGAACACCCGTTTCCATTAGGCGTGAAAAAGGACAGCAATGGCCTACTACATTCGAGATAAAACAGTGGATGTAGGCGAGGTTGCCTTCCGACTCATAAGTTCTACGAGAGTATTGGATCGTGACATTTCTTGAAATCCCTTATTTATTTATTTATTTATAATTTCAATCTTGATGCTACGGTGAGTGGATTCATAACAGCTACTTCTTGCACAACTTGAGGAAGATAGAGCTAATATGCTAACGATGCTCTTTCGTGTGGGTGAAAATGGACTGACCAAGAGCAACCAGTATGAAATAGAATACACAACATTTCTAAGGGGATAGCTCGGCACCGATAACTGAGCGCGACCCCTACGAGCAGCTCGAGTATCCAACTACTAATGAAAAGTCTGACTTGAGGATCTCAAGTGGTGTTTAATCCGGGGATGGATAAGCAACCCTTCGACTAATCCTTCTTTACTTAAGAGACGTCGAGTGTTGTCACGAACTCACTTGGGTATGAAACACTCACACCCCTTAAACAACTAATTATAAACACAACTAAACCTAAGGAAAAGAAAACTAAATAAAGCAAATAAGAAATCTAGAAAAGATATAAGAGAGTAGGAGAAGTTACCTGATTAAGATTGTTATGCTATGATTCTACAAAACAGACAAAAAAAAAAAAGAAAAAAAAAAAAGGAAGAGTTAGTTCTAGAAATAAATTCAGAATATTCTAACTTAGAAACACAAACGAAGAACTAATTATAATCTTAAACTAATTTCAAAACTAATTAATCTCAGAAAAAACACGGTCGTAGTCCCTGGTAACGGTGCTAAAAACTTATTCACAACCATAAGTGTAGGGTCGCGATGTAGTAATAACTCGGTAAGACCGAGGTCAAGTCCACAGGGACTAAACTTGTACGTATTCTGAAAATAACTAGAACTAAAACTAGAAAAAGATTTAAATTGAAATCTAAATAATTGAGAGCAATGGTGAATAATGTTGATTAAAACTTATGAATTTAAAAGTGGGAACTAGAGTATCAAGGATCCACTTGTAGCTATCAAGATGCTACCTTACTTGATTCACAGAACACAATTGGAATTGGAGTCCTATCTTATATAATTGGAAGATAAAATAATTAAATCAAATTTGAACTTTTCAAACACCTAATTCTCAATGGAGGAGAATTATGATGATTGGAAGGGATTCCATCACCCTATCATGCCTAGGAGATGATGGTGAACAATGAGATTTACCAATCTCACCATCGCAGAAAAAGAAGATATGCAAAGCTATCATAGCATCTATTATAATTTGAGTCACAATAAATCATAGAAAACTAAAAATATTTCCTTAATATCAAACTAGAATTCAATGAAGTTCAATAAGAACAAGAATTAAAGCAAAATAAACATCCCAACACGTTACAAGCTTCACCTCTTAGCCCTAGCTGAGAGGTTTAACCAACCATAGATATGATTAAAATCAAATCTCTTAAACAAAGCATGAAAAATAAACTGTGGAAGAACAAAAACTCTTTGGCGGCTGCTCCACCTTTGTGTATACTCCTTGAGGCCTTTCCAAACCCTAGAAGATACTTTGGATCATCTTAGGGAGTCATATTTATAGTTGTGGAACTCTAACTTTTGCTCTGAATTGGAAAAATCTAGAAACCACCTCAAATTTACGCACTTTACGCAGTTTTCCAAAACAGACTCAGAGTTTCAAAATATGATTTTGCAGGACAATTTCAGGAATATGTTTGTTTTCAGGACAGTTTCAGGATTCATTTTCTTCACTTCAAATCATTGATTTTCTTCATTTCTCACTTGATTTTCTTAGATCTTCGGCATATGAATTCTTCATTAATAACTTCCAAATCTCCAAATATTTATTTAGTAATCTTTTAAGCATCAATCTTCCTTTTGGTATCAATTTTACCTTAAGCTCTCCAAATCACCTCATACATAAAAACATGTATAATTAAATTAATTAAGCACTATCATGTTTATAAAAATAAAGTATAAATAGGGAAAAATATACAATATTTCACACTCAATACACCCCCCCAACCAGCATTTTGCTAATCTTGAGCAAAACATACATGAAGTGATCCTCAATCTTCAATGTTCAAATCACTTTCAGAAAATAATCTTTTGTGCAATCAAGTACAAATGAATACAATCTGAAGAAGAGAGAGTACAATTTTGAAAACTTAGAGTCGAATCACACGAGCAATCAATCAAAAAGTTTCTTTATCAATCATTTAAGAATATAAGTTCATATATCAAAATTTTCTAATGTACTTAGTGAATTCTATTTACTTTCCATAATATATTACTATTTCATAATGTTAGCCATGCTCATTACCTCAAGTTTTATTGAATAATTAAGTACTGATTCCAAACTCATCACATTTTCCTTCTTTTTCAATTTTTAATTTTATATTGACGGTCTATTTTATTTATTCATTCTTTTTAGACATTTCATTCTTTTCTAGACTTTTCATCATACATGACCTTTTTGTCGATCTCTCTGTTTTTTTAACTCGTTCTTTTCATCTTTTTTAGGTGGATAAAATTTTCCAGACTTAATTCTCAATATCTTTCAATGATATACATACTAACTGTTGAGTGTCAAATATTACATATTTTCCCCCATTTATATCTTGATTTTATGAACATGATGCTGCTTAATGTTCTATTTTAATTATATTTGTGTTGCAAGGTGAATTTAAGAGCTTGGATTGAAAAGGATGTTGAAAGTATGGATTTAACGCTTAAGAATTACCAAGCAAAAGATTAATCGTAGAAGACCAAAAATAAAGAATTCACATACCAAGGATCCAAGAAAACCAAGTGAGGAATAAAGAGCATTTAAGACTTGAAGAGAAGAAAATGAACCCTAAAAATCTAACTCCTTCGACTAGTCCCTCGACTAGTTGAAGATTCCTCGATTCGAACTCCAATGACAAAATTCTCTTAATTCCTATCATCCTTGACCAGTCGAAGGATATCCTCGACTAGTCGAAGGTGACCCTCGACCAGTCGAGGGTTATGCAGATGTTGCGTGGATTGAGTAAATTTAAGGTGGTTTTCGAAATTTTCCAACTCAGTGCAAAAGGAGGTGATGCATAACTATAAATAGAAGTTCCCAGGGCATCCCTAGGCATCATCTAGGGTTTGAGGAGTGGAGAAAAAGCATAGAGAAGCTATCACTAAGAGTTTTTCTTCTTTTTACTTAGTTGTTTTTATACTTTTCTTAAGGGATTTTAGTTCAATCATGTCTATGGTTGGCTAAACCTCTTAGCTAGGGCTAAGAGGTGAAGCTTGTAGTATGATTGGGATGTTTGCTTTGTTTTGATTCATGTTTTGTTGAACTCTCTTGGATTCTAATTTGATTATGAAGGAATATTTTTAGTTTTTAATGGTTTGTTGTGACAAATTATAATAGATCTGTGATAGCTTGAAATATCTTCTTTTCCTAAATTGAGATTATGAAATTAGAAAATCTTATTATTCACCATCCTCCCTTGGGCATGGTAGGATGATGGAATCCTTCCTAACCTTCACAATTCTCTTATGATTGTTTGTGGGATTGGTAAATCTTGTTGTTTGCCTTGTCTCTTGGGCATGGTTAGGTGATGGAATCACTTCAGAATCCTCACAACTCTCATCCACTGATGATTAGATCCATGAGAAGTTCAGAGATCTAAAAAATCTCTTTCTACCAATTGGATAAGATAGGACTCTGATTTCAGTTGTGTCCTTGAGTCAAGTAAGGTAGTCTCCCCATTGCTACAAGTGGATCCTTAGAAACCCTAGTTACCACCTTTGAATTTGTTAGTTTTAATAACTTTAATCACAATTACTCTCTCAATTAATTCAGATTTAGATTCACATTTTCTTCTAGTTCTAGTTCTAGTTACTTTTAGAAGACACACAAGTTTAATCCCTATGGATTCGACCTCGGTCTCACCGAGATTATTACTGCATCGTGACCCTACACTTGGCGTTGTGAACAAATTTTTAGCGCCGTTGCCAGGGACTAACAGTTGCCTTTTTCTGAGATTAACTAGTTTTGAAATTAGATTAAGATTAGGATTTTTTTTTCTAGTTTTAAGATTAGGATTTTTCTGTTTTATTTTATAAACTAACTCATCTTTCTATTTTTATTTTTAGAAACTTTTTAATTTTAGAATTTCTGTTTTTAGAAACTGACTTGTTTTGTTTTGTTTTACAAGATCTTAATTTAGGAACTTCTAATTTGATAACTTCTTTCTAATTCCCTCTCTTTCTATTTCTAAATCTCTATTTTCCTTCTTTCTTTTAGGTTTTTGTTAGAGTCTGAAATTAAGGGTTGAGAGTGTTTCATACCCAGGTGGGTCCGTGACAACACTCAACGTCTTTTAAGTGAAGGAGGATTGGTTGAAGGGTTATCTATCCATCACAGGATTGGACACCACTCGAGATCCTCAAAGTCAATTGAAGTGATGGCTTCCAATCAACCAGTCAATCAACCGGAAGACAACCTCAACCTCGGGTTAAGGAAGTCCAGGATGAGAATGAGGTGCATCAAGCACCCCCACCTCGTACTTTGCGAGACTATTTATAACTGGCAGGGGTGAGCACGCCCTCATGCATGGTTTTTCCAGAAAATACGGGACATATAGATATTAAACTAGGGGTGATCCAACTCCTTCCAAAATTCCATGGATTAGAATTTGAAAGTCCATATCTGCACTTGAAAGAATTTGACAAGATTGTAGCCACTTTAAATTTTCCTAAAGTGTCTGAGGACACTGTCAGACTAAAAGTCTTTCCCTTTTCTTCGAAAGAGAAAGCTAAGACGTGGTTGCATTCACTACGTCCCCAATCTATTGGCACATAGAATGACATGATAAGGGAATTCATAAAGAAAAATTTTTCATATCATAAAATGAACACCCTCAGAAAGTTAATCATGAACTTCGCTCAAAAAGAGGATGAAACATTCTTCCAATGTTGGGAGCGGTGCAAGGATCTTGTTAGTTCATGCCCACAACACGGATTTGAAACATGATGCATTACGCACGTTTTCTATGATGGACTAACATCTTCCATGCACCAAGCAATGGGGAATTCATAAATAAAAATGCCAATGATGTGTGAGACTACTTGGACAGACTTGTTGAAAACACACAATCATGGGACACCTCCCCAAAATCAAGCACTACTTCTAAGCACACTCAATCAAAGGAGAGGGGCAGATTATACCTTCTGAAAAAGGATGATGATATCAATGTTAAAGTATCTAATCTCATAAGGAAATTTGAGGCCATAGAACTAAACAAGGATAAGACTAAGGAAATTATTTGCGGTATTTGTGCTTGTAACATTCACACAACTAAAAATTGTCCAACAATACCTACCTTTTAAGAGGTATTGAATGAGAAATCCAATATCGTGAATAATTACTAAAGGCCTTTCAATGGACCTACCTCCAATACGTATAATCCTTGTTGGTGAAATCATCCAAACTTCAATTGGAGGAATGAACAAACTGCTACCCCTCAAGGTTTCTTTAATCAAATTCCAAATCAAGGAAAACCTCAAGAAAAACCGGTTCAAAATTTCACACAAACTTAGGAGCTTACTCAAGCAATATGAGAACTTACTAAATTTATGCAAAAGATGGATTCACGTGTTACGGTTATAGAAAAAGGGATGCTTCCTGCTCACCCTTTCCCCAATCTTAAACTGCAATACGAAATAAGTGATCCAAGCTCTTCAAATCAAATTGAGCAAGCTAAGTTTATCACCACTCTTAGGAGTGGGAAGATAATTGACAAATATATTCTGGTAAGCGCTAAGAAGTTTAAGGACCCAGAAGTAGATGAAACTGATAGACCTAGCAAAACTCCACAAGAGTTAGAACCAAAACTTCAAGGCAAGCTGATTGCACCATTCCCCCAATGATTGATTCTACCAAAACTTCTCTCCAACTCTCAGGATATTTTAGAGGTGTTGAAACAAGTGAAGGTCAATATTCCTCTACTTGATGCTGTAAAACAAATACCTTCAATGCCAAATTTTTGAAAGACTTGTGCACGACCAAAAGATAGAAAAATATTTAAAAGAAAATCTTTTTAATTGAAAAAGTGAGTGCCATCCTAAAGCAGGATGTGCCACAAAAGTACAAAGATCTTAGTAGCCCAACCATCGCTTGTGTAATTGGGAACTATCGGATTAAGCACGCACTTCTTGACTTAGGAACGAGCGTAAATCTGATCACATACTCGATCTACAAGTAACTAGGTCTAGGTGAATTAAAATCCGCTAAGACCATGTTACAACTTGTTGATCCCTCAGTCCGTATACTAAGAGGGATAACTGAGAATGTGTTGGTCCAGGTTGATAAATTCTACTATCCGGTAGATTTTATCCTCTTGAATATTAAACCCACCGTGGACATAAGCACTCAAATTCCCATCATTCTTAGTTTCCCATTCCTTGCCACTTCAAACGCTATCATTAATTGTAGGAATGGAGTCATGAGTATGTCTTTCGGAAATATGACATTGGAGTTAAATATCTTTTTTAACATAAGAAAGTAGTTAGAGGATGAAGACGATCCTCACAATATTAACCTGATTGATTCTTTTGTAGAAGATAAAGCACTTCTGACCTTAACCTCTAACCCTCTAGAGACGTGCATGGCCCCCTCCCATGATTTTGATGATGACATGATTAGGGAGATGGGGACCATGTTGGATACCGTGCCAGTACTTGAAGTTAACTGGTGGAGGCCATAATTTGAAGAAATGCCCCAAACTGATGTAAACCCTCTACCGTCTAACCTCAAGGCACTAAAGCTTGACCTAAAACCTTTGCCCTCTGATTTGAAATATGTCTATTTAGGTCAAGATGAGACATACGCAGTGGTGATTTCTTCCCACCTCAGGCAAGAAGAAGAGAGTATGATCATCTCTACACTCATTGAGCACAAGGGAGCTCTTGGATGGTTCCTTTGATTTGTACTCATCGCATTCATCTTGAGGATAATGCGAAGACCTCCTGGTAACCACAACATAGATTAAATCTAAACATGAAGGAAGTGATTAAGGCCAAGGTTCTTAAGCTATTGGATGTGGGTATCATATACCCTATATCCGGTAGTCAACGGGTGAGTCCAACTTAGGTGGTTCCTAAGAAGTTCGGAATTACCATCGTAGCCAATGCCAACAATAAACTCGTGCCAACCAGAGTTATTACTGGTTGGAGAATGCACATTGACTATAGGAAATTGAATATTATTATAAGGAAGGACCACTTCCCTTTGCCCTTCATTGATCAAATCTTAGAAAGGCTAGCTGGTCACTTGTACTATTGTTTCCTTGATGGGTATTCAGGCTATAAGTAGATAGAAATCGCCCCTGAAGATCAGGAAAATACCATATTCACATGTCCCTTTGACACATTTGCTTACCGAAGGATGCTATTCGAACTGTGTAATGCCTATGCCACTTTTCAGCGATGTATGATGAGTATTTTTCTGACATGGTGGGGCAATATTTAGAGGTCTTCATGGATGACTTCTCTGTCTTTGGTCCATCCTTCAGTGATTGTTTAGAGAATCTTAAATGTGTGCTGAAGCGATGTGAGGAAAAGAATTTGGTACTAAATTGGGAGAAGTGTCATTTTATGGTTTATAAGGGAATTATTCTTGACATATCATATCGTCCAAGAGAATTCAGGTAGATAAGGCTAAGATTGATCTTATCTCTAACTTACCTTCACCCAAGAAAATATGAGACGTGCGATCCTTCTTAGGACACGCTAATTTTTACAGGAGATTCATAAAGGACTTTACTCACCTCTCTCGTCTTTTATGTAATTTACTTCAAAAGGATGCACCATACGAGTGGACCGGATAATACCAAGAAGCTTTTATTAAGCTCAAGGGCATGTTAACCACTGCGCCTATCATGTAGCCACCCGACTGGAGCCTTCCTTTTGAACTTATATGCGATGCGTCTGACTATGCTCTTAGGGCAGTTTTAGGCCAGAGAAAAGAAAAGAAGCCCTACATTTTTCATTATGCAATTATAACTCTAAATCATGCCAAAGTGACCTACTCGACTATGGAAAAGGAACTCTTAGTTGTAGTATTCACTTTAGACAAATTTAAGTCCTACTTGATCAGATCTAAGATCATAATTTACATAGATCATGCGGCGCTCAAGTATCTTCTTTCTAAGAATGATGTTAAGCCTCACCTGATAAGATGGATCCTCCTACTCTAAGAATTTGATTTGGAAATAAAAGATAAAAAGGGAGTAGAGAACATAGTGGCTGACCATCTTTCCTACCTTCATCTCTTTGATTCCCTTGAGACGACATATATAAATGACATGTTCCCTAATGAACAATTGTTCAAAGTCTCACATTCACCTTAGTTTGCTGATATTGCTAATTATCTTGCTACAGGTTTCACGTCGACACATTGGACTGCGCGAGATAAGAAAAAAATTCTTCGCCAAGGTTTGTAAGTTTTTATGGGATGATCCATATTTGTTTAAATATTACCCAGACCAAATATTAAGGAGATGTGTGCTAGACAATGAACACCAAAGTGTCATCTCATTCTATCACTCTCAGGCCTATGGTGATCACTTTTCTGCTAAAAAGACCACGACCAAGATTCTACAGTGTGACTTCTACTGGCCCACTATGCTCAAGGACACTCATGAGTTTTGCAAAGCTTACGAGTGTTGTCAGAAGTTGAGAGCATTGTCTCATTGAAACATGATGCCTCTGAACCTCATTTTGATCATTAAAGCATTTGATTGTTGGGGCATCGATTTCATGGTACTATTCCCCTAATCCTTTCAGAATTTATACATTCTGCTAACAGTAGACTATGTCACTAAATGGGTTGAAGCAATTCCATGCCGGAACAATGACAATCGAACGATCATTAGATTTTTAAAAGAAAACATCCATTCCCGGTTTGGAACGCCTCGAGCCATCATTAGTGATGGAGGTTCACACTTCTTTAATAGGCCATTTGAGAATTTAATGAAGAAATATGGCATTTCTCACAAAGCGAGCACTCCATACTACCCACAGACAAGTGGTCAAGCTGAAATTTTCAACAGAGAAATTAAACACATTTTGGAGAAAACGGTTAACCCTGACCATAAAGATTGGTTAATTCGCTTGACGGATGCTTTATGGGCTTACCGTACTACCTTTAAGACTCCCATTAGAATGTCTCCCTTTAGAATTGTCTATGGGAAAGCTTGTCATTTACCTGTGGAGTTGGAACATAGAGTCTACTGGGCTATCAAAAATTTGAACTTTAATATGGATAACGTTGGCTCGCTATGCAAACTTCAGTTGAATGAACTCGAGGAAATCCGGAATGATTCTTACGAGAACTTGAGAATTTACAAGGACAGGATGAAGGTGTTTTATGACAAGAACATCCTTCATAAATCATTCTTGACTGGCCAAAAAGTCCTTTTGTATAATTCTCGGTTACACCTTTTTCCGGGTAAACTCCAATCTCGTTGGACCAGCCCTTTCACTGTCACTAATGTTTATCCTCATAGGGCCGTCAAGATAGTAAATCCAACAAATGACAATGCTTTCAAAGTGAATGGACACCGTTTAAAGCCATTTGTTGAGAAATTTGATTCAGAGGACATGTCCATACCTCTGACTGATCCTTTCTACTAGGATTGATCTCCTAGTTTGATGGAGGTGTAGTTAGGTTTACTGCTTTCATAGGATTTAGGAATAGGATAATTTTTTTTAGTGTTTAGTTTGTGTACTAACCCATTTTATACTGAGATCCGTGTTAAAGCCTCAAACTTCCTCCTTCAGCTACTACCTTTCCATCACTACTCCTTTTCTTTTCGTTGCCTCATGTGCATTATATGCTTATCTCTTTTACACTGAGGAAAATGTAGATTTTAGGTTGGGGAGTATGGATTAGGCAGGCTAATCAGTTATTTCCTTAGTTTTTGAGCAAATTTGTGAAAAAAATTTTGAAAAATTTTAGAAATTTTGTGAATTCAAGTGATTTTGAAGTTAATCCATGAATTAGAATTATAAGATGCTTAATATTGATGCTTTATGCCTCTTAGATTTTAGTCACTTGGAAGATCCTAAAATTAAGTTCGAATTATTAATCCATGATTAGAAGTTTCAAACATTGATTGAGTCATGATTTCACATGTCACATCTAGCTTTCGCATTAGTGCTTCAATTTGATATTGAAGTGTTAATTTGGTGATTATTAAGCATGGAAGAAACCAACCTAGGAAATTTTTTCATCATGTTTGAATGAAAAAAAAAAAGGTAATAGCCAGCTAAAAAATAATTGTCATCGAAAATGACTACCTATTAAAGATCTTTAAAAAGGTTGACATAATGTGAAAGTCATCGATGGAAAAATCAAAAGCTAGAAAAATAAAAATGAATGAAAAGATGAACTGTAAGGTAAGTTTTGGTTTAGTTTTTGGTTGTCTTGAATGCTCTTCTGATTATCAATGTTATCATAGAAATGAAGAATTGGACCTTTGATTGTGATAAGTCTAGACTTCACTACGCACCCATGGAACTCAATGTTTAGAATTCTTCTAATTAAAGTATTAATGCTTTGAACTTGACTATGAGATTTACTGTGTGCTAGACTTTACAAGGAAATACTGCTCAACACTAATGTAACCTATATTTCTATGGAATGGATTGTCTTCAAAACCGCTTGCGCTTATAGAAATTATACAGTGGTTTTCAAAATATCTTTCGCATGTTTTGCTCGGGACTAGAAAAATGTTGGTTGGGGATTGTGTTGTGTAAGACCCGTGTCCTAATCCGTACCATTCCGTTAGCTTCCGCGGTCCTTTCGGTCAAATTCCAGCAACCTTCGCACATCATTCGGTGTTTACGCATGATCCTAAGCCAGGTCCTGCGCACCGACGTTGGCTTAATCCGAAAGTTGTATCATAGCGACCGCGTCGTCGCCGCGGTTCCAACGCCATGACTTGCGCACCGAACCGATACCCAGGTAAGAAGATGCCGATCAGCGTTTATTCCGAAGAAACACCGCGCGTTGCGGATTTCGAGGGAATCTCTACACAATTAGTCCCATCAATTAACCATAAATGCATCCCATACATCAAGTACTACACCCATTCCCTCTTTTTCCAAAAGTCCACCATTCTTTCCACCTCACCACTCCTCTTTTCCAAATTTCAACAACAACCATACACCTTTACAATTTTTCAACCCAACCCATCACTCCATCACCTCACCTCACCCATCCATATCTTCTTTCTCTCTCTCATTTCTCATATCTCTCCCAAGCAACTCAACCCCCCACACGTCCAAGCTTTCTCTCCCTCTCAAGTGTGGTCCACCTTCCATCTTCCATCTACACCCTCTCATCTCCAATCTCAACCATTCATCTTTCATCAACCTCCATTAAAAGTGAAGGTAAGGAGCTAAGGAGTCCAAGGGAGCAAGGAGAAGGAAGATAAGGTGGGTGATTTTCCATTATTTTAAATTTTTGGGCCCACTTGTTGGTGGGACCCATTTGGATGTATGTGATTTAATCAAGAGGGCTCATAGTGGCGGGGTTCCTCTATCACACCGTATGTCTCTCTCTATCTCTTTCTTTCTCTCTTTCTTTATAATGGTATGGATCCCACCAATATGTGTTACATCTACTCCGTCCATCTACATCAGACGGTGTGGCCCACTCTATTACAGGTGATGATCCACACCATCCACTGTTTGGATGGGTCCAATGCATCTTTATATATATATATATGTATATATATGTATATATTTATATGTGTATATTTTATATAATATATATAATATAATATGTATTTTACATATATAATATAAGATATATTATAAGTATATGCATATATAGTGGTGGGCCATGTCACGTGGGACCCACCACAATGAGATGAGAGTTGTAAATCGTCCAGCGTCCCTGGACGCTGGACGTTGCAAACAGTACCTTATAAAAAAAAAAGAGAGAGAAGGGAGTGGTGGGCCACACATGCAGGCCCCACCTTGATGTATATGTAAAATCCAAGCCGTCCATGTTGTTTCCCATCTCATTTTAGGCGTTGAGCCGAAAAATGAAGTTGATCCCCTTCCTTGGCGGGCCATACCATAGGAAACAGTGTTCCTACCTTCAGTTTATTCCCTGACGCCTCTGTATATCAAAAATAGCTCAATATTGGACTCTATGGGCTTGTATCAAGCCACAGAGACCCATGGCTCGAGTGGATCTAGTGGATGCGGGCCCCAACTATGAAAATCTGCAAAAAAATTGCTTTTCAAAAAAAAAAAAAAAAAAAAAAAAACAAAAAGGAAAGGAGAAGGGCGCTGGCTGCTGACGAACGGATTGGCTGGGGCTCACGACCCCAGCTGTGGGCCCCACCTTGATGCATTTCTCCCATCCAAACCGTACATTTGATGGGTCCCCATAGTTCAGCCGTCCACGCCAAAATTCAGCTGTATATGGAACTCCGGTGGGCCACATCATTTAAAATCATGTAAAGTCATGCCTAAAATATATAAAATCGTTGGTGGGGCCTACCTGAGTTTTGGATGCAAATGAAACTTGATTTGGACCCTTAAAATTGTGGGACACACACAATGAATGGGCTGGATTTGTGAACAACATTTCGGTGGGCCCCAGTTTCCCAAAGTCCAATGACCTTACCAACAGGTTTTAAAGCAGCAGCTGCAGTGACGAGCGGACGGTCGCTGGGGCCTCACGGCTCCAGCTGTGGGCCCCCACGGTGATGAGTTTCGATCATCAACACCGAGCATTTGATGGGTCCCCTTTGATTATGGTCTGTCCCCAAAAATCGGCCGTATACTGATCTCAAGTGGGCCACACCATCCAAAAATCATGTGAATATATGCCTAAAACATATAAAATTATTTGGTGGGGCCGACCTGAAATTTGGATGCGGTTGAAACTTGGTTTGGATGGTCAACCAGGTGAGACACACATGATGGGTGGACTGGATTTGCAAATCACATTACAGTGGACCCCCAGGTCCACGTGACCTTACAAACAGGTTGGCTGGCAAATAAATATTACCGTGGGCTAGGCCCATGTGACCCTATCCACGGGTTGCATGGCAAATAAGCATCCTGGTGGGCCCCCTGGTCCCGTGACCTTATGAATAAGTTGAATTTCAAATAAACATTTCAGTGGGTCGTACCCAAGGTCCAAGTGACCTTATGAATAGGTTGGATTTCAAATAAATATTATGGTGGGCCCTAGGCCCATGTGATGGAGCCATATTGATGTATTTCTGGCCGTTGGGGAGGCCCACCTTGATATATATATAAGGCCCATGAGATTAGGCCCATTCGACGTATTGGTGGCCCGTTGTCGAGGCCCACTCTGATATATTAAGGCCCATGTTATGAGACCCATTGTGATGTTTTCAAAGGCCCATGGAGTATGACCCATTGCAATGTACATGAGGCCATTGATGCGGCCCACTTGACTTATATAAGGCCCATATGAGGCAGCCCACTTAATGAACCTAAGGCCATGGGGACGAGGCCCAATAAGATGTAAATAGGTCCATTACAATATGTGATTCATGGAAGGCCATTCCTTGGGAGCGATGTTGGTTTGACGTCCACATTGATAATGTTGGTTAAATGTCCGCATTATAGCTCTCCCTAAGGCCCACTGATAGGCCCATAATTATGGTAAGTAGGCCGTCTAGGGCCATCTCCATTATACCTAAAGCCCATCTCTTTATACATGTTTAGTATAGATCCATGATTCATGATCATTCGCACCATATGTATGCCTGATATGAGGAGTGACCAATCATAGCATATGCCTTCGGGCCGACTGTTTATGGGCTCCCTGATAGGCGGAGTTACCCCATATAAGTGCATGGTACACGCGAGACTGTTGCATGACTGAGAGTGTGATTCATGCACTTGCATTTGTGTGATTGTAGTCACTATATGCCCTAGCGACATCGTGGATGGCAGGATTGGATACCGAAAATACTTGGTTCTAGCATACGGGCGCCATAGATGTCCCTGGGTGAAAATCCCTAAACCCGATGGTACCAGAGGATGACTCCAACGTCGAGACCGAGTGGATATATGAGCGCATGAGGGCCGAATACCAGGAGGCCGCGTCTCCCACTGTGTCGTGGTCGGTTGGAAAGGGGTGTGGCCTTACTCGCCCGAGGGTAGGGGGCAATACTAGGCTGAGTTTGACCAGCTCGCGAATGGGTCCGCTATCGACGTGCCGGATAGGTATTGGCAGACTATTGGTCAGGCGGATAGTGAGGTTTCTTACGCTCACTTGGACTGTGCGGCTAGGAGAGCGACAGTGCCATTTGGAGTGTATTGAACCCCGGTGATTATCCAGAATGAGAACTGTACTGATACATGATGAGGATTGGCATGCTTGAGTTGCATCTCGCATCGCATGGCTGTGTTATGGCCGATAGCATTCATATCTTACACCGCATAGCCTTGGTACGGCTGATTGCATTCATGTGCTCATCACCATAATTCCGCATCACTCTGACCTTGCATTTTGAGCACATTTATATTGCGCACACACTTACACCACCCTCTAAGCTTTCCATAAGCTTATGCACGATTGATGCGTGCAGGTGACGCCAGGACGCAGTCGCAGCCATAGTCTCGCTGTAGTTGGAGCGTGCAGCCGAGCTTCTGGAGTTTTGTTTCTTTTATTACATTGTATTTTCCCCTTTCAGTCGCATTGTACTAAAAAGTTTTTGATCATAGTGGATTTTGTGGTGGTGTTCTTGTGGTTATTGTTTGTGGGTTATACTTTTGTTATGCTCATTATGAATCAGACTGATGACTTGAAATCCTCCTTGTAGTATCCCAGGATCGGAACCTGGTGAATGGGTGCCGGGACCCGAAAATGGGGTTCTACGGAGGCTGTCGGCGCCGGATTCGGCGATCGGGAATTTTGTGAGCCCGGTTTCCGAGTTTGGGGCGTGACATGTTGAGTGTCAAATATTACATATTTTTCTCCATTTATATCTTGGTTTTATGAACATGATGCTGCTTAATGTTCTATTTTAATTATGTTTGTATTGTAAAGTGAATTTAAGAGCTTGGATTGAAAAGGATGCTAAAAGTATGGATTTAACACTCAAATATTACCAAGCAAAGGATGGATCCTAGAATACCAAAAATGAAGAATTCACATACTAAAGATCCAAGAAAATCAAGTGAGGAATAAAGAGCATTGAAGACTTGAAGTGAAGAAAAGGAACCCTAAAAATCTATCTCCTTCGACTCGAACTCCAAAGACAAATTCCTCTTAATTCCTGTCATCCTCGACTAGTTGAAGGCTATCCTTGACCAGTCATGGGTTATGCAGATGTTGTGCGGATTGCATAAATTTAAGGCAGTTTTCAAAATTTTCCAACTCTGTGTGAAAGGAGGTGATGCACAATTATAAATAGAAGTCCCCAGGGCTTCCCTAGGCATCATCTAAGGTTTAAGGAGTGGAGAAACAGCATGGAGAAGCCGTCGCCAAGAGTTTTTCTTCCTTTTTCTTAGTTTTTTTATGCTTTTCTTAAGAGATTTTAGTTTAATCATGTTTATGGTTAGTTGAACTTCTTAGCTAGGGCTAAGAGGTGAAGCTTGTAGAGTGATTAGGATATTTGCTTTGTTTTGATTCATGTTTTGTTGAACTCTCTTGGATTTTAGTTTGATTATGAAGGAATATTTTTAGTTTTTAATGATTTGTTGTGACAAATTACAATAGATCTACGATAGCTTGAAATATCTTCTTTTCCTGAATTGAGATTGTGAAATTTGGAAATCCTGTTGTTCACCATCATCCCTTGGGCATGGTAGGATGATGAAATCCTTCCTAACCTTCATAATTTTCTTATGATTGGTTGTGGGATTGGTAAATCCTATTGTTTGCCTTGTCTCCTAAGCATGGTTAAGTAATGGAATCACTTCTGAATCCTCACAACTCTCATCCATTGATATTTATATCTATAAAAAGTTCCGAGATCTGACAAATCTCTTTTTACCAATTGGATAGGATAGGACTCTGATTCCAATTATGTCCTTGAATCAAGTAAGGTAGTCTCCTAATTGCTATAAGTGGATCCTTGGAAACCCTAGTTACCACATTCGAATTTGTTAGTTTTAATTGTTTTAATCACAATTACTGTCTCAGTTAATTCAGATTTAGATTCACATCTTCTTCTAGTTCTAGTTCTAGTTACTTTCAGAAGACACACAAGTTCAGTCCCTGTGGATTCGACCTCAGTCTCACCAAGATTATTACTGCATCACGACCCTACACTTGGGGTTGTGAACACTAACAATTAAAAATTATAGTACTATTCATAGAAAGCAAATTAAACGTGTCTTGTGACTTAGATTAACATGATATTCAAACTTCTTCTTAATCGATTAAATGAAAGAACTTAAGTGATAGTCTTACTTAGTTGATCAAACTCCAACAATTTTAAATTTAATCTCTTATCTTATCATCATAATCGAAGCATTCTTAATTCCGCAAATTATCATTTCCCAAACATATTTTTAGCTTAAAATTTTGAAAATTTTCACAAAATTTGCTCAAAACTAAGAAAGCACTGATTAGTTTACCTAATCCACACCCCCAACCTAAAACCTACATTGTCCTCAATGTAAAAGATATGAGCATGCAATGCATATGAGACAACAAAAAAGAAATGGGAAGTGATGGGGGAGATAATACATGAAGAAGAAGAATTGAAGCTTTTCCAAAGTTCTTAAAATGTAAACGGGTTAGCACGAAGACTAAACAAACTGAAATCAAACTATCCTAACCTAAATCCTATGAAAGCAATAAACCTAACTACACATCCATTAGAGTAGGAGGTCAATCTTGGTACACAGGATCAGTCAGAGGAATGGACGTGTCCTATGAATCAAACTTTTCAACAAATGCCTTGAGACGATGTCCATTCACTTTGAAAATATTGTCATTTGTCATATTCTTTATCTCGATGGCCCCATGAGGATAGGCATTAGTAACAGTGAAAGGGTCGGTCCAACAAGATTGAAGTTTTTCTAGAAAAAAATGTAACCGAGAATTGTAGAAAAAGGACTTTTTGAGCAGTTATAAATGATTTCGAAAGGATGTTCCTGTCATGGAACACCTTCATCCTGTCCTTGTAAATTCTCGAGCTCTCATAAGCGTCATTCTGGATTTCTTCGAGTTCATTCAATTGAAGTTTATGCAATGAGCTAGTGTTGTCTAAATTAAAGTTTAAAATTTTGACAGCCCAGTAGGCTCTATGCTCCAACTCTACAGGTAAGTGGTAAGCTTTCCCATAGATGAGTCTAAAGGGAGACATTTCAATGGGGCTCTTAAAAGTTGTACGGTAAGCCCATAAGGCATCAATCAAGCGAATTGACCAATCCTTACTATCAAGGTTAACCATTTTTTCTAGAATTTGTTTAATTTTTCTATTGAAAATCTTAGCTTTTTCGCTTGTTTGCGGGTGGTATAGAGTGCTCACTTTATGAGAGATGTCATATTTCTTCATTAAGTTCTCAAATGGCCTATTACAAAAGTGTGTACTTCCATCACTAATGATGGCCTGATGCGTTCTGAACTGGGAAAGGATATTTTCTTTTAAGAATCTAATCATCATTTTATGATCATTGTTCCAGCTTGAGATCGCTTCAACCTTGTTAATGACATAGTCTACTGCCAACAATATGTAAATATTTCCAAAGGATTGGGGGAATGGCCCCATGAAATCAATGCCCCAGCAATCAAATGCCTCAATGATAAGAATTGGGTTTAGTGACATTATATTTTGATGGGACAAACCTCCCAATTTCTGACAACGCTCACAAGCTTTGCAAAACTCATGAGTATCTTTGAAC
This sequence comes from Magnolia sinica, assembly GCF_029962835.1. NCBI lineage: Eukaryota > Viridiplantae > Streptophyta > Magnoliopsida > Magnoliales > Magnoliaceae > Magnolia > Magnolia sinica. The sequence continues at coordinate 44,663,009 of NC_080587.1, read as the reverse complement.
ATCGTGGGCTAGTAAAAGCCGCAATGCAGAATTTTGGCCATGGTCTTTTTAGAAGAAAAATGACCACCACTGGCCTAAGAATGATAAAAGGAGATGACACTCTGATGTTCATTGTCTAGCACACATCTCCTTAGAATTTAGTATGGGCAATATTTAAATAAATAAAGATCGTCCCAATAGAACTTACGTACCTCAACGAAGAATTGTTTCTTATCTTGCATAGTCCAATGTGTCAGCGTGAAACCTGTGGTAAGATAATTGGCAATGTCAGCAAACCAAGGTAGTTGGAGAGTTTAAACAGTCATTCGTCAGGGAATATGTCGTTTATAGGTGTTGTATCAAGGGGATTGGGAAGATCAAGTCTCGAGAGATGGTCAGCCACTACATTCTTTAATCCATTTTTGTCTAGTATTTCTAAGTCGAATTCCCGGAGTAGGAGTATCCATCTTATCAAGCGAGGCTTAACATCATTCTTGGAAAGAATGTACTTCAGCATCGCATGATCAGTGTAGATGATGATCTTGGATCCGATCAAATAAGACCAAAATTTGTCCAGAGCAAATACTACGGCTAATAGTTCCTTATCTGTAGTAGAGCAGTTTACTTGAGCAGAATTTAGAGTTCTACTTGCATAGTGAATAATGTAAAGCTTCTTCTCTTTTCTCTGGCCTAACACCGATCCAATAACATAGTCAAACACATTACACATAATCTTAAAAGGTATGTTCCAGTCGGGTGGCTGTATGATAGGAGCAGTAGTCAACATGCCCATGAGCTTAGAAAAAGCTCTCTAACATTCTTCACTTCACTTGAATGGGGTCTCCTTTTAGAGAAGATTACATAAAAGATGAGAGGGATGACTAAAGTCCTTTATGAATCGTCTATAAAATTCGGCGTGTCCTAAAAAGGTTCACACGTCACGTATGCTCTTGGGTGGAGGCAGGTTAGAGATAAGGTCAATTTTAGCCTTATCTACCTCAATTCCCTTGGATGAAATTATGTGTCCAAGAACAATTCCCTTAGGAACCATGAAATGACACTTCTCCCAATTCAGAATCTAATTTTTTTCCTCACATCACTTCAGCATATTTTCCAGATTTTGCAGACACTCGCTGAAGGATGGACTAAAGACAAAGAAGTCGTCCATGAAGACCTCTAAATATTACCCCACCATGTTAGGAAAAATACTCAACATGCATTGTTGAAAAGTGGCGGGGGCATTACACAGACCGAATGACATCCTTTAGTAAGTAAAAGTGTCAAAGGGACATGTGAATGTTATCTTTTCTTAATCTTCAAGGGCTATCTCTATCTAGTTGTAGCTTAAATATCCATCAAGGAAGCAATAGTAAGAATTACCAGCTAGCCTTTCCAAAATTTGATCAATGAAGGGCAAAGGAAAGTGGTCATTCCTTGTGACAGTATTCAATTTTCTGTAGTTAATACACATTTTCCAACAAGTAGTGACTCTATTTGGCATGATTTCATTATCAGCATTGGCTACGATGGTGATTCCGGACTTCTTAGGAACCACCTGAGTTGGACTCACCCATTGACTGTTGGATATAGGGTATATGATACCCACATTTAACAAATTAAGTACTTTACCCTTAACCACTTCTTTCATGTTTGGATTGAGTCGACGTTGTAGTTGTCAGGAGGTTTTCACATTATCCTCAAGATGAATGCGATGAGTAGAAATCAAAGGGTCAATTCACTTGAGGTTCACAATAGGCCATTCAAGGGCTCCTTTTTGCTCAATGAGAGTGGAGATAAGCGCACTCTCTTATTCTTTCTTAAGGTGGAAAGAAATCACCACCGGGTATATCTGATCCTGACCTAAAAATACATATTGAAGATCAGAGGGCATAAGTTTTATGTCAAGCTTCGGCGCTTTGAGGTTAGACGGTAGAGGCACTACATCGGTTTGAGGTAATTCTTTAAATTGTGGCCTCCACTAGTTAACTTCGAGTACCAGCGTAGCAACAAGCATGACATCCATCTCCCTAATCATGTCAGCATCTAAATTAGGGGAGTAGGCCAAGCATGTCTCTAGAGGGTCAGAGTATAGAGTCAAAAGTGTTTTATCTTTATGAAAAAGTCTATCAAATTAACGTCGTGGATATCGTCAACATCTTGTAACTATTTTTTCATGTTGAAAAAAATATTGAGCTCCAATGTCATATTTCTAAAAATAAATTCATAATTTCATTCCTACAATTAATTATAGCATTTGATGTAACAAGGAATGAGCGACCAATGATGGGAATTTGGGTGCTCATATCGACAATGGGTTGAGTATCCAAGACAATAAAGTCTACTGGATAGTAAACTTTATCAACCTGGACTAACACATCCTCAATCATCTCTCTCGGTACACAGACTGAGCGATCTGTAAGTTGTAATGTGGTCCTGGGGGGTTTTAATTCACCTAAACCCAATTGTTCGTATACCGAGAAAGGAATTAAATTAACACTTGCTTCTAAGTCATGAAGTGCGTGCTCAGTCTAATGATTGTCTATTATACAAGTGATAGTTGGGTTACTAGGATCTTTATATTTTTGTGGCACATCTTGCTTGAGGATGACACTCACTTTTTTTGTCAAAAAAATCTTCTTTTGAATGTTTTGCCGTCTTTTGGTAGTGCATAGTGTAAGTGCTATAGTTTATATCCCTGTTTGTTGTCAAATTTGTGGTGCCAAAATCACTGTTATGTTATATATAACCTGCGCCAAAATCACTGTTATGTTATATATAACCTGCTTAAGTGAAGCTCTCTCAAGGATCAATATACATGAACAAGCTAAGCTCACATCAAGCAAAGCTCTCAAGTACAAGACTCAGGATCTTGAATGAAAGAACTGATCACAAGACAAGACTCTTGAATGCAAGAACTGCTCACAAGACTCAAGCTGAAAAGAAAAAGAAAGTACAAGGCAAGACTCAAGCTGAACTCAAGACTCAAGTTGAAAGTCAAGCTGAACTCAAGACTCAAGCTGAAACTCAAGCCACTTTCATGATTGAGCTACTTCAAGGTTTAGTCTACATCAAGACTTCAAGGCTCATTCTTCATGGTCTCTTGTTTCAATGTCCATACTTCATGATTGAGGTTTGTTTGACCATAGGATGACCTTAGAAGTAGGTCATTTCGGATACATAAACCGAATGTTATTTTACATGTGATTGGTCTGTTCTTCGACTAGTCCTAGGGCTTCTTCGACTAGTCCTAGACTTGCTTCGACCAGTCTAAGAACCTCGATCAATCGTAAGTTTGTTACAAATTCCGAATAAAATCATAGCCTTCGACTAGTCACGGAACTGCTCGACCACCGTAGGAACAGTGTTTACGCATCTTCGACTCGTAGAATCTACGACTCAAGTCCAGAACTTTGCAGGACCTACGACTCCGAAGGAAACCTACGACCAGTCGTAGGTGACCTACGACCAGTCGTAGGAGGGCTACGACCAGTCGTAGAACTGTCTGCGCTTATCCCGCCTAATCTTTCAAATATCTGTTATGGCTTCGACTAGTCGAAGAGCACTCTAGACCAGTCGAAGACCTGATCTTCTCACCTATAAATAGTGCACGAATCTCAGAAGAAATCATCGATTTAATTATAGTATTCAAGCCAATCTTCGTCGAACTTCTGAGAGATAATTTTGTGCTCCATTTAAGCTAAGTGTGCTTATTTAATATCTTCTTTCCTTAGCTTTATTTTAATTGATTTTGTTTCTGTTATTCCAATCTGATTTGAAAAGAGGAATTGTTATTCCCTTTCTTTGGAATCAAAATCAATTAAGGCAAGCCCTGTTTGGTTTAATTTAAAATCAATTAGATCTAGAACCATTGTAATCGAGTACTGGACATTGAACTTGGACATTCAATCATCTACTTTGATTTGGTTCTACCGGGCTGCTACAACGAAGAAGATATTCAGGTATTTTACATATTGTAAATTCCTTTCTATTATTTTGGTTTCTTTCAAGATTTGCCAGAAAAATCTTGTTATATTGGTTATCTGAGGAGAGCCAGGAAAACTCAGAAGTGGGGGTTTTTTTTAATTGTGTAAGCCCACATACAAAGACACAATTGTAAGGGTTTTGGGTGAACCTGGGAAAACCTATCTTTAGTGAACGCTAATATCCCCTGTGTGATGATATTAGGAGTTGAGTAGCTTTTTTTGTGGCTGTTGTATAACAGTTGGTGAACACACAGGCTAACCACTATAAATCCTTTGAGTTGTGGTTGATTGATTTATTCTTTTAATTGTTTTTATTCTTTTTGTGGGATGTATGTATGGTGGTGAATGTTGTAATTATTTCAAGCTTTGTGAGAATATTGTAATAGCTTAGAATTTACTTTCTGCTATTCCTTTATAAGCTTGTTTTTCAATTTCATTTTGAAAGTTGTTCCAGCAAGGTTGCCCTGCCATTTTTATGGTGTATGGCTGTCCCTAGAACAATACATCTTTAATTACAAGTTATTTCAATTCAGTTCATATTTGTTTTTGTATTCCTCTTCGATTTGAGACTTGATACAAAGACCTTTCTAGAAATAAGGTTGTCCTACCATAAACTTTGTTTTTGGTGTAAGGTTGTCCTTAGAATAACGTTTGTATCAACCTCTCAAGATCTGAATTTTGAGGTTGTTTTTCTTTCCTGCATTATTATTTAATTTAGCTATCATTTTCTTTATTATTCCGCTGTTATAAGTTTTTATTTGGCATTGTCCTATTCACCCCCCCTCTAGGACATATAGCTTGGCCTTTTCACATAGATCTTTCAGAAATTTGGCATATAAAGGTATTTGTTTCATTGCATCCAATAGAAGAATATTGACCTTCAGTTGCTTAAGCACCTCTAGAATATCTTGAGAGTTAGAGAGAGGTTTTGGTGCAATCAACCGTTGAGGGAATTGTACAATCGGCTTACTTTGAGTTCTGGTTCTAACCCATGTGGAGCATTGCTAGGTCTATCATTCTCATCTATTTTTGGGTCCTTAGGCTTTTCAGCCCTTACTGAAATAGCTTTGTTAATTGTCTTCCCACACCTAAGAGTGGTGATAGACTTAGCATATTTCATCTGATTTGAAGAGCTTGGGTCACTTATTCCACATTGTGGTTTTAGATTGAGAAGAGATTGGGCTGGAAGCATCCCTTTCTCCCCACTCGCTAAGTGTGACTCAATCCTTTAAATGGACGATGCAAACATTCCCATTGTTGCTTTGATATCCTGGAATGCTTATACCGTATTCTGGTTGAGTAGCTATTGGTTTTGCATGAATTTTTGAATCGTATCCCCTTGAGGTCTCTTTTGATTTAAAAATTGAGTAAGGGCATCATGTGGGTTAACCGTTTGTCCATTCCTCCAACTGAAATTTGGATGGTTTTTCCAGCTGGAATTGTATGTATTTGAGGTGGGTCCTTTGAAAGGTCTTTGGTAGTTGTTTACGACATTTGATTGCTCGTTCAAGATCTCTTGAAAAGCATGAATTGTTGGACAATTCTCAATTACATGTATGTTACAAGCACAAATACCAGAAACAACTTCTATAGCCTTTTCGGGCTCCACCTTCTTAAGTTCCATAGCCTTAACTTTTCTCATGAGATTAGCCACTCTTACACTCATATCCTCTTCCTCTTTAAAGACATAAATTCCTCCCATTTCCTTTAATTGAGTAGGTTTAGAAGTGGTGAGTCTTAGAGAGGTGTCCCATGATTACATGTTTTCTGCCAAATGATCAAGGTAATCCCATGCATCATCGGCCTCTTTATTCATAAATTCACCATTACACATCATCTCTATGAACTGGCGCATTGGTGAAGTTAATCTGTTATAAAAAAAACTTATTGTTCATCATATTTTGTAGCGATGATGTGGACAAGAATTCGTGAGATCTTTGAACCTTTCCCATCTTTGAAAGAAGGTCTCTTCCTCTTTCTAAGAAAATTTCATGATTTGCCTTCCTTAAAGTGTTAGTTTTATGAAACGGAAAATTTTTTTTGAGAAATATTCGAGTCATCTCGGTCCATGTACCGATGGATCTTGGCTTTAAGGAGTGCATCCACGTCTTATCCTTCTCTTTCAACGAAAAAGGAAATAATTTAAGTCGCACTGTGTCCTTAAGCAAGTTTGGGAAGTGTAATGTAGTGACTATTTCATCAAACTCTTTGATGTGTAGGTATGGACTTTCAGAATCTAGTCCATGAAACTTGGGAAGGAGTTGTATCACTCCGAGTTTGATGTCAACGTTTCCAGCATTAAGTGGAAAGACCATGTAAGAAGGCGTACTCACCCCCACTGGTTGTAAATAATCTCGTAGAGTACGAGGCAAGGGTGTATTGTACACCTCATTTTTATCTTGGATTTCCTCAACTGGAGGTTGAGGTTGATTTGCAGCCACCACTTTAATTGACTCAGAGGATCTCAAGTGGTGTCTAATCCAATGATGGATAGGCAACCCTTCAACTAATCCTCATTCACTTAAGAGACATCGAGTGTTGTTACGAACCCACTTAGGCATGAAACACTCACAGCCCTTAAACAACTAAACAAAACTAAACCTAAGAAAAAGAAAACTAAATAAAGAAAATAAGTGTTGAGGGTCAAATATTGTATATTATCCCCCATTTATATCTTGATTTTATGAACATGATACTGCTTAATGTCCTATTTTACTCATGCTTGTGTTGCAAGGTGAATTTAAGAGCTTAGATTGGAAAAGGTGCTAAAAGCATGGATTTGCCTCTCGAAGATCACCAAGGCAAAGAATGGATCTTAGGAGACAAAGATTGAAGATTTTAAGGTCTCAAGATTTAAGAAAACCAAGTGGAGATGGAACGAAGTTGAAAGAACAAGTGCAAAATTCATATTGACTATGTCATCGATCACTGTTCAATGACATCGAAGCTACCATTCGATGACATCGAATACGGGTCGATGACATCGAATTTATGAATGACAATCAAGTTGGTCGATGGACAAATTGAAGACATTTTTTGATGACCCGAGGACTTGTTCGATGACTCGAAGCTTTGCTCGATGACATTGAAGCTAGTTCAATGACATCGAATTTTATATGGATTTTTGACAAAACTTGCTGGACTGTTTTGGACGCACTATCAATTCCTTGAACAATGCTCGATGACATTGAAGACACCTTCGATGACATCGAAGGAAGGTTCAATGACATAGAAGGTTACGTAGTTTGGATGAAGTTACAATAGCATGAAAAAGCATGTATAAAGGGCACCTTCGATGACATCGAAGGCAGTTCGATGTCATCGAACGACTTATGTAGAGTTGTGTAGAATTACGGGGAGTGAGTAAATTTGAGATAGTTTCTGAATTTTTCCAAGGAGGTGTGAAAGGATGTGTTGGACAACTATAAATAGGAGTCCCCAGGGCATCCCTGGGTATTAATCTAGGGTTTAGAGGAGCAAAGCACAATGGTGGAAAGCTGTCGCCAAGCATTTTTCTTTTTTTCTTCCATAGTTTTTCATGTTTTCCTCTAGGGTTTTAGTTCCAATCATGACTATGGTTGGCTAAACCTTTTGACTAGGGCTACAAGGTGAAGCTTGTATTGTGATGGGATGTTTTTATTGCTTTGATTCATGTTTATGTTGAATTCTCTTTGATTCTAGTTTGATATTTAAGGAATACTTCCAGTTTTAATGATTTATTATGACTCAAATTATAGTAGATCTGTAATAGCTTTGAGTATTTCCTTTTCATGCTTTGAGATTATGAAATTAGGAAATCATATTTTTCACCATCGTCCCTTAGGCATGGTTGGATGATGGAATCCCTTCTAATCTTCATAATTCTCCTATGTTTGATTGTGGAATTGGTATATGTCGTTGTTTGCCATTATCTACTGATCTTGGCTAGGTGATGGAATCACTTCCAGTTCTCATAACTCTCATCCATTGAGAATTAGGTCAATGGAAGTTCAGATTTGATCCTAATTACTATATCTTCCAACTGGATAAGTAGGACTCAGATTCTAGTTGTGTCCTTGAATCAAGCATAGTATCACCCTGATTGCTACAAGTGGATCCTTGGAAACCTTAGTGCCCACTTTTGAATTCTTAAGTTTTTAATTAAACATTTTAAAATTACTTCCTTTTATTCCCAATTTATATTTACATCATCTTCTAATTCCGTTTCTAGTTACTTTCAGAATACATACAGGATTAGTCCTTGTGGATTCGACCTTGGTCTCACCGAGATTATTACTACATCATGACCCTGCACTTAGGGTTGTGAACAATAAGAAATCTAGAAAAGATAAGAGAGATTAGGAGAGAAGTTACCCAATTAAGATTGTTATGCTAGGGTTATATAAAACAAAAAACAAAGTTAGTTCTAGAAGTAAATTCAGAAAATTCCAACCTAGAAACATAAAAGGAGAACTAATCCTAATCTTAAACTAATTCCAAAACTAATTAATCTAAAAAAAATGCAGTCGTAGTCCCCTGTAACGGCGCCAAAAACTTGTTCACAACCCCAAGTGTAGGGTCGCGATGTAGTTAACTAGAAGTAAAACTAGAAAAAGATCTAAATTGAAATCTGAATAATTGAAAGTAATAGTGAATAATGTTGATTAAAACTTATGAATTTAAAGGTGGGAATTAGGGTGTCAAGGATCCACTTGTAGCTATCAAGATGCTACCTTACTTGATTCAAGGAACACAATTGGAATTGGAGTCTCATCCTATCCAATTGGAATATAAAATAATTAAATCAAATCTGAACTTTTCATTGACCTAATTCTCAATGGAAGAGAATTGTGATAATTGGAAGGGATTTCATCACCTTACCATGCCCAGGAGATGATGGTGAACAATGGGATTTACCAATCTCACTATCTCAAAAAGGAAAAGAAGATATCCAAAGCTATCATAACATTTATTGTAATTTGAGTCACAATAAATCGTAGAAAACTGAAAATATTCCCTTAATATCAAACTATAAATCAATGAAGTTCAATAAGAACAATAATCAAAGAAAAATAAACATCCAAACAAGCTACAAACTTCACCTCTTAGCCCTAACTAAGAGGTTTAGCCAACCATAGAGATAATTGAAACGAAATCTCTTAAACAAAGCATGAAAAATAAAATAGGGAAGAAGAAAAACTCTTTGGCGGCTGCTCCACCCTTGTGTATGCTCCTTGAGACATTTTCGAAACCTAAAAGTTACTTTGGATCATCGTAGGGAGTCCTATTTATAGTTGTGGAACTCCAACTTTCGGATTGAGTTGGAAAAATTTAGAAACAGCCTCAAATTTACGCACTCTGTGCAGTTTCCCAAAATAGGCTCGGTGTTTAAACCGCCTCAAATTTACGCACTCTGTGTAATTTCCTAAAATAGACTCGGTGTTTAAACCACCTCAAATTTACGCACTCTGCGCAGTTTCCCAAAATATACTCGGAGTTTCAAAATATGTTTTTTCAGGATAATTTCAGGAATATGTTTGTTTTCAGGACAATTTCTGGATTCCTTTTCTTCACTTTAAATCTTTGATTCTCCTCATTCCTCACTTAGATTTCTTAGATCTTTGGCATGTGAATTCTTCATTAATGACTTTCAAATCTTCATTTAGTAATCTTTTGAACATAAATCTTCCTTTTGGCATCAATTTCACCTTAAGCTCTCTAAATCACCTCGCACATGAAAACATGCACAATTAAATCAATTAAGCACTATCATGTTTATAAAACTAAGGTATAAATAGGGAGAAATATATAATATTTCATACTCAACAGATTCCCTCTACAATATACACCTATAAAGTAGGAAGATTTCCATCTATGCCACTAGTGCTCAGCAACTATAATTAGAACCTTGCGTACGGTGAAAGGTACGTACAAAATACACATCGTAAACCTTACGTCCAACTAGACCTAGTTGGCCTGCACTGACTTTACCATTGGAGGGTCCCCTGCAGTAGCCAAGGTCTCCACTGCTATCTCCTTTTTACAGGTCATTATGCAATCAAAGGAGGACGTTGAGATTTCATCATCAACAGTTGGCACCTTCTGTGAGGATGACGTTAAAGTCATCTCCATCTCACAAAGGTTCTGTGATGGCCAAGGGAAGGAAGGGAGCTATGGCTGCCATTGCTATAATTGCTCTTGCACCGGCAGACTAATCCGCAGACCAAGGTAGTTCGTCCTCCCAGTACAAGGCTGATTCTACCCTAGTAGCGCATGTAAATAAATCACGTAATCGGGGGGGGAGGGGGGGGGGATGACATATCTCCTTGGAAAACCTAGTCAAGGTTTTAGCCAGCAATATCGATTGCATTATTCAGATGCTGTGCTAGAGACGTAGAACCCACCGCTTGACCATGGAACAAAAGCATCCACAACCACCAAGCAATCACGATCTCCGCAAGTCCCTCATGACTCATTCAGGGCTAGGCAATAGCCTGGACAACATAATCAAGCACCTAACCACACCACAGGACTACCATGCTTTCCGACACTGACCTATGCCACACGTTAGAGAACAAAAGGTGGGGGAAAGCTCCTGAGGTAGTGGCCAAGAACGAGGTCCCTTGGGAGGCCGAGCTCAGGGAGATACGAGACCAAATCGGCGATATTCAGTAAGTGTACCGAACTTCGGTCCTGACCTAAATAGAAGCAATGTTAGAAAAAGAAGAGCCACCATTCATCAATGATATAATGGCATCTCTATTACTACCAAGATTCCAGATGTCGTAAATCACTACTTATTCTGGGACTGGTGATCCAGCCAAACATGTGGAGTCGTTCAGAGCATGGATGGAGCTACACGACATGACTAGCTCGGTGATGTGCCAGGCTTTCTCCCTGACTTTATTAAGAGTAGCGCAGAAGTGGTACAAGTAGCTAAAGCTAAGATCCATCAGTACTTTCACACAGCTCAGTAAAGTCGTTATCACCCAGTTCATTGGTAGGAAAGATAGAAGAAAACCAGCAACTCATCTCCTCACCATTACCTAAAAAGATGATGAGCTGTTGAAAGATTATATCATGCACTTCAATGCAGAAGTAGTACAGGTGGAAGGATACTCCAAGCAAATAGCTTTGACCGCTATGATATCTGGCCTCAAGGAGGGCCGATTTCTCTTCTCAATCGACAAGAATCCTCCAACCACGTTGACTGATATACTCAGCAGAGCACAAAAGTACTCCAATTCGAAAGAACTCTTTAGCTCATGAAAGGCCACTCGGAGCATGGGGAGCTCGACCAAAGACCAAAAACACGAAGAAGAACAACCTCCCTTAGTTAATAATAAGAAGAGGAGATAAAACACCTCAGACATAGACTAGCGCCCAAACAAGTAATAAGAAAGTAGATTTCATTCCTATACTCCCCTGAATGCCACTCCTAAGCAAGTCCTCATGTAAGTGATCGACAAGAAGATCTTGAAATGGCCGAGCAGGATGAAAGCCTGTAACATCCTGATTTCATGCAGCCAATTATACGAGCACCTAGACATATATATCCTCCTTGTGAGGAATACATTGAAAACTTAAGCGTAATGATTTGGTGAAAATGATAGAAGAAATTAAATTTTGGGGATGAAATTTTGTTTAAGGGGAGTAGATTGTAACACCCTGAACTTTTCAATACCCGAGTATTGAAAGTGCTCGAGTCTTACCATGAAATCCAACTTAGTATATACATGTGTATGATACACATTTAACTATCCTAACCTTACGCCTATTCTCTAGCATGAATCTGGCTGTTAGGAATGATCTTCATCCACGGATCAAGCCATCCGACCATTAATTTTAAGAGAGGACCATCATATATCTAAGTATCCTCGCCTGTTCATCATAACTAACTTCTCGGTCAAATATGCACTGCTAGATAGAGACATCTGATCGTCCACTTTGAGTTTCGACCACCCGATTATAGTAACTAACTACTTGATATCTGCATCTGCTTATACATATATTAAATTGAAATTACTATCCTTTCATCTTGTTCACCACCTATGAATATGCATAACCCACCATCAAAACTATAATCCAAGAAACTTACACATGTGAACAGTCACTTGAATCTAACAGTATACATGTTCTGCCTCTGGATCACTCTAAAAAGCTACTTGTGATCATCCATTTACAAAACTAACTGTACACCCACTTACATACATGATCAGAGTACTAACCATTAGGTTTTTCTATTTTTAACATGTGATCTGACCATCCATTATGTTAGTTGATATATGTACATTCCCTTAATTAATTTGGTGAATAATTCTTTATTTATAATGATTTAAATATAAGTTATTTTGTAAGAACTGCTTAGAAACATGCCTATAACCATGTAGAACTATTGGATTTCTCAAAACTCTCATATCAACAATAATTACGAAAATGCATTAACCTAGACCCTTGAATTCTAGATCACATGGTTCTTACGATCTGTTTGATGTAAAATTTTATATCATGCATATGTATCATAAATTAACCATATATGTCAAATTCTAGCCTTTAGATCATTGTAAAAGTGACTCAATTGATAAATCAACTCCTTAATCGTTGATTTTATTGTCCATCAAGTGAAGAAATATCGTGAGTAGTTTTAGTAAGATATTTCCCTTTATATGAACGACTTGGATTACCCATAATATGGATCAAGTGTGAAATATGAATACCTCACCTTGATAGGCTTTTCCTTAGGTGCAAAGTTATCCTTTCTAGGCTTACCAACTCCTTATAAATCTGGATCTTCCGATTTAGCCACTTCTTGCCATCCATCATAACTCAAATTTTGACCACACTTTGGTCTCAAATGACTATGAGGTTATACAAAATTTAGACCTCGATCTATGATCCTACACCGTTGAATGTTGAAGCTAGCTCCTTCCTTTTGGTACAAAAGGTGAAATTTTATATTCAAGTTTTTTCCACCATCGATTAAGAAAAAAAATTTGTCCAATTGTTTTCATATCCTGACTACACATTTCTCCCAAATTTGGGCCATGATCATTAAGTGTGGACTACTAATTGAGATCAAGTTCATTTTAGCAACTGTCAGGAGAATTTTCAAGATAGGCTAATCTAAATTTTGGATCATCAAGAAAATCATATACCCCGACTCTATTTGACGACTCCGACATACTAAATGAATTAGATTTAAAGAAAGATCATCAGAAAAGGTCAAATTAGATAAACCCAATCCATGTGGGATGTGAAACACACCCCTCTCACACGCCCACTCCTTTATAAAAAGGAGTTTTCGTGCCCTTCTCCACTCACACGCCAATACCCCCAACCTCCATGGAGTAGAGAGAGAGAGAGAGCGAGCGAGAGAAGGAGAAGGAGGAGAAGGAGAAGCCTAGACACCCTCTTCCTTCTCCATATTTATATTATCTCCCTCTTGCTCAAGCGATGTCATGATTCATGTGGAAGCTTTCCTACATGGATATCTACCTAAGGTTTAGATCTAAGGCTAAGGTGAGGGATTCTTTTATGCTTACATTAATTTGAGTTGGTATGATTTATCTTATTTTTGCATATTTTCATATTACTGTAAATCCTCCATGTAATTGTTTAGTTTACCATTATCAATTATTTATCCTTAAAAAATTATAGTTAAGGTACGATTTTAATTATGCATGATCTTTATAAATATATGTGGGGTGATGGATAGAAGCCTTACCCTTTGTTAATTTTGAGAGCGACGCGTGCCTCCACTCTATATTGAGTTGGCCTCTTTGTCCTCTCTCCTTATTCTTGATAAGTTAGTCTATTTGCTAGTCTTCTCTTTTATTGAGGAAGCTTAATGCTACTTTTCTCCTTTATTAGGTTAGCCTTGTGCTACCTCCCTTTATGACTTGGGTATGTGTCTTGAAATTCCAAAACTCTCATGTTTCAATTTATTTCCCTTTTGTGCAACTGATGTGTTAGAGGTATCACAACTACTGATTCAAATATTTATCGTGGATGTAATGCGCTCTGAGTAGTGACCCTCTTGGTCAACGTGTAATTCCATGTATTTAGGTAAGCGGTGCCCAAATCGATGTAAGTAATTCGCAACGCGCGTTACATCACTTTCGAGATCGAATGTCGCGAATAGTCCTCCATGAACAAATCATATCACGTAATTCAACTGACTCATGTGTTGTGCCGTGTAACGACCTTGGAATTTTGTGCTAATCTTTCCTTAAGTAGTTGTTTTTGGGGTAATTAGCGCTCTACTTGATTGCTTGTGAAATTCGCATCAATCACTTTAAATTGTATCTGCATGGCTCTAAACGTGCAGATTAGTGAGCGCTACGTTACTCTGAAATCTGGGATCCATCGCTAAATCCAGTCGTTCTGGGGATTTTTTGGAAGATCTGGATCGGACCTAGACCGCGCATCGAAAGTCCGATGGCGATGATCTTAGGCTGTTGCGGTCACTGAGTTGGGCTTGGTCTTCACCTCAAAAATCAAGTCGATCTGATGTTCTGGGTCGATTTGATTGAGTTCGGAGTGAAGAGTGTGAGAACGGTTGGAATTTAATAAGCTTTTTATGAAATTGAGTCAGCTTGCGCGACGATTTTAAGCTATCTCACCGTTGGATTCTGACCCAATTTCACCCTCCGATCAGGATGGTGGCCCATGCATATCCTAGTGCTTGTGGACTCGATCGAGTTTCCGTGACCGTTGAATTGAGTGTGGTCCGCCACGGCCGATCTCAAGAGCCGGTCGGTACGAAAACTCAGCCTGACCTAGATCCATGGTCATGAGCTTAAGTCCGACCTTTCGTGGTTATAGGCCCACCAAGTGCTTCGTTGATCGAGAAAGGCGTACTTTGGTTATTAACCTAAGTATACCTTGACCGGGGTTATTTCCATCATTTTAATGACTATATATAGACCTTAAACCATATCTATCTTTTCCATACGAATTTTCTCTAAAGCTTGCTTGGAGAGAGAGTGGAAAAGAGAGAGTTAGTGAGTGAGATTTGTTGGTGAATCATCTTGTTTCTTCCTTGTTCTTCTTCACCTTTGAATCTTCACTTTGAATCGTTCCTCTGACGATTCTGAGTTCCTTTTGGGGTAAGTTAACCTAACCCTAACCCGTGTTAGAGCTTAGATTAGACTTGGTGTTGTTGTATCTCATTTCTATCCTTATTTTAGGGTATTCTTGCGCCGTGGACGAAGACAACTCGTCTAAATCAGTTCGGCGGTTCTTTCTTTGCTTAAGGTGCGGACTTTAAGTGTATAGGTTATGGTTTTCAAGGCTTTCAATCCCGGTTAGTGATTTATTCTTGTTATGGATGAGATTTCACATGTCAAATGTTATGTTTGCATTGCTTTCCCGATATGCATGTGCTATATTGAGATTTGTGTATTCTAAGTGTATTTATAAAGTACCGTATACGTATAAAATACGCACTTGTGCTTGCCATGATTATTGGTCATGTATGTATGCTAGATGCATGTATGACAACTCCGTGGTAAAGGAAATTGTCTAAGTGCATGTATTCCAACATTCGTCATGTATGTTGTTCCATGTATGCTAAGTGTTTGTAGAAATGCATGAATGATCTAAGTGTAACTGATTACACTAATTGGGGGCGTTGAGAAGTGATTCTCAATACTCCTATTGATGCGCATGATTTCCTTTATGCAATTACATTCCAAGTTATTTAAATTCAAGCATCTCCTATGCTTACATTTATGTTAAGTTGATATTATTCAGATGTGTATGTACCATGATTTGAGTTATTGTTCCATTACTGTTTTACATTCCATATGAATATCTGTCGTAGTGTAGGATGTTTGGGACTATGCCTTAGTCCAGAAAATCGGTAATTGACCCTATATTCGTGGTTGAGATTGCTTTCGCCACGTAGGACGTATTAGACGAACCCGAGCCGTATTAGAGTTGGCGGCGGTGGTTTGGCCACGCGGAGTGTTTGCGCACTCTATGTCGTTCAATTCAACGTGCGCTCGTGCTAGTCGAGTTCGGCAAGTAACCCGATTGTCCGGTGTATGTTAACCATGTATGGACGCTACTGCTTGAATCTAGGGTACCGAACTTACCAGTGAAATCCTAATAACCATGGTACCGATCCGCTAAGACTCATGAGCCGGACATGGTGGTATGGGACACCGTTCTCGCCGCCTACGCTGGGTGACGAGCCTCCCGTAGTGACCAAAGTGAGCAACTAAACTCGTGAGCCGATTATGGTGGTATGGGACACTATATTCGTCCGCCGGCCTACATTGATTGGTGACGAGCCCTTTGTAGTGACCTCGAGCATACCCGGATACCCAAGGAGGTGACGAGCCGAATTGTGGTAGTAAGGGCATGAAAGGCGTGCATTGATTGGTGACGAGCCCTTTGCTACGACCTCAACTATATGATCGTATGAGATGTCAGGATTGACGACCCTAGTATGGATCACTGTTTGGATGGTGATATGAGGAAGGTATCTTAGCTTCCCAATCCTGCCGTATGAATTGGACTAATAACAACTTGGTAATCATATCCATGCACCGCATTTGCATGTGCTTTGTAGATGTGGCGCACTTTGAGGCGATGTCATGCGTAACGTAAGATGAAGACGCCGAGGGTGTACGCGTGAGGGCACGCATCATATTGCATTCATCCTTGCATTAACAAGAGTACTTAGGATTTATTTAATTGTCTTGCTTTATCATTACCGTTTGATTGAACCGATAACATGTTAACCTGCCTTATTGTTCCACCGAGTTGATCACTCACTCCCACGT
Organism: Magnolia sinica; assembly: GCF_029962835.1. Lineage (NCBI taxonomy): Eukaryota > Viridiplantae > Streptophyta > Magnoliopsida > Magnoliales > Magnoliaceae > Magnolia > Magnolia sinica. The sequence continues at coordinate 44,646,277 of NC_080587.1, read as the reverse complement.
TTCGGGCGGTGTTTCACACCCACCGACTGGTTAGGCCCCGATGTTCGCAGATGTGGATTGCGACCCGAGGCGGAAGCGGGAGCCGGATGACGACGAGTGCCTTCTCCTATATGCGGTTTGGACGGGTTCTAGCGAGCCTCCTGGCGCGGGATCTATGGGATTACTTTTTTGGGGAATTGAAATGATGTAACTTATACTTATAAATTTTGATAAATAACACTTTTACACGATCTGGTTGTATATGTAATTCAGGGACTTACACTTGTACACATATTTTACTATAAGTCTTCCGCTTGCTTTATTCACTTACCCCTGAATCATATCTGCATTTTGGCTTAATCTATCCCATGTTTATGTGCTAATACAGTCAACATACATCATTCATTAATTATGTTGCATAAGTGATGTTTTGGAACTCGGGAGCTGAGTTATGCTCGACCCCCGAATTTCAGGGCGTTACAAGTTGGTATCAAAGCATGATCTGGATTAAACCGGACCTGGGTTATGGTCACACACCGCACGTTGTCACCACTATAGTGTAATTGGGTGCGGGTCTATCATCGCTTTGTGTTTGTGCTCCGTAGTTTCTATCGGCGAAAGTTTCCTGAAAACCTTTACCGAGAGTCTGTCCCCTTACCTGATCACACACAGCGACCCGAAACCTGTTCTAGACCCTCTATTAATGAGTGTAGATGGTCTACCCTCCCATTATTCATTTTTAAACCTTCCAGAAATCGCTGTTTGTATCAGATTTCTGTCAGAATGACCCGATAAGCTTCAAATTACACAAGGGGCCAATCGGGGCATTTTCTGTGGGACCGGGGGAACCACATCATTTGGACCAAGGAGGACCAGGAGGACCTCGCCAAATCGGCGAGGCATCGCCGATATGTCCAGAGACCGGCGATGCCATCGCCGGTTGGGCGAGGGATCGCGGGCCAGGAGGGCCGGGCCGACGCGGGCCGATCGTCCATGAGGCTTGTGTGGCCCACCCCTCCACGGTTTCCATTTTAAAACCCTTCCTTTCATCTATTTCCTTCACAAAACCCTCTTCCAAGCTCTCCTTTTCTTCAACAACCTCTCCAAACTCTCTCAAATCTCTCCCAAATCTTCATCTTCCTTCCATTTTCGTGCAAACCCATCACCCCATCTCCAAATCCTCCCTCCCATTGCTGATTTCTCTTTCTTTCCTCCTCATTTGAGCTCTTGCATCCCCTTTTTGGCTATAGTTGTGTGGAAGCTTCACCATCTTCCTATTTCTCTCTTTCTCTCATTTCTCATGGCCCTCTTTGAGATTGTGAGGGCCATCTTTTTCATTTCTTCCCTTCTTTCCATGATAGGGAAGAAGAGAGCGTCGGTGGATGAAGCCGGGCCGAGCCGCCCAACCCATGCACGGAGGCCAAGAGGTGCCACTGCGAGCACGTCCGCCGCACGTGAATTTCAGACGAAGCGGGACATTGATCCTCGAGCTCCCGTTAGTAGGACCTTGTTGGCGAAATTGTCGCATGGAGTCTATGAGGGGCGTAGAGTCCTTTTGAGGCTCATGTTGATCCGCGGCTCTTTGGTGAGTTCTTCTTGTTGGAGCGCCTAAAAGGGGCTGGTTGGGGTCCCTTGTTCGAAGGCGAGTATCGCGCGAATGCTAGTTCGGGCCTTCTATGCCAACATTCTGGAGCCTTCGCTGGATCCTCTGCAGTTCAAGATTTCCTGTGGTAGCGGTCGAGTTGGAATTGTCAATGTTGCTTTGATATCCCGACTCTTGAAGGTGCCACTTGGGGAAGTGCATGCCCGCGAGAAGAATGTGGACAGTGTGCGCGAGAGGGATCGTCGCACCTCCTTGTGTGGTCGTCTGGTCGAATGGCAGCCGAATAGGAGTCTTTGGCTTCTCACATGACGGACGACTTCCGTTTGCTTCACCACATCTTTACGTTCAATGTGTATCCCAGGTGGAGCAACCGCAGTGAGTGATGGTAGATTTTCTATATCAGGTGGGGCAGGATGGGAAGTTGTGTGTGCCGACGTACGTCCTGCGTCAGATTATTCTCATCGCTCGTTCGAGTAGAAGGACCGAGTCTCTTCCCTTTGGCCGCCTCATTTGCAAGATTGCACATGAGTTTGGCTATAGGCTTGGAGCCGAGAAGCCGGTTCGTCATCTCAACTTGAGGACCCTTGCCGATGGAGGTTGGTTTGTCGGCTTGCCTCGAGGGTGAGGCCGGGTCCGAGAGGTGATGAGAGTTATCAAGGTGGTGCGAGTCCGAGGAAGAAGCGAGCAAGACGAGGAAGAGATGGGGCACGGGATTCGAGTGATGCTCTCCTCCGTGGTGCCGCAGGCGCGAGCGGTTGCCGGAGATGCCCGTCTTACCGGCTTGAAGAAGGGCAAGCCGCTTTACGCCAGGAGATGGTGGATCTTCGAGGCTTGGTTAAGCACAAGTTCAAGAAGATGTCCCGGACTTTGAAGTCTATCCTGTGTTGCTTGCAGGATAAGGGTGCTCCGCCTCCGTCTCCTGACTCCGACGAGTAGCATCGTCGTGGCCGGCTTTGCTTTGTTTGGTGTTTCTTTCTGTGTGTAGCCGTTGTTGGCTTGTAGGTGGAGTTGGTGTAGTGTGGTAGCGGTTAGTGGTTGTAGTAGTTGTGGTTGTTTGAAGTGTTAGATGTTGTTGTTTTCATGCTTTCCTAGTCGTGATTCATGTATTGCTCTATGTATTGCGGCGATTTTGATTAATGGAATGCATGTGGTTTGTTTTGGTGTTGCTTTGTTGTTGTTGTGTGGATGGATTATGTGACTTAGAATCTGGGTTGCATCCTTTGATTTAATGTAGGGATGCCTCCTAAGGGTTCAAAGGCTTCGGCCCGTCTTTGATTGAGTCGCTTGTTGGGGTTCCTCCCTTGAGCGATAGCGAGTCAGATCCTCCATCTCGTGGCGGTGTTGGGTCGACACCTATGGCTCCTCCCATCACACTCCTGGGCCGAGCCATGCACCTTCTTTTGCTTCACCCGTTGATAGGTTTGAGCAGATGATGTTGTTGATGCGGCGGATTTCCGGGGCGAACGGCAGCGCAGCGCCGGGAGTTCCTCTCCCCATGGTGGCATCTTTGCTCGGTCGAGGGGCGACTCCACCGTTTCACCTATGCCTCCATCGGGGAGTGCCAGTGAGTGTTAGTGCCCGCGGCACATTCGAGCGATTCCGCGCTTGAGACCTCCTACTTTTGCGGGTTCTCAACCCAGGAGGCCGAGTATTGGATTGACCGCATCTCTAAGATGGTGAGGCCGTCACTGCTCTGAGGTCGAGCAGTTGAGCTTGCCACCTTCATGTTTGAGAAGGAGGCCGGGTTGTGGTGGGACAGTGTGCTGAGGGGACTTCGTGTGGTCGTGGCGGGCGTTTGAGGCGCGCTTCCACGAGAAGTATTTCCTGATGCCGACATGAGAAGGAGAGTGAGTTCCTTTTCCTCCGTCGGTTTCGGAGTATGAGAACCGGTTTCCTGAGTTGGGGCGGTATGTTCCTTTGATCTGGGCGATCCGATGAGGATGCGGCGTTTTAGGGGGGACCGAGATCCGATCAAGATTTCGTGCGCATTTCTTCATATGCGGAGCTAGTGAGCATGTCCTTGCGACAGATCAGGGGATAGGTCGCCCGCATGCGAGCACCGATGCCTCCTAGGCCGAGACCGGATTTCGGGTGCACCTTTCCTTGGCAAGAGGCCGCGTGTTGATTCTCCTCCTGGGCGTTCAGCGCCGCCCGCTCAGAAGATTAGAGCTGTTCTGAGATGTTCTTATTGTGGGAAGTTGGGCACTTGGACCGTTTTTGCTTTTCCCGTATGCGAGCAGGTGGTTTTACTCCACCGCAGAGGGTTAGCCGTCCGATGCCTCCGGTTATTTCTCCTCCTCCTCTTCGATCCGCGCCAGCTCATCCATCCTTCGGACCTGCAGTTCCGACCTCAGCGGCCCATGGTTCCTCCCCGAATCATCAGCAAGCTCGTGTTCATGCGCTTTTAGCTGAATATGTCTGACTTGGTGCCGAGGTCCTTTGAGGTGACGGCGCATATTGAAGGTTCCGTTTCTGTGTTAGTGGATACGGGTCCACTACTTCTCTTATTTCTTATGGGCGTTAGGCGTTTGGGTTTGAGATCTGTTCCTATCAGTGACGCTTACTACCGCTACGGGGATGTCCTCGCCTTGGGCAAGCGTTGTATGGATTGTTTGGTCGATCGGGGAAGTGGATCGATCCGTGTTGATTTGCTAGTCGCACCGCTTTATCACTACGATGTTATTATGGGTATGGATTGGCTCACGAGGATGCGGGAGATTGATTGTGAAGCGAGATCGGTGACGATCCATGGACCCGAGGCGAGATTGTTACTTTCCCGGTTCAGGTTACCCTTTTCGTATTGATTTTTATTCTTCTCTGTTGGAGAGTTCGGGTCGGCGTTGGTTAGTACGCCGGTAGTTCGAGTTTGAAGATGTGTTTGAGTCGATTCTGGATTACCTCCTCGGGTGAGATTGATTTTGCTATCGATCTTATGCCGTGCGGCGCCCATTTCTTTACCCACCTATCGGATGCCTCCAGTGAAATGGAGGAGTTGAGGAAGCGGATAGATGGTTTGCTAGAATTGGGTTTTATTCGGCCCTGTGTGTCTCCTGGAGCACCGTTTTGTTTGTGAAGAAGAAGGATGGTTCCTTGCGATTGTGTATTGATTATCGCAGTTGAACTAGGTAAATGTGAAGAATAAGTACCCTTGCCCATGATTGATGATCTGTTTGATCAAAGGGGGCACGGTACTTTTCAAGGTTGATCTCGTGGGTTATCCTGGCCAAGGATGGGGGCGTGCGAAGACCGCCAGGACCCCGGTCATTATGAGTTCCTTGTGATGTCGTGGTCTGCGAACGCACCGGCCGTGTTCATGGATCGATGAACAGGGTGTTGGCCGTTTCTGTTTCGATTCGTCATTGTTTTATTGATGACATCTTGATTTATTCGGCGAGCCGAGCACGAGGAGCACTTAAGAGCGGTTTTGGGTACTCTTAGGGAGCATCAGCTTTTCTCACAAGTGTGATTTCCGGAAAGAGGAAGTCAAGTTCGGGACATGTGGTGTCCAAGGAAGGTATAGCCGACCTTGCCAAGGTAGGGCAGGCAGGTGGCAGGGCCTGGTTCGATTCGAGGTGAGGAGTTTTCGGCCTTCAGGATATTATCGACGCTTTATTCGGGACTTCTCGAAGATTGCCGACCGTTGGCAGCGGACACGGAAGGATTTGAAGTTTGCTTGGAGTGAGCGGGCGGAGTTAGCTTTTTAAGGACAAGTTGACGTCCGCCTCTGTATATTGCCGAGCAAGGGGTTAAGTATATTATATATACCGACGCCCTCGCGTTGGTCGGTTGTGTCCTTTGCGGAAGGCGGGGTGATTGCTTATGCTTGCGCTTAAGGAAACACGAAGAGAATTACCCTACGCACGACCGGGAATTGGCAGTTGTCATCTTCGCATTAAAGCTTTGGAGACATTACCTTTATGGTGAGGAGTTCGAGCTCTTTTCGACCACAAGAGCCTTAAGTATATTTTCACGCCGCGTGATTTGATATGAGGCAGCGGAGATGGATGGAAACATTGAAGGACTTCAAGTTCGATGTTTCTTACCATCCCGGTAAGGCGAACCTTGTGGCGTGCGTTGAGTCGCAAGAAGGCTTTGAAGTTTGCGGCTCTGATGATAGCAGAGTGGGAATGTTGGAGTTCGTGCGCGATTTTGAGCGGAAGCACTGGTTGAGCCGTATGAGGTTATCGCACACATTCGTGTACAACCCGTCATGGACGAGAAGAGCTCAGGGAGATGATGAGCTTTTGGTGAAGATGGGCAGCGGGTTGGAGTGTTAGTTCCGATGGGGGCCTACGTTTTCGTGGCTGGTTATGTGTTCCAATCCCTGACTTGAGGCGTGAGGTTCTCGAGTTAGCCCATAGTTCTAACTTGCGATGCATCCGGGTAGCACGAAGATGTATCGATATGAAGAGGTCTTATTGGTGGGACAATATGAAGGTCCAGTTCGAATTTGTTTCTCGTTGTCTCAGGTGCCAGCAATTCCCCATGCCCATAGCGGAATGGAAGTGGGATTTCATCTCTATGGATTTTATTTCGGGGTTGCGGACGAGAAAGGGATTTGACTCTATTTGGGTGATCGTCGATCGATTAACGAAGTCGGCGCATTTCTTACCGATCGAGTCACTTACTCAGACGAGTTGGCTAGGTTTATATCAAGGAGATAGTGCGGCTCCATGTCCCCTGGAGATTGTGTCCGATAGAGACACGCGTTTTACATCTATCTTCGGGACTCGTATCCAGGAAGGATGGGTGTGAAAGAGCACCGCGTTTCATCCGCAACAGATGGGCAGACGGAGCGCTGAATCAGGTCTCGGAAGATATGTTGCGAGCTTGTGTTTTGGATTTCAAAGACTGTTGGGATGATCCCTTATGCCGAGTTCGCGTATAATAATAGTTTCGAGTATCGGCATGGCTCCCTTGAGGCGTTGTATGGTCGCCGTGCAGAGCACCACAGGCAGAAATTGGTGGCGTAGTTTGCTTGGCCCAGTTGGTGCGGGTGACTTGAGAAGGTGACATCATTCGCGCGACTTTAGCAGCCGAGAAAGCGAAGAGTTATCGATACAGGCGTCGACCGCTTGAGTTTGAGTTGGAGACCTGTATTTCTCAAGGTCTCTCCTATGAAGGGAGGTCTGCAGGGGAAGCCGACGCCGAGATTTATTGGTCCATTTCAAGTTCGGATCGAGTGGGAGCGGTAGCCATACCGCCTTGCTTTGCCCACACCTCTTGCGGGCGTGCATAACGTATTTCATTTTTCTATGTTGAAAAGTACGTTCTGATCCTTCGCATATTATCGTTGGGAGCAAGTGCAATTGAGTGAGGATGCCACTTATGTATTGCAACCAACCTAGACAGGAAGGAGCAGGGATTGCGTAGCAAGGTTATCCCTCCGGTGAAGGTGCTAGGTCGCATCATGGGGTAGAAGAGGCTACTTGGGAATCGGACTGAGGTCGGGAAGACCTACCCTCCGATCCTCGAGGCTTATATGAAGGTATGAATTTCGAGGACGAAATTTTCTTTAAGGGGGTAGATTGTAACGACCTTGGAATTTTGTGCTAATCTTTCCTTAAGTAGTTGTTTTTGGGGTAATTAGCGCTTTACTTGATTGCTTGTGAAATTCGCATCAATCACTTTAAATTGTATCTGCATGGCTCTAAACGTGAAGATTAGTGAGCGCCGTTACTCTGAAATATGGGATCCATCGCTAAATCCTGTTTTGGGGAATTTTTGGAAGATCCGGATCGGACCTGGCGCGCCGAAAGTCCGATGGCGATGATCTTAGGCGTTGCGGCACAGAGTTGGGCTTGGTCTTCACCTCAAAAATCAAGTCGATCCGATGTTTGGTCGATTTGATTGAGTTCGGAGTGAAGAGTGTGAGAACGGTTGGAAATTTAATGAGCTTTTATGAAATTTGAGTCGTGTCGCTTGCGCGGCGATTTTAAACTATCTGACCGTTGGATTCTGACCCAATTTCACCTCTGATCAGGATAGTTGGCCCCGGCATATCCTAGTGCTTGTGGACCTGATCGAGTTTCCGTGACCGTTGAATTGAGTGTGGTCCGCCACGGCTGATCCGGTATGAAAACTCAACTTGACCTAGATCCATGGTCAAGGAGCTTAAGTCCGACCTTTCGTGGTTATAGGCCCACCAAAAGTGCTTCGTTGGATCGAGAAAGGCTTACTTTGGTTATAACCTAAGTATACCTTGACCCTGGGGTTATTTCCATCATTTTAAGGCCTTTATATAGTCCTTAAACCCTAGCTCTCTTTTCCATACGAATTTTCTCTAACCCTAGCTTGGAAAGAGAGTGGAAAAGAGAGAGAAAGTGAGAGAGATTAGTTGGTGAATCATCTTGGATTCTTCCTTGTTCTTCTTCACCCTTGAACCTTCACTTTGAATCGTTCTTCTGACGGTTCTGAGTTCTTTTTGGGGTAAGTTAACCTAACCCTAACTGTGTTAGAGCTTAGATTAGACTTGGTGTTGTTGTATCTCATTTCTATCCTTATTTTAGGGTATTCTTCCACCGTTGACGAAGACAACTCATCTAAATCAGTTCGGCGGTTCTTTTTTTGCTTAAGGTGCGGACTTTAAGTGTATAGGTTATGGTTTTCAAGGCTTTCAATCCCGTTAGTGATTTATTCTTGTTATGGATGAGATTTCACATGTCAAATGTTATGTTTACAATGCTTTTCCCGATATGCATGTGCTATATTGAGATTTGTGTATTCTAAGTGTATTTATAAAGTACCGTATACGTATAAAATACGCACTTTGCTTGCCATGATTTTTGGTCATGTATGTATGCTAGATGCATGTATGACAACTCCTTGATAAAAGGAATTGTCTAAGTGCATGTATTTCAACATGCGTCATGTATGTTGTTCCATGTATGCTAAGTGTTTGTAGAAATGCATGAATGATCTAAGTGTAACGATTACACTAAATGTGGGCGTTGAGAAGTGATTCTCAATACTCCTATGGATGCGCATGATTTCTTTATGCATTTACATTCCAAGTTATTTAAATTCAAGCATCTCCTATGCTTACATTTATGTTAAGTTGATATTATTCGATGTGTATGTAACATGATTTGAGTCATTGTTCCATTACTGTTTTACATTCCATATGAATATCTGTCGTAGTGTAGGATGTTTGGGACTATGCCTTAGTCCAAGAAATCGGTAATTGACCCTTTGGTCGTGGTTGAGATTGCTTTCGCCACGTGAGACGCATTAGACGAACCCGAGTCGTATTAGAGTTGGCGGCGTGGTTTGGCCACGCGGAGTGTTTGCGCACTCTATGTCGCTCAATTCAACGTGCGCTCGTGCTAGTCGAGTTCGTCAACTAACCCGATTGTCCGTGTATGTTAACCATGTATGGACGCTCTTGCTTGAATCTAGGGTACCGAACTTACCAATGAAATCCTAATAACCATGGTACCGATCCGCTAAGACTCATGAGCCGACATGGTGGTATGGGACACCGTGGTCGAGCCGTCGGCCTACGCTCGGGTGACGAGCCTCCCGTAGTGACCAAAGTGAGCAACTAAACTCGTGAGCCGATTATGGTGGTATGGGACACTATATTCGTGCTGTCGGCCTACATTGATTGGTGACGAGCCCTTTGTAGTGACCTCGAGCATACCTGGATACCACAAGGAGGTGACGAGCCGATCTGTGGTAGTAAGGGCATGAAGGGCGTGCATTGATTGGTGACGAGCCCTTTGCTACGACCTCAACTATATGATCGTATGAGATGTCTAGGATTGACGACCCTAGTATGGATCACTGTTTGGATGATGATATGAGGAAGGTATCTTAGCTTCCCAATCCTGCTGTATGAATTGGACTAATAACAACTTGGTAATCATATCCATGCACCGCATTTGTATGTGCTTGGTAGATGTGGCGCACTTTGAGGCGATGTCATGCGTAACGTAAGATGAAGACGCTGAGGGTGTACGCGTGAGGGCACGCATCATATTGCATTCATACTTGCATTAACAAGAGTACTTAGGATTTATTTAATTGTCCTGCTTTATCATTACTGTTTGATTGAACTGATAGCATTTAACCAGTGCCTTATTGTTCCACCGAGTTGATCACTCACTCCCACGTTTACGGCGGTGTTTCACACCCACCGACTGCCTTAGGCCCCGATGTTGCGAGATGTGGATGTGACGTCTGAGGCAGAGCGGGAGCTGGATGACGACGAGGCTGCCTTCTCCTATATGCAGTTTTCAGACGGGTTCTAGCGAGCCTCGGTCTGTTGCGCGGGATCTATGGGATTACTATATTTTGGGAACTGAAATGATGTAACTTATACTTATAAATTTTGATAAATAACACTTTTACACGATCTGGTTGTATATGTAATTCAGGGACTTACACTTGTACACATATTTTACTATAAGTCTTCCGCTTGCTTTATTCACTTACCCCTGAATCATATCTGCGTTTTGGCTTAATCTATCCCGTGTTTATGTGCTAATACAGTCAACATACATCATTCATTAATTATGTTGCATAAGTGATATTTTGGAACTCGGGAGCTGAGTTATGCTCGACCCCCGAATTTCAGGGCGTTACATGCCGCCTCGAAGTGTTCATGTAAATCCACAGTAGCGTTGGATACACCAATGAATCTCTATAGTTATGGGATGCAGGGCGAGTCAGGTTTTTTATAAATTATATTCCACATTGTGATGATCACTAGTATGATGAGTTGCACACACTTTGTTAGGCATGCAATCATATATATTAGTTGTGCATACCGATACCACTCGTAGTAGTGGAGTACGAGACGTATCGGAACTCTTACATTACTCTTATGAATCTCTTAAATTATTGTTAATCTTAAAGGATAGCCATCACTATGAGTAGGGCATTGATCCTCTCCAATCGTATAGATGATGCAGGTGATGTGCAGATTGAAGACACAGATGACAATCCCCCTATGGAAGATTATTCTAAATAAATAAAGAGATAGTTTTATGTTTAGTTTTATTTATTTCTACTGCAAACTTTGATAATGTAATAAGCTCCCATTGAGAGGGAAATTGATAATTTGTTGAATTCTTTTAATCTAATGGAATAATAAATATAGTTGATTTTACTCTCGTGAATGTTTACCTTCGTGAATGTAACTAGATGTAATATAAATGCAAAAAACAGAACACAAGGTGCGATTTTGAAGCATTCAATTTTTACATTATTAACACTTAGAATTCTTGAACACAAGTATATATTTGGGCCATGAAAATTTGGGGAATTACATCAAGACATAAAATACATTACAACATAATCGAAAAGTGTCCCGTTAAGTTAGTGAGATCGAAGAGTTTTTCGATGCGATCGAAGCATTATTCGATGCCATCAAAGTAGGTTCGATTCCATCGAATGACCTTCGATGTAATTGAAAAGCGTTAGTAGGTCAGTGAGATTCGAGATTTTTTTGATGCAATCAATGCGTTTATTCGATGCCAACGAAGTAGGTTCGATTCCATCGAATGACCTTCGATGCTATCGAAAATATTAGATTTCTCTTGAAAAGCTTGCTAGACGAACTGGTCCTTTATCGATGCAATCGAACTCTCTTCGATGAAATCGATAACTTACTCATGATGTTATCAAAGATAGTTTGATTACATCGATAATCACTTAGAGTAATTTGTATTTGGAGGAAATAAGCCCAAGGGTGATTCGATCGAAATGAGTTCAATTCCATCGAAAAGTGTCCAGTTAGGTCAGTGAGATTCGTGATTTTTTCGATTCCATTGACGTATGTTCGATACCATCGAAGTATTGTTCGATGCCATCGAAACACTTTCGATGTAATCGAAAAGTGTCCAATTAGGTCAGTGAGATTCGAGAGTTTTCTTATGCAATCGAAGAGTTTATTCAATTCTATCGAATGACCTTCGATGCTATAAAAAATATTAGGTTTTCTTTTAAAAGCTTGCTAGATAAATTGGTCCTTTATCGATGCAATTGAACTGTCTTCGATGGAATTGAAAAGGTCAGGCTCTAAGTCCTAGAGAGGTGGGGCAGGGGGGGTGTTGAATAGGACTATGCCAAATAAAAAATAAATGCAGAATACAAAGATTGATAGCACAATTAAACAATAAAATAACACAAGTAAATATCAACCTCAAATGCAATAGTCTTGAGAGATTAAAACAAACTGAGTTCTAAGGACAACCTAATACCAAAACCCAAAGGCTTATGGCATGACAACCTTACTAGAACGTTTATAAGTATTAAAAACTCAAACCAATAAAGAGGAAAAGGAAATAAACTAAGTTATTACAACATTCACCACAAGTGCATAAAGTAAATTACACCATTCACTACAAGTGCATAAAGTACATTACAACATTCACACACATAAACAAATACAATCATCCACCACAACTCCAGGAATTATAGTGGTTCGTTTGTGTGTACACCAATTGTTAGCAAACAGCCACACAACTACTCCACTCCTAATATCCACACCCACGGGATATTAACTTTCACTATGAAATAAGGTTTTCCAAGGTTCACCTAAAACCTTCACAATTGTGTCTTTTAAATGAGCTTACACAATTACAAAAACCCTACAATGAGTTTTTCCTAGCTAAATCTCATAAACGAAAAATATAGAAAAAGAAATACTTATCTGAAGATTCTGATGTAGCCCAGTAGAACCAATTCGATGTAGACGTATATATTCAATATCCAATCTCACAAATGAAAGAGTTCTAAGTCTAAATGAATTTTAAATTAAATCAACCTGAGGCTAGCTTGATTTGATTTTGATCTCAAAAGGGTAAATCACAATTCCCCTTTTTAATACAATAGAGTTGAATAAAGATCACAAAATTAAATACAAAAAGCTATATATAAAATCTAAAATAAATAAGTAATAGCTTCACAATTTGCAGGAACTTATCTCTCAGAGTGATGGCTTGATTAGGCTTGGAATGAATGAAAAACTCTAAGATTTGTCCTCTATTTATAAATAAAAATTTTATTCCCTCGACTGGTCTAAGGGTCGGTTCAATTGGTTGAAGCACCAACCAATTTTCAAAATTTCTAGCGTGATAAAATAAACCCGTTACTCGACTGGTCGAGTGGCCTGCTCGACTGGTCGAGTGGGACCAGAAAAGCTTGCTAGACTTTGAGTCAAGCACTGCAGAATTGGTCGAGACTCTACACTCGACTGGTCGAGCAGTGTCCACGACTGGCCAAGCCACAACAAAAAATTCTCAAAAAATTCTCAACAAATCTTGGACTGGTCGAGAAATTCTTTGGACCGGTCGAGCCAGTGCTTGGACTAGTCGAACAATGACTAGGACTAGTTGAAGAAAAGCCTATAAACATATACAATGACCCAAATTCAATATGCAATAAATATGACCTAACCTATGGTCAATCTAGTGTCATTCATACCTTGATTGTGAGTTTGAAACATTGAAACATCGATCCCTTTTGATTACTTGAAGTACATGAAGCTTGTCCTTAAAGTCTTGAACTTGATCTAGACTTAAGGTAGTGATCTTGAACTTTAGCTTGCGCTTCGAACTTTTGTTCTTGTACTCGAGATTATAGTCTTGAACTTTGTGAATGTTCTTCAACTTGAATATTTAGAAAAGTTCGACGATGACGTGGACAACTTAAAATGCATGAAGATGATCTTTCCAACTTATCAAAACACGATACAAATTCTAAATGGTTTGGCACAATAAAATTTGACAAATCTGGGTGCTAGATTTCCAATATAGCATTTATAGGAATCGATAACTTACTCTCGATGTTATCGAAGAAGTTTTGATTACATTGAGAATCACTTGGAGTATTTTGGATTTGTTGAAAATAAGCCCAAGGTCAATTTGATCAAAATGTGTTCGATTCCATTGACACATAAGTTTCGATGCAATCGACAATACCCAGCATCAAATTCAGTTTGTTGATGTACTATATGGACTTGTTTTTGATGCAATCGAACCATGTTCGATTCCATCGAAGATGTCCTCGATTGGATCTCGATGCAATCGTCAGGAAGTTGATTTTACTTATATAAATTTCATTAACTTTTATAAATTTCAATATTAATTTAATTTTCTAAATTGGGCACTCGATGTTATATTATTATAATCTAACCCGTTCATAGGGTGAAATAGTCATGGTTAAGAGGAAAACATATATATCAGCTTCATCTTAAACCTTTAAAGGCCAAAGCATTTTTTAATGGTGGGCTTTTGATTCCTGATATTTTGATTTGGTGTGGTCTACTTGAGCTTTGGATCTACCTCATGTTTTTGCTACTGCCAGGAGCTTAACGAGCCTAACAAATGAGCGGAGTGGATAATTCACATAAGTCACGATCGACCCATTACTTAAAGATGACCTCTTTTAGGGTAGGTATGATATGTAAAGGGGCATTATAAATAACTTTCTAATTTCACCCCCTTTATACCGATCCAGATTTGTAACACTAGAGAAGAAAAGGAGAGAAAGGAGGGAAAGGAGGAGAAAGAGTGAGGGTGTGGCTTCTTGGAAGAGGTTGCCCCTCTTCCTCTCAACCTGTCATAACTTCCACAACACTTCTACAACAACAACTAGGGGTAATGTTATGAATCTCCCTTTTACGTGTAGGTTTTGTAATGGACTCCGTCCAATACCTACAAACCCATCTTGCTCATGTAATTGGTTGACAACCTTTCCTAAAAATGACATCCCTAGATGCAGGTCCAAGTCGGAAGAGGTAGGAAAGGGTGCGGACCTTTTTTTGTTACCGCTTATCATACATTATGCATTAGATTAGGATTTCTACTGTTGATTTGAAAATTGCATGATAATTTACATATATTACAAATTATGTCCATAAATTATGAATATTAGTGAGATTTCCATAAAATGCTTGAACGATTGCTAGGTTTGATGTTTGTGTTTTAATCTCATGATCCATACTGAGACAATCCACCATTAACCGTTAGTGAGATGGTTAGGGCTACCTCGATCGTATCAAATACATAGGAAATTAAGCGAGGCAAACATGAAATTCAATGAGCCTCAAAGGAAATTAAGCAAGGCAAACATGAAATTCAACGAGGCTAACACGAAATTGAGTGAGGCTAACATGAAATTTAGCGAGGCTAACATGAAATTGAACGTGGCAAACATGAAATTCAACAAGCCTCAGAGGAAATTAAGTGAGGCAAACTTGAAATTCAATGAGCCTCAAAGGAAATTGAGCGAGGCTAACATGAAATTCAGTGAGGCTAAAAGGAAATCGAGCGAAGAAAACATGAAATTCAACGAGCCTTAAAGGAAATTGAGTGAGGCAAACATAAAATTCAACGAGCCTCAAAGGAAATTGAGCGAGGCAAACATGAAATTCAGTGAGGCTAACATGAAATTCACCAAGGCAAACATGAAATTCAATTAGCATCAAAGGAAATCAAACGAGGCAAACATGAAATTCAACGAGGCTAAGATGAAATTGAGTGACGCAAACATGAAATTCAATGAGCCTTAAAGGAAATTAAGTGAGGCTAACATGAAATTCAGCGAGGCAACATGAAATTCAACGAGCCTCAAAGAAAATTGAGCGAGACAAACATGAAATTCAACGAGGCTAACATGACATTCAGCAAGGCAAACATGAAATTCAACAAGCCTCATAAGAAATTGAGCAAGGCTAATATGAAATTCAGTGAAGCAAACATGAAATTCAACGAGCCTCAAATGAAATTGAGTGAGGCAAATATGAAATTTAGCGAGGCAAACATGAAATTCAATGAGCCTCAAAGGAAATTGAGCTAGGAAAACATGAAATTCAACAAGGTTAACATGAAATTGAGCAAGGCAAACATGAAAATCAACAAGCCTTAATATTCCCATTCGATCTTTCAAATTTTCATTCAATATAAATTTTCCTTCAATATAAATTTTACAGAAAATATCAAATGCTACACATAATACAACATTTCACAAAATTTTCCTTTGTCTCCCATGCCTACAACAAATATCATTTGTAGGTAACACTCAAACAATCATATGCTATTGAATTCCTCCAATCTGGAGTGAATTTTTGCATATTTGTTCCTGCCAAGGTGCGACTACTGCACAATATATTGATGAATTTCATTACAAATAACCACAGTCATAACCATTAGTTTGCTTCGGTACCAATTTCTCTTCTTTGGTGGTCCATACCTTCCCTTTAAGCGTAGTCATGTCTCCAGTGGCATAGAAGAGAATGAGGAGCCCCTTGGTCATCATTTTAATCTTTTGCTTGTACTTCACGAGTGCATTTGTATTTAAACTATCGATAACAACGATCTCTTGTTTTCTTAGATAAATGACCATAAAAACCCAATGAGAATTTTCATGGTTCACGAGTACATAAACCTGTCCATGTTTGACAAAATAATATAACGTTAAAGACATGATAGAATACGTTATAACTAGCATTAGTGATTTTTGTCACGCCCCAAACTCAGAAATTAGACTCACAAAATTTTCGATCGCCGAATCCGGCATTGACAGCCTCTGTAGTATCCCATTCTCGACTCCTGACACCCATATGACAGATTTCGATCCTGGGGTCCTACAAGAAGGATTTTTAGTGTGAATTTTTTTATGAATCAATCATGTCGTACAACTACACAAGTTATCATGAACATGACATCAATAATAGGCATGTCACTCAACAAGTGACCATGAATTATTAAAATAACCAATCATTATGAACAAGATAATTAAATTCCATTTTCTACTATATGGCATACGATAGAAGGGCAATGACAGAGCTGGCATGTGGAGTCGAGATGAAAGAATGATGAGTCAAATGCTGAACATCCCTCATTTCTGTTAGTGCATCTCCACAACACATAATACATCTCCACCAAGAATCACGAACATACCACATATGGGTAATCCACCATCATCACATAAGAGTGGGACAGAATCTTTCATCATCCGCTATCAGAGTAAGTGGAAATACTGGCAAGTCCAAGAATGCTATCAGTCGTAATAAGGCTATGCAATGCAAGGCATGAATGTTGTCGGTCGTACTAAGACTATGTGATGCAAGGCATGAATGCTGTTGACCATACCAAGGCTATGTGATGCATTGCCTATGTAGCCAAATGTCATATACTTAGGATACATCTGTAAAGGATGCAATGCAGTATGCAATATAAAAGAAATGATATGTCATATGCAGAGAATGCAATGCAGTATGCAATGGAAAAGAAATGATAAAGCTGGAGTGTATAGTCGGGATATAGTACGTGGTATCACAAGCTGTGGGGTTCATCACAAGGGACTTCTATCCAAACTAGTCCCATACGTAAATTTAGATAGCTAGACTCAATATGATAAACTCCTGATCTCAGGTTGGTCATTGCGAAGGTACATATAATGATTTGGTTGCACACCACTAGCCTGAGTGGATAGTGAATGAATGAGTCAAATGCTGAATATGCAACTCCTGCTCAGTAAATTCACATAACAGTACCGTACATCTCTGGGATCATCACTAGGGTCTAGTACACTTAACATCAGCTTGCTGCCCCATCTAAGCGCACAACTGGGTAAATGGAAGTGACCTCATTATCCGCCTATCAATATCGGGCTTGGCTCGTCAATAGCGGACCCATTCCTCAACCTAGGTCAGACTCAGCCTAGTCATTGCCCCCTCACTCGGGCGGGTAAGGCCACACCCCCTTTTAATTGACTACAACACAATGAGAGACGTGGCCTACTGGTATTTGGCCCTCATGCGCTCATGCATTCACTCAGTCTAGACATTAGACCATCCCCTGGCCAAGGGGGTTTAGGGACTTCCACCCACGGACATCAAAAGTGCCCATATGCTGAATCCTAAACACTTTTAGTATCCCATCTGACCATCCACAATGATCCTATGGATACCACAGCCCTGATGTTGCTAGGGCGCCAAGCGATCATGTCACAAAATGCAAGATGCATGAGTCATGCAATCTAGTCATGCATCAAACCTGAGCGTACTGCGCGCTTATGTGCGCAACTCCATCTCTTAAGGAGTCTCATAAACAACCAGCCCAATGGCACATGTTATGATCAATCACTCCTCATAATAAGTACGTAAATGATGCGTATAGGCATGTATCATGATGTTATACTAATCATATTCTCAGTGTATCCTACTAAATTAGGTACACTAGCATGACTATCAGATATAAACAATAATTGGCCCAAACATAAGAATAGCCAATGTGACATGAGGGTTCATATATATAAGTGTCTCCAATAACACACTGAGGCCCTATACCTCTTGTGAATACTTAACAAATGGCCACCAGGGCTTGCATAGTATGTACATAACATAAGGTGCATGGGTTATGGTGGTACACAAGTTCTCGCATGCATCATTGTTATCATAACATCATTCAACATCAAATTCATCATCACAACCTACATCATGCAAGCATGTGCATAAAGTACACATCATGTAAGGATTCACAGGCATCGTCAATATCATTGCCATCATCCATCACTATCATACATGCCTTGGGCATTAGTTGTCTGTCATGTCATCCTTACGTTCACCAACATCATATATTTATCATCATTTATGCATCAAGTAAAACATAGTTATCTTGTCCACAATATAATCACAATAATCAATATGTGCATTATTATCACTTGGATATCAAGCATGGTAGTCAACTAGCATGTTTTGTCATAATGCATGTATATATATATATATATATAATATCATCATCATTACCATGAGGATCATTTTCACTTCATGATTAACATAAGAAATGTCATAAGTGTTATAAATAATTACTCATCCATCATCAATGCATATGCTCTAATTCACCATCCATTAAATCATATCTATCATTTCAACTAACAACTCAAAATCATCATTATCATGTTACCATACATGTATCATCATCTCATCCATCACTAGGTGCGTCCTACCTAGTTTGATTTCCACACTGGACTTAAACTACATGCGAGGCATTGGGTCGTATAAATCAAGTGTGAGTCTCACTTAATGAATCAATAAGCCAACCCAAAGGCATAAATGTCCAACCACAATGCTTTCAATGGTGTGGATCTAGTTCCACAACTAAGTGGTCCCCACACATTCCACTAACTAGAAATAATGCACAATCTCAAATATAAAGGATAACATGTTAACATCTTTCATGTCATATATCATATTAGGCCCACTAACCACTTACACAACAAACCAAGAAAAAGCCCAATTATCCATTTTATGCATTGTAAAATAGGTCTCTCTAACCATGGTCCACTTGACTAAAGGTAGTATGAAAGGCATGCTGCCTAGTAGGCAATAGGCCTACCAACAGGCTCAAGGAAGGTTACCATTGTAGGTTTCTCATTCCCTAATGATTTCTCTTAGTGTTGGGCCCACTTGGGCCTTGGGGTTGCATCATTTAAATGGGCCCAAGGCCACCTATGTCTTTAAAGAATATTTAGACAGCAAGATCTATCCACTAAATATTTTACAAGTTATATAACACCCATTTACAAAACATACTAGGTGGACCTAATTACATGAAAGGTAAGGCTCATACAAGATAGCTCATACTAGATGGCCCACTTAAGGGTTTTAAGCCCAAAAATATTTGAGAGTTATTTTTCAATGTTTAGGTGTTGCATTAAATGCTTTAAGAGGTTGGTGGACCCTACCGATGTGGCCCCACATAAATTCTATATAAAACAAACTTTTGGCACAGGTTGGTTCTGGGTCGTTTTAGAGTCAAATTCATGATCACGTGGGACCTACATATGGTGAAAGAAAATAACCACCTGGTAGTTCTATGTATGTGATTTATAAAGTATAAGGCATGCCTCATTGGTTGGGTGAGTACAATTTACAGTGATGGCCTAAACATGGGTACTTGGAGAAACTGTGCAGAAAATATAGTGCAGAATTAATTTTGGCCCGATCTTGAGTATGTGCCATGATCACAGGGGATTACCTTTCAGTGTCCCATTAGGTGCCCTTGGTTGTACTATATATGTACTTCAAAAATTATTATCTGGGACCAAATAGTTATGCACACATAATATTTGGTATACGGCCAAACATAGGTATTTTAATTTTTTGCACAACCATGTCTGACCATATTTTGGGATCCACTCCCTGATCATGTGGGGTCTGATTTAGCCCAATTAAAATATTATTTATCTATTCATTAGTATAGGTTAAAGGTTTCAAGTGGTGGCCCACTCATATCTCCAGCGTGTGGTCCACTATAGAGGCCCAAAGTTGGTACAAAATACAAATAATCAGACAATTTTCAGTAATGGGGTCTATCACAACTTAGGGCCCAATTTTCAAATACTTAGGGATCATTCCTGACAAAAAAGGTGGGACATCCCATCTCACTTATATAAGGATTAAACATCCCCCAAATTGGATCCATAACTATAGAGTGTGGGGCCCACTACAAGGTGTCAAAGAGGCTGACATGCAATACAGTTAAGTACTTAGAAAATTTCAACAAACAGAAAGTGCAAAGGAAATGAAGTAGATCCAATGGAAAGTGGGGCCCAAATTCTAGCAAGCCATAGATAAGAGACACAAAAATATACATGGGTTTTAGATTGGATGAGCTAATAAAATGCATAAATTATAAGTGATCCCACACCCAAGTGGGTCAATAAGAGGATGAATGTTATGTACAACATATATCCAACATACACATCTAGTAGCGCATGAAATATATTGATCGAATCTCTATGATCAGATTCTCTTTTGGAAAATCCTATCTAATGGATGGTTTAGTAATACATCATTTAGGTTGTGTACAGGTTTCCAACCATACCGAGCCTTGGATCCATCTGTATCATACAAAACAATTTAATATTTATCCTTACGGAAGTATCTGTCGGTTTAGAATTTTTTAAATTTTATCTTGAAAGAATCTAATCATAGGGACCATACATATGATTATTTACTATCTTAGGTAAGTCAAGAACAAATATCAAATGCATCTAACCATTGGAATCACATGTATCAACCACACAAGAATGGTCATAACAAGCCCCCAGATACATCTTTCGTATAAGGCCAAGATCTTAGCTGTCCAAACTCTGATTGAGGCTTATTATATACCATTGGAAAGCTAGTTTGATTTTATAGGAATCTAATGGAACATCTAGTTTTAATACATTAATTAAAGAAATTAAAAATGGGTCCGTTTTAGGCAAATTGGAATCATGCATGTGCTATTAGACAACAGCCAAGTAAACTTGATGTTATAGATGATTGGACCATTAGATGACTATGAAATTTGGTCAAGAATTAGTTCATATTGTGGTTAATATTATTTCCAATTTTCAACTCCGATCTTAGTATAATTGATTTTATATGAATTTTACAAGTTACTGTCCAGATACAAAAATGGGATTACATGTGAAGGGTATGGATATAATGTTCATCATGGTGGACCATACTGATATGGGCCACTTTACTGACCACCATAGCCATAAATATATGCACATAAGAAATCCACTCTAGTGGGGCCCACGCATATCAAGAAAATAAAAATAGGAAGAAAGAGGAGGATGAGGAGGATGGGAGGAGGGGTGTAGACTCACCTCAATGGATGGATGGTTGATGATGATGTGTGGTCCACTCCCTCTTTGATTAATGGTGGGCCACACCTTGGCCCCACTCTCTCTCACTCTCTCTAAAAATCTTAGATTTTTTTTAAGTATAGGAAAAGAATAAGTGGAAGAGAGCTCCTACTCTTATATAGGGAATTAGGGGTTGAGGTGGCAAGATAATGTGGCAAGTTTATGGGATCTAATTAGTGTTAAAAGTGAGGTGGAAGCTAATGTATGATATGGGTAGTGGATTGTAACGTCTTAGAAAAATCCGTACAAAGACCCAAGTACCACCTCAAGCAAAAATCCCTAAGGACCGTATTCTGTAAAATTTAGGCGAAATTTAGTTAAATACTAAACTAAATAATCGGTGGATTTAGCTCAAACTACTATTTTTACAAATGGCAAGACCAAAAACCATCAAAATAGCTAACTCAACACTACTTAAAAACCTAGGGGAAATCCCAAAAGCCTGTTAGTCTCGGGAGTACATTGAAACTCCATATTAGACCTGGACCGCGCGTCGTAAGTCTGATGACTGCGAAACTATAGGGTTATATCCGTCTTATTGGGCTTGACAACCATCGTGGGAATCAAGCCCAGATAGTATCTAGAAATGCACAACTTGAGCCCTGGGCGAAGTGTGTGAGAAACGCGAATATCTTTAGAAAACATAACGAAACTCAAGTAAATTGGGTCGTTCTCTTACATGCGAAATTGAAGATTTCAGACCGTCAGTTTTTACCAAACTTCACCCATGGATCAGGGAAATTTTCCTGCACATATCTGTATACTTGTGGCCCTGATCGAGTGACAACGACCGTTAATCTGATATAGGTCCTTCATGGTCAATCGGCCAATCAGCCTATCCAATCGCGTTAAAACCACATTCTAGCACAGATCCATCATCAGGGCACTTACCATACGCCGTGAGTAGTGGACCTCTAGATGAACCCCGCATGCCTGAAACAGACGTCCTTTGGTTATAATTTAAGTATACCATGGCCTTAAGGCCATTTGCATCAGTATTGGGCCTATATAAAGCCCTTAAACCACCACATTCCTATCCCATACGAATTTTCTCTAACCTTAGTAGAGAGAAGAGAGAAAGGAAGAGAAAAGAGTAGGGAGTGAGGGGAAATCTTTGGAGTTTGCTACTGTGATTCTTTCCCACGACTCCACGCATTGAATCGCCTTTACATCTAGCTAACCGATCCGTTCCAACTACGATTTGGGTAAGAAATTATAACCCTAATCTTGATTTAGAAAGCTGGATTGAGTAATCGGTAAACTAGCTAACCTATTTCATGATTTAGGTACCCGTTGTTCCTTTTTCGGGAACGTAGAATTCGAACCGAGTCTGAATCGAGTATTCTGACGAAAGGTGCGGACTATAAATGTTTAGGTTATGATTTTCAAGGCTTTCAATGTCAGCTAATGATTTATGTCTGACTTGATTGTTATCATATGATCTTAGTTACGATGTTTTCGATAAATTATACGTGTGTGAACTATGTTGAATATAAGATGCATTCCATGTGTTTGTTGAAATGTTTAAATGAATATGAAATTGTTGTGCTTGTCATGACTAAAAATCTAGGATTCATGCTTGTCGTATCTATCACGACCTCTTTGTGTAACGAATTGATATGGATCATGTTGTAACTAATCTAGTCTATGTATTTAGAATGTGTAGCCTAAGTGTTTGATAAAATATCTGAATGAGAAATCGTTGATGATTTGTATTTATTAAGTGTATTAAGATAAGATTCTCAATTTCCTTAATCATATGTATAGTTTCCTTCATGTAATCATATTTTTCGTTATGCAATTTATGGATAAAATGCAAGTACTTGGTAACATGTTCAATGTGTTTGATGAAATGCCCATATGAGAGATCTATTTGAAATGTTTGTTAAATGCTAATACGATTATCACACGTATCTATATATTGCATCTGAGTAAGGTTGGGACTACAACATAGTGCAGGCAATCAGTAACACTTTCGGTCTTGGTGGCTGAATTAGTCTCGCCACATTAGGTAACTTAACGAATTCGAGTTACACGACGATTGTTGACAGTGGTTAGGCCACAAGGGGTTCTTATGCGCTCCATGTCGATTAAGTCTGCGTGTGCTTGTACCAATCGAACTTGCCAAACAAACCGATTGACCTATTGTGTACTTAACATATATAGACATCACTGCTTGAATCTAAGGTACCACTTACCAATATAAAAGCCTGCTTCAACCATGCTACCATGATCTGCTAAGACTCATGAGCCGGGCATGGTGGTATGGGACATCGTGGTCGAGCTATCAACCTACGCTGGGGTGACGAGTCTCCCCGTAGTGACCAGTGAGCAACCCAACACTTGTGAGCATAATATGGTGGTATGGGACACCATATTCGACTTGTCAGCCTACATTGAGGTGACGAGTCTCCCCTAGTGACCACGAGTATAAACTCTTGAATTTGCCTATCCACTGCTGTTCATTAGGGGTGATACCCTACAACTTACCTATCGTATGTAAATAACTAGGACTGATGACCCTAGATGGATCTTCGGTTTGGGTTAATGATATAAGGGGAGGTACCTTAGCTTCCCAAATATGCTATATGAATAAGTCTAATTAAGTACTTAGCTAACACGACCATGCATCACATTGCATGTGCTTTGGCGAGAAAGTTGCACTTTTAGGGAGTTTATCATGTGCGAACTTAGTTGTCGAAGTCACTTTTAAGGGAGCTTTGTGCGAGGGCATGCATCATACTGCATACCATCCCTGTATTAACATGAGTAGCTAGGAAGTGATTGTTGTATTGCTTTATCATTACTACTTGATTAACTTCATAACATGCTAACATTTGCCTTATAGTGCCACTGAGTTGATCACTCACTCCCACCCTGGGACAGTGTTTTAAAACACTAACCAGACTCTATTGTAGATGTAGGTGAGGACGAAGTCTATGCGGCTGAGTTCGACTTCGTAGATGAGGAGGAGGAATTCTCCTATGTTCAGCTATCAGGCGGGTCCTCGTAGACCTTGTACTAATTCCACAGGATTACAAGGTTACATGGATTAATTGGACATTTACATTTTTACATTTTGTATATTTTGAAACAAACCTTGTATATTAAACCCTATTACATCATCATACTTTGGAGTTTATAAAATGTTTATAGTTCAGATATATATGTATTTCAGTCTTCCGCTTTCTAAATTTAATTATATCTGGAGTATAATATGTTATTTTAGTATAATCTCACTCGTGATTAATGCATTGATATGGACAACATCTAAACATCATTATCCATGTTGCATAAGTGGTGTGTTGGATCTTGGGAGTAGAGGTTTGCTCGACCCTCAAAATCTGGGGTGTTACATAGATGGATGAGGTGGATGGTGCTAAGCATGCATTGGCCAAGGTGGAAGAAATCTATACATGCATTGGCTAATAGATGCATAAGGGTTGTGGGTTGGAGGTGATGCATGGTGGATGATGAAGTGGAGTGTTGTAATTGGTTGTTTGAAGTGATGTGGCACAAATCAAGACATGCATTTGATGCATGCATAGGATGAGGTGGACATGAGCCATGATTAGTTTCTAAGGTAGGGGGAGAGAGCTAATGATGAGTTTTGGGATAGAATCCAATTTTATCTTATAGTGCTTGTCTTATATGTGCTAGCTTCTTATTTTGTCATGTAGCAATTGTCTTATTTGTTGGTAATTTTCATATTCTAAACGTGGGCTTTACGCCCAAATGGGCTCAAGTCCAATGGGCCTAGCATAATAAAGGTTGCTTATGTTATTGGATATATAATTTGGGCCTTACATTCGATGGGTCATATCTCACTAACGAAGCGTTGGATTGATCCGCAGTTTTCACCATTATGATCGTAACGATGGCATGGTCCACATGATAGAGGTTTCAAGATCATCCGGAACAAATCAATTGGGTGATTTTTCTGGGTGCACTAGGGTGCAGTGTATGGTCTATCAACGGTGCGAGTTGGGACACATGTGCCATGAGCGATGCTGCAAAAGACTGGGATCCCACAATTTGTAACAAATACATTACCCGTTCATAGCACCAAATGGCCTTGGCATATTGATTTTCTCGTTGCCTAACAATTGTGCAGACAGTGCCCATCTCGCCTTGTAATTTTGCACGATCTTAGCCACAGTTTGAGTCTCGATATGTTTTTAGAATTGGCATACTTGCTTCAAGACATTGCTATTATAAAAACAATTAAAATTAATACAAGTAAAAAAAAAAAGAAAAAGAAAAATAGATTAACGATAATCCGATGTAAACATTTACCATAAAATAAGTGGGATAGAACTTGCAATCTTGAGGATTTGCTGTTGAAAGTTCAGACTGCCTTTCCTTAAGGAAATCCATGTATTTGTCAATAACCTAATCAATAGAATAATATGATTAAGCCATAATCGAATATAAGAGATAAATATATGTAAATCAATGTATATAAATTATATATTATGAATGCTTACCACACTATCAACCCATTCATCTTTCCCCCATATGGATTTGCACCAACTAGCCGATGCTGTCTCCTTATTTGCTTCATACCAGCTCTCTAGTTCTTTCAATTCCTTCACTGATAGCATCCTGAATGGATCCATCTAGGACTGTAATGGTATTGAAGAACTAGGAAAATTTATGGTTTCCTCAGATCCAGTCACCACACAAGGGATTGTATCAATTGAAGACAGGGACAAGAATGGAGAAACCATATAATTCGACGGCTTCAGGGCCCTTTTAGATCTCCTTCGATAAAAAGGAGGAGAAATGACTGCTTTCTCCAATACAATACGCTTGGCCATAGTATACAGTTGAATCTCCAACTCTCTATTCCCCCGTTCTTTCTCTTCCATATCCTTTGTTTCCTTTTTCTTCTTCAACTCCTCAGACTCCTCCTTTAAAAACTGTCCCCTCTGTCTACAAAAATCTTCCTTCTCCTTATTCAACTCTTCCTTCTCCTTCTTTAATATTCCTTCACTTAAAAACTCACACATATGCTTTTTCAACTCCTCCTCTTAAAAAAATAATTCCTTCTCTATCTTCAATTGTGCTCTCTCATTCAGATCTTCTCTCTCCATCTTCAACACTTCCTTCTCTTTCAACAACTCTTCCCTCTCATTGAGCTTCTCTTTCTTCCTTCTCAACTCCTCCCTCTCCTTCTTCAACTCCTCCCACTCTTCCCTCTCCCTAAATTCATCCATCAAATCATATGGCTTCATAATATTCCACCTTGTCGCTCTCCCTCTACGTCTTTTTCTTCACATTCTCGTAATCTACCTCCTTATCATCATTCTCATCCTCATCCTCCTCTTCCGTAGCTTCAATGACCTGCAAAATGTATCAATGAATATATAAAAGTCGTGATACTTTTATAAGGACATTGGTTTTATGGACCGACTAAATTAAACATGTAAAAAAAAAAAAATTCATAACATCTCACCTGCAACCTATCACGAACCAAGCGAATGGTGTCCATTTCCGGTTCCTCAGTGGTGGGTTCCAAGGTCATTATTATTAAAGTTTGCAAAAGAATTTATTTGATGTTAATAGACAGAGTTTATATGTTAAATTAAGCAAATTGAATGGTGAAGAAATATCTTTCCTTACATCTTTACTCATAAAAATTTCATATATTTTGTTGTACCACCAACCCTTCTAGCCTCGATATTAAATGATGCGTGAAATGAGAGAGGGAAAATATGAAATAACACACTCTTGAAGGGCCGGTACTCTCTTTACGGCCCATATCTATTACAATGAAATTGCATAAGGTTAAAAATATATAATTGAATATCGACTATAATCATGTAGAATAAAGGAAGAATCCTAACTTGTAGAGGAAATATGCAGCCACATACATTGAAGCGAATCGCACTTGATGCCATCTGTTTTAACAAGAAACAGATGCATTTGATTTGGTTGATTTATTCAATAATAACAAAGAAAGAATGAGAAAAGAATGATCACAAGGTATTCTATTCATTCCGAGTTCATTTACATCCTCGTATTTCCCTTGATTCTGAAAACAAAGTACAATAAATTAACACAGTGAATGAGAGAAGAAGCAGTTTAATGGCAATTCAATAGCGATTTTAGCAGCATTTCGACGCTTTTGATGTTCATCACAAAGGCAGATGAGTTGTGAGAACTTGAAGCCCTTGATTTGGTCACGCGATAGGCATTCTTCGTCCTTCCACTCATCCTTTCAGTCATACGGGCAGACTCTTCTTTCTCCTAGAGCTCTCTCTATGCTTCACATTTCCCTTACTTTCTCTTTATGAACCTGGCAACTAGCGCACTTGATTAAGGGGCTTTTTAGGCAAGAATACTGGTGCACAATCTAGGAGGAGTTGGAAACTTCATGAACTTGGGTTGTGTCATAATTCCATTGTGCGGATCTTCCATCATACTCCACTTTTATTTCTCCTCTGTGAGCTCCTTGAGACTCTCCAATTTCTGTCTTCTCTCACTTCTCTTTCTCGCTTCTCTCTCTCACTACCTTCTCCAAATGAAGATGGTAGAGGGATATTTATAGACCTCCCACATGTGTGGAGGTCATCTGTATGAAGGTGGGAGTGCACAATCTTTCTCTGAAGGTGGGAGCGCACAATCTTTCTCTGAAGGTGGGAGCGCACAAGTTTTCTCTGAATGCAGGGAGCACATAAGATTTCTCTGAAGGTAGGGAGTGTACAAGCTTTCTCTGAAGGCAGGGAGTGCACAACATGAGTGGATAAGGGGGAAGCATGAAGTGCACAACAAGTGTTCCTCTAATAATGGCGCAGAGGGCTTCCTTTCAGACAAGGAGCACACAACCTCCTTGAATAGTGGCACAGAGGGCTTCCTCTTAGACAAGGAGCACACAAGCTCCTTGAGAAGTGGCATAAAAACCATCCTTCAAGACAAGTGCAACATATAAAGTGGCGCACGAAGCCATCCTTCATCCTTCAGGACAAGTGTGCACAAGCACTCCTTGAGAAGTGGCACAAAAGCCATCCTTCAGGACAAGTGCCCATGCAAAGTGGAGCACAAGGCAACCTCTTAGGACAAGGGCCATACAAAGTGGCACACAAAGCTTGGTCTTAGGACAAAAGACCATCACACAACCTCTCCTATTCATTCTTCACTTAAAATGCGTACAACCTTCATTCCTTCTCCACTCAAAATGCGCACAACAAACGGCGTGCAACAGCTTTCCTAGAGGGGTGGAGAACATTCTCCTAACTTCCGTCCTACTTCAAATGAGGAGAGGGGAGGAGTATTTATAGACCTCACAAGCTCCTCCCCTCCTTAAATAGTGGCGTTCAACGCCATTTCCTAAGGAGGGGCGGACAACATCATTTCTCCCCTCAACCTTCTTCCTTAAATAGTGGTGTTCAACCACTTCTCCCTTTATATAAGGCAACGTCCATCCCTCCTCCTTAAATAGAGGCTTTTAACCACTCTCCCCTCAGACAACACGTCAAGGACTCCTCAAATAGTGACATAAAACCACTCTCCCTTCATACAAGATAACATCTAACCCTCCTCCTTAAATAGTGGTGCTCAACCACTTCTCCCTTCATACAAGGCAACACACAACCAAACTTCATTCAAGGCAATGCCCAACCATCCTTCATTTAAGGCAACGCCCAACCTTCCTTCATTCAAGACAACGCCCAACCATCCTTCATTCAAGACAAGAAACAATCGTCCTTCATTCAAGGTGGCGCACAACCACTTCCTCCTTCATACCAAATGGCGGACAACAAAGATGGAGACTGACGTGCTTATACAAAGGTGCACCACAGGAGGGTTTCAACTCGTGCAATAGAAAGATAAAATATCTTTTGTGCCTCAATAGATGCCCTCTCGATCCTTCTTTGATTGATTTATGAAATTAAATGGAGGATCAATCTTCTTTTGCACAAAAATTCTTTCACTTCAGAGAAGGATTCTTCATGAAACATAGTTGCATTAACGAAGAAGAATCGCTTGTCCGAAGAACCGAATGAATTAAAACTGAGGGATAACTGGATGACATTGCTTGCATGGAAGACTGAATGATCATGCTCGACTAGAAGATTGAATGCCCCTAATCAGCATTGTCGAGCAGATACTTTCTTTAGTGAGGATAAATTCTCTTTTCATCGAAACCTGTCACTGTAACAACTGTGATGACTACATCTCTGAGTATCTTGGTCAGAGAAATATCTTTTAATGCTACTGCTGCTGCAATGTTCTCTTTGATTAACTCTTGTAACTCTTTCTTTGAACTCTGTGTCTAGGGAGTTTTTCTTTAATACTACTCTTGCTGCAACAAATTTTTCGATTGTCTCATTTATTCATGGTCTGCATAACCCAAGAATTCAAATGGTAATCTTTCTTGCCAAATTAATCAGAATTAGTATCTCAAGATATCATAAATTTTTAATTTAATTTCATGAATTATATTTTGAAAGACTTTTAGAATGATTGTATTATTTGCAATATTATATTAATTTGATCATCCCCTCTTTGTGCTTCTCATCATGCTTTGCATTATATCATGCTTTTAGAGATGTCATTTTTGGCTTTAGAGGTTCAATCACGGAGTCTTTTCTAGTTTGTACTCCTTGGCATTTCTTCATACACTGGCTAAGAGTATATTTTCATTGGACCTTTGCTGATTCTGAAAAATAGATAAGACTTTTCAATTTCCATTTAATAGGTTTCCGAAGGTCATAGAAGTTATTAACAATGATTTTATCTCTTTTGATAAACATTTGTTCCTTGTCTCCATCAGATCCGGTACTTGGGGTCTTGCGTATCATTACTAGAACAATGAGAAGTTATGGCATCAGACCATATAACTGGGCCTTGATAAAGAAACAACTTTGAACATTCACTGTCACACCCCAAACGGGAAAACTGGTCTCACAGAATTTTCGATCGCCGAATCTGGCGCCGACAGCCTCCGTATTGACGCATTCTCAGCTCCCGGCAGCCATATACCAGATTCCGATCTCGGGATCCTACAAGGAGGATTTTTAATATGATTTTTTTTGTAATGGAGCATAACCATAAGCATAACTAAGTCATAAAACAACATCACCGCATATCCACTAGATCAAAAACTTTAAGTACAATGTGGAAAGGGAAATACAAATATAAATATCGGAACTCTAAAAGTTCAACTACATGCTCCAGCCTCAACACTGCTGCGATCCAATGTCACCTGCATGCAACGGTCGTGCATAAGCTTGCAAAACTCTTAGAGGGTGGTGTAAGTGTGTACGCAAGGCAAGTGCCAAGTATGCAATATCAGAGAAAAGTGAAAATATGCTGGTAAGTCCATGAATACTATTAGCCGTACCAAGGTTATGCAATGTAAGGCATGAATGGTATTGGTCATACCAAGGCATGAGATGCGAGGTATGAATTGTAAATGCTATAGTGTAAATCTAGCACCCGAAGAGTTGTCAAATTTTATTGTGCCAAACCATTTAGAGCTTGTATCATGCTTTAAGATTGATGTGATTAGGTTCATGCATTCTAAAGTTGTATGTATCTTTGTCGAACTTGCTTACCTCTTCAAGTTGAAGTGAAGATTGTTGAAGATCATGGTTTCAAGATAAAATTCAAGAACTAAGGATCAAGAACTCAAGTTCAAGTTTGAAGTTCAACAATTGTACGCTAAAGACTCAAGAACTCAAGTTTAACTTAAGCTTAAGTTCAAGAGATTATACTCAAGCTTCAAGCATCACAAGATATCAAGACTCTAAATCAAATGGTGTTTCAATTGATCTAACTCACAAACAGGTATAGATGGCCCTAAATTGACCATAGGTTATGTCATATTCATTGCATATTGTATCAGGATCATTTCATATGTTCATAGGTCTTTTTTCTCGACTAGTCGTAGTCCTTGTTCAACTAGTCCAAGTACTTGCTCGACTAGTCTAAGAGTTTTCTCGACAAGTCCAAGGTTTATTGCTATTTTTTAGAATTTTCTGATGGGCACTCGACCAATCCTGGAGACTGCTTGACTAGTTGAGTGAACAGTGATCGATCGGTCGTGCAGGCTCGACTCAAAGTCCAGCAAGCTTTTTTGGTCCCACTCGACCAGTCAAGCAGGCCACTCGACCAGTCGAGTAAAGACCTTATCTTATCATGTCAAAAATTTTAAAATTTTGTTGGTCCTTCGACCAGTCGAACCGACCCTTAGACTAGTCAAGTGAATAGTATTTTCACCTATAAATAGAGCATGAATTTCAGAGTTTATTCATTCATTAAAGTGAAATCAAGACACCACTCTGAGAGATAAGTTTGTTAATTTTTTAAGCTATATTGTGCTCATTTTAGATTATCTTTAATTAACTTTTATATTTTGATTTTGTGATCTTTATTGCAATCTTACATTAAGAAGGGATTTGTGATTTCCCCTTTCTTTAGATCAAAATCAAATCAAGCTAGCCTAGGTTGATTTAATTAAAAATCATTTAGGACTAGAACCTTTTCATCTATGAGACTGGACATAAAACATCTTCGTCTGCATCGGATTGGTTCTACTAAGTTTCTTCAGAAGGAGAATTTCCAAATAAGTATCATTTACAATTCTGTATCATTTTTAGCTTTTGAGGTTGTGCCAGAAAAATCTCTTTTTGGTTTTGATTGAGGTGATCTAGAAAACCTCAGAGTGTGAGGTTTTTGTAATTGTGTAAGCCTAATTAAAGACACAATTGTGAAGGTTTTAAGGTGAACCTTGGAAAACCTTTTTCGTAGTGAACGTTAATATCCCGAGGGAGTGGATATTAGGAGTGGAGTAGTTGTGTGGCTATTTTCTAACAGTTGGTGTACACACAAATGAAACACTATAATTCTTGGAGTTGTAGTGGATGATTGAATGTGCTTATGTGTGTGAATGTTATATTTTTCTTTAAGTATTCGTGGTGAATGGTGTAATTTATTTTTATGCACTTCTAGGAATGTTGTAACAACTTAGTTTATTTCCTTTGATATTTCATTTGCCTCTTTATTGGTTTGGGTTTTTAATACTTACAACCGTTCTAGTAAGGTTGTCTTACCATAAGCCTTTAGTTTTTGGTGTTAGGTTGTCCTTAGACCTAAGTTTGTATCAACCTCTCAAGACTAGTACATTTGAGGTTGCTATTTACTTGTGTTTCTTTATTATTTGATTGTGCTATCTTTCTTTCAATTTCGCATTTAATTTTTAATTTAGCATAGTCCTATTCACCCCCCCACCCCCTTTAGGACATTTAGCTCAGCCTTTTCAAGTGGTAACAAAGCCTAATAGCTCTTTTTATTTAGATTCATTTCTTGAGCTAACCGATCTGAGCTTATAAGATGTCAAATTTTGATAGCCTCTCAATCACTAGGCCTCGAACTTTTGATTGCTCCAATTATGATGGAAAGTTAGAATGGGGATCTTTTTAAGGTCTATAAATGAGAGCATGTTGCAAGCTAGATGGACCCCTCCTACCACTAAAGTTCTAGGCATTAATGGAACCAAATCTATGAAAGTTACACCTTATTTTTCTTAGACAACACTTTAGAAAAATGAGAGTAATGCCAATGCAAAGGCTTTAAATGTAATCACTTGTACACTATCACCGGATGAATGTAAAATAATTATATCTTATGATACTACAAAGCAAGTCTGGGACATTCTAGAAATGACACACGAGGGTACGACTATTGTCAAGAAATTTAAACTTCAAATCCTCACCACTCGATTTGAGGAGATTCATATGGAAGAAAGTGAAACCTTCATGAACTTCTATACTAAGTTAAATGACATAGCCAACTCTATGTGGGGTCTTGGTAATAGTATCCCAGAAAGCAAAGTCTGTGCAAAGATATTGTGCTTATTGCCTGAAAGGTTCAATTCTAAGGTCACTACCATTCATGAACTTTGTGACACGAATAATATGAGGGTTGAAGAGCTGGTTGGTTCTTTACAAAGCTATGAGTTAAACTTTAAGGCTCCTAAAGGTAAGTCCATCACCCTTAAGTTTTCTAAAAATGTTTCTCATGAAAATACTAGTAATTCAGATTTTAAAAACTCTTAAGATGATATGGCACTATTGAAAGTGCCCTGGTTTGTCAATTAGCATGAGTGTTGAGTCAACAAGACAAGTGAGCCCCATAGGAAGATCATTCAAGCATCTGCCTCAACTGGATGTGTGCCCTGAACTCGTCGAAGGTAAACTTAGCCTCACATCCCATGTCCCAAAACACTCAGGTATATAAAACCCTTAATAATGGATAGAACAACATAGGGTTAAAGTATGAAAACTATTTTGCAAATCAAGAAAATTTCTAAGTTTTCAGCTTTTATCGATTTATCGAGATAAATTCGATGAGAACGAACACTAGTTATCGATGTCCTTGACATGCAAACGATATCATCGAATTAAGGACCTTCTGTGTCCAGCAACCAACTTGATCTCTGAACAACATTATCGATGGAACAATCGATAGTATCGACATTTAAATTCCGAGATCATCGAGACGGCTCGATATAATCGTATTTTGGTCTGTTTGTGTCGAGCAAGCTCCTAAGGCAAATCATAGATTTATCGATGACTCGAAGGAAGCCTCCATATCCTCAATATTCAAACTCTGATAATATCGATGGACCTTCGACGTTATTGATTTTGGACCAAAACTGTCCAGCAAGCTTTTTAGGAAAAACCTTTGTAAATGATTCGAGGAATCGAGAATCCCTCGATAATATCTATTTTCAAATATCGATCATTTTGAATCTAGGTCGATATCATCGAATTCGGACAATGGAATGTCCAGCAAGCTTATAGGAAAATCTTCTATAAAAGATCGATGAATCGAACTAGGTATCGATATCATCGACATTTGAAATTCGATGAAATCGTGGGAGGATTGATAATATCGAAGCCAGCTGTCTCATATCTAGCCTACTTTCTTGTTTTTCATTGTTAAGAAATCGAACCATGGTTCAATGAAATCGGAGTTCGAAATCCGATGACATCGAAGCATATTCGATATGATGGAGTTGTGTATAAGAGATTCAACTATGATTATAGTAGAGTTCATATCATCGATCTGTCCCTTGATGTCTTCGAAAGTATACATTCGATGATATTGAAGATGGATCGATAATATCGAACTCTATAAAAAAATCTGACTATTTTATTACCGTTGGATCACTTTGCGTATTTAAGGAGAGCTTGCTATTGGTTGCGATAGTGAGAAAAATATAGAGAGCCTTGAGAGAGTCTTGCATACTATTTACCTTAAGCTCTTTTTCTCATAGGATTTCATCCTTCAATCCACCTTCATCATTAATATTTAATAGAGTGGATTAGGGAATGAACTTCCACATTCAAGGATCATCCAGCTAACACCTTAATGGCAAATCATTAAGCTGAGATACCTTACGTAAGGCCCATATCCTAGTCCATACCATTCCATAGACTCTCGTAATCCTCCTTGTCAAATTTTGGTAACCCTCGACCTGTAATCGGCGTTAGCACATGACCTTAAGTCGCATCCTGTGATTCTAAGTCAACTCAACTCGAAACTTGTATCCTAGCGACCGCGCCTTCGCCGCGGTTCCAACACTGCGTCTCACACGCCGATGTAATACCCAGGCCAAAAGATGTGGGCCCGCGTTCATTTCGAGGAAAAGGCCGCGCGTGTGAATTCTGAGATAATCTCTACAAATATCTCATCAATCAATCAATCAAGCACATACCCTATCACAAGTACAAGCAACCCATCCCTTCCTTCCCTAAGTCAACTCTCATGTCACTCACATCCATCCCTCTCTCCTTACATCACCCATCACCCATCACTCCATCTCTTTTCATCCCATCACTTCTCTCTCTCATTTCTCTCTTCACTCTCAAGCTCCCAAGGAGAGCATCCAACGTCCAAGCTTCCCAAGCCAAACCCAAGTGTGGCCCACTTTCCTACCCTAATCTCCCATCTTAGCCATCCAATCTTCATCATCCTCCATCAAGATCGAAGCCAAGGAGCCTAGGAGTCTAAGGAGCTAAAGAAGGAGGCCAATAGGTGGGTGATCCACCGTTGATTTTCAATTTGATGACCCACTTGTGATGGGACCCAATTTGATCTGTGTTGTGATCATATGAGGAGCACATAGTGGTAGGGTCCCTCCACCACACCGATCTCTCTCTCTCTCTCTCTCTCTCTCTCTCTCTCTTCTTTTGGTGATGATGATGATGAGAGTGGCCCACTTATAATGTATGCATTATATCCATACCGTCTGTTTTGGGACGTATGGACCCCACCATGATGAATGGATTAGATCCACACCGTCCATCTAACAACCACGTATAAGTGCGGCCACCTCAATATATGTGGTTAGTGGGCCATATGTACATGGACCCCACCTTGATGAATGTATTACATCCATACATTGGACGTCCAACAGCCTCTGCTGCTGGACTGTGTAAGGGAAAACACAACAAATAGCTATATATATAAAAAAAGAGAAATAATATTTAAATAATATATATAATATTATTATGTTATGGTGGGCCCCATGTGGGACCCACCTATTGTGGTTAAATGGCTGAAGCACCCACGCCAGCAGCAAACAGTTGTTGTCTTCACGACAACAAGTTCCATGGGACCCACATTAAATGTATGTGTTTCATCTGCATAGTCCATCTAGACGGTGCCATGTACGGCCCCACCATAATGCAGTGTTACATCTGCACTGTCCGTACAATGGCCCACCTTGATGTTTGTGTTTATCACACCGTCCATCCATTCGTTGGGACCCACTAAGCAGATTTGTTGGTGTACATTACCCAGTAGCAAGCTGATGTATTAACGTTAGCAAGGGATGGTCTGACCATCCAGACCGTCCATCTATGTGGACTCCACCTCATGTTAGCTGATGCTTAGACGTCAACAAGTGGGTTTGATCTGGGGGGTTTGAAATCCAGACCGTCCATCTGGATGGTAGGCCAACCACACCTATCAGCAACTCACGTCAGCAGTCTGTGGGGCCTGCTGATGTAGGAGTTATATCCAAACCGTCCATCCAATTATTGAGCTCGTCTTAAGGCTTGAGATTAAAAAATAAGACAGATCTATCAGGTGGACCACACTGCAGAAAACAACAGTGTGAATGCTTATCATTGAAACCCTTTTGGGAGCACAGAGGTTTTGGATTAGTAAGAAATTTATTTTTCCTCTTAATTTAGGTCTTGTGACCTTATGAATAGATTGGATGGAAAATAAATGTTATGCTGGCCCTATGATTTGTTTAGCAGTGAAAATCATTATCTCCAATGTTATTTGTGGTATGGTCCAGATGATCTTTCGACATAATTCATTTTTTTAGAAATACTCTAAAATGATCTTTAAAATAGATGAATAGTGTAGATGGTGCAGCAGATGTGATGCGGCCCATTTGATGTATATTAGGCCCATTGGTGCGGCCCACTTGATGTATATGAGGCCCATTGGTGTGGCCCATTTAATGTATATGAGGCCCATTGGTGTGGCCCACTTGATGTATATGAGGCCCATTATTATGTATTTGAGGCCCATGGGTTAAGGTCTAATGTGATGTAGATAAGGACCATGAGTGAGGCCCAATACGATGTATGTAAGGCCTTTGTGTGAGGCCAAATGTGATGTATATGAGGTCCATTGCGATATGTGATTCCACCATAATGTATGTAATGATGTTTATGCTGGGCCATGCCTTGGGAGCAATGATGGTTTGACGCCAACATTGTAAGAGCAATGATGGTTAAATGTCCGCATTGTAACTCTCCCTAGGGCCCATTGATAGTCCCATACTTATTGTGTAGGCCGTCTAGGCCCATCTTCGTTATGAAGAGAGTTCATCACCATATAACATGCTTAGTATAGCTCTATGATTCATGCTTATATGCATCATATGTATGCTTGATATGAGGAGTGACTGATCACAGCATATGCCTTTGGGCAAATTGTTTATGGGGCTCCCTGATAGGCAGAGTTGCCCCACATGAGCGTGTGGTACGCATAGGATTACTACAGGACTGATAGAGTGATTCATGCACCTCGCATTTGTGTGATATGATTACTGTACACCCTAGCGACATCAGGGCTGTGGCCTCCACAGGCATATCGTGGATGGAAGGATCAGACACCAAAAATACTGTTACTAGCATTGGGGTAACATAGAGGTCCTTAGGTGAAAATTTCTAAACTCGATAGTACCAAAGGATGACTCCAACATCAAAAGCAAATGGATATATGAGCACATGAGGGCCGAATACCAGGAGGCCGTGTCTCCCACTATGTCATGGTCTGATGGAAGGGGATGAGGCCTTACCTGGCCGAGGGTAAGGGGCATTGTTAGACTGAGTATGACCAACTCGTAAATGGGTCCGCTATCGACGTGCCGGATAGGTATTGGCAAGATATTGGCTAGGCAGATAGTGAGGTTTCTTACACTCACTTGGACTCCGCGCCTGAGAAAGGGGTAGTGTTATTTAGAGTGTACTAAACCCCAGTGATTATCTAGAGTGAGAATTGTATTGATATTTGATATTCTAGTGATGAGCTACATTGATATGTGGATTCAGATGAGGATTGCCATGCTTGAGTTGCATCTCGCATCGCATGGCCTTGATATGCAGATAGCATTCATGTCTTGCACCGCATAGCCTTGGTATGGTTAATTGCATTCATGTACTCATTAGCATGATTCTGCATTACTCTGATATTGCATTCTGAGCATGCTTATATTGTGCACACACTCTCACCACCCACTAAGCTTTCTATATGGTTATGCCCGATTGATGCGTGCAGGTGACGCTAGGACGCAGCCGTAGCTTAGTCACAGCAAGAGCGTGCAATTGAGCTTCTAGAGCTTTCAATTCTGTTACTGTATTTCTCTTTATGTACATTGTACTCAATGTTTTTGATCATAGTGGATTTGTGATGATGTTGTTGGTTGTTGTTTGTGGGTTATGCTTATAGTTAGCTTACTGCGAATTAAATTTAAGTTAAAAATCCTCCTTGTAGGATCCCAGGATCGGAACCTGGTGTATGGGTGCCGGGAGCCGAGAATGGGGTACTAAGGAGGCTGTTGGTGCCGGATTCGGTGATCGAAAATTTTGTGATACCGATTTTCGAGTTTGGGGCGTGACACCTTGAATGCTTAGAATCACTTCATCTCTAAAATAAGAAAACATTTAATAGAGTAGGATTCTAACATAACCTTGACCCAACCCGTCGCTATACATTAGAGCATCATCAGTGTTGCGGTTTAAGAGAGCTGAAGATTCTTTATCCTCGAAGGAGGAGATCTTCATCAACGTATTTAATGGGGCTCATCTACTTATTTGTAAGTTAATAGAGTCCAAAGACCCTGCTGATCATTCCTTTGTGTAGGATTGGGTCATGGGTGATCTCACCCCTTTCAAGTCCTTATAGGAGGCCTCCGACGGGAGAATATGTGTAGGTGTTGTGTGTTGACCCTTGCTCCTGGGGAGCATAAACTTGGGTCCTTAGAGTGGTTCCTTGGGCTGTGTGGCCTAAAACTTAGGTGTTGTGTGTTGACCTTTGTTCTTATGTAGGGCATAAACTCTATGTTCCTTATGTGGATCTGTTGCTCTTGTGTAGGCATAAAACTTGGGTGTTGTGTGTTAACCCTTGCTCCTGTGTGGGGCATAAACTTGTGTCTCAAGGAGACATGTTAGGTACCTAGTGTAGGTCCTGCATTCATCCTTGTGTAAGTTGTACTGGTTTGAGGTAAACCTGATTTGAAACCTCCGTTAGTGAAATCCGGTACACTCAAGGGTTAAGTACGTTCACTGGGAGTGGAGTAGGCAAGTAGCCGAACCACTACAAACGACTGTGTTTGTGATTGTTATTTGCACCTTACTTTTCTGTGTTTACTTTAAATGTTCACATGATGCATGATGACATGATTAGTTAGAACTGATAAGTATCACATTCCACACATAGTCACTCATTCAATCCATTATAAACTAAATTTATACATTGTTTAGATATTGCATAGCCTTGTGATTGGATCCTCTATTTGGCTTGGAAGACATTAGAGTTAAGTTAAAGATATCTTGATAAATTGTTATATTAGATCAAGATAATAATAATAGGATTTTAAACTGTCATAAAATTTTATAAAGTCCTATTCACCCCCCTCTAAGACACTTTGACCTACTCCTACTTCTACTAAAGTGGTCTTTACCGTAATTTCAATTGGTATCATAGCGGGTCTCTCTTAAGGACTTCACCACCTAGAGAGTGATCTTGACTGAAGTTGGAATCATGGCCAAAGGAGAGGGCTCATCTGTAACTAGACCTCTTGTATTTGATGGATCAAATTATGCTTATTGGAAGGCTAGGATGCATTATTTTTTGAGATTTTTGGATCATGATGTTTGGGACATTGTTGAAAATGGATGTGCCTGCAATTGATCAGGTAGTACGTGATGATGGCACAACTATATCCAAGCCAAAATCCAAAGAGTTGTGGTCTACTCATGACAAAGAAAAAACGGACCGCAGAGGCAAAAGCAATGAATGTTATTTACTATGTTGTGTCCCAAGAAGTCTTTAATCAGATCAGTATGTGTGGAACAGCTAAAGAAGCATGGGACTTGTTGGAAACAACTCATGAGGGAACCAACACAGTAAAAAGATCCAAACTGCAACTCCTAACATCACAGTTTGAAAGTCTCAGAATGGTAAGCATGAGACCTTCATGGAGTTCTTCATGAATCTGAACATCATCTGCAACTCCATGGGTGGATTAGGAGAAAAAATTTTGGTTCCAAAAATCTATAGGAAAATGCTAAAATCATTACTGGAACGGTTCATCTCGAAAGTCACAACCATTGAATAATGTAGAAACATGGATGAAATGAAAGTAGAAGAACTCGTAGGTTCCCTACAAACATTTGATCTACACTTCAAGCAAACTCCTAAACCTAAAAATACTATCCTCAAAACTTCAAAGCACACTACTAATGAAGAGGATGAAAGTGAAAGGGAAAATGAAGATGAAGAAGTGGCCCTTTTGGCTCAACAATTTAGAAAATTCTTCCATAAAAACTATGGCTGACCATTTAAAGGAAAACAGTTGGACAAAAAACATTATACAGGTAAATTTGGTAAAAAATCCAAAGAGCCACATTATTACACTTGTTGAAAGTTTGGGCACCTGTCCACTGAATGCCCAAATAGAAAAACCAAAGGAAAGGTAATGGCAACCACATGGGATGATACTAAAGAGTCAAATTTAGAATGCAGTGACTCAGAGAGTGATGGAGACCAAAAATCCCTAAAAATCCTTATGATCTCTATATCCTCCAACATTCCCATAGAGACAAAATCAAAGAACCTTAAGCCACTAGATCATTTCCATCTGATAATGAGGAAACAGAGAAAGAAGAAGAAGAAAAGGATAAATTTTACAGGATGCATATAATCAACTTTATATCTATAGCATCAATATCCTTAAAAGATTTGGGATTAGTGAAAATAAGAATAAGTTGCTGCAAAAGGATCTAGATAAAACTTCAGAAGTCAATACACGCCTGATCAATGATCTTCAGCAATACCACTCTGAAAATGATAAGCTGGAAGGAATTAATCTATCCCTCAAATCTGAATCCTCAAAACTGACTAAACAGATTGAACTATTGAAATATGAAAATATGCATTTAAAGAATGAGAATCACATACTTAGGTTTGATGCAGAACAATCTACGAAGACTGCTGAACTGAATTACAAATTCTCTCAGAGTAGTGAAAATTTAGAAAGACTCTTAGGGATGGGAAGTTGAGGAAAAGACAAGAGTGGTTTGGGATATGAAAAATTCAAATCAAGTCCCAAAAATGTAGCACCAATGATTGAGAAATTAGCTGCATTAGGAAGTAAAAAGAAAGCTACTTCTATCTGTCATTCATGTGGAGACTCAGGCCATTTTAAATTTGAATGTATGGCTCCTAGGTGGACTCAAACCAATTCTGGTCCGAATCATATTGGTAAATACAGACCAACCGAAAGAATAATACAAAATGCCACGAGTCCACTAAACAATATGGCACTAGGTAAAGTACATCCATCTCCACCCAGAATGACCAAGAGAATGGAGGAACTATTGAATCAAGTGGCTAAACTGAATTAAAAAACAAATGATCTGATGAATCAAGGAAAAATGATTTAGTTACCTAATGTACCTAGACAAGTTCCTAACAAGGTAAAGGAAATATCATCAAGGAAACATGTCATAATGTGGGTGGAAAAAGAAAAGAAAACTTACTTTCTTACTCACTCAAATTATTTGACAAGCAATAGTACCAAGTGGTACCTAGAGAGCGGGTGCTCAAGACATGTCACAAGTAACAAATCTCTTCTCTCAAATTACTCAAATCTTGATGATGGGATAGTTACTTATGGTGATGGAAGCACTACTAAGATAGTAGGGCATGGCATCATAGAAGGAATGGAGATGCTCAAAATTGAGAATGCTTTTTGCATAAAAGGTTTGACTCACAATCTTTTAAGCATCTCTCAAATATGTGACAACAAGCACGTGGTTACATTTAACAAGCTAAAGTGCAACATCCTGGACTTACAGTTATGGAGGGTCTGAAAAGGCATAGCTATATGTCCTAGAGGGGGGGTGAATAGGACTATGC
This sequence comes from Magnolia sinica, assembly GCF_029962835.1. Classification (NCBI taxonomy): domain Eukaryota; kingdom Viridiplantae; phylum Streptophyta; class Magnoliopsida; order Magnoliales; family Magnoliaceae; genus Magnolia; species Magnolia sinica. The sequence continues at coordinate 44,604,363 of NC_080587.1, read as the reverse complement.
CAAATTAAAACTTTAACAGCGGAATTTAAATAAATAAAGGAATGATAGCACTTTAAACCAATCACAATGCGGAAATATAAAGCAACATCAAATAGAGAGATTGATACTAATGTTGTTCTAAGGACAACCTTGCACCATAAAAACCAAGGGTTTATGGCAGGACAACCTTACTAGAACAATTTGAATATAAAAAACTTAGACTGAAAGGAAATAAAGAAAATAGCAAGAAATAAATTCTAAACTATTACAACATTCCCCACATTGCTTGAAATGTAAATATTACAACATTCACATCCACACATACAACCCACAAACTTGAATGATAAAAGATAGGAAAAATAAATCACACATCCACAAAACACAAAGAGTTATTGGATCGCCTGTGTGTTCACCAACTGTTAAACAACAACCACACAGATTGCTACTCCACTCCTAATATCCTCACACAGGGGATATTAGCGTCACTATGAAAATAGGTTTCTCAAGTTCACCTAAAACCTTCACAATTGTGTCTTTTAAATGGGCTTACACAATTCAAACAACCCCACTTCTGATTTTTCTGGCTCTCCTCAGATAACCAACAAATTGAGATTTTTCTAGCTTAATCTCAGATAAAACCAAAAGAAGGAAATTTACAATAAAGTAAAATACTTAGATTTCTCCTCTTGTTGTAGCCCGAAAGAACCAATCGAGTTAAAGTTCGAATATAGAAGTTCAATATCCAATACTCACTTTGAAATGGTTTCAAGTTCTAATTGATTTTAAATTAAACCAGTTTGATTTTGATTCCAAGAAGAAGGAATACAACAATTCCTCTTTTCAATTCAGATTGGAATATAGAAACAAAATCAAATTAATAAAGCTAACAAAAGAGAATTTTAAATATGCATGAAGTAGCTTAAAATGAACAAAAACTTATCTCAAAGTGAAGCCTTGATTTTACTTGAATTTGATGTGAAACTTTGAAATTCGTGTTCTATTTATAGATGCAAAAATCACATCTATGACTGGTCCTGAGGACATTACGACTAGTCGTAGAAGAAATAGACTTTTTAAATTTTAAGTGCAATCAGATAAAACCGCTCCACAAGTGGTCGTGAACCCTCCACGACTGGTCGTGACAAACCCACGACTGGTCATGTGACACCAGGTTTAGTCGCTATAGATTAAGTCGTAAGTGCACGACTGGTCCTGGATCAAGTCGTCATTGTTCCTACGACCGATCAAGCAGACTCCAGGACTAGTCGTAACTCAACCAAAAAATTTCAAAAAATTGCAACAAACCTAGGACAGGTCCTGAAATTTCTTAGACTGGTTGAGCTAGTTCTAGGACTAGTCGAATAAAGTTCAGGACTAGTCTTATAACAGACCAAATACATATAAAAAGATTTAACTTGAATTATGTATACAAAATGACCTACCCTAAGGTCAATCTACGGTCATTCATACCTTAAATGTGAAGTATAGACATTGACACTTCATTTCTTTAGATGATTGTTGACAATTGAAGATTGTGAAGCTTGAGATCTTTATACTTGATGTAACATTGAACTTGAGATCTTCTAAAGCTTGAATTATACTTCATCTTGAGTTGTACATTAACTTGAGTCTTTGAACAAGATCACTTCTTTCGTTGTAGCTTGTACTTGTATTTCTTGAAATGGTTTGAAGTAGTTCTTTGTTCTTGACTTGAAGCAAAGTGTTTAGAGAGGTGACGCAATGTCTTGAACCCATATGCAATGTCTTGAACATATATACCAATGAGCTACACTAGACATAGATTGAGGTTTTGGCACCACAAAATTTGACAACCAAAGGAGCATAAAACCATAGCACTTACAATCTTCCCCTTTGTCAAATTTGTGACAAAACACACTCCAATCAAAATAAGAGAAGCAATACATGCTCAATAAGGAATCATGCACTAGTCATATATAAGAGAACCAGTTACAACCTGGTGAAAGAATCATGCACCAGTTGTTATTAACTAGCACAAATTCTTCCTTACTTACTCCCCCTGAGTTGCACACATTTATTTAGTCCATATTATCCATAATCAATAGCAATATATCAATCCATATGCAAAACCAAATAAATTCTTCCCCTTTTTGTCACAGTATGACAAAGGAAGAAAAATGGAAAAGGATAATAAACAGGAGTAATAAATAGATTGACTAGTCAAGAAATAAGTAAATTAAAGTCCACAAGACATTAACTAGTTTAAACAAAAGTCAGTTAACCAAACAAAGTTCACTAGCCAACAAAAGTAGAAGTAAAGTTATTACAGACTAAGAGTAAAGCACTTAATCAGATCCTTAAGAAGGAGCAGGTATAGTAGGATCAAGTTGATGAAGGCCCTTGTTTAAGTGCCTAAGATACTTATGCATATATTTAAACTGTAAATCATGGGCAACATTCATATTCTCTACCTTTTCCTTTAGAGCACGAAGACGAACATCAAAATCATATGGCTCATAGTCAGGATCATTTCCAGAGTCTGATTCAAGTTCATCACAAATATAATCCATATTAATATCATCAAGAGGAAGATCACCAGCCTCTTCTTCATCCACAGCCTCAGCTCCAGCACCACCCACATCCACTTGGGCAGGAGCCAATTCCAATTTCATCTTGTTTATATTAGAGTTGTTAAAAATAAGATGATGAATAGGAGCCTCTCCAACAGGCATAGCAACAAGCATGTGAGTAGCTAACACAGTCATAAGATATACAACTAGAATATCACTATGACCTGGATGGAGACGAAATTGAATGATGGAGTGACATATTAAAGAAGGCATACAGACATTAGTGCCGGAGATGACAGAGTGCAAAACCCGAACCATAAAGGCAGTTAGTTCTGTTTTATTACCAGAACGTGGATATAGATTTGAAATAAAGATTCTATGGAGAACCCTGTATATGGGTAACAAATACTTTGAGGGGAGCGCATTCCCTTTATGAGTCCATTGCACATCCATATTGCATAGTGTTCTAGTGAGCATGCGTTTTTCTGATTCTAAGAGTTTCTCAGCTAAAGTATGAATAAGAATACCCTCATCATTAACTGGTATGTCCATTAGAGCTGAAATCAAATGACGGTCAATATCAAATGGACCTTCTCTAGCATCAATTTTAAATGCTAAATTCTCAGTCGAAAAGTCAGAGATGCATGCAAACATGGCCTGAGCAATAGACTGGTATGCAGGCCCACCCCAATGTAAGATGTTAGCCCATCCTACAGCTTGTAATAGGGGAAGGATACCAAAATGAGCAATATGATTAAGATCAACAGGTCTTTCAACAATGACATTCTGTATACGCAAATCTCGCACATGTGAGGGATCATCTTAAGGTGACCAAAGATGGTGCCAAGTGATAGGAGTTGATCTAGAAGATGATGGACCATGGGAAGTTTTCTTTTTTCCTCTAGCAATTTGAAACAAAAGATTCAAAGAAACAAGTAGCTTCAAAAGATGTGAAGTGGGGTTTTGCTAGATCAGATTTTTCAAAAGAAAACCCAAAATCACAATAAATGACAAAATAGATTACTTTAAGAGTGAAAATGAAGTAATATTGACTAGAATCTATAAGAAAAATACAAATGACGCACTAACCTTGAAGATCTAAGAAGGTGAGTACGACTGGTCGGGCGTCGGCTCGTTAGAGAGGAAAGATGAAATGAAGAAGATGAAGTTTTTCTTAATTTTTAAAATGTCTAGCGCGCTACACGACTGGTCGTGGGATGTCCTCGATCGGTCATGCCATGACTGGTCGAGTACATCCTCGACTGGTCATGTACCGACTAAAATATGCATTTTTTCATAAAAATTTAAAATTTAAATCAATAAATTATTAAATATATATACACTATGATATAAATATACATGAATAATCAATTTAGAATGCACATACCAAGATCACATTTTAATTTATTAAACTTGCTTTTGTCGAGCGGTTTAGTGAAAATGTCAGTAAGTTGAGTCTTGGTCGGAATGTATTCCAAAGATATCAGCTTTTCTTCCACTAATTCATGAATGTAATGAAAGCTAATGTCAATGTGCTTGGAATGAGAATGCTGGATTAGATTTTTTGAAATATTTATTACACTTGAATTATCGAAATATAAAACCATTGAATCCTGTGAAATTCCATAATCGCTTAACATACGTTTCATCCAAACAAGCTGAGTACATGCATTTCCTGCTGCAATGTATTTATCCTCAGCAGTTGAGAGCGATATAGAACTTTGGTTCTTGCTAAACCCAGAAACCATATAATTTCCAATATAAAAACAACCACCACTGGTTGATTTCCTGTCATCAATATTACCAGCCCAATCAGCATCTGAGTACCCAGTCAATTGAACACTAGTATCATATGGATACCAGAGACGCAATTTAGAAGTACTTGCGACATATCGCATAATCCTCATAACAATAGTTAATTGTGACTCTTTAGGATCAGACTGATATCTAGTGCAAATACCAATACTTAAAGCAATATCAAGTCTACTTGCAGTTAAATAAAGTAAACTGTCAATCATACTACGATATAATTTAGGATCCACATTTTTACCTATAGAGTCCTTTGAGAGTCTTAAAGTTGTACTCATAGGAGTATCAAAATTCTTACCGTTCTTAAATTTGAAGTTTTTGATTAAGTTCAAAGCATATTTAGTTTTAGAAATAAAAATGCCATCAGATTGTTATTTCACTTGCAATCCTAGGAAATAATTCAATTCCCCAACCATGCTCATTTCAAACTTAGATTTCATTAAATCTGCAAACTCGACAGTCATGTTAAAACAAGTAGATCCATAAATAATATCATCAATGTAGATCTGCACTATTAAGATGTGATCATTAAGTTTCTTAACAAAAAGAGTCTTATCTACACTTCCCATTTGAAAATCATGACTTAGTAAAAACTTAGTCAATTTCTCGTACCATGCCCTGGGAGCTTGTTTTAAGCCGTAGAGAGCCTTTTTAAGGCAATAGACATGATCAATGTTTTTAGGGTCTTCAAAACCTATTGATTGTTTAACAAACACTTTTTCATGTAGATCACCATTTAAGAAGGCACTCTTCACATCCATTTGATAAATTTTGAATTTTCTAAAGCAAGCAATAGATATGAATAGTCTGATTGACTCAGGATGAGCTACTGGGGCAAAGGTTTCATCATAATCAATACCTTCAATTTGAGTGTACCCTTATATAACTAGTCTAGCCTTGTTTCAAATTATATTACCAATTTCATCAGGCTTATTTTTGAAAATCCACTTAGTTCCTATAATGTGTTTATCTTTAGGTTTAGGAACAAGATACCAAACATCATTTCTTAAAAATTGATTAAGTTCTTCTTGCATTGGTACTATCCAGTTTTCGTCAGTAAGAGCTTCTTTTACGTTAACCGGTTCTATCTGGGATGTGAAGCACATGTAATTACATATGTCTTCTAGTTGTCTATGAGTGCGCACACCAGTGAGAGGGTTTCTAAGAATTTGAGTGGTTGGATGATCTTTAACAATCCTCATATTAGAGTTTGATTAATTTGATGAAGTATCTGGTTTGTCAATTAAAAGAACTTCATCACTATCTGAACTTGAGGCAAATGTAATTAAGTGATCATCAATGACCACATTAATGGACTCTTGAATAACACCGGTCCTCTTATTCAGTACTCGATATGCACAACTATTCAAAGAATATCCTAAAAAGATTCCTTCATCACTTTTAGTGTCAAACTTTCTCCGATTTTCACGGTCATATAAAATATAACACTTGCTACCAAAAACTCAAAAGTATTTGACAGTAGGCTTCTTATCGAACCATAGTTCATAAGTAGTTTTATTATTTGACTTACTTGTATAAACTTGTTTGATTGTATAATAGGAAGTATTAACGACTTCGGCCCAAAGATTTTAGGGAGCTTCATTCTATTCAATATTACATTTGCCATTTCTTGAAGTACTCTATTTTTTCTTTCAACAATTCCATTTTGTTATAGTGTTTTAGGTGTAGAGAATTCATGTGATATTCCCTGATCGCAATAGAATTTCTCAAAATTGCTATTCTCGAACTCAGATCCATGATCACTATGGATTTTACTGACTTGAGAACCATTTTCAGTTTGAATCTGTTTAAGAATCCTTTTTTACTTCATTAAGGGTTTCTGATTTATCTCTTAAAAAGGCTACCCAAGTGAACCTAATATAATCATCCACAACTACCAGTATATATTTTTTGTCACCTTAACTCTCCATCCTGGTTGGTCTTATAAGATCCATATGGAGAAGCTCGAGTGGTTTTGATGTGGCATTGTAATTTACCTTTTTGTGAGCACTCCTAGTTTGCTTGCCAATCCGGCATTCGCCACATAATTTGTCTACTTTTTGTAGTTTAAGTAGACCTCTTATTAGTTCTCTTTTGCTCAATCTATATAGATTGCGATAGTGTACATGTCCAAGACATTTATGCCACAACTCAGTCTCATCAGTATGGACCATGTAACATAGTTGATAAGATGAGGTAGAATCACTTACGATAAAGCAGTTTTCAGAAGTTCTACGACCAGTTAATATTACTGAACCATTTTTCGTTTAAAATTTCATACCCTAGGTTAGAAAATTTAACACTTTGATTTTTATCGCATATTTGAAAAATGCTTAACAAGTTATGCTTTAAACCTTCAACGTACAAAACATTCTCAAATAAGGGAAGGTTAGAAAGTTGAACCGTACCTTCACCAATAATCCTGCAGTTGCTACCATCACCAAATGTGACTGAACCATCAGTCATGTCTTTAAGAGTGGTGAACAGACCTTTGTCACCAGTCATGTGCCTGGAGCATCCACTGTCTAAGTACCACTTTGAATGGCTTGAAGCTTTGAAAGTCGTGTGGGCAACCAAGCAAGTAACCTTAGGAACCCATTTCATAACTGTTTTGGGTTTAGGAGTATAGTTGGTCTTCTTATGTTTGTAGTTGTTGTAAGAATGACCGACTGAGTTAGATTTTAAGAGCTCCTTAAGCAAATCAACTATTTTTTCAGTTAAAGGGTTTTGGTTCTGATTTTTATAGTTGATATGGTTACTTTTATGTTTAAAAGATTGAAACATTTTGGTATTTTTAGAAAACTTTTGATTAGAAAATTTCGCCTTTGAGTTTGAGGATTCTCCTTTTACAAACTTAGGAAGAATATTCTTCTGTTTAGGAGGAGCCCTTTTATTGTAGCCCAAACCGGATCGGTCGCCACATTTTCTTAATCCAGACAAAAGTTTTTCTAATTTTGGATCACCTTAGGCATACCTCCATGTATCCTTTAAACTCAAAAGTAAAGAGATTTCAAGTTTAAGTTTTTCATTTTCAGATTTTAGATTTTCAATCTAGGAAGTTTTGAATTCTAAATTGCATTTGCATTTTTCATAACAATCTGAAGTATGAGATTTTTCTAAAATAAGAGAATCAAAATTTTCTTTAAGTTTTAAAAACCTTTCTTTTTAAAGCTTTAGTTTTACCGCAATCTTACAACTTTCCTTGTATAGGGCATTGTAAACATCTTGAAGATCTTCTTCATTTTCATGATTACTATTCAGATTTTCTTCACTAGTAAAATCAGCATGATCTGAAAAAGTGAACTTGCCTAGAGTCATAAGAGCTTTAAATTCATTGCCCAACTCGGTTTTAGAATCTTCTGATTCAGAAGAGGCTTTAGTGCCAAAAGATTCATCCCAAGTAGCCAACATTCCTTTCTTTTTAGGTTTATCCTTTTTAGGACACTTATTTGCTAAATGCACATATTCTTGGCGGTTGTAACATTGACTATCTTTTAAAGATTTCCAAGTTTTAGATTTATATTTAGATCTTTTCTTATCATTTGATTTTTGAAAGTCACATTCTTTTTACTTTCGAAAATCTTGTAAAATTTTTTTGCTAAAAGGGTCATATCATCTTCAAAATTTTCAAAATCAGAATTTTCTTGAGAAATACATTTAGAAGATTTAAGGGCAATAGATTTACCTTTAGGAGCTTTAAAATTTAACTCATTGGTTTGTAACGACCCAACTAGTTCATCTACCTTCATATTGTCCATATCATGAAGTTCCTGGATCGCGGTAACCTTTGAGTTGAACCGTTCAGGTAATGAGCGTAGTATCTTTGCACACACTTTACTTTCTGTGATTTTATCGCCAAGACCCCACATAGAATTCACAATGTCATTTAATTTATATAAAAGTCCATGAACATTTCATTTTCCTCCATATGACTTTAGATTTCTTGATAATTGATGTTCCCTCGTGTGTCATCTCTAAAATATCCCAAGCTTGCTTTGCAGTATCACAGGATATAATTCTTTTGAATTCATCCGCTGATAGTGCACAAGTGATTGCATTTAGTGCTTTTGCATTAGCACTACTCTCACTTTTCTGAAGTGTGGTCCAAGAAAAGTAAGGTGAGACTTTCATTAATTTGGATCCATCGATGCCAGTTACTTCAATGGTAGGAGGGGTCCATTCAGTCATTGTGGCATGCCACATGCTCTCATCCATGGATTTAAGGAAAATTCTCATCCTGGCTTTCCAATAAGCACAATTGGAGCCATCAAATGGTGGAGGCCTACTGAAAGGCTATCAAAATTTGACATCTTATAAATAGCTTAGATCGATTAGCTCAGGAAATAAATCCAAAAATATAACAGTCAAAACGAGCTATTAGGCTTTGATACCACTTGAAAAGGCCTAGCTATATGTCTTAGACGGGGGGGAGGGGGATTTAAATAAATAAAGGAATGATAACACTTTAAACCAATCACAATGCGAAAATGTAAAGCAACCTCAAATAGAGAGATTGATACCAATGTTTTTCGAAGGACAACATTGCACCATAAAAACCAAGGGTTTATGGCAGGACAACCTTACAAAAATAATTTGAATATCAAAAACTCAGACCAAAAGGAAATATAGGAAATAGCAAGAAATAAATTCTAAACTATTACAACATTCCCACAATGCTTGAAATGTAAATATTACAACATTCACATCCACACATACAACCCACAAACTTGAATGATAAAAGATAGGAAAAATAAATCACACATCCACAAAACACAAAGAGTTATAGTGGTTCGCCTGTGTGCACCAACTGTTAAACAACAGCCACACAGATTACTACTCCACTCCTAATATCCTCACACAAGGGATATTAGCGTTCATTATGAAAATAGGTTTCTTAGGTTCACCTAAAACCTTCACAATTGTGTCTTTCGAATGGGCTTACACAATTCAAAAAACCCCACTTCTGAGTTTTCTGGCTCTCCTCAGATAACCAACAAATTGAGATTTCTCTGGCTTAATCTCAAATAAAACAAAAAGAAGGAAATTTATAATAAAGTAAAATACCTGAATTTCTCCTTTTGTTGTAGCACAGAAGAACCAATCGGAGTAGAAGTTCAAATATAGAAGTTCAATGTCCAATACTCATTTTGAAATGGTTCCAAGTTCTAATTGATTTTAAATTAAACCAGATGGGCTAGCTATATTTGATTTTGATTCCAAGAAGAAGAAATACAACAATTCCTCTTTTCAATTTAGATTGAAATATAGAAACAAAATCAAATCAATAAAGCTAACAAAAGAGAATTTTAAATATGCACAAAGTAGCTTAAAATGGACAGAAACTTATCTCAGAGTGAAGCCTTGATTTTACTTGAATTTGATGTGAAACTTTGAAATTTGTGTTCTATTTATAGATGTAGAAATTGCATCTATGACTGGTCCTGAGGACACTACGACTGGTCGTAAAAGAAATGGATTTTTGAAATTTTAAGCGCGATCAAATAAAATTGTTCCACGACTGGTCATAGGCTATTCACGACTGGTCGTGACAAACCCACGACTGGTCGTGTGACACCAGGTTTAGTCACTGTAGATTAAGTCGTAAGTGCATGACTGGTCCTGGATCGAGTCGTCACTGTTCCTACGACCGGTCGAGCAGACTCCAGGACTAGTCGTAGCTCAACCAAAAAATTCTAAAAAATTGCAACAAACCTAGGACAGGTCCTGAAATTTCTTGGACTGGTCAAGCCAGTTCTAGAACTAGTCGAACAAAGTTCACGACTAGTCTTAGAACAGACCAAATACATATAAAAAGATTTAACTTGAATTATGTATACAAAATGACCCACCCTAAGGTCAACCTAAGGTCATTCATACCTTAAATGTGAAGTATGGACATTGACACTTCATTTCTTCAGATGATTGTTGACAATTGAAGATTGTGAAGCTTGAGATCTCTATACTTGATGTAGCATTGAACCTGAGATCTTCTAGAGCTTGAATTATACTTCATCTTGAGTTGTACATTAACTCAAGTCTTTGAACAAGATCACTTCTTTCATTGTAGCTGGTACTTGTATTTCTTGAAATGGTTTGAAGTAGTTCTTCATTCTTGACTTGAAGCAAAGTGTTTAAAGAGGTGATTCAATGTCTTGAACCCATATGCAATGTCTTGAACATATATACCAATGAGCTGCACAAGACATAGATTGAGGTTTTGGCACCACAAAATTTGACAACCAAAGGAGCATAAAACCATAGCACTTACAGGGTCTTCGCACCAGTGACCACTACTTTGTCATCAATGGCAATGGACAAGTTGATCCATATGCCTAGAAATAATTGAGCATGAAAAACAAGTCCAGGTCATGGCATCTAGACCCGGATAGTTGGGTGAAATGATGCATCCTTCGTAATTATAATGATATATTTGAGGGTCTTATACCTCAAAACTCCTTTTTGTGTATAAACATGATGGATGCTTATAATTTTGGTGTCACAACTTTTTGTACAAATTTTGATGTGTAAACAAGCTGATATGAAAATATACTACGATACACATACATGGTAGATCATCAAAGTGATCAAATCATTGTCACACTTTTTCTCTTCGATATGTTTGTCGATGAATCGGACTAATCCTCAATTAGATCGAATAAATATCGATATCATTGATGTCCCTATAGAATCCAAAGTGACACTCGATTTAAAGGGTTATCGAAGACCTTTTCGATAAGATCGAATGAGGTATATCGATATCATCGAACCAAAACTCGATGATATCGAAGGACTCCGCCTGATAAAAAGCGGGTGAGCAGGAAAAATCTAATTTTTCTAGTCTGTCTTAACTATTCATCTTCTATGCCCGTTTTCCCTTTGTTGTCAACCGCAAGCAGTCTAGGGTGGCTCGAATCCGGTAATTTCTTGACATTTCTTTTTTATTCCTCCAAGTATTCTTCATCCTTGGATCTTCCTAGGTCGTTTGAAAAAGTTTTCTTTTGAGAAATTCGTGGGTGCCCATAGCCTTCAGTTTCTTTTCAAAAATCCTTTCCTCTGTCATCTCTTTTTGATCTAAATGAACAAAGACAAAGGGAAAGCACCTGCTGTTAGGGAATCCTTTAGACCCACCAAACAGAAAACCCTAGCCCCAAAGAATAGGGCTAAAGCACCAGTCCAAAGGTCCTCAACACGTCAACAAAACACCATGACCCACCAAACGACATGGGGTGAGGTTTCTACTGCTGCACCAGCATCCCCACATGCTGTTGTAGGCCCTCCACCTCATATTCTTAAAAAGTACATAGAGAGGCTCCTGGTGCATGAACGTAGGATTGAGAGAGAATGCATCAAACCCTACAATTTGGAACCTCTGTTGGATGCGATCGACTTGCTGCCCCTTCTCGATTTCGGAGGTCCATGTCATGATGAGCAAACCTACCATTTTCTTGCATATTGTCATTCTCCAGTCTTAGATCCACCGTCCATTACAATCACTGTTAGGGATGATAGCATTGACATTATGGCGGAATCCATTGCCATCATTTTCAATCTCACCCTGTCTCTAGTTAGCTTGTCTGATCTTGACCCTGAGAACCCAATCACTCGTTCTACAATCACGAAATTCCTATGTCAAGACAGAGATATCCCATGGTAACAAGGGAATGCATTGAAAGCCAAATACATGCACTCTTTGTACCAAGTACTGCATGGAATATTCTACTCTAAAGCTTACCCTCGAGGACTAAATTGAGTAGACCTTACCGAGTTCATGGTTATGGTTATGTAATGTGCTGCCACTGGAATCAAGCTGTGTTTGCCTACTTTGATTCTTCACCAATTGGCAAATGTCATCCACATGTCCAGAGAAGTCCATCTACCTTTTCCTCACATCATTTGTGTGATACGCGATACAATTGGCTTCCTATGATAGACGATCCTAAGCGTTCACTACAACATTTTAATAGGGTTAATATTCAAAAGCTAGACCTTAAATTTTATTCATATCCAAAAGACTAACATGAGGAAGAAATTCATGGAGAGATGGGAGAAGGAGTTGTGCCAACAGAAGGAGATCCACAAGGGCCTCAACCTATTCCAACTCTGACCGATTTTGTCCAAACCCAACTATTCAAATTTAATCAAGATAGGGTCGAGGTGACGCGGCGTGGATTGGCTCGCATAGAGGACAAGCTGGAAAGACATGATGTGCGGTTCTCGGCATTGGAGAAAATGGTGTTTAGAGTGCAGCACAAGTCCAACCGCTCGTTGATCTGCTAACGTGCCATCGAGATGACACAACACCATCCTCATCGGCACCATCACCATAGAGTTGATAACTCTCCTACCACCTCATATGCTGATTACTCATCTACACGTACAGGCATGGGTATCTTTTTGAATGCCCTACGATCTTGTGAGTGTATGTGGTGGCTAGCTAACATTCGAAAGTCTGACAATTTTTTTTTGGTCCATTAGTTGTTGTGATTTATAGATATCCTTTGGATGAGGAAAATACTTTACTTTGATGTGCCCATGGTTGGGTTGGATATTTGGATAATTTTTTTTGGGTTGGACGTTTAATACTGCCAAGCTTGGGCAATTTTTATTTTCGATATTCTGATGGCTGATCGATAATCTACATATTTTTTATGCTTGTCCTTGGTATGATGTTTCCACCATTTTCTGATAATGATGCCTGTCCTTCTACAAATTATTCTCCGACTTATAGATGTTGTGGACTAAAATGTGCTTGCTTTCTATTGAATATCCATTAAGATTGTAAATTGGATTGTGCTTTCTAATGTTTACAGATATACTGCTATCTGTTATTGCTAAATCACTACTCTCTTTGATTATCCAATGTCTTTGTACTTCAACTTTAGTCAACTACTATTAATATATTGCCCTTTGCCAATGACTGACAAAAAGGGGGAGAACAAATCCCACCATAAAGGAAATTGTGTGGATCTATGTACGAATGGTGGTACAGGTATTAGGGGGAGCAGTTACCTCTAAATGCTACAATCTTGTGTGTGAACTCACATAGCTTATTTGTAAAATTGTGTAAAAGTTCTTATACACACAATTTAGGGTGTTAGTCTAGGTGTTGTTCTAGGATTTAAGGTATTTTGTCACATAATCGATAAAGGGGGAGATTGAAAGTGCCCTGGTTTGTCAATTAGCGTAAGTGTTGAGTTAGCAAGACAAGTGAGCCCCATAGGAAGATCATTCAAGCATCTGCCTCAACTAGATGTGTGCCTCGAACTCATCGAAGGTAAACTTAGACTCGCATCCCATGTCCCAAAACACCTAGGTATATAAAACCCTTAACAATGGATAGAACAACATAGGGTTAAAGTATGAAAACTATTTTGCAAATGATGAAAATTTCTAAGTTTTTAGCTTTTGTCAATTTATCGAGATCAAATCGATGAGATCGGACACCAGTTATTGATGTCCTTGATATGTCATCGATATCATCGAATTAAGGACCTTCTGTATCTAGCAACCAACTTGATCTCTGGACAACATTATCAATGAATCAATAAAGCAATCAATATCATCGACATTTAAATTCTGAGATCATCTAGACAACTCAATATAATCGAATTTTCTATTTGTGTCCAGCAAGCTCTTAAGGAAAATTGTAGATTTATCGATGACTCGAAGGAATCCTCGATATCCTTGAAATTCAAACTTCGATGATATCGATGGACCTTCGATGTTATCGATTTTGGACCAAAACTGTCCATCAAGCTTTTTAAGAAAAACCTCTGTAAATGATTCAAGGAATCGAGACTCCCTCGATAATATCTATTTTCAAATATCGATCATATCGAATCTACGTCAATATCATCAAATTTGGACAATGGAACGTCCAACAAGCTTATAGGAAAATCTCCTATAAAAGATCGATGAATCGAACTAGGTATCGATATCATCGATATTTAAAATTCGATGAAATCGTGGGAAGATCGATAATATCGAAGCCAGCTGTCTCATATCTAGCTTACTCTCTTGTTTTTCATTGTCGAGAAATCAAACCATGGTTCGATGAAATTGGAGTTCGAAATCCAATGACATCGAAGCATATTCGATATGATCGAGCTATGTATAAGAGATTCAACTGTGATTGTCAGTAGAGTTCATATCATCGATCTGTCCCTTAATGTCTTCGAAAGTATACATTCGATGATATCGAAGATGGATCGATGATATCAAACTCTGTCAAAAATCTGACTATTTTATTACTGTTGGATCGCTTTGCCTATTTAAGGAGAGCTTGCTATTGGTTGCAATAGTGAGAAAAATATAGAGAGCCTTGAGAGAGTCATGCATACTATTTACCTTAAGCTCTTTTTCTCATGGGAGTTCATCCTTCAATCCACCCTTATCATTGATATTTAATAGAGTGGATTGGGGAATGAACTTCCGCATTCAAGAATCATCCAGCTACCACCTTAATGACAAATCATTGATCTGGGATACCTTGAATACTTGAATGCTTGGAATCACTTCGTCTCTAAAATAGGAAAATATTTAATAGAGTAGGATTCCAATATAACCTTGACCCGACTCGTCGCCGTACATTGGAGCATCATCATTGTTGCGGTTCAAGGGAGCTGAAGATTTTTCAACATCAAAGGAGGAGATCTTCATCAACGTGCTTAATGGGGCTCATCTACTTATCTAAAAGTCAATAGAGTTCAGAGACCCCACTGATCATTCTTTTGTGTAGGATTAGGTCATAGGTGATTCTCACCACTTTCAAGTCCTCATAGGAGGCATCCAATGGGAGAATACGTGTGGGTGCTGTGTGTTGACCCTTGCTCCTGGGGATCATAAACTTAGGTCCTTAGAGTAGGCCCTTGGACTGTGTGGACTAAAACTTAGGTGTTGTGTGTTGACCTTTACTCTTGTATAGGGCATAAACTCTAGGTTCCTTGTGTGGATCCTTTGCTCTTGTGTAGGTGTAACACCCGGGATTTCGAGGGTCGAGAAAGTTCAACTCTGGAGATCCAACGCATCACTTAAGCAATATAGATAATGATGTTAAAATGTTGTCCATATTAGTGCATTAAACATGAGTGGGATTACACCAAAATGACATATCATACTCCAAAGGTAATTTGATTAAGCAAGCGGAAGACTGTAACATGCATATTTGAATAAGTAAGCGATTTACAACCTCCAGAGTATAAGTATATAACTGGGCTGAATGTTTACAGGTATTATTTCCAAAATCTATGAAATAACAAAACATAAAGTGTTCAACTATTCCATAACCCTATAATCCTGGTGACGCAGCTCTAGGTCTATACAAACCCGCTTGAGAGCTGCACGTAGGAGAACTCCTCCTCGTATAAGAAATCTGGCTCGGTCATGTAAGCCTCATTATCATCTGTAATTAAAATAGAGTCTGGTTGGTGTTTTAAAACACCATCCCAGAGTGGGAGTGAGTGATCAACTCAGTGGTACTATAACACAAAGGTAAACATGTTATCAATTCAATCAAATAGTAATGATAAAGCAATACAACAAGCATTTCCTAACTACTCTAGTTAATGTAGGGATGATATGCAGCAATGATGCATGCCCTTGCTAACACTCTCTCAATGACTTCAGCAACCATTCGCGCATGGTAAACTCCCTAAATGTGCGCTTCCTCGCCAAAGCACATGCAATGCGGTGCATGGTTATGTTAACCAAGTACTTAATTAGGCTTATTAATATAGCAGGTTTGGAAAGCTAAGGTACCTCCCTTTATATAGTTAATCCAAGTGGGGATCCATCTAGGGTCGTCAATCCTAGTTAATCACATACGATAGGCAAGTTGTAGGGCATCACCCCTAATGAAAGCAGTGGATAGGTAAATTCAAGTGTTTACACTCGAGGTCGCTACGGGAGGCTCGTCACTTGAACGTAGGCCGACAGCTCGAATACAGTGTCCCATACCACCATATTCGGTTCATGAGTTTGGGTTACTCACTGGACACTACGGGGAGGCTCATCACCCCAGCGTAGGCCGACAGGTCGACCACAGTATCCCATACCACCATGCCCGGCTCATGAGTCTTAGCGGATCGTGGTACCATGGTTAAAAAGGGTTTTACATTGGTAAGTGGTATCTTAGATTCAAGCAGTAGTGTCAATATATGGTAAACAGACATTAGGCCAATCGGGTAATTTGACAAGTTCGTTTGGTACGAGCGCATGCTGAATTAATCGGCATGGAGTGCATAAGCACTCCACGTGGCCTAACCACTATCGACAATCGTCGTACGGCTTGGATTCATTAAACGTATCCAATAAGGTGAGAATAATTTGGCCACTCAATCGGGAACCGTTACCGATTACTTGGATTTGTAGTCCCAACATACTCAAATGTAGCATGTAGATACATGTGACATTCATATAAGCATTTAACAATGATCCAAGTACAACATTCATTTGAGCATTTTATCAAACATATTGAACATGTTACCGAACATTACAATTCATCCATAACTTGCGTAGTTGAAATTAAGGTCATATAAAGGAAATCATACATATAATTAAGGTAATTGAGAATCCTATCTTAACACCCTTATTAAATACAATTCATCAAATAATTTCTTATTCAGACATTTTATCAAACACTTAGCCTACACATTTGCAAATACAAAGACTAGATTAGTTATGACATGAACTATAACAATTTTCTATGCAACATAGGCTATAATGCATATAACAAACATGAATCTTAGATTAGATATCATGACAAGAACAAAATCACAATTTCAAGTTCATTCAAACATTTCAACAGACACATGGAATGCATATTTGTCCAACATAGTTCATACATGTATAATATATGGAAAACATCATAACTAAAATCATATGGTAGCAATCAAGTCAAACATAAATCGTTGCCGACATTGAAAGCCTTGAAAATCTTAACCTAAACGTTTATAGTCCGCACCTTTCGTCGAATTACTCGTTTCAAACTTAGTTATTATCCTACGTTCCCGTATATAGAACAACGGTTACCAAAATTAGGAAAATCCATTAGCTAGGTTGATAAACAACTATTATATACCTTAACTGTGGTATTATGGTTTGGATTTCTTACCCAAATTGTTGTTAGAACGAGTCATGTAGCGTAATAGAGAGGCGCACTAGTGCATGTAGTCTTGGGAGAGAAACACCGCCACCATCTCCCAAGCTTTCTCTCTTCTCCTCACTCTTTTCTCTTCTTTCTCCTAGGGTTTGGTGCAAATTCGTATGGAATGGGAATGGTGTGGTTTAAAGTCTTTAAATAGGCCCAGAACTGGTTCAAATGGCCCCAGGGCCATGGTATACTTAGGTTATAGCCAAAGGGTGTTTGTTTCTGGCAAACTGGACTCATCTGGAGGTCCATTACCTATCTATTCTATAGAGTAAGTCTCCTGACAATATATCTAGGACAGGTTATGATTTCAGCGTGTTTGGATAGGCTGATCAACCGTGACGGACTTATATCAGATCAACACTCGTTGTCACTCGATCAGGGCCATAAGTATACAAATATGTGCAGGAAAATTTCCCTGATCCATGGGTGCAGTTGGCTCAAAAACTGACAGTTTGAAGTCTTCAATTTCGCCCACAAGCTAATGGTCCAATTCACTTAACTTTGGGTTTATTTTCTAAATATATTCACATTTCTCACACACTTCACTTAAGGCTCAAATTGTACATTTCTGGATACTATTTGGGCTCGATTCCCCTGATGATTGTCAAGGCCAATAAGACGGTCATAACTGTATAGTTCGTGGTCATCGGACTTTCGACGCGCGGTCCAGGTCCGATACGGAGTTTCAATGTACTCCCGAGAGCAACTAGGTTTTGGGATTTCACCGAGGTTTTCAAGTAATGTTGAGTTAGCGATTTTAATGGTTTTGGGCCTTGTAGTTTATATAGATAGTGGTTTAAGCTAATCCACCAATTAATTTAGTTTAGTACTTAATTAATTTTTGTCTAATTTCCATAGTATACGATCTTTAGGGATTTCTGCCTGAGGTGGTACTCAGGTCTTTGTATGGATTTTTTTGAGACGTTACAATCTACCCCCCTTAAAGAAAAATTTTGTCCCTAAAATTAATACCTTTTCGTACTCCTCGAGGATCTGAGGGTAGTTCTTACAAACTTCTACTTCTGTTTCTCAAGTAGCCTATATCTCATTGTGGTGAGTCCACAATACTTTCACAAGTGGTATAAGTTTGCTGCATAGCACCTGTTCCTTCCTATCCAGAATACGTGTTGGTCGCAGTACATAGGTAGCATCTTCACTTAGTTGCACCTGCTCCCACTTGATAATGTGAGTGGGATCAGGAACATATTTCTTCAGCATGGACACGTGAAATACGTTATGCACGCCGGCGAGTGGTGTGGGCAAAGTAAGGCGGTATGCTACCACACCCACTCGGTCTAGGATCTGGAATGGACCAATAAATCACGGTGTGAGTTTTCCTTTCTTGCCAAATCGAAGGACTCCCTTCATGGGGAAAACCTTAAGAAATACATGGTCTCCAACTTCAAATTCCAGTTGTCACCGTCGGGTATCAGCGTAACTCTTCTGTCTACTCTATGCTACAAGGAGTCGGCGTCTAATAATATCAATCTTCTCTAAGGTCGCCTATACTAAATCTGGGCCAATCAAACTTTTCTCACCAACTTTTACCCAACAATGGGGTGCTCGACATGGGCGTCCATACAAGGCTTCATAAGGAGTCATGCCAATGCTCGCTTGGAAGCTGTTATTATAAGCAAACTCATCATAGGGAAGATAATCATCCCAACTGTCATTAAAATCAAGCACACATGCTCGCAGCATGTCTTTGAGTATCTGATTTACCCGTTCCATTTGCCCATCGGTCTGTGGGTGGAACGTGGAACTGAACTTCAATTACACTCCCATTGCTTCTTGGATTCGAGTCCAGAAAATGGACGTGAATCTCGTGTCTCGATCCGACACCATCTCTATAAGCACTCCATGCAGCCGTACAATCTCCTTGATGTACAGCTTGGCTAAATCATTTGCTGAGTTTGAAAATCTAATCGGGAGGAAATGAGTTGATTTCATCAATCAGTCCACAATCACCCAAATGGAGTCATGTCACTTCCTCATCTTCAGTAACCCATAAATGAAATCCATACATATGAAGTCTCATTTCCATTTAGCTATTGGCATGGGCTAAAGTAAACCAGGAGGTCGGTGATGCTCGGCCTTGACCTGCTGGCACGTTAGATAATAGGAGACATAATCTGCTATGTGGGCCTTCATGTTGTCCCACCAGTACGAACGCTTCATGTCTCTATACATTTTCGTACTACCTAGATGCATTTCTATCCTTGAATTTTGAGTGGGATCCAGGACTTCCTTTCTCAAGTCATGGAGATTCGGGACGCATAGGCGACCGCGATATCTCAAACCTCCATCTAAACCAACCCTCCATTCGAGTCTTCACTGTCACTTGCTCATTTTCTCATCTTCACCAACAATTCATCTTCTTTCTGAGCCACAATGATTCGGTCATCAATAAGTGGTTGTACATGGATGTGTGCGATGCTCTCGAACGGCTCCTCTACTGTAAGCTTATGTTCAAAGTCTCGCACAAACTCTACCATATTCCATTCTTTTATCATCAGCGAAACTGCAAATTCTATTGTCTTCTTGTGGCTCAACACATCAGCCTTAAGGTTCGCCTTGCCAAGATGGTAGGAGACCTCAAACTTGAAGTCTTTTAAGGTTTCCATCGAACGTCGTTGCCTCATATTCAGGTCTCTCTAAGTAAAGATGTACTTAAGGCTTTTGTAATCGTAAAAGAGCTCGAACTCCTCTCCATAGAGGTAATGTCTCCAGAGCTTTAATGCAAAGATGACTACCGCTAACTCCAGGTCATGCGTGGGGTAGTTTTCTTCGTATTTTCTCAACTGCCGTGATGCATAGGCGATCACTCTATCCTTTTGCATAAGAACACAACTCAAACCAACAAGAGATGCGTCGGTGTATATAGTATATCTGACCCCTTGATCTGGCAAAACTAGAACGGGTGCGGATGTCAGCTTGTCCTTTAATTCCTGAAAGGCTGCTTCTGCTTTCTCGTTCTAGGCAAACTTAAGATCCTTTCGAGTGAGTTGAGACAATGGTCTGGATATCTTAGAAAAATCCTTAATGAATCGGTAATAGTAGCCTGTAAGGCTAAGAAAACTCCTTACTTCTGTAACCGAACTGGGCTATTCCCAGTCTTGTATCGTGGTCACCTTGGCAAGGTCCATGGCAATACCTTCCTTGGACACTACGTGTCCTAGAAACTTGAGATCTTCCTTCCAGAAGTCGCATTTCTAGTACTGAGTAAACAACTGAATCTTCCTAAGAGTATCGAAAACTGCTCGTAGGTGCTCTTCGTGATCCTTTCGGCTCTTCGAGTATATCAAAATGTCATCTATAAATACGATGACGAACCAGTACAGATACGGCAGAAACACTCGGTTCATGAGGTCGATGAACACAGCTGGTGCATTTGTAAGTCCAAACGACATCACAAGGAATTCATAGTGCCCAAAACTGGTTCTGAATGTTGTTTTCTTCACATCTTCATGCCTAACGCAAACTAATGATACCCGAACTGCAGGTCAATTTTTGAAAAATACTATGCCCCTTTCAACTGGTCAAACAGGTCATCTATCCTGGGCAGAGGATACTTGTTCTTGACTATGACGTGATTCAATCTGCGATAATCAATACACAACCGCAGTGATCCATCCTTCTTCTTTACAAACAATACAGGTGCTCCCTAAGGAGATACGATTGGTCGAATGAAACTTGATTCTAGAAGATCATCTGTCTCCTCAATTCCTCCATTTCACACGGAGGCATGCGGTATGTTGGTGAGAAAATGGGTATCGCACCAGGCACAAGGTCGATAGTAAAGTCGATCTCGCGCCGAGGAGGTAGTCCAGGTATTGTTCTAAACACGCCCATGAAATCTTAGACTACAAGCGTGTCCCCAAGTGTCGGATCATCAACATTCTCCAATAAGGAAGCGTAACAACTTATGCGATAGGACCAACTGACCTGAATTGGGAAAGTAAAGGCCATGCCCTTGGGTCCATGTGCTGTCACCAATCTGGTATCACAGTCGATCTCTTCCTTCATTTTGGTGAGCTAATCCATCCGAGGATGATGTTGTAATGATCACCGTTTTTCTCCCTAAGTCTATCGGGCAATCTTTACAAAACTTACTAGTGTTGGAGAAAGTCTTTATCGCTATAAGGACTCTCACTCCAACCATAGGGGTAGTACTCAACCCTAATCGATTGACTGTAGAACACGATATTATTGAAATAGTGGACCTGGTGTCCACCAATAGAAATACAGATGTACCTTAAATGTGGGTCGTGACTTCAAAGGCTAAAGGCACTGTAGTTGCTACCTCAGATGCTTCAACTGCACATGCATGTACACGCATGTGTTGTGGACAATTTGGTTATACTTCCATAGGTCATTGAGGTGGCCTATTTCGAGGTACAGGTGATCCGTAAAATGGTTGTGCTGGCAGTATCGATCGTAGAGGTGGAGTTAATATAGCTTACGGTAGCTGACGGTTGATCTTCTGAGGCAGCGTAAAACCACCCTCATCTTAGTAAAATAATAGGTGTCTGTATAGGCCATCTTCTTACAGTAGGTGCACCATAGATCTGATCGCCTCTGCTAGGTCGGTGGAGCCATAAGCCTGGAAGGCGAATCTAAACGTAGCCTCTTGCTGAGAAACGGTCGGTTCGGCAAATCAAGTCGAGGCCTTGGGCCCATGGGCCTGGTCGGCTCGCAGGGACATGTTCACTAGCTCAGCATAATTGGGAATGTTAACGCAACACATTTTCGTGCGAATATCGAGTCGCAGACCCTCTGAAAATCACCGCATTCTCATCGTCTCGTCTACTAGGATCAGTGGAGCATATCTGGCCAGCTCTGTGAATTTGTTCTTATATTCTGACACGGTTATTCCTCCCTGATGGAGGTGAAAAAAATTCACCCTTCTTTTCATTACGGTAAGTGAGGGGAAAATACTTTCCATGGAAGCAAGTCTCAAATGCGCCCCACGTCCACACGTGTCCTGTGGGAACTGTTCGTAGGATGTTGTTCCACCATAGACTAACCCCCTTCTCAAACATATAGGTGACCAGTTCAACTTGCTTTTCCTCAGTGCAGTGCAGTGGCTTTAACATCTTAGAGATGCGATCTAGCCAGTATTCGGCTTCCTCGGGCCTGTGAGTGCCTGCAAAGGTGGGAGGTCAGAAACGCTGAAAGTGCTCAAAAAGGCCACTGGTATTCATATTTCCAGTAGGCTGCATAGGTGGTGCGGGCGAGACCATATTTATGTTCTGGGTAATAGCCCCCGCAATAGTGGCCAAAAACTGATGTTGTTACTGCATTAAAAACATCATCTGCTCTAACCTATCATGAGGAGGAGTCGACTGAGGTACATGTGGCGTCGATGTAGACACAAGGTTCTTCCCAGAACTGATGATGCATTTTGTGTTGGCCCATTAGTGGGGCCAGTGGTTGGCTGTGACTTCAGCATTGTGTCACTATCCGGGCCCAAACCGAGGTCCGTATGGCTATCGCTCAGGGGAGGTGCCCCATCAATCGATCTGCCAAGTGCGAGACTTGCTATCTTCCAAGTGTTTTTAAGAGGCATTCCCTATATACAACATAGGGTGCAACATGTGTAAGATTTAGAATAATATTACTCACTTTTTCAATCATTCTACACATTTCAATTTAGAAGAAGCTTCATTCATTTCATTTAACCAAAAATAGTCACAATACATGAGATGTAGTATTACATGAATTATGACAGAAGATGCATGTGAGCTAATGTTAGCAAAGCTTTAACACTAACTATTCTAACATCCAACTAAGCTGATAAGGGCTATTATATAGAAAGTAAGGAACAAAGTAAACCAAAAGACGACTGCAACATATGTCTAGTCCTCTGACTCTAGTCAAGGCGAAGGCGCACCCTTATCCTACATACAACACATGAGGGTCTTCAGAGTGTGACAAATCCTCTTGAATTTTTATTTTAGATAGGCCTGATTCTCCTTGATTTCCTGTTTCAGGGCAGCCTGGTTCTCTTCAATCTGAGCCATGTGGGCTTCTAAGATGGCCCGATCACGGTGGTCTTCATGAGTAGTAGGAGGAGGTCCCCCATCTGAACCTTGGGCCTCCTCCATATCCTCATTGCTTTCCTCATCATTTCCTTCCTCAGTGCTTTCCTCTTCACTGCCTTCTTCCACTTCACTCTCTTCTTTAATTTCATCCCCGGACTCATCAAGCCTTGCTTGTCGTTCCCTGGGGCCTATGCCCATATTATTGAGCGTAGTG
Organism: Magnolia sinica; assembly: GCF_029962835.1. NCBI lineage: Eukaryota > Viridiplantae > Streptophyta > Magnoliopsida > Magnoliales > Magnoliaceae > Magnolia > Magnolia sinica. The sequence goes on along the minus strand of NC_080587.1, from coordinate 44,580,618 downwards.
TCACTGATGATATGGATCAGGGCATGGTTCTCCATATGGAGTCGGAAGCCAAAATTTCGAGCGATCTTACAAATAAGTCACCGAAGGGAAGTGAGGCATCTCCCCGTGTAAATCATGCAATACCCACAATTTGAGACAAGACGAATGTATGTAGGCATAGTTTATCTCCCTGACCAGCTCCATATAAGAAATCCACCATGAGCTGAGTACATTCCGTACGGTTACTCCACCTGGGATATACATTATATGTAAATATGTGGTGGAGCAGGCAGAAATCACTTGTCATTTTAGTCGATGCAAAGTTATTTCCTCTCCTCCACCACTCGAGCTGGCCGCAAAGAAAATGTGTGCGACGATTTCTTTCTCGTTCACTAGCGAGGTTCATCTCACTGGCGTGTACAACTCCAAGCTCCATTCCCATGATACGAGCCACCACATCTATATTGACTATGGCCTCCTCTCTCCCCAAAGGGATAGTAAACTAAAGAGGCTCTAATAGAGGGTTCCATATATGAGCATAGAGGGCCCATACAGAGTCTGCATGAGTATTTCCCTCAAATATGGGACCCCATCAATTTTCCAGGAGCATGTCCATCACTGGGTACAACTCGAAAATCCTTTCATCCACATGAGCCTCGAATACCACTTTATGGTTATGAAACTTACTAAGTTCGATGGTTGGCGGTAGAGATCTTTCAATGGGGATCCACGGGTCAAGATCCCGTTTTGACCTTCGCTCTCGATCGACGCTTGCGCTAGCCTCGGTGCTTGTCTTCTTCCTTGAAAGGGTAGGGCGGCTAGGCCTGGCTTTATCTATGGATGCCCTCTTCTTCCCCATGAGGGAAAGGAGTGCGGAGATGGAGAAAATAGTGGTAACTAGTTCAAAAATAGCCATGGAAGTGAAGACACTTGAAGGTGAGATGGGTTTGTGGGTTTTGGAGATTATGAGACACAAAAGAGAGCTTTTATGCTCAAATAGGTGGGAAATGGGAAGATGGAGAGTTGTATGAGAAGGGTTTTGAGGAAAATGGTGGAGGTGGGTGTGAAATGTAGAAGAAGAAGAAACTTTGTGTATGGAAGGGAGATTTAGGAGAGAAGATGTGATTTTGAAGGGGTTTAGAGGGTTAGGAGAGGGGTGAAATGAACAAAAGGGAGCAAAGGGGGGTTAAATGAAGTGGCTCCACACATGGACAGGGCCTACATGTATGTGTGGAGGGTGGTGGGCCGTCGGAACTGCAGACCCGCCACGGCCCACTAGAGGTGCGGGCGGCGCGCCACCATCGGGGCGGTACCGCCGCCCCTCACTGGAGGTACCGGTAGTGGCTCCGCCCTGGGGTGAGGGCCACCCCCTCTCGGGGTGCAATTTATGCTTTGGGCCCTTACACCCGTGTGATGCATTTTCTCAGTCCAACTCGCACATATTTGCACCTTTTGGCATGTTTCAACTTTGAAATTTGCCGATTTTTAGCTTAAACCTGTCAATTGATGGCCTAAAAAGGAATCAAGATCATTTCACATGATCTCAGACGCGTACGGGTCACATTTCAAGGGTCAATTTCGCCCGTTGGCATAACCTTGGGATCCTACGATCATTTCTACATTTTATCACCCACACCTAAGTTAAAGTGCGTTAGAGTGCGTCATGTTACCATAACACAGGTCCATTTTAATCCAAATCATGCTCTAATACCAACTTGTAACGCCCCGAATTTCGAGGGTCAAGTAAAGGTCAACTCCGGAGATCTAACGCAACACTTATGCAACATAGATAATGATGTTTAAATATTGTCCATATTAGTGCATTAAACATGAGTGAGATTACACTAAAATGGTATATCATACTCCAGAGGTAATTTGATTAAGCAAGCGGAAGACTGTAACATGCATATTTGAACAAGTAAGCGATTTACAACCTCAAGAGTATAAGTATGTAACTGGGCTGAATGTTTACAGGTATTATTTCCAAAATCTACGAAATAGCAAAACATAAAGTGTTTAACTATTCCATAACCCTGTAATCCCGCGACATAGCTCTAAGTCTATACAAACCCGCCTGAGAGCTGCACATAGGAGAACTCATCCTCCTCGTCTAAGAAATCTGGCTCCATCGCGTAAGCCTCATCGTCATCTGTAACTAAAATAAAGTCTAGTTGGTGTTTTAAAACACCATCCCAAAGTGGGAGTGAGTGATCAACTTAGTGGTACTATAAGGTAAAGGTTAACATGTTATCAATTCAATCAAACCGTAATGATAAAGCCATATAACAAGCATTTCCTAACTACTCTGGTTAATGCAGGGATGATATGCAGCAATGATGCATGCCCTTACTAACACTCCCTCAGTGACTTCATCAACCATTCGCGCATGGAAAACTCCCTAAACGTGCGCTTCTTCGCCAAAGCACATGCAATGCGGTGCATAGTCGTGTCAACCAAATACTTAATTAATCTTATTCATATAGCAGTTTTGGAAAGCTAAGGTACCTCCCTTTATATCATTAACCCATGTGGGGATCCATCTAGGGTTGTCAATCCTAGTCAATCACATACGATAGGCAAGTTGTAGGGTATCACCCCTGATGAAAGTAGTGGATAGGTAAATTCAAGTGTTTATACTCGAGGTCACTACAGGAGCCTTGTCACCTGAACGTAGGCTGACAGCTCGAATATAGTGTCCCATAACACTATATTCGGCTCACGAGTTTCGGTTGCTCACTGGACACTACGGGGAGGCTCGTCACCCTAGCGTAGCTAACAACTCGACCACGGTGTCCCAAACCACCGTGCCTGGCTTATGAGTCTTAGTGGATCATGGTACCATGGTTGAAACTGATTTTACATTGGTAAGTGGTACCTTAGATTCAAGCAGTAGTTTTCATATATGGTAAACACACACTAGGCCAATCGGGTTATTTGACAAGTTCGATTGGTACGAGCGCACGCTAAATTAATCGACATGGAGTACATAAGCACTCCACGTGGCCTAATCACTGTCGACAATCATCGTACGGGTTGGATTCATTGAACATATCCAATGTAGCGAGACTAATTCGACCACTCAATCGGGAACCGTTACCCATTGCCTAGACTACATTGTAGTCCCAATCATACTCAAATGTAGCATGTAGATACATGTTGTCATGCCCCAAACTCGGAAAATGGACTCACAAAATTCTTAATCACCGAATCCGGCGCCGATAGCCTCCGTAGTGCCCCATTTTCGGCTCCCGGCACTCATGTTCTAGATTCCGATCCTGGGATCCTACAAGGAGGATTTTCAGTGTAAAATTTTTCTTTAATGGAGCATAACTACAAGCATAACCAAGTCACAAAACAACATTACTACATATCCACTAATATAAACATTTGCATACAATGCTGAAAGGGAAATACATATGTATCAAAATCAAAGCTCCAGAAGTCCACTGCACACTCCAAGTTCAACACTGCTGCCACCTAACACCACCTGTACACATCTATCGTGCATAAGCTTATAGAAAGCTTAGAGTGTGGTGAAAGTGTGTGTAAGGTAAGTGCCAAGTATACAATAAAGCCCATAAATCATACATCATCGAAATAAGTAGAAATACTGACAAGATCATGAATCATACAATATCAAAGTAAGCGGAAATATACTAGTAAGTCCATGAGTTATATAATATCAGAGTACACAATATAGAACATAATGAGCCAAATATCATATACTGTGGATGCAATGCAATATGCAGATCCTGCTAAGTCCGTCTAAGCCATATAAGTGCAGAAACGTAGCAATCCAAAATGTCATATGCCGTGGATGAAATGCAATATGCGATGCAAATGAAATGACTAAGCTGGAGTGAAGTCAGGACAAAATTACATACTATCACAGGCTATGGGGTCCATCACAAGGGAATTCTATCCAAAACCAGTCTCATACCTAAATTTGGATAATCAAACACAATGTGGTAAACTCCTGATCTCAGATTAGTCATGCGCCTCAACCGAAATCCTAGCCATTGCGAAGGTACATGTAACAAATTGTTACGCACCACCAGCCCGAGTGGATAGTGAATGGATGGATGAATGAGTATGCAACTCCTGCTCAATAAGTCCAAGTATCAGTACTGTACATCTTTGGGATCTTCACCGAGGTCTAGTACACTCTACATGTAAATCGCTGCCCACTGACGTTCAACCATGCAAGTGGAAGAGACCTCACTATCCGCCTGATCAGTAGTCAGCCAATATCTACCTGGCACGTCGATAGCGGACTAATTCACAAGCTGGTCAAACTCAGCCCAGCTATGCCCCCTACTCTGGGGCGGGTAAGGCCACACCCCCTCCCAACCGACCACAACATAGTGGGAGACATGGCCTCATGGTATTCGGCACTCGGGCGCTCATGTCTCCAGTCGGTCTTAACATTGGGGCCTCTCCTGGCCACGGAGGTTTAAGGACTTTCACCCACGGACATCCAAAGTGCCTAGATGCTCAAACCAAACATTTTTGGTGTCCTATCTAGCTATCCATGACATACCTGTGGAGGCTATAGCCCTGATGTCGCTATGACGTATAGTAATCACAACACACAATACAAGATGCATGAGTCATACAATCCTATAATGCATCAATCCTGCGCATACCATGCACTCATGTGAGACAATCTCCGCCTAACAGGGAGTCTCATAACAACCTGTCCATTGAAATATGCAATGGTCAACTACATCTCATAATAAACATGCAGATGATGCATGTGGGCATGTATATGATGTTATGCTGTCACATACTCATAATCGATATCGACAATCGACACTGATAATCAGCATTGATAATCGGCCTAATAATCGGCCTCGCCAATTGACCTCGACAATCAGAATCGGTCTTGATGAGAATGGGCCTAACAAGGCCTAAGTGAAGGTCACAATGTGGACATTCAACCATCATTGCCTATCAATGTGGACATTTAACTAACATTGCTCTCAAGGAGTGGCCCACATCGAGCCAAACATAAAGTGGGCCCATGACCTCATACAAAGGCTACATACACAATAGGTGGGCCCTGCACATGGGCCTTAAATACATTGCATAGGCCACAACTCATGGGCCTCAGATACAACAAGTGGGCCGCATCAATGGGTTGTACCAATGGACCTCATATACGCAATATGTGGGCCCTGCTCATGTGCCTTAAATACAACATGTGGGCCCTACAAATGGGTCTCGTATGCATCAAATGGGCCATGTATCTGGGTCTCGAATACATCAAATGGGTCACGTGACATGGGCCTAATACACGTCACAATGGGCTGCACGATAAGGGCCCAATACACATCATAAGGGGCCTTGTGTTCTTCAAGTCGAGCCTCATCATATGGGTCTGATATACACCACATATGGGCCTCACATATGGGCCTCAAATATACATTAAGTGGGCCGCATCAATGGGCCATAAATACATCACATGGGCCTGATTTAAAGGCCATAAATACATCATGGTGGGCCTTACACAAGGGCCTTATCATATTAGGATGGGCCTTGCACATTCTAAATGGGCTCCATACACATCATTTAGGCCTCACATGACAGCCAAAATGGATGGATGGTGTGGCTGTGAAGTACCTCAAAGTGGGTCCCACCGTCAAATGGGCAGTGAGAATATTACGCATACATCATGGTGGGTCACACCTGTCCAGCAAACGGAATGGACAGCATGGTTTAAAATGCATAACGTCAAGGTGTGCTCCATGGTAGACGGATAGTGTGGAATACACTACATAATCAAGGTGGGTCCTACCTGACACGTGTGGGGGTGGGCCCACTCTATCAAATAGATGGACGGTATGAATAGAACGCATACGTTAGGTGGAGTCCCACCATCCTTTGCTAATGGATGGTGTGGATATAAAATAGGTGGATGACGTGGAATATAATACATACATCAAAGGTGGGGTCCACGTACACGTGGACAACCAACACATACATCAAGGTGGCCCCACATTCATCAAGACCCACCGTCCCAAACACATGGATGGTAAGGATATACAACACATCAAGGTGGGTTTCAACAACAGGCCTTGTACACATCAAGGTGGGCCTCAACAACGGGCCTCATATATCCCATCGGGCCTTATCAAATGGGCCCAAAGTACATCACATCGGGCCTTACCAAATGGGCCGAATCAATGGGCCAAGTTGAATGGGCTGAGTTGAATGGGCCAATTCAAATGGACCAAACACAACTCATCTATTTTTAGAGATCAATATAGGGTATTATAAAAAAAATGAATCATATCAAAACATCAACTGGACCATACCATATCTAATAGTGGAGATATTGATTTCCATGGTTAAATTCCAATGGGCCCCACCAAAGGGTTTATTTCCCATCCAGCCTATTTATAAGGTCACAAAGACCTAGATTTAGAGGAAAAAAATACCCTATTGGTCCAAACCTTGTAGCCCAAGGGTTTTAATGGTGGACGTTCAATCTCACTGTTTCTATAATGTGGTCCACCTAGTCCTAGATCTGTCTCATTTTTATTCCATCACAAGCCTTAAAATTGTCTTTCAAAATGGTTGGACGGTTTGGATGCAACACATGCATCATGGTGGGTCCCATAGATGGACGGCATGGGTGAAGTAGGTGGGACCCACATAACTTGGTGACGTCATGTACACCAGCTATATAGCTGGTGTGTGACACTCTAGCCAATCTGCTGCATAATGTGGGTCCACACGTGTGGAAGGTGTGAATACAATAAATATATCAGTGGGTACCACGTGGGGCCCATCATAACATTTCATCCAATCTATTAATAAGGTCACACAGACTCGGATGAAGATGAAAAACAAATTTCATAATGATCCAAAGCTTCCGTGACCCAGAAAGGGTTCTAATGTAGGCGTTTAATCCCTCACTGTTTCCTGCCATGTGGGCCACCTGAGCTTCACATACAGCTGATTTTGGGGGTGACCCACTGCCCTAAGGGGGCCATCAAAATGCACGGTGTTGATGTTCCCACACATCGTGGTGGGGCCTGCGGCTGGGACGCACGGTCCCTACCTTTGAAGCACGCCATAGCGCAGCAGTGCCTGCTGCTCTAGATGTCAGCGGTAGTAAGTGTTGGTGCCTATTTTTTTTAAAAATGGTTTTCTTGAGGTTTTTCTTAGTGTATAGAAAAATCAGAGTGGATTTCAATGGTAAAACCACTGTTTTCTATGCAATGGCCTGCCAGATAATCAGATTGGCCTCGTTTTTCAGCTCAATGCCTAAAATGAGCTGAGGAATGGAATGGATGGTGTGGATTAGATTGATACATCAAGGTGAGGCCTGTATGAGTGGCCACCCAAAAGCCTTTAAAATATATTTTTTTATACACCCATTGTCTGTTCACGCTCCACTACACATCCAGCGTCCAGGGACGCTAGACGGACGGCATGGGCATGCATTTCATTAAGGTGGATCCCATGTGGACATGGCCCACTTGATTTGGGTCAACCTTATATTTGTGTTTTCCCATCTCCCTAAGGTAGGGCCCACATGGTTTGGACGGTGTAAATCCTACACGTCCATCAAGTGGGTCCCACGGAGGTGGATGACTTGGATAACATGCATACATCAAGGGGCCAACAACAAGGGAAAAGAGAGAGAGAGAGAGAAAGAGAGAGATCGAGTGATGGAGGGACCCCGGCACTATGGGCCCTCCCTTTCATGATTTACAATGTGCATCAAGTGGGTCCCATTACATATGGGCCCACCAATCAAAATCAACGATAGAGATCCTTTCTCCACCAAAATGCAAGGTCTTGATGACCCTATCAATGCAAGGAAAATAAACATCATGATGGGGTCCATGGAGAATGGCCCCATCATGGAATGATCATGGGAATCAAGGTGGACCATTTGGCCACATCTAGGGTCAAAAGTGAGATCCATACCATTAATCGGTAGGCCTCACTTGGCCCATCATCAAAATAATAAAATCTAGGCCTATAGAAATACCCACCTTTGATCATGGACTTCTTCTTCCATTAATGCATCCTAGAGCTCCAAGGTATGCATTTCAACGATGGAGATGGTCTTTGCATGATGGGATTGAGTGGTAGGGTAGTGGGCCACACTAGCTTCTCCTCTCTCCCATAGAAATGTTGGATGTTGGTTTCTCGGAGAATGAGGGAGAGAGATGAGAGAGAGAGGGTTGTAAGAGAGAGTGATGGGTGAGTGATGGGGAGTGATGGGTGGAGAGAGAGAGAGTTAACTTTGGGGATGGGTAGTTGTACTTAGGGATGGGTGTGAGTGATGTGTATGTGATTGAATGATTGATGGGATTAATGTGATGGATTCTCTCAGGATTTACAATGCGCTGCGTTTTCCTTGAACTAAATGCAGGCCCACATCTCCTGGCCTGGGTATCGCCTCAGCACGCATGACACGGCATCGGAACCATGGTGACGGCACGGTCACAGGAATATAAGTCTTGGGTTGAGCCGACTCTGATGTACGGGACACGACTCAGGATTAATGCAAACACCGATAACAGATCACGGGTCACCGAAATTTGACCGGGAGGATAGCGGAAGCATGCGGAATGGTATGGGCAAGGATACGGGTCTCACACATGTGACAATCATATAAACATTTAACAATGATCCAAGTACAACATTCATTTGAGCATTTTATCAAACATATTGAACATATTACCGAACATTACAATTCATCCATAACTTGCGTAGTTAAAATTAAGGTCACATAAAGGAAATCATACATATAATTAAGGTAATTGAGAATCCTATCTCAACACCCGTACTAAATACAATTCATCAAACATTTTCTCATTCAGACATTTTATCAAACACTTAGCCTACACATTTCAAAATACCTAAACTAGATTAGTTATGACATGAACTATAGCAATTTCCTACGCAACATTGGCTATAATGCATATAACAAACATGAATCTTAGATTAGATATCATGACAAGCATAAAATCATAATTTCAAGTTCATTCAAACAATTCAACAAACACATGGAATGCATATTTGTCCAACATAGTTCATACATGTGTAATATATGGAAAATGTCGTAACTGAGATCATATGGTAGCAATCAAGTCAAACATAAAACATTGCTGACATTGAAAGCCTTAAAAACCATAACCTAAATGTTTATAGTCGCACCTTTCGTTGGATTACTCGTTTCAAACTTAGTTCGAATCCTACATTCCCGTATACAGAACAACAGTTACCTAAATCAAGAAAATCCGTTAGCTAGGATACAACTATTTTATACCTTAACTACGGTGTTAGTGTTTGGATTTCTTGCCCAAATCGTCGTTGGAATGAGTCGTGTAGCGTAATAGAGAGGCGATCTAATGCGTTTAGTCATGAGAGAGAAACACTGACATGATCTCCTAAGCTTTCTCTCTTCTCCTCACTCTTTTCTCTTCTTTTCTCTCTTCTCTCTCCTAGGGTTTGGAGCAAATTCGTATGGAATGGGAATGGGGTGGTTTAAGGTCTTAAGTAGGCCCAGAACTGGTTCAAATGGCCCCAGGGCCACGGTATCCTTAGTTTATAACCAAAGGGTGTCTCTTTCAGGCAAACGGGACTCATCTGGAGGTCCATTACCTATCTATGATACAAAGTAAGTCCCCCTAACAATAGATCTAGGCCAGGTTACAATTTCAACGCGTTTGGATAAGCCGATCAACCATGACGGACCTGTATCAGATCAACGGTCATTATCACTCGATCAGGGCCACAAGTATACAAATATGTGCAGGGAAATTTCCCTGATCCATGGGTGCAAATGGGTTAAAAACTGACGATCTGAAGTTTTCAATTTTGTCTGCAAGCGAATGGTCCAATTCACTTAAGTTTGGGTTCATTTTCTAAAGATATTCGTGTTTCTCACACACTTCACTCAAGGCTCAAGTTGTGTATTTTTGGATATTATTTGGGCTTGATTCCCACGATGGTTGTCAATCTCAATAAGACGATCATAGCCCTATAGTTTCGCGGCCATCGGACTTTCGACGCGCGGTCCAGGTCCAATACGGAGTTTCAATGTGCTCCCGAGAGCAACTGGGTTTTGGGATTTCTCTGAGGTTTTCAAGTAATGTTGAGTTAGCAATCTTAGTGGTTTTAGGTCTTGCAGTTTGTATAGATAGTGGTTCAAGCTAATCCACCAATTAATTTAGTTTAGTACTTAATTAATTTTCATCTAATTTCCACAGTATACGGTCTTTAGGGATTTCTACCTAAGGTGGTACTCGGGTCTTTATACGGATTTTTTCGAGACGTTATAGTAGGGAATAAAACTTGGGTGTTGTGTGTTGACCATTGCTCCTGTACGGGGCATAAACTTGTGTCTCATGGAGACATGTTAGGTACCTAGTGTAGGTCCTAGAGTTAGCCTTGTGTAAGTTGTAATGGTTTGAGGTAAACCTGATTTGAAACCTTCATTAGTGAAATCTGGTACACTCAAGGGTTGAGTGCGTCCACTGGGAGTGGAGTAGGCAAGTAGTCGAACCACTATAGACAACTTTATTTAAGATTGTTATTTGCACCTTACTTTTCTATGTTTACTTTGAATGTTCACATGATGCATGATGACATGATTAGTTAGAACTGATAAGTATCACATTCCACACACAGTCACTCATTCAATCCATCATAAACTAAATTCATACAGTGTTTAAATAGTGCATAATCTTGTGATTGGATCCTCTATTTGGCTTGGAAGCCATTAGAGTTAAGTTAAAGATATCTTGATAAATTGTTATATTAGATCAAGATAATAATGATAGGATTTTAAACTGTCATAAAATTTTATAAAGTCCTATTCACCCCCCTGTAGGATACTTTGACCTACTCCTACTTCTACTAAAGCGGTCTTTACCGCAATTTCAACTATTAACCAATAAGTTTTATAAGATTTTCAAAAGTAAAAAGAGGGTATATTTTTAAAAACTTTTAGAAAAGAAAATGACTAGATCTAAAACTTGGAAATCTATTAAAGACAGCCAATGTTTCAATTGCCATGAATATGGGCATCTGGCAAACAAATGTCCAAAGAAGGACAAATTTAAAAAGAAAGGCATGTTAGCCACATGGGATGAATCATCTTACTCTGAAGCTTCTTCTGAGTTAGATGATTCTGAACCCGAGTCTACTAATGAGGTCAAGGCCATAATAACTCTGGCCAAAGTCACTTCCTCAGACTGTTGTAATTCAGCTTATCATGAAAATCTGAGAAGCAACCGTGAAAATGATGATGATTACAAGATGCCTATAATTCCCTATACAAGGAAAGTTGCAAGATAGCTGTAAAACTAAAACTTCAAAATGAAATTTTTTTAAAGATAAAAGAATATTTCGATTACTTAGTTTTAGAAAAATCACATTTTTCTAATTGTTTTGAAAAAGGTAAGTGTGATTTAGATTTCAAAACATCCCAAATTGAAAACCTTAAATCAGAAAATGAAAAACTAAAACTAGAAGTCTTATCTCTCTTGAGTTTAAAGGATACTGTGAGATATGCCTAGGGTGATCCTAAACTAGAAAGACTACTAACCGGACCAAGGAAATGTGGCGATAGATCTGGTCTGGGCTATGATAAGAACACACCTCCTAAAAGTAAGTCCACTCCTCCTAAGTTTGCTAAAGGGGAGTCCTCTAACCCAAAAGGGAAAAGTCTGAATCAAAATAATTTCAAAAATCCTAAAACTTTTCAAGCTATGAAACTTAAAAGCAACCATATCAACTATAGAAATCAAAATCATAACCCCATAGCTAAGAAAATTGTGGATTTACTCAAGGAGCTTCTAAAATCTAACTCGAATGGTAGAATATACAACAACTACAAGCATAGAAAAATAAACTATACTCCAAAACCCAAAACTGTAATGAAATGGGTTTCTATGGTTGCTTGTCTGGTTGCCCACACTGCTTTCAAGGCTTCGAGTCAATCAAAGTGGTACTTAGATCGTGGTTGTTCTACACACATGACAAGTGATAAAGATTTGTTCACCAATCTTAAATATATAAATGATGTCTCAGTCACATTTGGTGATATTAGCAATTATAGGATTATTGGACAAGGTATGGTTCAACTCTTTAATCTTCCTTCATTTGAGAATGTGTTGTTTGTAGAGGGCCTTAAGCATAATCTCTTAAGCATTTCTCAAAATTGTGATAATAAATATAGCGTCAAATTCACCAACTAAGGGTGTGAGATTTCTAATGAAAATGGTTCTGTGATATAAACTGGTTGCAGAACATCTGAGAAATGCTATATAGTCAGTGATTCAAGCTCATCTAAGTTATCGTGTTACATGATCCAAACTGATGAGACCGAACTATGGTTCAATAAGAAGCCTACTATTAAATACTTTCAAGTTTTTTGCAGCAAGTGTTACATTTTACGTGACCGGGAAAATCTGAAAAAATTCGACACTAAAAGTGACGAGGGTATTTTCCTAGAATATGCTCTAAACAGTCAAGCGTATCATGTTCTCAATAAGAGGACAGGTATAATTCAAGAATCCATTAATGTGGTTATAGATGATCACTTGAATACATCTGTCTCAAGTTTAGAAGACGATGAAGTCTCGTTATTTTATAAACCAGACTCTTCGTCTAGTCAAAATGTCACTGAACTGTGGTTAGTTAAAGACCATCCAACTGATCAAATTCTTGGGTATCCTCTCACTGGTGTGCACACTCGTAGACAATTAGAAAATATTTATAATTATGTGTGCTTCACATCTCAGATTGAGCCGGGCAATGTAAAAGATGCTCTTGCTGATGAAAACTGGATAGTGGTTATGCAAGATGAACTTAATCAATTTGTAAGGAATGATGTATGGTACTTAGTTCCTAGACCTAATGATAAATACATTATTGGAACTAAATGGATCTTTAAAAATAAGTCTGATGAACTTGGTAATATTATAAGAAATAAGGCTAGATTGGTTATACAAGGGTACGCTCAGATAGAAGGCATCGATTATGATGAAACCTTTACTCCAGTAGCTGTCTTGAATTTATCAGACTGTTTATATCCATTGCTTGTTATAAAAAATTAAAAAATTATCAAATGAATGTTAAGAGTGCTTTCTTGAACGATGATCTGCATGAAGAAGTATATGTTGAACAACCTTAGGGTTTTGAAGACCCTAAACATACTCATCATGTATATCGCCTTAAAAAGGCACTCTATGGATTGAAACAAGCTCCTCGGTCATGGTACAAGAAATTGACTAAGTTTTTACTAAGTCATAACTTTATAGTGAGAAGTGTTGATAAGACACTTTTTGTAAAGAAACACAATGATTATATACTAATAGTACAGATATATGTTGATGACATTATTTATGGATCTACCTATTCTAACATGACTGTTGAGTTTGCAGATTTAATGAAGTCCAAATTTGAAATGAGCATGGTTGGAGAACTGAACTATTTCTTAGGTTTGCAAGTAAAACAACTTCCTGATGGGTTCTTTATCTCTCAAACCAAATGCGCTCTAAACTTGGTTAAAAAGTTTGGATTTAAGAGCAGTAAAAATTTTGATACTCCTATGAGTACAACACTTAAACTCTCTAAGGATTTGACAGGTAAAAGTGTAGATCCTAAGTTGTATCACAGTATGATAGGTAGTTTATTATATTTAACTGCGAGCCGACCTGATATTGCATTTAGCGTAGGAATCTGTGCTAGATATCAATCGGACCCTAAAGAGTCTCACCTGATTGTTGTAAAGCATATTTTGAGATATGTCGCAAGTTCGGCCAAACAGCCTTTAATATCCTCATGATAGTAATGTTCAATTAGTTGGTTATTCGAATGATGATTGGGCTGGTAATATTAGTGAACGTAAGTCTACCAGTGATGGATGTTTTAATGTCGAAAACTGTCTAGTTTCAATGCATAGTAAGAAATAGAGTTCTGTGTCACTTTATATAGCTAAGGCTAAGTATATTGCAGCCGGTAATGCATGCACCCAGCTTGTGTGGATGAAGAGGATGTTAAGTGATTACGGATTTGCACAAGATTCTATGGTATTATATTATAACAATTCTAGTGCAATTAACATTTCTAAAAATCCAATTCAGCATTCACGAACTAAGCATACTAACATTAGATATCATTATATTTGTGAATTAGTAGAAGATAAGATTATTTCTGTAGATTATATTTAGATTGAAAATCAACTTGCAGACATTTTTACAAAACCGCTTGACAAAAACAGGTTTGCTAAATTAAAATTGGATATGGGTATGTGCAATATGATCTGAATTACTTGTGTTTATTTGTACTATATTGCATGTTTTTATTTTATTTATTTTTATAAATTTTTTTAAATTTCAAATATATGAAAAATTATAAATTTTATGAGGTGCACGACCAGTCAAGTACACACTCGACCAATCGTAGTACGACTGGTCGAGCCGCTCGGGTTTGAGGCCTTTTATTGTGCAAAAAGTATTTTTTTTCTTCATTTATTTCATCTTCCCCAACCAGCCCTACCACGACCGGTCGAACCCACCTTCGATTCCTTCATAGTTAGTGCATCTTTTTCATTTTCCTTATGGGTTTAGGTTCTTTGCACTTCCATTCCTAGATTTTGTTGTTTATTTCAAGTTTTTTAGTGGTTTATTGGGTTTTCTTGCTAAAAATTTGATTTTCTTAAAACCCATCCTTCCTTTCTTGCATTACTTGTATTTCTTGTATTCCTTATGCCATGGAAGGTAGAAATAAGAAAAGAGCCTCTTGTGGTCCCTCTTCTTCTCGTTCCGCTTCAATCACGGTGCGCCATCTTTGGTCACCTGTAGAAGATCTCGAATATGTGCTGGATATACATCTTTGCAACGTGATTGTTGAACAGACGGTCAACTCTAATCATTTGGAACCTTTCAGTATTGTTCCCCTCCTTCAAACTGTAGGTTGGGCTAACATATTATATTGGGGCGGTCCTGTATACCGTTCCATTGCGCAGGCCATGTTTGCTTGCATAAGTGACTTCTCTACTAAGAATTTAACTTTTACTATTACAACAAGAGAAGGTCCTATTGATGTAGACCGTCACTTGATATCTGGACTGATGGATATTCCAGTAAATGATGATGAAATTCCTATTTCTACTTTAGTGGCAAGACCTTCTAAGTCTGAGAAAAGAATGCTAACCAGAGTGTTATGCAACATGGATGCTGATTGGAACTCTGGTGTTGTGCTCAGTTCCAAATATATGTTACCCAGATATAGAATTCTCTATCGAATTTTCATCTCTAATGTATATCCTAGGTCTGGTAACATGACTGAGCTTACTTCTTTCATGGCTCGCATCCTTCACTCTATTGTGACTGGTGTTCCTGTATGTCTTCCATCTCTTATCTGTTACATTATCAATCAGTTTCATCTCCATCCGGGTCATAGTGATATTCCATTTGCCTATCTTATAACTGCTTTATCCAGCCATAGTCTTGTGGCTATGCCTATTGGAGAAGCTCCTATTAACCATCTTCCTTTCAACAACTCGAACATTAATAAGATGAATATGAGGTTGGCTCCTGGTCAAGTTGATGGGGTGTTAGAGGAGCTGTTAAAGCAACTGAAGACGAGGATGCTTTGCCTCCTGATGATGTTAATATGGATGACTTGTTTGATGAGATTGAGTTAGATTCAGCAGCTGATCCAGACTTTCAACCTTCTGACTTTGAAGAGCGATTACGTTCCCTTAAGGAGAAGGTGGAGGGTCTGCATGTATCCCCAAAAAATCAATTCAAATACATGCACAAATATCTTAGGCGCATTAACAAGGGACTACATTAAATAGATTCTTCTATTCTTACTCCATTATCTAGATCTGATTAGCTTTTTATTTTATTCTGATCATGTATTAATACTTTCTACTCTTTGTATGTTGGGATATTTCTTAGACATACTTTTACTTTTTAGTACATGTACATGCTATTATGCCTTACATTGATCTTTTAATTATCATGGTAATGCTCCTTCCTATCTTATTTCAATTACTCCTCTTATATGTCTTTCCTTTTTCTTATTGTGACAAAAAGGGGGAGAAATTTGTAGAGATGATTGTGTGATTGTGTAATGGATATGGAATGTAGATGTATGGAAATTTTTTTTATAGGTTCTGCAAATCACCTCTCCTGGATTGAGGGGGAGTAATGGAATGAGGAGGAGATGTGTTTGTTGATCATTTGTTACTCAAATGGTGCATGATTCTTTATTGTGCATATAAATGATGCATGATTCCTTATTGGTGCATGATTCTTTATTGTGTGCATGATTCTTTATATGGTTTTGTCACAAATTTGACAAAGGGGGAGATTGTAAATGCTATAGTGTAAATCTAACACCTGAAAAGTTGTCAAATTTTGTTGTGCCAAACCATTTAGAGCTTATATCATGCTTTAAGATTGAAGTGATCAGGTTCCTGCATTTTAAAGTTGTATGTATCTTCATCGAACTTGCTTACATCTTCAAGTTGAAGTGAAGATTGTTGAAGATCATGGTTTCCAGCTCAAATTCAAGAACTAATGATCAAGAACTCAAGTTCAAGTTTGAATTTCAACGACTGTACACTAAAGACTCAAGAACTCAAGCGTAACTCAAGCTCAAGTTCAAGAGATCGAACTCAAGCTTCAAGTATCACAAGATATGAAGACTCTAAATCAAATAGTGTTTCAATTGATCCAACTCACAAACAGGTATGGATGACCCTAGATTGACCATAGGTTGTGCCATATTCATTGCATATTGTATCAAGGATATTTCATATGTTTATAGGTCTTTTTCTCGACAAGTCTTAGTCCTTGTTCGACTAGTCCAAGTATTGTCTCGACCAGTCTAAGAGTTTTCTCGACCAATCCAAGGTTTGTTGCTATTTTTCAGAACTTTCTGTTAGGCTCTCGACCAGTCGAGTGAACAGAGCTCGACTGGTCATGTAAGCTCGACTCAAAGTCCAACAAGCTTTTCTGGTCCTACTCAACTAGTCGAGTAAAGACCTTATCTTATCGCGCCAGAAAATTTAAAATTTTGTTAGTCCTTCGACTAGTTGAACTGACCCTTAGACCAGTCGAGTGAACAGTATTTTCACCTATAAATAGAGCATGAATTTCAAAGTTTATTCATTCATTAAAGTGAAATCAAGACACTACTCTGAGAGATAAGTTTGTGAATTTGTTAAGCTATATTGTGTTCATTTTAGATTCTCTTTAATTAGCTTTTATAATTTGATTTTGTGATCTTTATTCCAATCTTACATTAAGAAGGGATTTGTGATTTCCCCTTTCTTGAGATCAAAATCAAATCAAGCTAGCCATGGTTGATTTAATTAAAAATCATTTAGAACTAAAACCTTTTCATCTGTGAGACTAGACATATAACATCTTTTTCTAAATCGGATTGGTTCTACAGGGCTTCTTCAGAAGAAGAATTTCCAGATAAGTATCATTTACAATCTGTATCATTTTTAGTTTTTGAGGTTGTGCTAGAAAATTTTCTTTTTGGTATTGTCTAAGGTGATTCAAAAAACCTCAGAGTGTGAGGTTTTTATAATTGTGTAAGCCCAATTAAAGACACAATTGTGAAGGCTTTAAGGTGAACCTTGGAAAACCTTTTTCGTGGTGAACGCTAATATCCGGAGAGAGTGGATATTAGGAGTGAAGTAGTTGTGTGGCTATTTTCTAACAGTTGGTGTACACACAAACAAACCACTATAATTTCTAGAGTTGTGGTGGATGATTGAATGTGCATATATGTGTGAATGTTGTAATTTTCTTTAAGCATTTGTGGTGAATAGTGTAATTTATTTTTATGCACTTATGGGAATGTTGTAATAACTTAGTTTATTTTCTTTGTTATTTCCTTTGCCTCTTTATTGGTTTGAGTTTTTAATACTTACAAACGTTGTAGTAAGGTTGTCCTACCATAAGCCTTTGGTTTTTGGTGTTAGGTTGTCCTTAGAATTAAGTTTGTATCAACCTCTCAAGACTAGTACATTTGAGGTTATTATTTACTTGTGCTTCTTTATTATTTAATTGTGGTATCTTTCCTTCAATTCCGTATTTAATTTTTAATTTGGCATAGTCCTATTCACCCCCTTCCCCTCTCGAACGTTTAGCTTGGCCTTTTCATGAATGTTATCGGCCATAGCAAGGTCATGCGACGCGATGCCTACGTAGCCAAATGTCATATGCGAGATGCAATGCAAGCATGCTAGTCCTCATCAAGTATATATATCAGTAAGTTCCCCTCTAGGATATTACCGGGGTCGAGTACACTTCACACTGACTGCCGCTTCCCTAGCCACACACCCAGCGAGTGGAAGAGACTACACTATCCGCCTGACCAGTAGTTTGCCAATACCTACCCAGCTCGTTAATAGTAGACCCATTTGTAAACTAGTCAAACTCAGCTTAACTTACAGCCCCTTCACTCAGGCGGATAAGGCCACACCCCCTTCTAACTGACCACGACACAGTGGGAGATGCGGCCTACTAGTATTCGGCACTCGTGCGCTCATGTATCCACTCGGTCTAGACGTTGGAGCATCTACTAGTACCAAAAAGGTTCTGGGACTTCACCCAAGGACATCTTATGTGCCCACAGTGTTAGAGCTAATATTTTTGGTATCCAATCCTGCCATCCACGATGTGCATGTGGAGGCCACGGCCCTGATGTCGTTAGGGGGTATAGTAATCATGTCACACAAATACAAGATGCATGAGTCATACCATCCAATCATGCATCAGTCCTGTGCATACCGCGCGATCATGTGGGGCACTCCGTCTCATAAGGAGTCCCGTAAATGTCTCATCCTAATGGCATATGATATGATCAAACACTCCTCATATCAAGCATATATATGATGCATATGGGCATGAACTATGGAGTTATACTAAGCATGTTATATAGTGATGAACTATCTTCATAACGAAGATGGGCCTAAACAGCCTACACATTGCAAGTATGGGCCTAATAATAGGCCTTAGGGAGAGTTACAATGCGAACATTCAACCATCATTGTTCTTACAATGTGGATGTCAAACCATCATTGCTCCCAAGGCATGGCTAGCCATAAACATCATTACATACATTATGGTAGAATCACAAATCGCAATGGACCTCATATACATCTCATTCGGCCCCACAGAAAGGTCTCACATACGTCTCATTGGGCCTTACTCATGGTCCTTATATACATCACATTGGGCCTCAACCCATGGGCCATCAAATACATCACAATGGGCCTCATATACATTAAGTGGGCCGCATCAATGAGTCGCACCAATGGGCCTCGTATACATCAAGTGGGCTACATCAATGGGCCACACTAATGGGCCTCATATACATCAAGTGGGCCACATCAATGGGCCGCACCAATGGGCCTCGTATACATCAAGTGGGCGGCACCAATGGGCCTCGTATACATTAAGTGGGCCGCACCAATGGGTCTCATATACATCAAGATGGGCCACAACAATGGGCCGCACCATCTACACCATTCACCTATTTTTAAAGATCATTCTAGAGCATTTACCAAAAATGAATCATATAGGAAGATCATCTGGACCATACCACAAATAATAATGGAGATAATGATTTTCACAGTTAAAACTTTACAAGGCCCACCATCACATTTATTTTCCATCCAATCTGTTCATACGGTCATAAAGACCTGAATCAAGAGGAAAAATAAATATCATATTGATCCAGAACTTCTGTGCCCCTCAAGGAATTCAATGGTAGGCGTTCAACTCTCCACTGATTTCTACAGTGTGGTCCACCTGATAGATCTGTCTCACTTTTAGTCTCAAGCCTTAAGATGAGCTTCCCAATTGGATGGACGGTTTGGATATAACACAAGCATTAGCGGGACCCACAGAACTTGCTGACGACATCATAGTAATGGGTCTCACCGAACTTGCTGACGTCATTAGCACTATGGCTGGCGGGGTCCCCAGATGGATGGTATAGATAAACACATATATCATGTGGGTCCTGCACGGATGGACAACACAAATAAAACACTTACATTATGGTGGGGTCCACCCTCAAATGGAAGGTGTTGATGAAACACTTACATCACCAAGTAACCCACCGTGCAGCAATCTAGATGGTGGAGATAAAGCACATATATCATGGTGTGGTCCATGGTCCAGATTGATGGACGGACGACATGGATGAAATCCACACATCAGGTGGTCCACCGTCCTGACAATGGATGGTGCGGATGAAACACATACTACACGGTGGACCCCATGTGGATGGACGGTGTTAATGTGATCCATACACCATCTGGACGGTGCTCTGACACCAGCCAATCCCTTCCAATCTTGGTGGGTCCCACATGGGGCCCACCATCATATGTATATTATTATATATTATATATTATTAATATATTATTATTATTATCATTTTTTGTTGAAAATGGTCCAGCGTCCCAGTTGGACAGCCAGCGTGGACAAAACACATACCATCAATCGGTAGGCCTCACTTGGCCCATCATCAAAACATAAATCTAAGCCTATAAAAACACCCACCTAAGGATCTTGTTGGTCTGATGGAATGCCAAACTCCTTAGCTCTCTCTTTAATGGAGGTTGATGAGGATTGAAGGGCTAGGATGAGGGATCTTAGGGTAGGAAGTGGGCCTTGATCTTGGGTTCTTTCTCTCCTTAGGATTCTCCTTTCATGGTTACTTAGAGTGAAATGAGAGAGGAGTGGGGTTGTGTAAGAGGGATGGGATGAGAGGAATGGGTAGTGTAAGAGAGGGATGGGTGTGTGTAAGAGAGAGTTGACTTATGAGGGGTGAGGTGGCATGGGGTATGGGTTGCTTATCTTTATTAGTAAGAAAGGGATGGGAGAGGCATGGGTTGTGTACTTGACTAGTACTTGATTGATTGATTGATGGGTTGTAGAGATTCTCTCGAAATTCACAGCGCATAGCGTTTCTTCAGAAAATACGCGAGCTGACAATTCCTGGCCTGAATATCGCATCGGTGTGCAAGATGCAGCATTAGAACTGTGGCGAAGGTGCAGTCGCGATGGTACAAGTTTCAAGTCGAGTGTAACGACCTTGGAAAGTTTGTGCTAATTTTTTCTTAAATAGTTGTTTTTGGGGTAATTAGCGCTATACTCGATTGCTTGTGAAATTCGCATCAATCACTTTAAATTCGATCTGCATGACTCTAAACTTGTAGATTAGTTAGCGCTATGTTACTCTGAAATCTGGGATCCATCGCTAAATCCAGTTGTTCTGGGGAATTTTTGGAAGTTCTGGATCGGACCTGGACCGCGCGTCGAAAGTCTGATAGCGATGATCTTAGGCTGTTGCGGTCACTATGTTGGGCTTGACCATCACCTCAAAAATCAAGTCCATGTGATGTTCTGGGTCGATTTGTTTGAGCTCGGAGTGAAGAGCGTGAGAACGGTTGGAAATTTAATAAGCTTTTATGAAATCTGAGTCGTGTCGCTTGCACGATGATTTTAAGTAATCTGACCGTTGGATTCTGACCCAATTTCACCCTCTGATCAGGGAAGGTGGCCCAGGCATATCCTTGTGCTTGTGGACCTGATCGAGTTTCAGTGACCGTTGAATTGAGTGTGGTCCGCCACGGCTGATCTGAAAAGCCGGTCGGTACGAAAACTCAGCCTGACCTAGATCCATGGTCAATGAGCTTAAGTCCGACCTTTCGTGGTTATAGGCCCACCAGAAGTGCTTCGTTGGATCGCAAGAGTCAGGTTTTGGTTATACCTTAAGTATACCTTGGCCCTGGGGTTATTTTCATCAATATGAGGCCTATTTATAGTCCTTAAACCCTAGCTCTCTTTTCCATACGAATTTTCTCTAACCCTAGCTTGGAGAGAGAGTGGAAAAGAGAGATAGTGAGAGAGAAGTTGGTGAATCATCTTGGATTCTTTCCTATTCTTCTGCATCCTTCAACCTTCACTTTGAATCGTTATTCTGACGGTTCTGAGTTCATCTTGGGGTAAGTTAACCTAACCCTAATCTGTGTCAGAGTTTAGATTAGTCTTGGTGTTGTTGTATCTCATTTCTATTCTTGCTTTAGGGTATTCTGTCACCGTTGATGAAGACAACCCGTCTGAAATCAGTTCGGTGTTCTTTTCTGGCTTAAGGTGCGGACTTTAAGTGTATAGGTTATGGTTTTCAAGGCTTTCAATGCCAGTTAGTGATTTATTCTTGTTATGGATGAGATTTCACATGCCAAATGTTATGTTTATGTTGCGTTCCTAATATGCATGTGTTATATTGAGATTTGTGTATTCTATGTGTATGTATAAAGTACCGTATATGTATAAAATATGCACTTGTGTTTGCCATGATTATTTGTCGTGTATGTATGCTAGATGTATGTCCGACAACTCCTTGGTAGAAGGAATTGTCCAAATGCTTGTTGTTCAACATACGTCATGTATGTTGTATCTTGTATTCTAAGTGTTTGTAGAAATGCCTGAATGATCTAAAGTGTAACTTATTACACTAATTGCGGGCGTTGAGAAGTGATTCTCAACACTCCCATTGATGTGCATGATTTCCTTCTTGCTAGTTACATTCCATGTTATTTAAATTCAATCATTACTTATGCTTACATTTATGATAAGTTGATATTCCTCAAGTGCTTATATACCATGATTTGAGTTGTTGTTTCCATTATTGTTCTACATTCAATTCATATATCTGTTGTAGTGTAAGGTGCTTGGGACTATGCATTAGTCCAGGAAATCGGTAATCTGCCTTAAGGTTGTGGCTGAGATCGCTTTCGCCATAAAGGACGTGATTAGACGAACCCAAGCCGTATTAGAGTTGGCGGCAGTGGTTTGGCCACGCGGAGTGTTTGCGCACTCTATGTCGTTCAACCCAACGTGCGCTCGTGCTAGTCGAGTTCGTCAAGTAACCCGATTATCCGATGTATGTTCACCATGTATGGGCGCTACTGTTTGAATCTAGGGTACCAAACTTACCGTTGAAATCCTAATAACCATGGTTCCTTGATCCGCTAAGACTCATGAGCCGGACATGGTGGTATGGGACACCGTGGTCGAGCTGTCGGCCTATACTGGGGTGACGAGCCTCCCCGTAGTGACCAGTGAGCAACTAAACTCGTGAGCCGATTATAGTGGTATGGGACACTATATTCGTGCTGCCGGCCTACATTGATTGGTGACGAGCCCTTTGTAGTGACCTCGAGCATACTTGGATACCGCATTGAGGTGACGAGCCTTGGTGTAGTAACAAAGGTATGAAAGGCGTGCATTGATTGGTGACGAGCCCTTTGCTACGACCTGAAACCATATGATCGTATGAGACGACTAGGATTGACGACCCTAGAATGGATCACTGTTTGGATGGTGATATGAGGAAGGTATCTTAGCTTCCTAATCCTGCTATATGAAAAGGACTAATAACAACTTGGTAATCATATCCATGCACCGCATTTGCATGTGCTTTGTAGATGTGGCGCACTTTGAGGTGGTGTCATGCATAACGTAAGATGAAGACGCTGAGGGTGTACATGTGAGGGCACGTATCATTTTGCATACATCCTTGCATTAACAAGAGTACTTAGGACTTATTTAATTATTCTGCTTTATCATTACTGCTTAATTGCACTGATAACATGTTAACCAGTGCCTTATTGTTCCACTGAGTTGATCACTCACTCCCACGTTCTGGGGCGGTGTTAAACACCCACCAGACTCTATCTTAGGTTCTGATGTTGCAGATGTGGATGCGACTTCTGAGGCAGAGTGGGAAATGGATGATGATGAGGCTGCTTTCTCCTATATGCAGTTTTCAGACGGGTTCTAGCGAACTTGTTCTGATGCGCGGGACTCTGGGATTATTTTTGAGATTTAAATGATGTAACTTGATACTTGTAATTTTGTTAAGTAACACTTTCATACGACCTGGTTGGTGAATGTACTTCAGGGATTTACACTTGTACACATATATTTCTATAAGTCTTCCGCTTGCTTTATTCACTTATCACTGAATTATATCTGTGTTTTGGCTTAATCTATTCCATGTTTTATGCACTAATACAGTCAACATACATCCATCATTAAATATGTTGCATAACTCGGGAGCTGAGTTATGCTCGACCCCCGAATTTCAGGGCGTTATAAGTTGGTATCAGAGCATGATTTAGATTAAACCGGACCTGGGTTATGGTCACACACCACACGTTGTCACCGCTTTAGTGTATTTGGGTGCGAGTCTATCATAGATTTTGTGTTTGTGCTCCGTAGCTTCTATTGGCGAAAGTTTCCTGAAAACCTTCACCGAGATCGAGTCTGTGCTCTCTCCTAATCACACACAATGACCCGAAACCTTTTCTTGATCATCTATTAATGAGTGTAGATGGTTTATCATCTTGTTTTAACCCTTAAACCTTCAAGAAATCTTTCTTTTAATCAGATTTCTGCCAGAATGGCCCGATAGGCGTCAAATCATGCAAGGAGCCGATCGAGGCATTTCCTGTGGGGCTCAGGGGGGGAACCACATCTTTTTGAGCATGGGGGACCAGGAGGACCTCGCCCACATGGTGAGGCATCGCCGGTCAATCCAGAGACCGGCGATGCCATCGCCGGTTCGACGAGGGCTCGCCGATCAGCGGGCCAGGCGGGTCGGGCCGGCGCGGGCCGATGGTTTCTAGGCTTATGTGGCCCACCCCTCCACGGTTTTCTATTTATAACCTCTCCTTTAACCTACTTCCTTCACAAACATCCCTCCCAAGCTCTCCCTTTCTTGAAAACCCTCTCCAATCTTCTCCAAATCTCTCCCAAATCTTCTTCTTCTTCCATTTTTCATGCAAACCCATCACCCTATTTCAAAACCTTCACTCCCATTGCTGATTTCTCTCCTTTTCCTTCTCATTTGAGCTCTCACATTCCTTTTTGGGCGCTCAAGTGTGTGGAAGCTTCACCATCTTCCTATTTCTCTCTTTCTCTCATTTCTCATGGCCCTCTTTGAGTTCATCATGGCCATATTTTCCATTTCTTCTCTTCTTTCTTTGATGGGAAAGAAGAGAGCGCCCGTGAATGAAGCCGGGCTTAGCCGCCCAACCCGTGCACGGAGGCCGAGAGGTGCCGCCGCGAGCACGTCCGCCACTTGTGAATTTCAGACTAAGCGGGACCTTGATCCTCGAGCTCCCATTAGTAGAACTTTGTTGGCGGAGTTGTCGCATGGAGTCTATGAAGGCCGTAGAGTCCTTTTTGAGGCTCATGTTGATCCGCAGCAGTTTGGTGAGTTTATGTTGTTGGAGCGCCTAGAAGGGGCTGGTTGGTGTCCCTTGTTCGAAGGTGAGTATCGCGCGAATGCTAGCACTGTTCGAGCCTTTTATGCCAATATTCTTGATCCTTCGTTGGAGCCTCTGCAGTTCAAGATTCCTTGTGGTAGCGGTCGAGTGGGTATTGTCAATGTTGCTTTAATATCCCGACTCCTAAATGTGTCACTGGGTGAAGTGCATGCCAGCGAGAAGAATGTGAACAGTGTGCGTGAGAGGGATCGTCGCACCCAATCCTTGTGTGATCGTCTGGTCGAATGGTAGCCTAATAGGAGTCTTCTGGCTACCTACATAACGAATGACTTCCGTTTGCTTCACCACATATTTACGTTCAATGTATACCCATGGTGGAGCAACCGCAGTGAGTGTACGCGCCTGATGGTGGATTTCCTATATCAGGTGGGGCAAGAAGCGAAGTTGTGTGTGCCGACGTACGTCCTGCGCCAGATTATTCTCATCGCTCGTTCGAGTAGGAGGACCGACTCGCTTCCATTTGGCCGCCTCATTTGCAAGCTTGCACATGAATTTGGCTATAGGATTGGAGCTGAGAAGCCGGTTCCTGTTCGTCATATTAATCTGAGGACTCTTAAGTAGATGGAGATCGGTTCTGGTCGGCATGCCTCAGAGAGTGAGGCTGAGTCTGAGAGCGATGGTGAAGAGAGTTATGTTGTAGGTAGTGCTGAGATTGAGGAAGAAACAGAGTTGGACGAGGAAGAGGTTGAGGCACAGGATTCGAGTGATAGCTCTCCTCTTGTGGCGCCAGAGCAGAGCGCAGAGCAGACTGCCAGAGATGCCCGTCTCGCACGGCTTGAAGAAAGGCAGGCTGTTTTACGCCAGGATATTGTTGATCTTCGAGGCGTTGTTAAACATAAGTTTAAGAAGGTGACTCGGACTCTGAAGTCTATCCTGTGTTGCTTGCAGGATAAGGGTGCTCCGCCTCTATCTCCTGATTCCGACGAGTAGCTGTCGTCGTGGCCATCCTTTGCTTTGTTTGTTGTTTTCTTTCTGTGTGTAGCCGTTGTTGGCTTTGTAGTTGGAGTGTTGTAGTTGTTGTTGGTTGTTGTGGTTGTTTGAAGTGTTAGATGTTGTTGTTTACATACTTTCCTAGTCGTGATTCATGTATTGTTGCACTACTTGTATTGCGACATTTTTTATTAATGAAATGCATGTTGTTTGTCTTTGGAGTTGTGCTGTGTTGCTGTGTGGATGGATTATGTGACGTAGAATCTGACAGGTTGCATCCTCTGTTGAATGTAGGGATGCCTCCTAAGGGTTCGAAGTCTTCGGCCCGTCTCTCTTTGATTGAGTCGCTTGCTGGGGTTCCTCCCTTGAGCGATAGCCAGTCAGATCCACAGGGGGGTCCGTCTCATGCCGGTGTTGGGCCGACACCTATGGCTCCTCCAGTCACGCCCTCGATTCCTGAGCCGAGCCGTGCGCCTTCATCTGCTCCACCTGCTGATAGGTTTGAGCAGATGATGCTGTTGATGCAGCAGCAGCAGTTTCAGCAGCAGCAGCAGGAGGAGTTCCTCTCTTCCATGGCTGGCATCTTTGCTCAGTCAGTGGGGGCGACTCCACCTGTTTCACATATGCCTCCATCTGGGAGCCCCAGTGCCAGCGGCACTTTCGAACGATTCCAACGCTTGCGACCTCCTACTTTTGCGGGTTCTCATAGACCCGAGGAGGCCGAGTATTGGATCGACTGCATCTCTAAGATGCTGAGACCGCTGCACTGCACTGAGGTTGAGTAGGTTGAGCTTGCCTCCTTCATGTTTGAGAAGGAGGCCAGTCTATGGTGGGACAGTGTGCTTCGCACTGTCGAAAAAGGTTTTGAATGGTCGTGGCGGGCGTTTGAGACGCGCTTCCATGAGAAGTATTTCCCGGTTACGTACCAACATGAGAAGGAAAGTGAGTTCCTTCGCCTCCGCCAAGGAGGGTTGTCGGTGACGGAGTATGAGAACTGGTTTACTGAGTTGGGTCGGTATGTTCCTTTGATCCTGGGCGATCAGCCGATGAGGATGCGGCGTTTCTGAGGGATTGAGACCTGAGATCATATCGAAGATTTGCTGTGCTAGCATTTCTTCTTATGCGGAGCTGGTGAGCATGTCCTTACGAGTAGAGCAGGACGGGGATAGGTCGTCCCGCATGCGAGCACCGATGGTTCCTAGGCCGCGACCTGACTTTTAGGGTGCACCTTTCCTCGGCAAGAGGCCGCGAGCAGATTCTCCTCCGAGGCGTTCAGCGCCGCCCGCTCAGCAGATGAGAGCTGATCTTCGATGTTCATATTGTGGAAAGACAGGACACTTAGACCATTTTTGCTTCTCCCGTATGCGAGCCAGTGGTTTTACTCCACCGCAAAGGATAAGCCGTCCGATGCCTCAGGTTATTTCTCCTCCACCTCTTCGATCAGCGCCAGCTCATCCATCCTTGGAACTGCGGTTCCTAGCTTGGCCACCTCGGCCCATGGTTCCTCCGCCAAATCAGCAAGCTCGAGTTCATGCGCTTTCCCAAAGTGCCTATGTCCGACTTAGTACCAAGGTCCTTCGAGGTGACAGCGCATATTGAAGGTATTCCCATTTCTATGTTGGTGGATACAGGGTCCACTACTTCTCTTATATCATATGCGGTAGTTAGGCGTTTGGGTTTGAGATCTGTTCCTATGCAAGGAGTGACGCTTACTACCGCTACGGGGATTTCCTCTACTTTGGGCAAGCATTGTATGGATTGTTTGGTCGATCTAGGGAGTGGATCGATTCGTGTTGATTTCTTAGTCGCACCGCTTTATCATTACGATGTTATTATGGGTATGGATTGGCTCTCAAGGATGCGAGCTGAGATTGATTGTGAAACCAGATCAGTGACGATCCATGGACCTGAGGGCGAGACTGTTACTTTTCCAGTTCAGGTTATTTACCCTCTTCATATTGATTATTATTCTTCTCTGTTGGAGAGTATGGCTGAATCGGCATTGGTTAGTACGCCGGTAGTTCGAAAATTTAAAGATGTGTTTGAGTCGATTCCTGGATTACCTCCTTTGCGTGAGATTGATTTTGCTATCGATCTTATGCCTGGTGTGGCGCCCATTTCTCTACCCACCTATCATATGCCTCCGAGTGAAATGGAGGAGTTGAGGAAGCAGATAGATGGTTTGCTGGATTTGGGTTTTATTCGGCCTAGTGTGTCTCCTTGGGGAGCACCTGTCTTGTTTGTGAAGAAGAAGGATGGTTCCTTGCGATTGTGTATTGATTATCGCAGGCTGAATCTAGTAACTGTGAAGAATAAGTACCATTTGCCCGGATTGATGATCTATTTGATCTTAAGGGGGCATACTTTTCAAGGTTGATCGCAGTGGTATCATCGCTGGCCAAGGATGGGGACGGCGAAGACCGCCAGGACTAGCCGGCCATTATGAGTTCCTTGTGATGTCGTTGGAACGCACCGGCCGTGTTCATGGATCTGATGAACAGGGTATTTCGGCCATTCCTGTTCCGATTCATCATTGTCTTTATCGATGACATCTTGATTTATTCGGCCAGCCGGGAAGAACATGAGGAGCACTTAAGAGCGGTTTTGGGTACTCTTAGGAAGAATCAACTTTTCGCATAATTCAAGAAGTGTGATTTCTGGAAAGAGAAAGTCAAGTTCCTGGGACATGTGGTGTCCAAGGAAGGGATAGTCGTTGACCTTGCCAAGGTAGCTGCGATACAGGACTCGGTTATCGAGGTAAGGAGTTTTCTGGTCTTGCAGGCTATTATCGACGCTTTATTCAGAACTTCTCGAAGATTAGATCGTTGTCGTAGGTGACACGGAAGGATTTGAAGTTTGCTTGGAAGGAAAAGGCGGAAGGAGCGGAAGGACAAGTTGACGTCCGCCCCGTGCTAGTATTGCCGAGCAAGGGGTTAAGTATATTATTTATACTGACTTCGGTTGTGTCCTTATGCAGAAGGACAGGGTGATTGCTTATGCTTCGCGTCAGTTGAGGAAACACGAAGAGAATTACCCTACGCACGACCTGGAATTGGCAGCTGTCATCTTCACATTAAAGCTTTGGAGACATTACCTCTATGGTGAGGAGTTCGAGCTCTTTTGCGACCACAAGAGCCTTAAGTATATTTTCACGCAGCGTGATTTGAATATGATGCAGCACCGATGGATGGAAACATTGAAGGACTTCAAGTTCGATGTTTCTTACCATCCGGGCAAGGCGAACCTTGTGGCAGATGCGTTGAGTCGTAAGAAGGCTATTGAGTTTGCGGCTCCGCTGATGATAGCAGAGTGGGATATGTTGGAGTTCGTGCGCGATTTTGAGCAGAAGCTTACGGTGGTTGAGTCGTATGAGGTTATCGCACACATTCGTGTACAGCCCCTTATCGACGAAAGGATCGTTGCAACTCAGGCAGATGATGAGCTTTTGGTGAAGATGAGGAAGCAGGTTGGTACAGATGAGAACTCCGACTGGAGTGTTAGTTCTGATGGGGGCTTACGTTTTCGTGGCCGGTTATGTGTTCCTGACATCCCTGACTTGATACGGGAGGTTCTCGAGTTAGCCCATAGTTCTAAACTTGCGATGCATCCAGGTAGCACGAAGATGTATCAGGATATGAGGAGATCTTATTGGTGGGACAATATGAAGGTCCAGATTGCTCAATTTGTTTCTCGTTGTCTCACGTGCCAGCAGGTCAAGGCAGAGTATTGCCGACCTCCTGGGTTGTTGCAGCCCATGCCCATAGCTGAATGGAAGTGGGACTTCATCTCTATGGATTTTATTTCTGGGTTGCCGAGGACGAGAAAGGGATATGACTCTATTTAGGTGATCGTCAACCGATTAACGAAGTCGGCGCATTTCTTACCGATCAGAGTCACTAACTCTGCAGACGAGTTAGCTAGGTTATATATTAAGGAGATAGTGCGTCTGCATGGAGTTCTCCTGGAGATTGTGTCTGATAGAGACACACATTTTACATCTATCTTCTGGACTCGTATCCAGGAAGCGATGGGTGTGAAACTGAAGTTCAGCACCGCGTTTCATCCGCAAACAGATGGGCAGACGGAGCGTGTGAATCAAGTCCTGGAAGATATGTTACGAGCATGTGTTTTGGATTTCAAGGACAGTTGGGATGATTGTCTTCAGTATGCAGAGTTCGCGTATAATAACAGTTTCCAAGCGAGTATCGGCATGGCATCCTATGAGGCATTGTATGGTCGCCCGTACAGAGCACCACATTGTTGGGCAGAAATTGGTGAGCGTAGTTTGCTTGGCCCAGAATTAGTGCAGGTGACTTCAGAGAAGGTTGACATCATTCGACGTCGACTTCTGACAGCGCAGAGTAGGCAGAAGAATTATGCTGATACGAGGCATCGACCGCTTGAGTTTGAGGTTGGAGACCATGTGTTTCTGAAGGTCTCTCTTATGAAGAGAGTTCTGCGGTTCGGTAAGAAGAGAAAGCTGACGCCCAGATTTATTGGTCCATTTCAAGTTCTGCATCGAGTGGGAGTGGTAGCATACCGCCTTGCTTTGCCCACACCTCTTACGGGCGTGCATAACATATTTCATGTTTCTATGCTGAAGAAGTACGTTCCTGATCCTTCGCATATTATCAGTTGGGAGCAAGTGCAGTTGAGTGAGGATGCCACTTATGTACTGCGACCGACGCGTATTCTCGACAGGAAGGAGTAGGTATTGCGTAGCAAGGTTATCCCTCTTGTGAAGGTGCTATGGACGCATCATGGTGTGGAAGAGGCTACTTGGGAATCTGAAGCGGAGGTCAAGAAGACCTACCCTCTGATCCTTGAGGAATTTATGAAGGTATGAATTTCGAGGATGAAATTTTCTTTAAGGGGGGTAGATTGTAACGACCTTGGAAATTTTGTGCTAATTTTTCCTTAAGTAGTTGTTTTTGGGGTAATTAGCGCTATACTCGATTGCTTGTGAAATTCGCATCAATCACTTTAAATTCGATCTGCATGACTCTAAACTTGTAGATTAGTTAGCGCTATGTTACTCTGAAATCTGGGATCCATCGCTAAATCCAGTTGTTCTAGAAAATTTTTGGAAGTTTTGGATCGGACCTGGACCGCGCGTCGAAAGTCCGATAGTGATGATCTTAGGCTGTTGCGGTCACTATGTTGGGCTTGACCATCACCTCAAAAATCAAGTCCATGTGATGTTTTGGGTCGATTTGTTTGAGCTCGGAGTGAAGAGTGTGAGAACGGTTGGAAATTTAATAAGCTTTTATGAAATCTGAGTCGTGTCGCTTGCCCGATGATTTTAAGGAATCTGATCGTTGGATTCTGACCCAATTTCACCCTCTGATCAGGGAAGGTGGCCCAGGCATATCCTTGTGCTTGTGGACCTGATCGAGTTTCCGTGACCGTTGAATTGAGTGTGGTCGGCCACGGCTGATCTGAAGAGCCGGTCGGTACGAAAACTCAGCCTGACTAGATCCATGGTCAATGAGCTTAAGTCCGACCTTTCGTGGTTATAGGCCCACCAGAAGTGCTTCGTTGGATCATGAGAGTCAGGTTTTGGTTATACCTTAAGTATACCTTGGCCCTGGGGTTATTTTCATCAATATGAGGCCTATTTATAGTCCTTAAACCCTAGCTCTCTTTTCCATACGAATTTTCTCTAACCCTAGCTTGGAGAGAGTGGAAAAGAGAGAGAAAGTGAGAGAGAAGTTGGTGAATCATCTTGGATTCTTTCCTGTTCTTCTTCATCTTTGAACCTTCACTTTGAATAGTTATTCTGACGGTTCTGAGTTCATCTTGGGGTAAGTTAACCTAACCCTAATCTGTGTTAGAGCTTAGAATAGTCTTGGTGTTGTTGTATCTCATTTCTATTCTTGCCTTAGGTTATTCTGTCGCCGTTGATGAAGACAACTCGTCTAAATCAGTTCGGTGCTTCTTTTCTGGCTTAAGGTGCGGACTTTAAGTGTATAGGTTATGGTTTTCAAGGCTTTCAATGCCAGTTAGTGATTTATTCTTGTTATGGATGAGATTTCACATGCCAAATGTTGTATTTATGTTGCGTTCCTGATATGCATGTGTTATATTGAGATTTGTGTATTCTATGTGTATGTATAAAGTACCGTATACGTATAAAATATGAACTTGTGTTTGCCATGATTATTTGTCGTGTATGTATGCTAGATGTATGTGCGACAACTCCTTGGTAGAAGGAATTGTCCAAATGCTTATTGTTCAACATACATCATGTATGTTGTATCATGTATTCTAAGTGTTTGTAGAA
This sequence comes from Magnolia sinica, assembly GCF_029962835.1. Classification (NCBI taxonomy): domain Eukaryota; kingdom Viridiplantae; phylum Streptophyta; class Magnoliopsida; order Magnoliales; family Magnoliaceae; genus Magnolia; species Magnolia sinica. The sequence goes on along the minus strand of NC_080587.1, from coordinate 44,548,054 downwards.
ATGCCTGAATGATCTATAAGTGTAACATATTACACTAATTGCGGGCGTTGAGAAGTGATTCTCAACACTCCTATTGATGTGCATGATTTCCTTCTTGCTAGTTACATTCCATGTTATTTAAATTCAATCATTACTTATGCTTACATTTATGATAAGTTGATATTCCTCAAGTGCTTATATAACATGATTTGAGTTGTTGTTTCCTTTATTGTTCTACATTCAATTCATATATCTGTTGTAGTGTAAGGTGCTTGGGACTATGCATTAGTCCAGGAAATCGGTAATCTGCCTTAAGGTTGTGGCTGAGATCGCTTTCGCCATAAAGGACGTGATTAGACGAACCCGAGCCGTATTAGAGTTGGCGGCAGTGGTTTGGCCACGCGGAGTGTTTGCGCACTCTATGTCATTCAACCCAACATGCGCTCGTACTAGTTGAGTTCGTCAAGTAACCCGATTGTCCGATGTATGTTCACCATGTATGGACGCTATTGTTTGAATCTAGGGTACCGAACTTACCGTTGAAATCCTAATAACCATGGTACCTTGATCCGCTAAGACTCATGAGCCGGACATGGTGGTATGGGACACCGTGGTCGAGCTGTCGGCCTACGCTGGGGTGACAAGCCTCCCCCTAGTGACCAGTGAGCAACTAAACTCGTGAGCCAATTATGGTGGTATGAGACACTATATTCGTGCTGTCGGCTTACATTGATTGGTGACGAGCCCTTTGTAGTGACCTCGAGCATACTTGGATACCGCATTGAGGTGACGAGCCTTGGTGTAGTAACGAAGGTATGAAGGGCGTGCATTGATTGGTGACGAGCCCTTTGCTACGACCTGAAACCATATGATCGTATGAGACGACTAGGATTGACGACCCTAGAATGGATCACTATTTGGATGGTGATATGAGGAAGGTATCTTAGCTTCCCAATCCTGCTGTATGAAAAGGACTAATAACAACTTGGTAATCATATCCATGCACCGCATTTGCATGTGCTTTGTAGATGTGGCGCACTTTGAGGTGGTGTCATGCGTAACGTAAGATGAAGACGCTGAGGGTGTACGCGTGAGGGCACGCATCATTTTGCATACATCCTTGCATTAACAAGAGTACTTAGGACTTGTTTAATTATTCTGCTTTATCATTACTGCTTGATTGAACTGATAACATGTTAACCAGTGCCTTATTATTCCACTGAGTTGATCACTCACTCCCACGTTTTGGGGCGGTGTTAAACACCCACCAGACTCTGTCTTAGGTTCTGATGTTGCAGATGTGGATGCGACTTCTGAGGCAGAGCGGGAGATGGATGATGATGAGGCTGCTTTCTCTTATATGCAGTTTTCAGACGGGTTCTAGCGAGCTTGTTCTGATGCGCGGGACTCTGGGATTATTTTTGGGATTTAAATGATGTAACTTGATACTTGTAATTTTGTTAAGTAACACTTTCATACGACCTGGTTGGTGAATGTACTTCAGGGATTTACACTTGTACACATATATTTCTATAAGTCTTCCGCTTGCTTTATTCACTTATCCCTGAATTATATCTGTGTTTTGGCTTAATTTATTCCATGTTTTATGCACTAATACAGTCAACATACATCCATCATTAAATATCTTGCATAAGTGATGTTTTGGAACTCGGGAGCTGAGTTATGCTTGACCCCCGAATTTCAGGGCGTTACATCGAGTTGACTCAGAACCACAGGATGCGACTTAGGGTCATGCGCAAACGTCAATTACAAGTCGAGGTTTGCTGAAATTCGACAGGGAGGATCGAGGGAGTCTATGGAACGGTACGGACTAAGATACGGGCCTTACATTCACACTGGATCTTGCTTCATAATTCTCGCTGTAATTATCCAGATCATACTTCTTATAGTTGGATATATTGATGAGCTCATTAATATTACTCAGTGCACGATTATTGCTTAGTAGATTATACTATATGAATTCCTCCGCCACTCGTAAGAAATTATCAAAAAGACCAAGGCATAGATTACTTTGAAGAACCGGATCATGCCCCCTTTCCAGGCCAATCTTTGTATAAGGAATTCTCTAGAAGATAATATTCATGAAGGATGGATAGCCTTTGCTGCTCCTTTACTGAATCCAAAGAATATATCTAAATCTTTAAATCACCCAGAAGAGAATAATAATTCTTTACTAGTTTATTCTCTACCGCCTTTAAGAATTTTGTGAGATAATATTTCTTTATCATCAAGAAGGCAAAAGATAAAAAGACCTCGCGGCTCTTGTCAGAAGAATGAATATATTGTAATTGAAGACTAGTATTTGATCTTGAAGATTTAAACTTTTGAATAGAGAACTGCGAATATTTTGAATCCATCTGTTGTTGCTGTAAATTGAACCCGATTCAAGGAAAACGCATTTTTGTATATTGTTTAATCAATGTTTGAGATTTTCATCAGGCAATTGTATATTTGAGCATATCTAAAGTGAAATATATATCTATAGCATTTTGATGCACACATCGTTTATGCTCTTGAGCAGTGTAGCTAGCATACTTTGACTGGACTGAACTTGACTAGACTTGACTTAACTTTACTAACTTGACTTGACTTTACTAATTGGACTTGACTTAACTGAACTTGACTTTACTGACTGGACTTGACACTTCACACAGTTTAGGCTCTTGATTAGTGAAGCAATCACACAGTTTAAGCTCTTGAGTAGTGGAGCAATCACACAGATTTTTAGACTCATAAGTAGTTGGAGTCAGGTCTTACACGAATGTTCTCTTAACTCTCATGAGTTCGCTGGACTTATCGCGGCCGGAGAGTTCACAAACCACGATCCATCAGAGGGGCTCAGTGAAGCTACTGGGGCTGTGAACTTAATAGGATTTACACACATGGTTGGTCGCAGTAACTCTCTAGAGTTCACGGGGCACGCAAGGCTACCTTTAGTACCAAATCCAAGGTCGCCAGTCCATCAATAAGGGGGTATTTTTATTTTAGAGACCCTATCCTCATGAGTTACTACTGAAATCAAGCCAGAGATCTGGGGGGTCTTCTTCTGCTCCCCATTCTTCTTCGTCTGTAAGGTCAGACCCATTCACAGGAGGGTATTTTCATCCTCGTCCGTGATACTTTTGGAAGTTGTATAGACAGCAATGGTCTCACGCGTGACTGGCCGTTGAGGATTTTTTGGCCTTTTAGGGCTTTTAGTCGCTAGCTCCATCCGTTGTCCGCACGGGTATGCATGTGATGGCCTATACAGGCTTTTTAGGGCCACTGGCTTCTCACTGCTGCCCGAATAATATGTACGTCTTATGCGTAATTGGCCGTATAGGGCTTGGCTAGGCTGCCTTGAATGATAAATTGTTGTTGCTGACGTGATGGTTTGTCGTATAGGCTTTGCTAAAGATGAAAAATTGATAATTGATGTATCGCCATTGCTAATGATATCACAAAATTTTATGATTAGAATAGTGTATCAGCTTGGCGACAATAGCAATTTTGATAAATTTTGATAATGGAATAGTCTCTTGCGTCAGCGATATGGCGATTGCATGATAGCTACTATTCAACTGCTTGATATGCTTGAAAGTCTACCTTTTATTCATATACGGCATCGGCATTCTGAGACTTTGGCCTTCTTGGTATTCTGCTTATCTTGCCCCCTTTTGATTTTGAAGTATTATGTTAATAATATTTGAAATCAAAACTGAGATTATTTTCAAGGATGACGTATTTTGTATGCTTTTGTCTGCCCCCTTTTTTATTTAGAAGAATTACGCCACGAATATTCTGAGTCAAAACTACATATACATTCAGGGATGATATATTTTGTTGAACTGACAGGTATATTGATGAAATTTTGCCCCCATGGTGAATATACTTGTCTTGCTTTCTTCTCGCCTGTTTTTCTATAGAGTGAATATTTTCAATTGGGATCATATGTCATTACTTTCTCTCTTATTCCATATATCTTTTTCATGACAATTTTACTATCGTCGATCAGAATACATCTTTTCTTCTTTACTTCATTTCCTTTGAATACTTTAGCTGTGGCAATTTGATTTTCTCTGTAGCTAGCAATTGAATCATCACAAGGAGTATATCGTCTTCTTCAACTGTATATTTCCTATAGTCCTTAAATTGTCCAAACTCTTTCTTTACTTTCTTAATTGTAAAATCACCCATGTTCTCTTTATCGGAGTTTCTTCATTCATTTTGACAATTCTTTGTTCCTCTTTTCTTCTTTGGCAATGTTCGTTGCTGCTCTCTTAAAATTTTGAAATATCCGATTCATATGAGAGTTGAACAGCTTCACTTTGACTCTTTTCAAATTACAAACTTTTATAATCAAACCTTAAAAGATTTGTATATTCGGATCAATGAGTCCTAATGCAATGTCTAGTTTTATGCATTCTATACCTAACTTGACTTGCTCTTCTACTCTGGTAAGTTGTGACGATGCCCCCAGGGTTCTTTATTAACTGGTGAATTCGTTAATTGATTCGTCTTCTCGTTGGCGAGTAGTGCCTAATTCAATCGAACTAACTTCTCATTTGAAGGCTTTCCGTAAGGTTTACTGTTGTTCACGGTATTCGCTGTTGGAAAATTAGAAACTTCTTTAGCAACATGTTCATCTAGTGAAGACTGATTAACATCTGCTGGCAAATTCTTTGTTTTCTTTACACTTCGAATGTACTGATATCGAAGGAGAAAGTGAAAACTGCATTACTGATGCCGTCGAGGAGGATGAACTGAGTGAGTGAGGTAAAACTATACCTTGTAGTATTGCACATGATCGACCTGTTGACCATGCTCGGGAGGACGGTACTCCTTAAAAAAGAAGATCGAACCCTTCATTTTTTAGATGTCACTATTATCCATCCTTCATCATCTTGTTGCGCTACCGGTGAAGCAGAGACTACTCCAGACATTCCTGGTATTGTCTGTCCTTAAACACAACTGATTTAACCTTTTCTGGTACTTTCTATAGTAGCGATCTCATATTGTCAATGTAATCTACTGGGAATCCGTTAGGTACGAAGTAGACAACCACGTTAGTTGGGAGAAAAGTCATTGCGATATACCTGTTATTCGAAACAGAGTATTAGTTATTTTGATTAAACAAAATTGTACTTTGTTTTAGAGATGAAGGGGAGGATGTTCCCATTAAGAGTCACCATTTTAGCATCTATACAATACTAAAAAGTGATAAATGTTCTCTGAATATTTTCTAAGTTATCATTAAAAAGATCCCCAGTAAAGTTATCATGCCCTAAACTCAGGAACCGGGCTCACAAAATTCTCAATCACCGAATTCGGTGCCAACAGCCTCCGTAGTACCCCATTCTCGGCTCCCAGTGTCCATATGCCAGATTACAATCCTGGGATCCTATAAGGAGGATTTTCCAATATACATTTAACTCGTAATAAGCATAACCACAAGTTTACCCAAATCACAAAGGCAACATCATCATCACATATCCACTAATATAAACATTTGAATACAATGTTGAAAGGGAAATATATAAATATATATATATATCGAAAATTAAAGCTCCAGAAGACCGTTGCATACTCCAATCTCAATGCTGTTGCAACCTAACATCACTTGCACGTATCTATCATGCATAAGCTTATAGAAAGCTTAGAGGTTGGTGTAAGTGTGTGCACAAGGTAAGTGTCAAGTATTCAATACAATGCCATAAATTATACAATATCAAAAATACTGGCAAGTTCATGAATCATACAATATTAGAGTACGCAATACAGATTAGCTACGCAATTAAGGAGTCATAAATGGCCAAATATCAGATGCCGAGGATGTAATGCAATATACAATTCTTGATGAGCCACGAATACCATTAACCTCATCTAAGCCATATAAATGCAGAAACATATTAACTTAAAATGCAATATTGCAAATGCAATGCAATATGAAATGACTAAGTTGGAGTGAAGTCGGGATGATAGTACGTAGTATCACAGGCTATGGGGTCCATCACAAGGGACTTCTATCCAAACCAGTCTCATACCTAAATTTGGATAGCCAGACTCAATGTAGTAAACCCCTAAGCTCAGGTTAGTCGCGTGCCCCAACTGAAATCCTGGTCATTACGAAGGTAAACGTAACAAATAGGTGCGCACCACCAGCCCGAGTGGATAGTGAATGAATGACTGACTGAATATACAACTTCTGCTAAATAAGTCCACATATCAGTACTATGCATCTCTGAGATCATCACCGGGGTCTAGTACATTCCAAACCAGATTGCCGCCCCATCACGTGTAACAAGATGAGTGGAAGAGACCTCACTATCTGCCTATCCAGTAATCAGCCAATACCTACCTGGCACATCGATAGCGAACCCATTTATGAGCTAATCAAACTCAGCCTAGTTTTGCCCATTATGAATCGAGCAGATAAGGTCACACCCCCTTCCAACCGACCACGATACAGTGGGAGACACGGTCTACTAGTATTCGGCACTCGGGCGCTCATGTAATCCACTCGGTCTAGATGTTAGAGTGTCCTCTGGTACCAAGAGGGTTTAGGGATTTTCATCTAGGGCCATTTATGGCGGTCCGATGCTAGTAAAAAAATTTCGGTGTCCCATCTGGCCATCAACAATATGCCTGTGGAGGCTACGGCCTTAATGTCACTAGGGTGTACAATAATCATATCATAAAATGCGTGATGCATGAGTCATACAATCCAGTCATATATCAATCCTACGTATACCGTGTGCTCATGTGAGATAATCTCCACCTATCAGGGAGTCTCATAACAACCTTCCCAATGACATATGCAATGGTCAATCACATCTCATAAAAAACATGCAGATGATGCATATGGGCATGTATCCTGATGCTATGCTGTCACATACTCATAATTGGTATCGCTAACCGGCATCGATAATCATTCTAACAAAGGGCCTAAGGGAAGGTCACAATGAGGACATTTAACCATCATTGCCCATCAATGTAGACATTTAACCAACATTGCTCCCAAGGAGTGGCCCACATAGAGCCAAACATATAGTGGGCCCATGGCCTCACCCAATGGCCCAATATACATCACCATGGGCCTCTCTCAAGGGCCTAATACACATCATGATAAGCCTCACTTACGGGCTACATATGCATCACATAAGGCCTCACTCATGGACCTCATGTACATCATAATGGGCCGCAATACATGGGCCCCATGCATGTCAAATGGGCTGCAATATGTGAGCCAAAAAAAATACATCTCATTGGGCCTTACCAAATGGGCAAAAAATGCATCACAATGGGCCTTACCAAATTGGCTGAAAATACATCACAATAGGTCTTACCAAATGGGCTGAAAATACATCACAATTGGCCTTACCAAATGGGCCGCATATACATCACATCAAGGCCTGATATCTAGGCCTCAAATACATCATAATGGGCCTCTTACTAGGGCCTCAAGTACATCTTAATGGGCCTCATCTCTGGGCCATAAATACATCATTTTGGGCCTCATCAATGGGCCATAAATACATCATAATGGGCCTCATACATGGGCCACAAATGAATCATAATGGGCCTTACACATGGCCTCATGTACAACAAGTGGGCCCTACGCATATAGCAAGTGGACTTGCATGAGTCAGATGGGCCCTACCTGATGGACAACATGGATATACGATGCATACATCACAATGGGCTGCCTGCCCAGGACGGCGTGGATAAAAATACATCATGGTGGGCCGCAGCCCATGAACAGCATGCATACAAAACATACCTCAAGTGGGTCCCGTCCCAGCTGGATGGTGCCAATAAAATACATACATCGCGGTGGATCCCGTCCAGATAGTTGAACAATGCGGATATAAAACATATACATCACGTGGAGTCCATGTGTACAATGGATACATAAAGGTGGGCCCCACACAGATGGGCGACATGGAATGAAATACATACATCATGTGGCCTCCACATCCCACGTCCAGAGACGATGTGGATATACAAATACATCATGTTGGCCTACACTGCATATGGACGGTCAGCATATACAACACATATAATAAGGAGGGCCCCGATGTGAATATAGAATGCAGACATTAAGGTGGGCCCCACCTTTACATGTGCAACACGTGTGGAGTGGGTCCCACGTCCTGGACAAATTGGATGGACAAATTGGATGGCAAATACATCACGGTTGGCCCCACAGTAGGTGGATTCCCACGTGGGGCCACTAGATATGTATATAACATATATATATATTATATGTTTTTTTATTAGTAACAGCATCCAGACCTGGGATGGCATAGATGAATTCATACATCACGGTGCCCGCAGCACCATCTAGACTTCTCTAGATGGTGGGAGACAATGCATCAAGGTGGGTCCCACCCACACGTGTGGGGTGGGACATGCCCAAACGGACAGCGTAGATATAAGATACATCATGGTGGGCTCCCAAGGAGCTTGCAGATGTCAATTCAATAGTCGTCTATTGCTGGGGTCCCACGTCCTTGTGCTGAACTGGATGGACGATGTTGATATAGAATATATGCATCCAAGGTGGGCCCCACGTCCATGCAATGGATGACATGGATATACATCACTGTGGGTCCAGCACTGTCCACAGGCTGCTGGAGGATGTGGATCTACATGCATCAAGTGGGTCCAGCACTGTCCCAGGGTGTTGGACAATGTGGATCTAACATACACGTCCGGTGGGTCCCTCAATCAGCACCGTCCATCAAGGTGGACCATTGCACAAGGAAAAAAAAGAGGAAGAGACAGTGAGAGAAATAGAGAAAAAGAGAGAGATCGGTGGAAATAGGAGGGACCCAGCCACTATGGGCCCCTCAAGCTTACAATGACATACATCAAGATGGGTCTCAACATATGTGGGCCCTCTAATCATCAAATCCAAACAAAAAATCACCCACCTTTGATCTTCTCTTCCTTCTACCACCTATAGCCTCTAGAGTTCCAAGGGAATGATTTCAACGGTCGAGATGATCTTTAGATGGTGGAGATGGGAGGTAGGAAGGTGGACCACACTAGCTTCTCTCATGGAAGCTTGAATGTGGGTTGCTTGGAGAATGAGGGAGAGAGAGATGAGAGAGAGGATGTAAGAGAGAGAGAGAGAGAGATGGGTGAGTGATGGGTGAATGATGGGTATACTTGGTTGTAAGAGAGAGAGTTGACTTTGGGGAGGGTTGTTGAACTTGGGGATGGGTGTTGTACTTGACTAGTGATGTTATTGATTTGACATGTTTCTCTTAGGTTTGCAAATGTGGGGCGTTTCCTGAACTGAACGCGGGCCCACATCTCCTTGCCTGGTATCGCCTCGGTGCATAATACGTCGCGTCAGAACCGCGGGACGGCGCGGTCGCTAGGGTACAAGTCTTGAGTCGAGCTGACTCTAGAATATGGGATACAACTCAGGGCCGCGCACAACTGCTATCTAAACGTCACGAGTCGCCGGAATTCGACCGGGAGGACCGTGGAAGTCTAAGGAACGGTATGGGCTAGGATATGAGTCTCACAAAAGTCACCATTTTGTTTCAATAAGAAACAATTGCATTTGATTTGGGGGATTTATTCAATAATAACAAAGAAAGAATGAGAGAACAATGATCACAAGGTATTCTATTCATCCTAGGCATTGATTGTCCTTCCACTCATCCTTTCAATCGTACGGGCGGACTCTTCTTTCTCATGAAGCTCTCTCTCTCTCTCTATGCTTCACATTCCCTTACTTTCCCTTTATGAATCCGGCAACTGGCGCACTTGATCAAGGAATGAGCATTTTGGGTAAGAATACTGGTGCACAATCTAGGAGGAGTTGGAAACTTCACGAACTTGGGTTGTGTCATAATTTCGTTGTGCGGATCTTCCATCATATGTAAGTGCTATAGTTTATAGCCCTGTTTGTTGTCAAATTTATGGTGCCAAAGACACTGTTATGAACCTTGCATCTATGAAGAACAATGCTCTACTCAAGATCAACTTAGTTTGACGAGCGTTGTTCACAAGTCAAGAATCTCAAGAAGCTTTCAAGTTCAACCTCAAGATCTTAAGAAGCTTTCAAGTCTAATCTCATGATCTCAAAAAGCTCTCAAGTTTAAACGACATTAAGACTTCAAGCTCCATTACTTTCAAAGGTCACTCGTCTCTAAAGTTTCAATGTCCTTACTTCACTATTGAGGTATAATTGACCTTAGGTTGACCTTTAGAGTAGGCCATTTTGGATACATAATTCATATGTTTTATATAAGTGAGTTTGATCTGTTCTAAGACTAGTCCTGGACTTTGTTCGACTAGTCCTAGCACTGCTTCGACCTGTCTAAACATTTCCTGGATCAGTCGTAAGTTTGTTACAAAAATTAAAAATTTTCTGTTAGGCTTCGACCAGTCATAGACTTACGACTCAAAGAACAGCATTGAAATTTGGCCACCTACGACCAGTCGAAGGGATCCTACGACCAGTCGAAGGAGACCTACAACCAGTCATGAAACTGTCAAATCTTATCGCCCCTAAATTTTCAAATATCTGTTGGTTCTACGACCAGTCGTAGAGGTCCTTAGACCAGTCAAAGGTGTGATTTGCTCACCTATAAATAGAGCACGAATCTCAGAATAAAAGAAGAACTTCAAGCTAAATTAATTTGGCCTTCTGAGAGATAAGTCGATGCTCCATATAAGCTAAGTGTGCAATTTAATATTCTCTTTCTTTAGCTTTCTTAATTGATTTTGTTTCTTGTATTCCAATCTAATCTGAAAAGAGGAATTGTTGTTTTCTTTTTTCTGGAATCAAAATCAATTAGAGCTAGCCCTTTTGTTTTAATTTAAAATCTATTAGAACCTAGAACCATTATAAAGTGAGTATTGGACATTGAACTTTGACATTCAAATCTCTACTCCAACTTGGTTCTTCTGGGCTACTACAATGAAGGAGAAAATCAGGTATTTTACAATTTGTGTAATTTACATTGTTTGGTTTAATTTGAGGTTAAGCCAGAAAAATCTCAAAGTTGTTGGTTATCTGAGGAGAGCCAGAAAACTCAGAAGTGAGGGTTTTTTGAAATGTGTAAGCCCTTTGAAAAAGACATAATTGTGAAGGTTTTGGGTGAACCTGTGAAAACCTATTTAATAGTGAATGCTAATATCCCCTGTGTGAGGATATTAGGAGTGGAGTAGCATTCTGTGTGGCTGTTGTTTAACAGTTGGTGAACACATAGGCGAACCACTATAATTCTTTGTGTTATGGATGTGTGATTTATATTACCTATCTTTTATCATTCAGAATTGTGGAATGTATGTGTGGATGTGAATGTTGTAAATTTTACATTTCAAGCACAGTAGGGAATGTTGTAATAATTTAGATTTACATTTCAGCATTATATTTTTACTATCTCTTGGTTACTTTGAGCTTCAGTTTCTCTATTTGTTCTAATAAGGTTGCCCTGCCATTTTTATGGTGCATGGTTGTCCTTAGAACAATCAATACTTTGAGCTAGCATTCAGCAGTGTGAATTGATTTATTTATTCAGTTCTATCTTTCTATATTTCTGTTGTATTTATCTTAAAATTTGGCATAGTCCTATTCACCCCCCCCTCTAGAACATATAGCTTGGCCATTTCAAGTGGTATCAGAGCCTAATAGCTCGCTCTTATTGCTTTTTATTTGGATTTAATTCCTGAACTAACGATCTTAGCAATATAAAAGATGTCAAATTTTGATAGCATATCAGTCACTAGGCCTCCACCCTTTGATGGCTCCAACTATGCCTATTGGAAAGCCAGGATGAGAATCTTCCTCAAATCCATGGATGAAAGTGTGTGGCTATCTATAGTGAATGAATGGACCCCTCCTACCACTGAAGTAACCGGGATTGATGGTTTAAAATCTATGAAAATTACACCGTATTTCTCTTGGACCACACTTCAGAAAACTGAGATTAGTGCAAATGTTAAAGTACTAAATACAATTACTTGTGCACTATCATCGGATGAATTCAAAAGAATTATATCCTGTGATTCTGCAAACTATGCTTGGGATATATTGGAAATGACACACGAGGGTACTTCAATTGTCAAGAAATCTAAGATACAAATCCTCACAACTAAATTTGAGGAAATACGTATGGAAGAAAATGAAATGTTCATGGACTTCTATCCTAGATTAAATGACATTATAAACTCTATGTGGGGTCTAGGCAATAAAATTCCTGAAAGCAAGATATGTGCTAGAATACTACGCTCACTTCCTGAACGGTTCAATTCTAAAGTAACCGCAATCCAGGAACTTCGTGATACGGACAATATGAGGGTTGAGGAATTAGTTGCCTCATTACAGACTTATGAGTTAACCTTTAAAGCTCCAAAAGGTAAATCTATTGCTTTAAAAACTTATAAAAATTGTTTTCATGAAAATGATTTAAACTCTGATTTAGAAAACTCTGAGGATGATATAGCTCTTTTAGAAAAGAGATTTTATAAATTTTTAAAAGTAAAAAGAGGGTTGATTTTTAAAAAGCATTTGATAAAAAGAAACTTAAACCTAAAACTAGAAAATCATTAAAAGACAGTCAATGTTACAACTGCCATGAGTATGGGCATTTAGCTAACAAATGTCCTAATAAGGGCAAGTCAAAAAAGAAAAGTATGATGGCTACTTGGGATGAGTCCTCTGATTCTGAAGTCTCTTCTGAATCAGAAGATTCTGAAACTAACTCAGGGTGTGATGTTAAGGCCCTTATGACTCTAGCCAAATTCACTTTTTCAGATAATGATGACTTGACTAATGAAGAAAATATGAATAGTGAATATGAAAATGAAGATAATCTTCAAGATGTTTACAATGCCCTATACAAGGAAAGTTGTAAAATTGCTGTGAAATTGAAACTTCAAAAAGAGAAATTTTCTAAACTAAAAGAAATTTATGAATCTCTTATTTTAGAAAAGTCCCATATTTTAGACTGTTTTGATAAGACAAAATGTGATTTAGATTTTAAAACCTCCCAGTTTGAAAATCTTAAATCTGAAAACGAACAACTAAAACATGAAGTCTCTTCTCTCTTGAGTTTAAAGGAAACCTGGAAATATGCCCAAGGTAATCCTAAATTAGAAAAACTCTTATCTAGATCGAGAAAATGTGGCGATCGATCTGGTCTGGGCTATGACAAGAGTGTTCCTCCTAAACCGAAGAATACTTCTCCCACATTTGTAAAGGGAGAGATCTTAAACTCAAAAGGGAAAGATCAAATGTTTTCTAAAAACTTTAAACCTTTTCAAAAACCTAAAAGACATATCAACTATAAAAGGCAAAACCAAAGTCCTTTGGCAGAAAAGATAGTTGATTTACTTAAGAAGCTTCTAAAGTCTAACTCACTAGGTCATACTTATAACTCTTACAATCGAAAGAAGACCTGCTATCCTCCTAAACCCAAGATGGTTATGAAATGGGTTCCAAAGGTCACTAGCTTGGTTGCCCACACCGCTTTCAAAGCAATAAGCCATTCTAAGTGGTACTTAGATAGTGGATGCACCAAGCATATGACAGGCGACAAGGCTTTATTCACCGATCTCAAAGACACGACTGACGGTTCAGTCACATTTGGAGATGGCAGCAACTGCAAGATTATGGGCCAAGGTACGATTCAACTCTATAACCTTCCTTTGATTAAAAATGTGTTGTATGTTGACGGACTGAAACATAATCTTCTAAGCATATCTCAAATTTGTGATAATAACCATAGTGCATGGTTTTCTAATCAAAGCTGTGAGATTCTAAATAACAAGGGTTCAGTAATACTAACTGGACATAGAACGTCTGAAAACTGCTATATTGTTAGCGAATCCAGCTCATCTAATCAATCATGTTACATGGTCTAAATAGATGAGACTGATTTGTGGCACAAACGTCTTGGACATGTACTCTACCAAAATTTACATAGTTTGAGCAAATGGGAACTTATAAGAGGTCTACCCAAACTACAAAAATTAGATAAAATATGTGGTGAATGCCAGATTGGCAAACAAACAAGGAACTCACACAAAAAGGTGAATTCCAATACCACATCAAGACCACTCGAGCTTCTCCATATGGATCTAGTAGGACCTACCAGGACAAAAAGTCAAGGTGGCAAAAGATATATTTTGGTAATAGTAGATGACTTTACCAGATAAACATGGGTTGTCTTCTTAAGGGACAAATCAGAAACCCTTGAAGAAATAAAAAAGGTTCTCAAAAGGATTCATACTGAAAAAGGTTCTCAAGTCAGTAAGATTTGTAGTGATCATGGATCTGAATTTGAGAATAGTGGTTTTGAGAAGTTCGGTAGCGACCAGGGAATATTACATGAATTCTCAACGCCCAAAACTCCACAACAAAATGGTATAGTTGAAAGGAAAAATAGAGTTCTTCAAGAAATGGCTAATGTCATGTTGAATAGTATGAAGCTCTCTAAGAATCTTTGGGCTGAACCAATTAATACAGCTTACTATATTATTAACTGGGTTTACACTAGTAAAGGTAATAATAAAATAGCTTATGAAATGTGGTTCGATAAAAAGCCTACTGTTAAATACTTTCGAGTTTTTGGCAGCAAGTGCTATATTTTACAAGATTGTGAACATCTGGGAAAGTTTGATACGAAGAGTGATGAAGGGATCTTTTTAGGATACTCTTTAAACAGTCGAGCTTATAGGGTTCTGAACAAAAGGACCAGTGTGATTCAAGAATCCATCAATGTGGTCATTGATGATCACTTAAACTCACTAGTCTCAAATTTAGATGATGATGAAGTACTAGTAATTGATAAATCTAATATTTCATCTAATCAGACTGATTCTGAACTGAGGACTATTAAAGATCATCCAACCACACAGATTCTTGGAAACCCTCTCACTGGTGTTCGTACCCATAGGCAACTTGAGGATATATGCAATTACTTATGTTTTACATCCCAGATAGAATCATCTAACGTAAAAGAAGCTTTTGTTGATGAAAACTGGATTGTTGCGATGCAAGAAGAACTTAATCAATTTGTAAGAATTGATGTTTAGGTTCTCATATCTAGACCTAAAGATAAACACATCATTGGAACCAAATGGATTTTCAAAAATAAGTCTGACGAACTTGGCAATATAACTAGAAACAAGGCTAGACTAGTGATACATGGTTACACTCAAATTGAAGGTATTGACTATGATGAAACCTTTGCACCAGTAGCATGTCTTGAATCAATCAGACTCTTTATATCTATTGCGTGTTTTAGAAAGTTTAAGATTTACCAAATGGATGTGAAAAGTGCATTTTTAAATGGCGATCTGCATGAGGAAGTTTATGTTGAACAACCAATGGGTTTTGAAGACCCCAAAAATGTTGATCATGTGTATCGTCTTAAAAACGTACTTTACGGTTTAAAACAAGCTCCTAGGGCATGGTACGAGAAACTAACAAAGTTTCTATTAAGCCATAATTTTTAAATGGGATGTGTTGATAAAACTTTGTTTATTAAAAAACATAAGGATCACATATTATTAGTACAAATCTATGTTGATGATATCATTTATGGATCTACCTGTACTGACATGACTATTGAGTTTGCAGATTTGATGAAATCTCAGTTTGAAATGAGCTTGGTTGGGGAATTGAATTATTTCCTCGGGTTGCAAGCAAAACAAAAATCTGATGGAATGTTCATTTCTCAATCTAAATATGTTATGAACTTGATTAAGAGATTTGGATTTGAGAATGGTAAGAACTTTGATACTCCTATGAGTACAACGTTGAAACTCTCAAAAGATTCTGTAGGTAAAAATGTGGATCCGAAATTATATCGGAGTATGATTAGTAGTCTATTTTATTTAACTGCTAGTAGACCCGATATCGCTCTAAGTGTTGGTATTTGCGCTAGATATCAATCTGAACCTAAAGAATCGCACTTGACTGCTGTCAAGCGGATTATTGATATGTCGCAAGTACTGTTAATCTCGGTCTTTGGTATCCTCATGAGACTAGTGTTCAATTAGCTGAGTACTCGGATGCTGACTGGGCTAGTAATCTTGATGATCAAAAATCAACCAGTGGTGGTTGTTTTTATATCGAAAACTGTTTAGTTTCTTGGTTTAGCAAGAAACAAAGTTCTATATCACTTTCAACAGCTGAAGCTGAATATATCGCAGCTGGTAATGCGTGTACACAGCTTGTTTGGATGAAACATATGCTAAGTGATTATGGAATTAAACAGGATTCTATGTTATTATATTGTGATAATTCCAGTGCCATAAATATTTTGAAAAATCCAATTCAGCATTCTCGTACTAAGCACAATGATATTAGATTTCATTATATTTGGGAATTAGTTGAAGAAAAGGTTATATCTTTCGAATATATCCCTACCGAAATTCAACGTGCTGATATTTTCACTAAACCGCTCGACAAAAGCAGGTTTAACAAAATGAAATTTGATCGTGGCATGTGCATTTTAAAATGATTAATTATGCCTATTTGTATCATATTATATATATTTGTTAGTTTAGTTTTCAAATCTTGAAAAATATGCAAAATTCAGATTTTTGGCCTGTACTCGACTAGTCATGAGTATCCACAACCAGTCGTACTACGACCGATCGTGTATATCCACGACCAGTTGTGAATCGCGTCGATTCACTTAAAATTTGGGGGAAATCATCTTTTTCTTCATTTCAACTTCAATCTCCAACGAGCTGACACACGATTAGTCAAACCCATCTTCTAAAATTTCAAGGTTAGTGCTCCACTTGCATTTTGCTTATAGATTTGTGTCTAGATTGCTTCTATTTCTCTCTTGGAGTTGTCTTTAGTTGAGATTTGAGGTTTTTTCTTTTGAAAAAAATGATTTGAGAAAACCCTTTTCTCAATCCTTTGCAACTCTTTATATTCTTAAAATCCTTGTTGCATATGGCTTCTAGACGAAGAAAATCAACGTCCCGTGATCCGTCTTCTTCTTTCAGATTGGCCCCTATCACTAAGCATCATCTTAGGGCTCCTGAGGATGATCCATCTTATGTTTAGGACATCAGATTGCGTAATGTTATTGTTAAGCATCCAGTTGATATTAATTATGTTGCTTCTTTTGATATTTTTTCTATACTCCAATTTGTAGGTTGGAATAACTTATTGTTTTGGGGTGGGCCAGCATACCGGTCCATTGCCCAATCCATGTGCATATGTGCTTTCTCACTGAAAAATTTAGCTTTTTCTATCTCCACAAGAGAAGGGCCATTTGAAGTTGATCGTCATTTGATTTCAGCCCTTATGGATATTCCAGTGAATGATAAGGATATTCCCATCCATACTTTATCTGATAAACCCTCTGTCGCTGAAAAATGTATGCTGATTCAGGACTTATGCAATTTGGATGTACAATGGATGCATAAAGGGAATGCGCTTCCCTCAATGTATTTGTTACCCAAATACAGAGTTCTTCACAAAATCTTTGTGTCTAATTTGTATCCTCGGTCGGGTAATAAATCTGAATTGACGTCCTTCATGGTTTGTATTCTTCATTCTATTGTCAGAGGTGTTAACATTTATTTACCATCCTTGATTTGTCACTTCATCATTCAGTTTCGACTCCATCCTGGTCACAGTGACATTCCTTTTGGATATTTGATGACTGTGTTGGCTACACATATGTCAGTCGATAGGCCGGTTGGAGAGGCTCCTATTCATCATCTGATATTTAACAATTCAAATATCAATAAAATGAAACTGAATTTCTTTCCTGGCCAAGGTGATGGTGTTGGCAGTGCTGAAGCTGAACATGAGGAAGAAGCTGGTGATCTTCCTCCTGATGATATTAACATGGATGATATTTTTGAAGAACTTGAGTTCAATTTTGGAAATGATCTAGATTATGAGCCTTCTCCATTTGATGCACGTCTGAGTGCATTGGAAGATAAAGTTGAGAATCTAAATGTTAAGATGGAAAACATGTCTGTTGCCCATGATTTACAGTTCAAATATATACGCAAATATCTTAGGCGCTTGAACAAAGGCATGCATCAACTTGATCCTTCCATTCCTGCTCCTTCATCTGGGTCAGATTAGTATTTTTAAAATTACCGGTCTATAATAACTTTATTACTCCTAACTAGTTTTGAGTTTGTCACTCTCTTTAACTTAGCTTAGTCTATGAATTATGTGTGTTGCTTATGCTATGTTCTCATATCTTGACTAGTTACCTCTCATATTTCTCATTGATTATTTCTCCTCAGCCATCTGTTCTGTGCTTCCTTTGTCCTATTGTGACAAAAAGGGGGAGTATGGATATGTTATGGATATGTATATGGATATGAATGTTGTCATGAGGAGGGAGTAGCATTGTATTGTATGGTGTTTTATGAGTATGTTTCTCAGGGGGAGTATGTGCAGAGGTGTGAGCAGAGGTGTGCAGAGGTGGACTGAATATTGATTTACAAGTCTGCAGGATGCCGGTTGATAACAACTGGTGCATGATTCTTTAATTAGATATTTTGTGTTATGTAACATATCTTGAAAGTGTGTTTTGTCACTAATTTGACAAAGGGGGAGATTGAAAGTGCTATAGTTTATAGCCCTGTTTGTTGTCAAATGTGTGGTGTCAAAGACACTGTTATGAACCTTGCATCTGTGAAGAACAATACTCTACTCAAGATCAACTTAGTTTAACAAGCACTGTTCACAAGTCAAGAATCTCAAGAAGCTTTCAAGTTCAACCTCAAGATCTCAAGAAGCTTTCAAGTTCAATCTCAAGATCTCAAAAAGCTCTCAAGTTTAAACGGCATCAAGACTTCAAGCTCCCTTACTTTCAAAGGTCACTCGTCTCTAAAGTTTTAATGTTCTTACTTCACTATTGAGGTATGATTGACCTTAAGTTGACCTTTAGAGTAGGCCATTTTGGATACATAATTCATATGTTTTATATAAGTGAGTTTGGTCTGTTCTAAGACTAGTCCTGAACTTTGTTCGACTAGTCCTAGCACTGCTTCGACCTGTTTAAACATTTCCTGGATCAGTCGTAAGTTTGTTACAAAAATTGAAAATTTTCTGTTAGGCTTCGACTAGTCCTTGGGACTGTTTGACCAGTCGTAGGAACAGTGTCAATTGCATCTTTGACCAGTCGTAGACCTACGACTCAAAGAACAGCGTTGAAATTCGGCCACTTATGACTAGTCGAAGGAGACCTAAGACCAGTCGAAGGAAACCTATGACCAGTCGTGAAACTACCAAATCTTAATGCGCCCGAATTTTCAAATATCTGTTGGTTCTACGACCAGTTGTAGAGGTCCTTAGACCAGTCGAAGGCATGATTTGCTCACTTATAAATAGAGCACGAATCTAAGAATAAAAGAAGAACTTCAAGCTAAATTAATTCGGCCTTCCGAGAGATAAGTCGGTGCTCCATATAAGCTAAGTGTGCATATTTAATATTCTCTTTCTTTAGCTTTCTTAATTGATTTTGTTTCTTGTATTCCAATCTAATCTGAAAAGAGGAATTGTTGTTTTCCTTTTTCTAGAATTAAAATCAATTAGAGCCAGCCCTTCTGTTTTAATTTAAAATCTATTAGAACCTAGAACCATTATAAAGTGAGTATTGGACATTGAACTTTGTCATTCAAATCTCTACTCTGACTTGGTTCTTCTGGGCTGCTGCAACGAAGGAGAAAATTAGGTATTTTACAATTTGTGTAATTTACATTGTTTGGTTTTATTTGAGGTTAAGCCAGAAAAATCTCAAAGTTGTTGGTTATCTGAGGAGAGCCAGAAAACTCAGAAGTGAGGGTTTTTTTAAATGTGTAAGCCCGTTGAAAAGGACACAAGTGTGAAGGTTTTGGGTGAACCTGTGAAAACCTATTTGACAGTGAATGCTAATATCCCCTGTGTGAGGATATTAGGAGTGGAGTAGCATTCTGTGTAGCTGTTGTTTAACAATTGGTGAACACACAGGTGAACCACTATAATTCTTTGTGTTGTGGATGTGTGATTCATATTACCTATCTTTTATCATTTAAAATTGTGGAATGTATGTGTGGATGTGAATGTTGTAAATTTTACATTTCAAGCACAGTGGGGAATGTTGTAATAATTTAGATTTACATTTCAACATTATATTTTTGCTATCTCTTTATTACTTTGAGCTTCAGTTTCTCTATTTGTTCTAGTAAGGTTGCCCTGCCATTTTTATGGTGCATGGTTGTCCTTAGAACAATCAATATTTTGAGCTAGCATTCAACAGTGTAAATTGATTTATTTATTCAGTTCTATCTTTCTATATTTTTGCTATATTTATCTTAAAATTTGGCATAGTCCTATTCCCCCCTCCTAGGACATATAGCTTGGCCATTTCATCATACTCCACTTTTCTTTCTCCTCTGTGAGCTCCTTGAGACTCTCCAATTTCTGTCTTCTCTCACTTCTCTCTCTCACTGCCTTCTCCAAATGAAGATGGGAGAGGAGTATTTATAGACCTCCCACACGTGTGGAGGTCATCTGTCTGAAGGTGGGAGCACACAAGCTTTCTCTGAAGGTAGGGAGTGCACAACATGAGTGGATCATGAGGAAGCATAGAGCGCACAACAAGAGTTCCTCTAATAGTGGCATAGAGAGCTTCCTTTCAGATAAGGAGCGCACAACCTTCTTGAATAGTGGCACAGAGGGCTTCCTCTTAGTCAAGGAGTGCACAAGCTCCTTAAGAAGTGGCACAAAAGCCATCCTTCAGGAAAAGTGTAGCATATAAAGTGGCGCACAAAGCCATCCTTCATCCTTCATGACAAGTGCGCACAAGCACTCCTTGAGAAGTGGCGTAAAAGCCATCCTTCAAGACAACTGCCCATGCAAAGTGGCACACAAAACAACCTCTTAGGATAAGGGCCATACAAAGTGACACACAAAGCTTGGTCTTAGGATAAGAGACCATCGCACAACCTCTCCTATTCTTTCTCCACTTAAAATGCGCACAACCCTCATTCCTTCTCCACTCAAAATGCGCACAACAAACGGCGCACAACAGCTTTCCTAGAGGGGCAGACAACATTCTCCTAGCTTCCGTCTTGCTTCAAATGAGGAGAGGGGAGGAGTATTTATAGACCTCCCAGGCTCCTCCCCTCCTTAAATAGTGGCGTTCAACACCATTTCCTGAGGAGGGGAGGACAACATCATTTCTCCCCCCAACCTTCTTCCTTAACTAGTGGTGTTAACCACTTCTCCCTTCATACAAGGCAACGTCCATCCCTCCTTAAATAGTGGCTTTCAACCACTCTCCCTTCAAACAACACGTCAGGAACTCCTCAAATAGTGACGCAAAACCACTTTCCTTTCATACAAGACAACGTCCAACCCTCCTCAAACAGTGGTGTTCAACCACTTATCCCTTCATACAAGGTAACACACAACCATCCTTCATTCAAGGCAATGCCCAACCATCCTTCATTCAAGACAATGCCCAATCATCCTTTATTCAAGACAAGACACAACCATCCTTCATTCAAGGTGGTACACAACCACTTCCTCCATACCAGATGTCACACAACAAAGATGGAGACTGGAGCGCTTATCCAAAGGTGCACCATAGGAGGGTTTCAACTCGTGCAATAGAAAGATAAGAATATTTTTTGTGCCTCAACACCATCACAGCAGCTTCGACCCCTTGGGACATTATGTAGAGGGCCAATCTACCCTAAGGATAGCTATAGAAGTCTTTTATAGAGTCGACTAGGTCAATTTAATCTATGTTACACGTGATTTTGGTGTCAGTTCTGTTGAGGGTTGAATATTGCATATTGGACCCCATTTATATCTTGGTTTTATGAGCATGATACTTCTTAATGTCCTATTTTACTCATGTTTGTGTTGTGATTTAAGAGCTTGGATTGGAAAAGGTGCTAAAAGCATGGATTTGACACTCAAAGATCACCAAGGCAAAGAATGGATCTTTAGAGACAAAGATTGAAGATTTCAAGGTCCCAAGATTCAAGAAAACCAAGTGGAGAAGGAACGAAGTCGAAAGAACAAGTGCAAAATTCACATTGACTGTGTCATCGATCACCATTCAATGACATCAAAGCTACCCTTCGATGACATCGAACACAGGTTGATGACATCAAATTTATGAAGGAAAATCGAGTTGGTCGCTGAACAAATTAAAGACATTTTTCGATGACTCAAGAACTTGTTCGATGACTCGAAGTTCTGCTCAATGACATCGAAGGCCTCCTCGATTACATCAAATTTTTTTTTAGAATTTTGGCAAAACTCGCTGGACATTGGGCACTATTTTCAAATACTTGAAGCACTCCTCGATGGCATCGAAGACCTGCTCAATTACATCGAGGGTCTCTTCGATGACATTGAATTTATTAAAGAAATTGGATTAATTCTCTGGACTGTTTTGGACACATTATCGATTCCTCGAACAATGCTCGATGACATCGAAGGCCTCTTCGATGACATCGAAGGTAAGTTCGATGATATCGAAAGTTATAGAGTTTGGATGAAGCTACAAAAGCGGGGAAAAAGCACATATAAAGGATACCTTCAATGACATCGAAGCCTGTTCGATGTCATCGAGCAGATCGCGTAAAGTTACGCAAAGTGCATAAATTTGAGCCAGTTTCCAGATTTTTCCAAAGAGGTGCGAAAGGAAGTGTTGCACAACTATAAATAGGAGTCCCCAGGGCACCCCTGGGCATTATCTAGGGTTTGAGGAGAGGAACAAAAGCATGTAGAGTCGTCGCCAAGCGTTCTTCTTCTTCCTTAGTTTTTCATGCTTTCTTCTAGGGTTTTACATCCTATCATGTCTATGATTGGCTAAACCTTTAGCTAGGGCTAAGAGGTGAAGCTTGTAACGTGATGGGATGTTTTATGTTACTTTGATTCGTGTTTAAGTTGAACTCTCTTTGATTCTATTTTGATATTTAAGAAATACTTTTAATTTTTAATGGTTTGTTGTGACTAAAATTACAATAAATCTGTGATAGCTTTGGGTATCTCTTGTCATATTTTGAGATTCTGAAATTAGCAAATCCTATTATTCACCATCGTCCCTTGGGCATGGTTGGATGATAGAATCCCTTCTAATCTTCATAATTCTCTTATGTTTGGTTATGAGATTGGTACATCCTATTGTGAGCCATTGTCTTCTGGGCATGGTTTTGTGATGGAATCACTTCCAGTTCTCACACCTCTCATCCATTGAAAATTAGGTCAACGGAAGTTCAAATTTAGTTTTACTGAGATATCTTCCAACTAGATAAGATAGGACACTGATTCTAGTTGTGTTCTTGAATCAAGCATAGATATCCCTGATCTCTATAAGTGGATCCTTAGAAACCCTAGTTCTCACCTTTGAATTTTCAAGTTTTAGTTAAATAATTCACAATTACTCTCTCTACACTTCCAGGTTTAGATTCACATTTTCTTCTAGTTCTACTTCTAGTTGCTTTCAGAATTACTCACGAGATTATTTTCCGTGGATTCGACCTTGGTCTCACTGAGATTATTACCGCATCACGACCCTACACTTGGGGTTGTGAACAAGTTCTCCTAACAAACCACTCTACACACATAATTAGGGTAACCTTCACGACATCCTTATGGTTATTGGTGTCAACTATTTTTTAAATACTTCTCTTAAATGTTTATTTAAAATTGGATATTCTTTAAAGTACTAATCTCTTATTGTCTTTATAATGGGATTAATTTTCGGTATAGTAAGCTCTCCAGTATTAAGCCCCATTATAATGGCGAAGTCCATCTCTATGAATTTCAAAGGTGTCCCCCATCACAAGATCACCTTTATATCTTACAAAAAGAAGGTGAAATAAAGCTCCTATAAATCTAAAAGATGAAATGTGCAACAAAAAAGAAAATGGGGATTGCCTAAAAAGATTTAGCTGACTATGATGCTTCTTCAACCCACACCTCACCGTATCAAACCACCATTTTAGTGAACACTTGGATGATGAGTTTGGGAATCCAGCAAAAGAATCGTCACCTACAAGAATGAATTGCAAAACATATCAAAAATAAAGTTCAATAGTTAATTTTGTGAAGCATAGTGTAAAAAATTAGAAATAATTTATATCAATCATGCACTCGATGAATTTAAGCGAGCTTCAAATGAAATTGAACGAGCCTCAAGTGAAATTGAGCAAGCTTCAAATGAAATTGAGCAAGGCTAATATGAAATTGAGCAAGCCTCAAAGGAAATTGAACGAGCTTAACATGAAATTGAACGAGCCTAGCTTGAAATTGAGCGAGGCTAACATGAAATTGAGTGAGGCTAATATAAAACTGAGCAAGGCTAACATCAATTTGAGTGAGCTTCAAATGAAATTGAACGAGCCTAACATGAAATTAAGTGAGGGTAACTTGAAATTAAGCGAGCTTCAAAGAAAATTGAGCAAGGATAACATGAAATTGAGCGAGGATAACATAACATTGAGTGAGTTTCAAATGAAATTGAAAGAGCCTAACATGAAATTGAGCGAGGCTAACTTGAAATCGAGCGAGGCAAACATAAGCGAGCTTTAAAGGAAATTGAGCGAGGCTAACATAAAATTGAGCGAGCCTAACATGAACTTGAGCGAGGCTAACTTGAAATTAAGCAAACTTCAAATGAAATTGAATGAGCCTGACATGAAATTGAGCGAGGCTAACTTGAAATTGAGCGAGCTTCAAAGGAAATTGAGTGAGGATAATATGAAATTGAGCGAGCTTCAAATGACATTAAATAAGCCTAACATGAAATTGAGCGAGGCTAACTTGAAATTGAGCGAGGCAAACATGAGCGAGCATCAAATGAAATTGAGCGAGACTAACATGAAATTGAGCGAGCCTAATACGAACTTGAGCGAGGTTAACTTGAAATTGAATGAGCCTAACTTGACATTGAGCAAGGTTAACATGAAATTGAGCAAGCTTCAAATGATACTGAATGAGCTTAAAATGAAATTGAGCGAGGCTAACTTGAAATTGAGTGAGGAAAACATGAAATTGAGCGAGCTTCACATGAAATTGAATGAGCCTAATATGAAATTAAGCAAAGGAAGACATGAAGTCGAGCGAGCCTCATGGGAAATTGAACGAGCCTAACTTGAAATTAAGCTAGGAAAACATGAAATAATTGAGCAAGCTTCAAATGAAATTGAGCGAGACAAACAAGAAGTTGAGCGAGCTTCAAATGAAATTGAACGAGTCTAACTTGAAATTGAGCGAGGCAAACATGAAATTAAGTGAGCTTTAAATGAAATTAAATGAGCCTGCCTTGAAATTGAGTGAGGCAAACATGAAATTGAGCGACGCAAATATAAAATTAAGCGAGCTTCAAATGAAATTGAATGAGCCTAACTTGAAATTGAGCGAGGAAAACATGAAATTGAGCGAGGCTAACATGAAATTGAGTGAGCTTCAAATGACATTGAACAAGCCTAACATGAAATTGAGCGAGGCTAACTTGAAATTGTGCAAGCCAAACATGAAATTGAGCGAGCTTCAAATGAAATTGAATGAGCCTAACTTGAAATTGAGCAAGGTAAACATGAAATTGAGCAAGGGTAACTTGAAATTGAGTGAGGCAAACATGAAATTGAGAGAGCTTCAAGTGAAATTAAGCGAGGCTCACATAGAATTGAGCGAGCTTCACATGAAATTGAGCGAGGATAACTTCAAATTGAGTAAGCTTCAAATGAAATTAAATGAGCCTAACATGTAATTAACCGAACTTCACATGAAATTCGATGAGTACTTCGATGAAATTGGCCGAGCAGTTCACGAAATTTATCGAGCACTACATCAATTTGTGAAAGTTCCCATTCATTTTTTTTTATGATTTCTCTGTCAATTCCATTAATTGCTCAGGCAATTTCACCAATTATGCACCGACAATTTTACCGACAACTCGAGCAAATTGGCTGAAAAGTATGTCAAATAGACCAAGAACTCTCATAATTTGGAAATCATATTGCTCAGTATGTTCTTATCATACTGAGTAAACTGAGTTGGGCCCGCCTTGACTGTATGTAGACTATCCATGACGTCCATCTGTTTTCCCATCTAATTCAAGGGGTTGAGCCCAAAATCGTAGCATATCCAAAGATCAAGTTGATCATACCACAAGAAACAGTGGGGATAATCATTTCCACCGTCGAAACCTAGCTAGGCCCCACAGTGATATTTTATTTGACATTCATCATGTTCATAGGATGATGTAGACATAGATGAATGGAAAACAACGATACAATCTTGATCCAAAACTTCAACAGCCCATAATAATTTTTTTCAATTTAGGGTTTAGAGCAATTTATTAAAATATACCTGTAGTGCGTGCTTTCTTTGATGAAGGTAACATTTTCATCTTGACAGTGATATTTTCATCTTAACGGGGGTGTAAGCATGCAATGTAGTTTTAAGGAAAATGGATGGTGCGACTAAGGCAGCAGTATTTTCGTTTAAAAAATGGAGTTATGCACAGGTAGAGAAGAGAGATGATCGTAGAAATGATCATAGAAACTGGGGTAATTTTGTCCAAAAAAAGCCAGTGGTTTAACCTTGGAAGGAAAGTTTAGGAGCCTTTAGAAACGCCGCCGTTTACGGTGGTAAAAAGCCCGAAGTTTAAACAATTACAATTTTTAATAATCCCCCGGACTACCGTAACTGCAGGCAATGGGAGGTGGAAAAGCGGAACAGGGAAAAGCAGAGAAGGGGAAAAAGTCTAAAGATGGTCCTGACACTGTCATCATACAGCTTGCACATCCCGAGACGGTCAGATTTAAGTATAAGACCTTATTCTCACCAGGTGTAGGTTATAATGCACCGCATGGCTACTTAAACGCCTATTATACCCGTGGCATCTAGTTCAAATCCGATCTGCCCAAACGATGGATAGGACTTTATTAGATGAAATATAGTTGGAAACTTAAACGTGGAACATTACTGCCACCGGCAGATCGGTGGATATAGAGTAGACCGTGTCATGGGCAGTAAACAAAAATGCAACGGTTAAATGCGGTCTAAGGGGTCGTTAGGCACCATGGATTTTAAATCTCTAGATTGTTTGGTACTAACTGAGGGTATCAAATCGAGGGTGTCTCAGATCCCCTTAAAAAGGGAGTGAAATACACATTAAGAACTTGGATTACATTCAAAATCCTTTCAAGATTTCTATGTGTAACATGTATCATACCTTACTATTATCCAATTAGACAGTTGTGCGATTAATGATGTCCCAAAACAATTAGATTATCAGTTGCATCACTATTATGTCTCATCCAGACGTTATGCATATAAATCAACCCTTAAAAATCATTGGTTAGTCACTCGGACATGATTTTATACTTGTTACCCATTTGAGACTTGTAATTTCATCATTTTCAAATAAATTATAGATTTCATTGGACATACTGCAATCATTAAATTAAAAATTACATACATTCACTAATTAAAGATATTAAAGTTAATTTAATAATTAAATTCAAACCCATGTAAATATACTATGTATAGCTACTTTTGGATTAAAGTTGATTCCCAATAATATATGGGTGAAACATAATAGGACGATATCTAATACAATGGGTCTCAAATCCAGGAGTTCCAAATCCACGGTCCCGAAACAGCCCTCATCAATGCCATTCTCACTCCAGCGAAACGATGATCAAGAGGAAAGTTATACGATGGCCATGGTACGATCTTGGTTTTTTTTTTTCCCGGTTAACTATGTATCCCGCGAGTTCCACAGTGGATGGAGCATGCCCTGATAATCCCTCGCTACAATAAATAAGTGGTCAATTTTAAGATTACTTCTTTCTGTTTATTTTGAACCGTGAATTTTTCTTTTCTTAAACTTCCATTGGCTAGGCCATATATTAACCAAAATTTAGACAAATGGTCCATTAAGTGTGGGAAAAAAACACACCAGCAATCTGGATTACACACCCATTTGTCCCACTGTAAGAATTGAAAGGTGTGTACACCGTTTCATTTTACTTGTGAATGTATCATGTAATTTCTTTTTGGACGCGCATGTACACCACACTCGCATTCACTGTTTAGCCGCTGCGCCAGCAGTGAGGTAAAGCTGGTCGATTAAACGGTAGCAAGTCAAAAGTATCTGACTGGAACCCGCTATTCTCTCTCCTCTGTGTACAAAAAAGATTCTCTTGGGATGCTTGTCGCTTCCTGCAAATAAAAAATGTTACGAAAGGACAGTGATCGCACTATTATTATTATTATTAAAGTTTTTTTTTGATGCATTGCGTCTAACAACTATTTTTCGCAGGAAATCCACTTGGCCTTGGATGTGACTTCTTACTGCCCTTATCCTAAAATGATGGAAGCGGATTGGGTGGTGTACCAAATACATGACGTCACCAAGTTATGTGGTCCCATCGTCCGTCCATTTGGGGAGCTCGTGGGAAGGCTTCAGCATAAAATAAGACAGAATTCAAAGATCAAGTGGGCCACATTGCAAAAAGCAGCAGGAGATTGGACGTCTACCATTGAAACCTGGTCACTTGACCTTATGAATAGATTGGATGGAAAATAAACGTTGAGATGGGCCTCACGAATGTTAAAACGGTGAGAATTATTGTCCCACTGCTATTTGTGGTGTGGTCCACTTGAGCTTTGAATATGATCATTTTTTACGTCCTGCCTTCAAATGATCTGAGTATGGTAAATAAATCATTGTGGGACTATGTAACTTTGACGTGCTTTGAAGGTGCAACTCAGCTAGAGTAGGGAAGCGGATTAGCTGGGGTACCTTATGACAATTATACAGCTGTTGTATTGACGTTAACAAGTTTTGTGAGCTTGATCATGAGGTATATGTTATATCCAAACTGTCCATCCATTTTGCGAGCTTGTCTTAATGCTTGAGACAAAAAATAAGATAGACCTAACTATCAAGTAGACCACAATGAAAAAAGCAATGGGGGATTTGAACGTCTTCCATTGAAACCCTTTTTGAGTCACAGAAGTTCCAGATCAATATAAAATTTGTTTTTCTTCTTCGTCCATGTATTTTTGACCTTATTAACAAATTGGATGGAAAATAAACATTATGGTGGGACCTACAACTTTTTTAACCGTGAAAATCATTATCATCGCTGCTATTCTTGGTGTGGTCCATTTAAAATTTGGATATGATTTTTTATTTTTTATTTTTAATCTAATACTCTAAAATAATCTCGAAAAATGGATGAACAGTGTGGATATAATAAATATATCATTGTGAGGCCCATGTAACTTTGATTTCTTTTGAATCGTTAATACAACTAGGAGCTCGAGGAGCATTAGTGTTGGTCTGGTCTTCTCACGACACATACCTACGGCAGCTATATAGCCAGTCTATGGTACACTAACCAATCCGCTTCCCTCGCTAGTGTACCACACACCGCTTCCCTCAAGGAAGCAAATTGGATAGTGTACCACACACCAGCTATATAGCTCCTTGATCTCCAAGTTGTACGAACGATTTAAAGGAGATCAAAGTTACATGAGCCTCGCAATGATGTATTTATTATATCCACACCGCTCATCCATTTTTCGAGATCATTTTAGAGTATTAGATAAAAATAAAATAAATCATATCTAAATCTTAAATGGACCACACCAAAAATAGCAGTGATGATAATGATTTTCACCGTTAAAAATTTCATAGGGCCCACTATAACTTTTATTTTCCATCCATTCTGTTAATAAGGTAAAAAAATACATGGATAAAGAGGAAAAACAAATTTCATATTGATCCTAAACTTCTGTGACCCCCAAAATCGTTTCAATGGTAGACGTTCAATCCGCCATTGCTTTTTGTGGTGTGGTCCAATTGATCTTTATATTTGTCTTATTTTTCGGCTCAAGCCTTAAGACGAGCTGCCTCATGATGGGATGCACAAAACTTGCTAACGTTAACACATCAGCTATACAGCTGGCGTGTGGTACACCAGCCAATCTGCTTCCTGCATGTATATCATGCCGTACATCCGTTTTGCAGACTTATTTTAAGGAATGAAATTTTTGAATAAAAATGATAGGTGCCTTTTCTCTTCGTCCAGGTCTACATGACTTTATCAACGAGTTAATGGCAAACAAGCATTACTGAGGGCATTACAGTGGGGCTTACGAAATTTTTAATAGTGTCCACTCAATCACGTTATTTCCTACGGTGTAGTGTGCATTCAATCACCGTTATTTTCTATGGTGTGGTCCACCTGACATTTTGTCACGCCCCAAACTCGGAAAATGAGCTCACAAAATTCCCGATCGCCGAATCCGGCGCCAACAGCCTTCATAGTACCCCATTCTCAGATCCCGGCACTCACATGCTCGATTCCGATACTAGGATCCGACAAGGAGGATTTTCAGTATGAATTATTCTTTTTTTTTTCTTTATAATGGAGCATAATTACAAGCATAGCCAAATCACAAAACAACATCACCACATATCTACTATATCAAAAACTTTAAGTACAATGTGGAAAGGGAAATACAGGGTGATCAAAAACTCCAAAATGATTTGATGTGTGCTCCTACCTCAGTGCTGCTGCGATCCAATGCCACCTGTACGCAACGGTCGTGCATAAGCTTACAAAAGCTTAGAGGGTAGTGTAAGTGTGTGCGCAAGGCAAGTGTCAAGTGTACAATATTAGAGTAATGCAGAAATATGCGGTAAGTACATGAATGCTATCAGTTGTACCAAAGCTATATGATGCAAGACATGAATGCTATCGGCCATACCAAGGCCATGCGATGCGAGGCCTATGTAGCGAAATGTCATATGCGAGATGCAAAGCAAGCATGTCAGTCCTCATCAAGTACACATATTAGTATAGTTCCTCTCTGGATATCACCGGGGTCTAATACACTTCACACTGACTGCCTCCTCCCTAGCTGCACAGCCAAGCAAGTGGAAAAGACCACACTATCCGCCTGGCTAGTAACCTGCCAATACCTACCCGACTCGTCGATAGCAGACTCATTTGCGAGCTGGTCAAACTCAGCCTAGCTTATAGCCCCCTCACTCAGGCGGATAAGGCCACACCCCCTTCCAATCGACCACGACACAGTGGGAGACGTGACCTATTGGTATTCGGCACTCGGGCACTCGTGTATCCACTCGGTTTAGACGTTGGAGCATCTCCTGGTACCAAAAAAGTTCTGAAATTTTCACCCAAGGACATCCTAAGTGTCCACAATGCTAGAGCTAATATTTTCGGTATTCGATACAACCATCCACGATGTGCCTGTGGAGGCCACGACCTTGATGTCACTAGGGCATGCAGTGATCATGACACACAATGTGAAATGCATGAGTCACACTGTCAGCTATGCAACAATCCTGCGTGTACCACGTGCTCATGTGGGGCACTCCATCTTATAAGGAGTCCCGTAAATGTTTCAGCCCAACGGCTTATGCTATGATCAAACATTCCTCATATCAAGCATACATATGATGCGTATGACATGAGTCATGAAATTATACTAAGCGTGTTATAAGGTGATGAATGATCAATAAGTATGGGCCTATCAATCGGCCCTAAGGAGAGTCGTAATGCGGACATTTAACCAACATTATACTTATAATGTGGACGTCAAACCATCATTGTTCCCAAGGCACCGCTCGCCATAAATACCATTACATAAACCATGATGGAATCACACATTACAATGGACCTTAGGTATATCCCATTGGGCCTTAAATACATCAAATGAGCCATATCACGTGGGCCTTATATTCATCAAGTGGGCCACATCAATGGGCCGCACCAATGGGCCTTATGCACATTGCAATGGGCCATAACCCATGGGCCTTAGAACACATCACAATGGGCCACCTCACCTGAGCCAAATGTACATCAAATGGGCCACACCAATGGGCCCCAAATGTACATCAAATGGGCCACACCAATGGGCCCCAAATGTATATCAAATGGACCATACCCAAAGACAAGTGGAAACTGCTATGGCTCTTAAGAAGTTTAAATGGTGGAGGTCACTGTCCACTATTTTAAATAGTGGGGTCCACTTGAACTTTAGATCTGACTCAATCTTTAGCTCATGCCACAAAATGAGCTTTCAAAGTGGTTGGATGGTTTGGATGCAGCACATGCATCATGGTGGGCCCCACCGTCCAAATAGTGGATGGTGTGGTGAGAACACATGCATCATTGGGGTCCCACCGTCCACCATTGGACGACGTGGTGAGATTCACTGTGGGTTGCACCGTCCACTATGGGCGGTGTGAATGAACACATACATCATTGGTGGGTCCCACATGGGGCCACCATAATATTTATTTACCATCCAACCATTTACAAGGTCACACGGTCCTAGATGAACAGGAAAAACAAATTTCGTATTAACGCAAAACTTCTATAACCAAAAAGGGTTTCAATGGCAGACGCTCAATCCCTGCTGTTTCCTATGATGTGTGCCACTTGAGTCATATACATGGCTGATTTTTGAAAAGGGGGGGAGGGTGTCAACTTCAGGAAGGGGCCCACTGAATACATGGAGTGGATAAATAACACACTCATGGTGGGGCTCACGGCTGGACCGTGGGTCCCGCTATCCGTCCGCCTAACGTCGCAGGCGCTGCCTGCGCGCCTCTTATAGCAGCAGCGTCTACTGCATATATATTTTTTTTAAATCTTGTTTTTTTCTATGTTTTCCAGGCGTGGGGTCCACGTCAGAAGAATCCACTCCGTCCACTGCTTCCTATAGCTCAAGACAAGCCAAAAAGCCCAATATTCGAGGTGTTTTGGAGTATAGAAACATCAGGTGGTTTTTCAACGGTAGAAATCCCATTTTCCTGTGTTGTGGCCCACCAGAAGGTTGGATCAGCTTCATTTTTCGGCTCAATGCCTAAAATGAGGTGGGGAAAAAGATGGACGACTTGGATTGAATTCATACGTCAATGTGGGGCCGACACAAGTGGCCCATCCAAAAGCTTATGAATCAAGCTAATATTTGTGTTTTCCCAGTTCACATCCAGCGTCCTTGGACGTTGGATGGTTTGGGCATGATACATACATTTGATGTGGGCCCCACCTATGGATGTGGGCCACCAAAAGGAAGGGTTGGATGGCACGGGAAATACATACATCAAAGTGGGGTCCATCCGAGTGGGCCACACAACTACATCATCACAAAGAAAAGGGAAAGAGAGAGAGAGAGAGAGAGAGAGAGAGAGAGAGAGAGAGAGAGAGACGGGACATGTGTGATGGAGGGCTCCGCCACTATGATCCCTCCCTTGCATTCAATTATCCATCAAGTGGGTCTCAATACATGTGGGCCTACCAAATCAAAGATCAACGGTGGACATTACTTCTCCACCCAAAATGGACGGTCTAGATGACCACTTTTTATGCAAGGAATATAAACATCATGATGGGGTCCATGGAGAACAGCCCCATCATGGAATGATCATGAGGATTAAGGTGGGCCATCAGCCCCACCTAGGGTCCAAAGTGAGATCCATATCAATCGGTAGGCCTCACTTAGCCCATCATCAAAATATGAAAAATCTAGTCTAATAAGCACCCACCGTTTGATCTTCTTGGTCTGTTGGAAAGCTGAGCTCTTTGTGTGTCACTTTGATGGTGGAAGATGAGAAATGAATGGCTAGGATGAAGGTTTTGGGGATGGGGAGGTGGGCCACCAAAATCACTTTTCTGTCTTCGAATGCATGGACGTGCACTTCTCTTGCTAGCTTGGAATTTGTGTTGAGAAATGAGAGAGAAAAGGGATGGTTGTAAGAGAGAGGTGATGGATGTGAGTGATGGATGTAAGGTAATAGTGTACTTGACAAGTATGGGTGTGTAAGAGAGAGGGTGAGAGATAGTTGACTTAGTGGTTGCTTGACTTGTGGAGAAAGAAAGTATGGGTGTCTACTTTGATTTATTGATTGATTGATTGATTGATGGGACATGTTGTAAAGATTCTCTTAGGATTACAAGCGCGAGGCGTTTCTTCGAAATAAATGCCGGCTCACATCTTCTAGCTTGGGTATCGGATTGGTGCTCGAGTCACGGCGTTGGAACCGCGGTGACGGTGCAGTCGTAATGGTACAAGTCTTGGATTAAGCCGACTCAAATTTACAGGATATGACTTAGGGTCACATGCAAACATCGATTATAGGTCGTGGATAGCCGGACTTCAATGGAAAGGATCGCGAAAGTCGACGGAATAGTACAGACTAGGATATGGGCCTTATAGCTCTCCCCACCTAATAAAAATTTCATCCTCAAAATTTATACGATCATCGTAGCTAAACACAACTTATAAAGAAATAGGAAATATAATATCATATATAATCAAAACACAATACATCATACAATTAATCATCGAAAGGTTGGGGATAACGCTCTCGAATCTCCGCCTCGCGCTTCTAAGACGCTTCATCCACACTATGATGACCCCATTACACCTTCACCAAGGGAATGACCTTGGTCCGAAGGACCTGCTCCTTCCGATCGAGGATACGAATAGGCTGCTTAATGTAAGAAGCGTCCTCACGAACCTCCAACGGCTGCCAATCAATAACAGACATGATGTCTGACCCACACTTCCTTAACATAGAGACATGAAAAATATTGTAGACGCCAGACAAATGAGATGGCAAGGCAAGTTGATAAGCCACGGTGCCAACGCGCCCGGTGATCTCGAAAGGTCTTATAAATCTCGGGGCAAACTTGTCCTTCGCTCTAAAATGAACCACACCCTTCATGGGTGAGACCTTGAGATACACATGGTCCCTAACGACAAACTCTAAGGGATGACGCCGCCGGTCAGTAAAACTCTTCCGTCGGCTATGAGCTATGAGCATCCTCTGCCTGATGATATCGATAACCTCTAATGTCTGCTACACAAGCTCGGGACCTATGAGATGCCGCTCTCCAACTTGGTCCAATAACTCAGAGATTTGCATGGTTTGCATATAATGCCTCAAAAGGAGCCATGCCAATGGTCGCTTGATAGCTGTTGTTGTAGCGAACTTAGCCAATCGCAGGTGCTCATCCCAGCTACCCGAGAAATCAATCACGTAAGCCTAAAGCATATCCTCAAGGATCTGGTTGACTCTCTTGCCCTGCCCATCGGTCTGTGGATGATACGCGGTGCTGAGCTGCAAAACAGACCCTATCGTCGTCTGAAAGCTCCTCCAAAACTGAGACGTGAACATCGGGTCTCGGTCAGAAACGATCGAAACAAGAACGCCGTTCAATCTCACAATCTCATCGATGAATAACCCTGTAAGCTGGTCCAAAGTCCAGGTCGCACGAATTATAAGAAAATGTGCCGACTTCGTCAAACGATCGATGACAACCTAGATGGCATCGTGACCGCGCTGAGTCCTCGGCAAACCCATGATAAAATCGGTAGATACGTGCTCCCACTTCCACATCGGGACGTTCAATAACTGCAAGGGACCCGGGGGTCTTTGATGATCAGCCTTGACATGCTGGCATGTGTCACACTCAGCTACAAAACTGGTGATCTAGCGCTTCATCCCCGCCCAATAATACTGACGTCTCATATCGCGATACATCTTTGTCGAGCAAGGGTGGATAGAGAATCGTGATCGATGTGCCTCGGTCATAAGATCTCTGCACAACTCAGGAATATCCGGGACACATAATCGACCTCTGAAATGAAGTCCACCATCAGAACCAATCTGCCAGTTTGACTGACTCTCAGATGCTGCCTCTGATCGGTAATCCTGCAATGACTCATCTGCCTGCTGAGCCTCGATCACCCTTGCGATAAGAGAGGGTTGAATCGACAAGCTCGATAACTGCACAATAGAAGACTACCAACCGATCTCGAAGTCAAATACAGACACATCCTTAAGCATCCTCCACTCTTAAATCATTATGTGCGCCACCAGGCCTTATGTCTGACGGCTAGGGGCATTCGCCACTACGTTCACCTTACCCGGGCGGTATTGAAGATCAAAATCATAGTCCTTCAGGAGCTCCATCCAAGGCCTCTGCCTCATGTTCAACTCGGACTGAGAGAACAGATACTTTAAGCTCTTGTGGTCGGAGAAGACCTCGAACCTCACCCCATAAAGATAGTGCCTCTACACCTTAAGTGCGAAGACAATTGCTGCCAACTCCAAATCATGTGTGGGGTAGTTTAGCTCATGGACCTTGAGCTGACAAGATGCATAAGCCACCGGCTCTCCGTGCTACATCAGGACAGCACCCAAGCCAATTCGCGAGGCATCGCTAAATACAACAAATCTATCACTCCTAGAGGAAAGAGTGAGGACAGGAGCGGATGTAAGGTGGTCCTTCAGCTCCATAAATGTCTGCTCACAAGCGTCGCTCCAAACGAACTCGGCACCCTTCCGGGTCAACCTAGTTAATGGGGCTGCAATGCGGGTGAATCTCTCAATAAAACGTCGGTAGTAGCCCACCAAACCAAGAAAACTGTGGATCTCGGATGCATTCGTGGGCTGGCCCTACTGACGCACGACATCAATATTCAAGGAGTCCACTGCGACACCTTGCCTCATCACCACATGACTGAGGAACTTCACCTCCACCTGCTAGGTACATCAAATGGGACACACCAATGGGCCCCAAATGTACATCAAATGGGCCACACCAATGGGCCCCAAATGTATATCAAATGGACCATACCCAAAGACAAGTGGAAACTGCTATGGCTCTTAAGAAGTTTAAATGGTGGAGGTCACTATTCACTATTTTAAATAGTGGGGTCCATTTGAACTTTAGATCTAACTCATTCTTTAGCTCATGCCATAAAATGAGCTTTTAAAGTGGCTAGACGGTTTGGATGCAGCACATGCATCATGGTGGGCCCCATCGTCCAAACAGTGGACGGTGTGGTGAGAACACATGCATCATTGGGGTCCCACCGTCCACCACTTGACGGTGTGGTGAGATTCACTGTGGGTTCCACCATCCACTGTGAGTAGTGTGAATGAACACATACATCATTAGTGGGTTCCACGTGGGGCCACCATAATATTTATTTACCATCCAACCGTTGATAAGGTCACACGGTCCTAGATGAACAGGAAAAATAAATTTCGTATTGACCCAAAACTTCTGTAACCCAAAAGGGTTTCAATGGCAGACTCTCAATCTTTGTCGTTTCTTATGATGTGGGCCACCTGAGTCATATACATGGTTGATTTTTGGAAGGGGGTCCACTTTAGGAAGGGGCCCACCGAATGGATGGAGTGGATAAATAACACACATCATGGTGGGGTCCATGGCTGGACCGTGGGTCCCGCTGTCTGTCCGCCTAATGCCGCAAGCGCTGCCTGTGCGCCTCTGACAGCAGCAGTGTCTACTGCATATTTTTTTAAATCTTATTTTTTTCTAGATTTTCCAAGCGTGGGGTCTATGTCGAAAGAATCCACCCCGTCCACTACTTCCTATAGCTCAAGACACACCAAACAAGCTCAATATTCGAGGTGTTTTGGAGTATAGAAACATCAGGTGGGTTTTCAATGGTAAAAATCCCATTTTCATGTGTTGTGGCCCGCTAGAAGGTCGGATCAGCTTCATTTTTCGACTCAAATCCTAAAATGAGGTGGGGAAAAGGATGGACGCTTAGATTGAATTCATATGTCAATGTGGGGCCAACACAAATGGCCCATTCAAAAGCTTATGAATCAAGATAATATTTGTGTTTTCCTAGTTCACGTCCAGTGTCCCTGGACGCTGGACGGTTTGGGCATGATACATACATTTGAGGTGGGCCCCACCTATAGACATGGGCCACCAAAAGGAAGGGTTGGATGGCATGGGAAATACATACATCAAAGTGGGGTCCATCCAAGTGGGCCAGACAACTACATCATCATAAAGAAAAGGGAGAGAGAGAGAGAGAGACGGGACACATGTGATGGAGGGCTCCGCCACTATGAGCCCTCCCTTACATTTAATCATACATCAAGTGGGTCCCAATACATGTGGGCCCACCAAATCTACGATCAACGGTAGACGTTCCTTCTCCACCCAAAATGGACGGTCTAGATGACCTCTTTTTATGCAAGGAAAATAAACATCATGATGGGGTCCATGGAGAATGGCCCCATCATGGAATGATCATAAGGATCAAGGTGGGCCATCGGCCATACCTAGGGTCCAAAGTGAGATGCATACCATCAATCGGTAGGCCTCACTTGGCCCATCATCAAAACATGAAAAATCGAGTCTAATAAGCACTCACCGTTCGATCTTCTTAGTCCATTGGAAAGCCGAGCTCCTTATGTGTCACTTTGATGGTGGAAGATGATAAATGAATGGCTAGGATGAAGGTTTTTGGGATAAGGAGGTGGGCCACCAAAATCACTTTTCTCTCTTGGAATGCATGGACATGCACTTCTCTTGCGAGCTTGGAATTTGTGTTGAGAAATGAGATAGAAGGGATGATTGTAAGAGAGAGGTGATGGATGTGAGTGATGGATGTGAGGTGATAGTGTACTTGACAAGTATGGGTGTGTAAGAGAGAGGGTGAGAGAGAGTTGATTTGGTGGTTGCTTGACTTGTGAAGAAAGAATGTATGGGTGTGTACTTTGATTTATTGATTGATTGATTGATGGGACTGTTGTAGAGATTCTCTTGGGATTGCAAACATGCGGCGTTTCTTCGAAATAAATGTCGACCCACATCTTTCGGCTTGGGTATCGGATCAGTGCGCGAGTCGCGGCGTTGGAACTGCGGCGACGGTACGGTCGTAATGTTATAAGTCTCGGATTAAGTCGACTTAAATCTACATAATGCAACTTAGGGCCATGCGCAAACATTTATTATAGGTCACGGATTACCGGACTTCGACGGGAAGGATTGCGAAAATCGACGGAACAGTACAGACTAGGATAGGGGCCTTACAGCTCTCCCCACCTAATAAAAATTTTGTCCTTGAAATTTATACTACCATCGCAGGTAAACACAACTCATAAGGAAATAGGAAACATAATATCATATATAATCAAAACACAATACATCATACAATCAATCATCGAAAGGATGGGGATAACGATCTCGAATCTCCACCTCGCGCTCCCAAGACGCCTCATCCACACTATGATGGCCCCACTGCACCTTCACCAAGGGAATGACCTTGGTCCCCATGACCTGTTCCTTCCGATCAATGATATGAATTGGCTGCTCAATGTTAGAAGCATCCTCACGAACCTCCAACAACTGTCAATCAATAACAGGCACAATGTCCTACCCACGCTTCCTCAACACAGAGACGTGAAAAATGTTGTGGATGCCAGACAACTGAGATGGCAAGGCAAGTCGATAAGTCATGACGCCAACGCGCCAAGTGATCTTGAAAGGTCCTATAAATCTCGGGGCAAGCTTGCCCTTCGCTCTAAAATGAACCACATCCTTCATGGCTGAGACCTTGAGATACACATGGTCCCCAACGGTAAACTCTAAGGGATGATGCAGGCGGTTAGTAACACTCTTCTGCCGGCTTTGAGCTGTGCGCATCCTCTGCCTGATAATATCGATAACCTCTGATGTTTACTGCACAAGCTCGGGACATATGAGATGTCACTCTCCAGCCTCGCTCCAACAACTCAGAGATCTGTACGGTCTGCCATATAATGCCTCAAAAGGAGTCATTCCAATGGTCGCCTGATAGCTGTTGTTGTACCCGAACTCAGCCAATCATCGGTGCTCATCCCAGCTACCCGAGAAATTAATCATGCAAGCCCGAAGCATATCCTCAAAGATCTGGTTGACCCTCTCGTTTTGCCCATCGGACTGCGGATGATACGCGGTGCTGAGTTGCAAAATAGATCCCATCACCATCTAAAAGCTCCTCCAAAACTGAGACTTGAACCTCGGGTCTCGGTCAGAAACAATCGAAATAGGAACGCCGTGCAATCTCATAATCTCATCAATGAATAACCTCGCAAGCCGGTCCAAAGTCCAGGTCGCATGAATCATAAGAAAATGTGCCGACTTTGTCAAATGATCGACAACAACCCAGATGGCGTTGTGACCGCAGTGAGTCCTCGACAAACCCATGATAAAATCGGTAGATACGTGCTCCCACTTCCACATCAAGACGCTCAATGGTTGCAAGGGACCCGGGGGTCTCTGATGATCAGCTTTGACATACTAGCATGTGTCACACTCGGCCATAAAACTGGCGATCTAGTGCTTCATCCCTGCCCAATAATACTAACGCCTCATATCGTGATACATCTTCATCGAGCCAGGGTGGATAAAGAATCATGATCGATGTACCTCAGTCATAAGATCTCTGCACAACTCAGGAATATCTGGAACAGATAATCGGCCTCTTAAACAAAGTCCACCATCAGAACTAATCTGCCAGTTTGACTGACTCTCGGATGCTGCCTCTGCTCGGTAATCCT
This sequence comes from Magnolia sinica, assembly GCF_029962835.1. Classification (NCBI taxonomy): domain Eukaryota; kingdom Viridiplantae; phylum Streptophyta; class Magnoliopsida; order Magnoliales; family Magnoliaceae; genus Magnolia; species Magnolia sinica. Next base: position 44,507,675 of record NC_080587.1, on the reverse strand, counting down.
ACAATGACTTATCTACTTGGTGAGCCTCGATCACCCTTGCGATAAGAGAGGGTTGAATCGACAGGCTCGATAATTACACAATAGAAGATTGCACGCCAATCTCGAAGTCAAATACAGAGACATCCTCATGCATCCTCCACTCTTGAATCATCATCTGCGCCACCAGGCCTTGTAGTTGACTGCTGGGGGCATCCACCATCATGTTCGCCTTGCCCGGGTGGTACTGAAGATCAAAATCATAGTCCTTCAGGAGCTACATCCAACGCCTCTGCCTCATGTTCAGCTCAGACTAAGAGAACAGATACTTCAAGCTCTTGTGGTCGGAGAAGAGCTCGAACCTCACCCCATAAAGATAGTGCCTCCACACCTTAAGTGAGAAGACAACTGTTGCCAGCTCCAAATCATGCGTGGGGTAGTTCATCTCATGGACCTTGAGCTGGCGAGACGCATAAGCCACCGGCTCCCCATGCTGCATTAGGACAACACCCAAGCCAACTTGCTAGGCATCGGTAAATACAACAAATCTATCACTCCTAGAGGGAAGAGTGAGGATAGGAGCGGACTTGAGGCGGTCCTTCAGCTCCATAAATTCCTGCTCACAAGCATCGCTCTAAACGTACTCGGCACCCTTCCGGTTCAACTTGGTCAATGGGGCTACAATGCAAGAGAGTCTCAATAAAACGTCGGTAGTAGCCTGTTAAACCAAGAAAACTGCAGATCTGGGATGCGTTCGTGGGATGGCCCCACTGACGCATGACATCAATCTTCGAGGGATTCACTATGACACCCTGCCTCATCACCACATGACCGAGGAACTTCACCTCCTCTTGCCAGAACTCGCACTTCTCCAGCTTCGCCTAAAGTTAGTGTGCACGGAGGGTCTGCAAGGTAATCTCTAGATGTCACTCATGCTTCTCACGAGTCCTCGAATATATCAGAATGTCGTGGATGAACACCACAACAAACTGGTCGAGATACGGACGAAAGATCTTATTCATCAACTACATGAATACTGCGGGCGCATTGGTCAGTCCGAAGGACATGACTTGAAACTCAAAATGACCGTAACGCGTCCTGAAGGCTGTCTTTAGGATATCCTCATCTCGAACTCGAACCTGATGATAACGGGACCGTAAGTCTATCTTCGAAAAGAACTGCGCCTCCTGCAGCTGATCAAACAAATCATCGATCCTCGGGAGCAGGTACTTGTTCATGTTTGATCATCGATCCTCGGGAGCAGGTACTTGTTCATGATCGTGACCTTATTGCCGGTAATCTACGCAAAGTCTCAACGAGCCATCCTTCTTCTTCACGAAGAGTACAGGCGCTCCCCACGGTGAACTGCTTAGATGGATAAAGCCTAACTCGCATACCTCATCCAACTACTTCTGCAGTTCAACTCCAACGGTGCCATACGATACATGGCCTTCGAAATAGGTGCGGTACTGGGCACGAGATCAATCTGGAACTCGATGTTTCGACGAGGTGATAACCCTAAAATCTCCTAGAACACATCGGGAAAACCACAAACGACCAGTAGCTGGTCGATACTCAAAGCAGCTGGCTCCTCAACGACACACGACAATAGGAAGGAAAGCTACTCCCCTCTGGGCTCAGCAATAAACTGGAACTCTGGCACACCGGGTATACAGAACGTGACTGTCCTCACAGATAAGTCCAATATAGCATGGTACTCAGTGAGCCAATCCATGCCCATGATGACATCAAACTCAGACATCGGTAATACGAACAGGTCGGTAGGCAAGAAGATATCCCCAATCAGAACGGGGCAAGATGTGCAAAATTGGCCCAACACTGCAGTCTTCCCTAAGGGCGTCGATACTGACAAACCCTCACGGGCAGACTCCATCGGCAAACTGGTCGATCGACAGAAATCATTGGCCACAAATGAATGCGATGCACCAGAATCAAATAATACATGTGCAATGCATGTAGAAATAGGGAGAGTACCCTTGACGACCCCTCTTGATGATTGAGGGTCCTACTGGGTGGCATAAAATCTGCCCTAGGCCTACTGGGGAGGTGCAGGTCCCCTCTGAGGTCTCTGTTGATGTTGTTGCCGCTGTGATGGCCTGATTAACTACCTCTGCTGCTGTGAGGGAGGCCCTGGAGGCTGGTGCTGTGGTGGCTGTCGTGAAGGCTGATGTGGTGTCCTCGGCTGCTCCCGTAGATGGGGACACTCATGCATACGATGTCTTGTCCTACTGCACTCAAAGCAAGTACTTATAAACGGTCCCAGAGGTGGTGCTGGGGGTATTGTTGGTGCTTGAAATGCTGGGCGGGTCGTGCGTTGCTGCTGTGAACGATGCTACTGCTGCTGGAAACTACCAGAGGGTGCCTTCCTCTTCTAATCTCCCCTTTGGTCACTGGCTCTCTGAAAATTGACCCAATCTGACTTGTAGATCTGGGCCCTCTCTACGATTTGCTCAAATGTCGAAAGCATGTGTTCGATCACACGACTCCTGAGGGTAGGACGCAAACCGTTCTCAAAACAGTGGGCCTTCCTCCCCTTATCATCAACAAGGTATGTCATGAATCTCGATAGTACGACGAAACATGCCTCATACTAGGACACCGTCATGTCTCCCTGGACTAAATTCTCAAACTCTAGTACGCGCTGCTGTCACACATGCTCAGGAAAGAACTTTCGATCAAACCGGTCTACAAAGTCCTCCCAGGTCCACTCGAAATCGGCCGTTACTGATCGGGCTACAAGTGCCCACCAATGCTGAGCCTCACCCTGGAGAAGGAATACAGCTAATGGAACTCGCTGCTGGGTCGTACATCTCAGGGTGTCGAATATCTTCTCCACCTCAGAGCATCATATCTCTTCTGCAGTAGGGTCTGACTCACCCCAAAAACGTGGAGGATCGTGCTGTTGGAAGTCCTTAAGAAGGGCGCTAGCATGCTCCTACTTAACCTCAGCTGGTGTAACAGTGGGACACCTACTCTGCCCCTGAAGAATAGCGGTCATCACCTATAGCATCTGCTGAAGCTAGGCGGCACTGACATGCATAGTCAGATCCGCACTGGTCTCGGGTAGAGGATGGCATCCTCAGGTTGGAAAGTAAGAATATCTAGTGGTGGAGTGGGAGTCGCAGGTGGTAGAGTGAGAGTCGCAGGTGGTGGAGAGGGAGTCGCAGGTGGTCGAGTGGGAGTCGCAGGTGGTGGAGTAAGATTCGCTCAGGTTGCTCTTTTAGGCATCACGTCCTACAGGAAGGAACAAGGGCCTATCAGCCTTGAGAATTCTCGAAGGCATAAATGTTAAGGGTCTATGTGGAAAAATTGCTAAGTTATTCAAACTCGGAACCTATTCATTTTAAGTTCATAGCAGATATGTGATGTGATCTCAGGTATTCCCAAGTTATGTCCTGATACTAACTTCCGTCATGCCCCAAACTCAGAAAATGGGCTCACAAAATTCTCAATCGCCGAATTCGGCGCCGACAGCCTCCGTAGTGCTCCATTCTCAGATCTCAGCACACACATGGCCGATTCCGATCCTGGGATCCTACAAGGAGGATTTTCAGTATGAATTTTTTTTTGTAATGAAGCATAACCATAAGCATAACCAAATCACAAAACAACATCACCACATATCCATTATATCAAAAACTTTAAGTACAGTGCGGAAAGGAAAATACAGGGTAATCAAAAACTCCAAAATGATCTGATGTACGCTCCTACCTAGCGCTGTTGCGATCCAATGCCACCTGCATGCAACGGTCGTGCATAAGCTTACAAAGCTTAGAGGGTGGAGTAAGTGTGTGCGTAAGGCAAGCACATAGTTTACAATATTAGAGTAATGCAGAAATATGCGGTAAGTCCATGAATGCTATCAGTTGTACTAAAGCTATATGATGTAAGGCATAAATGCTATCAGCCATACCAAGGCCATGCGATGCGAGGCCTATGTAGGTAAATATCATATGCGAGATGCACAGTAAGCATGCCAGTCTTCATCAAGTACACATATCAGTACAGTTCCTCTCTAAATATCACCGAGGTCTAATATACTTCACACAGAATCCACACACAACGCAACGGCCATACATACCTCGCATTGGGCCTCAACCATGGGCCTCGAATAAATCACAATGGGCCTTGCCCATGGGCCATGAATACATCACAATGGACCCCGCCTATGGGTCTCAAATCCATAATAGGTGAGCCTTACACATGGGCCTTACATGCATCAAGTGGGCTTCATCAATGGGCCACACTAATGGGCCTTATATACATCAAGTGGGCCGCATCAATGGGCTGCACTATTTGGCCTCAAGTGAGCTACAAATATATCGAGGTGGGTTCCATCCCACACGTACAGTACGTGTGGGGTGTGCCCCACATGAGTTGGAATAGGATGGACGGTGGGGTACGAAACATACATTACAGTGGGGTCCACGAAGCTTGCTGACGTCAACGTCCAGATAATGGACGGTTAGGATATAACAGTACCTCATGGTGGCGGCCCACAGACCCTGCTAACGTGTATAGCAGCTACCAGCCATTGCTGCTGGCCCATCGCCCCTGATGGACAGTGATGGTACAAGACAAATACATCACGATGTCCCATGTGAATGGTTGGCGTGGATGAAAACCACACACCTGGTTCGTGTGTGCTGCACGGCACCGTCCAGATGAACGGTGCATATTTAGAATAATTGCATCAAGGTGGGTCCCATACATAAGGGGGGTATTCAAAGCTCCTGCCCGTCCCATCTGAGTGGATGGACAGTGTGGGAAACTTCATACATCAAGGTGGGTCCCACGAAGAGCCCACCAATTATAATATTTAATATATATTATATTATATCATGTATATATTATATACAATATATAATATTAGATATCGTCCAGTGTCCAGATGGACGGTGAGGATACCACTGTCGAAACAACTGGACGGCGCATATTAACAACACATACATCATGCATGGGACCTACAGGACTTGCTGACGTCTTCACATTCAGCCAGCTAAGTGTGCTAGCCTACCCACCATCAGACGGATGGTCTGGATATAAAATAGATGAACGGTGTGGGGACAAAAAAAACATACATCAAGGTGGGTCCCATCTGCCATGGACGGAGGGATATACACATCATAATCAGGGTCCCACAGACCTACTGACGTCAATACACAGCTATCTGGCTGGTGCGTGGTGGACCAGCCAATCCACTAGACAGAGGTGGGTCCCACGTGGTGCCCACCGTGAGGTTTAATTTCCATCCAATCAGTTCATAAGGTCATAAAGACCTGAATTAAGAGAAAAATAAATAAATTCCATATAGATCCAAAACTTATGTGACCCAAAAAGGGCTTCAATGGTAGACGTTCAATCCCCTACTGCTAGGTCATGTGGACCACCTGAGTTTCCATTTACGGCTGATTTTGGAGATATCCCCATAGTTAAAAAGGAACCATCAAATGAACGGTGTTGATGTTCAGCACGCCTCAAGGTGGGGCCTGTGATGGGGGCCACTGACCCAGCGCCTAAACTAAGCAGCGGAAGCTGCTGGCTGCAGCGTCCTCTGGACGCTGGCAGCAGCAGCGTCAGTTATCAATTTTTTTTTTGTATTATTTCTTAGATGGGGCCCACATCAAGAAGATCCACACCGGCTATTGGTCTCCCCAGCTTGTTACAGGTATAACGAGTCCACTATGTAATATTTTCGATATATAAAAACATCACAGTGGGCTTTATCAATTTAAATCGTCCAAAACCACTATTTTCTATATTATGGCCCGCCAGAAATTCGGATTGGCTTCAATTTTCGACTCAACGCCTAAAATGCACTGAGAAGAAGGGTGGACGGTGTGGATCAGATGCACACACCAAGGTATGGCCCACACGAGTGAGACGCACCCGCTTTTAGAATTAAGCTGATATTTACGTTTTCCCTCCAGCAGCAGGCGCTGCTGGGAGGTTAACGTACCCTACATCCAACACGTGGGCTCCACCGTCCCTGGCCAATGGACGGCTGGATGAAGCCTTGCATCATCATGGTGGTGTACACACCTGCTGGGACTCACATATGGATGGACGGTGTGGAAACACCACGTACGTTAAGATGGGTCTGAACCTGTGAGACCCACCAGCTTGTAAGACCAAGATGATATTTGTGTTTTCTTTTCATCCTCAAGGATGGGCAGCAAGTACTGCTGCTGCTGGACGGTGGTGGCCCTGTTGGGTGGACAGCGTGGATGCGAAACATACATCGAGGTGGGCCATAAAATTAGAGAGAGAGAGAGGCACCCACCGTTAGATCTCTTCTTCATTCTTCCGCCAATGCAGGCTAGAGCTCAAATAGGTGGACTTCAACGGTTGAGATCGAACTTGGATGGTGGAGATGGGAGGTAGGAAGGTGGGCCACACTAGTTTCTCTCCCATGGAAGCCATGGACGGTTACTTGGAGAGAATGAGGGAGAGAGAGAGGTTGAAAGAGAGAGATGAGTGAGTGATGTGGTGGGTGTACTTTGTGTAAGAGAAAGTTTGACTTTGGGGTTGCTTGGGGATGGGGTTGTACTTTGACATGTAAGGCGATATGTAATTGATTGATGAGATTGATGGAATTTGATGTGATGTTCTCTTGGGTTTTGCAACAGCGCGATGTTTTTCTCGAACTGAACGCGGGCCTACATCTTCTGGCCTGGGTATCACCTCGGCGCGCGAGACGTGACATTGGAACCGCGGCGACGGCGCGGTCACCAGGGTACAAGTCTCGAGTCGAACCGACTCTAAAATATGGGATACAACTCAGGATCGCACGCCACAACTATTTATGCATCGTGGGTCGCCGAAATTCAATTGGGAGGACCGCGAAAGCCTAAGGAATGGTACGTGGTAGGATACGGGTCTTACATGAGCCATATCACATGGGCCTTATATTCATCAAGTGGGCCACATTAATGGGCTGCACCAATGGGACTTATGTACATTGCAATGGGCCATAACCCATGGACCTTAGAATACATCACAATGGGCCCTTATATAGCAAATGGGCCACCTCACCTGGGCCATATGTACATTAAATAGGCCACACCAATGGGCCGCAAATGTATATCAAATGGGTCATACCCAAAGACAAGTAGAAATTGTTATAACTCTTAAGAAGTTTAAATGGTGGAGGTCACTGTCCACTATTTTAAAAAGTGGGGTCCACTTGAACTTTAGATCTGACTCATTCTTTCGCTCATGCCATAAAATGAGCTTTCAAAGTGGCTGGACGGTTTGGATGCAGCACATGCATCATGGTGGGCCCCATCGTCCAAACAGTGGACAGTGTGGTGAGAACCCATGCATCATTGGGGTCCCACCGTCTACCACTGGACGGTGTGGTGAGATCACTATGGGTTCCACCGTCCATTGTGGGCGGTGTGAATGAACACATACATCATTGGTGGGTCCCACGTGGGGCCACTATAATATTTATTTACCATCCAACCGTTGATAAGGTCACACAGTCCTGGATGAATAAGAAAAATAAATTTCATATTGACTTAAAACTTCTGTAACCCAAAAAGGGTTTCAATGGCAGATGCTCAATCCCTGCCGTTTCCTATGATGTGGCCCACCTGAGTCATATACATGGTTGATTTTTGGAAGGGGGGTCCACATTAGGAAGGGGCCCACTGAATGCATAGAGTGGATAAATAACACATCATGGTGGGGCCCACGGCTGGACCGTGGGTTCCGTTGTCCGTCTGCCTAACGCCGCAGGCGCTGCCTGTGTGCCTCTGACAGCAGCAGTGTTTGTTGCTGTAAGTGCTATACTTTATATCCCTGTTTGTTGTCAAATTTGTGATGCCAAAATCACTGTTATGTTATATATAACCTGCTTAAGTGAAGCTCTCTCTCAAGGATCAACATTCATGACTTCATGAACAAGCTAAGCTCACATCAAGCAAAGCTCTCAAGTACAAGACTCAGGATCTTGAATGAAAGAACTGATCACAAGACAAGACTCTTGAATGCCAGAACTGCTCACAAGACTCAAGCTGAAAAGAAAAAGAAAGTACAAGGCAAGACTCAAGCTGAACTCAAGACTCAAGTTGAAACTCAAGCCACTTTCATGATTGAGCTACTTCAAGGTTTAGTCTACATCAAGACTTCAAGGCTCATTCTTCATGGTCTCTTGTTTCAATGTCCATACTTCATGATTGAGGTTTGTTTGACCATAGGATGACCTTAGAAGTAGGTCATTTCGGATACATAAGTCGAATGTTATTTTACATGTGATTGGTCTGTTCTTCGACTAGTCTTAGGTCTGCTTCGACTAGTCCTAGACTTGCTTCGACGAGTCTAAGAATTCCTCGACCGATCATAAGTTTGTTACAAATTCCGGATAAAATCATAGCCTTCGACTAGTCACGGAATGCATTCGACCGATCGTAGGAAGCAGTGTTTCGCATCTTCGACCGATCGTAGAATCTACGACTCGAAGTCCAACGGGTCTTTATAGGTTCTTCGACCGATCGAAGGAAACCTACGACCGATCGTAGGTGACCTACGACGATCGTAGGAGGGCTACGACGATCGTAGAAGCTGGTCAAAGCATATCCCGTAGGATTTTTCAAATATCATTAGAGCTTCGACTAGTCGTAGAGCACTCTAGACAGTCGAAGACACGATCTTTTCACTTATAAATAGAGCACGAATCTCGAAGAAATCATCGATTTAATTATAGTATTCAAGCCAATCTTCGTCGAACTTCGAGAGATAATTTTGTGCTCCATTTAAGCTAAGTGTGCTTATTTAATATCTTCTTTCCTTAGCTTTATTTTAATTGATTTTGTTTCGTATATTCCAATCTGATTTGAAAAGAGGAATTGTTATTCCCTTTCTTTGGAATCAAAATCAATTAAGGCAAGCCCTGTTTGGTTTAATTTAAAATCAATTAGATCTAGAACCATTGTAATCGAGTACTGGACATTGAACTTGGACATTCAATCATCTACTTTGATTTGGTTCTACCGGGCTGCTACAACGAAGAAGATATTCAAGTATTTTACATATTGTAAATTCCTTTCTATTATTTTGGTTTCTTTCAAGATTTGCCAGAAAAATCTTGTTATATTGGTTATCTGAGGAAAGCCAGGAAAACTCAGAAGTGGGGTTTTTTAATTGTGTAAGCCCACATACAAAGACACAATTGTAAGGGTTTTGGGTGAACCTGGGAAAACCTATCTTTAGTGAACGCTAATATCCCCTGTGTGAGGATATTAGGAGTGGAGTAGCTATTTGTGTGGCTGTTGGATAACAGTTGGTGAACACACAGGCGAACCACTATAAATCCTTTGAGTTGTGGTTGATTGATTTATTCTTTTAATTATTTTTATTCTTTTTGTGGGATGTATGTATGGTGGTGAATGTTGTAATTATTTCAAGCTTTGTGAGAATGTTGTAATAGCTTAGAATTTACTTTCTGCTATTCCTTTATAAGTTTGTTTTTCAATTTCATTTTGAAAGTTGTTCCAGCAAGGTTGCCCTGCCATTTTTATGGTGTATGGCTGTCCCTAGAACAATACATCTTTAATTACAAGTTATTTCAATTCAGTTCATATTTGTTTTTGTATTCCTCTTCGATTTGAGACTTGATACAAAGACCTTTCTAGAAATAAGGTTGTCCTACCATAAACTCTATTTTTGGTGTAAGGTTGTCCTTAGAATAACGTTTGTATCAACCTCTCAAGATCTGAATTTTGAGGTTGTTTTTCTTTCCTGCATTATTATTTAATTTGGCTATCATTTTCTTTATTATTCCGCTGTTATAAGTTTTTATTTGGCATTGTCCTATTCACCCCCCCTCTAGGACATATAGCTTGGCCTTTTCAGTTGCATATATATATATATATATATATATATTAAATCTTATTTTTTTCTAGGTTTTCCATGCGTGGGGTCCACGTCAGAAGAATCTACCCCGTCCACTGCTTCCTATAGCTTAAGACAAACCAAACAAGCTTAATATTTGAGGTGTTTTAGAGTATAGAAACATCAGGTGGTTCTTCAACAGTAAAAATCCCATTTTCTTGTGCTATGGCCTATTAGAAGGTCGGATCAACTTCATTTTCCAACTCAACGCTTAAAATGAGGTGGGAAAAAGGATGGATGGCTTGGATTGAATTTATATGTCAATGTGGGGCCTACACAAGTGGCCCATCCAAAAACTTATCAATCAAGCTAATATTTGTGTTTTCCCAGTTCACGTTCGGCGTCCCTGGATGCTGGACGGTTTGGGCATGATACATACATTTGAGGTGGGCCCCACCTATGGACGTGGGCCACCAAAAGGAAGGGTTGGATGGTATGGGAAATACATACATCAAAGTGGGGTCCATCCAAGTGGGCCACATAATTACATCATCACAAAGAAAAGGGAAAGAGAGAGAGAGAGAGAGAAACGGGACACGTGTGATGGAGGGCTTCGCCGTTATGAGCCCTCCCTTATATTCAATCATACATCAAGTGGGTCCCAATACATGTGGGTCCACCAAATCAAAGATCAACGGTGGAGGTTCCTTCTCCACATAAAATGGATAGTTTAGATGACCTCTTTTTATGCAAGGAAAATAAACATCATGATGGGGTCCATGGAGAATGGCCCTATCATGGAATGATCATGAGGATCAAGGTGGGCCATCGACCTCACCTAGGGTTCAAATTGAGATCCATACCATCAATCGGTAGGCCTCACTTGGGCCATCATCAAAATATGAAAAATCTAGTATAATAAGCACCCACCGTTCGATCTTCTTGGTCCGTTGGAAAACCGAGCTCGTTATGTGTCACTTTGATGGTGGAAGATGAGAAATGAATGGCTAGGATGAAGGTTTTTGGGATGGGGAGGTGGGCCACCAAAATCACTTTTGTCTTGGAATGCATGGACGTGCACTTCTCTTGCTAGCTTGGAATTTGTGTTGAGAAATGAGAGAGAGAAGGGATGGTTGTAAGAGAGAGGTGATGGATGTGAGGTGATAGTGTACTTGACAAGTATGAGTGTGTATGAGAGAGGGTGAGAGAGAGTTGACTTAGTGGTTGCTTGACTTGTGGAGAAAGAAAGTATGGGTGTATACTTTGATTGATTGATGGGACATGTTGTAGAGATTATCTTGGGATTGCAAACGCACGACGTTTCTTTGAAATAAACACCGGCCACATCTTCTGGCTTCGGTATTGGATCAGTGCGTGAGTCGCGATGTTGGAACCGTAACGACGGTGCGGTCACACTGGTACAAGTCTTGGATTAAGCCAACTCAAATCTATAGGATACGACTTAGGGTCACGCGCAAACATTGAATAAAGGTCGCGGACTACCGAACTTCGACAGGAAGGATCGCGGAAGTCGACGGAACAGTATGGACTAGGATACGGGCCTTACACATTTTGATTTGCTTATTTTTGGATTCAGCTTAAATGAGCTAGAAAAAAGATGCACACATACGTTAAAGTGGGACCCGTAGGGTCTTACCGTGTTGGTAGAGGCCGGGCTGCACGTAATCCACCCGCCATGCGGTCCCTTATGTAAGGGCTAAAATACGCTTTAAAAAAAATCTTGCTAGTATTCATTATGCAAATGCAAAGCATATGCCATCTGTTAGGTAGGTAAAGTGGCTGAAGTTAGTGTGGTAGAATTTGAAGGAAGTGGATTGCTGGTGTACCTCACACCAGCTATATAACTGCTGTATTGGCGTTAGCAAGTTTTATGGGTTTGATAATGAGGTATGTGTTATATCCAAGTTATCTATCCATTTGGCGAGCTCATCTTAAGGCTTGAGGTGAAAAATAAGACAGATATAACCATTAAGTGGACCACACTGCAAAAGGCAGTGAGGGATTGAACGTCTACCTTTGAAACCCTTTTTAAGGTCACAGAAGTTTTGTATCAATATGAAATTTGTTTTTCCTCTTCATTCAGGTATTTGTGACCTTATGAACAAATTCGAAGGAAAATAAATGTTAAGGTGGGCCCTATAAATTGTTTAACGGTGAAAATCATTATCTCTGCTTCTATTTGTGGTGTGGTTCAGATGATCTTTGGATATTATTCATTTTGTGGACAATGCTCTCTAATGATCTCTAAAAATAGTTGAACGGTGTAGATGAAATAAATACATCACTGTGGGGCCATGTAACTTTGATCTCCTTTGAACAGTTTGTATAACTCAGAGATCGAGGTGCATCAGTACTCATCTTCACATGACACGTACCTACAGCAGCTACACCAGCCAATCGGCTTCTGAATTTGAAAGGGTTATGTGACATCATGCAAGGGTCACGGCGGAAGCAGATTACATTAGTCAGACCAATTCGATCCAGGCCGTCGAGCCCTCTAAGCCAGCACTAGAAGGTTGAGCCAACGATGGTTCCAAACTTATGCAGCTCCTAAATTCTTTGCCCAATACTAAATTACACCATAGCTAAGTATTAGATCAAACCTGTCAGGGGTAAAAATGAAGTGGTGAGACAAATAAGGTTGGCTCGAATATCCGTGCACATAACGTGGTTGGCTAATACCGATCATGACCATCTCCTCAATAGATAGGTAGTAGTAATCCACTACGAGGAGACCAGTCCACCTTACGACCTTGCCCACTAGAAGATGAAGTACTTTGGCTTCTTTTGAAAGATGACGAGCTTCAAGCTCTGTTACGGACCCCTCCATTTCCGAGCTCCTTCCGAGTTCTTGCTCCTCTGAGGGTCATCTGAGTCGTGATTTCGTACGCGAAGCTATGTAACTCAGATCTTAGAAAGGAATCTCTATGTCGTACGATAAGATGAAGATGATGGTCATCCTTGGCACCTTTGAAACACCACTAAGGTATCAAATGAAAGTAGCTCGGGTATGCTACTTAAAAATTTGGCAGTGACCCAAGAATTCGACAAAAGTTCGACGATATTTTGAAAGAAGAACTGACCACAGCTTATAGAGTGCCCAACTTGGGATGGTCGACATCAAAATGATCGTGTGTTTAATTCCTAAGGTTGGCTATGATTGACCTCAGCCACCAACCTCATATGATTTTAGAGCTTGACCACTTGATTTTATCATCACCGAAAATCTTGTGAAACGGTTAAGAAATGTCTATTAAATGCATGCCTATAATTTAGGGAGCGTTTTCATCTACTAAATTGAATCATATGCCTATAAATAGAGGCCCCATCTACACTCAAAGGTACGCACCAGTAAACCCTCAACTCTACTGGATCTAGATTGCTTGATCCTGACTTAGGCATCGGATGGTGCCCCTACTATATCCAGGGTCTCTTTTGTCATCTTCGTTTGCAGGTAGTCGAAGGTCCAGCAAGGGTTAACCGGATTTTAGTATCAATAGTTTGGTGCCATCCGTTTCTCATCTTAACAAGGTTCTATCATGGAAAAAGGAAGAAAAAAGCTCTGGCTGCTCCATCAGAGTCATTTGCGGAGCAAGCCAGACAATCGTCGCAGTATTGAGTTGATTTCGCTCTAAAGGCACTTGCACCTAGATCCTGTAATTGGGGAGGTTGGCTTGTCTCTCTGGAGAATCATGTTGAAACTTTAAACAATAACATGAATTGATTGATGCAAATCTTGGAGAGGCAGAATCCACTCCCTAGTCACGAGGCAGAAGATAGTGCAACAACTGAGTAATCCCGACCTCCACATGACCTCCCAGTCCTGTGGGAGGTCAGACCGTAGTCAGGGCAACCCAGCTAAATGCCTGCCTAAACCATAAGAATGGCCACTCTGGCCGCTTTTGACCTGCGTCACACGCTAGAAAAGTGAAGGCGTGGAAAAACTCTAGAAGCAGTAAGGGAAAATGAAGTTTCTTGGGAAGCAGGACTCAAAGAGTTGCGAGGTCAGATCTGTGATATACACCAAGCATAACACACATAGGTTCTGACCTTGATAGAAGTAGTGCTAAAGGAAATTGAACTACTATTCACCGACGATATCATGCAAGCTCAGCTCCTACCCAGATTTAGGATGCTGTAGATTACCCATTACTTCGGGTCTGCCGACTTAGTTGAGCATCTAGAATCTTTCAGGTGTGGATGGAAGTTCATGGTGCCTCGATCACAGTGATGTGTAGGGCATTCACCTTAACCCTATCAAGAACAACTTGAAAATGGTTTCTGTAGTTGAAACTGAAATCTATTAGTTCGTTCGCACAACTCAACAAAGTTTTCATCACCTAATTCATTGAAGGAAAAGATAGGTGGAAGACGGAGACCCACCTCCTTACTATCACTCAGAAGAGGGACAAGCTGCTGAAGGATTATATCAAATGCTTCAACCAAGAAACGATGTAGTTGGAAGGCTATTCAGATCAGATAACCCTTGCTAGTAATGATGGCTAGTGTTAAGGAGGGAAAATTTTTCTTCTTAATCGGTAAAAATTCCCTAACAACATTGGCTAACCTCCTCAACTAAGCTCAAATTTATTCCAATGCCAAAGAGTTGTTCAACTCTCGCAAAGGAAAAAGAGCATAAAGAAGAGCCCCCCTCCTAACATCAATAATAAAAGGAGGAGAGACAATGGTTCGTCTATACAATGACCGAGCCGATGACCTGAGAGTGGGTTTCGGTCTTAATACCCCCTTGAATGCTACACCTGAACACGTTCTCATGGAAGTTCGGGACAAAAGGCTCTTGAAATGGCCAAACCGGATGAGGATTGATGTCAACAAGCAGGACAAACAAAAGTACTGTCACTTTTACCGTGACCAAGACCATGCCACCAGTGACTGTTTCAACTTCAATGAGGAGATCAAAGCCCTTATCCGCAACGGACATCTGTGGTAGTATATAAGCAGAAGGGAAGAATGGCCATATCAGAGGAACGAACAACATGACAAGGGAAATGATAATGAGGCTACGGGAGAAATACGCACTATCTTTGGTGGGCCTATGGGAGGAGGAGATTCGAACTGAGCTCGCAAGGCTCATGCATGAAGAATCAACCATAATAGCCCGGAACACCACATCCACTTCACCTTCCGACCTCTGAAAGAGCAAAAGATGGTTCCCTGTAAACTAACTTTCACCGAAGAGGACGTCCGTGGAGTCTATCACTCCCATGGCGATTCTTTAGTGGTGGCCATAACTATAGCCAACTGTAAGGTGTTTCAAATTTTGATAGACACCGGCAGTTCAGCTGACATCCTCTTCATTGTCGCCTTCAACAAAATGAGGATTGGAAGATCCTGACTCTAACCTATCTGAACCTCTCTGCTAGGATTTGCAGGAAAAAAGGTCACTTCTGAAGGATCTATACTACTTCCAGTTACTGCTGAAGAGGGACAAAATTAGACAATGACAATAATTGACTTTCTTGTGGTCGAATGTCCTTCCATTTACAATTTCATACTCGGACAGCAATCTCTCAACGCCATGCGAGCATTAGTTTCAACCTACCACCTCATGATGAAATTCCCAACTGAGCACGGTGTTAGATAGGTCAGGGGAGACAAGTGCGAAGTTCGTCAATGTTACTCCATAGCTTTGAGAGTAGGCGTACAGCACTGTGCCATGTTCGTCACTTACCTAGACCCCAAGGAAGAGTCGCTTGAGAGAGGATCTCCTGTGGAAGACCTCGTAGTGGTCCCCCTTTCCAAGTCCGACCCGATCCATACTGTACAGGTTAGCTCGTGGTTAGCCCCGAATCTACAGGTTGAACTCATAGACCTTCTGCGACGCCATGCTGGCGTCTTCACATGGTCCCACCAGGACATGCTTGGCAGCAGCTTGGAAGTAATAGTCAACAAGTTAAACATTGATCCCAACTACCGACCGGTGAGGCAAAAGCGATGAGCCTTTCAATGTCAACAATATGTCATCATTGGGGAGGACGTCAGAAAGCTCTTAAAAGTTGGGTTCATTAAAGAAGTCTATTATCCCAAATGTATTGCCAACATCATCATGGTGAAAAAATCCAATGGAAAATAGTGGTTCTACGTTGACTACATAGACCTGAATAAGGCTCATCCCAAGTATAGCTTCCCCCTCCTGGGGATTGACCAGCTAGTCGAAGTACAATAGGGCATGATTTCTTAAGCTTCATGGATGCATATGCAGGCTATAATCAGATTGCCATGCACTCGTATGAAAGGAAGAAGATAACCTTCATCATGGTGAAGGGGCTCTACTGCTACAAAGTTATGCCCTTCGGGCTAAAAAATGCTAGGGCCACGTACCAGCGATTAGTAAACAAAAGTTCACCCAATAGATCAGGCACTCCATGGAAGTTTACATTAATGATATGCTTGTCAAGAGTATTAAAGTAGCAGGTCACACCACTGACCTCAAGTAGATGTTCATAATCTTTCGAAAATATTGAATGAAGTTGAACCCGAGTAAGTGCGCATTTGGCATCGCTTGGGAAAATTCCTTGGCTTTCTCATCAGTTAAAGGGGAATTGAGGAAAACCCTAACAAAATACAAGCTCTGTTGGACATGAGCTCACCCAGAATGATAAAAGAGATTCAATGCCTCATCGGCAGGATCGTTGCCCTTAATCGCTTCGTTTCCGGGTCTACTAACAAGTGCCTTCCATTCTTCCAGCAGTTGAAAGGAAAAAAGAAGAGAAAAAGGACTGAGGATTGTGAACAAGCATTTTAATGGCTCAAGAAGTACATGGGTTCGCCTCCACTGCTCTCCAAGCCTGTGCAAGGATAGTTGTCACTGCTCTATCTAGCAGTTTCTACTGCGGCGGTCAGATCGGCTCTCATTCGAGAACAAGGGGGGAAGTAGCTTTGAATTTACTATGTCAGTAAAGCACTGGTCCCAGCCGAGACCAGATACCCTGACATCGAAAAGCTTGCCCTAACTTTGATTATGTCGTCTCGTCGCGTTTGCCCCTACTTCCAGGCCCTCACAATCATAGTCTCGACCAATCAACCTCTCCACCAAGTGCTTTAGAAGCCTAGGGTGTTGGGAAGGCTCACAAAATGGGCAATTGAGCTAAGTGAGTTCAACATTAAATTTCACTCTCAGACCGCCATCAAGGGCTAAGTGGTGGCCAACTTTGTTGTTGAATTCACCAATGGACAGACCCTGGAAGCTCCAACTAATCTGAATAATGAAGCTGACCAGCAGGTTTGGATGTTGTACATCGATGGGTCTTCTAACTCTAAAGGTAGTGGGGCCGAGGTAGTCCTTGAGGCACCCGACCCAACTTGCACATAATATGTAAGACACATATCCTAACCTGTACTATTCCGTAGGCTTCTGCGGTCGTCCCGGTCGAATTTCAATGACCCACGATCTGTTATCGGCATTTGCACGTGACCCTGAGTCGCATCCCTTTTATCTGAGTCAACTCGACCCAAGACTTGTACCAGAACGACCGCGTTGTCGCCGTGGTTCCGATGCCGCATATCACTCGCTGAAGCGATACCCGGGCCAAGAGATGTGGGCCTACGTTCAGTTCGAGGAAAACACCATGCATTGCAATTTTCAAGAGAATCTCTACCCTAAACATCACATCAATCCATTAATCAAGTCTAAGTACACAACCTTACCTAGCAATTCCCTTTTCACCAACAAGGCATGACACCCATACCTTTTTCACCCAAAAGTCAACATGCACCATGCTCCCTCATCCCATCACCCCATCCATCACCACTCCATTCTCTCTCTGCATTCTCCCAAGCAACCCCATCATGAGAGATGTCCAAGCTATCTCCAAGAGAGGGGAGCTTGGTGTGGCCCACCTCCCTATCTTCCATCTCCACCGTCCAATCACCATCATCCTCCATTAAAGTGGTAGCCGAGGAGTTTAGCGTGCCATTGATCTAAGAAGAAGCAAGAAAGGTGGGTGATTTTCTAAGGTTTGAGTTGTGTGATTATGATGGTTTAAGGACCCACTTGTGGTGGGACCCGTCTCGATATATGCATTGTATAGGGAGGGCCATTAGTGGCGGGGTCCCTCCCTCTACCTCACCGATCTCTCTTTCTCTCTATCTCTTATATATTTTTCTATGGTGATGATGACGCGTGTGGCCCACCCGGCTAGACCCCACCTGGATATATGTATCGCGTCCGCCAGTCCGCCATGCAGGGCCACTCTGCTGGCCGCGCTACAACAACACCTCACTACCGTCCTTGAGCGGACTCTGGATGAAGGAGAAAATACAAATCTTTGCTGGATATTCCAGCTGGTGGACCATAAACATGGGGCCCACCTCGTATGCATATATTAAAATCCAGACCGTCCGTCCATGGGACGGGACGGTGGAACCACGAAGTGCATGTGTTCTGTACGCCTCACATATGTGTGGATTGGCTGGTACACCTCACACGTGTGTAGATTGGCTAGTATGCCTCACACATGTGTAGATTGGCTGGTATGCCTCACACAATGATAGCTTGTGGGGCCACCTTAGTTTGATAGCATCCACACCGTCCAATCCATGGACGATTGATGCTGATTGGCTGGAGTACCTCACACCAGCTGTTTTGCTGCTGTTTGTGACATCAGCAATTTATGTGGGTCCCCTTTAACGGGTATATTTTAAATCTAGACCGTCCATGATATGCACGTGTGGCCCCCACCCAAGTGGGACCACTGTGATGTACATTTCATCCATGTTGTCCATCTGTTTGGGCAGCATGGGACCCACCTACCGTGCGTATATAGTCTAGTACGTGGGATGTAATGGACACACCTCCATGTATTTGCATCCAAACTATTCAGCAGTGGCCCCACCGCTAGATGTCACAAGTTTCATGGGTCTGCATCATGAGGAATGTGTTATACCTCACTGTCCATCACCGGCAGGGCCTTACCATGATATACGTGTTTATCTACATGGTACATCCAGCACCAATAAGTTGTTAGATTAACGTCAGCAAGCTCTGTGGGGCCCATCATAAGGTACTGTTATATCCAGACCGTCCAAAGGGGCGGTGGTCCAGCTGATGACGTCAGAAAGTGAAATGGGTCTGGTGACCTAGACCATCCATCTACTGGGCGAGCAGTCCGGGGCTGTTGTATCAGCGCTAGTTTTGTGGGTTTTATTCACACCGTCCATTAGCATGGATCCCACATGCTGCGCATGCTTTATTCACACCGTCCATATGTGTGCACCCCACCCTGGTGTATGTGAATCGTCCAAATCGTCCATCCATTTGATCAACGCGTCTAAGGGCCTGGGAAGAAAAATAAAATAGATCTAGTATCATGTGGACCACACTATTAAAAATAGTGAGGATTGAACGCCTACCATTGAAACCCTTTTTGGGAGTGAAGAGTTCTGGATCAATGTAAAATTTGTTTCACCACTTAATTCAGGTCTTTGTGACCTTATGAACAGACTGGATGAAAGATAAATGCTATGGTGGGCCTTCTAAACTCTTAACAGTGGAAAACATAATCACCATTGCTACTTGTGGTATGGTCGAGATGATTTTCCAATCATCATCTCCGTCGCTATTTAGGGTGTGGTTCATATGATCTTTCGATATGATTCATTTTTTAGAAAGTATTAGGCCCATTGATGTGGCCCATTTGATGTATATGGGCCCATTGGTGTGGCCCATATGATGTGGCCCACTTGATGCATGTCAGCCCATTAATGCGGCCCACTTGATGTGTATGCGGCCCATTAGTGAGGCCCATTGATGCGGCCCACTTGTTGCATATAAGGCTCATTGGTGCGGCCCATTGACGTGGCCCACCCATGGTATATTTGAGGCCCATATGATGGGGCCCGCCCGTTGCTTATCGAGGCCCATGGGCAAGGCTCATTGTGATGTTTTCGAGGCCCAAGAGAGGCGGCCCACTTTGATGAACATGACACCTGGGTATAAGGCCCACTTGATATGTATATAGGTCCATATGATGAGGCCCGATGTGAAGTATAAGGCCCATGACATGCAGCCCATGAGATGTAGGTGTAGCCCATGGGTTGTGGCCCATTGTGAGGTATTAGGCCCATTGACGTGGTCCATTCGATGTATATGAGGACCGTTGGTGCGGCCCATTGATACGGCCCACTTGATATATTGGCCCATTGGTGCAGTCCATACGATGCGGCCCACTTGATGTATATTGGCCCATTGGTGCGGACCATGTGATGCGGCCCATTTGATGTATATGAGATCCATGTATTGTGACCCGTTGTGATGTATGTGAGGCCCGATGTGATGTAATCATGGTCCATATGCTGAGGCCCACTGTGATGAGTATTTGGCCCATGAGTGAGGCCCATTGCGCTGTATATTAGACCCTTGTATGAGGCCACGTGCTCACTATATGTTCAGCCCTATGTGGACCACTCCTTGGGAGCAATGTTGGTTGAATGTTCACATTGATGGCAATGACGGTTTAATGTCCACATTGTGACCTTCCCTTAAGCCTTGACCGATCGATCATCGAGGCCGATCCCGATTATCATGACCGATTACCGATTTTAATTGACGAGATCGATTTACCGATTCTGATTATTGATCAATTTTGATTATCATGGTCGATTGTCGATTTTGATTGATGTGACCAATTTGCTGAGTCTAATTATCGATCGATTCCGATTGTCATGACTGATTGTCGATTCTGATCGATGTGACCGATTTGTCGATTCTGATTAACATAACCGATTTGCTGATTCCGATTGTCAAGGCCAAGTATCGAGGCCGATTCCGATTTGTCGAGGCCGATTGTATAGGCCAATTCCGATTGTCGAGAACGAGTATCAAGGCCGATTCCGAGTGTCGATTTCGATTGTTGAGGACTATTTCGATTGTCGAGGCCGATTGTTGAGACCTATATGATGTATATGCGGCCCGTGTTTAAGGCCCATTTTGATGTATGTTAGGCCCATGTGAAAAGCCCATCATGATGTGTATTAAGTTCTTGAGTGAGGCACATGGTGTTGTATAACTGGCCCTCGTGTGGGGCTATAGGTCCACTGTATGTTAGGCTCTATGAGGGCCATGCCATGAGGGCAATGTTGGTTGAATGTCCACATTGTCGAGGTCGATTGTTGATGCTAGTTATTAATACCGATTATGAGTATGTGACTGCATAGCATCATAATACATGCCCATAAGCATCATCTGCATGTTTGTTATGAGATGTGGTTGATCATTGCATATGTCATTGAGCATGTTATTATGAGACTCCCCAATAGGTAAAGGTTATCTCACATGAACACGCGGTATGTGCAGGATTGATGCATGACTGGATTGTATGAGTCATACATCTCGCATTATGATTACTGTATGCCCTAGTGACATCAAGGCCGTAGCCTCCACAGGCATATCATGGATGGCCCAATGGGACACCGAAAATGTTTGGTTCTAGCATACGGACGCCTTAGATGTCCCTGGGTGAAAATTCATAAACCTCCGTGGTTAGGAGACGTCCCAACGTCGAGAACAAGTGGATACATAAGCGCCCGAGTGCCGAATACTAGGAGGCCGCATCTCCCACTATGTCATGGTCGGTTGGGAGGGGGGGTTACCTTACCCGCCCGAGGGTAGGGGGCAATACTAGGCTGAGTTTAACTGGCTCATGAATGGGTCCGCTATTGACGTGCCGAATAGGTATTGGTAGACTATTGGCCAGGCGGATAGTGAGGTTTCTTACGCTCACTTGGACTGTGTGGCTAGGAGAGCGACAGTGCCATTTGGAGTGTACTAAACCCCAGTGATGATCCCAGAGATGAACTATATTGATATGTGAATTTAGTGAGATAGGTGAATTTAGTGAGCAGGAGTTGCATACTCATTTATGCATTCATTCATTCACTATCCACGCAGGTTGGTGGTGCACAACTATTTATTACGTGTGCCTTCGCAATGGCCATTATTTCGGTTGGGGCACACGACTAACCTGAGATCAGGAGTTTACCACATCGAGTCTGACTATCCAAATTTAGGTATAGGACTGGTTTTGATAGAAGTCCCTTGTGATAGACTCCATAGCTTGCGATACTACGTACTATCATCCCGACTTCACACTCTAGCATGATCGTTCCATTTGCACCGCATATTGCATTACATTCATAGCATATGACATTTTAGGTTACTATGTTTCTGCATTATATGGTCTAAATACGACTGATGCTATTCATGGACTCATCAGGAATTGCATATTGCATCGCATCCTCGACATCTAATACCTGACTCTTTACGACTCCTCATTTGCATAGCTGTTCTATATTGCGTATTCTGATATTGATTGACTTATGGAATTGTCCATATTTCCGTTTACTTTGTTATTGTATGATTTATGATCTTGTCATGATCTTGTCAGTATTTTTGTTTACCCTGATAATTCATGATCTTGTCAATATTTCTTCTTATTCTGATATGGTACGATTTATGGATTACCAGTATATTCGGTATTGTATGACTATGGCATTGCGTTGAATACTTGGCACTTACCTTGTGCACACACTTACACCACCCCACCCTCTAAGCTTTCTATAAGCTTATGCATGATAGATGCATGCAGGTAATGTTAGGTTGCAGCAGTGTTGAGCTTAGAGCGTGCAGCGGTCTTCTAGGGCTTGATTTTCGATTTATGTATTTCCCTTTCAGCATTGTATTCAAATGTTTATATTAGTAGATATGTGATGATGATGTTGCCTTTGTGATTTGGGTATGCTTGTGGTTATGCTTATTCTGAGTTAAATGTACAAAAAAAAAATCTTCCTTGTAGCATCCCAGGATCTGAATCTGGCGTATGAATGCTAGGAGCCGAGAATGGGGTATTGCGGAGGCTGTCAGCACCGAATTCGGCGATCGAGAATTTTGTGAGCCCGGTTTCTGAGTTTGGGGCATGACGTTATATGCCTTAAGATTTAAATTCCAAACGTCCAATAATGTGGCAAAGTACGAAGCATTGCTCACCGAACTCAGGTTAGCGACAGTAATGGGGGTCTAGATTTTAAAACTCCACAGATTCTCAGCTCACCGTCAATTAAGTCACCAACAAATACCAGGCTAAAGAGGAAAAAATAATTGCCTATCTTCAGAAAGCTCAAGACCTCATTAGTAAGTTCCGAAGATGTGAAGTCGTCCTGGTCCCTATAGCAAAAAATTCCAAAGTCGATGCATTGACAAAGTTAGCCATGGAAATCGAGGATAACATCTCGAAATCAATCCCCATTGAGTTCCTATTAGATCCGAGCATCAACAAGCCTGACTTGGAGACAACTTGTCCCATCATCTTGGCCCCAAGCTAGCTGGACTCAATCATTGAGTATATTCAAGAAGGTAAATTACCTGAAGACAAACTAGAGGCACTCAGGATTCAGGTCAGGTCTGCTCGGTACATCAAGGTAGAAGATATCCTTTATAAAAAAAGGTTTTTCTTTACCTTACCTAAGTTGCCTCTGACATAAGAAGGCCAAGTACATCTAAAAGGAAGTACATGAAAGAATTTGCGATAATCATTCCGACATTTGAGCCCTTGCCCGTAAGGTCATCTAACAAGGATACTTTTGGATAATCGTTTGAGAAGATGCCAAGCAGTATACCTGGAGATGCGACAAGTGTCAAAGATTCACGATAATACCTCATCAACCACCTGAGCAGCTGACCACCATGACGACAGTGTGGCCGTTCACCTAGTGGGGAATAGACATCATCGACCCAATGCTAATGGGCAAAGGTCAAACCAAGTTTGTTGTCGTCGCAGTCAACTACTTCACCAAATGGGTCGAAGCCAAGCCATTAGCTAAGATTACTAAGCAGAAGATCACCGACTTCATCTAGAAAAATATCATATGTCGGTACAGAATTTCACATGTAATCGTCTCAGACAACGGTAAATAATTCGACAACGATCAATTTTGAGGCATGTGTAAAAACCTTGGGATTCATAATGCTCATTCGTTACCTCAGCATCCTCAAGCCGATTGTAAGACTCATACCCTAAACTGTACCATTCCATAGGCTTCTACGGTTCTCTCGGTCGAATTTCGGCAACCCGCGACCTATAATCAATGTTTGCACGCGATCTTAAGTCGCATCCCGAAGATCTGACTCTGCTTAACTCAAAACTTATATCATTGAGACCGTGACGTTGCCACAGTTCTAATGCCGCGTCTCGCACGCCGATGCGTTGTGGGCCTGCGTATATTCCAAAGAAACGTTGCACGTTGCAAATTCTGAGAGAATCTCTACAACCTCACATCAATCAATCAATCACAAGTCAAGTACTCAACCCATGCCTCTCCCATCCCTTTCTTACCAACAAAGACAAGCAACCCATACCCCATGCCACCTCACCCCCCATAAGTCAACCCTCATGTCATCTCTCCTTACACCACCGTACCTCTCATCCCATCCCTCTTACACACCCATCCTTCTCTTTACATCTCCCATATTTCACTCATTCTCCACCATTTCCAAGCAACTAAGGAGAGAAAGCTTAGTGTGTGGCCCACTTCCTACCCTAAGATCTCTCATCCTAGCCTTTTAACCTTCATCAACCTCCATCAAAGAGAGAGGCAAGGAGTTTGGCATTCCATCAGACCAAGAAGATCAAACGGTGGGTGTTTTTATAGGCCTAGATTTCATGTTTTGATGATGGGCCAATTGGGGCCTACCGATTGATGGTAAGGATCTCACTTTGGACCCTAGTTATGGCCGATGGCCCACCATGATTCATATGTTCATTCCATGATGGGGCCATTCTCCATGGACCCCATCATGATGTTTATTTTCCTAGCATGAAAATGTCATCTAGACCTTGCATTTTGGAGGAGATGGGATCTCCACCATTGATTTTGATTGGTGGGCCTACATGTAAAGGAACCCACTTGATGTATGTTGTAATGTATGGAAGGGAGGGCCCATGTGCCGAGGTCCCTCTATCATACGTCTCTCTCTCTCTCTCTCTTTCCTTCCTAAGTATTGTGGACCCCTTGTAATGTTTCATCTAAGCCGTCCAGTTCTTGGATGTGGGCCTGATGTGATGTATATACTGCCCACACCATCTAAGCATCTTGGACGGTAGAGTCCACCTATATGTGTGTCTGTCCACAACTGTGGGGCCCACGTGAGGTATGTGTTATACCTGCACCGTCCAGACCGTGGACGATGGGTCCCACATGGCACATGTGTTATATTAGGCCATCCAGGCCATGGGGCCAGGCCACATGATGTATGGAGTTCATCCAAGCCGTCCCATGCCTAGACGTTGCTGCTAGTTTTTTTATAATAATAATAAAATAATATATAATATACATACTCAGCATTTGATTCATTCATTCATACACTATCCACTTGGGCTGGTGGTACACAACTATTTGTTGTGTACCTTCACAACAGATAGGATTTCGGTTGTGCCGCACGACTAACCTGAGATCATGAGTTCACCACATGGAGTCTGGCTAACCAAATTTAGGTATGGGACTGGTTTGGATAGAAGTCCCTTGTGATGAACCCCATAGCCTGCGATACTACATATTATCATCCCGAGTTCAGACTTCAGCTTGGTCATTTTATTCGTACCGCATATTGCATTACATCCACGGCATATGGCATTTTGGGTTGCTATGTTTCTGCATTTATATGGCCTGGATGAGGTTGACAGTTTTCGTGGACCGTCAGGATTTGCATATTGTGTTGCATCCTCAGTATATGATATTTGGCTTACTATGACTCCACATTGCATAGCTGATCTACATTGTTTACTTAGTATATGATATTTGGCTTACTATAACTCTGCATTGCATAGCTGATCTGCATTGTTTCCTCAGTATATGAAATTTGGCTTACTATGACTCCGCATTGCATAGCTAATCTACATTGTTACCAAAGTATATGATATTTGGCTTACTATAACTCTGCATTGCATAGCTGATCTACATTGTTTTCTTACTATATGATATTGACTTATTATGTTTTACATCGCATAGCCTGGATAAGGCTGATGGTAATTATGAATTTACCGGCATGTTTTCGCATTGCTCTGATATTATAAACTTAATACTTACATTGCGCGTACACTTACACCACCCTCTAAGCTTTCTATAAGCTTATGCACAATAGATGAGTGCAGGTGGTGCCAGGACATAGCCGTAGATTAGTAGGTGCAGGGGTGTGCAGTCGAGCTTCAGGAGTTTCCATTATTATTATCATTGCATTTCCCTTTATGTGCATTGTACCTTAAAGTTTTTTTTATCATAGTAGATTTTATGATGGTATCTTGGTTATTATTTATGGGTTATACTTATGGTTATGCTTATTACGAATCAAATTCATGTTAAAAATCCTTCTTGTAGGATCCTAGGATTGGAACCTGGTGTATGGGTGCTAGGAGCCGAGAATGGGGTATTATGGAGGCCGTCGGTGCTAGATTCGGCAATCGAGAATTTCGTGAGCCTTATTTCTGAGTTTAGGGCATGATAGAAGTTGGTATTAGAGCATAACTTAGGAATAACTGAGGACAACATTACATATCTGCCATGAATTCAAGACAATCAGGTCCCTAGTGCATAATCTTTTGATTTAATTCCCTAATGTGCATGCCTTCGAGAGTTTCCAAAGTTGATAGGCACCTTTCTTCTTCCCTATAGGACATGTCACCTAGGAGAGTGACCCGAGCGACTTCCACTCCACCACCTTCGACTCCCACTCCACTAGAGACCCCTACTCCCGAGCTTGAGGATGCCACTCCTCTACCTAAGACTGGTGTGGATCCGACTGTACTATGAGTGCCTTCTAGTTACAGTAGATGTTGCAAGATGTGATGGCCGCCCTTCAGGGGCAGGGTAGGCTTGTAAGACCCATATCCTAGTCTGTACTGTTCCATCGACTCCCGCGATCCTTCCCATCGAATTCCAGCAACCTGCGACGTATAATCGACATTTACGTGTGACCCTAAGTCTTATTCCATGGATTTGAGTCAGCTTAATCCTTGCCTTATACCATTGCGACCGCACTGTCACCGTGATTCCAACGCCGCGTCTTGCATACCGATCCAATACCTTGGTCAGAAGATGTGAGCCCACGTTTATTTTGAAGAAACACCGTGCATTTACAATCCCAAGAGAATCTCTACACATGTCACATCAATCAATCACCTCATGTTAAGTACAAGAGCAACCCATGCTTTCTTTCTCCACAAGTGAAGCAATCTACCCCAAAAGTCAACTAATCTCTCACCTCACCCATCACTCACCTCACATCCATCACTCCATCACCCATCTCTCTCTCTCTTACAACCCTCTCTCTCTCATTTCTCGAAACACAATTTCCAAGCAACCAAAGAGTGGTAGACGTCCAAGCATCCTAGGAGATAAAAGTGCATGTGTGTGGCCCACTTCCCACCCCAAAATCCTTCATCCTAGCCATTCACTTCTCATCACCCTCCATCAAAGTGAGACATAAGGAGATTAGCGTTCCATCGGACTAAGAAGATCAAACGGTGGGTGCTTCATAGGCTAGATTTTTATGTTTTGATGATGGGCCAAGTGAGGCCTACTGATTAATGGTATGGATCTCACTTAGGACCCTAGATGTGGCCAATGGCCATTCTCCATGGACCCCATCATGATGTTTATTTTCCTTGTATGAATAGAGGTCATCTAGAACTTCAATTTTGGTGTAGAAGGAATCTCCACTGTTGATCTTTGATTTGGTGGGCCCACATGTATTGGGACCCACTTGATGTATGATTGAATGCAAGGGAGGGCTCATAATGGCGGAGCCCTTCATCACATGTGTCCCTCTTTCTCTCTCTCTCTCTCTCTCCCTCTCTCTTTCATTTTTTCCTTATTATATGTGATGATGTGGCCGTGCGCCCCACCCGGATGGACCCCACCATGAAGCATGTTTTTCATCCAAGCTATCTGTAGGTGGGGCCCACTTTATATATGTGTTGTATCCACACCATCCACCATTTGGTGGCCCACCTGAGCAGGGCCCACCTTATGTACATGGTTTGCCGAAACCATTCAACGTCCAGGGACGCTGGACATCAATTGAAAACACAAATATTAGCTTTTGGTTCAAAGCTTTTGGGAAGGGCTGTCCATGTAGGCCCCACCTTGATGTATGGATTTAATCCACACCGTTCATCTTATTCCTCAGCTCATTTTAGGCGTTGAGTTAGAAAATGAAGCTAATCCAATTTTCTAGTGGGCCATAGCATAACAAACGGTGTTTTCTACTTTTGAAACCCACTTGATGTTTCTATACACAAATACATCGAATATTGGGCTTGATGGGTCTTTCTTGAGCCATGAGATCCAATGGCTGGGTCGAATTTCCCTGATGCGGGCCCCACCTGTGTAAAACCACATGAAAACAAATAAATAAATAAATATACAGAAGGACACTGCGGCGGATAGGGCATGCAGGCAGCGCCTGCTACGCTGACAGACAGACAGGCGAGCAGGGAC
Organism: Magnolia sinica; assembly: GCF_029962835.1. NCBI lineage: Eukaryota > Viridiplantae > Streptophyta > Magnoliopsida > Magnoliales > Magnoliaceae > Magnolia > Magnolia sinica. The sequence goes on along the minus strand of NC_080587.1, from coordinate 44,479,313 downwards.
CCACAGTCCCAGCCGTGGGCCCTACTGTGATGTGTGTTGGGGATCATCACCATGCATTTGGTGGGCCCCTTTTGGGCGGTGGGCCCTCTGAAAATCAGCTGTATGTGGTGCTCAGGTGGCCCACATCACAGGAAACAGTATGGATTGAACGTCTACCATTGAAACCCTTTTAGGTGACCCAGAAGTTTTAGACCATTATGTAATTTATTTTTCCTCTACATCTAGGTTTGCGTGACCTTATCAACAGATTGGGTGGGCCTCACGTGGGACCCAATGATGTATGTGTTTCTATCCACACCGTCCACCGTCCCTAGACGGTGGGACCCACCCCACGTGTGGGGCTACCATGGTGTATGTGTATGTCTAGGCCGTCCAGGGCCTGGACGTGGTATATAATAAATAGAATATTAATATAGTATATTAATATATCATATGATATATTATATATTATATTATAATATAATACTATATATATTATAGATATACATGAGGGTGGGCCCTATGTGGGACCCACCTCTGCCCTTTTGTGTAGCGAGATGCATGTACAACAACCATTAACTGCTCCTTTAGATGACAGCAAGCCCGCGAGCCCCCAGTTGATGTGTGTATTTTAGCTACACCATTCACTATTTGGACGGTGGGGCCCACCATGATGCATACATTGTATCCAAACCGTCCAACTATATTGAGATATCATTTCATGGTAAGAGCAAAAGGGATGGGTCAGATTTAAAGTTTAGGTGGACCTCACCATTTAAATAGTGGACCGTGACATCCACCGTTCAACTCCTAAGGGCCACGGTAGTTTCCAATTAAGTTGATGATTGTTTTCACTTCAACTATCTCTATGTTAGCTTATGAATAGGTCGGATCTTAAAAATAAATAAGGGTGGGCCCGATTTGATATGGATGAGGCCCATTGGCGTGACCCGATTTGATGTAGATGAGGCCCATTGGCGCGGCCTGATTTGATATAGATGAGGCCCATTGGTGTGGCCCAATTTGATATACATGAAGTCCATTTGGTCGGCCCATTTGAATCGACCCATTTAATTGGCCCATTTGATCAGCCCATTTGATGTATACGGGGCCCAATGAGATGTATGTGAGGCCTATGTCTGGCCGGATGTGATGTACATGAGGCCCATTGTTATGTGAGATTCCACCATGATGTATGTGATGATGTTTTTTACGGTCATGCCTTGGGAGCAATGATGGTTAAATGTCCACATTGTAACTCTCCCGAGGGCCCAATGTTTGTCCCATACTTGTAGTGTATAGGCTATTTAGGCCCATCTTCATTATGAATAGAGTCCATCACCATATATAACATGTTTAGTATAGTTTCATGATTCATGCTCATACGCATCATATGTATGCTTAATATGAGGAGTGATCGATCATAGCATACGCCTTTGGGCATATTGTTTATAGGCTCCTGGTTAGGCGTTGTTGCCCTACATGAGCGTACGATACACACAGGATTGCTGCATGACTGGATAGTGTGATTCATGCATTTCGCATTGTGTGATATGGTTGTTGTACGCCCTAGTGACATCAGGGCCGTAGCCTCCACGGACATATCATGGTTGGCAGGATTGGATATCGAAAATCTTGTTCTACATGGGGTGCTATAGATATCCTTGGGTGAAAGTCCCTAAACCCTTATGGTACCAGGAGTTTGCTCCAACGTCTAGACCAAGTGGGTGCATGAGCACCGAGTGCCGATTACCAGATAGCCGCACTTTCCACTATGTCGTGGTCGGTTAGAAGGGGATGCGGCCTTACCCGCCCGAGGGGAGGGGGCAAAGCTAGGCTGAGTTTGACCAGCTCAAAGAATGGGTCCGCTATCGACGAGTCGGGCCCGATATTGGTAGACGGATAGTGAGGCTTCTTCCACTCACCTTGTTAGCGCGATGGGGCAGCAATCTAGCTTGGAGTGTACTAGACCACGGTTATATTCCAGCATTGAACTGTATTGATACATGGACTTAGATGAGGATTGGTATGCTTGAGTTGCATTTCACATTGCACGGCCTTGGTATGGCCGACATCATTCATGCCTTGCATCGCATAACCTTTATATGGCTAATAGTATTCATGGATTCATCAACATATTACTCATTACTCTGATACTGCATAATTGTATTACTACCTTGCGCACACACTTTCACCATCCTCTAAGCTTTTCATAAGCTTATGCACGACTGTTGCGTACAGGTGACATTAGATCGCAGCAGCGCTGAGGCTAGAGCGTGTGGTAGATCATTTTGGAGCTTTTGTCTATCATCATTGTATTTCCCTTTATGTGCTTTGTACTTGTAAATTTTGATCATAGTGAAAATGTGATGGAGTTTTTAGTTGTTGTTTGTGGGTTATGCCTTTGGTTATGCTTATTATGAATCAAACTAATGTTGAAAATCCTCCTTGTAGTATCCCAGGATCAGAACCTGGCGGATGGGCACCGGGAGTTGAGAATGGGGTTTTACGGAGGCTGTCGGCGCCAGATTCAGTGATCGGGAATTTTGTGAGCTCGCTTTTCGAGTTTGGGGCGTGACAAGGCACCTCATTGTTTTGTTAGCCTAGGTAGAGTAGGAGCACACGAGTGCCCTTCTTCGAGAGTTCTGATAGCTCGATCCCCTCGTGTTTTCAGGGTGAGCCAGACCCGATAGCAGCCGAGAGATGGCGCTTCGAGGTGGAGAAGATTTTTGATACAATGGGATGTAAGACCTAGTAACGGGTCCAGTTAGTCGTATTTCTTCTCCAAGGTGAGGCCAAGCACTGGTGGACCTCTATCACCCGTGTTGTAGGAGCTGAATTTGTATGGACATGGGAGGATTTCATTGACCAATTTGACTAATAGTACTTCTCTGACCAGTTTCGTCAGCGGCGAGCGTTAGAGTTCAAGACCTTGGTATAAGGAGACATGTTTGTGGATTAGTATGCGGCTCATTTCGTGGTGCTATCGAGGTTCACGCCGTATTTTGTTGATGATGAGGAGCAAAAGACTCGCCGTTTTGAGAACGGATTACGTTTTGGCCTCAGGAGCCGTGTTGTCGGAAACATGCTCCTGACCTTTGAGCAAGTAGTTCAGAGGGCACAGATTTACGAGGCAGAATGGAACAATTCACAGAGGGTCCGTGACCACAGAGGAGACCGAAAAAGGAAGACCTCCTCTGGTAGTTCCCAGTAGCAGCAGCATCGACAGCCGCAGAGGCATAGAAACTGTTCATCCTTTCGAGCGCCAACAACACCTTTAACACCACCATAGAGACCGTTCATGGGTGTTTTCTTTAGATGTGGTGAGACGGGGCATCATAAGCATGAGTGCCCCCATTTTTAGTAGCAACGACCTCTTTGGGGGGACATACACCTCCCCAGCAAGCCTAGGGCAAGTTTTAGGCAGCTCAGTAGGATCCTCAGTTGTTAGGAGGAGTCACCAACGATTCGTGCGACTAGGCATTAGGACTATCTTGTTAGATTAGTCATTGGTGAGATAGTGAGGCTGTAAGGTATCCTAGTTTTGATCATTTTTTATCCAGGATCTGAGGTTCAGTAGGGGTCACCATAGTGTTGAAGAGGTGTCTTAGGAGCGCGATGTTGAGATTAGAGAACATTATTCCCATCTTTTTATAAATTGATTGTGCCTTGACATATATAAGATGATGCTTCCTCTTTCCTTGTCTGTTCTGTAAATTGCAAGGACAAAGTTTTTATGAGGAGTGGAGAGCTGTAAGACCTATACCCTAAACCATACCATTCTATGGGCTTCCACGGTCCTCCCGGTCAAATTTCGGTAACCCCCAACCTATAATCAATGTTTGCACGTGACTCTAAGTTGCATCCCAAAGATCTAATTTGGCTTGACTCAAAACTTGTATCTTTGCGACCGCATCGTTGCCTCGGTTCCAATGCTGTGTCTCGCGCGCTGATGCGATACCCAGGCTAGGAGTTGTGGGCCCGCGTATATTCCGAAGAAATGTTGTTCGTTGCAAATTCCGAGAGAATCTCTACAACCCATCACATCAATCAATCAATCACAAGTCAAGTACTTAACCCATGCCTCTCCCATCCCTTTCTTACCAACAAAGACAAGTAATCCATACCCCATGCCACCTCACCCCCCATAAGTCAACCCTCATGTCATCTCTCCTTACACCACCATTCCTCTCATCCCATCCCTCTTACACACCCATTCCTCTCTCCTTACATCTCCCATCTTTCACTCATTCTCCACCATTTCTAGGCAATTGAGAGAAAATCCTAAGGAGAGAGCTTAGTGTGTGGCCCACTTCCTACTCCAAGATCTCCCACCCTAGTCCTTCAACATTCATCAATCTCCATCAAAGAGAGAGCCAAGGAGTTTAGCATTCCATCGAACCAAGAAGATTGAACGGTGGGTGTTTTTATAGGCCTAGATTTTATGTTTTGATGATGAACCAAGTGGGTCCTACCAATTGATGGTACGGATCTTGTGGCCGATGGCCCACCATGATTCATATGTTCATTCCATGATTGGGGCCATTCTCCATGGACCCCATTATGATGTTTATTTTCCTAGCATGAAAAGGTCATCTAGACCTTGCATTTTGGTGGAGATGGGATCTCCACCGTTGATTTTGATTGGTGAGCCTACATGTAAAGGGACCCACTTGATATATGTTGTAATGTATGGAAGGGAGGGCCCATAGTGTCGGGGTCCCTCCATCATACGCGTCTCTCTCTCTCTCTCTCTCTCTCTCCTTCCCAAGTATTGTGGACCACTTGTAACGTTTCATTCGGGCCGTCCAGTTCTTGGACATGGGCCTGATGTGATGTATATACTACCCACACCGTCCAAGCATTTTGGATGGTAGAGTCCACTTGTACGTGTGTCCGTCCACAGTTGTGGAACCCACATGAGGTATGTGTTGTGCCTGCACCATCTAGATCGTGGACTGTGGGTCCCACATGATGCATGTGCTGTATCATGTCGTCTAGGCCGTGGGGCTAGGCCACATGATGTATGGAGTTCATCTAGGCCATCTCAGGCCTGGACGTTGTTGCTAGTTTTTTAAATAAAATAAAAATATAATAATAATAAAATAATATATAATGATAATATATATATATATATTATACAATCTGTTGTTGAAGCAGATTGGCTGACGCATCTTGCACCTGAGGACATCACCAAGTTCCGTGGGACCCACCTAACGTGTGTGGGTTTTATCCACATCGTCGGTCCATCTGGCGGGACCCACCATAGGTATGCATACCGTCCGTCATCTGACATGGACCCCCACACATGATATGTGTTTCATCCATGCTGTTTATCAACACCGTCCATTGTTGGATGGTGTCGTGTGGGGCCACAGTGATGTATGGGTTTAATCCACCGTCCAGATGGCTGGACGGTGGGACCCAGTCCATGATGTATCTATTGTATCCATGCCGTCCACCTGATGGTGGGACCGTCCCATGTGGGAATCCACCTACTGCGGACCACACCATGATGTATTTCCTTACATCCACACTGTCCAAATGTCTGGACAGTGGACGCCACTGAGATGTATGTGTGGTTTGCACCACCCATTTGTGGGGCCCATACTTGATGTATGTGTTATATCTAAACTGTCCATCAGTGGGTCCTGCCACTGCTATACGTACGTCAGTAAGTTCTACGAGTCCAGCATGATGTATGTGTTACATCTAAACCATTCATTCAATTGACAAGCTCGTCTTAGGCCTGAGACTAAAAAGGAGGCAGATCTATTAGGTGGACCACACTGAAGAAAATAGTGGAGAGATTAATGCCTACCATTGAAATCCTTTTAGGACCACAACAGTTTTGGGTCAAAATGATATTTGTTTTTCCTCTTAACCAGATCTTTATGACCTTATGAACAGACTGGATGGAAAATAAACGTGATGATGGGCCCTAGAATTTTAAAACGGTGAAAATAATTATCTCTACTACTATTTGTGGTATGGTCTAGATGATCTTTCGATATGGTTCATTCTTTTGGAAATGCTCTAGAATGATCTCTAAAAATAGGCGAATGGTGTAGATGGTACGACCCATTGATGCAGCCCACTTGATGTATATGAGGCTTATTGGTGCGGCCCATTAATGCGGCCCACTTGATGTATATGAGGTCCATTGGTGCGGCCCATAGATGCGACCCACTTGATGTATATGAGACTCATTGGTGTGGCCCATTGATGAAGCCCACTTGATGTATTTGAGGCCCATTGGTGCGGCCCATTGATGTAACCCATTTGATGTATATGAGGCCCATTGGTGCGGCCCATAGATGCAGCCCACTTGATGTATATAAGGCCCAATGTGATGTATTTGTGGCCCATGAGTGAGGCCCGATATGGTATATATGTTGTATGAGGCCTTTGAGTGAGGCCCATGGTGATGTATATTAGGCCCCTGTGTGAGGCCATGGGCCCCACTATATTTTAGGCTTTATGTAGGCCACTCCTTGGGAGCATTGTTAGTTAAATGTCCACATTGATGGGCAATGATAGTTGAATGTCGACATTGTGACCTTCCCTTATGCCTTGTTAGGTCCATTCTCATCATTTTCTTAGTGGGTTAGCCCAAATTATTAAGCCCCATTGATGTTGCATGGTCCATCCTTGCCATAGACGGATGGCTCTGTGCCACCAGAATTGATATATCCATGGGCGAGGGCCATTCTTTATATTGTGGTTTAAATCGGTTGTTCATCTACGGACCCTTCCTTGCTTATAGGCCAATTATCAAGGCCGATTATGCCGATTATCGAGGCTAATTATCGAGGCTGATTGTCGATGCCAATTATCTAGGCTGATTGTTGAAGTCGATTATCGATGCCGATTATTGAGGCCAATTATCGAGGACCGTTGTCGAGGCTGATTATTGAGGTCGATTGTCGAGGCCGATTATATCGATTATCGAGGCCGATTGTCGAGGCCGATTATGCCCATTATTGAGGCCGATTATGCCGATTATTGAGGCCGATTGTCAGTGTCAATTATCGAGGCCAATTATCAAGGACGATTGTCAAGGCCAATTATGCCGATTATCGAGGTCAATTGTTGAGGCTGATTATCGAGGCCGATTGTCGAGGCCGATTATCGATGCTGATTATTAAGGCTGATTATCGAGGCCGACCGATTGTCGAGGCCGATTTTCAATGCTGATTATCGATGCGATGATCGGTGCTAGTTATAGATACCAATTATGAGTATGTGACAACATAACATCATGATACATAACAATATGCATCATCTGTATATTTATTATGAGATGTGATTAACCCTTGTATATGTCATAGGGTAAGTTGTTTATGGGACTCCTTGACAGGTAGAGTCATCTCACATGAGCGCACGGTACACGCAGGATTGATGCATGATTGGACTATATAACTCATGCATCTCGCATTTATGTGAAGGGATTACTTGGCGCCCTATCGATATCAGGGTTGTGGCCTCCACAGGATCATCGTGCATGGCCGGATGAGATACTAAAAATATTTGGTTCTAACATATGGGCACTTTGGATGTCCTTAGGTGAAAGTTCCTAAACTCCCATGGCCAGTGGATGCTCTAATGTCAAGACTGAGTGGAAGACATAAGTGCCAAGTGCCAAATACCAAGAGGTCATGCTTCCCACTGTGTTGTGGTCGGTTGGGAGGGGGTGTGGCCTTATCCGCCTGAGTGAGGGGGCTGTTAGCTAAGGTGAGTTTGACCAGCTCACAAATGGGTCCGTTATCGACGAGCTGGGCCAATATTGGTAGGCAGGTAGTGAGGTCTTTTTCACTCACTGGGCTGCGCAGCCGACAAGGGTGGTAGCCAGCTTGGAGTGTACTAGATCCCAGTGATGATCCCAGAGATGTACTGTAAGACTCGTATCCTAGCCTGTACTGTTGCGTAGGCTTATGCAGTCCTTCCAATCGAATTCTGATAACCCTCAATCGGTATCAGACGTTTGCGTGCGATCCTAAGCCTAGTCTTGTATATCAGAGTTGACTCGACTCGAAACTTGTACCAGTGTGACCGCGCCATCGTCGCATTTCCGATGTCGCATCTCGTGCGCCGAGGTGATACCTAGGCCAGGAGATGTGGGCCTGTGTTCAATTCGAGAAAAAATGTCGCATGTTACAATCTCTAGAAAACATCACATCAATCCCATCAATCACATCAATCTAGTACATATCACTCCTATCACTCACACTTATCCCTAAGTACAACCACCATCCCCAAAGTCAACTTTCTCTTACAACAAAGTACACCCATCCATCCCTCTCTCCCATCACATCTCTCCCATCATCTCTCTCTCTCTCTCTCTCTCTCCTTTTTTTAAGCAACCCCATGAGAGGTGGACGTCCAAGCTTCCCATGAGAGGTGGACGTCCAAGCTTCCCATGAGAGAGCTAGTATGGCCCACCTTCCTACCTCCCATCTCCACCATCCAAAGTCCATCTCGACTATTGAATCGCACCCCTTGGAGCTCTAGATCGCATTGGCGAAAGAAGAAAGAGGAGATCAAAGGTAGGTGCTTCATAGGCTTAGATTTAATGCTTTGATGATGGGCCAAGTGAGGCCTACCAATTGATGGTATGGATCTCACTTTGGACCTAGATGTGGCCGATGGCCCACTATGATTCTCATGATCATTCCATGAAGTGGCCATTCACCATGGACCCCATCATGATATTTACTTTCTAGTTTAAAAGGGGTCATCTAGACCTTCCATTTTGGGTGAAAAAGGAATCTCCACCGTTGATTTTTAATTTGGTGGGCCCACATGGAGGTTATCTCGCATGAGCGCAAGGTATGCGCAGGATTGATGCAAGACTGGATTGTATGACTCATGCACCTTGCATTATGATTACTATACGCCTTAGCGACGTTAGGGCCGTAGCCTCCACAATTATATCGTGGATGGCCAGACGGGACACCAGAAATTTGTTCTAGCATCGGGCTGCCATAGATGGCCCTGGGTGAAAATCCCTAAACCCTCTTGGCACCAGAGGACGCCCCAACATCCAGACCGAGTGGATACATGAGCGCCCAAGTGCCGAATAATAGGAGGTCGCGTCTCCCACTGTGTCGTGGTCGGTTGGGGGGGTGTGGCCTTACCCACCCGAGCGTAGGGGGCATTGCTAGGCTGAGTTTGACCAGCTCATGAATGGGTCCGATATCGACATGCCGGATAGGTATTGGCAGACTATTGGCCAGGTGAATGGTGAGGTTTCTTATGCTCACTTGAACTGTGTGGCTGGGAGAGCAGCAGTGCCATTTGGAGTGTACTAAACCCTCGTGATGATCCCAGAGATGAACCATACTGATATGTGAACTTATTGAGCAGGAGTTGCATACTCATTCAATCATTCATTCACTATCCACTCGGGCTGGTAGTGCGCAACTATTTGTTATATGTACCTTCGCATGGCCAAGATTTCGGTTCGGCGTGCGACTAACTTGAGATCAAGAGTTTACCACGTTGAGTCTGACTATTCAAATTTAGGTATGGGACTGGTTTGGATAGAAGTCCTTTGTGGTGGACCCCGTAGCTTGCGATATTACGTACTATCATCCCGACTTCACACTCCAGTATGGACATTCCATTTGCACCACATATTGCATTACATCCATGACATATGACATTTTGGGTTACAGTGTTTCTACATTATATGGTATAGATATGGCTGATGTTATTCATGGACTCATCAGGAATTACATATTGCATCGCATCCTCGGCATCTGATATCTGGCTCTTTATGACTCCTCATTTACATAACTGTTCTATATTGTGTATTCTGATATTGATTGACTCATGGAATTATCCATATTTCCACTTACTCTGTTATCGTATGATTTATGATCTTATCAGTATTTCTGTTTACCCTGATAATTCATGATCTTGTCAGTATTTCTGCTTATTCCGATATTATACGATTTATGGATTACCAGTATTTTCAGTATTGTATGATGACGGCATTGTATTGAATACTTGGCACTTACCTTGTGCACACACTTACACCACCCTCTAAGCTTTCTATAAGCTTATGCACGATAGATGCATGCAGGTGATGTTAGGTTGCAGCAGTGTTGAGCTGGAGCGTGCAGCAGTCTTCTGGAGCATGATTTTTAATTGATGTATTTTCCTTTTAGTATTGTACTCAAATGATTATATTAGTAGATATGTGATGATGATGTTGCCTTTGTGAATTAGGTCATCTTGTGGTTATGCTTATTATGAGTTAAATATACAAAAAAAATCCTCCTTGTAGGATTCCATGATCAGAATCTGGCGTACGGATGCTAGGAGCCGAGAACCCAATCATTAAGATTGTGAGGCTATATAGTATTTCAGTTTTGGTCATTTTTTATTTAGGATTCGAGATCCAGTTGGATCATCATAGTGTTGATGAGGCATTTTAGGAGTAGGAGGCTGAGATTCACAAGCGTTGTCCCCATCTCTTAGGTGTTTGATTATGTTGGCATGTTGTGTTCGGATAGGATTTTCCTCACTTGGTGAGCTCTGTATTGGTTGTGTTGTGTTTTAAATTTCGAGGATGAAATTTTTATTAGGAGGGGGAGTTGTAAGACCTGTATCCTAGCCCGTACCATTTCGTAGGCTTCTGCGGTCCCCTCGGTCGAATTATGGCACCCACGATCTTTTATCAGCAGTTGCGCGCGACTTTGAGTCGTATCCCATATTCCAGAGTCGGCTCACCGCGGTTCCAACGCTATGACTCGCGAATTGATCATTACCCGGGCTAGGAGATATGGGCCCACGTATTTTCCTGATAAAACGCTGTGCATTGTAGATTTCGAGAGAATCTCTACGATAGGTCAATCAATCCTTCAATAAATGTCAAGTACACAACCTTACCAAGTCCATCCCTCTCCCATTCCTTAAGTCAACTCTTTCTTACATAACCCATACCCATCTCATTCATTTATTACCTCAAGTCAACAAACACCATACCATCTCATCCCATCACTCCACCTCACCACTTCTCTCTCTCTCATTTTCAAGCAAACCTCGTGAGCCTCCAACGTCTAAGCAAGTTTCATGGATAGATCTTTTGTGGCCCACCTTCCTATCTCCCATCTTCAACATCCTAAGTTGATCTCAACTGTTGAAGTTCATCCATTTGATCTCTAGCATGCATTGATGGAAGAAAAAGTCCAAGAAGATCAAAGGTGGGTGCTTCTCTCTCTCTCTCTCTCTCTCTCTCTCTCTCTCTCTCCCTCCCCCTTAGAATGAAGTGGACCCCACCAGTATGTTAAATTTACTCCATCCATCAGATGGTGTGGCCCACCACATTTCAGGGAGATCCTTACCATCCACTCTAGGGACAGTGGGAAGTTCCACACACTGGACTAAATGATATATAATATATTATATTTATATATTAATATATATATATATGCATGGTGGGCCACGTGCAGATGGGACCCACCACGATGCTAGTGTTATATCCATGCCCTCGACATCCCTAGACGCTGGACTTGACGGAGGCTAACATGGAGTGCATGTACTACCATGGATGTGTACTAATCGTTAATATATATATATATATATATATATATATATATATATATATATATATATATATAATATTATATTTAAGCTTTTGGGTAGACCACTCATGTAGGCCCAACTTAATGTATCAATCCAATCCACGCCATCCATTCCATTCTTCAGCTCATTTTAGGCGTTGAGCCAAAAAATCGAGCCAATTCGACCTTCTGGCGGGCCATAGCATAGAAAACAATATTTTCTACCGTTGAAACCCACCCTGATGGTTCTATACACTGAATTATGCCGAATATTGGGCTTGTTTAGTCAGTCTTAAGCCATGAAATGCAATGGTCGGAGTGGATTCTGCTAATGCAGGCCCCATGTATGAAAAACCACACAAAATATGGTTTTCAAAAAAAAATAAAAGAAGAAAACACAGCAGTTGGCGCTACTGCTGCTGCAAGGATGACAAAGCGTCCTCTGCACTGGGATGGTCCCTGGCCAATGGTGGGTCCCCAAATGTGGGCCCAACTGTGATGTGTGTGGACATCAGCACCGTGCATTTCGTGACCCCTTTAAGGCAGCCGGTCCCCTCCAAAAATCAGTCGTGTACGTAACTCAGGTGGCCCACATCACAGGGATCAGTGTGATTGAATGTTTGCCATTGAAATCCTTTTAAGTGTCACAGGAGCTTTGGGTCCATATGAAATTTGTTTTTCCTTTTCATCTAGGTCCGTGTGACCTTATCAACAGATTGGATGGATAGCAAACATTATGGTGGCCCCACGTGGAACCCACCCATTGATGTATGTGTTTTATTCACACCGTCCATGGCTGTGGATGGTGGAAACCACCATGGTGTACGTGGTTTGTCCGCACCATCCACAGCACTGGATGGTGGGACCCACCTAGTGATGTATTTGTTTATCCACGCCGTCCACTATTAGGACAGGGGGACCCACCATGATGCCTGTGTTGCATCCAAACCGTCCAACCATTTGGCCAGCTTGTCTTATAGGCTTGAGACTAAAAATTAGCAGATCTAGGGTCAAGTGGACCACATAGCCAAAAAGTAGTGGGGACTGGGTGTCTGCCATTGAAACCTTTTGTTTCACAGAAGTTTTGGATCGTTAGAAAATTTGTTTCCTCTTAATCCAGGTCTGTGTGACCTTATGGCCAGATTGGATAGAAAATAAATGATATAGTGCGCCTTAAGAATTTTAATGATGGAAATCATTGTTACCACTGTTATTTGGAGTGCGGTCCAGTTGATCTTTTGAGATGATTCATGTATATATATATATATTATTGATGTACTTGTGGCCATCCGTTGGGGCACACCCTGGGTATATATATGAGGCCCATGTGATTAGGCTTATCTTGATGTATCTATGGCCCGTTGTTGAGCCCCACCTTGATATATACGAGGCCCATGTTATACGGCCCATTTGATGTATTTAAGGCCCATGGGTCGAGCCCAATGGGATGTATATAAGGTCCTTTGCAATATGTGATTCCACCTTAGTTAGGTAATGATGTTTATGGCAGACCATGTCCTGTGAGCAATGTTTGTTTGACGTCCACATTGTAAGATTAATGTTGGTTAAATGTCCGCATTGTCATTCTCCCTAGGGCCCATTGATAAGCCCAACTTGTTGTGTATGAGGCCCATGTGCAGGGCCCATCTGTGATGTATATTAGACCTAGGTGTAGGGCCCACCCATTATGCATTAAGGCCCATGGGTTGTGGGCCATTGTGATGTATTTCCGGCCCAGATGGCAAGGCCTGATGTTATGTATAAGAGGCCCATGGGATGTGGCCCATTGTGATTTATTTGAGGCCCAGGTACGAGGCCCAATATGATATATTTAAGACCTATGGGACGTAGCCCAGTGTGGTGTATTTGAGGCCCATGGGATGTGGCCCATTACGATGTGTTCGGGGTCCATGGGATATGGTCCATTGTAATATACATGCGGCCCATATATGGGGACCATTATGATGATACATATGGCCTTGTGTGAGGACTAATGTGATGCATGTGAGGCTTATGTGATGAGGCCCACTTGACATGCGAGGCCCATTGTGATGTATTCAAGGCCCATGGGCGAGGCCCATTATGATGTATTCGAGGCCCATGGGCGTGGCCCAATGTGATGCATATGTGGCCCATGAGTGAGGCCCATAGCGATGTATGTTAGGCCCTTGTGTAGGGCCATGGGCTCACTATATGTATGGCTCTATGTGGACCACTCCTTGGGGAGCGATGTCGGTTAAATGTCCATATTGATGGGTAATGGTGGTTGAATGTCCACATTATGACTTTTCCTTAGGCTGATTGTTCGGCCGATTCCGATTGACGTGACCGATTTACCGATTTGATTATCGATCGATTCCGATTGGCGTGACGGATTTGTCGATTCTGATTATCGTTCGATTCCGATTGTTGTGACCAATTACCGACTCTAATTGACATGACCGAATTGCCGATTTTGATTATTGATTGATCTCGATTGTCGTGGCCGATTGTCGATTTTGATTGACGTGACCGATTTGCCGATTCCGATTGTCAAGGCCAAGTATCTTGGCCGAGTCAGATTGTTGAGGCCTAATGTAATGTATATAAGGTTATGGAGCCCTTTATGATGTATATTAGGACCTGTTAGAGGCCCATTGTGATGTATATGTGGCCCATGTTAGAGGCCCATCGTGATGTATATGTGGCCTATGTGATGCAACCCACTTGATGTTATGAGGCCCAATGTGACGTATCTATGGCCATCCATTGAGGCCCATCTTGATGTGATGCATAATGGACCCGTGTGAGAGGCCCATTGCGATGTACTTGGGACCCATGGGTTGTGGTCTATTGTGATGTATTCGGGGCCCATGGGACATGGGCCATTCGATGTATATAGGCCCATGTGATGCAGCCCATATGATGCATATTAGACCCATGTGATGCGGCCCATTATGAATGTATAAGGCCCATTGTGGTGTATTTGAGGGCTAGGCTATGGAGCCCATTGTGATGTATGTTAGGCCCATGTGAAAGGCCCATCGTGATGTGTATTAAGCTCTTGAGTGAGGCCCATGGTATTGTACATTTGGCCCTTGTGTGAGGTTATGGGTCCACTATATGTTAGGATCTATGTGGGCCCTTCCTTGGGGGCAATGTTGGTTAAATGTCCACATTGTTGAGGTCTACTGTCGTTGCCGGTTATTGATACCGATTATGAGTATGTGACAACATAACATCATGATACATGCCCACATGCATTATCTGCATGTTTGTTATGAGATGTGGTTGATCATTGCATATATCATTGAGCATGTTGTTATGAGACTCCTTGATAGGCAGAGGTTATCTCGTATGAGTGCACAGTATGCATAGGATTAATGCATGATTGGATTGTATAACTCATGCACCTTGCATTATGATTACTGTATGCACTAGTGACATCAGGGCCGTAGCCTCCACAGGCATATCGTGGATGGCCATATGGAACACCAGAAATTTGTTCTAGTATCGGGCTGCCATAGATGGCCCTGGGTGAAAATCCCTAAACCATCTTGGTACCAGATGACGCCCCAACGTTAAGACCGAGTGAATACATGAGCGCCCGAGTGCCGAATACCAGGAGGCCGCGTCTCCCACTCTGTCGTGGTCGGTTGAGAGGGGGTGTGGCCTTACCCGCCCGAGCGTAGGGGGGCATTGCTAGGCTAAGTTTGACCAGCTCGTGAATGGGTCCGCTATCGGCGTGTCGGATAGGTATTGGCAGACTATTGGCCAGGCGGATAGTGAGGTTTCTTACACTCACTTGGATTGTGCGGTTGGGAGAGAGGCAATACCATTTAGAGTATACTAAACCTCGGTGATGATCCCAAAGATGAATCATATTGATATGTAGGCTTATTGAGCAGGAGTTGCATACTCATTCAATCATTCATTCACTATCCACTCGGGCTGGTAGTGCGCAACTATTTGTTACGTGTACCTTCGCATAGTCAAGATTTTAGTTGGGCGCGCGACTAACTTGAGATCACGAGTTTACCATGTTGAGTCTGACTATCCAAATTTAGGTATGGGACCACTTTGGATAGGAGTCCTTTGTGGTGGATCCTGTAGCCTGCGATACTACGTACAATCATCCTGACTTCACACTCTAGCATAGTCATTCCATTCACATCGCATATTGCATTACATCCGTGACATATGATATTTTAGGCTATTGTGTTTTTGCATTATATGGTCTAAATATGGCTGATGTTATTCGTGGACTCATTAGGAATTATTTCATCGCATCCTCAGCATCTGATATCTGGCGTTTTATAACTCCTCATTTGCATAGTTGTTATATATTGCATATTCTGATATTGATTAACTCATGGAATTGTCCGTATTTCCGCTTACTCTGTTATCATATGATTTATGATCTTGTCAGTATTTCTATTTACCCTGATAATTCATGATCTTGTCAGTATTTCTACTTATTCCGATATTGTATGATTTATGGATTAACTGTATTTCCGGTATTGTATGATGACGACATTGTATTGAATACTTAGTACTTACTTTATGCACACACTTACACCACCCTCTAAGTTTTCTATAAGCTTATGCACGATAGATGCGTGCAGGTGATGTTAGGTTGCAGCAGTGTTGAGCTTGGAGCGTGTAACGGTCTTCTAGAGCATGATTTTCGATTGATGTATTTTCCTTTCAGCATTGTACTCAATTAATTATATTAGTAGATATGTGATGATGATGTTGCCTTTGTGAATTGGGTAATCTTGTGGTTATGCTTATTACGAGTTAAATGTACAAAAAAAAAATCTTCCTTATAAGATCCCAGGATCGGAATCTGGCGTATGGACACTAGGAGCCGAGAATGGGGTACTATGGAGGCTATCGGAATCGGATTCGGCGATCGCGATTCCTGT
The DNA here is from genome assembly GCF_029962835.1 of Magnolia sinica. NCBI lineage: Eukaryota > Viridiplantae > Streptophyta > Magnoliopsida > Magnoliales > Magnoliaceae > Magnolia > Magnolia sinica. Next base: position 44,462,857 of record NC_080587.1, on the reverse strand, counting down.
GAATTCGATTTCCAGGTTTGGGGCATGACATGGGTTATAAGACTAATAAAAGAAAGTCAAACCATAACAAAAGAGATTTATATGGTTTGACAACTTTACCTACGTAAATACCCCTCCCTAAACAGGATCATAACCATTGTCAACTACAGTACCAACTTCGATCAAACTGCAGCACGACACGACACTTGCGCATATGGTCATATAGTTTGGATTAGGTATGACTTGAGATGAATTTTGGAGATGGCCAATGGGTTGGATAAGCCAATAAGGTGTCCCATCAATCTTTTTCCTTGCACCATTTTCTTGATCTTCGCAAAATGAAATGCACAACATTCCAATAAAGCTGCTCCCGGGCGAACCATAGGACCCCAAAAGGCTTAAAAGGAAAGCCTAGGAAAGCCATCAACGCAATCTGAAAATGATGAATGGCACGAATCAACAGAACCATAGCCTATCTGGCTCAATCTCGATCATTCACCCTAGGTATCAATAAACTGCAAAACCAATCAAACCACATTTCCTTGACTCCAAGGACACCAATATCTTATCAAAATCTAGTTGAGAGATCCCTAAAATATTTCATAAATAACCATTAGATCTAATTAGCTAGTGTCGACTAGGCATGAGGCATGACCAAGACGAGTACCATAGCTTCGAAACACCTTAGAAGGTGTTGAATTAAAAAAAGGTTTTTATTGAAAAGGGGCTTTTAAAAAATGGTCATTCATTAGCCTTTTTAGGAGAGATGCCTGGTTTTATAACTCACATGTAAAGGAAGAATGAGAGTGCCAAATAACAACCAATGAAGGGCCGTTATTAGGCATCTTCAGCCTATTTAAAAGGGCCTCGGCTGCAGATAGCTATGAGACAATGGAGGAAAGATAGGAGAAGGTCATAGGAAGGTTGGTTGTTGCTGGAAGACTCCTCTAAAGCTGACCCTCGAGTTTAGCCAAAGCCTTAGTTAATTTGTGCACCTTATTGGTCTATTACATTAGTTTATCTGTCATGCAGTCGATTGAGCCCTTAGAAGCTGAAGACCCAAGACAAAAGAGGACGTGGAGCATCAAGAAACAAAGAACATGTAAATGAGGTGCCTTGGTGACCCGAACCTTAACCCAAAACAACCCCATAACTTCTAAATGATCATAATCTTAATAAGTAAACCTTGTTGATCATCTCTTAGCCTTAGAAGCTTTATTAGAACATGATTAGGTAATAAGAGGTACAAAGCTGCTATGAAATTGTATGCTTAAAACAATAATTTTTGAGTGGTTCTCGACCACATTCACAAGCTGTTGATGAGACTCGATGAAATCGAAGAATCACTCAATCTGATCGAAGAATGAGTCCAGTAACACCAAATTGATAATTTCTAGATTTTCTCGATGGGATTGGCAATGGATTTGAACCTATCGAAGGACATTCGATCTCATCACAGGCCCTTTTGATCCTATCAATAGAGCCATTAATTAACTATTTTATATCCATTATAAATCAATTTATTATAAAAGGGCATTCGATTCTTGGGAAAAATGATATATTTTTTGTTTAATATAAGCTTGTAAGATTCCCCACTCATATCCTACATTCCAAGGCTAAAAAACCTTGAGATCTAAGTCATCTTCCTTTTGATTCATCACTTGAAAGAGGATTCTAACCTCAATAAGGAAGATGAACTCAGTCTCTACCTTGTTCTAGAGATTAGAATTGAACCAATAGTTAAATAATTTTCTAAACAATCTAGAACACTCATCTAGGTGAATCACATAGGAAATTATAACTTTCCCATTAGTTGTAGGATATTCACCCAACCTCTTATCACCTTGGTCACCTCAATGGAGCATCGCATGCAATGTGTTTGAAGCCTTAATAAAGCATTGGCACCAACAATCGAGAGAGTAAAAAGGAGCTAATTAAAACATGGGAGTGTATCAATCAAGCAAAACAAAACGATGCATCAAATGGGCTCAATTCGAAAAGTGTTAATTAGTCAGTACATACTCTCTTTCCTGGCGTATGATTGAGAGTAAAAGTTTGTAATCCAAACTTGATAGATTCTTGTATAGGACCAAGGCTCTTGTGTAGGATTGAATTCACTGGACACGAGTGTGTACGTGTTAGTCTCCGTGGGACCCTCCAGCGGAAGTAAACTTATGTTCTTGGAATGAGACTGAGGTTGTTGGTTAGTTGATTGAAAACCAACTAAAGTCTCTTGCGAGAGCCTTTCGTGTAAACTAGATAAGTTCTTGTGTAGGACTGCGGTCCTTGTGTAAGGCTGTAAAGGTTAGAGGTGAACCTGATTTAAAATCTCCAATAATGAAATCCAATACACTCATGAGTTGAGTGTGTCCATTGGGAGTTTAGTAGAAAAAATCGAACCATTATACATGCTTGTGTTTGGGATTGTCATTTAAGCACTTATTTAATTATGCTAATGTGATTGATTAATGAATTATATGCATGTATGATTAGATTAATGCTAGGAGTTAATAGTTTGCACATCCCTCACATATATGTACATTACCATATATAAACTAATTGCTTGAATGATATATTTATTGTAGTTTATGTGATTGGACCGTTTATTGGTTAGGAGGCTTTAAAGTTAAGTACTCAGTATAAAATGACATATTAGTGTAAGTAAGCAATTGTGTGTTAATTGGCAAAAAAAATTAATCCTACTTACTTTATTTTGGACATAGCTTTCATTCATTAGCTTCACCAAACTTCCGCACATAATTATGGTATTCTACACCATATGTAATTTCACCATTGCCTATCCCGATGCTCTATCGTTTTAAGAAAAGCTCAATTATACTATTGCATTGCCTCACTAATGCGCGAATCACCTGAAGTAAAAAAAGATATAAAAGCTAACGAGTAGCGCTAGAATTCGAGATATCCAATAATCCCTTTTGACCATAAATGGTATTTGACTTCCCATTTTCCTTCTCACATCCCAAATCAAAACATACTACACTCCAAATTTTAAGAATATTGACAACTTATATGGACACACATATCTTCACTATATTGTTCTACTGCTTTTTCCTCTCTCTCTCTCTCTCTCTCTCTCTCTCTCTCTCTTATTTCTCTTGCTCAGGGTCATGGAAGCTAGCGTAGTATGGCTCAACACAGTATCATTGTAAGTTCTCATGTATCTCCCTAAAATTGTAAGGCCCTATAAAGTAGAGACTGTAACACACGGGTGAAAAAGGGGATCTTAACTCCTTCTATTTTCATAACCGAGGCCCTTACTCAGAGTTTGTGGTGCAGACCAAATATGAGTCACCCGAGTCAAGGAATCCTGTGATTTCTAGCCTTATAGGCGATTATATGGGTTCTATTCAACTGTAGAATTTAAAGTTAATTTTAGCTAGTGTTGACAAGTCAATAAAAAATGCATTTGCATGGGAACCAATCCCACGTGTAACCCAAACCTCGCGGGTATCAACTCAAAAAAGCAGTCCTGCTAGTAAGGATAAGTGAGGTTAGTGCTTCGACGTCCGCGCAAGGGAGGGCATTCACAACCTATTCGAGAGATGCGATGAGCACTCACCATAATAGATGCATGAAAAGATGTATGTTTTTGGGCTCTGTTACCACCTGTAATGATTATACTGTAGTCATTGTCCTGGACTTCACGCCTTCTCATGTTACGAAGTGTTAAAACATGCTAATGCCTATGAAATGCATGTGATGAATACGACAAGTATGTATGTCAAATGATTAGCATGCACATCAAAGAGTAGCTATGTATAATAATTAATGAAAGCAAATCTGGAAATTAGAGATAGCATTACGAATAAGGATTAGGCCAAGTATGCCACTAACTATAAACTAGCCAAATGGGCTGTGGGCTGTGGGTCGCGGAATGAGCCACGAGCAGTGTAAATATGCTATGGGCCATGAAAAAGGATCATGAGCACATAAATGGGCTACAGAACGAGCATATGGCGTGGGAATAGGCTGACCAAGTGAGCCGAGTACTAGTTGTAAAACAGGCAATAAAATGGGCCGGTTGTTGACAACAAGAAGGCCTAAACGTGGACTGCGTCCTGGGGTCCAGATTCGAAAGTTAAATGGGCCTTCATATAATGGACATCAAACGGGCCACCTGTAACTCGGACGTCAGGTGGACCGAAGATAATCTAATGGGCTTGGGATTAGGTAGGCAGCAAGCCCATCAGGTGAGCTTATGAGCTTTTCAAGTGTGCTGTTGTTCAAACATATCAGCTGTGAATGGTCAATTGGGCCACAAGCTAGGCAGGTGGGCCATAACAACTAAATGGGTCATGGACCAAACAGATAAAGTATGGGCCATCAAAGTGGGCGTTGGGCTTCCCAAGTCATTGAATATGACAGATGGTATCAATCGTACGGTTGTGATGAACAGTCCAGACTGCAATGGACAACCATTGAAATCAACATGGTCCACCATGTAAATGGGGCTGAGGTAGAAGCCATGCATGCCATACCACACGTGTGCAGGGGCCATGAGCAGCTGATATGTTAGCAATCAAGTGTCAGCAGCTGTTACATGATGCTGGACACGTGCTGCAGACTCCAAACGGCTACAACTTCGTTGAGAACAGAGCAGTTGCCGATGGACAGTTGAAGATGGAATGCTAGCCCTGGCCTACTAGATGGACGGTTGAATGAATTGTAAATAGATCCGGATCTGGCGCATGCAAATCCGAGATTTGGACTGTGTAAATCTGACATCTAACAAGATCGCACGTTCATCCAATGGGCCACGCATGATGAACATGCCACGGGATGAACGGCTCTGATTATGAGAAGGGAGACACGTACCTAGTTAAACAACCGCTGCTATGATTGGAGACGATGAACAGTAGCTTCTGCAGATGAAGGATGATCGGCGTTCCTTATAGAGGGATTATTGATCAGCAACTCACGTAAGGAAGTGATTGGGATGAAGCTGATAATACCTCATGCAGAGCAGCAGCGTTCTCTGTTGATCGGACCATAATTGGTCCCTAGACATGATCTGTAGTATTGAATCTATTGTCTGGAGAAGCTTGGTTTGGAATCTCTGTAAATTATTGGAACAAGATCTGATATCAGATCTGGACAATCCTGGGCCCTAATCTGATCTTGATCACCATTGCTGGATGACAATCCGAACCGGCTGGATAGTGATTTACAGTTGCTCGGCAATCACGCTCTAGAATAGTAGATCTCGATCGTAACCTGGAAGTGCCGATCTCGATCTCTGCTTTCAATGTTGTTAGTTGCGATTTGCTCTCAAGTCCGGATAATTTCGGAATGTGAATGCTGTCCCCGATGTATGCTTGCTGGCCGTTGATCATGGTCACTAATCATGGGATGCCGATCATTAGCCATCTGATTAAGTGACGCAGGGAAGGACATGAGGACGTGATGAGGTCGATCACCATCTTCCTCAAGGGGATAACTACTCCGAATCCACGTAGCTTCCGTGGACTCTCACCGAGATACCCCGTGATGGGGTTTTCCTCCTCAGTTCAGAGTAGAGATAGTGCAGCTGGTTGAAAATTGGAGTGTTTCACCGCGCTGGTCGACCAGTCGAGTGGACTGCTCGACCAGTCGAGGGAGCCGCTCGACCAATCGAGGGTCACTCGACTCAAAGTCTAGTGAGCTCAGTTTTCTGGCCTCGACCAATCGAGGGCCTGAATCGACCAGTCGAGTGAACAATGCTTGATCAGTCGAGGCCCTGACTCTACTAGTCAAGGGTTACGCAGATGTGTGCGGATTTTGTACAGACTGCGTAAATTGGAGGCGATTTCGCAGAGGTGTGAAAGGAAAGTTGCCTAAACTATAAATAGGAGTCCCTAGGGCTTTTTTAGGGCATTGAGAAGGCTTTCTAAAGCTATTTTGTTAAGGGTTTTCATGAACCATGTGTGTGAGAGAGAGAGAGAGAGAGAGAGAGAGAGAGAGAGAGAGAGAAAGGGAGAGAGAGAGCTTGTGGAAGAGAGTTTTCACAATCGACATCTCAACGCTTTTACGTCCTCGTGATCGGTGAGATCTTTTCATTTTTCATTATTCTCTTATTGTTTATCTACTTTTGCGTAAGTGAAGAAGGTTTGATCCAAGCGGTGCTTGTGATCGGTTGTAACATTTTACTTCATAGTGAATTGTTGCTCTGAAATAGGTCCCCATGGTTTTTACCTCTTCGAGGGTTTTCCATGTAAAAATCTCTTGTGTCTTGTAGTTTATGCTGATTTATTTCTTTGCTTTATTATCCCATAATTTTGGTGTTTTTGGGAGGTGAGATCCTAAAGTTTTTTTGCAACGCCCCCAACAAAGTGGTATCAGAGCATCCATGTTGGTTGAACGAAGTGGGATCGGTTCTGAATTATGGAAGGTGCCTCATCAAGGATGATCAGTCTCAATGGTTCTAACTGGACCATATGGAAGGTTAAGATAGAGGACTTGCTTTATTGCAAGGACTTGTATACTCAAATCTTAAGTATAATAGCAAAAACAAATGATATGACAGATGATAATTGAAAGAAATTGGACCGGAAGGCGGTGGGGTTTATTTGACAATGGTTGGACGATTCCGTATTCCACCATGTGTTTATGGAGACCTCAGCCGCTAGCCTATGACTGAAATTGCAAGGGATGTATGAGATGAAGACAGCCGGCATTAAGATTTTTCTGATAAGATGACTTGTGAATCTCAAGTTCAAAGATGACAGTTCTGTGACTGAGCACATGAATGAAGTCAGCAATATATTAAACCAGCTCTCCGTTATGAAGATGATCCTAGACGATGAATTACAAGCTTTGCTATTGCTTAGCTCATTACTTGATAGTTGGGAGACATTGGTGGTATCTCTGAGTAACTCCGCACTAGACGAAAAGGTGTCCATGGAACAGGTAACTAGTTGTCTCTTCAATGAGGAGACAAGAAGGAAGTCTCAGGGGTCTACTCAGCAAGAGGCCCTTCTGACACAAGAGGAAAGAACAGAAAGGGCGGGAAGGCCTGAGATCAATTAAGAGACAAGTCGAGTACCAGAAGGGCCGCTACAAGCATGAATGTCGTAATAAGAAGAATGACAAGAAAGGAAAAGGAAAGGAGAAGGAAGATGAATCTGACTCCACTACAGTCACTTCAGATAGCGACGTTGTACTTATTCTTTCAGTAGATCACGATGTTTGTCTCACGGCTATGAGTCAGGATACCGATTGGGTGATAGACTCAGGAGCTTCATTTTATGCGACTCCACGCAGGGACTTCTTCACAAGCTACAAGTTAGTGAGTTTGGGACCGTGAAGATGAAAAATTCTGTCATATTGAAGATCGTAGGGGTCGGTGATATTTGTGTAAAAATCAATGTGGGCTACACATTAGTTCTTAGGGATGTGAGGCATATCCTAGACCTTTACCTCAACTTGATGTCGACGGGAACATTGAATGATGATGGCTATGAAAACCAATTTGTTGGTGAGCGTTGGAAGCTCATCAAGGGTTCGTTGATCGTAATTAGAGGGAAGAAGTGTTGCACCCTATACAAGGCAAGTGTCAGTGTGTGCAAGGGTGGGTTGAACGCAAAGGAAGATTCAGCTATTGACATGTGGCACAGGCGTCTATGCCACATGAGTGAAAAAGGGCTTCAGCTACTAGCAAAGAAGCGGCTCCTTCTAAACGTGACAGGTATACCTCCCAAAACCTGTATTGATTGTTTATCAGGGAAATAGCATAAAGTTTCATTTGTTAAATCCGTTTCTAATATTAATAAAGTGCATACATTGGATTTAGTTTATTCTGATGTTTATGGTCCTTTGAAGACGAAAACCTTTGGTAGGGCATTGTATTTTGTCACTTTTATAGATGATGTATCTAGGAGGGTTTTGGTTTATGCTTTGAAATCCAAGGACGAGGTCTTTGGTGTGTTTAAATTGTTTCAAGTTATGGTAGAGAGAAAGAGATGTAGATCATTGAAGTGCATCTGCACTGACAATGGTGGTGAATACATTAGTGACTTACATGAGTATTGTAAGTCCTTGGGTATACGGCATGAACAGACAGTTACCAAGATCCCCAGCATAATGGTGTGGCTAAGCGAATGAATCGCACCATTGTAAAGAGAATCAGATGCATGTTATCCCATGAAAAGTTTCTCAAGATGTTCTAGGGAGAAGCAATGCACAAAGCAGTGTATCTGATAAACAGGTCTCCATCAGCCCCGTTGAATGGAAAAGTACCCAAGAAAGTGTGGACTGGACAAGATCCATCGTACAGTCATCTCAGGGTGTTTGGATGCAGGGTATCCGTTCACGTACTAAAGGACGAGAGGTCCAAGCTTGATACGAAGATCAGACAATGTGTGTTCTTGGGGTACAGTGATAATGAAGTTCTGCTACAGATTGTGGGATCCGACTGAGAAGAAGCTTGTCAAGAGCAGAGATGTGGTTTTCTTTGAAGATCAATGTATTGAAGACCTTTGTAAGCTAGAAAAGACGCAGCCTAGTTTAGGAGAGCTAGAGGATATGGATCCGATTATTCCTCCCATGGTACCTGATGACGGGGGAGTGTAGCAAAGTACAGAGGACAAGGGAGTTCTTATAGAAGATGGACCGGAGGAGAAGCCCCCGCTTGATCCACCTGTTCAGCCACAGGTGAGGAAGTCATTTAGGGACAGACAGTCATCCAAGAAGTACTCACCGCATGAGTACATTATGCTCACTGATGGGAGAAAGCCAGAAGATTATTCTGAGGCCTTAGTCGATTAGCATAAGAGGGAGTGGTTGAAAGCTATGCAAGAGGAGATAAAATCCTTGTATAAGAACCGCACCTATGATATGGTGAAACTGCCTAAGGGCAAGAAAGCTCTGAGCAACAAGTGGATGTTCAGAAAGAAGATTGAGCAGAAGAATTCATAAACGAAATTCAAAGCCAGACTTGTAGTGAAAGGGTTTGGTCAGAGGAAATGTATAGACTTTGGGGAGATATTCTCACCAGTAGTAAAGATGACATCCATACGGGTGTTGCTTGGGTTGGCAGCTAGCATGGATTTGGAGATAGAGTAGTTAGATGTTAAAACTGCCTTTCTCCATGGTGACCTGGAAGAAGAGATCTACAAGCACCAACTAGAGGTGTTCGAAGTAAAGGGCAAATAGCATATGGTGTGTAGGCTGAGGAAGAGCTTGTATGGGCTGAAACAGGCTCCAAAGCAATGGTACAAGAAGTTCAACTCGTTCATGTTAAAGCATGGATATAACAGAATGGAGTCAGATCACTGTGTGTTCACGCGTAAATTCTCAAATAGTGATTTCTTAGTTCTGTTGTTATATGTTGATGACATGCTCATCATGGCAAAAGACATCAAGAAGATTGACAGGCTGAAATAGGAGTTGGGTAAGTCATTTGCGATGAAAGAAGTGGGCTTGGCCAAAAAGATCCCAGGAATGGAGATAACCCATGACAGAAGTAGCAGGAAGCTTTGGTTGTCACAAGAGCAGCATATTGAGAAAGTCCTAAAGTGGTTTAATATGAATGTAGTGAAGCCGGTCAGTACTCCACTAGATGGTCACTTCAGATTTAGTGACAGGCAATGTCCCAAGACGAAGGCAGAGGTGGATGAGATGTAGAAGATACCCTACATGTCAGCAGTAGGACGTTTGATGAATGCTATGGTGTGTACGCGTCCAGACATAGCATATGCGGTTGGTATTGTCAGCCGGTATCTAAGAGGCTCATTCAGATTGAGCCTATGCTATGGTGATGAAAAACCTATGTTAGAGGGTTAAACAGATACAGATATGGCAGGTGACATACACTCCAGGAAGTCTACGTCGGGGTTCATGTTCACGTTTGCAGGGGGAGCGGTCTCTTAGTAGAGCAAGCTACAGAAGGTTGTAGCATTGTCGACAATAGAGGCCGAGTACATTACGGTCATAGAGGCATGTAAAGAGATGCTTTGGATAAAAAGGTTCTACAGGAAATTAGCCTGAAGTAAGAGCAACGTGTGGTCTATTGCGATAGTCAAAGTGCTATACACTTGAGCAAGAATCCAAGTCATTACTCCAAGTCAAAGCACATAGAGATTCGGTATCACTATATCAAGGATACTTTAGAACAGAAGGTGTTACAGCTTGAGAAGGTCCACACGAACGACAATAGGTCAGACATGATGACCAAGGTATTGCTTAACGGCAAGTTTAAGGTTTGTAGAAACCTGTATGGCTTGAAGAAGATGAATTCCTCATGAGTCAGAAAGGGAGAGATTTGATAGTGTTTTTCTCCTTTAGATAGTATTGCCGATTGAAAATCAGAGTGTTTCACCATGTTGCTCAACGAGTTGACTAGACTGCTCGACCAGTCGAGGGAGCCGCTCGACGAGTCAAGGGTCACTCGACTCAAAGTCCAGTGAGCTCAGTTTTCTGGCCTCAACTAGTCGAGGGAACAGTGCTCGACCAGTCGAGGCCCTGGCTCGATTAGTCGAGGGTTACGTAGATTTGCACGGATTTTGTGTCGACTACATAAATTGAAGGCGGTTTCGTAGAGGTACGAATGGAAAGTTGTCTAGACTATAAATAGGGGTCCTTAGGGCTTTTCTAGGGCATTGAGAAGGCTTTTTAAAGCTATTTTGTTAAGGGTTTTCACGACTAAGGTGAGAGAGAGAGAGAGAGGGAGAGAGAGGAAGCTTGTGGAAGGGAGTTTTCGCAGTTGACGTCTCAACGCTTCTACATCATTGTGATTGGTGAGATCTCTTCATTTTTCATTATTTTCTTATTGTTTATCCACTTCTGCGTGAGTGAAGAAGATTTGATCCAAGCGGTGTGTGCTTGTGATCAGTTGTAACGTTTTACTTCATAGTGAATTGTTGCTCTGGACTAGGTCCCGTGGTTTTTACCTCTTCGAGAGTTTTTCACGTAAAAATCTCTTATGTCATGTGGTTTATACTTTGATTTATTTCATTACTTTATTATCCCATAATTTTGGTGTTTTTGGGAGGTGAGATCCTAAGGATTTTATGCAACGCCCCCAACACCCCGAATCAATGGGGGAAAATAAGAAAATATAAATAAATTCTTTTTTTTTAAATGAAATGAAGTGAATCATGATTATTTTTTTTTAAAAAAATGAGTTTCCAATTTCTTAAATAGTGATGTTAACCCTACAAAGAAGTTTTAGAATCAAACTATAACTAAAACCCTTTAAAATAGTGAATTACTATAAATAGTAAACATACTATTTATGGACAGTCATGATTCCTATTAGACCTCATGGTTTTCAGCTAAAAATAGTAAGTGACCTATTTGGCTTGTTCACAACTCTAAGTGCAGGGCAACGCTGTAGTTATAACTCGATAAGACCAAGGTCAAATCCACAGGGACTTAATTTATGTTGAAATAAACTAGAATTAGAATTAGAATTTAAAATCTGAAATTTGAGAGAGACATTATTGTGAATTGAATCTATAAAAAGTATGAAAACTAGAGCATTGAGGATCCACTCGTAGCCATCTTAATGCTACCTTGATTCAATCAATATTTCAACTGAAATTGAAGTCCTAATTTATCCAGTTGGATGATAGAGTTGTTAAAACATCATGGAGTTCAATAAGACTAAATTTGAACATTCATTGTATTAGTTCACTCATGAGGCACCAATGTAATGATTGTAAGGAATTCAAGCATCCACCATGCCCGAAGTCGACGGAAGATCAAAGAATTTTACAAATCACACAATTGCAAAATAAGTAAGAAAATATCAGAGTCTTCCTAAGCATCTACTGCACGGAGTCGACAATGGATCAAATTGAACTAAAAATACTCCATTCAAATTAAAAATCAATGAAAGTTCAACATAAACTTAAATCAAAGTAACATAAATATTAAAATAAATTACAAGCTTCACCTCTTAGGTCTGGCTAAGAGATTAATTAACCATAGACATAATTAGACTAAAACTCTTAAAGAAAAAACATAAAAACTAATTAGAAAAGAAAGAAAGAACTCATTAAGGTAGCATCACTCATTGCTCTACTCTTCCTACCCTAATTGGTGTTTAAAAGAACTTAGAAAACTCCATTATATAGGCTTTGATCGGACTGATTTTGAAACTACCTCAAATTTACGCAGTTTACGTAGCTTTGATGGGACTTTGATGGCATTAAAGATCCATGGTCGAGTTCGATTCGAATTTGAAAACTGTCAAAACTATCTATGTACGTCGATCGATGAGATCACCCAACCTTCGATGGCATCGAACCGGCTTCGATATCATCGAACATGTGCTCGATGGGATCGAAAACGTCTAAAATAGTGCGGTGAGTAAATTTTAAAATCCTGATTTTTTCTAATGGCATTGAACGGATCTTCGATGGGATTGAAGGGGTCTTCAATAGAATTGAGAATTATACCCAATTTTCCAGCAATCAAACTTGATTTTCTCTAATTTTTTTGATGGGATCGAACCTCCTTCGATGGCATGAAACACTTACTTCGATGACATCGAAGCTGTGTTCGATGGCATCGAATTGTCAAGTTCATCTGTTCTAAATTTTTGCACTTTACAATCTCAAATTTTGTCCTTCTTCACTTGGTTTTTCTTGGATCTTGGACTCTTGAAATCTCCATTATAGGCCACCAAATATCAAATATTTACTTTGGTAATTCTTAAGCATCAAATCCATGCTTTAAGAATCCTTTTCATTTAAGCTCTCAAAATCACCTCACAAGACAAAACATGTATAAATAGATCGATTAAGCATTATTATGTTCATAAAACCAAGATATAAAAAAGGAAAAATATGCAATATTTCACGCTCAACACACCCCCCAACCAGCATTTTGTTAGTCCCGAGCAAAACGTGTGTGAAACAATCTTTCAAATTTCCAAATTTTAACTCTCCCTTAGATAGCAATCTTCTGTGTAAGTTTCATACATGTGAGTTGTACTCGAAGTCATGAGAATAAAACATGGGTGATCTAGGTTCTAATATCCATTAACAAACAAAGAAAGTAAGTTTTCATTCATCTCCTAACCAATAGAAGAAGTCTAAACATAAAGTTCTTAGCGTGTTTGGTGGTCTTTAACTTATAATTCCATGAAATTGATTTACTTTTCATAATGTTAGCCACGTTCATTTCCTTAATGTAGACAATTCAATAAAAATACTGATTCCTATCTTATCTCCTTTTTCACTTATTTTTCAGCTTTTTTATTTTGTATTAATGACTTTCACACTATTTCCAGTATTTTTATTCTTTTTCATAGATTTTTCATTAAAATATACAGAATATGTAGCCCTTTTCGATCTTACTGTTTTTTAACTGGTCCATTTTTCTTCTTTTAACCCTTTTTTAGGTAGATAATGATCTCCAGACTTGGTTCCTGATCACCTTTTAAGAATTTATCATTTTAACATTGGAAAGTAAGAAACTTCACAAAACATAGGTTTGATGTGGATTGTGCACTGGACTCAATTGATGTTTACAATTTTCTATTAATCAACTAATGAGGAAAACTTAGTCAACATTTTACTAACTAGACTCTAGATTTCCAAAATTTATTTAATATCTACTCAACATGCATTCAATTTACATAGAAATTCACTTTTCAAGAAAGTTTTGAAATAGAAAATTTTTAAAATTTTGAAAAAATCGGTTCTCAAAAACTAAAAAAAAATACTGACTAGATCCATCTAATATCACCCCCAAACTTAAAATTTACATTGTCCTCAATATAAAGAATACACAATCAAGTCAACATGAGACAAATAATAAAAGAGGAATGAGTTAAAAAGATAGTACCTGAGAAAGAAGAATGCAATGATATTCAAAGTCTTTGATATAGGAGGGATTACAAATAATTAAGCTTGAATAAAATAAAAATCTAACAATCCTAATCCTAATTTTAAGAAAGCAATAAATCTAACTATATCTTCGTCAGACTAGAAGGTCAATCCTGATAAACAGGATCAATTAGAGGGATGGACATGTCCTCTAAATCAAATTCTCAACGAATGGCTTAAGTCAATGACTATTTGTTTTAAAAATATCACCATTCATTTAATTCTCAATCTCGATAGCCCCATGAGGATAGACTGTTTTAAAAACAATGGGGTTGGTCCAACGAGATCTCAATTTTTTTCAAAAATAAATGAATTCTAGAATTGTACAGGACTTTTTGATTTGGTTCGAGTGTTTTTCGAAGAATGTTCTAGTCATAGAACTTCTTCATCTGGTCCTTGTAAATTCTTGAGTTTTCGTATGCATCATTCTGAATCTATTCAAGTTCATTCAATTGAAGTTTTCATAGTGAGCCGGCGTTGTCCAATCTAAAGTTTAAATTCTTAATTGCCCGGTAGGGTTTATGCTCCAACTCCACAAGGAAATGGCAAGCCTTCTCATAGACGAGTCTAAAGGGAGACTTCCAATAGGGGTTTTTTATGTTGTATGGTATGACATAATGCATCAGTCAATCAAATTGAGCAATCTTTAAGATAGGGGTCTACTATTTTTTTCAAAATTTGCTTGATATCCCTATTGGCAATTTCTGCTTCACCGCTTGTCTGCGGGTGATAAGGAGTGCTTACTTTATGTGTAATGCCATATTTTTTCATTAATGATTCGAATGACCTGTTACAAAAGTAGGTTCATCCATCATTGATAATGACTCGAGGTGTTTTGAACCAAGAAATGATGTTTTCTTTTAAGAATATAATGATCGTGCGATAGTCATTGTTCAGGCACGGGATCGCTTCGACCCATTTAGTAATATAGTCTACCGTGGGAAATATATAAAGATTTCTAAATGATTGGGGGAATAGTCCCATGAAATCAATGCCTTAACAATCAAATGCTTCAATAATTAGAATGGGGTTAAGTGACATTATATTTTATCAAGACAATCCTCCTAAATTTTGATAATGCTCACAATCTTTGCAAAAGTCGTGAGTATCCTTGAACATAGTAGGCCAGTAAAAGCCATACTGGAGTATTTTGGCCATAGTCTTTTTGGCAGAGAAGTGACCACCACAAGCTTGTGAATGGCAGAAGGAGATTATGCTTTGATGTTCATTGTCGGTCATGCATCTCCTTATGATTTGATTTGGGCAATACTTGAGTAGATATGGATCTTCCCAGATAAACTTGCACACCTCAATGTAGAATTTCTTCTTATCTTGTGCAGTCCAATGAGTTGGCACGAAACCTATAGCAAGATAATTTACGATATCATCAAACAAAGGTAGTTGGGAGACTTTAAAAAATTGTTCTTCAAGGAACATGTCATTAATTGGTGTCGTTTTAAAGAAAAATGATAGGACAACTCTAGAGAGATAGTCAACCACTACATTCTCTACCCCTTTCTTATCACATATTTCAATATCAAATTCCTTAGGTGGAGGATTCATCTTATCAAGCGAGGCTTGGCATCTGCAAGTGCTTAAATGTTTAACACACATAAGGCAGTCAAATTTCGTGAGACAAAAGTGATACCGGTTAGATCGCAAGTACAGTTAGATCTCAACTACTTTACATGTCTGAAGATCATCTCATCATCTCAAGAAGACGTCGCTCAATTTCAAGACTAGTTGATCTCTGTATTTGCTAACTAACAGGTGATATAACCCTATAAAGACCTTAGGTTAGGTGCTTTCAAAAATTGATTTATTTTGGGTTATCTATAGTATATTTGCTCTGGAGTTCGACTAGCTTAACTTCTGGTTCGGCTAGCCTAACTTCATCGACTAACCTAACTTCAAGTTTGGGCTAAAAATTGAAATCTGATGAAAATTCGGTTAGCCTAGCTTTTGGTTTGGCTAGCCTAACTTGAAATTCAACCAGTCCAAGTGAAGTTCGGGTTAAATTTCAACAATGCGAACTTTTTAATTTTGCGAGAATTTAGCCAGCTAAATTTCACCTCACGACAACCGAATTATGTATAAATCTTATCCTGTGCAATCCGATAGCCGTTGGAATGAATTCGATTGAATCCGGGCAGTTGAACCTATTCTTAGGCTAGCCGAATTTCCAAATCCTTTAGTTATAAATATAAGCCTTCTCTCATTCTAAATTACAATGAAAAATCACTTTAAACCTTCTGCAAACGAGAGAAAAGCTTTAGTCCTTGGCAAGCATATGTGCGGTATTTATAAATTCTTTGTCAGCTTATTTAATTCCCTTTCTCAAGATTATTTCAATCTCATTTTAAAGAGTAGTCCATACTCTTCTTGAGATTTAAGAGAATTGAATCGTAGCATTAGGGTTTTCAATTTCTAAAATACTTTAGAACCCTATACTCTTTCTGTTGAGCGAATATTGCCTCATCTACATACAAGAAAGAAGATCTCTACTACAAGCTTCTACTGCATCTTCATATCTACGGTTGAAGATGGAATTATGGTTTATACCATTGATACTGAAGAATGAATATGAGACAAGGTCCTAGAGGGGGGTGAATAGGACTTTTCAAATATTATACCTATTTATAAATCCTAATTGCCTAACTTAAACAATCATTCAGTTTAAAGCAAGTAAGGTAATATAACTCTAAAGGCTTCCAAGCCAATAGAGGGTCCAATCACAAAGGCTATTTAAAATATACAAATAAAGCAACTAGCCTAGAGTTGTGAGCTTGAATATGGAAGGTGCTCCCTATCAATCTTAAGCATTCATATAATCATGTATAAACAATCAAGTATTCAAACTAAAATAATCATGATAAATGTGCAAATGGCCATTTCAAACATAAGCATATATTGTGGTTCGGCTACTTGCCTACTTCACTCCCGACAACCACACTCTCTCCTAGACTGTATCGGATTTCACTATGATTGACTTTAAATCAGATTTACCATTAACCTTTACAGCCCTACACAAAGGATTCAACAATTTATGTTCTTCACACAAGCAAAGGTCCTACACTAAGAACCTACATTTAGGCCCACCAGACAAGGTCCCACACTAGGCACCTCTATTTAGGTCCACCGGCTAAGGTCCCACACAAGGCACCTACGTTTAGGCCCACCGGCCAAGGTCCCATACAAGGCACCTTCGTTTAGGTATATCAGCCAACGTCCCACAGTGGGAACCTATATGAGTTTGTTGATAGCAAACTCTTAGCCTCAATCCTACACGAGGATAGAAACTAAACTTTAGACTCTTAAAAATGACACTTACTTGTAGGAATGAGTCTTATCTTGTAGCATGTCTTGGGTTGCTTGATCTTCGCTCTTCCATGGTTAAATCAGCTCCCCAATGCTCCCCTGATTACTATGCTGTAGTTTACTTGTTGTTTCAACTTCATGATCAAGAACCTTGCATATGATGTTCCTCTAAAGGTAACCATGGTAATGAGATTTTGTTGAATCTCTAATAAAGGTTATGAATGAATTTCATAAGAGATTTAACTGATGGATGCACTAGAGTATGGTTGAGACTAAGGATATACCTATAAGTTTGGTCTTAATACTCTAGTGAAGGCTTGAGATCATGTTCTTCATAAATAAGAGCTTTGAGAGTGATGAATCACAATGAAAAGAACATAAATCTCATGTGGATAGAGTCAAGGATAAGTGATTTGAGCTTGTGACAACCTAGGAACTCTGAAATGCCTCAATCTACACATTTTTATAAGGTTTTGGGTACTATATTTATAAAGAAAAGGGCCCAATGGATCTATAACGGCTAGTTATCAGTGCTACCGAATGAACCTTTAGTAGTACCAAAACGTAGTCAGTGGTACTGAATTAGATCCTGAAGTTTGCTAGATGATTTTTGTTACTTCTGGTGGTATCAAAATTTGTTCATCGGTAGGAGTCGGTGGTATCGAATTTACAGTCGATGGTATCGAATATTCTTGAAAACTGCTGGATTGTTTTAGGTGGTATCGAAGGCATCTTCGGTGCTACCGAAGGTGCCATTCAGTGGTACTTTCTCCTACCAAATGTGGACAGATTTTTCTATTTTAACTTCTTGTCCATTAAATCATTCAGCAACGTGGAACTTCTTAAAGCCAAGACTACAAGGATAGAAAGAATAAACTTGGAATTGGCTTTGAATGAATGACTTAAGTGGGTTTTCCTATTTAAACTTGAGTCATCTGTAGGCAAGATCCTGATCGTAGAGGCCTCTTTGGAATCTGACTTTGTAGCTCGGGCTTCTGCTCCAGCTGCGTTATCGGTCCTCATTTGTAAAGGACTCATCCGACTAGTTGACATAACTAGTCACGTGATTGACAAACATTTGTGAAAATAAGTGCACTAACAATCTCCCTTTTTGTCAATCATGTGACAAAAACAACATATCCTATGACACTGTCATGATCGATACCATGACCTACCAAAACAATAAAAGATTACATATCATGTACCAAATTACAACTCAAACATAAGACTATATATGTAACATGGAGATGTTGCTCCCCCGTAGTTTCTTCCATGATCATCATGTACTTTGCAAAAAACAATGGAGTGTTTTAGTGGGTGGATAGGTTTTCTTGTCCCCCTTTTTGTTAGTTATTGGCAAAGGATTTACCAAGAAGCAAGCCAATTTATGATGAAATTCAGTGTAGAGAGAGAACATGTAAATCACATAAAGGTAAACTGGAATAGTTGTGAAATATATAAGCATTATGTGATCAAAAGAAAGATATAACCCATGTTAGAAAAAATATAACCATGAAAGATAATAGCCAACATGAGCTTGAATATAGCATCATAGATGCATTAAAATTACTACCCCAAGCTTGGGTAGAATAATCCATCATCCAAAAACCAACAAGCCCTTAAGGTCATAATTATCCGAAAAGAAAATGTAACGTGATTCAGCAACAACACAATAAAAATCATCCAGATGATCCACCCTCATATGGAGGGATGTAAGAACGATGAGTCAGAAGCAATTCAATGATGTGCTCCCTAGTATGTTGAAGAGCATCAAGACGCATTTCAATCCTGGAGAGTCAATTTTCGCACTGCCAGAGGCGAGCTTCTATATTTAACTGCGCTTCAAGAGGTTGACGAGATGGATTGTTCTGGCGAAGAAGACGCCCAGTGCTGACTGACAATGAACTTGGTGCAGGCACTGGGGTGTGACAAGAGTCCCAGACAGTGGCCATCGTAGTGTCTTGAACTTCTTTTTTACCCTTGCATTCATGATTGACTTTAAGTGCTTTTAGTAGTGCTTTCATAGTAAGGTATACTGCAGGATATATTGTATCACAAGTAGGTGACATAGTTAGAAACTTGGAAAGTTTGCAGATGACGCTTAGAAAAGGAATATTATGTGGTGAATACCTTTGACAACTTGAATTAATTGTTTCAAAATTAGAGTGGGTAGACATATTTCAATTCTCCAATAGATATCACATAGGGTATTTAGAACAACTGGTGAGAGAATATCTCCAGAAACTTCACAAGGATATGCATTGGTACTCAGTAATTCGTGAAGCACTTTTGTGGTAGATTTTAGATGCAATGAAGACAGGTAGTTCCTTCTGTTTCTGGGTATCATTGAGTCATCACACAGTGTTATGGTCACTTCTTTCTAGACAGTTGGATCATTTAAGCAACGATCAATTGGTGAGGTATGTGTGAGTGGAAGATTCAGAAGTTGTCTCAACATCAAAGGAGTGATCTCCTTAGTTTGATTCATGCAATTGATGTTGATCGAAGGAGGATCATCTCGAGTATTATGACAAGAATTCAAGAATTAATACACAAGGTCATATTATATTTCTCCTCCTAAGTAAAGGACATTATCCCACCCCATTGATCCCATATAAATGTCTACCCCGTATGGCTCTATGAGACTAGATTTAACAAATTGATCAAAGGTAAATTCGTTTGCCCTGATAGTAGAATGCGGATAAGGAGTATAGGTTCTGATTTTTCTAGATGTGGTTTCTCCTTTTGCATCTTCCTTTCCTTTGTTCTTGACCATGTTGTGCTGAAATCATAGGTTAAAACAATACGTTAAAATAAAATAATAACTAATCTGAAAAGAAGCTTGTATCCCTTGATTGAAGAGGTTATAATCACATATTTTCCAATTAAGCACATATAGATCATATAGTGAGTTCCTTTAAAACCTCTTTTTATTCTATGAATTTTTAAAACACAATGGTATTCTTATAAGAGTTGATATGTGGTATGGAGTGATTTAATTATCTGGCCATCACAATTAACATCAAACCCCCAAATAGTGTGTAACGGAACAAAATTAATTAGGCCAAGATTTCATTTACTGGTCCCCCAAAGTATAGACATCATTAGAGAGAAGGAATTTGTTGAACCTTGAATTTTTCAAGATAGCTTTCATCTATAATTTTTGCACACACAATCTTTTGTTTCAAAAATCTTATGGTAATGGGCCTGGAAGGATTATGGTTTTAGGAAGACGAGGGTCTATAGGTTGCCCTTATTTTGGAATGCAGAGTTTGTGCCTAGTTCCTATTGATTCTTCAATGTCATGTTTCTTCTTGGATCGATTTTTCTCTAGGCGAAGATGACTCCATTTTAGGGAAATGAAGTGGAATGATAAGGATATATCAAGAGAAGATAAGCCTAAGGCAAATGACCCTAGTTTTTGAGACGTAAAGAGAAAGCACTAGGAGATACCCTAGATTTTACTGATTTTGGTTGCACAACCCTTCAACCGAACTTTGGAAGAAACAAGAGATGTAATAGTCTAAACAAAATTGAGCAATGAGGGATTTAAATAACGTGACGTAGCTCGATTTCGGTAGCACCAAAGGTAAGTTTGGTGTTACCGAAGTGTTCCTGGAACTCAAAAAATCTTTAAAACGGATTTTTCTACTATGCACATTTTATTCTAAAATAGGATTCCATGATATGGTTGAGAGTGAAGGTCTTCCATGGAATTTTTAAAATGTTTAAAGGCTTAGAATCCTCAAATTTAACAATTAGACCAATCATCAGGCTTAATCCTTTGGTTTGACACTAAAACTTTCATAGGAGGCATGATCCTCAGATATACCAATTCAGTTCAAATGAACCAATAGCCATTCATTAGAGATGGTTGATCAATAGGTTATAAACATTTGATTGTAGTATGTGTATCAACCTTTACTGGTTCAAGGTAAGTATCATATTATTCATGAACATTTCAAAAGTTATGTATGATACTTGTTTTATATATGGAGTTGTTTATCATGAAAGCATTTTTATCAAACTCCATGAAGAAATTATTAGTCAAGAATTTTTATAAATTGATTCAAAAATAATATGCTTTTAAAGTTCTAGAATCAATTTTAACCAACTGTGATTTATTTCTTGACCAATCAATTTATTATTATTATTATTATTTTAATTATTTATGGCTCACCTTTACTTGACCCTTTACCAAGTACATCAAAAGATGGGTCGAGATAACTTGTTGATTTACATGGACTAGATGCTATAAGGGTTCGAGTCATTTTCAAGGCATTTGTATCTGTTTTGCGTTACCCATTTGGTAACCATTTTCTTTGAGCTAGAGGAGTATTTCTCTAAGTGACTTCCAAATGATTTAGATGTAACTTTGTGATTTGTCTTAGAAGTAACATTAGATTTCTTAACCATAGGACATTCTCATTTGTAGTGCCCTATCTTTCCACAGTGATGGCATTCAACTGAATCTTTCTGATTTGTAGTTGAATTTGTCATCATTGATGAGGTAGAGGAGGATTCTGATTCATATCCTAGGCCTGTCATATTTTTGAATTTTCTACCCATGCCTAGAAATTTTTCAAATTTTTCATTGCTTTAAGTAAATTTTCAGGTTAGTTCTGCTGTTTGATCATAATATTTTAATTCCATTTTTAGTTTTTTTTTTTTTTCAACTTTTACTTTTAGAAGTTCAATTTTCTTGATCAGATTATCAAAAGTTATGCTTCTAACAGTAGTTCCTCTGCCCTTTTTAATTTTCTCAAGATCAAGTTCATCATCCAAGTTCTTAGGGGTCATGAGAATCTTTAGTGATTTTGTGTCTCCATCACTTTCTAACTCATTTGAAACTGAATTTGAGTCATCAGTGTCATCCCAAGTGGCTGCCATAGTTTTCCCTTTGGACTTCTTTGTAGCACATTCCATGGAGATGTGACCAAACTTTTTACAATTGTAGCATTGAAGCTCTTTGGACTTGTTGAATTTGCCAATTTGGCGCTTGTGGTCCAGTTGAGCTCCCTTCTTGTTATATGGTCTTCCACGGTTCGGATTAAAGAATCTTTGAAACTTTTTAGCCAAGAGGGCAACCTCTTCATTGTAAGTGCTATAGTTTATATCCCTGTAAGTTGTCAAATTTGTGGTGACAAAATCTCTGTTATGTTATATATAACCTGCTTAAGTGAAGCTCTCTCAAGGATCAACATTCATGACTTCATGAACAAGCTAAGCTCACAACAAGCAAAGCTCTCAAGTACAAGACTCAAGATCTTGAATGAAAGAACTGATCACAAGACAAGACTCTTGAATGCAAGAACTGCTCACAAAACAAGACTCAAGCCGAAAAGAAAGTACAAGGCAAGACTCAAGCCGAAAAGAAAGTACAAGGCAAGACTCAAGCTGAAATCAAGACTTCAAGACTGATACTTCAAGGTCACTTGTTCCTAATGCTTCAATGTCCATACTTCATGATTGAGGTTTGTTTGACCATAGGATGACCTTAGAAGTAGGTCATTTCGGATACATAAGTCGAATGTTATTTTACATGTGATTGGTCTGTTCTTTGACTAGTCTTAGGTCTGCTTCGACTAGTCCTAGACTTGCTTCGACCAGTCTAAGAAAATCCTCGACCAGTCGTAAGTTTGTTACAAATTCAGGATAAAATCATTAGCCTTCGACTAGTCCAGAATGCTCGACCGATGTAGGAAGTGTCGATCGATCTTCGACCCGTACAATCTACGACTCAAGTCCAAATGAACTTTGCGGACCTACGACTGCAAGGAAACCTATGACCAGTCATAGGTGACCTACGACCAGTCGTAGGAGAGCTACGACCAGTCGTAGAACGGTCTGAGCATATCCCGCCGAATTTTTCAAATATCTGTTAGAGCTTCGACTAGTCGCAGAGCACTCTAGACCAATGGAAGACCCGATCTTCTCACCTATGAATAGAGCACGAATCTCAGAAGAAATCATCGATTTAATTAAAGTATTCACGCCAATCTTCGTTGAACTTCTGAGAGATAATTCTGTGCTCCATCTAAGCTAAGTGTGCTCATTTAATATCTTCTTTCCTTAGCTTTATTTTAATTGATTTTATTTCT
This sequence comes from Magnolia sinica, assembly GCF_029962835.1. Taxonomy (NCBI): domain Eukaryota; kingdom Viridiplantae; phylum Streptophyta; class Magnoliopsida; order Magnoliales; family Magnoliaceae; genus Magnolia; species Magnolia sinica. The sequence continues at coordinate 44,439,627 of NC_080587.1, read as the reverse complement.
GCTATTCCAATCTGATTTGAAAAGAGGAATTGTTATTCCCTTTCTTTGGAATCAAAATCAATTAAGGCAAGCCCTATTTTGGTTTAATTTAAAATCTATTAGAACTAGAACCATTGTAATCAAGTACTGGACATTGAACTTGGACATTCAATCATCTACTTTGATTTAGTTCTACCGGGCTGCTACAACGAAGGAGATTTTCAGGTATTTTACATATTGTAAATTCCTTTCTATTATTTTGGTTTCTTTCAAGATTTGCCAGAAAAATCTTGTTATTTTGGTTATCTGAGGAGAGCTAGGAAAACTCAGAAGTGGGGGTTTTTTTAATTGTGTAAGCCCACATACAAAGACACAATTGTAAGGGTTTTGGGTGAACCTGGGAAAACCTATCTTTAGTGAACGCTAATATCCCCTGTGTGAGGATATTAGGAGTGGAGTAGCTTTTTGTGTGGCTGTTGGATAACAGTTGGTGAACACACAGGCGAACCACTATAAACCCTTGTGTTGTGGTTGATTGTTTTACTCTTCTAATTTTTATTCTTTTTGTGGGATGTATGTATGGTGGTGAATGTTGTAATTATTTCAAGCTTTGTGAGAATGTTGTAATAACTTAGAATTTACTTTCTGCTATTCCTTTATAAGCTTGATTTTCAATTTCATTTGAAAGTTGTTCCAGCAAGGTTGCCCTGCCATTTTTATGGTGTATGGCTGTCCCTAGAACAATACATTTTTAATTACAAGTAATTTCATTTCAGTTTGTATTTAATTCTGTATTCCTCTTCGATTTGAGACTTGATACAAAGACCTTTCTAGAAATAAGGTTGTCCTACCATAAACTCTGTTTTTGGTGTAAGGTTGTCCTTAGAATAACGTTTGTATCAACCTCTCAAGATCTGAATTTTGAGGTTGTTTTACTTTCCTGCATTGTTATTTAACTTGGCTATCATTTTCTTTATTATTCCGCTGTTATAAGTTTTTATTTGGCATTGTCCTATTCACCCCCCCTCTAGGACATATAGCTTGGCCTTTTCACTCATCTCCATCTTTCTTCTCACTATCTTCTTCCTCTATTGTATTCATGGCTTTAGAGGTTTCGAGAACATTATTTTTGGATTTTGTGGGTGGTTTAATGCAGTTCAAAAGTCTATTGGGAACCTACTAGTTCTTCTACTTTCATTTCTTCTATATTCCTACACTCTTCAATGGTAGTGACCTTGAAGTTAAACGTTCCGGTAGGGATATCAGAATTTTCCTACATATTTTGGGTACCAGAATTCTTTCTCCAAGTCCTCCCATGGAGTTGCATATACCATTTAATGTTGTGAAAAACTCCATGAACGTCTCATTATTGAGGGTCAAATATTGCATATTATCCCCCATTTATATCTTGGTTTTATGAACATGTGATGCTTAATGTGAGATTTTATACATGTTTGTGTTGCAAGGTGAATCTAAGAGCCTAGATGGAAAAGAATGCTAAAAGCATGGATTTAACGCTCAAGAATCACCAATTCCAAGAAGGGATCTTACAAGACCAAGAACGGAGAATTCATATGCCAAAGATCCAAGGAAACTAAGTACAAAAGTTGAAGAATGGACTCGAAAGACCTCATAACTCACAGCAGAAAAACAGACAAGTTCGGTACCACCTAATCCAAGTTCGTTACCACTAAAGTCAACTTCGGTGCCACCGAAAAGTGCACAAAAAACTCTAGCGATGAAAGGAGTTAATTCGGTGCCACTAAAATCTAATGACTGCTGAAAACAGACTTTCATCTCGATTTGGACTTGACGTCGGTACCACCGAAGCGTAAAGTTGTTACGTAAATTGAGGTGGTTTCAAGGTCGGTTTGTGGAATTTCCAAGTCGGTGCGTAAGATGGGGATTCACAACAATAAATAGGAGTCCCTAGGACGTTCCTATACATCATCTAGGGTTTGAGGAGTGGAGCAAAAGCATGGAGAGCTGCCGCCAAGAGTCTTGCTTCTTCTTCCTTAGTTGTTTTTAGTTATTTTTATGCTTTCCTTAAGAGAATTTAGTTGAATCATGTTTATGGTTGGTTGAACCCCTTAGCTAGGGCTAAGAGGTGAAGCTTGTGGCATGATTTGGATGTTTACTTTAATTTGATTCATGTTTATATTTGAAGTTCATTGAATTCTAGTTGATTCTAAGGAATATTTTCAGTTTTTAATGGTTTGTTGTGACACAAATTACAATAGATCTGCAATAACTTTAAATATCTTTTTTTTTCTATTTGAGTTGTGGATTTAGTAAATCCTGTTGTTTGCCATCGTCCCATGAGCATGGTTGGGTGATGGAATCTCTTCCAATTCACCACAATTCTCCTTCATTGAGGCTATATCAATGAGAAGTTCAGAGATTTGACTCTCTTTTTCCAACTAGATAGGATAGGACTCTGATTCTAGTTGGAATTCTTGAATTAAGCAGGCTAACATCTCATTTGCTACAAGTGGATCCTAGGCACACTAGTTCCCACTTTTAATTGATACTTTACTCATTACTCAAAATTACTCATTTAAATTCAGATTTCTACTTTAGTTCTTCATCTAGTTCTAGTTTTAGTTAAATTCAGAAGACATACAAGTTTAGTCCTTATGGATTCGACCTGGGTCTTACCGAGATTATTATTACATAGCGACCCTACACTTAAGGTTGTGAATAGGTTTTTAATGCCGTTGCAGGGGATTAACGGTTGCATTTTTCTGAGATTAACTAGTTTTAGAATTAGGTTAAGATTAGGGTTTGTTTACTTTCTATTTCTAGGATTAGAAACTTTCCTAATTTGTTTTTAGAAACTAGGTTGCTTTTTTTTTTTTTAAAAAAAAGAAACTAATTTGTTTTCCTTTTTCTTTTACAAGATCCCAATATAGAAACTTTTAATTTGGTAACTTCTTTCTAATTATCTCTCTTTCTATTTTTAGATTTCTATTTCCCTCTTTCCTTTTAGGTTTAGGTTAGATTCTGAAATTGAGGGCTAAGAGTGTTTCATGCCCAAGTAGGTCCATAACAACCCTCGACGTCTCTTAAGTGAAGGAGGATTGGTTGAGGGGTTATCTATCTATCACAGGATTAGACACCACTCGAGATCCATAAAGTTAACTGAAGTTATAGCTGCTAATCAACCGGCCAATCAACCTCAAAATCCACCTCAACCTAGGGTTAAGGAAATCGAGGATGAGAATGAGGTGCATTAAGCACCCCTGCCTTGTACTTTACGAGATTATTTACAACCGGCGGGGGTGAGCACATCCTCATGCATGATTTTTCCAGAAAATATGGGACATGTGGATATCAAGCCAAGAGTGATCCAACTCCTTCTAAAATTCAATGGATTTGAATCTGAAAATCTATATTTATACTTGGAAGAGTTTGATGAGATCATAGCCACTTTATATTTTCCTAATATGTCAGATGATACTGTTAGGCTAAAACTCTTTCCCTTTTCTTTGAAAGAGAAAGCTAAGATGTGGTTGCATTCGCTACGTCCTAGATCTATTAGTAGATGAACAATATGACAATGGAGTTCATAAAGAAAATTTTCCCACACCATATAACGAACATCCTCGGAAAGTCAATCATGAACTCCACCCAAAAGAAAGATGAAATATTCTTCCAATGTTAAGAGGAGTTTAAGGATCTTGTTAGTTCATGCCCACAATACGGTTTTGAAATGTGACACATTGCACACTTTGTCTATGATGGACTGGCATCCTCCATGAGCCAATTGGTCGAGACAATGTACAATGGGGAATTCATGAACAAAAATGTCGATGATGTGTGGGATTATTTGGATAGACTTGCTGAAAACACACAATCATGGGGACGTTTGCCTAAAATCGAGCACCACCTCTAGGTCCGCTCAATCAAGGGAGAGGGGTGGAATATACCTTCTGAAAGAGGATAATGATATCAATGCTAAAGTGGCTAATATCATAAGGAAATTTGAGGCCATGGAACTAAAGAAGGATAAGGTAAGGAAACTGTTTGTGGTATTTGTGCTTGCAACATTCACACAACTGAAATTTTCCCAACAATACCCGCTTTTCAAGAGGTACTGAATGAGCAATCTAATGCCATGAATAATTACCAAAGGCCTTTCAATGGACCCATCTCTAATACATACAATCCATGTTGGAGAAATCATCCAAATTTCAGTTGGAGGAATGGACAAACTGCTACTCCTTAAGGATTACCTAATCAAATTCCAAATTGACAGAAACCTTAAGAGGAACTGGTTCAAACTTCCACACAAACTCAGGAGCTTACCCAAGCATTATGAGAACTTACAAAATTTATGCAAAAGATAGATTCACGTGTTACGGTTATAGAGAAGGGGATGCTCCCTGCTCAACCTTTCCCCAATCCTAAACTGCAATACAAAATCCAAGCTTTTCAAATCAAATGGAGCAAGCTAAGTCTGTCACCACCATTGGGAGTGAGAAAATAATTAACAAATCTATTCTGGTAAGGGCTGAAAAGTCTAAGGATCTAGAAATCGATGAAACTGATAGACCTAGCACTGCTCCACAAGAATTAGAACCGAAACTTCAAGGTAAGCCGATTGCACCATTCCGCCAACGGTTGATTACACCAAAACTTCTCTCTAACTCTCTGGACATTCTAGAGGTGTTGAAACAAGTAAAGGTCAATATTCTTCTACTGGATGTCGTTAAACAAATAACCTCATATGCCAAATTTCTGAAAGATTTGTGTACGACTAAAAGAAGGCAAAGTATTCAAAAGAAAATATTTTTAACAGAAAAAGTAAGTGTCATCCTAAAGTAAGATGTGCCACAGAAATACAAAGATCCCGGTAGCCTAACCATTGCTTATGTAATTGGTAATTACCATATTGAGCACTCACATCTTAACTTAGGAGTGAGCATAAATCAGATCCCATACTCGGTCTGCGAACAACTGGGTCTAGGTGAATTAAAGCCCACCCGTACCACATTACAACTTGCTGATCGCTCAGTTCGTATATCGAGAGGGATAATTGAGGATGTGTTAGTCCAGGTTGAAAAATTCTACTACCCAATAGATTTTATCGTATTGGATACTCAACCCATCGTGGACATGAGCACTCAAATTCCTGTCATTCTTGGTCGCCCATTCCTTCCACATCAAATACAATCGTTAATTGTAGGAATTGAGTCATGAGTTCGTCTTTTGAAAATATGATATTAGAGCTAAATATCTTTTTCAATATAGGCAAATAGTTAGAGGATGATGACGATTCCTATGATATTAACCTGATTGACTCTTTCGTGGAAGATAAAACTCTTCTAACTTATCCTTTGACCCTCTAGAGACGTGCTTGGCCCACTCCCATGATTTAGAAGATGATATTATTAGGGAGATGGGAACCATGCTGGATATCATACTGGTACTTGAAGTTAACTGGTGGAGGCCACAATCTGAAGAATTACTCCAAACTGATGTAGTGCCTTTACCGTCTAACCTTAAGGCATCGAAGGTTGACCTAAAACCTTTACCCTTCGATTTGAAATATGTCTATTTAAGTCAGGATGAGACATACTTGGTGGTGATTTCTTCCCACCTTGAGCAAGAACAAGATAGTATGCTTATCTCTACTCTCATTGAGCACAAAGGAGCCCTTGGATGGTCGATTGCGGACCTCAAGGGAATTGGCCCTTTGATTTGTACTCACCGCATTTATCTAGAGGATAATGTGAAGACCTCCCGGCAACCACAATGTAGACTAAATCCAAATATGAAGGAAGTGGTTAAAGCTGAGGTTCTTAAGCTATTGGATGTGGGTATCATCTACCCTATATCCGATAATCAATGGGTGAGTCTAACTTAGGTGGTCCCTAAGAAATCTGTAATCATCATCGTAGCCAATAAAGATAACGAACTCGTGCCAACCAGAGTTACTGTTGGTTGGAGAATGTGCATTAACTATAGGAAATTGAATACCACGACAAGGAAGAACCACTTTCCTTTGCCCTTCATCAATCAAATTTTGGAAAGGCTAGCTAGTCATTCTTATTACTATTTCCTTGACAGATATTCACGCTACGATCAGGTCGAGATAGCCCTTAAAGATCAAGAAAAGATAAAATTCACATGCCCTTATGACACCTTTGCTTATCGAAGGATGCCATTCAAGCTATGTAATGCCCCCGCCACTTTTCAGTGATGCATGTTGAATATTTTTTCTAATATGGTGGACCAATACTTAGAGGTCTTCATGGACAATTTCTCGATCTTTAGTCCATCCTTCAGCGAATGTCTGAAAATCTGAAAAATGTGTTAAAGCGATGTGAGGAAAAGAACTTGTCATTGAATTGGGAGAAGTGTCATTTCATGGTTCGTAAGGAAATTGTCCTTGGACATATCATCTCGTCTAAAGGAATTGAGGTAAATAAGGCTAAGATTGATCTTATCTCTAGCTTACCTCTAACCAAGAACATATGAGACGTGCGATCCTTCTTAGGACACATCAGATTTTACAGAAGATTCATAACGGACTTTAGTCACCTCTCTCGTCCTTTATGTAATCTACTTCAAAAGAATGTACTATATGAGTGGACTGAGCAATGCCAGGAAGCTTTCACTAAGCTAAAGGGCATGTTAACCACCAAACCTATCATGCAGCCACCCAAATGGAGAATTTCTTTTAAAATTATGTGTGATACGTCTGACTATGCTCTTGGGGTGGTGTTAGGGCAAAGAAAAGAAAAGAAACCCTATGTTATACACTAGGTAAGTAAAACCTCAAATCCTTCCCTAGTGAATTATTCCACTACAGAGAAGGAACTCTTAGCCGCAGTATTCGCTTTGGATAAATTTAGGTCCTACTTGATCGGATCCAAGATCGTCATCTACACTGATCATGCGGTGCTCAAATATCTTCTTTCTAAGAATGATGTTAAGCCCTGCTTGATAAGATGGATCCTTCTACTTTAGGAATTTGATTTGAAAATAAAAAATAAAAGGGGAGTAGAGAATGTAGTGGCTGACCATCTTTCCCGCCTTGATCTTTCTGATTCCCTTGAGACAACACATATAAATGACATGTTCCCTGATAAAAAATTGTTTAAAGTCTCACACTCACCTTGGTTTGCTGATATTACTAATTATCTTGCCACAGGTTTCACACTGACACATTAGACTACATAAGATAAGAAGAAATTTTTCACTGAGGTACGCAAATTCTTCTAGGATGATCTATATTTGTTTAAATATTGCCCAGTTCAGATTCTAAGGAGATATGTGCCAGACAATGAACACCAAAGTGTCATCTCCTTCTGTCACACTCAGGTTTGTGGTGGTCACTTTTCTGCTAAAAAGACCACGGCCAAAATTCTGCGGTGCAAATTTTACTGGCCCACTATGTTTAAGGACACTCATGAGTTTTACAAAGTTTATGAGCATTGTCAGAAATTGGGAGCATTATCCCATCGAAATATGATGCCTTTGAACCTCTTTCTAATCATTGAAGCATTTGATTGCCGAGACATCGATTTCATGGGCTCATTCCCCCAATCTTTTGAAAATTTATACATTTTATAAGCCGTAGACTATGTTGCTAAATGGGTCGAAGCTATCCCATGCCGGAACAATGACCATTAAATGGTCATTAGATTCTCAAAAGAAAATATCATTTCCTAGTTCGGAATGCCTCGAGCCATCATTAGTGATAGAGGTTCACATTTCTATAATAGGCCATTTGTGAACTTAATGAAGAAATATGGCATTTCTCACAAGGTGAGCACTCCATACCACCCATAAACGAGTGAGCAAGCTGGGATTTCCAATAAAAGAATTAAACATATTTTGAAAAAGACGGTTAACCCTGATCGCAAGGATTAGTCAATCCGATTGACTGATGCTTTATGGGCTTACCGTACTACATTCAAGACCCCTATTGGAATGTCTCCCTTTAGACTTGTCTATGAGAAGGCTTGCCACTTACCTGTGGAGTTGGAACATAGAGCCTACTGGGCTATTAAAAATCTGAACTTTAATTTGGACAACGCTGGCTCGCTACGCAAACTTCAGTTTAATGAACTTAAAGAAATTTAGAACGATGCATATGAGAATTCAAGAATTTATAAGGACAGAATGAATGTGTTTCATGACCAACACATTCTTTGAAAATCATTTACACCTGGTCAAAAAGTCCTTTTGTATAATTCTTGGTTGCATCTTTTTCTGGGTAAACTCCAATCTCGTTGGACCAGCTCTTTCACTGTTACTAATATCTATCCTCATGGGGCTATTGAGATTTAAAATCCAAACAATGGCAATGCCTTCAAAGTGAATGGACATCGATTAAAACCATTTGTTGAGAAATTTGATTCAGAGGACATGTCCATACCTCTGATTGATCCTGTTTACCAGGATTGACCTCCTAGTCTAACGGAGGTATAGTTAGGTTTATTGCTTTCATATATGTTGTGTTTAAGATGGTTTTCTTACCATCTGTTTAAGTTTTTTTGTGCTAACCCATCTTCACACTGAGATCATTAGAAAAGCCTCCAAATTCCTTCTTTAGGTATTATCTTTCTATCACTTCCCTTTTTCTTTTCATTGCCTCTTTTGCATTACAGGCTTATTTCTTTTACATTGAGGATAATGTAGATTTTAGGTTGGGGAAGGTGGATTTGGTAAACTAATCAGTGTTTTCTTAGTTTTGAGCAAAAATTTTAACAATTTTCAATGTTTCAAGTTGAAATTTATTTGAGAAGCGATGAATTGGGTATTTAAGAATGCTTTGAGTATGATGATAAGGTAGAGATTGAATTTTGAATTGTTGGAGTTTGATCATCTAAATAATATATAAATTATAGTTCTTGTGCTCAATTGATTAAGAGGAAGTTTGAATGTCATGTTAATCTAAATCAATAGACACATTCAATTTATTTTCTGTGAATAATGCTAGAATTTCTTACTATTATTATGTGAATTATTGATAGATGGTGAGAATCAAGTCTGGAGAATTTTATCCACCTTAAAGGAAGAAAAGAACTAGTTAAAAAATAGGAGATTGACAAAAAGGTCATGTAAAGTGAAAAGACTAAAAAGACTGAATGAATATAAATGACCATCGATATAAAATCAAAATATGGAAAAAGAAGGAGAAGAGGATAAGTTCAGACTTTGTACTTGAGTTCAAATCAATCTTGAAGTGATGAGCATGGCTAGAAGGATGAAAAGATAGTATGTTTATGGGAAGTAAGTTGATTTTCACCGAGCACATTGAAGAACATAATATCTAGACTTATACTTTGATTCGATTGATAACGAATCTATTTGATAGATCGCTTATATGATTCCGCTTTAGGTTTTCAAAATCTCATTTTCTCACCTTAATTCTACTTATTCATAGTTAAGTGCACAAAATATTGTTTTCTTAAAGAGGTTTTGGACATTGAGCATTGAGGTTTATTTCACGCATACTTTGCTCGGGACTAGCAAAATGCTGGTCGGGGATTGTGTTAAGGGTCAAATATTGCATATTATCCCCCATTTATATCTTAGTTTTATGAAAATGATAATGCTTAATGTGAGATTTTATACATATTTGTGTTGCAAGGTGAATCTGAGAGCTTGGATTGAAAAGAATGTTAAAAGCATGGATTTAAAGCTCAAGAATCACCAAATCCAAGGATGAATCTTATGAGACCAAGAACAGAGAATTCATATGCCAAAGATATAAGGAAACCAAGTACAAAAGCTGAATAATGGACTCGAAAGACCTCATAACTCACAGTAGAAAAACAAACAAGTTTGGTACCATCGAATCTAAGTTCGGTACCATCGAAGTCAACTTCAGTGCCACCGAAATTGCACAAAAAGCTCAAGCGATGAAAGGAATTAATTCGGTGCCACCGAAATCAAACGACTGCTGAAAATAGACTTTCATCTTGATCCGGACTTGACGTCGTTACCACTGAAGCCAACTTCAGTGACACCGAAGCGTAAAGTTGCTGCATAAATTAAGGCAGTTTCAAGGTCGTTTTGTGGAATTTCCAAGTCAGTGCGTAAGATGGGGATTCACAACTATAAATAAGAGTCCCTAGGATGTTCCTATGCATCATCTAGGGTTTGAGGAGTGGAGCAAAAGCATGGAGAGCCGCCGCTAAGAGTCTTTCTTCTTCTTCCTTAGTTGTTTTTAGTTATTTTTATGCTTTCCTTAAGAGAATTTAGTTGAATCATGTCTATGGTTGGTTGAACCTCTTAGCTGGGGCTAAGAGGTGAAGCTTGTGGCATGATTTGGATGTTTACTTTAATTTGATTCATGTTTATGTTTGAAGTTCATTGAATTCTAGTTGATTCTAAGGAATATTTTTAGTTTTTAATGGTTTGCTGTGACACAAATTACAATAGATCTGTAATAGCTTTAAATATATTCTTTTTCTATTTGAGATTATGGATTTAGTAAATCCTGTTATTTGCCATCGTCCCATGGGCATGGTTGGGTGATGGAATCCCTTCCAATTCACCACAATTCTCCTTCATTGAGGCTAGATTAATGAGAGGTTCAGAGATTTGACTATCTCTACTTCCAACTAGATAAGATAGGACTCTGATTCTAGTTGGAATTCTTGAATTAAGTAATGTTGCATCTTAATTATTACAAGTGGATCCTTGGCACCCTAGTTCCCACTTTTAATTGATACTTTAGTCATTACTCAAAATTACTCATTTAAATTCAGATTTCTGCTTTAGTTCTTCATCTAGTTCTAGTTCTAGTTAAATTCAGAATACATACAAGTTTAGTCCCTATGGATTCGACTTCGGTCTTATCGAGATTATTACTACATCGCGACCCTACACTTGGGGTTGTGAACACTTATCTTCTTCCATCTTTACGTGTTCAAACTAAGATTTTAAGAGTTGAAGCCTTGATATTTTTACCATGTTCGTTCCTTCATGGGTTGTTTCCAATAACTACCATGATGCCTTAGATTTTGCACACATGATTATTTGATGAAATACTTCCTGTGAAACTCTGCAGCAAATTGCATTCATGGCTTAGCTTCACATATCCTCATCTCTTTATCATATTGGGTCCCTTTGGCCTTTGGTTTTGGTTTGGTGTTCGTTATGCCATCCTCAAGAACAATTTGTTCTATAGGTGTAATATATCTATTTTGAACAATCTCCCATACATCATCATCTAAGGCTTAGGGAAAATATATCATTCTGGCCTTCTAGTATGCATAGTTTGTAACATTAAAGATGGGTGGTCGTGAGACGGATGGTCCCTCTCCTTTGCACATAATCCTTTCTTCAATCAGGATCTTCCTCAGGTTATTACACCTTTTTCAGAGGAACATCGCTCTGATACTAATTGAAATTGCGGTTTATACCGCTGATACTGAAGAATGAATATGAGACAAGGTCCTAGAGGGGGGTGAATAGGACCTTTCAAATATTATGTCTATTTAAAAATCCTAATTGCCTAACTTAAACAATCATTCAGTTTAAAGCAAGTAAGACAATATAACTCTAAAGGCTTCCATGCCAATAGAGGGTCCAATCACAAAGGCTATTCAAGATATATAAATAAAGCAACTAGCCTAGAGTTGTGAGCTTGTATGTGGAATGTTCTTCCTATCAATCTTAAGCATTCATCTGATCATGCATAAACAATCAAGTATTCAAACTAAAATAATCATGGTAAATGTGCAAATGACCATTTCAAACATAAGCATATATAGTGGTTCAACTACTTCCCTACTCCACTCCCGACAACCGCACTCTCCTAGAATGTGTTGGATTTCACTATGAATGGTTCTAAATCAAATTCACCATTAACCTTTACAACCCTACACAAAGGACTCAACAATTTATTCTCTTCACACGAGCAAAGGTCCTACATTAAGAACCTACGTTTAGGCCCACCGACCAAGGTCCCACACTAGGCACCTTCGTTTAGACACATCGGCCAAGGTCCCACATTAGGAACCTACACGAGTTTGTTGATAAAAAACTCTTAGCCTCAATCCCACAGGAGGATAGAGATTAAACTTTGGACTCTTAAAAATGACACTTGTCGGAATGAATCCTCTCTTGTAGCTTGTCTTGGGTTACTTGATCTTCGCTCTTCCGTGCTTGAATCAGCTCCCCGATACTCCCCCGATTGCTATGTTGTAGTTTACATGTTGTTTCAGCTCCACGATAAAAAACTTTGCATATGATATTCCTATAAAGGTAACTAAGGTAATGGGAGTTTGTTGAATCTCTAACAAAGGTTATAAATGGATTTCCTAAGAGATTTAACTGATGGATGCACTAGAGTATGGTTGAGACTAAGGATATACTGATAGATTTGGTCTCAATACTCTAAGTGAAGGCATGAAATCATGTTCTTCATAAATAAGAGTTTTGAATGCTCATGAGTGATGAATCATAATGAAAAGAACATGAATCTCATGTGGATAGAGTCTAGGATAAGTGATTTGATCTTGGAACAACCAAGGGACTATAAAATACCTAAAGCCATACCTTTTACAAGGTTTTGGGTCCTATATTTATAGAGAAAAGGGCCCAATAGATCTATAACAGCTAGTTATCGGTGCTACCGAATGAACCTTCGGTAGTACTGAAACGTAGTCGATGGTACCAAATTATAGTTCGGTGGTATCGAAATAGATCCTGAAGTTTGCTGGATGATTTTTGTTACTTCCTGTGGTACTGAAATTTGTTCGTCGGTAGGAGTCAGTGGTACCGAATATTCTTCGAAAGCTGGTGGACTATAGGCCAAGACTAAAAGGATAGAAAGTATAAACTTGGAATTGACTTTGAATAGATGACCTAAGTAGATTTTTCTATTTAGGTTTGAATCATCTATAGACAAGATCCTGATCATAGAAGCCTCTTTGGAATCTAACTTTATAGGTCGAGCTTCTGCTCTAGTTGCGTCGTCGGTCTTCATTTGCAAAGGACTCATCTGACTACTTGACACAACTACCCATGTGATTGACAAACATGTGTGTAAATAAGTGCACTGACAGAAGATAAGTATTTTACTTTATTTCATTTTAGGTTATTCTGAGATAGCTTGTGAAAATCTTAGTGGGTTGATTTGTGATATCCCATGAAAATCGCAAGGAACTGTATAAGGTTGTTAAGGTGAACCTGTGAAACCTTAAGATAGTGAAAGCCAAAATTACGATAGTAATTTTGGGAATGGAGTAGGTGTGGTTTTTAAAGCAATGAACCACTATAACTCCTTGTGCCTCTGTCGTGAATGCTTATTTCCTTTTGGTGGTGAATGTTATTTATTTCATTATTTGTGGTAAATGTTGTATTTATTTTATTTTCTCTTCCTACTATCCTTGAGAGTGGGTAAATTTTTACTATGAAGACTATTTAGGAAAATTTTACCCAATCAAAAGGTGGCGGAACAGGAACGGCCATATGATAATGATAACCACAATAAATGCAATATTGTGAACAACCCTGTAACGTGGTAACCATGTATCTTCCATGTATTATCATGAGCCTTCCTCCTCTGACAAAGTAAGGACGAGGAACAATTATAAAGGAATAAGATTACAAGCATGAGATACTATTTTTCAAGAAAATATAACTTTTGAAGTCTTCTATCATCAGAGGGTATAATCACCAATTGCATGGCCCTAAAAAGAAATAATCGTCGGTCTTCTGGGAAAATAATCAGTGATAAGACGATAATCAACAATAGTAATAATGTCGCGAAATGATAATCATGGCCGAAGCATGACCTGAATATAATTATGGCCTGCCTAGCGAAATTATTCTTGCAATCTGCTGAGAATTTTTATTATTATTATGGCCTCGGGTGATATCGTTGATTATCTTTAAATTGATATTATCATCGATTATCTCCAAATTGATATTATCGCTGATTATCTCTGAATTGATATTATTGCTGATTACTTCCAAATTGATATTATCATCAATTATCTCCAAATTGATATTATCACCAAACTGATATTATTGCCAAATTGATATTATCGCCGATTATCGCCAAATTGATATTATCACCAATTATCATTAGTTGGGTATATTACCGATTCTCCTTATACTATATAAGGTAGTGGTGAGAGCCAACACTTAAAAAGTCCATGATGGCTCACCATGCATAAGACTTATGTTCGATAAGTGATTTATTATGCAAGGCAACAGTGAGAGCTAGTGACTAAAACCCCATGAAGGTTAATCATGTATAAGACATGTGCTATATCACCGATTCACTGAACATTATGCCGCCAGCAGTGAGCGTTAGTGGCTTAAAAAGCTCATGAAGACCAACCACATGCTTAAACCCATGTAGGCAGTGAAGAAAGCTAGTGGCTTCAAAGCCCATGAAGGCCAACCACGCGTGAGACCTATGTCACCTATATCACTCTTCAATAGCTTCATGAAGATGGGTGAGAAAAAATTTCTCCCTATAAATGGATACGGGTCATGCATGTGAAGAAAGAGAGGGTTATAGCGTGAGCTCTTTAGTTCATCCATAGTAAACCAACCATGCATAAGACCCCCCAGGTTCCTGGCTTGATTCCAGTAAAGACTCATGGGGAAGGGTTGACCTCTATATGAGCTTCCCCTTATTGATGGACTAGCAGCCTTTGATCTAGTACCCATACAAGTCGCCTTATGAGCCCTGCGAACTCTAGAGAGTTACTAAGGCCAACCTTGTACGTAAATCTTACCGAGTTCACCACTCTGGTAGCTTCAATGAACCCCTTTGATGGACCACGGTGTGTGGACTCCCCAAGCCATGGTGGTTTAGTGAACTCATGAGAGTTACAGTGTAGCATTCTATTTTCACGGCTGGAGTTTGTACTCATGCCCGAGAAAACTGGGTGTCAATAATGTATAAATTTGATGCTTTAAAAATCACACACACACACACACACATATATATATATATATATATATATATATATATTTCATTCACATCCAGATACATTCATGAAGGTACCATTTACGAGAATAAGATTAACTACATTGATTATTTCATCAGAGTAAAGGAATAATCAAATACCCTCTCAATGGCAGCTTATTACATTATCGAGTTCGCAGTGGAAATATAAAACTAAATCCTAGAACTATCTTCTTATTCTTTCAGTATAGTCTTCCATAGGGAGATTGTCCTATTTACGACCCCAAGTGTAGGGTCGTGATGCAGTAATAATCTCGGTGAGACTATGATTGAATCCATGGGGACTAATCTCGTGAGTAATTCTGAAATCAACTAGAAGTAGAACTAGAAGGAGATGTAAATCTAAATCTAGAAATAAAGGGACTAATTGTGATATATGGAATTAGAAACTTAAGAAATTAAAGGTGGGAACTAGGTTTTCCAAGGATCAACTTGTAGAGATCAGGGAGATCTATGATTGATTCAAGGACACAACTGGAATTAGAGTCCCATCTTTTCCAATTAGAAGATATCTCAGTAAAACTAAATTTGAACTTCCTTTGACCTAATTCTCAATGGATGAGAGGTATGAGAACTGGAAGTGATTCCGTCACAAAACCATGCCCAGGAGATAAGGGAAAAACATGATTTACCAATCCCATAATCAATCATAAGAGAATTGGGAAGATTAGGTAGGATTCCATCACCCAGCCATCCCCATGGGACGATGGTGAACAACAGGATTTCCTAATTTTACAATCTCAATACATGAAAAGAACATACTCAAAGCAATCATAGATCTATCGTAATTTGACTCAAAACAAACCATTAAAAACTAAAAGTATTTCTTAAATATCAAAGTAGAATCAAAGATAGTTCAACTTAAACATGAATCAAAGCAATAGAAAACATCCCATCATACTACAAGCTTCACCTCTTAGCCCTAGCTAAAAGGTTTAGCCAACCATAGATATGATTGAACTAAAATCTCTTAAGAAAAGTACAAAAATAACTAAGGAAAAGGAAGAAAAACTCTTAGCGATGGCTTTTCCATGCTTTTGCTCCACTCCTCAAACCTTATATAATGCCTAGGGATGTCCTGAGGACCCCTATTTATAGTTTTGTATCACCTCCTTTCGCACCGAGTTAGAAAATTTTGGAAACTGCTTCAAATTTACGCAGTCTGCACAATCTCTGCGTAACCCTCGACTAGTTAACGACATCCTTCGACCGGTCGAGGGTCACCTTCGACTGGTCGAGGACCACCCTTGAATGGTCAAAGATCGCATGGATTTAAAGGATTTTGTCACTAGAGTTCGAGTTGAGGAATCTTCGACTGGTCAAGCAGGATCCTTCGACTGGTCGAGGATGGGCTTGGACTAGTCGAAGGATGCCGATTTTTAGGGTTCCTTTTCTTCACTTCAAGTCTTCAATGCTCTTCATTCCTCACTTGGTTTTCTTAGATCTTTAGCATGTGAATTCTTCATTCTTGGTCTCTTAAAATCCATCCTTGGCTTTGGTGATTCTTTAGTGTTAAATCCATGCTTTTAGCATCCTTTTCAATCCAAGCTCTTAAATTCACCTTACAACACAAACATTATTAAAATAGAACATTAAGCATTATCATGTTCATAAAACTAAGTAATAAATGGGGTCCAGTATGCAATATTTGAACCTCGACACAATCCCCAACCAGCATTTTACTAGTCCCGAGCAAAGTATGCAAAAAATGACTTTAATGCGCAATGTTCAAACCTTTTTCATAAAAGAAACTTTTGTTTATTCAAGTATGAATGAGTAGACTCAATGATGAGAAAGTGAGATTTTGAAAACCTAGAACCAAATCACATAAGCAATCAATCAGATAAGTCCTTTATTCATTAAGTTAGAGTATAGTTCACATATCAAGTTTTTCAATGTGCTTAGTGAAAATACTAACTTTTCTTAATGTTAGCCATGCTCATCACTTCAAGATTAGTTGAAAACTCAAGTACTGATTCCGAACTTATCCCCTTTTCCTTCTTTTTCCAGTTTTTTATTTTATATCGACGGTTAGTTTTTATCCATTCTTCTTATTTTTACATTTTTTTCTAGATTTTTCATTATTTTCATTCTTTTTCATGACCTCTCTGTCGATCTCCTATTTTTTTTAACTAGTTCCTTTCTTCTTTTAAGGTGGATAAAATTTTCCAGATTCTGTTCTCAATATCTTTTAATGATCATCATACTAACAATTAGAAAATCTACTACTATTCACAGAAAACAATTTGAATGTCTTGTGATTTAGATTAACATAATATTCAAACTTTCTCTTAATCAATTGGGTGTATGGACTGTAAGTGATAGGCTACTTAGTTGATCAAACTCCAATAATTCAAAATTTGCTTCCTATCTTATCTTCATACTCAAAACAGTCTTAAATACACAACTTATCGCTTTCCAAACAGATAAACATTGAAAAAATTTCAAATATTTTTGTAATTTTTTGCTCAAAACTGAGAAAACACTGATTAATTTACCTAATCTCCCATCCCCAACTTAAAAATACATTATCCTTAATGTAAAAGAAATAAGCATGATTTACAAAAGCGACAACATAATTGAAGGAGAAGTTGTCACGGCCCAAATCCGGCACTCGACTTTCATACAACAAGTCTCGAGTTCAGCGCACCATAAGGAAGATTTTTGACTAATTTTTTTAATAAAAATACCTTTTTTTGTTAGCTTGTTAGTACACGCACTGTCAGTTCACACTTCATTGTTAGCCACCCTCACTAGGGAATCAATACCAAGACTTTAATGTTGAAACAAGGTATCTTTCACTCAGTCTACCACTTGAGCTATGGATCTGGGTGTTTTTAATAATAATACCTGCGCATGATGATTCGTAATCACAATACTAAGCAACAGTCTCCATAATAAATCCTGATGGTTATAAGTACAATGCTTTTCCAAAAGGTATATAACGTCAATATTGTCAAATCACAAAATAGATACAATGAATCGAGAAAGCTATGTCCTCTAAGTTACTCCTGCCCTAATCAAATGGGAAATAGGAAGCTTAGACAAAAAGCCTAATGAGTACACTCGTGTGTACGTGGTGTACAAGCATACAGTAACAATCAAATATCAGAGTACACAAGCTGTAGCATAATGACCAAGTAATGCTACATAAAGCCAAGAGGGCATGATGCAATGCAAGAGATGATATACAAAAGTATGTTGGGTGTATGCAGGCATGCAAATCCTCCTCTAAAATATAGTTATCATCACTGGGAATCTAAAACACCCTGTACTTTTCAGTACTTGGGTGTTACTGTGTAACCAAATTTGGTATAAATGCAAACTTAACTTAAGTAAACATTCACATGCATTCTAGCCCAAATCCGACCGTTAAAAGTAGTCTCAATCTATACATCAAGTTATTTATCCGTCGATTTCCAAGATGGATCATCATACCATTAAAGAGACCTATTTTCTTAGGATCCCAACTTCATTGATGGACAAATCAAACGCTCCATTGTCAACATCAAACCCAGAATCCCCAAATCCACCATTTATCAGGCCATGCCACTCAATGTTGGAATCCATTACTTGACCACTACAACCAAGCCATTCATTAACAACATCAGGTAGACCATACATTTACATTAGGACTCCTCAGATAAACTATAAATCAATCACAACGTTCCATTGATCGATCTAACGATCAATTTCTATAACTCGACCATCAGGTTGTAAAACTAACCATAAACTGATCGAGTAGTAGCCATGCCTGAGATTTGGACACATGACTTAACAAGACGTGATTCAAACCGTTGATGAATCTAATCAAAGGCCGATCCTACGTAAAATACTACTACTAGTGAAGATAAGTGCAGAAATAAATAAATAAGTAAATATTTATGTATACACATATAATAATAATGTTCAAAGATAAAATGAGTAATAGCATTATAATAATGCAAATAATATTTTATAGACTTTAATAGTAGTAAGGGTATTATCAACACAAGAAACAGATGGTCCTGAATGCACAGATGATTCCTAAGGGTCTTTTGACCGTTGATGTTCATATTTGGGATGACCCACTTACAATTAAAGTAATCCAAACCTTTTATTAAAGCCATATAGGGGGCTGGGTGAAGGAATAAATGTTATAAATCGGGGTTGTGGCCCACATAAATAAATTAGAGAAAAGTAGAAGAAATTATACAAAATAATTATAACAATAATAATAGTAATAATAAGGCTATTAAAAATATTATAATAATGATATTTTATACTATAAATGTGAATGGAGTCATATGACCCCAAATTTAGCCATTGATTTTTAGCTAAGTGGTTCCTAGGACCCTGTTAACTGCTAATATTCAGATTCAGAATTATCTGACCATTAGATTGACATAAATCCATCATTAGAACTAGAAATCAATTTGTATGGCCCACCTGAACTTTAGATCTACCTGATTTTTTGTCTAATGTCCTAAGGGGAACTATCCAGATTGAATGGATGGTGTGGATTGTGTCGTACAACCTCGTGAACCCAACCATCGATCCTGAGAGTGCACGGTATAAGGCCCGTATCTAAGACTGTACCGTTCCGTAGGTTCCCGCGATCTTCCTAGTCAAATTTCGACAACCTTCGACCCTTAATTGGGATTTACGCGTGACCCGGATTCACACATTGTCAACTCGAGTTGACTCAACCCGAGACTTGTACCCTAGCGACCGCGCCATCACCACGGTTCCAATGCCGTGACTCGTGCACCGATCCAATACCCTGGTCAGGAGATGTGGGTCCGCGTTCGGTGCAAGGAAAACGTCACGCGTGCAAATTTTGAGAGAATCTCTACGACTTGTCACATCAGTCCATCAATCAATCAATCCCATTAGGTCAAGTACATGTCAAGCACACATCACCTCTCACCCTTCCCCAAGCAACCCCTAAAGTCAAAAGTTTCTTACAAGCCCATACTCCCTTCTTACACAATCTACCCCAAAGTCAAAAAGGCTCTTACACACCTATCCCTCTCTCTCCCATCCATCACTCTATCACATCTCTCTCTCTCTCATTCTCAAACCACATTCCAAGTAACCCAAAGAAAAAAAATCCCACGTCCAAGCATTTTCCCAAACCTCCAAGAGAGCTTTGTGTGTGGCCCACTTCCTACTTTCTCATCTCTCATCTCAACCATCCAAACTCCATCTCCTCCGTTGGAATCGAAGCTAAGGAGAAAAGGAAGCCTAGGGAGCAAGAAGGAGATGGTGGGTGATCTTGGACCCATATTTTTCCCTTTTTATATGTATTTGTTTTGTGATTTAAGGGTCCATATTTATTGAGACCCACCTTGATGTATATTTTGCATCAAAGAGGGGCCCAGTGTGGCGGGGCCCCTCTATCACCTCCGACATCACCAATGCCTCTTTCTCTCGCTCTCTTTCTATGATTATGGTCCACCTAATATGTGTGTGTCATCCATGCCATCTACCGGTGGACCCCATCCATGTGGAACACACCATGATGTTTATGTGCCATCCTAATCGTCCATGGGGGGGGGGCACCTTGATGTGACTAGCAGTGGGGGTGGCTGCCAGTGAAGTGTGATCTGACATGGGCCCACCTAGCTCCATGGCTTAGGTGGTAGACCGAGTGAAAGATGCCTCGTTTCAACACTGGAGGTCTTGGTATTGATCCCTGTGGAGGTGGCTAACATGGAGTGTGTACTGACATGGGTGTGGACTGACGGTGGGGTCCGTGGGACCCACCCACGTCATCCATCCCTTTTGGTGGGCCACACCATACTGTATGTATTTTATCTAAACCATCCATCACCCTAGATGGTGGGGCCACATCCGTGTGGGCCCTCCTTGGTGCGTGTACACGCCCAGATCCATAGCTCAACTGGTAAACGGAGTGAAAGGTATCTCATTCAACGCTGAGGTCTTGGTACGACTCCCTAGTGGAGGTGGCTAATAGAGAAGTGTGATTGGATGGTGGGGTTTATGGGACCCACCCACATCATCCATCCACTCAGTTGGGCCACACCCTGTTGCATGTGTTGAATCCATGTCGTCCATCCGTATAAGATGACCCCACCATGATGCATGTATTGTGTCCACCGTCCAAGGATGGTGGGACCCACCTCACGTGTGGGCAACCCGTAAGGTATGTTGCTATCCAGGCCTTCCAAGGCCCGGACGTTAAGTATATAACATATATTATATTATATTATATATATGATATATTATATTATATAATATATATATTATATATCATATATGATATTATGGTGGGCCCTACGTGAGACCCACCTCTGTTTAGTTGCAAAAAAAAAGAAAAAAAAAGAAAAGAAAAAGTAAAAGCAAAAGCAGCTATGCTGCTGCACGTGCTGCTCTCTCTCTCTCTCTTTCTTTTTCTCTCTCTATGTTGGCAGCTAGTTCCGTGGGTCCCATCTATTTCACCCACACCGTCTATCTATGGGACCCACCATGGTGCATGTGTTGTATCCAAACCGTCCAACCATCGGTGAGATCATTTTAGGACATGGGGTAAATGAGTGAGATCCAAAGTTCAAGTAGACCCACCAATTACAATAAATAGTGGGGTACAGTGACATCCATTATTTAAAAACTTCTTAGGAGCCACTATGGTTCCCACTCAAGTTAATATTTGTTTGCACTTCATTTATCCCTATGTTAACTTTTAAATATGTTGGATCTCAAATATACATAAGGTTGGGCCCGATTTGATATAAATGAGGCCCATCGGTGTGGCCTATTTGATCTACATGAAGCCCGTCGATGTGGCCCATATAGTGTGGTCCATGTGATGTGGCCCGCTAACATAAGAGGCCATTGAGTTGTATTCGAGGCCTTGGTGCGAGGCCCACTTATTGTGTGCATTCGAGGCCTGATGTGATGTATGTTGGCCCGTATGATGAGGCCTATGTGATGTAAATGAGGCCTATCATGATTGTACATGAGGCCATGGTCCCACTATATGTTTAGCCATAGGTAAGCCACCCCCTGGGAGTAATGTTGGTTTGAGGTCCACATTGAAGGGCAATGATGGTTAGATGTCCTCATTGTGACCTTCCCTTAGGCCTTGTTAGGCCCATTCTCTTTATAGGTTAACCCCAAAATAAGTGGGCCCCATTCACTGCAGACGAATGACTTCATAACCACGGCTGTTGATTACCGATGCAGATTATTGGTGCCGATTGTCATGGCTGATTGCTGATTAGTGATCAAGGCCATTTATCATGACCAATTTGCCAATTTTGATTATCGATCGATTCCGATTGTCATGACCGATTTGTTGATTTCGATTGTCGTGGCCAATTCTGATTGACTTGACTGATTGCTGATTAGCGATTGAGGCTGTTTATCATGACCGATTGCCGATTCCAATTGACGTGACCGATTTACCGATTCCGATTATTGACCAATTCCAATTGTCCTAGTCGATGCTGATTAGCGATAGAGGCCGATTATCGTGATCGATTGTCAATTTTTGATTAGCATGACCGATTTGCCGATTCCGATTATCGATCGATTCCAATTGTTGTAACCGATTTGCCAATTTTGATTGTCGAGACTGAGTATCGAGGCCAATTCCAAGTGATGATTCTAATTGTTGAGGCTGATTCCGATTGTCGAGGCCCATTGTGATGTATTCGAGGCCCATGAGACGTGGCCCCATTGTGATATATTTCCGGCCCATATTGTGCGGCCCAACTTTATGTATATTAGGCCCGTGGGAGCGGCCCATTGCGATGTATATTAGACCGTGAGACGCGACCCACTTAATGTATATGTGGCCCATGAGTGAGGCCCATCATGATGTGTATTAAGGTCTTGAGTGAGGCCCTTGGTGTTATATATTTAGCCCTAGTGTGAGGCCATGAGTCCACTGTATGTTAGGCTCTATATGGGTCATTCCTTGGGGGGCAATGTTGGTTAAATATCCACATTGTCGAGGTTGATTGTCAATGCCGGTTATTGATACCGATTATGAGTATGTGACCTCATAGCATCACGATACATGCCCATACGCATCATCTGCATGTTTGTTATGAGATGTGGTTGACCATTGCATATGTTATTGGGTAGGTTGTTATGAGACTCCCTGATAAGCGGAGGTTATCTTATATGAACGCACGATATGCGCAGGATTGGTGCATGACTCATGCATCTTTCATTGTGTGTTGTGATTACTGTAAGCCCTAGCGATATCAGGGCCGTAGCCTCTACAGGCATATCGTGGATGGCCAGATGGGATACCAAAAATGTTTGGTTCGAGCATCCGGCTGCCAGAGATGGCCCTGGGTGAAAATTCCTAAAAACCTCTTGGTACTAGAGGATGCCTCAACATCGAGACCGAGTGGATGTACATGAGCGCCCGAGTGCCGAATACCAGGAGGTCGCGTCTCCCACTATGTCGTGGTCGGTTGGGAGGGGGTGTGGCCTTACCCACTCGAGGGTATACGTACAACTAGGCTGAGTTTGACCAGCTCGAGGAATGGGTCCGCTATCGACGAGCCGGGTAGGTATTGGCAGATTACAGGCCAGGCAGATAGTGAGGTCTCTTCTACTTACCCAGTTGTGCGCTTGATGGGGCGGCTAGTGGCGTAGAGTGTACTAGACCCCGGTGATGATCCCAGAAAGGAACCATACTGATATGTGGACTTATTGAGTAGGAGTTGCATACTCATGCATTCGTTTCATTCACTATCCACTCGGACTGGTGGTGCGCAACTAATTGTTGTGTACTTTCGCATAACCAGGATTTTGGTTGGACGTGCGACTAACCTGAGATCAGGAGTTCACCACATTGAGTCTGACTATCTAAATTTATGCATGGGACTGGTTTGGATAGAAGTCCCTTGTGATGAACCCCATAACTTGCGATACTACGTACTATCATCCCGACTTCACTCCAGCTTGGTCATTTCATTCGCACCGCATATTACATTGCATCTATAGTACTTAGTATTTTGGGTTGCCATGTTTCTGCATTAATATGGCCATTAGTACTCATGCCTTGTATCGCATAGCCTTGGTATAGCTGATGACACTCATAGACTTATCAGTATATTTTCACTTATTTCGATATTGTATGATTTATGACATTGTATCCTTGGCATCTAATATTTGGCTCACTTTGACTCATCATTTGCATAACTGATTTGCATTGTGTACCCTGATATTGTATGACTCATGGACTTGTTAGTACTTCCGCTTACTCTTATATTGCTTGCTTAGCACTTACCTTGTGCTCACACTTTCACCACTCACTAAGCTTTCTATAAGCTTATGCATGGTAGATGCGTGCAGGTGGCGTCAGGTTGCAATAGCATTGGGCTTGGAGTGTGCATCGGACTTATGGAGCTTTAATTTTTGGCATATGTATTTCCCTTTCAGCACTGTATTCAACTGTTTATATTAGTGGATATGTAAGGATGATGTTGCCTTTGTGACTTGGGTATAGTTGTGGTTATGTTTATTATGAGTTAAATGTACATTGGAAAAATCCTCCTTATAGGATCCTAGGATCGGAATCTGGCATATGGACACTGGGAGCCGAGAATGGGGTACTACGGAGGCTATCGGCACCGGATTCGGCGATCGAAAATTTTGTGAGCCCGATTTTTGAGTTTGGGGCATGACAGAAGTTGGTATCAGAGCAAAATTGGGAATACCTGAGGGTACCATCACATATCTACTGATAGCTACACTACACTGTGTGATTGTTGAGAACTTAGATTGGTTAGACCCCCGAGTTTGAATAACTTAGAAACTTCCTAATATAGATCCCTATCATGTGTGCATTCGTGAGTGCCCAAGGATGATAGGCCCTTGTTCTTTCTTGTAGGACATGGCACCTAAGAGAGTGACCCGAGCGACTTCCGTTTCCTCACCTAATATTCCTGTTCTCCCACCTGAGACTTCTACACCCCCATCCGAGTCTAGCACAACACTGATTGTGTCCATAAGTGTGGACTTGTTAAAGCAGATGTTGTAAGCAATGACCGCCATTCTTCAGGGAGGAGACCGAAAGAGGAAGGCCCCCTCCGGTAGCTCCCAGCTGCAGCGATGTCGATGACCACAGAGGCATAGGAACCGTCCGTCCTTTCGAGCATTTACACCACCTAAACGTCAGTCCTCAAGTGTATGCTTCAGATGTGATGAGGCTGGGCACCGCTTCTGGGAGTGCCCCCACCCTCGGTAGCCCCTGCCACCCAGATCGTTCTCTGGTACTTGCTTTGGGTGCGGTGGGATAGGGCATCGTAGGAGCGAGTGTCCCCGTCCTCAGTAGGAGTAGCAGCGACGACAGTATCTCCTGACGGGACCCCATCAGTGGCAACAGTAGCAGCAAGATCCTCAGACATCAGGAGGAGTCGTCAACGATTCGTGTGACTTGGCCCCTACACTGTCTTCCTAGATTGTTCATGTGACTTGGCCCCTACACCGTCTTGGGAGTTAGAGCTTGAGATTTGTGGGCGTTATCCCCATCTCTTAAATGTTTGATTATGATGGTATGTTGTGTTCTGATTATATATATATAGTGGTATGGTTTCCCTCCCTTGGTAAGCTCTGTATTGGTTATGTTGTGGTTTAAATTTTGAGGACGAAATTTTATTAGGTGGGGAGAGTTATAAGGCCCGTATCCTAGACCGTACCATTCCGTAGGTTCCCGCAATCTTCCCGATCGAATTTCACCAACCTTCTACCCTTAACAGGCATTTGCACATGACCCTGATTCACACTCCGTTAACCCGAGTGACTCAACCCGAGACTTGTACCCCAGCGACCGCGTCGTTGCCGCGGTTCCAATGCCGCGACTCGCGCACCGATCCGATACCCTGGTCAGGAGATGTGGGTCTGCGTTCGGTATAAGGAAAATGTTGCACGTGTAAATTCTGTGAGAATCTCTACGACTTATCACATCAGTCTATCAATCAATCAATCCCATATGTCAAGTACACATCACCTCTCACCCTTCCCCAAGCAACCCCTAAAGTCAAAAGTTTCTTACAAGCCCATACTCCCTTCTTACACAATCTACCCCAAAGTCAAAAAGGCTCTTACACACCCATCCCTCTCTCTCCCATCCATCACTCTATCACATCTCTCTCTCTCTCATTCCCAAACCACATTCCGAGCAACCCAAAGAAAAAAAATTCCCACATCCAAGCATTTTCCCAAACCTCCAAGAGAGCTTTGTATGTGGCCCACTTCCTATCCTCTCATCTCTCATCTCAACCATCCAAACTCCATCTCCTCTGTTGGAATCGAAGCTAAGGACAAAGGAAGCCTAGGGAGAAAGAAGGAGATAGTGGGTGATCTTGGGCCCACATTTTCCCCTTTTTATATGTATTTGTTTTGTGATTTAAGGGTCCATATCTATTGGGACCCACCTTGATGTATATTTTGTATCAAAGAAGGGCCCATAGTAGCTGGGCCCCTCAAACACCTCTGGCATCGCCGATGCCTCTTTCTCTCTCTCTCTCTCTTTCAATGATTATGGCCCACCTAATGTGTGTGTAATCATCCATGCCACCTACCGGTGGACCCCATCCATATGGAACACACCATGATGTTTATGTGCTATCCTAACCATCCATGGGGGGGCTCACCTTGATGTGGATAGCAGTGGGGGTGGCTGCTAGTGAAGTGTGATCTGACGTCGGCCCACCCAGCTCCATGGCTCAGGTGGCAGACCAAGTGAAAGATGCCTCATTTCAACACTGGAGGTCTTAGTATCGATCCCTGTGGAGGTGGCTAGCATGGAGTGTGTACTGACATGGGTGTGAATTGATGGTGAGGTCCATGGGACCCACCCACGTCATCCATCCCTTTTGGTTGGCCACATGATACTATATGTGTTTTATCCAAACCATCCATCACCCCTGGACAGTGGGGCCATGTCCGTGTGGGCCCTCCTTGGTGCGTGTACTTGCCCAGATCCATAGCTGAACTGGCAGATGGAGTGAAAGATACCTCATTCAACGCTGAGGTCTTATTACGGCTCCTTAGTGAAGGTGGCTAATAGAGAAGTGTGATTGGATGGTGGGGTCCATGGGACCCACCCACACCATCCATCCACTCAGTTGGGCCACAGCCTGTCGCATGTGTTGAATCCATGCCGTCCATTCATATAAGATGACCCCACCATGATGCATGTATTGTGTCCACCGTCCAAGGACGGTGGGACCCACCTCACGTGTGGGCAACCCATAAGGTATGTTGTTATCCAGGCCTTCCAAGGCTTGGACGTTAAGTATATAGCATATATTATATTATATTATATATATTATATATTATATTATATTATATATATGATATATTATATTATATAATATATATATATTATATATCATATATGATATTGTGGTGGGCCCTACGTTGGACCCACCTCTGTTTAGTTGCAAAAAAAAAGAAAAAAAAAGAAAAGAAAAAGTAAAAGAAAAAGCAGCTATGCTGCTCCACATGTTGCTCTCTCTCTCTCTTTCTTTTTCTCTCTCTATGTAGGCAGCTAGTTCTGTGGGTCCCATTTGTTTCACCCACACCGTCTATCTATGGGACCCACCATGGTGCATGTGTTGTATCCAAACCGTCCAACCATCGGTGAGATCATTTTAGGACATGGGTTAAGTAAGTGAGATCCAAAGTTCAAGTAGACCCCACCAATTGCAATAAATAGTGGGATACAGTGACATCCACTGTTTAAAAACTTCTTAGGAGCCACGGTGGTTCCCACTCAAGTTAATATTTATTTTTCACTTCATTTATCCCTATGTTAACTTATGAATATGTTGGATCTCAAATATACATAAGGTTGGACCCGATTTGATATAAATGAGGCCCATCGGTGCGGCCTATTTGATATACATGAAGCCCGTCGATGTGACCCATATAGTGTGGTCCATGTGATGTGGCCCGCTTAACATAAGAGGCCCATTGAGATGTATTCGAGGCCCTGGTGCGAGGCCCACCTGTTGTGTGTATTCGAGGCCCAATGTGATGTATGTTGGCCCGTATGACGAGGCCTATGTGACGTAAATGAGGCCGATCAGGATTGTACGTAAGGCCATGGGCCCACTATATGTTTAGCCATAGTAAGCCACCCCTTGGGAGCAATGTTGGTTTGATGTCCACATTGATGGGCAATGATGGTTAGACGTCCTCATTGTGATCTTCCCTTAGGCCTTGTTAGGCCCATTCTCTTTATGGGTTAACCCCAAAATAAGTGGGCCCCATTCACTGTAGACGAATGACTTCATAACCACGACCGACGCTGATTATCGACCCTGATTATCAGTGCTGATTACCGATGCTGATTATTGGGGCTGATTGTCATGGCTGATTGCTGATTAGGGATCGAGGCCATTTATCGTGACCGATTTACCAATTATGATTATCGATTGATTCCGATTGTCATGACTGATTTGTCGATTTCGATTATTGTGACCAATTTCGATTGACTTGACCGATTGCCGATTAGTGATTGAGGCTGTTTATCATGAACGATGACTGATTCTGATTGATGTGACTAATTTACCGATTCCGATTATTGACCGATTCTAATTGTCGTGGCCGATTATCGATTAACGATTGAGGCCGATTATCGTGACCGATTGTCGATTTCTGATTGACATGACCGATTTGTCGATTTCGATTATCGATCGATTCCGATTGTCGTGACCGATTTGCCGATTTTGATTGTCGAGGCTGATTACGAGTGAAGATTCCAATTGTTGAGGCTGATTTCGATTGTTGAGGCCCATTATGATGTATTAGAGGCCCATGGGACGTGGCCGCATTCTGATATATTTTCGGCCCATATGGTGCGGCCTGACTTGATGTATATTAGGCCCGTGGGAGCGGCCCATTGCAATGTATATTAGACCGTGAGATGCGACCCACTTGATGTATATGTGGCCCATGAGTGAGGCCCATTGCGATGTGTATTAAGCTCTTGAGTGAGGCCCATGGTGTTGTATATTTGGCCCTGGTGTGAGGCCATGAGTCCACTATATATTAGGCTCTGTATGGGCCATTCCTTGGGGGTAATGTTGGTTAAATGTCCACATTGTCGAGGTTGATTGTCGATGCCAGTTATTTATGTCGATTATGAGTATGTGACCGCATAGCATCATGATACATGCCCATATGCATCATTTGCATGTTTGTTATGAGATGTGGTTGACCATTGCATATGTTATTGGGCAGGTTGTTATGAGACTCCCTGATAGGCGGAGGTTATCTCACATGAACGCACGATATGCACTAAATTGGTGTATGACTGGATTGCAAGACTCATGCATCTTTTATTATGTGTTGTGATTACTATATGCCCTAGCGACATTAGGGCCGTAGCCTTCACAGGCATATCATGGATGACCAGATGGGACACCAGAAATGTTTAGTTCGAGCATCCGGCTGCCATAGATGGCCCTGAGTGAAAATCCTTAAAACCCTCTTGGTACCAGAGGACGCCCCAACGTCGAGACCGAGTGGATGTACATGAGCGCCCGAGTGATGAATACCAAGAGGCCACGTCTCCTACTGTGTCGTGATCGGTTGGGAGGGGGTGTGGCCTTACCCGCCCGAGGGTGTACGCATAGCTAGGTTGAGTTTGACCAGCTCAAGGAATAGGTCCGCTATCGACGAGCCGGGTAGGTATTAGCAGACTACTGGCCAGGCGGATAGTGAGGTCTCTTCCACTTACCCAGTTGTGCACTTGGTGGGGCGGTAGGTGGCGTGGAGTGTACTAGACCGCGGTGATGATCCCAGAAAGGAACTGTACTGATATGTGGACTTATTGAGTAGGAGTTGCATACTCATGCATTCATTTCATTCACTATCTACTAGGGCTGGTGGTGCGCAACTAATTGTTGTGTACCTTCACATGGCTAAGATTTGGGTTGGGTGCGCGACTAACCCGAGATTAGGAGTTTACTACATTGAGTTTGACTATCCAAATTTTGGTATGAGACTGGTTTGGATAGAAGTCCCTTGTAATGAACCCCATAACCTGCGATACTACGTACTATAATCCCGACTTCACTCCAGCTTGGTCATTTCATTCGCACCGCATATTACATTGCATCTATAGTACTTAACATTTTGGGTTGCCATGTTTCTGCATTGATATAGCCATGAGTACTCATGCCTTGCATTGTATAGCCTTGGTACGACTGATGGCAATCATAAACTTATCAGTATATTTTTTCTTATTTCGATATTATATGATTAATGACATTGTATCCTCGACATCTAATATTTGGCTCACTTTGACTCATCATTTGTATAACTGATTTGCATTGTGTACCCTGATATTGTATGACTCATGGACTTGTCAGTACTTTCGCTTACTCTGATATTGCTTACTTGGCACTTACCTTGTGCTCACACTTTCACCACTCACTAAGCTTTTTATAAGCTTATGTATGATAGATGCGTGCAGGTGGCGTCAGGTCGCAATAGCATTGACCTTGGAGCGTGCAGCGGACTTATGGAGCTTTGATTTTTGGCATATGTATTTCCCTTTCAGCACTGTATTCAACTGTTTATATTAGTAGATATGTGATGATGATGTTGCCTTTGTGACTTAGGTAAACTAGTGGTTATGCTTATTATGAGTTAAATGTACATTGGAAAAATCCTCCTTGTAGGATCCCAGGATCGGAGTCTGGCGTATGGACGCTGGGAGCCGAGATGGGGTACTACGGAGGCTGTCGGCACCGGATTCGGTGATCGAAAATTTTGTGAGCCCGGTTTCTGAGTTTGGGGCGTGAGACATGGTGCGTAGTGCACCCGCTGTGCACCAGACCTGTCAGGCCAATCAAACATGGCTGACCCAACAACTTCCGTTAATTAATGAGGATTCCCTCCCTTTTTCATGTTTTGGCTAGCGACGAACAAGGGATGTTCGTTTTCTTTGATCGTGGCCCACCATCATGGCCTAGAAGTATGATCTGAACCATCTGCCTAGTAGAGTGCCCATGTTCAACTAAAACCCAACACTTTCATGCATCGAAACCTATGAGTATGTGCCCAATTTGTGGCTGAGCTAAGCTGGCGCGCAGGAAAACTTGTGTTTCCAGCTCGCTCAGAACCAACCATTTTTTATCAATGCAGGCCACCTTGAGCTGATCCAAACCGTTCAGATTGTAGGCCTCTCAAATCCATCTAGGATGGTGGACCCCACATAAATGCATGCATACATGTGTGTGCTAAAATCCGGCCCAAAAACACCCTCACATGAGTGACCCATTCTAAAAATGGAAACTATCTCACAACTTCCTCCAGCCAACTATCACCATTCATGTGAGGATCATTCCTCCAATCACATACCTCGGTTTCAGATGAACTGAAACCATCCTCGCACTGTTCACATGAGGTAGGGTTTTTTGCTAGAATACCGACTTCAAGACTATAGTTTTGCATAGCAATTTCTTGAGACCAGACAGTGGGATCCAATCTTGGCCACTCGTTGTCCATTTAAGGGTCATGAGAGAGTTAGGTTATGCATAAAAGACATAAGGATTGAGCAGCAGGGTCTCCTCCTCCATTTACAGTGGCTGCGTTAAAAAATGTGTCGTTTTCTTCCTCCTTCAACCCCACCAACCAAACGGCGTCCGAGCACCATTCCATCTATCCTCCAAGCTCCCTAGAGACCATCAGGGCTGTTCTGAAGAAAGAAAATAGAGAAGGAAGCCCTCATGGAGAAAATGCCATTAACGGCTATCTCCTTCCTCCCTGTTCAAGCTGCACCGAAACATCTCGGGTTGGCGTGAGATATGGCCGAGCGAAGGTCCTGCTGACCTTAGTTGAGAGAAAGGAAAGAGAGATAGAGAGGAAGAAAAGAGAGAAGATAGAGAGAGAAAGTCGAGTGCATGACTTGAACTAGAGCTGCACTAGTGCGACTTAAGCGAGTTGTGGACCGAATTGGGTCTGTTCTGGTGGGTTTTGGGCCATGTCTAGGTCGATTCCAGATGCTTCTAGACTGTCATGACGTAAAGAAGAAGAAGAAGAAAGAAGGAAACTATAGAGAGGATTGCTGGTCGAGGCCTCTCACAGCTCCACACCTATCGAGTCCGTACGGGGTTCTGACTCACTGGTGAGTCATGAAATCGAAGTGTCTGGTCCAGATTGAGTCGGGCCTTGCTGGAGCTCCAACAAAAAGGAGAAAAGAAGAAAGGGAGAAGAGGGAGAAAAAGAGAAAGAGCGAGAGAGAGAGAGAGAGGGAGAAGACTGAGTCAACTCGGCTGGAACCGAGTCCAGCCGGGTCGAGTCGGGTTTGGGCTTAGTCTAAACGTTGCTAGATTTCCAGCATGTGGAAAATGAATAGAAGGAAAAGAAAAGAAAGAAGGGAAGAAGTAGGAGAGAGAGAGAGAGAGAGAGAGAGAGAGAGAGAGAGAGAGCCTTTGAGTGAGTCGACTCAGGGCCAAGTTGACTCGGCTGAGTCGTTGGTTAAAGTTGTGGGTCATTTTGGTCCAACAACCTTGATGGATAGGGTAGGGGGAAAGAGAGAAAAAAGAATAGATGAAGGAGAGGAAGAAGAAGAGGGTGAAGGAGAGAAGAAATGTGGCAGCTGAGTCAACTTGGTTCAGAACCGAGTCAAACCGCTGGCTCATTGGTTGGGCCGCATCCAACTCCCTTCAGGTATAAACTCTCTAACCTCTTGTGTTGAAATTTTAGTTTGATTATTTAATTAGATATTGCACCTATGAAGCTTGTCTTTTTCAAAACCCTAACCTTAGGTTAAATTGTAGGTTGAAGCTCATTAGATAACATAATTAAGATCCTAATGTCGATC
The DNA here is from genome assembly GCF_029962835.1 of Magnolia sinica. Taxonomy (NCBI): domain Eukaryota; kingdom Viridiplantae; phylum Streptophyta; class Magnoliopsida; order Magnoliales; family Magnoliaceae; genus Magnolia; species Magnolia sinica. The sequence continues at coordinate 44,406,886 of NC_080587.1, read as the reverse complement.
CTAACCGTAGGTAGGTTGTAAAACATTGATCTAACCATACAACTTACAATTCATGGTAGGGTCTGACCCTAAGGGCGTACACACCTCCTAGCAATGACGAAGCAGTTCAAAACATAAGGTGATGACTTTTCCCCTTGAGCTTTCCATTTCCAAATTAGTTAAAGTAATAGTCTTTATTAGAATCACAATTGTTATGTCATAGCATGCAATCTCTTACACTAGTTATGAATTCTTAAGACATGATTTCTATTTGATTTATAGTTGATAGTTGTGAACGATGATTGCATACGATAGTTACATGATAACTCTCATTTTAATCGATAGTTCACATCATGACCTATTGTGATAATTATGCTTAGCATATGTCTGCCATGCTATAACTATATACTTTCACATGAATTATTGTAAGTCACTTATGGATCTATATTCACTACACTTACTAGCGGGTAATCCCTCTTGTGTGTGTGAACCCATACTTAGGATGTAACAAGATAGAGTGTGGTAAGAAATGGACCCTTGATTTGGAGGTTATATGGGGCATGAAACACTAATGTGGGATTTACCATCCATAGGTCATACGGCTTGAGTGGCTTAGAAATGACCTCTTTAACCGCTCTGATTTAACCTTAGCTGACCCCTTTGTCATCTCAATTTAATGTTTTGATCACCCTTTTACCGCTGCGATTTAACATCTGTCCTGTCTTGTGTGGCTTCAACGGCTTATAACCATGCGATGGTAATCCTTACTTATTGAATTTGATTGGTCATTGGTCGATGGGCATCCATTAAACATCCTAAGATTGGGAAATCTCATAAGCCGGGGATGGTGGTCATGGGACAATGTCCGAGCTGTCGGCCTACGCTAGGTGACGAGCCCCCATAGTGACCATTAATTTACTTAAATTGGCTGGTTGTAATTAGAATAATAATGGTTTGGCTAATCATGCATTCATAGCATACTGGCGATGATGGGTGGCTAATTCTGGATGCTGTAACCTGCGCCCTTAGGTTTAGTGGGGTATCATTTTGCTAGCTCCCAGACCATCGACTATCGACCTACTTACGTAATGTACGATCACTTAGTCACTATGTTGTATGTGATATGTTATGCTAGTGATCAGTCTTATGCATGAGTGACGATCCCAAGTCTGACTAGATAAGCATCCCCAGGTCAATGTGCATTCATGCATCTATACATTTAAACAAGACTGCATCATGTACTGTTTTAATTTCCTTGTTGTTTTTAACTATGCGTAGCTAAGGTGGTGGTGTGTAATCTTGAGGGGAATTCACATTGAGTTGGCCACTCATCCATTAAATATATAACCATATAGGTAGCACAGGTGGCGTAAATGATATGCATGTTCAGACTTAATAAAAAGCAGGGTATTATTATCAAGGATGTATGGTTATATTTGTTAGGAGAAGTTGTGCGATCTTGCGGCTCAAGTTATATATATTTTATTATTTCTCTTATGTAAATTTTGTATTTTTTATTATAAGAGACATTGGTTTGTATAAGTCATTATGGGCAGTCACTCATATATTCTGAAGGTAAATACAAAATTTTCTTTATGTTTGATTTGTCCATCTTTCGCTAAATTGCTAACTCTGGAAAACAGAAGAAAAAAAATACCTGAATTTGATGATCTTTAAAGGTTAACACATGGGTTTTTAGAGAACGAGTCATGTACTGGGGTTTCGAAAACCTAAGGCGTTACAGAATCACCGAGGCCTGGTATCGAGATCAAATACGAAACTTGTTGAATAGATGCTCGCATACCCGCCTTGTCAGTGGGGGGCCTATAGCCATGCCAATACCCACCCAGCACGCCGGTAGCGGATTTCGAGGGCCAGTCAAACCCAACCACATTCGCTCTAACTCTTCAGCTAGGTGTGGCCGAACCTCTTCTCACCCGACCGAGTTAACGAGAGTCTGGCCTACTATGGTCCTTGGCACCAAGTGTGTAATGCCCTGAAATTCGGGGGTCGAGCATAACTCAGCTCCCGAGTTCCAAAACATCACTTATGCAACATATTTAATGATGGATGTATGTTGTCTGTATTAGTGCATAAAACATGGAATAGATTAAGTCAAAGTGCAGATATAATTTAGGGATAAGTGAAGAAAGCAAGCGGAAGACTTAAAGAAGTATATGTGTGTACATGTGCGAATCCCTGAAATACATACACATACCAGGTCGTAATGTAAGTGTTGCTATCAAAATTACAAGTATCAAATTACATCATTTAGTTCCCAAAAGAAATCCCAGCATCCCACGCATCAGAACAAGGCTCACTAGAACCCGTCTGAAAACTGCATAAAAGAGAAAGTAGCCTCATCATCATCCATCTTCCGATCTGCCTTAGAAGTCGCATCAACATCTGTAACATCAGCATCTAAGACAGAGTCTGGTGGGTGTTTAACACCGCCCCAGAACGTGGGAGTGAGTGATCAACTCAGTGGAACAATAAAGCATAGGTTAACATGTTATCAGTTCAATCAAGCAGTAATGATAAAGCAGAACAATTAAACATGTCCTAAGTACTCTTGTTAATGCAAGGATGTATGCAGAATGATGCGTGCCCTCACGCGTACACCCTCAGGGTCTTCATCTTACGTTACGCATGACATCGCCTCAAAGTGCGTCACGTCTACAAAGCACATATAAATGCCGTGCATGAACGTAATTACCAAGTTGTTATTAGTCCTTTTCATACAGCAGGATTGGGAAGCTAAGGTACCTTCCTCATATCACCATCCAAACAGTGATCCATTCTAAGGTCGTCAGTCCTAGACATCTCATACGATCATATGGTCTGAGGTCGTTGCAAAGGGCTCGTCACCAATCAATGCACGCCTATCATACCATCATTACTACACTAAGGCTCGTCACCTCAATGCGGTATGCAGGTATGCTCGAGGTCATTACAAAGGGCTCGTCACAAATCAATGTAGGCCGATAGCATGAATATAGTGTCCCATACCACCATAATTGGTTCACGAGTTTGGTTGCTCACTAGTCACTATGGGGAGGCTCATCACCTCAGCGTAGGCCGATAACTCGACCACGGTGTCCTATACCACCATGTCCGGCTCATGAGTCTTAGTGGGTCAAGGTACCATGGTTAATAGGATTTCATTGGTAAGTTTGGTACCCTAGATTTATACAGTAGCGTCCATACATGGTGAACATATATCGGACAATCGGGTTACTTGACGAACTCGACTAGCACGAGTGCATGTTGGGTTGAACGATATAGAGTGCACAAACACTCCGCGTGGCCAAACCACTGCCGACAACTCTAATAAGGCTCAGGTTCGTCTAATCACGTCCTTCGTGGCGAAAGCAACCTCAGCCACGAACTTAAGGCCGATTACCGATTTCCTGGACTATTCATAGTCCCAAACACATTACACTATAACAGATATTCATATTGAATGTAGAACAGTAATGGAACAACAACTTCAACCATGTAGCATATGAGTACTTGAAGAATATCAACTTAACATGAATGTAAGCATAAGTAATGCTTGAATTTAAACAACAAGGAATGTAACTTGCATGAAGGAAATCATACACACTAGTGGGAGAGTTGAGAATCGCTTCTCAACGCCCAAACTAGGTTGATATATCACACTTTAGATCATTCAGACATTTCTACAAACACTTAGAATACATAATACAACATGCATGACGTATGTTGAAATACACACATTTGGACAATTCCTTTTGCCAAGGAGTTATCACACATACATCTAGCATACATACACGTCAAATAATCATGGCAATCACATGTTCATATTTTATACGCATACGGTACTTTATACATACACATAGAATACACAAATCTCAATACAATGCATATCAAGAACGCAAATTAAACATAACATTTAGCACGTGAAATCTCATCCATAGCAAGAATAAACCATTCACTGGCATTGAAAGCCTTGAAAACCATAAGCTATACGATTAAAGTCCGCACCTTAATCCAGAAAAGAACACCGAACTGATTTCAGACGATTTGTCTTCGTCAACGGCGACAAGATAACCTAAAACAAGAATAGGAATGAGCTACAACAACACAAAGACTATTCCTAGCTCTAACACAGATTAGGGTTAGGTTAACTTACCCAAAGATGAACTCAGAATCGTCGGAATAACGATTCAAAAATGAAGGTTCAAGGATGAAGAAGAACAGGAAAGAATCTAAGATGATTCACCAACTTCTCTCTCACTTTCTCTCTCTTTTCCACTCTCTTCCTTAGTTAGGGTTAGAAAATTCGTATGGAAAAGAGAGCTAGGGTTTTAAGGTCTATAAATAGGCCTAACATTGATGAAAATAACCCCATGGCCAAGGTATACTTAGGGTATAACCAAAACGGGCCTCTCACGATCCAACGAAGCACTTCCGTTGGGCCTAAAACCACGAAAGGTCGGACTTAAGCTCACTGACCATGGATCTAGGTCAAGCTGAGTTTTCATACCGACCGGATCTTCATATCAACCGTGGCGGACCAGACTCAATTCAATGGTCACAAAATCTCGATCAGGTCCACAAGCACAAGGACATGCCTGGGCCACCTTCCCTGATCAGAGGGTGAAATTGGGTCAGAAACCAACGGTCAGATTGCTTAAAATCATCGCGCAAGCGACACGACTCAGATTTCATAAAATCTTATTAAATTTCCAACCGTTCTCACACTCTTCACTGTAGACTCAATCAAATCGACCCAGAACATCATCTGGACTTGATTTTCTAGGTGATGGTCAAGTCCAACATGGTGACCGCAACAGCCTAAGATCATCGCTATCGGACTTTCGACGCGCGGTCCAGGTCCGATCCAGATCTTCTAAAAATTCTCAAGAACAACTAGATTTAGCGATGGATCCTAGATTTCAGAGTAACATAGCGCTAACTAATCTACAAGTTTTGAGTCATGCAGATCCAATTTAAAGTGATTGATGCAAATTTCACAAGCAATCGAGCTTAGCGTTAATTACCACAAAAAAACTACTAAGGAAAGAATAGCAAAAACTTTTTAGGGTCATTACAAAGTGTCCCATAGCATCTGCCCAGCCTTAATGATGAGGCTCGAGGGTACCACTTGAGGTTACGGAGTTTCACCCAGGGGTCTAGGACCTAGTATAAGAAACTCAAATTTTTAGTGTCCACAAATACCAACCACGTTGCCACTGTGGTGGTCTCATCAATGTAACCACAATGTTGTTGTGGTGTTCAATTCTTCTCATGAGGATGCTATGCAAAATGCAATGATAATCTACAAGCACGCTATGCAATATAATTGCACTCAAGCAATGCTACGCATGTAAGCTATAGATGCATACGAGGCAACCCTAATACCAATCGATCTCCTCTACCAACTACATCTGATCTGCAATCCACGCTTATCGTGGAAAGGATATACATGTAATATTAGCATCAGCATAAACATAAATTGCAATGTAACATCAAGTGAGCTTTAGGGACTTCAACTTAGGGACCATGCCCGATATATTCACTTAGAGACTTCAACCCAGGGACTAAGCCCGCAGTCTCTCGGACCAGATAACATCCGCACATACTCCATCATGTGCACCCCTCACCAACATCCTCTACCACATACTCCATTATGTGCACCCCGCACCAACATCCTCTACCACATGCATATGATCTCCGCATGATCAAACTATGCACACTATGCACTCTTCATCCATGATGCATGTACATGTATATGTGCGTGCAGATGCAATATGCACAAATATCATAAGACCAGTAAAAAATTATCATGGTACCAACATGGAAAAACAGTGGTATAATGTGCACTCCCTCATGATCATGGGGCTATGCGAGTGTCCACACTTCCATGTCACAAGTGTACACCAACCACACAACAGCACAACTAGGATCAATCCATCACTTGGCACCAATCGTATGGCTGAAACCTCATAGAGTGGCACCAGAACAAGTTGTATATCAAAAACATGCAAGTGATGCACACATACCATAACATGTCTTAATTCCGCATGTAAAAATCCATAGCTATTTGAAAGCTAGTTCATATCACCAACATACTCATTCATGGTTAAGAGTTAAGTGGTTCACCTCATCAGTTCCGTAGGAAGTGGGTGCATAAGTGTCACGTCATTATACGATGCTAGGTGCACTATCTATGACTCGAGGTAACACATACAGTGGTCCACTTAGTCCTTACGTCCAATTTAACATCATCCAAGCATATAAACATAAATTAGCATTACCATACAATACAATCATCACATCTAACCATACATGCATCATCATCACCACAAGTATCACATTACACAATCACCGCACATGTGTCATCACCACATGCATAATTAGATTTCAATCCAACATCTCAACAAGTCTAGCTATCATCTCAAGTCGACTAAGGCCCAATTCATTGCCACACTTGAATGGGCCAGTTAGTGGGTCGCCACATCCTAATCTTCTAGCTTATTGGGTGGTCCATTTGATTACCACAAATGGTTCATTTGAGGACTCAATCATAACTCATTCACAAGGCCCAAATGAGACTTGGCATACATACATCACAAGGAGTCTCATGCACTTACCAACAAGCCCAAACATAGGCCCAATATGCACTTCTCATGGAGTCTTATGTTCTTAATAAGATGAAGTAACCTATGGGCCCGATAGGTTTACCGCTAATGGGCCCATAAGGTGTCCATTCAAGGTGGGCTTTAAGGCTAATAGGCATATTAGTAGAGTCCACAAATCAAGCCCAATACTATTAATAAGATGGGTCCAACAATCAATTTGACACACGTTCTAATTTCTCGTACCTAAGAGGTTACACCATCAGCATATTTCACAAGTCTGAGTAACCATACAATTCTCATATGCCTACATGTCTTATAGCCACTCCATTATCAGAAGTCCATATGGTTGAGAGACCACACAAATGTCACTCTACTTTTCATAATAAAGGACTTAAGGTTAGATGGTTATGTACTTTCATTACATCATAGCTCACATAATGGGGCAACCGCTTTACTAAACTTTCACATGGTCAGGCGGTAAGTACCACAATTTCACATAGTGTAGTATGTATATGATTACTATCATGATCTAGTATCCATGCATATTTCAAAATATCCAAACATAGCTGAACAATCACAATTGTACCCACCATTCATGGCTACATTACGTTACACTAAATCTTATACTACAACCACTTCACATGTCACATAGTTAATGACTCATATTCAGTGTCACATGGTTAAGGGTCAACAACTACATTTCATCATACCATTTACGGTTTAGAGATCACATTGCATAGAATCCAAGACCTTAATAGCATTAGCTTAGGTAATATAACCCTACATCACACTCGGTCTAATGTACAACTTGGTCATGCATGATTCAAGTGGCGGTGTCTATGTTGATAAGCACAAACCCACTTTGTTGGATGGCCACCAATTCCACTTGATTCATACGGTTAGGTGGCCTTGTGCGTATTTTACATTCATACAGTTAGATGACTACATATACTCCACCATTGCCTATGATTAGGTGGCCATACATACATCACATACCCACATGATTAATGGGCCAAACAGGTATATCACACCCTCACACCACTATAGTCAACATATTTGTTATAATTGAACATGTTTAAGGGTTTAAACATAAGTCATATGATTCTATTACTTGGGGCTGTACTCCAACCAAAGTGTCAAGTGGTCAAGGGCTGTCCATTCATTATATATTTATCTAATCTAGGGCAGCAACCCAATCCCACACGATTTAGGGCAGATGGCACATCACATAATCATGTGGTGGTAGACCACTCATGCCGCACAATTTCATGTGGATCAGGGATGACTCATGCACCACAGGTTCACATAACTTAGCTGTTGCCTAATCATCACATGATCATGTAGTTTGGGCCACATACAATCACAAGTTTGCACATGCAAGGTGGACCACATCAAATTACTAGATCCCATAATTCAGGGCCACAAAAGTCTTGATATCCTCTCCATCTAGGTTATGTCACCTTGGGAACAAGTCGAAAGACAAATAACCATCACTGCAGGCCCACCCGCTAGACAGTGCGGGCTACTAGCTTTGGGCCTGCTCTAAGTTTTGTACCATACTCTAAAACAAGCGAACATGTGGATGAATGACGTTGATATGAAGTACATGCCTCACATTGAATGTACAACGAACCCATGATCTAGACAGTTTTGACGACACATAAGCAGTACAATGGACCCGATAATGTCTTTTAAAGGTAAATGCTATTATCTCGTGGACATGGTATACTAAGATTTGCATCTAATTTATTTTGAGTTAACATAAAGGGTTGGGTCCATTGAAATGGTGGGGTCCACTTCCCAAATGGCTATAAAATGGATGAGCGGTGTAGATATGTAACACATACGGTGTAGATATGCAACACGTATACCTAAGTGGGCTACACATGCACCAATCCATGGTGGGCCTGGGGCTTAAAATCAAGTCAATCTATGGTTCGTGTGGCCCACACCACACACGAAAGTTGAGAGGATTACCCTCCATTAAAACATTCATAATTATTTGTTGGGCCCACCAAGGCGTGGTTCATGGATCCAGCCCATCCATTATGTGTGTCCCACTTGGTTGAGGGGTCAATCCAAGTTTCAGATGGATCCAAATTTCAGGTGGACCCCAGCAAGTGTTTTTATATGTCTTATCCATATCTCCACATGATTTTAGATGGTGTGGGCCACCTGAGTTCCGTGTACGACTGATTTTTGGGGTAACCCATTATTTAAAGGGGACCCATCAAATGCACGGTGTTGATGCTCGACACACATCACGGTGGGGGCTGTGGTGGGAACCACGGTCCCTACTTTCAATAAGTAGCAGGATGCTGCTTGCTGCAGCATCCTCTGGACACTGACAGCAAGGGTGTCCAACCCCTTTCTTTATTTTTTATTTTTTGATGGTTTTTCATAGGTGGGGCCCACATCAGGAGAATCCACTTTATCTGTTGGCTTCTCTGGCTCATGACAGGTCCAATGAGCCCAATATTTAGTATGTTTAGGCATACAGAAACATTACAGTGGGCCTTAATAGATTTGATAGTAAATATCACTATTAAAATAATTTTTGATGGTGTGGCCTACCAGATATTTAGATTGGCTTCATTTTTTGGCTTAAGGCCTAAAATGATCTGAGAAATCAAATGGATGGTGTGGATCAGATACATACATCTTGGTGGGGCCTGCTGTGGTCCCACGGCCCTTCCCTTCTTATCAAGCAGTAGGGACGTTACTTGTTACAGTGTCATCTGGACGCTGGTAACAATCAGCGTCCAGCCTCTCTCTCTCTCTTTATTTATTTGTTTTTGTGTAGGGTGTGAGGAATGTGTGTGTGACATGTCATCCCAATGGGCCCAACAAATGGGATGATTTAGATGATCTAAAAACATCACAGTGGATTCATACCCCCTTGTCAAATTGATATTCATGTATTCCCTTCATCTAGGCCTTGGAATGTTATGGACATTGAATATTAAACGTCATGGTGGGGTCACGATCAACGGGTCCCACATCATCATCATCATCAATAACAACATATTATCATCTTGATCATCATCATCCATACCATAAAAGAATAAAAGGCTAAGTGAAAGGGGGGTATACTCATCTTGATGGACTAGATGGATAGTTGAGATGGATGACAGGGATGGGATTGATGGCCCACCAAGTTCACTCTTCTCTCTCTCTCTTATTGTGGGAAAATGGTGAAAATGTTGAGGATTGAAGGGGTATTTGTAGAGAATTTGCTAAAATTGTGGTTAGGTTAGATTAATGTGGTTATGATTAGCTTAGTCAAGGATTATGGCAAGTAATACATGATTAGGAGTCAATGGTGGATTAAATAAGACATGGGGTGGCATGGCATGATGACATCATGCATAAGGTATTGTATGGAGAAGGGTTGACTTTAGAGTACACATGAGAGAGGGGTGGTATGGGTGTGTGACATCGCACACATGGGTAGAGATTCTCTCACCCATGTGTGGCATGGTGCATATGTGCATAGCATGTGTTGTACACATGTGTGGAATGGAACATACGGCGTCATGCGCACATGATACACCAATGATTCTTCACAGAGTATCTCACTAACGGAGCGTCGTACAAATACACGAGTGGTACCTCTATGACCGCGGCGACAGGAGGGTCGATATGGCGAGGGTTTCGAAGACTTTGGGTTTTGGTCAGTCGAGTATGCACTATGCATGATTAGTTCAAGTCTAGCTAATAACGTCGATCATCGTGCACATAGACATAAAAAATGGTACGGAATAGAAAGGGTCTTACAGAAGTAATGGAAAGATAGTACCTAATTAAGGAATTTGGAAGATTTTTCTAAAGGATATCAGCGTGAAGGTGGGTTAGTACAAGAATTAAACAACCGAAAAACAAACTATCCTAAACAAACAGAAAGCAAACTATCCTAAAACAGCGGAAGAAAACTATCCTAAAAAAGTGGAAGAAAACTATCCTAGTCCTAAATTCTATGAAAGCAATAAACCTAACTATACCTTTGTCAAACTAGGAGGTCAATCCTAGTAAACAGGATCAATAAGAGGTATGAACATGTCCTCTTAATCAAATTTCTCAAAAATGGCTTTAATCGATGTCCATTTACTTTGAATTCATTGTCATTGTTTAGATTCTTTATCTCAACAGCCCTATGAGGATAAACATTAGTAATTGTGAAGGGGTCGGTCTAATGAGTTCGGAGTTTGCCCGGAAAGAGATGTAACTGAGAATTATACAAGAGGACTTTCTGACCTGGTGTGAATGATTTTCAAAGAATGTGTTGATCATGAAACACCTTCATTCTGTCCTTATAAATTCTCGAGTTCTCTTACGCATCATTCTGAATTTCTTCAAGTTCATTTAACTGAAGTTTGCATAGTGAGCTAGCATTCTCCAAATTAAAATTCAGATTTTTAATCGCCTAGTAAGCCCTATGTTCCAACTCCACAGGTAAGTGGCAAGCTTTCCCATAGACAAGTCTAAAGGGAGACATTCCAATAGGGGTTTTAAATGCAGTACGGTAAGCCCATAAAGCATCAGTCAATCGGATTGACCAATCATTTCAATTAGGGTTAATCATTTTCTCCAAAATGTGTTTGATCTCCCTATTGAAAAACTTAGCTTGCCCACTTGTTTGTGGGTGGTATGGAGTGCTCACCTTGTGCGAGATGCCATATTTCTTTATTAAGTTCGCGAATGGCCTATTACAAAAAATGTGAGCCCCTATCACTAATGATGGCTTGAGGCGTTCCAAATCAGGAAAGGATGTTCTCTTTTAAAAATTTAATGACCGTTTGATAGTTATTGTTCTGGCACGGAATCACTTTGACCCATTTAGTGACATAGTCTACGGCTAGTAAAATGTATAAATTTCCAAAGGATTGGGGGAATGGTCCCATGAAATCGATGCCTTAGCAATTAAATGCTTCTATGATCAGAATGGGGTTCATGGCATCATATTTCCATAGGACAATGCTCCCAACTTTTGACAATGTTCCTAAGCTTTGTAAAACTCATGAGTGTCCCTGAACATAGTGGGCCAGTAAAAGCCACACTGCAGAATCTTGGCCATAGTCTTTTTTGCAGAAAAGTGACCACCACAGGCCTGAGAGTGATAGAAGGAGATGACACTTTGGTGTTCATTGTTTGGCATGCATCTCCTTAAGAATTAGTCTGGGCAATATTTAAACAAATATGGATCAACAGCTCCTGTGAAGGGAGAGACCCATCGGATCTAGTTAGAGTTGCCAGAAACAATTCAATTCTCGTAATTTGAGTATCTGGATTTTTTTGTTGTTGTAATTTACAATGAGAAATCATGTTAATTATTCTATATTCTTAAATTGGATTAAAATAAATTAAAGTTATATTAAAAACTTACAATCAACTCTATCGTCCTAGTAGATCCCCGTCACCCAATCGTGTGAGGGAACTTCATTTCGCTTCTGGATTCCTTTCCCTTTCCACGACGAGACTTTGCCTCTTCTGTAGATTCGTAATCAACGAATTTGACCCAATCTTCTAGCTTTACACCATTAGGGCAATTTTTTTTCCTGTCTCGATCATTATCATACATATCCAGGACAGTTCCTCGTAATCGGTTCTTCCAGTCCTTCCACATATCATTAGCACGCTTAATTATGAAAATTTTACATTTGTCACTGTTGTCAACATCATATTTGGCCTATGTATTTCATTAAATAGGACAATTAGTCAACAACAATTATATTATAAATATTAGAAAGTAAAACTCATGTATTTAAATGCTTACCAAAACAGTTGACCAAACATTATCCTTGTTGGTATCTGGCACAAGCCACCAGTCTTTGTATGCAATTGGACAATGAGTCCTGACCACATTTTCTAGAAATGAGGTGAATTGATTTTTGTTATCTCCAGTAATCTCTCCAACTGGACTGATTGAAACTTTTATCTTTATGGTGCTTCTTGGGGTAGAACTAGAAGGCCATACATACGACACAATTCTTAAAAAAATTAAGATTATTAGTCATTTAATATGTTGTTATACATTATAAAAAGATGACGCTATACACATGCATATGTTTTAGCTGAATTCAGAAAAAAATGAAAAGGAAAATAATCTAATATAGTAAATGTAATTAAATTTACTTCAACCTAATATGAAACTTGATCAGTTTCTTTTCTGCTTCTGAATACGTGGGTTACTTCATACAATTTCTACATATGACCCTTCTTGTATATCTTCACTAGTTGGGTCATACAGATCATTTATTAAGGAAGGGCTCGAAGAACCTGCAGTCAACCTGGCCTCAAACACTAACGGATTGTCAAATGCATATGCATCGTTTGTCAGTCACTTTGGAACATCTAATACAACATGCCAGTCATCTCTTGTCGGATCCTTGCAATAGAGACTTGAGCCACCTAAGATGCATGGATAAATGGTTCATCCTCTTCCTTGATATTCCTTCTAAACCTTCCTAGGTTAACAAATATCAGATTTGTTTCAGGATCTACATAACATCCAGTTGAAGTATCTTCGATATGCACCCAATCACAGTAGAATAATGTTATCTTGAATGTGAAGTAGTTTAATTCAAGAATTTATCTAATGATACCATAGTAGGTGACTTCCTGTTCTACCAAGTTCTTGTCCCTGGCACTCGCCCTGAACATAGTTAAGGCTTTCATAGAGACCCCGCTGTTTTGTGTTGTCAAGTTTTTTTCAGTCTGATGTGCAAAAAACATATCCATTTACTGAGTATGTACTATATGATGTGGCATTGTAGCTAGGACCAATAGCGATTCTCTTAAATTATGACATTTCTTCATGCTCTAATTGCTCCCTTAACCAAGCATTGTAGTCTACTTCTTTTTGTACCGACAGAATGCCCCTCCTGTTTTGTCCCTTACATGTTTGGCCATGAATGTATTCATTGTACTTCCTACAATTCACATATAATATAATATATGAATTAAATTTTTTACTTTGCATGTTACAGTTTAAAAATATTAAGGATAGAAATATAGACTTTTTTCAACATACCCCAGCCATTGAGCACTTTCAGCGTGATGTTGTAATACCCATTTGCATGCTTGTTAATATTGCACATTAGTAAGAAGATAACTTTTCCCTTTTTTATTGACTTGGAAATTATCGGCATTATCATCACCCTCATCATAGAATATCTTTTTCACTCTCTTATGGTTTCCTAACATCTTATCAGGCATGTAGTCCATGCAGTACATCATGGACTCTTCCAATATATAGCGTTCAGCAATACAACCCTCTAGATAAGTTTGATTCATCACCTACTTTTTGTATGTTCTCATCATCCTATACACATTAAAATCAGATATAGATATAAATTTTAAAAAAAAATGGAAAAAGAAAGTTGATAAATTCTGATAATTAATGTTAACACTCAAAAGGATACATCCATCGATATCTGATAGGTCCACAAAGTTGTGCTTCCTCTGCTAAGTGCACCACTAGGTGTGTCATAGGAACAAAAAAAGATGGGGGAAAATATTTTTCGAATACACATAATGTTTCCACTATTTTATTTTTTATATTTTGAAGCTCTTCACGATTAATAACTTTTGAACATATTACGTTGAAGAATCTTGACATTACACAAAGGCAGTGTGTAATGTCTTCTTCTTTCCTAAAAACGAGTGCATCAACAAAACTGGTAGCAATTGCTGCATCGCAATGTGATAATCATGCGACTTGAGGGTCTTTAGTTGACAATCCTCTAAATTGACATGATGTGTCCAGTTTGCACAATATCCTCTTGGGACTTTCAACTTGCTCAGTGTCAGATAAAACATATTTTTTCAGATGTGGACAACGTGAAAGGAGCTTTGGGTTAGAATAACCTGCCGTTTCTTTCTTCAGGCCACATAGACTTTCTTATCTTCATAGCCTGAAGATCCTGACAGTCTTGTAAACCATCCTTAGTCTTATCTTTTGTATCCATAATTGTTGCAATGAGGTTCTCGGTGACATTTTTCTCAACATGCATCACATCTAGATTGTGACAAATGGGCAAATGCTCTCAGTATGGTAAGTCAAAAAGGATTGATCTCTTCATCCAGGCAGTAATGTTGTTTGGGTCATTCTTAGACTTTTTCTTAGTCTTTCCCACTTGCTTTCTGAAAATAGTTTCAATATTATTCATTTTACATAGTACATCTGAACCTTTCATACACTTTGGAGCCTTTCTTTTTTCCTCTTTCCCATTGAATCTGGTTCTTTCAATCCCAAAGTCATGACCTGATGGCAGGAATCTTCTATGTCCCATATATGCAAACTTCCTTCCATGTTCAAGCCAAACCGATTCCGTCTCCTCACTACAAATAGGGCATGCATACTTTCCTCCTGTCCTACAACTAGAAAGATGTCCATATGTTGGAAAATCGTTTATTGCCCATAGTAAAATTTCCCTCATTGTGAACATATTCTTACTATGCAAGTCATATGTCACAGATCCTTCCCACAATTCAAGTAACTCTATAATCAATGATTGTAAGTAAACATCAATGTCATGTCCTGGACCTTTTTTCCCGGGGATCAAAAGTGTTAACATGGTAAACTCCTTCCGCATGCATAAATGAGGCGGGAGATTATACATAACAGTCATAATAGGTCAGCAACTATATGAATTGTTCATATTCCCAAAAGGATTGAATCCATCCATTGCAAGTCCCAAACGAATGTTACATGGCTCCATAGCAAAATCAGCATACTTTTCATCTACAATCTTCAACATAGACGAATCCACTGGATGACGCATGCAAATATCATCTTGAGCCGACTTTGAATGCCATATCATATTCTCTGCAATCTCTGGTATAGTGTAGAGTCTTTTTAACCTTGGCGTTAATGGGAAGTACCTTAGCACCTTACGAGGTACACGTGGGGCGGTTGACCTTACAACACCATTAAATTTTCATTTGCTTGCTCCACATTTTGGATAACACTACTTATCAACATGGTCCTTCCAGTATAAATACAATCGTTAGGGCATGCATGTATTATCTCATAGTTCATACCTAATGAACTGATCAGCCTCTTTGCATTATAAGTACTATCTGGCAAAGAGTTCTCATTGGGCAAAATTTTCTTGACCAAGTTTAATAACTCTGTAAAGCTATTGTCTGACCAATGAAACCTAGCCTTCATACTCAGCAACTCCACTGTCATAGACAACTTTGCATGCTCCGGTTTACACGATGGATATAGGGGTTGTTTTGCATCCTCCATTAACTTACTATACCGAGCCTCATCGCCTAAGTCAACATGAGCTTCAATATCATCTTCATTATTAACCTCATCCATACATGCATCTAAGTCAATGGGTTGAAAACGACCGAAAGCATCATTCACCAAATCGACCATTCTGGGCAACACATCTTCATTATGATTATCGACAGATGTACTCGCACCTGTTTCAAGACATTGTTCTCCCACGTCGTGTACGTTTGATCTATGCCATTAAAAACCAAGTGTTTGGAAATGGTTTCTAATGTCATCTTCCCATGTATATTAAAACACTTGGCACAAGGACAGCTGTGCCAGTCTTCCCCATTTGAATTTTGTTTCACGTACTTTAGAAATGTTGCAATACCTTCCATGTATTTAATAGTTAACCTTCCTGCCCTCATCCAGTTCTTGCATGGTGTCATGGAGGTCATCTCTGGTAATGCATACATGATGTGTTTAAGTTAGATTACGAATGAGTATGTCTATCTAACTGACTAAATCAGTCGCCCATCCAAGACCGAATAGATTGTAACGCTTTCATTTTCAAATTTAAATGCTTACATCGAAATTTCGGCAGCATCTCTCCATATCTCTCCAGATATATTGATCTTGTATTTGATTCCCACGTCAGATATCAACACAAAGTGATGATATTTAAAAATAGAAATAAATGCAAGAAACATATCCAGAGAGAAAAGGAGAGATGATGCATAGAAAAGGCAAGTGTATTTGAATTGCTAAAGTGAAAGCATTACATTCTATCCGGTATTGAACTGTCCAAACAGGGACACTTTAAAGATTTTTATGCACCAAGGAGCACACTGTATCTATGCTTGGCCACATAAAAACTCTTAAATGGGTAACTGATTGTCTTAATCTATATACAATCACATCAAATTTTGTAATCAAAATGAACATAATTCAAAATACAACTCATTTTTAAATGTAGAATTGTAATGACTCGAAAAATTTCGTGCCAAGACTCGAGTACTACCTCTATTTTTTTCCTTAAAAGTTATGTGTGGGTTAATTAGCGTTAAACTCGATTGCTTGTGAAATTAGCACCAACCACTTTAAATTTGATCTGTAGGACTCAAAGCCTGTAGTATCATTAACGCTACGTTACCCTGAAATCTAGGATTCAACGCTAAGTCCAGTTGCTCTCGGGAGTACTTAGAAACTTTATATCGGACCTGGACCGTGTGTTGAAAGTTCGATAGCGTTGATCTTAGACAATTTTAGTCATCTTGTTAGGCTTGACCATCACCTCAAAAAGCAAGTCCAGATGATGTCCTGGGTCGATTTGCTTGAGTCCGGAGTAAAGAGTGTGAGATAGCGGAGAAATTAAATATGATTTTATGAAATCTGAGTCGTGTCGCTTGCGCGATGATTTTAAGCACTCTGACCGTTGGATTTTGACCCAATTTCACCCTCGGATTAGGGAAGATGGCCCAGGCATGTCCTAGTGCTGGTGGACCTGATCAAGTTTCGATGACCGTTGAATTGAGAGTGGTCCGCCACGGCTGATCTGTAAATTCGATCGGTACGAAAACTCAGCCTGATCTAGATCCATGGTCAGTGAGCTTAAGTCCGACTACACGTGGAGAAAGGACCACCAGAAGTGTTCCGTTGGATCGGAATAGGCCTGATTTGGTTATAACCTAAGTATACCTTGGCCCTGGGGCTATTTTCATCTATTTTAGGCCTATATAAAGACCTTAAAACCCTCACTCTCTTTTCCATACGAATTTCCTAACCCTAGCTAAGAAAGAGAGAGGAAAAGAGAGAGAAAGTGAGAGAGAAGTTGGTGAATCATCTTGAGATTCTTTCTTGTTACTCTGTGTACCTAAACCATCACTTTTGAATTGTTATTTCGGCGATTCTAAATTCCTTCTTGGGTAAGTTAATCAAACCCTAGTCTGTTTTAGAGTTTAGACTTGTCTAAGTGTTGATTTAGCTCATTTCTATTCATGCTTTAGGTTATCTAGTCGCCGTTGACGAAGACTTATCGTCTGAATCAGATCTGTGCACTTTTTCTGGTTTAAGGTGCAGACTATATTCGTATAGGTTATGGTTTTCAAGGCTTTCAATGTTGGGTAATGGTTTATTATTGTTATGGATGCAATTTCACATGTCAACTGTGATGTTTATTTTGCGTTCCTGATATGTATGTGTTATATTGAGATTTGTGTATTCTATGTATATGTAGGAAGTATCGTATATGTATAAAATATGAACATGTGTTTGCCATGATTAATTGTCATGTACTTGTGCCAGTTGTATGTGTGTCAACTCCTTGGTGAAAGGAATTGTCCAATGTGTGTCATCACCAACATACGTCATGTACGTTGGGATATGTAGTCTAAGTGTTTGTAGAAATGTCTGAATGATCTAGTGTGTATTATATTAACCTATTTATGGGCATTGAGAAGAGATTCTTAACTACCCTATTGATGTGCATGATTTCCTACATATTACTTACATTCTTTGTTGTTCAACTTCAAGCACTACTTATGTGTAATTCATGCTAAGTTGATATTCATCACATGCTTCCATATTGTATGATTAGAATTGTTGTTCCATTACTATTCTAAATTGTTATTATGAATCTCTGTTATAATTGAACATGTTTGGGACTATGGAATAGTCCAGGAAATCGGTAACAATCCTTGCGTACGTGGCTGAGATCGTTTTCACCACATAAGACGTGTTTGACGAAACCGAATTGTATTAGGGCTGTCGGCAGTGGTTTGGCCACACGGAGTGTTTGCGCACTCTATGTCATTCAACTCAACGTGCGCTCGTGCTAGTCGAGTTCGTTAAGTAACCCGATTGTCTCGATGTATGTTCACCATGTATGGACGCTATTGTTTGAATCTAGGGTACCAAACTTACCGATGTAATCCCGTTAACCGTTGTACCTTGATCCGCTAAGACTCATGAGCCGGGCATGATAGTATGAGACACCATGGTCCAGCTATCGGCCTACGTTGGGGTGACGAGCCTCCCCATAGTGACCAGTGAGCACACCAGACTCGTGAGCCGATTATGGTGGTATGGGACACTATATTCGTGCTGTCAGCCCACATTGATTGGTGACTAGCCCTTTGTAGTGACCTCGAGCATACCTTGCTACTGCATTGAGGCAACGAGCCTTAGGGTAATAACTAAGGTATGATAGGCATGCATTGATTGGTGACGAGCCCTTTGCAGCGACCTAAAACCATATGATCGTATGAGATTGTCTAGGACTAACGATCCTAGAATGGATCACTGTTTGGAAATTTATATGAGGAAGGTACCTTAGCTTCCCAATCCTGCTGTATGAAAATGACTAATAACAAGCTGGTAATCATGTTCATGCACCTCATTGCATGTGTGTTTGAGTCGTTGACCCTGCGGGAGTTGTCATGCGTACCGTGAGATGAAGACGCTGAGGGAGTGCAGGCAAGGGCATGCATCATTTCTTCATACATCCTTGCATTAACAAGAGTACTTAGGACGTGTTAATTGTATTGCCTTATCATTACCGCTTGATTGATTTGATATCATGTTAACTTTTACTTTATAGTTCCACTGAGTTGATCACTCACTCCCACATTCTGGGACGGTGTTTTAACACCAACCAGACCTTGTCTTAGATGCAGATGTTGACGCGACCCCTGAGGCAGAGTAGGATTACGAGAATGATGAGGACGCATTTTCTTTTATGCAATTCTCAGGTGGGTTCATGTGAGCCATGTCCTGATATGCGAGGATTCTGGGTTTTCTTTGTAATTGTAATAGATGATGTCATTTTGATACTTGTATTTTTGAACGCAACACTTGTTATTATGACCTAGCATGTATACGTATTTCAGGGACTTGCACATGTACACATATATTTCTTTAAGTCTTCCGCTTGCGTCTTTCACTTATCCTTGGATTATATTTGCAGTTTGGCTTAATCTATTCCATGTTTTATGCACTCATACAGACAACATACATCCATCATTAAATATGTTGCATAAGTAATGTTTTGAAACTTGGGAACTGAGTTATGCTCGACCCCCGATTTTCAGGACGTTACAAGAATCAAAGCAAAAGAACTGGTAACCTGAGTTGTTTTCCTGTAACCGGTCTCACCAGATACCAGCACCACTTGTTCTCCATACATAAACAGATAAACAAAACTCAGAGCATGACATTGAATAACATTGAATCCTCCTTTCACCAGTAGTAACAAAAAGAAAATGCTCAATACAAGTGTAACAGGTTTATCCTCCTTTCTTTTTATTAAACATGGTGATGGGGATATTCTTTCCTAATAGATGGGTGTAATCTAATTAGTCCCATACATGAAAGTAGACATGACCAAAATCTGAAAATCCTAATTAATCTAACAAAAACCAACAAAATCCAAAACCCAAAATAAGATTTAAAACAAACCAAAATGGATGCCTAAACTGCAAAAACTACACAAGAAGCATCTACATGCATCTACTGACCATTTACCACCTGTAGTTTCTCCAACAATGCATGACATCGATAAACTTCTGCTTTTGCTTTTTCTATATAGCATACATTAGAAAAGATTCAAGTGACTAAAATTTTTCTATGGATGGTAACTGGCCAAGAAAAGCTAATTACATTATATATAGTAAAAATTAGAAAAGATTCAAGTGACTAAAATTTTCTTATGGATGGTAACTGTCCAAGAACAGTTCAGCCATTTGTTCTAGATGACATGAATTGACTACTACTCTGAGTTACACATGACTTGTCAAAGTAAACTCAGATCCTAGTTTGGAACCACAAATAAGCCTTCAAAATATGCCCAACTCGGCCAAGTCATGACTCAACTCAGGATGTTATAATTAATATTTTATATGAATGAAGATAATATAGCACATCATTACAATCGTTTGAAGAAACATGGATGAATTACCTCTTACCTCCAACCAATAATGAAGCAACTTAGAAATGGAATTCATCTAATTTACGAAGAAAATAAGAGTGATCCAAAATAAAATCCGATCAATGTAAGCTTTCAAGTCTTTCTTTTTGTAAAACAGTAAACAAAACTTGTGAAAGAATTAAATACAACAGCAACTCATAGTCCCCATCTTCAAATATCAAAATTAGGGAAATCAACATGTACTTTCTCATAGTGTTATCCTTAAACTGAAAACCATCTCAGCACCAAATCTCACCATTTGCAAAGTTTATCTTTCTTAACAGCATCACCAAAAGGACAAGTGTAAATGGAAGTACTTGAGTTTGTAAAACTAACTTATATTAAAAGGTACAAAAATACCCCAAGAAAGTATGGATTTCAAATGTTGGGAAAAGGAAAGGTGGATCCCTTATCATTTTCCTTGTTCAAGTATCTTGCACTCCTGTTTCTTCAAGGATCCACCTATCATAACTTTAATACAACTGGAAAATTACAACAACTTTAAGGAATATACAACCACATTTTTTAAAAAAAAGGCTGAAGACACAATTATTTAGAGTTTTGGATGCATGAGATTTTGGCCGGTGACACACAGAGAGATTAAAAAAAATAAAAACAATTGTCCATTTCATAAGGTGGCCATATTTTTGAAGAGTCAAAATTTCATGGTGGGGAGAGCCATGTGGACAGATTGGATGGCATGAAAACATTAAGATGGTCCCATGTACACAAGGGTTGCAGAATAAATTTATTAAAATTACTAATAAGATACATTAGTATGGAAAAACCAGAATATATTGGAACCATCTCTCCAAAGGACATCATGGTAGGCACGGTTATGTATCAAGCGGGATGGATGGCTCGTGTTTTAAAAGTAAAGCTCATGAGACAATCCTATAAAACCCATAATGCAATCCTATCCATGATTTAAAAATAGAAGTCATGAGACAATCCTATCCATAACATCCAGTCCATCCATATTGTAAACCCACTCATTTTCTCTTTTCAATTCAAAACTCAAGTGGGCCATACTATGTGAAAACAAACTCAACCACATGCAAGTGCTGTAGCAAAAGCTCATTCCACCCATGCTGTAGCCGAACAACTTCTTTCTTTGAGATTCTCTTAGAGTAGCAAAACTCCTTTTAAACTCATCTTTATGAAAAAAGAAAAATCTCATATGATTGATTAAACATTTAAAACCCCATATTTTTTGGCAGATAGGCAAAAAACTCGTTGTTTTGAGTAAACCAAATTAAACTTGTTTTATTCAAAATAAGTTTTAGGGAAATCTCAAAAAAAAATAAAAAAAGGAGATTGCTTGTTGATAAAATTGATTAGAACTTAAATTTTTTTAGTAGAGATGGACTTCTTTAGGTGGATTACTTGAACCGAAAAGATTTTTAAGAGGGAAAGAACACCATTGGCCTATCTATATACTTAACAATTACACATAAACCCAACACCCCAAAAAAAAAAACAGGCGGGTTTCAAATCATGGGGGTTCTGAATCCGGGGGGTAATCCAGGGGGTTTCCAATCATGGCATTGGGAGAGAGAGATTGAGAGAGAGATTGAGAGAGAACCACCCTATCAATCGATTGAGAGAAAGATTGAGAGAACCCCCGCTATCAATCGATTGTGAGAGAGAGAGATTGAGAGAGAGAACGAGATCATTACCTGATGTTCGTGAAGAGATTGAGAGGAAGAGAGAGGTAGGAGAGATCTCTAGGGCTGGTGTTGGGAGAGGGACAGACGGAGAGTGGATGAGAGGGAGAGAGAAAAGAGGTCTCATTTTAGGGGAGACGGATTAGCTACACGGGGCTGGTGGTCGGTGCTCTGTGGGCCCACCATGATGTACGTGTTTCATCCATTCCGTTCATCCATTTTTACAGATCATTTTATGGCTTTATACAAAAAATGATGGGGATATAAATCTTAGGTGGGCCACACCAAAAACAATAATGAATAGATATTCACCATTAAAATCCTCCTAAGGCCCACTGTACTGTTTATTTGAAATCCAATATGTTGATTTGGTCATAAAGACCCAGATGAATGGAAAAAAATAAATATCGGCTTGATCCAAAACTTTTATCGCCCCAAAACATTTTTAATGGTTAAAATTCATTCAAAACTATTTCCCGTAATGTGGTCCCCTTGAGATTGAGATATAATTCATTTTTTTATCTCACATCATAAAATGATATATAAAAATAGATGGATGGCATGGATGACACACATACATCATGGTGGGCCCCACAGAGCACCGACCACCTGCTAATGGCTAGTGTTAAGGGAAGTAGCCAATCCATTCCCCATTTTAGGGGACGTGGATTTCCTGCTAAAGCCTTTCGCAGGAAGTTCCTGCGCAAGGATGTTGGGTGGGGCCCACCACCATGTATGTGGGAAATCTTCACCGTTAATCCATTTATAGAGCTCATTTTAGAAAAAGATACCAAAAATGAAGTGTATCCAAAACTCAAGTAGGCCACACAAGGTGAAACAGTGGGGATTCAGTGAGAACCGTTGAAACATTCTTACGGCCATAAAAAGCTTCGTTTCAGGCATTTTTTAATTTCTTTTGTATTTTCACTTATTGCCAGTGTTAATGACCTTATAAACTGTTTGGATGGCATATAAACATCAAGGTGGAGTCCAGAAGGTTTCAATTGTAAGTATTTGTTTCCCCACTGTTTCCTCTCGTGTGACCCACTTGATTTTTGGATCCAGCTCATTTTTAGTCCCTTGTCCTAAAATGATCTCTAAAAATGGATTAATGAAGTAGATTTTCCAAACACATGATGTTGGGCCTCACCTAGCATCCTTGCGCAGGACGCCAAGGGCTTTAGCAGGAAATCTGCGTCCCGTTAAAAAGTGGCGACCAGCCAATGGCTGGTGGTCGGTGCCATGTGGGCCCCAACATGATGTTCATGTTTCATCCATGCTGTCCATCTATTTTTCTTAAAAATTTTATGGTATAAGACCAAAAATGAGGTATACCCCAATCCCAAATGGACCACATTACACAAAATAATGTTGAATGAGCGTGGACCATTAAAAACCTTTTGGGGGCCATAAAAGTTTTGGAACAAGCTAATCTTTGGTTTTTCCCTTCATCTGGTCCTGTATGACCTAATCAATAGATTGTATGTCAAATAAACAGTACAGTGGGCCTTAAGATGGATTTTAATGGTGGATATCCAATCGTCGTTGTTTTCATGTGGTGTGGTCCACCTGAGATTTATGTCCCACTAATTTTTGGTATAAAATTGTAAAATAATCTGAAAAAATGGATGAACGGAATAGATAGCACCGACCACTAGCCATGGGGCTGGTGGCAGGGGGAGTAGCCAATCTGTTTCTAGCTAAATGAAGGGAGATGAATAGTTGGCTGACATCAGCAAATTCTATGGGTCCCATCATGAGGTATGTATTATATCCAAACCGTCCATCCAACTGGCGAGCTCGTCGTAAGGCTTAAGATAAAAAATAAGATAGATTTAACCATCAAGTGGACCACATTGAAAAAAACAGTGGAGGATTGAATGTCTACCATTGAAACCCTTTTGGGGGGCATAAAAGTTTTGGATCAAGCTGATCTTTGTTTTTTCCCTTCATCAGGGCTTGTATGATCTAATCAACAGATTGGATGTCAAATAAACAGTATTGTGGCCCTTAAAGGATTTTAATGGTGGATATCCAATCAATATTGTTTTCCTATGATGTGGTCCACCTTAGGTTTATATCCCTATCATTTTTTTGATCAAGCCCTAAAATGATTGGTAAAAATGGATGAACGTAATGGATGAAATACATACATCATGGTGGGGCCCACATAACACTAAATACTAGCCAACGGGCAAGTGGCATGGGAGTAGCCAATCCGTTCCCATCCATGCTCGTATTTGTGGTGCGGTCCATTTAATTTTTGGAAATGATTCATTTTTGGAATAATTCTCTGAAATGATCTCAAAAAATGGATGAACAGTGTGGGTTGATCCTAAATTTTCGGTAAATCCAAAACTCAAGGGGACTATGCCACACGAAACAATGTGGAATAATGATTTCCACCATTGATACCTTCCTTAGGCCCATAGTAACATTTATTTGCCATCCAACCTATTCATAATATCAAATATATATGAATGAAGAGAAAACACAAACATCAGCTTGATCCAAAACTTCTATGGCCTCCAAGAATTTTTCAATGGTAGAGGTTCAATCACACTATTTCCTGTGATGTGGTCCACTTAAGCTTTGGATATGCTTCCTTTTTGTTCTTTAGACCTCAAATTATCTGTTAACATGGATAAATGAAATGGATAAAATAAATAAATAACGGTGGACCCCACAAAGTTTACTTTGGTAAAGGTAATCACTAACTCACCTAAATGTAGAGGGTTTTCCTTAAAACATTCATAATCATATATTGGGCTTACCTTAATGTAATTCACTTATCCAACCCACTCATTATGTGTGTCCCACTTGGATGAGGGGTCAGACCAAGTTTTAGCCGCATTCAAAACTCATGTGGGCCCCACCAAGTGCTTTTATATTTTTTATGATGTCTTGACATGGATTTAGATGGAATGGTCCACCTGAGTTTTGTTTACGGATGATTTTTTAGATATCTCATAACCTAAAGGGGACACATTAAATGCACAGTGTTAATGTTTGGCACACATCATGATGGAGCCCACAAAACCTATTAACAATTCGTAGGTTTTCGCGAGGTCAATAAGTTGGGTCACATTTTTGACAATAATATTTAGCCCATTTTATATGTATAGTCCAGTCAATCTATTTTATTGATCAATACCCTCAATTTGACTAGTTACTCTCCCCAATCAGGCTAGCTACATGTGAGACAGGTATTGGGAATACAAGATTGATCAACAATTTGAGTGAAATTTGATTTAAACATATGAAGTTATTTACTATTCAATATGGACTAATTCGATTGTCCAAAAATGGTTAAATGGTCAATTAGTGGATGTGCCGAATAATTTATTAAAAATATTTTTTTTCACAGATAAATATCAATTTCCATTTAAAAATTACATTTTTTTCAAAATGAATATTTTTTTACTCTTAATTTTTCTTTGAAAACTTTTAACAAAATATCATTTTTATTATAAAATATTTCAAAAAATAAATTAAAATACAAATTCTGAATTTTTATTTTCAAAATATCTTAAACTTTCACAATTGTTAATTTTTTTTCCCAAAAATTCCAAAATGCCGATTTTTTTCTTCAAAAGCATCATGTTGTTTTCAACTTTTCAATTTTTTAAAAAAATTATATATATATTTTCAAAATCTTAGTGTTTTTATAAATAACTTTTTCTTTTAATTTTGAATTTTGAACATTTTCAATTATTTTTCAAAATCACAAAATTTTTAAACTTATTTATTTTTCGTTTCAAAATGTTTGTTTTTTTTTTGATAAAGTATTGATTTTTTAATATCATTTTATTTCAAAAAATTTTAATTCCTTTTCACTTCTCCATTTTTTAAAAAGCATTTTATTCGAACTTGTCAATTTTTATTGAACATCACAATTTTTATTTTTATTTTTCAAATTTCAAACTCTCATTTTCTTTTTAAAAATATTTTCATTTTTCAACATTGTGAAAATTTTCACATTTTTTAAAATATTTTTAATTTTCTTTTTCAGGATATTATTTTTTCTCAAAATCAAATCCTTTTTTTTTTTTCAAATTTATCAACTTTATTAAATATTCTTGTTTGTTCCCACAAAATAGATTTTTATTAAATCACGATTTTTATTTTTTCAAAATCTAATTTTTTTCTCAAACATTATTAAATTTTTTAAACTTCTCAATATTCTTTTTCATGTGATATTACAAATCATTTAAATATTAGTTTTAATTAAAAAATAAAAATTAAAATTCCACTCATTTGATATAAAAACAAAATAAATTTTCTTTTTACATTCAATTAATTGTTAAAAAATAATCTTAAATACAAATATGTACAATTAAACCACTGAAATTCAATTAAAAAACAATTATTAGACTACAAAAAAACTTAATTTTCCACGATATTCTAAAAAAAATGAAAAAGAAAAATAATGTTAAAGGCAAAAATCCTTTTATGATGGACCTGATCTGTCGCAAAATCAACTGAAAAGCACGCCATTTTGTATTTTGGGCGGGAATTTGCAACTGTTCAGTTTTCGTCGTCAAATCAAAATTTGCGATGGATTTCATCTGTTGCCTAGTTACGACGGATAAAATTCCGTCGTAAATATGTCGTAAATCAGATTTTACCAACGGATTTTGGTCCGTCGCTAAATTTCGCGACATTCGGACTACAGATATTCGAGAAAGACGAGTTTAGTGATGGACGTTTTCCATTAGCAACAGATTAAATCTGTCGTTAAACCAAGAGATTTTTAGGACGGATGAAAAAATATGTCGCAAATTGTCCATTTTAGCGAGTGTATGAAAACTACCCATGTAAACCTGGTAAAATCATCTATTATTACCATAATATATTTTTTACCACCTCCACTCTCCGTTCTAGTAGATTTAATTAGATCGATGTGGAGGAGCTCAAGAGGTTTGGATGTGGCACTAGAGTTCACTTTCTTGTGAGCACTTCTAGTTTGTTTTCCAATCTGACAATCGCCACAGATTTTATCCTTTTTCTTTAATATGGGTAGACCACATGTCATGCCCCAGACTCGGTAACCGGACTCACAAGGAACCCGATGGCCGGTTCTGGCCGCAACAGCCTCCGTAGTACCTCATTCTCGGCTCCTGAGGTAGGTTCCGATCCTGGGATCCTACAAGGAGGATTTTCATAATAGTATAATCACTTCCAATGCGAGCATACCCAAGATCACAGCAAGTACATCTGAGAATAATAAAGACACACATCACAAAATCCACTAAAAATTTGAACTTTTACAATCATCCAAAAGGTCCAAAAGGACATACATGAGAATAAAAGGAAAAGAGAGAAATCAGCAACACTGGAGTCCTCACTGCTCAACTCTACTCCACGCTCTGCTGCTACGGTGCCTACCTAGAGTCTCCTGCACGCATCAATCGTGCATAAGCTTATAGAAGCTTAGAGGGTGGTGTAAGTGTGTGATAATGGTGTACAGAAGAATAGCGGGAGGTATAAGGAGAGAAGCATGATCAATAAACATATCACTAATCTTACCAAGGCTTCACATGAATGCGATGTAATAAGTAATGGGTGCCATACCAAGGCAATGTATGAAGGAGGGCTTGTACAGCCAATGTTAATGCGATGCAAGTAATGTCAGTGCTCATATCCAAACCATAAGTCAAGTACATTTTCAATCATAAGGAAATCACCGGGGTCCATTACACTGCTAAATGACTGCCGCTCTATAGACCCCGCACAGTCAAACAAGCGTAAGAGACCTCACTACCCACCTATGGACAACCAATCACCAACAAGGCCTGAAGGTAGCGGACCCATTTACGAGCTGGTCAGACTCAGCCTAGCAATGCCTCCTCACACCAGGCAGGTAAGGCCACACCCCTATCCAACCGACTGCACGATAGTGGGAGTCGCGGCCTAACGGTATAAGGCCCTCGTGCGCTCATGTATTCCACTCAGTCACGGCGTTGGAGTAGATCCTTGGTACCATAGAAGTTTTGAGAATTTCACCCATGGGCACCCTATGCACCCGGTATGCTCAATTAATATTTCCGGTGTCCACACATACGGCCATCCATGAATACCCCTGTGGAGGCAAGGCCCTGATGAAGTAAGGGCGGATATCTACAAGATATGCAATGCCAGATGCATGAATCACACAATCACACATGCATCAATTCCAAGTATCCATCTCTTGAGGAGATAGCAACATGTCCTACACAATGACATAGCCATGGCCAATCATACCTCAACCAATCATGCATATGATGCGTATGAGAGTGGGCCATGAAGATGAATAAGGGTGCCGATGAGGTGAAGATGAACTCTCTACTTAACAATGAAGATTCTAGGTACTTAACCAATTCCTCATAAGGAATACAACCTCAAGTGGGGGCCCATATACCTGGGGTAGCCCACGAGACTAAAGATCACGAGACTAATGGTATAGGCCTAAATAAATGAAACAGGCATAGCAAGGGTCTATGGTGGGCCTTTAACCACCTATAGAAGCCCATAGGCCTACCTTAGGGCCATCAATGTGGACATCCAACCACAATTGGTCCCCAAGAGTTAGCCCATCTCTAATTGATTATGGATCAAGGCCCAAGGCCCACGCAACATCAGAAATAAGAAATGGGCAGCCATAATCATATCACAAATACTCATGTTGGGCTTCAGAAAGGCGGCCCAAGGCCTATCTACAACATGGGTTCAAGGGAAACACACATAGCCCAACCCATATATACCACTATGGGCCCATAGGGGAAAGGTTAGGGCCCAATATAAAGGCCACTAATCCCATATATTGTGGTGGCCTAGTGGGCAACCCATTGCTCAAACCACATGGGCAAATGTCATGCTCTTAGTCAAGTAAGTTGGGCCTACAACCCGGCCCAAGTATTAAAGTTGATTTGGTGGGCAACCAAGGGCCCATCTACTTGTGTAATCCGGCCCACTAACGCAACACAATATTATGGTAAAAATGGCCCATGATTTCAATGGGCCTATCTGAAAAGTCCCAGCCTAATTGGGCCTAAAGAGTTCAACAACTAGCTACATTCACAGACCCAAATTAAAATTCAACTGAGGTGGGCCTCAAAAGTACATTTATTAAGCCCAACATTTAAGGAACCAGAGGTATAAATTATTCCCTCTAAGATCTTCACAATGTGGTGGGCCTCACTCCTCAAAATTTCAGCCCAAAGGCCAAGCATAATTATAACATGTTGCTGTCTTGAATTTGGGCACTCCATTGGAGTGGGTCCAGGGCCTCTAAAACTTTGGAAATTGAGGGCAAAGGTCCCTCATCATGCATACAATGAGAGGTAACCCAAAAAGGTGGCCCACCATCAAAGGAAATATTTTTGAATTATGGTTTTATTAAGGCATATTGCTGGACTGTACAACAGAAAATCTGGCAGTCCAACTATCTTTGCCCATTCTTTGGATGCCCAGATGAGGTCCGTTGGAGCTGAAATTTTACAGAGTGATACTAATATAGGTGGGACACACCCCCACAAAATTTCAAAATTTTTGGACATCTATAAATATTTTAATTTATTTAAAGAAATCCATCTGTCCTAAAAATCGGACTGATCTGGACGCCATGTTATAATGGGCCGGTCCAGCCATCACTATGGTGTGTACAGGTGTCCATTGGCCTCAAAATTTTGTACGTGGGTCCTACCATGGGTGGTCCACTTTTATACAAATTTTTAGAATTTTTTCACACCCAGAACTATTTTAATAAATTTTGGAATTCTAACTTGTCCAGGGTGGATTGCTGCTGGAACAGTGCAGAAAATCCAGACTGTCCACCTCACTTGGATCACACCTTTGGGACCCCTATGAATGTAAAATTGGGCTGAAATTTGGGAGACATCAAGATGAGATCCCCACCTTTTAGAATAGTAAATTTGGTGGTTATGAATAGTCCCCCAAACAGTCCCAAAATCTGGTCCAAAATCAACCAGAAATTGTCCAGAAAATTCTGGACAGCAACATGTACTTGGATAAAATTAATTATATAAGCTAAATAAAAAGGGGAATACTCCAAGAACTAGGTGCTATGGCCCTCCGTAGTGGGCTCCACAAATGTCCAAAACAAATCCCAAGGTTACCACACTTGCATGCATCAATAAAGGTTAGCAAATGGGACACCCAACCATAGTGTAGGTGGGTATGGATGTCTCACCCTAGCTGGACTTTTCTGGACTGTCCGGGCCCACCAAGTGGACCACACACATCATCAGCAATCATAGGAAAGGTAGAATAAGAGAAATAAAAACATTCCGGCCATTGGGAGAAGGCTCCATCACTATTGAGCCTTCCCCAACACAATCACACCCATACATTGTATTTCCATCTATATTTCACCATGGATCTTCATCATGCATAATCTACACTTGAGATGAATGGATGAGATACCATCTCAACCATGATGCAAGGGTCTAGATGACCTATCAAGTTATGGAATGTGGAGAACCCTCCATGATGGGGTCAATCAAGAGGAAACCCCATGCATGGGACATGCATGCATAAGATGGACCATTTGGCCACATCCAAGGAATTGTGTAGGATCTCCACAATTGATTGGTGGGTCCTATACTTTCTGAATGAAAGAAGAAGAAGATCTACACTATGGAAGGGATATTGCATGGAATAAAGAAGTACCCACCTAAATATCTTCACCAAAACTTGGATCACTAAGCTCCAAATGCTCTAAGGAACCAAGATAGATGGATGAGATGGGTTTTTAATGGATGGATTAAGAGGAAAAAATAGGAGAAGGGGCTGGAGAATTTGGAATTTTTTTTGGAGGAATGTTGCTAGGGAAGAAGAGAAGAGAGAGAGAGATGAGAGGGAAAGAGAGAAAAATCTCTTTTAAGCTAAGTAATCATGAGTTTCTTACCTAGGATAGAGAAGAGAAATTATGGTAATAGGGAGTTAGAAACAATGTTGTAGGGTTAGTAGACTTTTTAGGTTAGTGGGTGGTGTTTTAGAGATGGGTGGTGTAGGGATAGGGCCTAGGTAGTGTGTGTGTAGTGTGTGTTGGAAATAGTGTAGTGTGTGTTGGAAATAGTTCCAAGAGATGGGACCTACCTAGAAATCCATGCACACCACCCCTAGGTGGGCTGCAGATCCTGATCAAGGGCTTAGAAAATGAAATGCACCCAACTTACGATCTACACGTCGGATGGATGCACAAGACGCGCCGTTGGAACCGCGGCGACAATGCGGTCACAATAGTATAGGTCTCAACTCGATCCGAGTTGGGTCTTCATGACTGGGCTCATGGATGACCGCAAACACTATTCAAGGGTCACGGGTCGCCGAGATTCGACCGGTAGGACCGCGGGATCAAGATGGACGGAATGCATACTCACACACACACACACATGCACACATGCAAACTCGGGTTGGGTCTCACACCACATATTAATTAACCTTTGCTCAGTCTATAGAGATTACAATAGTGTACATTTCCTAGGCATTTATGCCATAGATCGGATTCATTGGTTTGGACCATGTAGCACGATAACTTAGACAAGCTTGAGTTACTGACTATATAATAGTTCTCAGAAGTTCTACGACCAGTCAATATCACAGAACCATTCTCATTAGAAATTTCACACCCTTGATTGTTGAATTTGACGCTATATTTATTATCACAGATTTGTGATATACTTAAAAGATTATGCTTAAGACCTTCTACAAACAAGACATTCTCAAATGGTGGAAGATTAAAGAGTTAAACTGTACCATAGCCAACAATTCTGCAGTTGCTACCATCACCGAAAGTTACTAAACCATCAGCCATACCTTTGAGATTAGTGAACAAATCTTTGTCACCTATCATAAGTCTAGAGCATCCACTGTCTAGGTACCACTTTGATTGACTAAAGCCTTGAAAGCAATGTGAGCAACCAAACAAGTAACCTTATGGACCCATTTCATTACAGTTTTGGGTTTTGGAACATTGTTGGTTTTTTTATTCTTGAAGTTGTTGTATATTCTACCATTCAAGTTAGATTTTAGAAGCTCCTTATGTAAATCCACAATTTTCTCAGCTAAGGGGTTATGATTCTGATTTCTATAGTTGATATGATTGCTTTTAGGTTTCATAACACGAAAAGTTTTTGAATTTTTAAAATTATTTTGATTTGAACTTTTCCCTTTTGAGTTAACTCTCCTTTAACAAGTTTAGGAGTAGTCTTATATTTAGGAGGTGTATTCTTATCATAGCCCAGACTAGATCTATCACCACATTTCCTAGATCTGGTTAGTAGTCTTTCTAGTTTAGGATCACCCCCGGCATACATCCAAGTATCCTTCAAACTCGAGAGAGAAAAGACTTCTAATTTTAGATTATCATTCTCTGATTTTATATTTTCAATTTGAGATGTTTTAAAATCTAAATTACACTTAGTTTTTTGAAAATAATCAGATAGATGCGATTTTTCTAAAACTAGAGTATCAAAATTTTCTTTTAGCTTTAAAAACTTTTCTTTTTAAATTTTAATTTTACAGCTATCTTACAACTTTCCCTATATAGGGCATTGTAGGCATCTTGTAAATCTTCATCATTTTTAGGATCACTTCTCAGATTTTCATCGTAAGTTGAAACACAACTTTCAGAGGAAGTGGCTCTGGTTAGAGTCATTAAGGCTTAACCTCATTAGTAGACTCAGATTCAAAATCATCTGACTCAAAAGAAGCTTCAGAGCAGGATGATTCATCCCATGTAGCCAACACACCTTTCCTTTTAGGTTTGTCCTTCTTTGGACATTTATTTGCCAAATGCCCGTATTCATAGTAGTTGAAACATTGGCTGTCTTTAAGTGATTTCCAAGTTTTAGATCCACCCTTTTTCTTCTCAGAGGGTTTTTGAAAATCAACTCTCTTTTCTCTTTTGAAAATTTTATAAAATTTCTTGGCTAAAAGTGCCATATCATCCTTTGAATTTTCGCAATCAGAATTATTAGAATTATGAGAGATACCTTTAGAAGATTTTAGGGCTATGGATTTACCTTTAGGAGCCTTAAAATTTAACTCGTAGGTTTATAAAGAACCAACAAGTTCTTCAACCTGCATATTATCCATATCACGAAGTGCCTGAATGGTAGTGACTTTTGAATTGAACCTTTCAGGCAATGAGCGCAGTATCTTTGCACTAACTTTACTTTCTGGGATGCTATCTCTAAGACCCCACATTGAGTTGACTATGTCATTTAACTTAGTATAAAAGTCCATGAATGTTTCACTTTCTTCCATACGTATTTCCTCAAACCTAGTGGTAAGGATTTGAAGTTTAATTTCATGACAGTAGTCGTACCCTCGTGTGTCATTTCTAAGATATCGCAAGCTTGTTTTGCAGTATCACAAGATATAATCCTTTTGAATTTATCTGATGATAGTGCGCAAGTAATTACATTTAAAGCCTTGGCATTTGCACTGCCCTTATTTTTCTGAAGAGTGGTCCAAGTATTATAAGGTGCAACCTTAAGAGTTTTAATACCATCAATGCCTAGAACTTCAATGGTAGCTGGGTTCCACCTAGTCACTGTGGATTGCTACACATTTTCATCGATAGACCTCAAAAAAATTCTCATCCTAGCTTTCCAATAGGAATAATTGGAGCCATAAAATGGTGGTAGCCTTATAATTGAAAGGCTATCAAAATTTGATGTGATATAAGCTCAGATCGGTTAGCTTAGGAAATAAATCCAAATAAATGAGCTATTAGGCTTTGATACTACTTGAAAAGGCCGAGCTAAGAGTCCTGGGGGGGGCTGGGTGAATAGGACTATGACAAATTAAAATTTAAATGCGGAATTAAGAAAGAACTAGAAAAAGATAACACTTATCAATCCCATATGACAGAAATAAATAGCAACCTCAAATGCACAAGTATTGAGAGGTTGATACAGATGTTGTTCTAAGGACAACCTTACACCAAAAACCAATGGCTTATGGTAAGACAACCTGATTTCTAGAATGGTCTGTGTATTAAAGTCCCAAACCAATATAGAGGAATAAAGAATAAAGTAGAAATAAATATTTACTACTATTACAACTGTCGCGCCCCAAGCTCATAAATCGGTCTCAAAAAATTCCCGATCGCTGAATCTGGTGCCGACAGCCTCCGTAGTACCCAATTCTCAGCTCCCAACGCCCATACGCTAGATTCCGATTCTAAGATCCTACAAGGAGGATTTTTTAAACGTACATTTATCTCGTAAGAAGCATAACCACAAGTTTGCCCAAATCACAAAGGCAACATCCTCATCACATATCCACTAATATAAACAGTCGAATATAGTGCTGAAAGGGAAATATACATATGTCAAAAATCAAAGCTCCAGAAGATCGTTGCATGCTCTAAGTTCAACACTGCTACAACCTAACACCACCTGCATGCATCTATCGTGCATAAGCTTATAGAAAGCTTAGAGGGTGGTGTAAGTGTGTGCGATGCACGTGTCAAACATATAGATATCAAAGTAAGCGAAAATACTGGCAATCCATAAATTGTACAATATCAAAGTAATGCAAAAACATGTTAGCAAGTTCATAAATATCATCAGCATTATCCAGGTTATGCGATGCAAAAACATAATAAGCAATGTCATATAATGAAGAAATAATGTAGATCCGCTATGCAATGCGGAGACATAGTAAGCCAAATATCATATACTAAGGATGCAATGCAATATGCAAATCCTGACAAGTCCACGAATATAGTCAATCTCATCTAGGCCATATAAATACTAAAATATAGCAACCCAAAATGTCATATGCCGCGGATGTAATGCAATATGTAGTGTGAATGAAATGACCAAGCTGGAGTGTGAAGACGGGATGATAGTATATAGTATTGCAGGCTATGAAGTCCATCATAAGGGACTTCTATCCAAACCAGCCCTATGCCTAAATTTGGATAGATAGACTCAATGTGGTAAACTCCTGACCTCATGTTGGCCACATGCCCTAACCGAAATCTTGGTCATCGCGAAGGTACACAGAACAATTAGTTGCACACCACCAACCCGAGTGGATAGAGAATGAATGAATAAATGAGTATAATGTTGAATATGCAATTCCTGCTCAATAAGTCTACATAATAGTACCGTACATCTCTGGGATCATCACTGGGGTCTATTACCCTTTACGCTAGCTACCGCCCCTATCCAAGCTCACAACTGGGTAAGTGGAAGATACCTCACTATCCGCCTACCAATATCGGACCCATTCCTCATGCTGGTCAAACTCAACCTATATATTGCTCCCTCACTTAGGCAGGTAAGGTCACACCCCTTCCCAATCGACCACGACACAGTGGGAGATGCGGTCTACTAGTATACGACCCTCATGAGCTCCACTTGATCTAGAAGTTGGAGCAACCTCTAGTACCAAGAGGGTTTAGAAATTTTCACCTAGAGAAATTTATGGCGCCCATATGCTAGAACCAAACATTATTAGTGTCCCATCTGGCCATCCACGATATGCCTGTAGAGGCTATGACTCTGATGTCGGTAGGGTGTACAGTAGTCATATCCCAAAATGCGAGATGCATGAGTCACACAATCTAATCATGCATTAATCCTACTCATATCGAGCGCTCATGTAGGACGACTTCGCCTATCAGGGAGTCCTAAAAATAACCTGCCCTATGACATATGCAATGGTCATCGACATCTTGAAAAGTCTGAGCAATATGTCTTAGAGGGGGGTGAATAGGATATGCCAAATTTAAAATAATAAGCGGAATAAAGACAACAAGATAGCCAAATAAATGCAATTAACCAAAGGAAATAACAACCTCAAAAGTCAAGTATTGAGAGGTTGATACAAACTTGGTTTTAAGGACAACGTAACACCAAAAACCAATGGTTTATGGCAGGACAACCTTACTAGAATGTGGCAGGACAACCTTACTAGAATGTGGGTGAGTATCAAAAACTCAAACTCAAGAGGATATGAAAGAAATAGAAACTAATCTATTGCAACATTTACATCCACAACTACATCTTACAATCTTAAACCATGAAAGATAAAGAAATAAACCACACATCCATCAAACACAAAAAATTATAGTGGTTCGCTTGTGTGTATACCAACTATTAAACAACATCCACACAACTACTCCACTCCTAATATCCCCTCCCTCGGGATATTAGCATTCACTAATCCAAAATAGGTTTTTAAGATTCACCTAAAACCTTCACAATTGTGTCTTTCAAGTGGGCTTACACAATTCAAAAACCCCACACTCTAAATTTTCTGGATCACCTCAGACAAACCACAAATGGAGATTTTTTGGAACAATCTCACAAATAAAAAAGGAATTGAATTACAGAAAAAGTAAAATACTTATCTGTAAGATGATTTTGAAACAGCCCGGTAGAACCAACTTGATGACGACGTAGATGTTCAATGTTCAGTCTCATAAGTATATAGGGTTCTAAGTGTAGATGATTTTTAATTAAATCAGCAAGGGCTTTGCTTTGATTTTGATCTCATAAAAGAGTAAATCAAATATCCATTTTCAATATAATAATAGAATAGAGAATCAAAATCAAAATACAAGAGCTACTATAAAGAATCTTAAATATGCATAAAATAACCTAGAATATGCTCAAAATTAACTCAGAGTGATTACTTAAGAATGATAAGAATTGAATAGAAAACTCTAAAATTCAGCACTATTTATAGGTGAAAAATCGGTTCGCACAACTGGCCTTATCCAAACAGATTTTCAAAAATTCTGACGTGATAAGTTTTTTCAGTTGCACGACTGGCCTTGTGGGTCTCATGACTGGTCGAGTGGCCTGCTCGACTGGTCGTGTGAGTCCTGATTACTCGCTGGAAAATGAGTCGAGCACTGCATGACTGGTTGAGCACTATTCACATGAGTGGTCGAGTAGTTTCCAAGACTAATCGTAGACCAATAGAATTTTTTTAAAAATTCATAATAAATCCTAGACTAGTCGACGAAATACTAGGACTAGTCGAGCCAGTGTTAGGGCTAGTCGAAAGAACAAAATTTTACACTTATAAAATAACCAAAATAACCAACCAAAAGTATGAAATGGTCTAATTAATCATGATCTAAGGTCAATCTAGATCAATCACACCTTACTTGTGAGATAGAACATATGAACCATGAAACTATCGATTACTTCAGTAACTTTAATTCTTTGCTCTTCGAAGCTTGAACTCGACATATCAAACATAGTCTTTAACTAGGTCTTGAGTTCTTGAACTTTTCTGGTTCCAGATCTTGAAAACTAAGTCTTCACTCTCTTCTAGTTTGAAGATCTTGGTAAGTTCATCATAGATATCGGTAAGATAGATTCAACACGAACAGAACGAACGTCGAAGATTCAATGTGAACAGATGCACAAGCTTGATACACATTAAGATACAAACTTGAATTGGTTTAGCATACCAAAATTTAACAATACTTAGGGTTTATCAATGTAGCACTTTCAATCTCCCCCTTTGTCAAATTTATGACAAAACTAAAATACAATATGTACAATAGATATTCAAACAACACATTCCGCAAGCATATTATGATATGATCCATAATCAATAATAAAAAATCAATAAAAATCAACTCTCCCCCTTAATCCACTACTCATCATAACTATCATATCCTCATATCATTCAACAATGTTCTCCCCCCTTTTGTTACAACATGACAAAGGAAGCGAATAATGATAAATGACGATAAGAAGAGAACAAGTACAATTAATAGCTACTCATCCAAAATAGAGTATCTGAACTGATACCATAAAAAAGAGTTTAAACAACATTATTACGCCTGAAGAGAGATATCATCCAAATCAAATGAAACTAGCTAGATCCTGAAGAGAGAGAAGGAATAGATGGATCAATTTGATGTAAACCCTTATTAATGCACCTCATATATTTGCGCATATAAGTAAATTGAGAATCCTAGGTTACTCGAATCTGAGCCACCTGTTCCTCAAGAGTATGCAACCTCTCAGCGAAATCAGAAGGCTGATAGCGTCAGAATCTGAATCAAGTTCATCAAATAAATCATCCATATTAACATCTTCTAAAGGTAAAGCATCAGCTTCTTCAACTTCTTCATCTCCTCCAACATTCCCATCAACTAGACTAGGTGTCAATCCAAGTTCATCTTGTTGATATTAAAATTGTTAAATGGACGGAGATTAATAGAACCTTCCCCAACAAGCATAGCTATCAAAGCATGACCAGCTAAGGCAGTCATAAGATAAGCGAAAGGAATATCGTTGTGACCAGGGTAAGACAAAACTGAATAATATGATGACAAATAAGAGAAGGAAGACAAATATGGATGCCAGTTACAACAGAATGCATAATGCGGGCCATAAAAGAGGTCAGCTCAGTCTTGTTACCTGAGCGAGGATAGACGTTTGAAATAAAAATACGATGCAAGACCCTGTATCTGGGCAATATATATTTGGAACTAAGCGCAATACCACCGTTCCATTCTACATTCATGTTATAGAGAACTCTTGTAATCAATTGTTTAACATTTTTAGAAGGTCTAGCTTGCAAAGTATATATGGGTACACCATCATCAACAACAAGTATATTCATGATTGATGAAATCAAATGACGGTCTACCATAATTGAACCTTCTCTAATTGACACAGTAAATGTCAAATCATCTTGAAAGAACTCACTAATACAAGCGTACATGCCCTGTGTATGTTTTCCCAACTTACAGCTTGAAGGAGAAGGACTATGTTGAAGCGTCAATATGATCAACAAGGACAACACGCTCAACAATAAAATTTTTAAGACGAAAATCCCGCATATTCTTAGGATCCTCTTCGGGAGGCTAAAGGTGACGCACGATAAGATGTGTGGAACGAGATGAAGAGGGACCACAAGTGGTTCTCTTCCTATTTCTTCCTTCCATCGCAACAAGATAACAAAGAAACAAAGGTTTGCAAATAGGAATGAAATAATTCCAAGAAAATCAAAATTTAAGTAAGAAACACTATTAAACCACCATAAATCTTGAAACAAGAAGAAAAATCAAGATTAAGGATGATCAATGAACTTAAATACACAAGGAAATGAAAATGAAGCACTAACCGAAGAGTAATCAGAGATGGGATCGACCGGTCGTGGTTGGGCTTGATGGAGAAGAAGAAGGAAATGAAGAAAAATCACCTTTTTCCAAATAAAAACCCAATTCACGCGTTTCACGACTGGTCGTGTACATACTCGACCGGTCATGCCACGATTGGTCGAGTGTGTACTCGACTGGTCCTGTAACACAAAAAAATGTGTAATTTTACATATATTTAAATAATAATAAAATACAAAACAATATATACATACATTATGATACAAATGAGCATAAATCATAAATTCATATTGCATATACCAAGATCAAACTTTAATTTTGAAAATCAATTTTTGTCAAGCAGTTTTGTGAATACATCAGCTAGTTTTTCTCGGTCTGAATATATTCTAATGAAATTATCTTTTCTTCTACCAATTCACGAATATAATGATACCTAATGTCAATTTTCTTAGTTCGTGAATGCTGAATAGGATTTTTGAAAATATTAATTGCGCTTATATTATCACAATATAACATCATAGATTCTTGCACAATTCCGTAATCACTTAACATTCTCTTCATCCATACTAGCTGAGTGCAGGCATTACCTGTAGCAATATATTCAGCCTCAGCAGTAGAGAGCGATACAGAACTTTGTTTCTTACTTAACCAGGAAACTAGACAGTTCCCGACATAGAAACAACCACCACTGGTTCATTTACAATCATAATGTTAACAACCCAATCAGCATCCATGTAACTAGCTAATTACACACTAGTATCATGTGGATACCAGAGACCAAGATTAGTTGAACTAGCGACATATCGCAAAATTCGCTTAACAGCAATCAAGTGAGACTCTTTAGGGTCCGATTGATATTTGGCACAAATGCCAACGCTAAAAGTAATATCAGGTCGACTCACAATTAAATAAAGTAAACTTCCTATCATACTGCGATATAACTTAGGATCCACACTCTTACCTGTTGAATCCTTAGAGAGTTTTAGAGTGGTACTCATTGGAGTATCAAATTCTTCTCACTCTCAAATCTGAACCTTTTAACTAAGTTCAGAGCATATTTGGTTTGATAGATGAATAATCCATCAGGAAGCTGTTTAACTTGCAACCCTAGGAAATAATTTAGTTCTCTAACCATGCTCATTTTGAATTTGGACTTCATAAGCTCTGCAAACTCAACAGTCGTGTTAGCATAGGTAGATCCATAGATAGTGTCATCAACATAGATTTGCACAATTAAAATATGATCTTTATGTTTCTTAACAAATAATGTTTTATCTACACTCCTCAATACAAACTCATGACTTAACAAGAATTTAGCTAATTTCTCGTACCATGCCCTGTGAGCTTGTTTCAAACCATATAGTGCCTTTTTTAGGCGATAAACATGATTAACATGCTTAGGGTTTTCAAAAACCTTTGGTTGTTCAACGTATACTTCTTCATGCAAATCACCATTTAAAAATGCACCCTTAACATCCGTTTGATATATTTATAAATTTTTTAAAACACGCAATGGATATAAACAATCTGATTGATTCAAGACAAGCTAATGGGGCAAAGGTTTAATCATAATCGATACCTTCAATTTGAGTGTACCCTTATACAACTAACCTAGCCTTGTTTCTAATTATGTTACCAAGTTCATCAGACTTATTCTTAAAAATCCATTTTGTTCTGATAATATGTTTATCAGTTGGTCTTGGAACTAAATACTAAACATCATTTCTCACAAACTGATGGAGCTCTTCTTGC
This sequence comes from Magnolia sinica, assembly GCF_029962835.1. Lineage (NCBI taxonomy): Eukaryota > Viridiplantae > Streptophyta > Magnoliopsida > Magnoliales > Magnoliaceae > Magnolia > Magnolia sinica. The sequence goes on along the minus strand of NC_080587.1, from coordinate 44,365,578 downwards.
ATAGCTACAATCCAGTTTTCATTTGTAAGGGCTTCTTTTATGTTAATCGATTCCATCTGAGATGTAAAACACACATAGTTCTACATATCTTCTAATTGTTTACAAGTACACTAGTGAGGGGATTTCCAATGATTTGATCAGTAGGATGATCTTACTTGATCATAGTTCAGTGTTATTTTGATTAGATGAAGAATTTGGTTTATCAATTTGAAAAACTTCATCATCTTCTGAACTTGAGACGGGTGTATTCATATAATCATCAATGACCACATTAATAGATTCTTGTATTACACCGGTCATCTTGTTAAGTACTCGATATGCTCGACTATTCAGAGCATACCCTAAAAATATCCCTTCATCACTTTTGGTGTCAAATTTACCTAGATGTTCTCGATCACGTAAGATATGGCATTTACTGTCGAAAACTTGAAAGTATTTGATAGAAGGCTTTTTATCAAACCACTTCTCATAAGCCATTTTATTATTTAATTTTCTAATGTAAACACAGTTAATTATATAATAAGCAGTATTTACGGCTTTAGCCCAGAGATTTTTAGGAAGCTTCATAATATTTAACATTACATTAGCCATTTCTTGAAGCACTCTATTTTTCCTTTCCACTATCCCATTTTGTTGTGGTATTTTGGGCACAGAATTTCATGTGATATTCCCTGGTCACTACAAAATTTCTTAAAACTGTTATTTTTAAATTCAGACCCATGATCACTGTGGTTCTTAGTGACTTGTAACTCTTTTTCATTTTGGATATGTTTAAGTACCCTTTTTACTTCTTCGAGAGTTTCAGATTTCACTCTTAAGAAAACTACCTACGTATACATGGTAAAGTCATCTACAATGACCAGAATATACTTCTTGCCACCTCGACTCTCCATTCTAGTTGGTCCAATGAGATCCATGTGGAGTAGTTCAAGTGGTTTAGATATGGCATTGGAGTTTATCTTTTTGTGAACACTCCTGGTTTGTTTACCAATCTAGCACTCGCCACATATCTTATCCACTTTCTTTATTTTGGGTAGACCTCTTACAAATTCACTTTTGTTCAATCTATACAAGTTGCGATAGTGTACATGTCCTAGGCGCTTATGCCATAGTTCGGTCTCATCAGTACGGACCATGTAACACAATAGCTTAGATGAGCTAGAGTCACTAACTATGTAGCAGTTCTCAGAAGTTCTGTGACCAGTTAATATCACAGAACCATTCTTATTTAAGATTTCACACTTTTGGTTTAAAAATTTTACACTGTGATTATTATCGTAAATTTGAGAAATGCTTAGTAAATTATATTTTAAACCTTCTACATATAAACATTCTAAAATAGAGGGAGGTTAGGGGTTAAACCGTACCTTGGCCAACAATTTTGCAATTGCTACCATCACCGAATGTGACTGAACCATCGGTCATGTCTTTAAGACTGGTGAACAGACTTTTGTCACCTGTCAAATGTGTGGAGCAACCACTATCCTAGTACCACTTTGAATGGCTCGTAGCTTTAAATGTGGTGTGGGCAACCAAACAAGAAACCTTAGGGACCCATTTCATTATAGTTTTGGGTTTAGGATCATAGCTGGTCTTCTTTTGTTTATAATTGCTATACTTCCTACCCACCGAGTTAGATTTTAAGAGCTCCTTAAGCAAGTTTATAATTTTCTCAGCTAAAGGATTACAGTTCTGATTTTAATGTTGATATGGTTCCTTTTAGGATTTAAAGACTGAAAAGTTTTAGACGTTTTAGAGACATTTTGATTCAGACTTTCCCTTTTGAGTTAGAAGACTCTCCTTTAACGAATTTAGGAGGAGTATTCTTGTATTTAGGAGGACTATTTTTATCGTAGCCCAATCCAGATTGATCACCACATTTTCTGGATCCGGGTAGAAGTTTTTCTAATTTATGTAACGCCCTGAAATTCGGGGGTCGAGCATAACTCAGCTCCTGAGTTCCAAAACATCACTTATGCAACATATTTAATGATAGATGTATGTTGACTGCATTAGTGCATAAAATATGGAATAGATTAAGCCAAAACACAGATATAATTCAGGGATAAGTGAAGAAAGCAAGCGGAAGACTTATAGAAATATATGTGTACAAGTGTGAATCCCTGAAGTACATATACAAACCAGGTCGTAATGAAAGTGTTACTTATCAAAATTACAAGTATCAATTTACATCATTTAACTTCCCAAAAATAATCCCAGAGTCCCGCGCATCAGAACAAGGCTCGCTACAACCCGTCTGAAAACTGCATATAAGAGAAAGCAGCGTCATCATCATCCATCTCCCGCTCTGCCTCAGAAGTCGCATCCACATCTGCAACATCAAAACCTAAGACAGAGTCTGGTGGGTGTTTAACACCGCCCCAGAACGTGGGAGTGAGTGATCAACTCAGTGGAACAATAAGGCACTGGTTAACATGTTATCAGTTCAATCAAGTAGTAATGATAAAGCAGAACAATTAAATAAATCCTAAGTACTCTTGTTAATGCAAGGATGTATGCAGAATGATGTGTGCCCTCACGCGTACACCCTCAGCGTCTTCATCTTACGTTACGCATGACACTACCTCAAAGTGCGCCACATCTACAAAGCACATGCAAATGCGGTGCATGGATATGATTACCAAGTTGTTATTAGTCCATTTCATATAGCAGGATTAGGAAGCTAAGATACCTTCCTCATGTCACCATCCAAACAGTGATCCATTCTAGGGTCGTCAGTCCTAGACATCTCATACGATCATATTGTTGTAGGTCGTAGCAAAGGGCTCGTCACCAATCAATGCATGCCTTTCATACCTTCGTTACTACACCAAGGCTCGTCACCTCAATGCGGTATCCAGGCATGCTCGAGGTCACTACAAAGGGCTCGTCACCAATCAATGTAGGCCGACAACATGAATATAGTGTCCCATACCACCACAATCGGCTCACGAGTTTGGTTGCTCACTGGTCACTACGGGGAGGCTCGTCACCCCAGCGTAGGCCGACAGCTCGACCACGGTGTCCCATACCACCATGTCCGGCTCATGAGTCTTAGCGGATCAAGGTACCATGGTTAATAGGATTTCACTGGTAAGTTCGGTACCCTAGATTCAAGCAGTAGCGTCCATACATGGTGAACATACATCGGACAATCGGGTTACTTGACGAACTCGACTAGCACGAGCGCACGTTGGGTTGAACGACATAGAGTGCGCAAACACTCCGCGTGGCCAAACCACTGCCGCCAACTCTAATACGGCTCGGGTTCGTCTAATCACGTCCTTTGTGGCGAAAGCAACCTCAGCCACGATCTTAAGGCCGATTACCGATTTCCTGGACTAATGCATAGTCCCACACACATTACACTACAACAGATATTCATATTGAATGTAGAACAGTAATGGAACAACAACTTAAATCAAGAGGTACTCAAGCATTTGAAGAATATCAACTTAACATAAATGCAAGCATAAGTAATGCTTGAACTTAAACGACAAGGAATGTAACTTGCAAGAAGGAAATCATACTCACTAGTGGGAGAGTTGAGAATCGCTTCCCAACGCCCAAACTAGGTTGAAATATCACACTTTAAATCATTCAGACATTTCTACAAACACTTAGAATACACAATACAACAAATATGACATATGTTGAAATACACACATTTGGACAATTCCTTTTACCAAGGAGTTGTCACACATACATCTAGCATACATACATGACAAATAATCATGGCAAACACAAGTGCATAATTTATACGTATACGGTACTTTATAAATACACATAGAATACACAAATCTCAATATAACACATGCATATCAGGAACGCAACATAAACACAACATTTGGCATGTGAAATCTCATCCATAACAAGAATAAATCATTAACTGGCATTGAAAGCCTTGAAAACCATAACCTATACACTTAAAGTCCGCACCTTAAGCCAGAAAAGAAACACCGAACTGATTTAGACGAGTTGTCTTCGTGAACGGCGATAAAATACCCTAAAGCAAGGATAGAAATGAGATACAACAACACCAAGACTAATCTAAGCTCTAACACAGGTTAGGGTTAGGTTAACTTACCCCAAGATGAACTCAGAATTGTCAGAATAACAATTCAAAGTGAAGGTTCAAAGATGAAGAAGAATAGGAAAGAATCTAAGATGATTCACCAACTTCTCTCTCACTTTCTCTCTCTTTTCCACTCTCTCTCCAAGCTAGGGTTAGAGAAAATTCGTATGGAAAAGAGAGTTAGGGTTTAAGGACTATAAATAGGCCTACTATTGATGAAAATAACCCCAGGGCTAAGGTATACTTAGGGTATAACCAAAACCAGACTCTCGCGATCCAACGAAGCACTTCTGGTGGGCCTAAAACCAAGAAAGGTAGGACTTAAGCTCTTTGACCATGGATCTAGGTCAAGCTGAGTTTTCGTATCGACCGGCTCTTCAGATCAGCCGTGGCGGACCACACTTAATTCAACAGTCACAGAATCTCGATCAGGTCCACAAGCACAAGGAGATGCCTGGGCCACCTTCCCTGATCAGAGGGTGAAATTGGGTCAGAATCTAACGGTCAGATTGCTTAAAATCATCGTGCAAGCGACACGACTCAGATTTCATAAAAGCTTAATAAAATTCCAACCGTTCTCACACTCTTCACTCCAGACTCAATCAAATCGACATCATATGGACTTGATTTTCGAGGTGATGGTCAAGCCCAACATGGTGACCGCAACAGCCTAAGATCATCGCTATCGGACTTTCGACGCGCGGTCCAAGTCCGATCCAAAACTTCCAAAAATTCCCCATAACAACTAGATTTAACGATGGATCCCAGATTTCAGAGTAACATAGCGCTAACTATTCTACAAGTTTTGAGTCATGCAGATACAATTTAAAGTGATTGATGCAGATTTCACAAGCAATCGAGTATAGCGCTAATTACCCCAAAAACAACTACTTAAGGAAAGATAAGCACAAAATTTCCAAGGTCATTACAATCTACCCCCCTTAAAGAAAATTTCGTCCTCGAAATTCATACCTTCATAAATTCCTCAAGGATCAGAGGGTAGGTTTTTCTGACCTCAGCTTCAGATTCCCAAGTAGCGTTTTCTACACCATGATACGTCCATAGCACCTTCACAAGAGGGATAACCTTGCTACCCAATACCTGCTCCTTCTTATTAAGAATACGCGTCGGTCACAGTACGTAAGTGGCATCCTCAGTCAACTGCACTTGCTCCCAACTGATAATATGCGAAGGATCAGGAACGTACTTCTTTAGCATAGAAACATGAAATATGTTATGCACGCCCGCAAGAGGTGTGGGCAAAGCAAGGCGGTATGCTACCGCTCCCACTCGATCTAGAACTTTAAATGGACCAATAAATCTCGGCGTCAGCTTCCCCTTCTTACCGAACAGTAGAACTCCCTTCATAGGAGAGACCTTCAGAAACACATGGTCTCTAACCTCAAACTCAAGCGGTCGACGCCTCGTATCAGCATAACTCTTCTGCCTACTCTGGGCTGTCAGAAGTCGACGTCGAATGATGTCAACCTTCTCTGAAGTCACCTGCACCAACTCCGGGCCAAGCAAACTACGCTCACCAATTTCTGCCCAACAATGTGGTGCTCTGCACGGGCGACCATACAATGCCTCATAGGGAGCCATGCAGATACTCGCCTGGAAACTATTATTATACGCGAACTCTACATACTGAAGACAATCATCCCAAATATCCTTGAAATCCAAAACACAAGCTCGTAACATATCTTCTAGGACTTGATTCACGCACTCCGTCTGCCCATCTGTTTGCGGATGAAACGTGGTGCTGAACTTCAGTTTCACACCCATCGCTTCCTGGATACGAGTCCAGAAGATAGATGTAAAACACGTGTCTCTATCAGACACAATCTCCAGGAGAACTCCATGCAGACGTACTATCTCCTTGATATACAACCTAGCCAACTCGTCTACAGAGTTAGTGACCCTGATCGGTAAGAAATGCGCCGACTTCGTTAATCGGTCGACAATCACCCAAATAGAGTCATATCCCTTCCTCGTTCTCGACAACCCAGAAATAAAATCCATAGAGATGAAGTCCCACTTCCATTCAGCTATGGGCATGGGCTGCAGCAATCCAGGAGGTCGGCGATGCTCTGCCTTGACCTGCTGACACGTGAGACAACGAGAAACAAATTCAGCAATCTGGACCTTCATATTGTCCCACCAATAAGACCTCTTCATATCCTGATACATCTTCGTGCTACCTGGATGCATCACAAGTTTAGAACTATGGGCTAACTCAAGAACCTCCCGTCTCAAGTCAGGAATGTCAGGAACACATAACCGGCCACGAAATCGTAGGCCCCCATCAGAACTAACACTCCAATCGGAGTTCTCATCTGTACCAACCCGCTTCCTCGTCTTCACCAAAAGCTCATCATCTACCTGAGCTGCAACGATCCTCTCGTCGATAAGGGGTTGTATACGAATGTGTGCTATAACCTCATACGACTCAACCACCGTAAGCTTCTGCTCAAAATCGTGCACGAACTCCAACATATCCCACTCTGCTATCATCAGCGGAGCCGCAAACTCAATAGCCTTCTTGCGACTCAACGCATCTGCCACAAGGTTCGCCTTGCCCGGATGGTAAGAAACATCGAACTTAAAGTCCTTCAATGTTTCCATCCATCGGCGCTGCCTCATATTCAAATCACGCTGCATGAAAATATACTTAAGGCTCTTGTGGTCGCAAAAGAGCTCGAACTCCTCACCATAGAGGTAATGTCTTCAAAGCTTTAATGCGAATATAATAGCTGCTAATTCCAGGTCGTACGTAGGGTAATTCTCTTCGTGTTTCCTCAACTGACGCGAAGCATAAGCAATCACCCTGTCCTTCTGCATAAGGACACAACCCAGGCCAACGCGAGAGGCGTCAATATATATAATATACTTAACCCCTTGCTCTGGCAATACTAGCACAGGGGCGGACATCAACTTGTCCTTTAGCTCCTGAAAAGCTAACTCCGCCTGCTCATTCCAAACAAACTTCAAATCCTTCCGTGTCAACTGCGACAATGGTCTGGCAATCTTCGAGAAGTCTTGAATGAAGCATCGATAATAGCCTGTAAGACCCAGAAAACTCCTTACCTCAGTAACTGAACCAGGCTGCTTCTAGTCATACACTGCAGCTACCTTGGCAAGGTTGACGACTATCCCTTCCTTGGACACCACATGTCCCAGGAACTTGGCTTTCTCTTTCCAGAAATCACACTTCTTGAACTACGCGAAAAGCTGATTCTTCCTAAGAGTATTCAAAACCGCTCTTAAGTGCTCCTCGTGCTCTTCCCGGCTCGCTGAATAAATCAAGATGTCATCGATAAAAATAATAACGAATCGGAACAAGAATGGCCGAAACACCCTGTTCATCAGATCCATGAACACGGCCGGTGCGTTCATCAGACCGAACGACATCACAAGGAACTCATAATGACCGAAGCTAGTCCTGAAAGCGGTCTTCTGCACGTCCCCATCCCTGACGCGCAACTGATGATACCCTGACTGCAGATCAACCTTCGAAAAGTACCATGCCCCCTTCAACTGATAAAACAGATCATCAATCCTGGGCAAAGGGTACTTATTCTTCACAGTTACCAGATTCAGCCTGCGATAATCAATACACAATCGCAAGGAACCATCCTTCTTCTTCACAAACAAAATAGGTGCTCCCCAAGGAGACACACTAGGCTGAAAAAAACCCAAATCCAGCAAACCATCTATCTGCTTCCTCAACTCCTCCATTTCACTCAGAGCCATATGATAGGTGGGTAATGAAATGGGCGCTGCACCAGGCATAAGATCGATAGTAAAATCAATCTCACACTAAGGAGGTAATCCAGGAATTGACTCAAACATATCTTCAAATTCCTGAACTACCGGCGTACTAACTAATGCCGATTCAACCATACTCTCCAACAGAGAAGAATAATAATCAATACGAAGAGGGTAACTGACCTGAACTGGGAAAGTAACTGTCTCACCCTCAGGTCCATGGATCGTCACTGATCTAACTTCACAATCAATCTCAGCTCGCATCCTCGTGAGCCAATCCATACCCATAATAACATCGTAATGATAAAGCGGTGCGACTAAGAAATCAACACGGATCGATCCACTTCCAAGATCGACTAGACAATCCAAACAACGCTTGCCCAAAGCAGAGGAAATCCCCGTGGCGGTAGTAAGCGTCACTCCTTGCATAGGAACAGATCTCAAACCCAAACGCTTAACTGCAGCATAAGATATAAGAGAAGTAGTGGACCCTGTATCCACTAACATAGAAACGGGAATACCTTTAATGTGCGCTGTCACCTCGAAGGACCTCGGCACTAAGTCAGACATAGGCGCTTCAGCTGAAAACGCATGAACTCGAGCCTGCTGCTGACAATTCGGCGGAGGAACCATGGGCCGCTAAGGTGGCCTGAAGCTAGGAATTGCAGGTCTGAAGGATGGATGAGCTGGCGCTGATCGAAGAGGTGGAGGAGAAATCACCTGAGGCATCGGACGGTTAATCCTCTGTGGTGGAGTAAAACCACTGGCTCGCATATGGGAGAAGCAAAAATGGTCCAAATGCCCTGTCTTCCCACAATATGAACATCGAAGATCAGCTCTCATCTGCTGGGCGAGCGGCGCTGAACGCCTCGGAGGAGAATCTGCTTGCGACCTCTTGCCGAGGAAAGGGGCACCCTGAAAGTTCGGTCGCGACTTAGGAACCATCGGTGCTCGCATGCGGGACGACCTATCCCCGTCCTGCTTTGCTCGCAAGGACATGCTCACCAGCTCCGCATAAGAAGAAATGCTAGCACAACAAATCTTCGATCGGATCTCAGGTCTCAATCCCTCAGAGAAACGCCGCATCCTCATCAGCTGATCACCCAGGATCAAAGGAACATACTGACCCAACTCAGTAAATTGGTTCTCATACTCCGTCACCGACAACCCTCCTTGGCCGAGGCGAAGGAACTCACTCTCCTTCTCATGTTGGTATGTAACCGGGAAATACTTCTCATAGAAGCGCGCCTCAAACGCCTGCCACGACCACTCAAAACCTTCCTCGACATTGCGAAGAACACTGTCCCACCACAGACTGGCCTCCTTCTCAAACATGAAGGAGGCAAGCTCAACCTGCTCAACCTCAGAGCAGTGTAGCGGTCTCAGCATCTTAGAGATGCGGTCGATCCAATACTCGGCCTCCTCGGGTCTATGAGAACCCGCAAACGTAGGAGGTCGCAAGCACTGAAATCGCTCGAAAGTGCCGCTGGCACTAGCGCTCCCAGATGGAGGCATAGGTGAAACAGGTGGAGTCGCCCCCACTGACTGAGCAAAGATGCCAGCTATGGAAGAGAGGAACTCCTGCTGCTGCTGCTGGTGGTGCTGAATCTGCTGCTGCTGCATCAACAGCATCATCTGCTCAAACCTATCAGCAGGCGAAGCAGGCGAAGGCGCACGACTCCGCTTAGGAACTGAGGGCGTGACTGGAGGAGCCATAGGTGTCGGCCTAACATCGGCATGAGACGGACCCGCCTATGGATCTGACTGGCTATCACTCAAGGGAGGAACCCCAACAAGCGACTCAATCAAGGAGAGACGGGTCGAAGACTTCGAACCCTTAGGAGGCATCCCTACATTCAACAGAGGATGCAACCTGTTAGATTCTGCGTCACATAATCCATCCACACAGCAACATAGCACAACTCCAAAGACAAACAACATGCATTCCATTAATCAAAATCGTCGCAATACAAGTAGTGCAGCAATACATTAATCACGACTAGGAAAGCATGTAAACAACAACAATATCTAACACTTCAAACAACCACAGCAACTACAAACAACCATAAATAACTCCAACAACTCCAACTACAAGCCAACAATGGCTACACACAGAAAGAAAACAACAAACAAAGTAAAGGATGGCCACGACGACTGCTACTCGTCGGAATCAGGAGATGGAGGCGGGGCACCCTTATCTTGCAAGCAACACAGGATAGACTTCAGAGTTTGAGTCACCTTCTTAAACTTATGTTTAACAAGGCCTCGAAGATCAACAATATCCTGGCGTAAAACAGCCTGCCCTTCTTCAAGCCGTGCAAGACAGGCATCTTTGGCAGTCTGCTCTGCGCTCTGCTCTGGCACCACAGGAGGAGAGCTGTCACTCGTATCTTGTGCCTCATCTTCTTCCTCATCCTGCTCTGTTTCTTCCTCAATCTCAGCACCACCTTCAGCATAACTCTCTTCATCACCGCTCTCAGACTCAGCCTCACTCTCTGAGGCATGTCGACTAGAACCGATCTCCATCTGTTTAAGAGTCCTCAGATTTATATGACGAACAGGAACCGGCTTCTCTGCTCCAAGCCTATAGCCAAACTCATGAGCAAGCTTGCAAATGAGGCAGCCAAATGGAAGCGACTCGGTCCTCCTACTCGAACGAACGATGGGAATAATCTGGCGCAGGATGTACGTCGGAACACATAACTTCGCTTCTTGCCCCACCTGATACAGAAAATCCACCATCATGCGCGTACACTCACTGCCGTTGCTCCACCTTGGGTATACATTGAACATACACATGTGATGAAGCAAACGGAAGTCGTCCGTCATGTAGGTAGCCAGAAGACTCCTATTAGGCTATCATTCGATCAGACGACCACACAAGGATCGGGTGCGATGATCCCTCTCACGCATACTGTTCACATTCTTCTCGCTGGCATGCACTTCACCAAGTGGCACATTCAAGAGTCGGGAGATCAAAGCAACATTGACAATACCCACTCGACTGCTACCACAAGGAATCTTGAACTGCAGAGGCTCCAGCGAAGGATCAAGGATGTTGGCATAAAAGGCTCGAACAGTGCTAGCATTCACGCGATACTCGCCTTCGAATAAGGGACACCAACCAGCCCCTTCTAGGCGCTCCAACAATAAAAACTCACCATATAGCCGCGGATCGACATGAGCCTCAAAAAGGACTCTACAGCCTTCACAGACTCCATGCGACAACTTCGCCAACAAAGTTCTACCAATAGAAGCTCGAGGATCGAGGTCCCGCTTGGTCTGGAATTCACAAGTGGCGGACGTGCTAGCAGCGGTACCTCTCGGCCTCCGTGCACGGGTTGGACGGCTAGGCCCGGCTTCATCCACGGGCGTTCTCTTCTTCCCCATCAAAGAAAGAAGAGTAGAAATGAAAAATATGGCTGTGATGAACTCAAAGAGGGTCATGAGAAATGAGAGAAAGAGAGAAATAGGAAGATGGTGAAGCTTCCACACACTTAAGAGCTAAAATGGGAATGTAAGAGCTCAAATGAGAAGGAAAGAAAGGGAAATCAGCAATGGGAGTGAGGGTTTTGAAATAGGGTGATGGGGTTTGCACGAAAATGGAAGAAGAAGAAGATTTGGAAGAGATTTGGAGAAGATTAGAGAGGGTTTTCAAGAAAGGGAGAGCTTAGGAGGGATGCTTGTGAAGGAAATAGGTTAAAGGAGAGGTTTTAAATAGAAAACTGTGGAGGGGTGGGCCACCTTAGGGTAAGGAAGCATCGGCCCGCGCCGGCCCGACCTGCTGATCGGAGAGCCCTCGCCGAACCGGAGATGGCATCGCCGGTCTCTGGACTGACCGGTGATGCCTTGCCATTTGGGCGAGGTCCTCCTGGTCTCCCATGGTCAGAATGATGTGGTTCCCCCCTGGGCCCCATAGGAAATGTCCCGATCGGCCCTTTGCATGATTTGACGCCTATCGGGCCATTCAGGCAGAAATCTAATTCAAATAAAGATTTCTTGAACATTTAAGGGTTAAGACAAGATGATAAACCATCTAAACTCATTAATAGATGATCTAGAAAAGGTTTCGGGTCGCTGTGTGTGATCAGGTAAGAGTAGAGACTCGATCACGGTGAACGTTTTCAGGAAACTTCAGCCGATAGAAGCTAAGGAGTACAAACACAAAATCTACGATAGACCCGCACCCAAATACACTAAAGTGGCGACAACGTGCGGTGTGTGACCATAACCCAGGTCCGGTTTAATCTAGATCATGCTCTGATACCAACTTATAACGCCCTGAAATTCGGGGGTCGAGCATAACTCAGCTCCCGAGTTCCAAAACATCACTTATGCAACATATTTAATGATAGATGTATGTTGACTGTATTAGTGCATAAAACATGGAATAGATTAAGCCAAAACACAGATATAATTTAGGGATAAGTGAAGAAAGCAAGCGGAAGACTTATAGAAATATATGTGTACAAGTGTGAATCCCTGAAGTACATATACAAACCAGGTCGTAATGAAAGTGTTACTTATCAAAATTACAAGTATCAAGTTACATCACTTAACTTCCCAAAAATAATCCCAGAGTCCCGCGCATCAGAACAAGGCTCGCTACAACCCGTCTGAAAACTGCATATAAGAGAAAGCAGCCTCATCATCATCCATCTCCCGCTCTGCCTTAGAAATCGCATCCACATCTACAACATCAGAACCTAAGACAGAGTCTGGTGGGTGTTTAACACCGCCCCAGAACATGGGAGTGAGTGATCAACTCAGTGGAACAATAAGGCACTGGTTAACATGTTATCAGTTCAATCAACAGATATTCATATGGAATGTAGAACAGTAATGGAACAACAACTTAAATCAAGAGGTACTCAAGCATTTGAAGACTATCAACTTAACATAAATGCAAGCATAAGTAATGCTTGAACTTAAACGATAAGGAATGTAACTTGCAAGAAGGAAATCATACTCACTAGTGGGAGAGTTGAGAATCGCTTCCCAACGCCCAAACTAGGTTGAAATATCATACTTTAAATCATTTAGACATTTCTACAAACACTTAGAATACACAATACAACATATATGACATATGTTGAAATACACACATTTGGACAATTACTTTTACCAAGGAGTTGTCACACATACATCTAGAATACATACATGACAAATAATCATGGCAAACACAAGTGCATAATTTATACATATACGGTACTTTATAAATACACATAGAATACACAAATCTCAATATAACACATGCATATCAGGAACGCAACATAAACACAACATTTGGCATGTGAAATCTCATCCATAACAAGAATAAATCATTAACTGGCATTGAAAGCCTTGAAAACCATAACCTATGCACTTAAAGTCCGCACCTTAAGCCAGAAAAGAAACACCGAACTGATTTAGACGAGTTATCTTCGTCAACGGCGATAAAATACCCTAAAGCAAGGATATAAATGAGATACAACAACACCAAGACTAATCTAAGCTCTAACACAGGTTAGGGTTAGGTTAACTTACCCCAAGATGAACTCAGAATTGTCAGAATAACGATTCAAAGTGAAGGTTCAAAGATGAAGAAGAATAGGAAAGAATCTAAGATGATTCACCAACTTCTCTCTCACTTTCTCTCTCTTTTCCACTCTCTCTCCAAGCTAGGGTTAGAGAAAATTCGTATGGAAAAGAGATCTAGGGTTTAAGGACTATAAATAGGCCTATTATTGATGAAAATAACCCCAGGGCCAAGGTATACTTAGGGTATAACCAAAACCAGACTCTCGTGATCCAACGAAGCACTTCTGGTGGGCCTAAAACCACGAAAGGTCAGACTTAAGCTCTTTGACCATGGATCTAGGTCAAGCTTAGTTTTCGTACCGACCGGCTCTTTAGATCAGCCGTGGCAGACCACACTCAATTCAACGGTCACAGAATCTCGATCAGGTCCACAAGCACAAGGATATGTCTGGGCCACCTTCCCTGATCAGAGGGAAATTGGGTCAGAATCCAACGGTCAGATTGCTTAAAATCATGGCGCAAGCGACACGACTTAGATTTCATAAAAGCTTAATAAATTTCCAACCGTTCTCACACTCTTCACTCCAGACTCAATCAAATCGACCCAGAACATCACATGGACTTGATTTTCGAGGTGATGGTCAAGCCCAACATGGTGACTGCAACAGCCTAAGATCATCACTATCGGACTTTCGACGCGCGGTCCAGGTCCGATCCAAAACTTCCAAAAATTCCCCAGAACAACTGGATTTAGCAATGGATCCCAGATTTCAGAGTAACATAGCGCTAACTATTCTACAAGTTTTGAGTCATGCAGATACAATTTAAAGTGATTGATGCAGATTTCACAAGCAATCGAGTATAGCGCTAATTACCCCAAAAGCAACTACTTAAGGAAAGATAAGCACAAAATTTCCAAGGTCATTACAATTTAAGATCACCTTGGGCATACCTTCGTATATCCTTTAAAATCAAAAGTGAAGATACTTCCAGTTTTAGATTTTCGTTTTCAAATTTTAAATTTTCAACTTGGGATGTTTTGAAATCTAAGTCATACTTAGGTTTTTTAAAGCAATCTGAAAGGTGTGATTTTTTCAAAACCAAATTATCAAAATTCTCTTTCAATTTTAAAAACTTTTCTTTCTGAAGTTTTAATTCAACATCTATTTTACAACTTTCCCTGTATAGGGCATTATAAGCATCTTGAAGATCTTCTTCATTTTCATGATCACTTCCCAGATTTTCTTCATTGGTTGTATCATTATCTGAGAAAGTGAACTTGGCTAGAGTCATTAGGGCTTTAACATCATTACCCGACACGGTTTCAGAATGTTCTGACTTAGAAAAGGCTCAGGAAGATTCAGCCCATGTAGCCAACATACCTTTCTTTTTTAGGTTTGTCCTTTTTAGGACATTTGTTTGTTAGATCCCCATATTCATGGCAGCTGTAGCATTGGTTGTCTTTTAAAGATTTCTAGTTTTTAGATCTTGATCTTTTCTTTTCAACAGGTTTTTGAACATCAACCCTCTTTTTACTTTTAAAAATATTGTAAAACTTTTTAGCTAAAAGGGCCATATCATCTTCAGAAGTTTCTAAATCAGAATTATTATTTTCATGAGAAATACTTTTAGAAGACTTAAGGGTAATAGATTTACCTTTCGGAGCTTTAAAGTTTAACTCATAGGTTTGTAAAGAACCAACCAGTTCTTCAACCTGCATATGATCTGTATCACGAAGTTCCTGAATGACCGTGACTTTCGAATTGTACCTTTCAGGCAGTGAACGCAGTATCTTTGCACAGACTTTACTTTCTGGGATGTATCTCCAAGACCCCACATAGAGTTGACTATGTCATTCAACTTAGTATAGAAGTCCATGAATGTTTCACTTTCTTCCATACGTATTTCCTTAAACCTAGTGGTGAGGATTGGTAGTTTAGATTTCTTAACAGTAGTCGTACCCTTATGTGTCATTTCTAAGATATCCTAGGCTTGTTTTGTAGTATCAAAGGATATAATTCATTTTAATTCATCTGGCGATAGTGTGCAAGTGATTGCATTTAAAGACTTGGCATTGGCACTACTCTCAGTTCTATGAAGAGTGGTCTAAATGCTATAAGGAGCAACTTTTAGATTTTTAGTTCTATCAAGGCCTAGAACTTCAACAGTTGGTGGAGTCCGTTTAATTACCGTGTCTTGCCACACATTCTCATTAATAGACCTAAAAAATATTCTCATTCTGGCTTTCCAATAAGCATAATTAGAGCCATCAAAAGGTGGAGGCCTAGTGATAGAAAGGCCAACAAAATTTGACATATTAAATGCTCAGATCGGTTAGGAATAAAATCCAAATAAACAAGCTCTTAGGCTTTGATACCACTTGAAAAGGCCGAGCAATATGTCTTGGGGGGAGGGTGAATAGGACAATGCCAAATTAAAAATAATAAGTAGAATAAAGACAACAAGATAGCCAAACAAATGCAATTAACCAAAGGAAATAACAACATCAAAAATCAAGTATTGAGAGGTTGATACAAACTTGGTTCTAAGGACAACGTAACACCAAAAACTAATGGTTTATAGCAGGACAACCTTACTAGAATGTGGGTGACTATCAAAAACTCAAACTCAAGAGGATATGAAAGAAATATAAACTAATCTATTACAACATTCTCATCCACAAATAATCCCACAATCTTAAACCATAAAAGATAAAGAAATAAACCACACATCCACCAAACACAATGAATTATAGTGGTTCGCATGTGTGTACACCAACTGTTAAACAACAGCCACACAACTACTCCACTCCTAATATCCACTTCCTCGGGATATTCGCGTTCACTAATCCAAAATAGGTTTTTCAAGGTTCACCTAAAACCTTCACAATTATGTCTTTTAAGTGGGGTTACACAATTTAAAAACCCCATGCTCTGAGTTTTCTGGATCACTTTAGACAAATCACAAATGGAGATTTTCTGGAACAATCTCATAAACTAAAAAGGAATTAAATTACAGAAAAAGTAAAATAATTATCTGTATGACGATTCTAAAGCAACCCGGTAGAACCAACCTGATGACGACATAGATGTTGAATGTTCAGTCTCACAAGTATATAGTGTTCTAAGTCTAGATGATTTTTAATTAAATCAGCGAGGGCTTTGCTTTGATTTTGATCTCATAAAAGGGTAAATCAAATATCTCTTTTCAATATAAGAATGAAATAGAGAATCAAAATCAAAATACAAGAGATACTTTAAAGAATCTTAAATGTGCACAAACTAACCTAGAATGTCCTCAAAATTATCTCAAAGTGATTACTTAAGAATGATAAGAATTGAATAGAAAACTCTGAAATTTGAGCACTATTTATAGGTGAAAAATTAGTTCACATGACTGGCCTTGGAATAGCTGTGACTGGTCTTATCCAAATAGATTTTTAAAAATTCTGGCGCGATAGTTTTTTCAGTTGCACGACTGGCCTTGTGGGTCCCATGACTGGTCGAGTGGCCTGCTCGACTAGTCGTGGACACCACACGACTGGTAGTGTGAGTCCAGATTACTCGTTGAAAATGAGTCGAGCACTGCACGACTGGTCGAACACTATTCACACGACTAGTCAAGCAGTTTTCAGGACTGGTCATAGACCAAAAGAAAATTTTTTTAAATTCATAACAAATCCTGGACTAGTCAAGGAAATACTAAGACTGGTCGAGCCAGTGCTAGGGCTAGTCGAAAGAACAAAATTTTACACTTATAAAATGACCAAAATAACTGACCAAAAGTATGAAATGATCTAATCATGATCTAAGGTCAATCTAGGTCAATTATACCTTACTTGTGAGATAGAACATATGAACCATCAAACTATCGATAAATTCAGTAACTTTAATTCTTTGCTCTTCGAAGCTTGAACTTGACATATCGAACATAGTCTTCAACTAGGTCTTAAGTTCTTGAACTTTTCTGGTTCCAGATCTTGAACCGCAATGTTCTTGAAAACTAAGTCTTCACTTTCTTTCAGTTTGAAGATCTTGGTAAGTTCGTCATAGATATCAGCAAGATAGATTCAACACGAACAGAATGAACATTGAAGATTCAATGTGAACAGAGGCACAAGCTTGATACACATCAAGATACAAACTTGAATTAGTTTGGCACACCAAAATGTGACAATACTTAGGGTTTATCAATATAGCACTTTCACATCTCATAATAAACATGCAGATGATGTGTATAGGCATGATGCTATGCTGTCACATACTCATAATTAGTATCGGTATCTGGCATCGATAATCAGCATCGATAATCGACCTCAACAATCAGCTTAATAAAGGCATAAGGTAAGGTCACAATGTGGACATTTCACCATCATTGCCCATCAATGTGGACATTTAACTAACATTACTCCCAAGAAGTGGCCCACATAAAGCCAAACATATAGTGGGCCCATGGCCTCGCATAAGGCCCTACTATACATCTCAATGGGCCTCTCTCAAGGGCCTAATATACACCACAATGGGCCTGACCAAACGTGCCACAAATATATCACAACGGGCCGCATCACATGGGCCACACATACATCACATCGGGTCTCATCATATGGGTCAGAATTACATCTCAACAGGCCTCGCTAAATGGGCCATAAATAGACAACAAGTGGGCCCTGCACATGGGCCTCAAATACATCACATGGGCCACAACCCATGGGCCTAATGCGCATCACGATGGGCCGCATCACATGGGCCTCAAATACATCACAATGGGCTGTATCTTATGGGCCTAATATACATCACAATGGGCCTCATCACTTAGCCCTCAATTGCATCACAATGGACCTAATCCCTTGAGCCCAATATACATCACAATGGGACGCTCATAGGGGCCTAACACTCATATGGGCCAAAAATATATCACAATGGGCTGCATGGCATGGGCCATATACACATCACAATGGGCCGCGTGACATGGGCATAATATGCATCACAATGGGTCGCGTCACGTGGGCCTAATATATATTACAATGGGCCACTCACACGGGCCTATTACATATCATAATGGGTCGCACCAATGGCCCTCATATACAACAAGTGGGCCGCATCAATGGGCCGTATCACATGGGCTTCACATACATCACATCAAGACTCATTCAAGGGCTGAAATTACATCACAATGGGCCTCACCAAATGGGCCATAAATACATCAAGGTGGGCCTCGTGGATGGGCCACAAATTCATCAAGGTGGGCCTCATCATATGGGTCACGCATACATCACATCGGGCCTCATTCAAGGGCCAGAAATACATCAAGATAGGTCCACGTTCAGTCCACTGGACAACATATATGAAATACATACAGCATGATGGGCCAACGTCTAACCCATCAGGATGGTGTGGATGTAACACGACATCATGTGGGCCTGGCACTGTCCCATGCTGGACAGTGTGGACCGCACACACATCATAGCAGGCCTCACAAGGATGGACGGTGAGATATAACACATTCTCATGAGTGGGACCCATAGAACTTGCCGACGTCAAATAGATGGATGGTTGAGATGTAACACATGCATCAAGGTGGAGCACCATTGCATCGTCCAAACAGATCCAGCACCGTCCAGATCATCTGGACAGTGTGGATGAAACAAATACATCATGATGGGGTCCCATGGAGGGACGGCCTGGTTGAAACACTTACCTCACGTGTGGCTGCCACAGATGGACAGCTGGATATAAGACATATACATCTGGGTTGGGCCCACCATCCAAACAGTTCAACGGTGTGCATAGAATACATATATCAAGTGGGCTAACATCCAGATGCTGGACGCATGGACACAACACATACATGATATCAGGGCCCCACGTGACACTTATCCAAATAGGTCCAACACTGTCTGGATGGTTTGAATCATAATACATACATTCATGTGGGCCCCGCTCGTCTAGAGCAGATGGACGGTAGCTATAAAACACTTACATTATGGTGGAGCCATGTACTGCTAGCACGTGCATCAGGTGGATCCTCACCGTCCAAAATCCCTTGGATGGTAAGGATATAATATATACATCATGTGAGACCCATAGATCTTGCTAACATTGGGGGGGAGGGGGGGGGGGGTGTCCCACCGTCCAGCTCGAATGGACGGTGTGGATGGCACAAGCATGGCCCACCAAAGTTTTGAATCAAGCAGATATCTGTGTTATCCTTCATCCAAGCGCATGGACGTCTAGCAAATGGTCGACATGGATGAAATTCATCGTCAAGGTGGGTCCACACAAATGGACGGTGAGCAAAACACACGCATCAAGGTGGTGCCACATCATTGTGGCCCACCCGTTTTAGGATCAAGCTGATAATTTTCGTTTCCCTTTGTCCATGCTAGATCAGTCCAGGCAAGAGGCATGCCCACTAGATGATTTGTCCAGCAGCAAGGCGGGCGCCACTTCCTAGATGGACGACGTGGATAATACATCAAGGTGGGGATTTCCACCATCCATGGTGTGGATCCAATCCATCCTTCTAGGTGGGCCATGATAGGAAAAAAAGAATAGAGAGAGAAAGAGAAAAATGGTGTAATGAAGGGACCCCGCCACTATGGGCTCCTCTTTGATCTACAACACATACATCAAAATGGGTCCCATCATATGTGGGCCCTCAAATCATCAAAACTGATGTTATGAACACCCACCATTAGATCTTGGACTCCTCCCTCCACCGATGCATTTTAGAGCTCCAAGGGATGAATTTCAATGGTTGAGATGAAGCTTGGAGGGTGGGATTGGGTGGTAAGAAGTGGGCTACACTAGCTTCTCTCCCTTGGAGCTAGCTTGGACAGTTGCTCTTGGGAGCTTGGGAGGAAATGAGAGAGAGAGAGAGAGAGAGAGAGAGAGAGAGAGAGAGAGAGAGAGAGAGAGAGAGAGAGAGAGAAAGAGTTGACTTTAGGTAAGGGTGGTGTAAGAGGGGGATGGTTACTTATACTTGACATTTGATGTGTGATGTGTACTTGATTGATGGGATATATTCTCTTGGGATTTGCAATGGACGGCATTTTTCTCAAACTGAACGCAGGCCCACATCTCCTAGCCTGGGTATCACCTCGGCACATGAGACGCGGCATCGGAACTGCGGCGACGGCACGGTCGCAAGGGTGTAAGTCTCAGGTTGAGCCGACTTTGGAATACAGATACGACTCAGGGTCGAGCACAACTCCTATCTACGCGTCGTGAGTCCCAAGAATTTGATCGAGAGGATAGTGGAAGCCCACAGAACGGTACGAGCTAGGATATGGGTCTAATAGCTCTCCCCTCCTAATAAAGATTTCAACCTCGAAATTTACACCATCGCGCAACTAGACAGAGTTCACAAAGGAAGGGTAACCACATCACTATAGATATAATCAAAACCACCATATACAATCAAATAACAAAGAGATGGGGATAACGCCCACAAATCTCAGTCTCTTGCTTCCATGATACCTCATCAACACTACAATGATCCCACTAATCCTCGAATCCCGGATCAGAAACGATCGAAACTGGGATACTATGCAGCCTCGCAATCTCAACGATAGGGAGCTATATCAGAAAATCTCTAAGTTATTCGAACTCTGGGATCTAACCATTCTAAGTCCTCAATAATCATAGCGTATAGGGTAGCTATCAGCAGATATGTGATGTTATCCTCAGGTATTCCCAAGTTATGCTCTAATACTAACTTCTACCATGCCTTAAACTCGAAAATCAGTCTCACAAAATTTTCGATCATTGAATCTGGTGCTGACAACCTCTGTAGTACCTCATTCTTGGCTCCTAGCACGCATACGCCAGATTTCGATCCTGGGATCCTACAAGGAGGATTTTTTCAACATACATTTATCTCGTAAGAAGCATAACCACAAGTTTACCCAAATCACAAAGGCAACATCATCATCACATATCCACTAATATAAACAGTTAAATATAGTACTGAAAGGTAAATATATATATGTAAAAAATTAAAGCTCCAGAAGACCGCTGCACATTCCAAGTTCAATGTTGCTGCAACCTAACGCCACCTGCACACATCTATCATGCATAAGCCTATAAAAAGCTTAGAGGGTGGTGTAAGTGTGTGCGATGCATGTGTCAAGCATATAGATATCAAAGTAAGCAGAAATACTAGCAATCCATAAATCATACAATATCAGAGTAATGCGAAAATATGCTGGCAAGTCCATAAATTTCATCAGCCTTATCTAGGCTATGCGATGCAAAAGCGTAATAAGTCAATGTCATATAGTGAAGAAACAATGTAGATCAGTTATGCAACGTGGAGACATAGTAAGCTAAATATCATATATTGAGGATGCATTGTAATATAGAAATCCTGACAAGTCCACGAATACCGTCAACCTCATCTAGGCCATATAAATGTCGAAACATAGCAACCCAAAATGTCATATGCCGCGGATGTAATGCAATATGCAGTGTGAATGAAATGACCAAGTTGGAGTGTGAAGTCAGGATGATAGTACGTTGTATTGCAGGCTATGGGGTCTATCACAAGGGACTTATATCCAAACTAGTCCCATATCTAAATTTGGATAGATAGACTTAATGTGGTAAACTCCTGACCTTAGGTTGGTCGTGCACCCCAACCAAAATCTTGGCCATTGCGAAGGTACACATAACAATTAGTTACGTACCACCAGCTCGAGTGGATAGTGAATGAATAAATATAATGCTAAGTATGCATCTCCTGCTCAACAAGTCCACATAATAGTACTGTACATCTCTAGGATCATTACCGGGGTCTATTACACTCTACACCAGCTGCTGCCCCTATCCAAGCGCACAACTGAGTAAGTGGAAGAGACCTCACTATCTGCCTGCTAATATCAGGCTCGAAACATTGATAGAGGAGTCATTTCTCAAGTTAGTCAAACTCAACCTAGATATTGGCCCTTCACTTAGGTTGGGTAAGGTCACACCCCTTCCCAACCGACTATGACACAGTGGGAGACGCGGCCAACTGGTATACGACCCTCATCGC
Source organism: Magnolia sinica (assembly GCF_029962835.1). NCBI lineage: Eukaryota > Viridiplantae > Streptophyta > Magnoliopsida > Magnoliales > Magnoliaceae > Magnolia > Magnolia sinica. The sequence continues at coordinate 44,343,182 of NC_080587.1, read as the reverse complement.
TCATATATCCACTCAGTCTAGACGTTGGATCAACATCAGGTACTAAGAGGGTTTGGAGATTTTCACCTAAGGATATCTATGACACCCATATGCTAGAACTAAACATTTTTGGTGTCCCATCTGGCCATCCATGACATGCATGTGGAGGCTATGACCTTGATGTCGCTAGGGCGTACAGTATTCATATCCCAAAATGTGAGATGCATGAGTCACACTGTCTAATCATGCATCAATCCTGTGCATAATGAGTGCTCATGTAGGATGACACCGCCTATCAGGGAGTCCCATAAACAACCTGCCCTATGACATATGCAATGGTCATCTACATCTCATAACAAACATGCAGATGATGCGTATGGGCATGATGTTATGCTGTCACATACTCATAATCGGTATCGGTATCAGTCATCGATAATCAGCATCAATAATCAGCCTCGACAATCGGCCTAAGAAAGGTCTAAGGGAAAGTCATAATGTGGACGTTTAACCATCATTGCCCATCAATGTGGATGTTTAACCAACATTGCTCCCAAGGAGTGGCCCACATAGAGCCAAACATATAATGGGCCCATGGGCCTCACACAAGGGCCTACTATACATCGCAATGGGCCTCTCTCAAGGGCCTAATATACTCCATAATGGGCCTTACCAAACGGGCCACAAATATATCACAACGGGCCGCATCACATGGGCCACACATACATCACATCAGGTCTCATCATATGGGCTGGAATTACATCACAACAGGCCTGACTAAATGGGCCATAAATACACAATAGGTGGCCCTGCACATGGGCCTCAAATACATCACATGGGCCACAACCCATGGGCCTAATGCGCATCACGATGGGCCGCATCACATGGGCCTCGAATACATCACAATGGGCCACATCTCATGGGCCTAATATACATCACAATGGGCCTTATTGTCTGGCCCTCAAATGCATCACAATGGGCCTCAACCCTTGGGCCCAATATACTTCACAATGGGCCGCTCACACTGGCCTAATATACATCACAATGGGCCGTTCTCATATGGGCCAGAAATATATCACAATGGGCCACATGACATGAGCCTAACACACATACAATGGGCCACATGACATGGGCATAATACGCATCAAAATGGGCCGCATCACGTGGGCCTAATATATATTACAATGGGCCACTCACACGGGCCTAGTATATATCATAATGGGCCACACCAATGGACCTCATATATAACAAGTGGGCCACATCAATGGGCCGTATCACATGGGCTACACATACATCACATCGGACCTCATTCAAGGGCCGGATTTACATCACAATGGGCCTTGCCAAATGGGCCATAAATACATCAAGGTGGGCCTCATGGATGGGCTATAAATACTTCAAGGTGGGCCTCATTATATGGGCCACGCATACATCACATCAGGCCTCATTCAAGGGCCGAAAATACATTAAGATAGGGTCCACGTCCAGTTCACTGGACGACATAGATGAAATATATATAGCATGGTGGGCCCACACTAGTCCATCAGGATGGTGTTGATGAAACATGACATCATGTGGACTCGGTACTGTCCCATGCTGGACGGTGTGGACCGTACACACATCATAGCAGGCCCCACAAGGATGGACGGTGAGATATAACACATTCCTCATGCGTGGGACCCATAGAACTTGCTAGCATCAAACAGATGGATGGTTGAGATGTAACATAGGCATCAGGTGGAGCACCACTGCAGCATCCAAATAGATCCATCACTGTCCAGATCATCTGGACGATGTGGATGAAACAAATACATCATGATGGGGTCCCATGGAGGGATGACTTGGTTGAAACACTTGCCTCACGTGTGGTTGCCACGGATGGACAACTGGATATAAGACATATACATCTGGGTAGGGCCCACCGTCCAAACAGCTAGATGGAGTGGATAAAATACATATATCAAGGTGGCCTACCGTCCAGATGTTGGACGCATGGACACAACACATACATGATATCACGGCCCCATGTGGCACCTATCCAAATAGGTCCAGCACTGTCTAGACAGTGTGGATCATAATACATACATTCATGTGGGTCCTGTTCGTCCAGAACAGATGGACGGTAGTGATAAAACACTTACATTATGGTGGAGCCACGTACTGCTAGCACGTGCATCAAGTGGATCCCCACCGTCCATAATCCCTTGGATGGTAGAGATATAATATATATATTATGTGGGACCCACATATCTTGCTAATGTTGGGGGGGGTCCCACTATCCAGCTGGAATGGATAGTGCGGATGGCACAAGCAAGGCCCACTAAAGTTTTGAATCAAACACATATCTGTGTTATCCTTCATCCAGGTGTCTAGACATCTAGAGGACGGATGGCCTGGATGAAATCATCATCAAGGTGGGTCCACACAGATGGACAGTGAGCAAAATACATGCATCAGGGTGGTGTCATGTCAGTGTGGCCCACCCATTTTAGGATCAAGTTGATAATTGTAGTTTCCCTTTGTCCATGCCAAACCGGTCCAGGCAGGGGGCTTGCCCGCTGGACGATCTATCCAGCAGCAAGGCGGGCCCCGCCTCCTAGACGGACAGCGTGGATAATACATCAAGGTGGGGATTTTCACCATCCATGGTGTGGATCTAATCCATCCTTCTAGGTGGGCTGTGATAGGAAAAAAAGAATAGAGAGAGAAAGAAAGAAACAGCATAGCGGAGGGACCCCGCCACTATGGGCCCCTCTTTGATCTACAACACATACATCAAAATGGGTCCCATCATATGTGGGCCCTCAAATCATCAAAACTGATGTTATGAACCCCCATCGTTAGATCTTGGACTCCTTCCACCAATGCATTCTAGAGCTCTAATGGGATGAATTTCAATAGTTAAGACGAAGCTTGGAGGGTGGGATTGGGTGGTAGGAAATGGGCCACACTAGCTTCTCTCCCATGGAGCTTGCTTGGACGGTTCCTCTTGGGAGCTTGGAAGTAAATGAGAGAGAGAGAGAGAGAGAGAGAGAGAGAGAGAGATGTCATGTAAAGAGAGAGGGGATGGTGAGTGATGGGTGGGTGATGAAGAGAGGAGAGAGAGAGTTGACTTCAGGTAAGGATGGTGTAAGAGGGGGATGGTTGCTTGTACATGACATTTGATGTGTGATGTGTACTTAATTGATGGGATATATTCTCTTAGGATTTGTAACACGTGGCGTTTTCCTCGAATTGAACATAGGCCCACATCTCCTAGCCTAAGTATTGCCTCGGCGTGTGAGACGCAGCATCAGAATTACGGTGATGGCGCAGTCGCAAGGGTGCATGTATCGGGTTAGGCTGAATTTAGAATATGGGATATGACTTAGGATCACACAATTACTATCTACGCATTGCAGGTCACCGGAATTCTACTGGGACGATAGTGAAAGCCCACAAAACGGTACAAGCTAGGATACAGGTCTGAAAACAACATTCACCACATGTGAAGGAAATAAATTATAATCATTCACAACAAATGCACAATAGTAAACATTCACCATAACTCCAACAATTATAGTGGTTCGCTTGTGTGTACACCAACTATTAGAAAATAGCCACACAACTACTCCACTCCCAATATCCTCACCCAGGGGCTTTCACTATGAAATAGGTTTTCTAAGGTTCACCCAAAACCTTCACAATTGTGTTTTCAAAGGGCTACCACAATTAAAAACCCCACTCACTGAGATTTTTGGTTTTCTCAATCAAAACCAAAAATGAAAGATTATCTAGCAATCTTATAAACCAAATACAGAAAATTAAAATTATAATTATCTGAAGAAAGTACTTCATTGTAGCCCAGTAGAATCGCTTCTTTGGAGATGTAGAATGTTCAATGTTCAATCTCTCAAATGATAGGGTTCTAGTTCTAAATGAATTTTAAATTAAATCCAACCTTAGGCTACTTTAGATTCAACTTCTTAGATCTCACAAAGGGTTAAATTCAAAAATCCCCTTTTAATATCAAATAGAATGGAATCAAGATATCAAATAATTGAATAACAAAAAAAGCTATGAAAATAATTTATAAATACCTCACAATAGCTTCACAATAATAGGGACTGAGTTCTTAGAGTTATGACTTTAATATCTTTGGAATAAGTTATAAAACTCTGAAAATCGTCCTCAATTTATAGGCAAAAATATTGTCTGCTCGACTGGCCTAGTGGTCAGTTCGACTGGTCGAAGGACCAACAACATTTCAAAATTTCTAGCGCAATAAGATAAGATTGCTACTCGATTGGTCGAGTGGCTTGCTGTCACACCTCAAACTCAAAAACTGGGCTCACAAAATTCTCGATCACCGAATCCGACGCTGACAGCTTCCGTAGTACCCCATTCTCGGCTCTTAGTACCCATTTACCAGGTTCCGATCCTGGGATCCTACAAGGAGGATTTTCAACATCAATTTGATTCGTAATAAGCATAACCATAAGCATAACCCACTAACAATAATCACAAGAACACCATAACAAAATTCACTATGATAAAAAACTTTAAGGTACAATGCTTGCGAAGGGAAATACAAGATAATAATAACAAAAATGCCTGAAGTTTGACTGCACACTCCTACTCCGACTAAGTTACGACTACGTCCTAGCGTCACCTGCACATATCAATCATACATAAGTTTATAGAAAGCTTAGAGGGTGGTGTAAGTGTGTGTGCAATATAAGCGTGCTCAGAACGCAATATCAGAGTAATGCAGAATCATGCTGATGAGTCCATGAATGCAATCAACTGTACTAAGGCTATGTGATGCAAGGCATGAATACTATCAGCCACATCAAGGACATACGATGCAAGGAGTGAATAATGTCGGTCATACCAAGGCCATGCGATGCGAGATGCAACTCAAGCACACCAGTCCTCATCTGAATCCACATATCAATGCAACTCATCACTAGAGCATCAAATATTAATACAATTCTCACACTGGACAATCACTAGGATCTAGTTCACTCTACACCAGCTTGTCGCCCCTATTCGAGAGCACAACTAGGTAAGTCGAAGAGACCTCACTATCCACCTGCCAATATTAGGCATGGCTCGTCAATAGCAGACCCATTCCTCAAGCTCGTTAAACTCAACCTAGATATTGCCCCCTCACTCAGGCGGGTAAGGTCACACCCCTTTCCAACTAACCATAACACAGTGAGAGACGTGGCCTAGTGGTATATGACCCTTGTGCGCTCATGTATCCACTCGATCTCGACATTAGAGTCATCCTCTGGTACCATTGGGTTTAGGAATTTTCACCCAGAGACATCTATGGTGCCCCAATGCTAGTAATAGTATTTTCGGTGTCTAATCCTACCATCAATGATATGTCTGTGGACGCCACAGCCCTGATGTCACTAGGGGTGTACAGTAATCATGTCATATAAATGTGAGGTGCATGAATCACACTTTTAGTCATGTAGCAATCCTGCGCATACCGCGTGCTCATGTGGGGCAACTCCACCTATTAGGGAGCCCCATAAATAATCTGCTCAAAGGCATATGATATGATCAGTCACTCTTCATATCAAGCATATATATGATGCGTATGAGCATGAATCATGGAGCTACATTAAGCATGTTATATGGTGATGAACTCTATTCATAACGAATATGGGCCAAGATGACTTACTCACAACGAGTATGGCCTAACAATGGGCCCTAGGTGGAGTTACAGTGTAGACATTTAAACATCAATGCTCCTACAATGTGGATGTCAAACCATCATTGCTCCAAAGGCATGGCCCACCATAAACATCATTACATACATCATGGTGGAATCACACGTCGCAATGGACCTCATATACATCACATTTAGTCTCACACAAAGGCCTCACATACATCTCATTTGGCCTAACTCATGGTCCTTATATACATCATATTGGTCCTTAACCCATGGGCCTCATATACATCAAGTGGTCCACATAACATGGGCCTCACACACTAAGTGGGCCACACCAATGGGCCAATATACATCAAGTAGGCCACATTATATTGGCCGTACCAATGGACCAATATATATCAAGTGGGCCGCATCATATGGGCCACACCAATGGGCCGATATACATCAAATGGGCCGCATCAATGGGCCAATATAAATCAAGTGGGTCGCACCAATGGGCCAATCATACATCAAATGGGCCACATTATATGGGCCACATCATCTACAATATTCTTCTATTTTTACAGATCATTTTAAAGCATTTCCATAAACAAATCATATCGAAAGATAATCTGGACCATACCACGAATAACAGTGGTGATAATGATTTCCACCGTTAAAACCCCACAGGGGCCCACCACAGTGTTTATTTTCCATCCATTCGGATCATAAGGTCACAAAGACCTAGATTAAGAGGAAAAACAAATTCCATATGGGTCCAAAACTTCCGTGACCCCAAAAGGGTTTCAATGGTGGACGTTCAATCCTCCACTGATTTTTTTTGGTAGTGTAGTCCACTTGATAAATGGTTGAATATAACATATACATCACAGTGTGGCCCACCGTCCAACCATCTGGACAGTGTGGGCTACATCATATATATCATGGCATGGCTCACGGAACTTGATGATGTGACTACAGTAGCTATCTGCTACTCGTCCAATAGATGGACGGTTGGATGTAACACATCATTAGGTGAGTCACATCGTCCTCAACTGGATGGTGTGAATAAAATAGATACATCAAGCAGGTCCACCATCCAGCTCTGGATGGTGGGGATTCAGCACATACCACATACGTGGGACCCACAGATCTTGCTGACGTACAAACAGCGGTGGTCCCCACCGTCCACCTAAAATACAAAGATCATGGTGGTCCTCACAGAGATGGACGGTGTGGATGTGATCCATACACCAGGTGGTCCCACCGTCCTGACAGTGGACGGTGTGGATGAAACACATACTATAGGGTGGACCCCCTGTGGATGAACGGTGTGGATGTGATCCATACATCAAGGTGGGTTCCACCAAACTTGCTAACGTCAATTACACCACCCATATAGTTGTTGTATGTTAAACTAGCCAATTCACATTCTAGACAGGTGGGTCCCACATGGGGCCCACCACATATACATGCTATGTATATAACATATTATATATATATATATGTTGTTGTTTTTTAAATATAACTATCCTGCATCCAGGTGGTGTTCCCGTCCCAACAGTGGACGGTGTGGATCATCACATGCGATACGATGGCCACACCATCAGATGGATGGAGTAGATATAACACATATATTGGTGGGGGCCACTCCATCATAAAGGGGAGAGAGAGAGGGAGAGAGAGAGAGAGAGATGGGGTAGTGGAGGGACCCCGCCACTATGGGCCCCTCATATGGTTACATCACATACATCAAATCTGATCCCATCACAAGTGGGCCATCAAATTAAAATCAACGGTGGATCACCCACCTTTGACCTTCTTCTTTAGCTCATTAAACTCCTAGGCTCCTTAGATTCGATCTTGATGGAGGATGATGAAGTTTTGATGGTGGGGATGAAAGATTGGGTGGTAGAGAAGTGGGCCACACTTGGGTTGCTTGGGAAGCTTGGAAGTTAGGTGCTCTCTTGGAAATTGCTTAGAATGAGAGAGAAATGAGAGGGAGAGAGAGGTGATGGGATGAAAAGATATGGAGTGATGGGTGAGGGTGTTGTAAGAAAGGGATGGGCGGAGAGAGAGAGAGAGAGTTAACTTTAGGAATGGAAAAAGGATGGGTTGCTTGTACTTGTGATAGGGTGTGTACTTGACTTTGATTGATTGATGGGATAGGTTGTAAAGATTCTCTCAGAATTTGCACCCGCGGCATTTTCCTCCAAATGAATGCGAGCCCACATCTTCTGGCCAGGGTATCGTATTGGTGCGTGAGACGAGGCGACAACATGGTCACTAGGGTACAAGTTTTGAGTCAAGTCGACTTAGAATCACTGGATATGACTTAGGGTCACGTGAAAATGTCGATTACAGGTCGAGGGTTGCTGGAATTCGATAAGGAGGATCGCAAGAGTTTACGGAACAATACGGACTAGGGTATGGGCCTTACACTTACTGTCGAAATTCGACAAGGAGGATCGCGAGAGTCTACACAACAGTATGTACTAGGGTATGGGCCTTACACTTGCTCGATTGGTCAAGTACTGCACTCGACTGGTCAAGTGGGACACAGAAATATTACTAGACTTTCAGTCGAGCCTGCACGACTGGTCAAGCACTGTTCACTCGACTGGTCGAGCAGTCTCCAGGACTAGTCAAGAGTCTAATAAAAAATTTTGAAAAATCCACAACAACCTTAGACTGGTCAAGAAAATTCTTGGACTGGTCGAGCTAGTGTCTGGACTAGTCGAACCATGACTAGGACAAGTCGAAAAATGACCTATAACATTATCAAATGACTTATGATATAAGTACAAATTATATGACTTATCCTAATGTCAATCTTGGGTCAAACAAACCTTACTTGTGAGATTGAATCATCATATATCATTCTCTTGAAGTAATTGAAGCTTGAAGACTTGATATAGTACTTGAACTTCTTAATGTTGTTCTTGAACCTCTTGATCTTATACTTGAACTTCTTGATGTTGTTCTTAAACCTCTTGATCTTACAATAATAGCTAAACAAGATACAGATTCCAAGAGGTTTTAGCACTACAAAATTTGACAAACCTAAGAGCTAGATAAGATAACATTTACATAATATTATACTATAATCTCAAAGGGCAAATAATTGATGGTAAAACATATAATTGCAAGAAGAATTCAAAGTAACATGAAGGCATGTGAAATGCAAGGTAGAAATAACACAAAAGTATGTAAGTGTAAGAGAACACAACAAGATCGCATGTAAGGGCAAGGTAAATATAACAACTTAAATTAATGTAAGCCCAAAGGATAAAACCCTCACCTTTGTAGTCAGATCCTTCCTAAACTGAGGCTAGATGTTTACACATAGCTCTTTGATCTCAACTTTATCCTAAAACACATGATTTGCAAGATCAAGATTTAGTCTAAAGTCATGTCTATGGTCTAGGTTTTCAATTAGTGATTATTTAGACGGTTCAAGGTAACTTGGTGAATACCGAAATTTTCATAGTAGAAGTATGAAATCAAACGGCTAGGAATACTTACGATGAGGAACATGTGTGCACCTTGTGGGAATAAAAGAGAAGATAGAGAGGGGGAAAGGATGTACAGTTTTTCAGCCAGTTTAATGGTATGAACCTAAACTTGGACCAGCAACTATTACATGCCTAGTCTCTTCTTCTCCTACACATTTCTCTCTCTTTCTCTTTCTCTTTACCTTTGTTGATCAAACGCTGCAACTAGCAGCCAGGCCTTCTCTCTTTGTTCTTTCCTCTTTCTTTCTTGCGGTCGTTCCTCCTATGACGGACGAGAGCCTTCTTATGTTGATGCAATGAGTCTTCTAGACTCTTCTTACAAACACTATTGCAAGTCCTGTTTACGCAGCCTTATTTCCTACGCAACGAAGACAACAGGATACTTACGTCTGATTGCGATTGGAGCGAGTATTAATCCATTCTCCCGATCTGACTTCTTAGACGTGGTCAGGATTCCCTTTTCCTGGGTTTTAACGGTCTAGATTAAAGGTGTGATCCACTGTTGGGTCGTCCAACGTGCAGAAACGTCTGGGTTGTGCTCTAGTTGTTCGCGTCTGCTGTGGATAGATTGTTTCCACGTTAGTGGGGGGGGGGGGGTCCACATTCATAGTCGTTTGGAAGATCCAGTCCCTTCATCAGCTCTGGCATGACATGTTGTCCGAAGAGCCAAAGTATGAGGCACATCCGAGTTCAAGATGGGTTTCAAAACAATTGCGCACGTTGTGGCTGTGCCACTTAAGTATTAGTGAAATCTCATGTTTTTCCTTAAAGTCCATCTCCTTTTCGAGTTGAGAAGGGTCGGGATTCCCTCCTTTAGAGATCGGACGGTCCAGATCAAGGGTAGATCAAGAAAACACTGACGTTTTGGTGTGGGTTTCCTCCAGTGCTCATGGTTTTCATGGGTGTCGTTACTATGTGCAAAAGAACTCTCTATTCCGGTTTGGATGTTGATAGGTGGGGTCCACTTTTAAGACCTTCTTAGAAATCCACTCCATCCATCATCTCTGCAAGGTCATGCCCAGCTACGACATCAAAGATGGGACAAATCTGAGTCTTAGGTGGGCCACAACACATTTGACAATTGCAGCGTACCAACGCTCTAGCGTGCCTGTCCAGGGAATGTAACATTAATACATATTGGTCATGGCATCGGGTGGGGTCCACTATGATCTTTGGTCAGCAATCCACTCCATTCACTGTATTTGTCCCACTATGTTTGGACATGGGTAAAAGATGAGGAAGTTTCGTAAATCAGGTGGGCCGCACCATCTAAATAAGTGGAAATTGACATTCACCGTTAAATCATTAGTATTGGTTGAATAGTGCCATGTATGGTGCTAGTTTTATTTACAAAATTACCATCAATTCCTCAGTCACCTCACAACATCATTTATGTTAGAGTACACCATCCAAACACCCTGAAATTTAGTGGATATCCATTATTTTTTGTCATCTTTCCATCGGTCCAATTTGGGTCCCGATCTCCCAAGGATGTGCAAGATGTTCTTTTAAATGGCTAACACACTTTGTGCTTTAGGACTAAGGTTACACATATCTAGTTGAAACATTACCTGGTGGTTTGGACATATATCCTAAGATCTTTGAAATGACTGGATTATCCTAATATTCTAATGGCCCGTTTGGGAGATCCAAACACGATGGGCAATCAAATGACATGCTAAAAATGTGAAAACTTAATGGTTGGTACTCTAACAGTGCATACAGGTATATGTACAATCAATTTCATAAATGGATGGACATAGAGTGAGTTTTTGGAGTGATTAGGAGTAGGATGTGTATACTGTTAGGTTCGAGTGACTTGTACACATGTGTAAGTTTCTCATATTGTAATTCTAATGGTGGGTTAAGCATATTCATATGGGGTGAACAAGATGAACGGATCAGAATCTTGATCTGATAAGTGTACGGACAGATGTACAGGTCAAGTAGCTACTTTACTGTGATCTAAGGGCTGAAATTTAACATGTATCGTTAATTTATGAGAATTAAGTATGGTATAAAATTTCACATTAAACGGATAGTGGGAAACATGCGATCTAGAATTCATGAGTCTAGGTTAGTGGCATTTTTATAATTACTGCTGATCTAAGAGTTTTGTGAAATCTTATGGCTCTACATGGTTCATGCCCATTTCTAAACAATTATTACAAAACTTACATTTAAATCATTATGGATAAAGAATTATTCACTGATTTAGTCAAGGGATGGTACATATATCAGACCACATGATCAACAGTCAGATGACTTGATTTATGGATGAAGATCATTCTTAATCGGTCAAATTCATGTTGGAGGATGGATGTAGGGTTAGGTTAGCTAAATTGGTACCGTACACATGTACATAATAGGCTAAATTCATGGTAACACTCGAGGACTTTCAATACTCAGGTATTGAAAAGTTCAGGGTGTTACAGGTGACTAAAGTCCTTTATGAATCTTCTGTAAAACCCAGCGTGTCCTAAGAAGGATCGCATGTCTCATATGTTCTTAGGTGACGGTGGGTCAGAGATAAGATCAATTTTAGCCTTATCTACCTTAATTCCCTTGGATGAGATGGTGTGTCCAAGGACAATTGCCTTATGAAACATGAAGTGACACCTTTCCCAATTCAGTACAAAGTTCTTTTCCTCGCATCGCTTCAGCACATTTTTCAAAATTTCCAAACATTTGTTGAAGGATGGACCAAAGGCCAAGAAGTCATCTATGAAGACCTCTAAATATTGCCTCACCATGTTATAAAAAAACACTCAATATGCATTGCTGAAAAGTAGCGGGGGCATTACATAGCCTGAATCACATCCTTTGGTAAGCAAAGGTGCTGTAAGGATATGTAAATGTGGTCTTTTACTGATCTTCAAGGGCTATCTCGATCTGATTGTAGCCCGAATAACCGTCGAGGAAGCAATAGTAAGAGTGACCAGCTAGCCTTTCCAAAATTTGATCGATAAAGGGAAAAGGAAAGTGGTCCTTCCTCGTGACAGTATTCAACTTCCTATATTCAATGCACATTCTCCAACCAATAATGATCCTAGTTGTCATGATTTCATTATTGGCATTGGCTACGATGGTGATTCCAGACTTCTTGGCAACCACCTAAGTTGGACTCACACATTGGCTATCGGATATTGGGTATATGATACCTACACAAATAGCTTATGAACCTCTGCCTTAACCACTTCCTTCATGTTTGGATCTAGTCTACATTGTAGTTGTCATGAGGTCTTCACATTATCCTCAAGATGAATGCGGTGAGTACAAATCAATGGGTCAATTCCCTTGAGGTCTGCAATCAACCATTCAAGGGCTCTTTTGTGCTCAATGAGAGTAGAGATGAGCATACTCTCCTGTTCTTGCTTAAGGTGGGAAGAAATCACCACCGGGTATGTCTCATCTTAACCTAAATAAATATATTTCAAATCAGAGGGTAAAGGTTTGAGGTCAAGCTTCGGTGCCTTGAGGTTAGACGATAGAGGCACTACATAAGTTTCGGGCAATTCTTCAAATTGTGGCCTCCATCGATTAACCTTAAGTACCGGCACGGTATACAGCATGATCCCATCTCCCTAATCATGTCATCATCAAAATCATAGGAGTGGATCAGGCACGTCTCTAAAGGGTCATAGGATAAGGTTAAGAGTGTTCTATCTTTCATAAAAGAGTCAATCAGGTTAATATCGTGGGAATCGTCATCATCCTCTGACTGTTTACTTGTATTGAAAAAAATATTCAACTCTGATGTCATATTTCCAAAAAACAAACTCATTACTCCATTCCTATAATTAATGATTACGTTTAATGTAGTAAGGAGTGGCCGACCAAGAATGACTGGGATTTGAGTGCTCATATCTACGATGGGTTGAGTGGGTCAAGCACGTCTCTTAGGGATTCCTTGAGGAGTAGTAGTTTGTCCATTCCTCTAACTAAAGTTCAGATGATTTCTTAAACTAGGACTGTATGTGTTAGAGATGGGTCCATTGAAAGGTCTTTGGTAGTTGTTTGCAGCATTCAATTGCTTGCTCAATGCCTCTTGAAAAGCAGGTATCGTTGTGCAATTTTCAGTTGTATTTATGTTGCAATAAAAAATACCGCAAACAACTTCCTTAGCCTCATCCTTCTTAAGTTCCATGGCCTTGACCTTCCTTGCGAGATTGGACACTTTAGCATTTATAACATCATCCTCTTTTAACAAGTATATCCCACCTCTCTCCCTTGCTTGAGTAAGCTTAGATTTGTGTTAGGTTTTGGGGTGACGTCCCATGATTGTGTAGTTTCAGCAAGTTTGTCATTGTAATCCCACACCTCATCGACATTCTTGTTCATGAATTCCTCATTGCACATTGTCTCGACAAATTGGCACGTGGATGATGTCAGTCCATCATGGAAGAAAGTTGTTAAGTGCCACATTTCAAAACCGCGTTTTGGGCATGAACTGACGAGATCCTCGAACCGCTGCCAACATTAGAAGAATGTTTCATCTTCCTTTTGGATGAAGTTTATGATCGACTTCCTGATGGTGTTCGTCTTATGGTATGGAAAGAATTTTTTTATGAACTCCTTCATCAAGTCATTCCATGTGCCAATAGATCACGAACGTAGTGAGTGCAACCACCTCTTAGCTTTCTCTTTCAAGGAGAAAGGAAAGAGTTTCAGCCTGACTGTGTCGTCAGACACGCTAGGAAAGATAAAGTGGCTATATCTCATCAAATTCTTACAAGTATAGGTATGGACTTTCATATTCAAGTCCAAGGAACTTTGGAAGGAGTTGGATCACTCCAGGCTTGATATCCATGTTTCTTGTGTTTTCTGAAAAAATCATACAAGAAAGGGTGCTCACCCCCGCTGGTTGTAAGTAATCTCATAAAGTAGGAGGTGGGGGTGCATGGTGCACCTCATTCTCATCCTGGATTTTTGCAACTCGAGGTTGCTACTGATTCACGGGTTGATTTACAGCCATAACCACAATTAACTCTGAGGATCACGAGTGGTGTCTAACCTTGTGATGGATAGATAACCCCTCAACTAATCCTCCACTCAAAACATGTCGAGTGTTGTCACGGACCCACTTGGGCATGAAACACTCTCAAACCTCAATTTCATATTCTAACCTAAACTTAAAAGAAAAAAGGGAAATAAAAATATAGAAATGGAAAGAGAGAGGGAATTAGAAAGAAGTTACCAAATTAGAAGTTCCTAAATTAAGATCCTATAAAACAAAATAAAACAAGTCAGTTTTTAAAACAAAAATTCTGAAATTAGAAAGTTTCTAAAAATAAAAATAAACAGATGAGTTAGTTTCTAAAAATAATAATAGGAAAGCAACCTAGTTTTTAAAAATGAAAAAAGGAAAGTTTCTAAAAATAGAAAATAGAAAGTTTCTAAAAAGAGGAAAAGTTAGTTTCTAAAATCAAATTAGGAAAGTTTTTAAACTTAGAATTAGAAATCTAAGTTATTTTCTAAAATAAAACAGAAAAACCATAATCCTAAAAATAAAAAAATAAAAAAAACCCTAATCTTAAACTAACTAAAAAACTAGTTAATCTCAGAAAAACGCAACCATTAGTCCCCGATAACAGCGCCGAAAACTTGTTCACAATCCCAAGTGTAGGGTTGCGATGCAATAATAATCTCGGTGAGACCAAGGTTGAATACACATGGACTAATCTGGTGAGTAATTCTGAAAGCAACTAGAAGAAGATGCAAATCTCAATTTGAAAATAAAGGGAGTAATTGTGATGTATGGAATTAGAAACTTAAGAAATTAAAGGTGGGAACTAAGGTTTCCAAGGATCCACTTATAGAGATCAGGTAGATCTATGCTTGATTCAAGGACATAACTGGAATCAGAGTCCCATCTTATCCAATTGGAAGATATCTCAGTAAAACCAAATTTGAACTTCCTTTGACCTAATTCTCAATGGATGAGAGGTATGAGAACTGGAAGTGATTCCATCACAAAACCATGCCCAGGAGACAAGGCAAATAATAGGATTTGCCAATCCCATAACCAATCATAAGAGAATTGGGAAGATTAGGTTGGATTCCATCACCCAACCATGCCCATGGGACAATGGTGAACAACATGATTTCCTAATTTCATAATCTCAATACATGAAAAGAACATACTCAAAGCTATCGCAGATCTATTGTAATTTGAGTCACAACAAATCATTAAAAACTAAAAATATTTCTTAAATATCAAACTAGAATCAAAGATTAAGAGACCCATATCCTAGCATGTACCGTTCCGTAGGCTTTAGCGGTCCTCCCAGTCAAATTCTGGCTACCGGCGATCTGTTATCGGCATTTGCCGGGACCTTAAGTCATATCCCGTATTCCAGAGCTGGCTCGACCCGAGACTTGTACCCTAGCGACTGTGCCGTCGCCCCGGTTTCGATGCCACGTCTTATGCGCCGAGGTGATACCTAGTCCAGGAGATGTGGGCCAGCGTTCAGTTCGAGGAAAACGCCGCGCATTTGCAAACCCAAGAGAATGTCCAATCAATCACATCAATCAAGTACACATCAATCACTTCACATATCAAGTACAAGCAACCCAAAGTCAACTCTCTCTCTCTCTCCACCCATACCTAGTCAAGTACACCCATCACTCCCCATCACTCCATCACTCACTCACACCCATCCCTCTCTCCTTACATCACTCTCCCTCTCTCTCATCTCTCTCTTCACTCCCAAGCAACCAAGGGAGAGTGGATGGCTTCCAAGGAGAGAAGAGTTAGTGTGGCCCACCTTCTTACCTCCCATCTCCACCATCCAAGTTTCATCTCAACCCTTAAAACATGTTCCATTGGAGCTTTAGCATGCATTGTCGGAAGAAGGAAGAAGAGATCAAAGGTGGGTGATTTTATTTTATAATTTCAGGGCTCACATATAGTGGGACCCATCTTGATGTATGTAACGCCCTGAAATTCGGGGGTCGAGCATAACTCAACTCCCGAGTTCCAAAACATCACTTATGCAACATATTTAATGATGGATGTATGTTGTCTGTATTAGTGCATAAAACATGGAATAGATTAAGCCAAAGTGTACATATAATTTAGGGATAAGTGAAGAGAGCAAGCGGAAGACTTAAAGAAATATATGTGTGTACAGGTGCAAATCCCTGAAATACATACACATACCAGGTCGTAATATAAGTATTGCTATCAAAATTACAAGTATCAAATTACATCATTTAATTTCCAAAAGAAATCCCAGCATCCCTCGTATCAGAATAAGGCTCACTAGAACCCGTATGAAAACTGCATGAAAGAGAAAGCAGCCTCATCATCCTCGATCTCCCGCTCTGCCTCAAAGGTTGCATCAACATCTGCAACATCAGCAACTAAGACAGAGTCTGGTGAGTGTTTAACACCGCCCCAGAACGTGGGAGTGAGTGATCAACTCAGTGGAACAATAAAGCCAAGGTTAACATGTTATCAATTCAATCAAGCAGTAATGATAAGGCAAAACAATTAAACAGGTCCTAAGTACTCCTGTTAATGCAAGGATGTATGAAGAATGATGCGTGCCCTCGCGCGTACACCCTCAGCGTCTTCATCTTACGTTACGCATGACATTGCCTCAAAGTGCGCCACGTCTAGAAAGCACATGCAAATGCGGTGCATGAACATGATTACTAAGTTGTTATTAGTCCTTTTCATACAGCAGGATTGGGAAGCTAAGGTACTCTCCTCATATCACCATCCAAACAGTGATCCATTCTAGGGTCGTCAGTCCTAGGCATCTCATACCATCATATGGTTATAGGTCGTTGCAAAGGGATCGTCACCAATCAATGCATGCCTATCATACCTTCATTATCATAATAAGGCTCGTCACCTCAATGCGGTATTCAAGCATGCTCGAGGTCACTACAAAGGGCTCGTCACCAATCAATGTAGACCGACAGCACGAATATAGTGTCCCATACCACCATAATCGGCTCACGAGTTTGGTTGCTCACTGGTCACTACGGGGAGGCTCGTCACCCCAGCGTAGGCCGACAGCTCGACCACGGTGTCCCATACCACCATGTCCGGCTCATGAGTCTTAGAGGATCAAGGTACCATGGTTAACAGGATTTCATTGGTAAGTTTGGTACCCTAGATTCAAACAGTAGCATCCATACATGATGAACATACATCGGACAATCGGGTTACTTGACGAACTCGACTAGCACGAGCGCACGTTGGGTTGAATGACATAGAGTGCGCAAACACTCCGCGTGGCCAAACCACTGCCGACAACTCTAATACGACTCGGGTTCGTCTAATCACGTCCTACGTGGCGAAAGCAATCTCAGCCATGAACTTAAGGCCGATTACCGATTTCCTGGACTAGTCATAGTCCCAAACACATTACACTACAACAGATATTCGTATTGAATGTAGAACAGTAATGGAACAACAACTTC
The DNA here is from genome assembly GCF_029962835.1 of Magnolia sinica. Classification (NCBI taxonomy): domain Eukaryota; kingdom Viridiplantae; phylum Streptophyta; class Magnoliopsida; order Magnoliales; family Magnoliaceae; genus Magnolia; species Magnolia sinica. Next base: position 44,325,608 of record NC_080587.1, on the reverse strand, counting down.
AACCATGTAGCATATGAGTACTTGAAGAATATCAACTTAACATGAATGTAAGCATAAGTAATGCTTTAACTTAAACAACAAGGAATGTAACTTGTATGAAGGAAATCATACACATTAGAGGGAGAGTTGAGAATCGCTCCTCAACGCCCGCAAATAGTATAATATATTACACTTTAGATCATTCAGACATTTTTACAAACACTTAGAATACATAATTCAACATACATGACGTATGTTGAAATACACATATTTGGACAATTCCTTTTGCCAAGGAGTTGTCGCACATACCATTAGCATAAGTACACGACAAATAATCATGGCAAACACATGTTCATATTTTATACGCATACGGTACTTTATACATACACATAGAATACACAAATCTCAATATAACACGTGCATATCAGGAACGCAAAATAAACATAACATTTGGAATGTGAAATCTCATCCATAATAAGAATAGACCATTCATTTGCATTGAAAGCCTTGAAAACCATAACCTATACGATTAAAGTTTGCACCTTAATCCAGAAAAGAACACCGAACTGATTTCAGACGATTTGTCTTCATCAACGGTGACAAGATAACCTAAAGCAAGAATCGAAATAAGCTACAACAACACAAAGACTATTCTAAGCTCTAACACAGATTAGGGTTAGGTTAACTTACCCAAGGATGAACTCAGAATCGCCGGAATAACGATTCAAAAGTGAAGGTTCAAGGATGAAGAAGAACAGGAAAGAATCTAAGATGATTCACCAACTTCTCTCTCACTTTCTCTCTCTTTTCCTCTCTCTTTCTTAGCTAGGGTTAGGAAATTCGTATGGAAAAGAGAGCTAGGGTTTTAAGGTCTATAAATAGGCCTAACATTGATGAAAATAACCCCAGGGCCAAGGTATACTTAAGGTATAACCAAAACAAGCCTCTCTCGATCCAACGGAGTACTTCTGGTGGGCCTATTACCACGAAAGGTCGGACTGAAGCTCACTGACCATGGATCTAGGTCAAGCTGAGTTTTCATACCGACTGGATCTTCAGATCAGCTGTGGTGGACCACACTCAATTCAACGATCACCGAATCTCGATCAGGTCCAGAAGCACAAGTACATGCCCGGGCCACCTTCCCTAATCAGAGGGTGAAATTGGGTCAGAATCCAATGGTCAGATTGCTTAAAATCGTCGCGCAAGCGATACGACTTAGATTTCATAAAATCTTATTAAATTTCCAACCGTTCTCACACTCTTCACTCCAGACACCAACAAATCGACCCAGAACATCAACTGGACTTGATTTTTTAGGTGATGACCAAGTCCAACATGGTGACTACAACAGCCTAAGATCATCGCTATCGGACTTTCGATGCGCGGTCCAGGTCTGATCCAGAACTTCCAAAAATTCCCAAGAGCAATTGGACTTAGCGATGAATCCCAGATTTTAGAGTAACATAGCGCTAACTATTTTACAGATTTTGAGTCAAGCAGATTAAATTTAAAGTGATTGATGCAAATTTCACAAGCAATCGAGTATAGCGCTAATTACCCCAAAAAGCTACTAAGGAAAGAATAGAGTTAATACTCAGGTCTTGGCACAAAATTTTCAGGGTCATTACAATCTACCCCCCTTAAAGAAAATTTCGTCCTCGAAATTCATACCTTCTCATATTCCTCAAGGACTGAGGGTAACTCTTTCTAACCTCAGCTTCAGATTCCTAAGTAGCCTCTTCTTCACTATGATGCGTCCATAGCACCTTCATAAGAGGGATAACCTTGCTACACAATGCTTGCTCCTTCCTGTCAAGAATACGCATCGGTCGCAGTACATAAGTGGCATCCTCACTCAACTGCACCTGCTCCCAACTGATAATATGCGAAGGATTAGGAACGTACTTCTTCAGCATAGAAACATGAAATACGTTATGCACGCCCGCAAGAGGTGTGGGCAAAGCAAGGCGGTATGCTACCGCTCCCACTTGATCCAGAACTTGAAATGGGCCAATAAATCTCGGTGAAAGCTTTCCCTTCTTACCGAACCGCAGAACTCCCTTCAGAGGAGAGACCTTAAGAAACACATGGTCTCCAACCTCAAACTCAAGCGGTCGCCGCCTCGTATCAGCGTAACTCTTCTACCTACTCTAGGCTGTCAGAAGTCGACGTCAAATGATGTCAACTTTCTCTAAAGTCGCCTGCACCAACTCCAGGCCAATCAAACTACGCTCACCAACTTCTGCCCAGTAATGTGGTGCTCTACACGGGCGACCATACAACGCCTCCTAAGGAGCCATGCCGATACTCGCCTGAAAACTGTTATTATACGCGAACTTTGCATACTGGAGACAATCATCCCAACTGTCCTTGAAATCCAAAACACAAGCTCGTAACATGTCTTTCAGGACCTGATTCACGCGTTCCGTCTGCCCATCTGTTTGCGGATGAAACGCGGTGCTGAACTTCAGTTTCACACCCATCGCTTCCTGAATACGAGTCCAGAAGATAGATGTGAAACGCACGTCTCTATCAGATGCAATCTCCAAGGGAACTCCATGTAGACGTACAATCTCCTTGATATACAGCCTAGCCAACTCGTCTACAGAGTTTGTGACTCTGATCGGTAAGAAATGAGCTGACTTCGTCAATCGGTCGACGATCACCCAAATAGAGTCATATCCCTTCCTCGTTCTTGGTAACCCAGAAATAAAATCTATAGAGATGAAGTCCCACTTCCATTCTGCTATGGGCATGGGCTGCAGCAACCCAGGAGGTCGGCGATGCTCTGCCTTGACCTGCTGGCACACGAGATAACGAGAAATGAACTCAACAATATGGACCTTCATATTGTCCCACCAATAAGATCTCCTCATATCCTGATACATCTTCGTACTACCTGGATGCATCGCAAGCGTAGAACTATCGGCTAACTCGAGAACCTCTCGTCTCAACTCAGGGATGTCAGGAACACATAACCGGCCACAAAATCGTAGGCCCCCATCAGAACTAATACTCCAGTCGGAGTTCTCATCTGTACCAACCCACTTTCTCATCTTCGCCAAAAGCTCTTCATCTGCCTGAGCTGCAACGATCTTCTCGTCAATAAGGGGTTGTACACGAATGTGTGCGATAACCTCATACGGCTCTTCCACCATAAGCTTCTGCTCAAAGTCTCGCACAAACTCCAACATATCCCACTCTGTTATCATCACTGGAGCTGTAAACTCAATAGCTTTCTTGCGACTCAACGCATCTGCCACAAGGTTCGCCTTGCCCGGGTGGTATGAACCATCGAACTTAAAGTCCTTCAATGTTTCCATCCATCGGTGCTGCCTCATATTTAAGTCACGCTGCATGAAAATATACTTAAGGCTCTTGTGGTCGCAAAAGAGCTCAAACTCCTCACCATAGAGGTAATGTCTTCAGAGCTTTAATGAGAAAATGACAGCTGCTAACTCCAGGTCGTGCGTAGGGTAATTCTCTTCGTGTTTCCTCAACTGACGCGAAGCAAAAGCAATCACCCTGTCCTTCTGTATAAGGACACAACCTAGACCAACGTGAGAGGCGTCAGTATATATAATATACTTAACCCCTTGCTCTGGTAATACTAGCACAGGGGCGGACGTCAACTTGTCCTTCAGCTCTTGAAAAGCTAACTCCGCCCTCTCATTCCAAGCAAACTTCAAATCTTTTCGTATCAACTGCGACAATGGTCTGGCAATCTTTGAGAAGTCTTGAATGAAGCGTTAATAATAGCCTGCAAGACCCAGAAAGCTCCTTACCTCAGTAACTGAACCAGGCTGCTTCCAATCCTGCACTGCAGCTACCTTGGCAAGATCAACAGCTATCCCTTCCTTAGACACCACATGTCCCAGCAACTTTACTTCCTCTTTCCAAAAATCACACTTCTTGAACTGCACAAAAAGCTGATTCTTCCTAAGAGTATCCAAAACTGCTCTTAAGTGCTCCTCGTGCTCTTCCCGACTCGCCGAATATATTAAGATGTCATCGATAAAGACAATGACGAATCGGAATAAGAATGGCCAAAACACCCTGTTTATCAGATCCATGAACACGGCCGGTGCATTCGTCAGACCGAACGACATCACAAGGAACTCATAGTGACTGAAGCTAGTCCTGAAAGCGGTCTTCTTTACGTCCTCATCCTTGACGCCCAACTGATGATACCTTGACTGCAGATCAACCTTGGAAAAGTACCGTGCCCCCTTCAATTGATCAAACAGATCATTAATCCTAGGCAAAGGGTACTTATTCTTCACAGTTACCAAATTCAACCTGCGATAATCAATACACAATCGCAAGGAACCATCTTTCTTCTTCACAAACAAGACAGGTGCTCCCCAAGGAGACACACTAGGCCGAATAAAACCTAAATTCAGCAAACCATCTATCTGCTTCCTCAACTCCTCCATTTCACTGGGAGGCATATGATAGGTGGGTAAAGAAATGGGCACCGCACCAGGCATGAGATCGATAGCAAAATCAATCTCGCGCTGAGGAGGTAATCCAGGAATCGACTCAAACACATCTTCAAACTCTCGAACTACCGGCGTGCTAACTAACGCCGATTCAGCCATACTCTCCAATAGAGAAGTATAATAATCAAGACGAGAAGGGTAACTGACCTGAACTGGGAAAGTAACTATCTCGCCCTCAGGTCCATGGATGGTCACTGATCTGGCTTCACAATCAATCTCTGCTCGCATCCTTGTGAGCCAATCCATACCCATAATAACATCGTAATGATAAAGAGGTGTGACAGAAAGGGCCAACAACATGTATTCCATTTAACAAAATTGTCACAATACAAGTAGAGTAACATTACATGAATCACGACAAGAAAAGCATGAGAACTACAACATCTAACACTTCAAACAACAAAAAATAACTTCCAACTACAAAAGCTAACAACGGCTACACACAGAAAGAAACAACCAACAAAGCAGAGGACGACTACAACGACAACTACTCGTCGAAATCAGGAGATGGAGGCGGGGCACCCTTATCCTGCAAGCAACACAGGATAGACTTCAGAGTTTGAGTCACCTTCTTAAACTTATGCTTCACAAGGCCTCGAAGATCCATAATATCCTGGCATAGAACAGCCTGCCCTTCTTCAAGCCGAGCAATACGGGCATCCCTGGCAGCCTGATCTGCCTCTGCTCTGGTGCCACAGGAGGAGAGCTCTCACTTGTATCCTGTGCCTCTACCTCTTCCTCGTCTTGCTCTGTTTCTTCCTCAATCTCAGCACCACCTTCAGCATAACTCTCATCCTCATCACTCTCTGACTCATCCTCACTCTTTAAGGCCTGACTACGAGGACCAATCTCCATCTGCTTAAGGGTCGTCAGATTAAGATGACAAACAGGAACCGGCTTCTCTGCTCCAAGCCTATAGCCAAACTCATGTGCAAGCTTACAGATGAGTCTGCCAAAAGGAAGCGATTCGGTCCTCCTAGTCGAACGAGCGATAAGGATAATTTGACGTAAGATGTACGTCAGCACACACAACTTCACTCCTTGCCCCACCTGATATAAAAAATCTACCATCAGGTGCGTACACTCGCTGCGGTTACTCCACCTTAGATACACATTGAACGTACACATGTGGTGAAGTAAGCGGAAGTCGTTTATCATGTTGGTAGCCAGAAGACTTCTATTAGGCTACCATTCGACCAGACGACCACATAGGAATCAGGTGCGACGATCCCCCTTGCGCATACTGTTCAAATTCTTCTCACTGGCATACACCTCACCAAGTGGCACATTCAGAAGTCGGGATATCAAAGCGACGTTGACTGTGGCCTCCCGACCGCTACTACAAGGAATCTTGAACTGCAGAGGCTCCAGCGAAGGATCACGAATATTGGCATAAAAAGCTCGAACAGTACTAGCATTCGCACAATACTCACCCTCAAACAAGGGACACCAACCAGCCCCTTCCAGGCGCTCCAACAACAGAAACTCACCAAACAGTCACGGATCAACATGAGCCTCAAAAAGGACTCTACGGCCTTCATAGACTCCGTACGATAGCTCCACCAATAAGGTCCTACCAATGGGAGCTCGAGGATCAAGGTCCCGCTTGGTCTGGAATTCACGAGCGGGTCATGCTTGTGGCGGCACCTCTCGGTCTCCATGCACGAGTTGGACGGCTATACCCGGCTTCATCCACGGGCACTCTCTTCTTCCCCATCAAAGAAAGAAGGGAGGAAAAGGAAAAGATGGCCATGATAAACTCAAAAGGGCCATGAGAAATGAGAGAAAGAGAGAAATAGGAAGAATGGTGGAGTTTCCATACACTTGAGATCCCAAAAGAGGATTTGAGAGCCCAAATGAGAAGAAAAGAAGATGTAAACAGCAATGGGGGTGAGGGTTTTGAGATGGATTGGTAGGGTTTGCACGAAAATGGAAGAAGAAGAAGATTTGGAGAAGATTTGAAAGAGTTTGGAGAAGAACTTGAAGGAAAAGAGAGCTAGGGAGGGAGGATTATGAAGGAAGTAGGGCTTAGAAGAGGTTTTAATCACCGAACCATGAAAGGGTGGGCCACACTAGGCCAAAATCACGTCGGCCCGAGCCGGCCTGCTGATTGGCGAGGCCTCGCCGAGCCGGTGATGACATTGCCGGTCTCTAGACCGACGGGTGATGGCTCGCCATTTGGGCGAGGTCCTCCTGGTCCCTTATGCTCAAAATTATGTGGGTCCCCCCTGGGCCTCATTGAAAATGCCCCGATTGGCCCCTTTGCTTGATTCGACACCTATCGGGCCATTTGGGCAGAAATCTGATATAAACAGAGATTTCTTGAAGATTGAAGGGTTAAAATGGGATGATAAACCATCCAAACTCATTAATAGATGGTCTAAGAAAGGTTTCGGGTCGCTGTGTGTGATCAGGAGAGAGCACAGACTCGATCTCGGCGATCGTTTTTAGTGAACCTTCACCGAAAGAAGCAACAGAACACAAACACACAATCTACGATAAACTCACACCCAAATATACTACAGTGGCGACAACGTGCGGTGTGTGACCATAACCCAGGTCCAGTTTAATCCAAATCATGCTCTGATACCAACTTGTAACGCCCTGAAATTTGAGGGTCGAGCATAACTCAGTTCCCAAGTTCCAAAACATCACTTATGCAACATATTTAATGATGGATGTATGTTGTCTGTATTAGTGCATAAAACATGGAATAGATTAAGCCAAAGTACAGATATAATTTAGGGATAAGTGAAGAGAGCAAGCGGAAGACTTAAAGAAATATATGTGTGTACAAGTGCAAATCCCTGAAATACATACACATACCAGGTCGTAATGTAAGTATTTCTATCAAAATTACAAGCATCAAACTACATCATTTAATTCCCAAAAGAAATCCCAGCATCCCTCGCATCAGAACAAGGCTCACTAGAACCCGTCTGAAAACTGCATGAAAGAGAAAGCAGCCTCATCATCCTCGATCTCCCGCTCTGCCTCAAAGGTTGCATCAACATCTGCAACATCAGCAACTAAGACAGAGTCTGGTGGGTGTTTAACACCGCCCCAGAACGTGGGAGTGAGTGATCAACTCAATGGAACAATAAAGCAAAGGTTAACATGTTATCAGTTCAATCAAGCAGTAATGATAAGGTAGAACAATTAAACAGGTCCTCAGTACTCTTGTTAATGTAAGGATGTATGAAGAATGATGCGTGCCCTCACGCGTACACCCTCAGCGTCTTCATCTTACGTTACGCATGACAACGCCTCAAAGTGCGCCACATCTAGAAAGCATATGCAAATGCGGTGCATGAACATAATTACCAAGTTGTTATTAGTCCTTTTCATACAGCAGGATTGGGAAGCTAAGGTAGCCTCCTCATATCACCATCCAAACAGTGATCCATTCTAGGGTCGTCAGTCCTAGGCATCTCATACGATCATATGGTTGTAGGTCGTTACAAAGGGCTCATCACCAATCAATGCACGCCTATCATACCTTCGTTACCACAATAAGGCTCGTCACCTCAATGCGGTATCCAGGCATGCTCGAGGTCACTACAAAGGGCTCGTCACCAATCAATGTAGGCCGACAGCATGAATATAGTGTCCCATACCACCATAATCGGCTCACGAGTTTGGTTGCTGACTGGTCACTACGGGGAGGCTCGTCACCCCAGCATAGGCCGACAACTCGACCACGGTGTCCCATACCACCATGTCCGGCTCATAAGTTTTAGCGGATCAAGGTACCATGGTTAACAGGATTTCATTGGTAAGTTCGGTACCCTAGATTCAAACAGTACCGTCCATACATGATGAACATACATCGGACAATCGGGTTACTTGATGAACTCGACTAGCACGAGCGCACGTTGGGTTGAATGGCATAGAGTGCACAAACACTCCGCGTGGCCAAACCACTGCCGACAACTCTAATATGACTCGGGTTCGTCTAATCACGTCCTACGTGGCGAAAACAATCTTAGCCACGAACTTAAGGCTGATTACCGATTTCCTGGACTAGTCATAGTCCCAAACACATTACACTACAACAGATATTCGTATTGAATGTAGAACAGTAATGGAACAACAACTTCAACCATGTAGCATATGAGTACTTGAAGAATATCAACTTAACATGAATGTAAGCATAAGTAATGCTTCAACTTAAACAACAAGGAATGTAACTTGTATGAAGGAAATCATACACACTAGTGGGAGAGTTGAGAATCGCTCCTCAACGCCCGCAAATAGTATAATATATTACACTTTAGATCATTCAGACATTTCTACAAACACTTAGAATACATAATTCAACATACATGATGTATGTTGAAATACACACATTTGGACAATTCCTTTTACCAAGGAGTTGTCGCACATACCATTAGCATGAGTACATGACAAATAATCATGGCAAACACATGTTCATATTTTATACGCATACGGTACTTTATACATACACATAGAATACACAAATCTCAATATAACACATGCATATCAGGAACGTAAAATAAACATAACATTTGGCATGTGAAATCTCATCCATAATAAGAATAAACCATTCACTAGCATTGAAAGCCTTGAAAACCATAACCTATACGATTAAAGTCCGCACCTTAATCCAGAAAAGAACACCGAACTGATTTCAGACGATTTGTCTTCATCAACGGTGACAAGATAACCTAAAGCAAGAATAGAAATGAGCTATAACAATACAAAGACTATTCTAAGCTCTAACACAGATTAGGGTTAGGTTAACTTACCCAAGGATGAACTCAGAATCACCGGAATAACGATTCAAAAGTGAAGGGTCAAGGATGAAGAAGAACAGGAAAGAATCTAAGATGATTCACCAACTTCTCTCTCACTTTCTCTCTCTTTTCCTCTCTCTTTCTTAACTAGGGTTAGGAAATTCGTATGGAAAAGAGAGCTAGTGTTTTAAGGTCTATAAATAGGCCTAACATTGATGAAAATAACCTCAGGGTGAAGGTATACTTAAGGTATAACCAAAACAAGCCTCTCTCGATCCAACGGAGCACTTCTGGTGGGCCTATTACCACGAAAGGTCGGACTTAAGCTCACTGACCATGGATCTAGGTCAAGCTGGGTTTTCGTACAGACCGGATCTTCAGATCAGCCATGGCGGACCACACTCAATTCAACGGTCACCGAATCTCGATCAGGTCCACAAGCACAAGGACATGCCCGGGCCACCTTCCTTGATCAGAGGGTGAAATTGGGTCAGAATCCAACCGTCAAATTGCTTAAAATCGTCGCGTAAGTGACACGACTCAAATTTCATAAAATCTTATTAAATTTCTAACCGTTCTCACACTCTTCACTCCATACACCAACAAATCGACCCAGAACATCGACTGGACTTGATTTTTGAGGTGATGACCAATTCCAACATGGTGACCGCAACAGCCTAAGATCATCGCTATCAGACTTTCGACGCATGGTCCAAGTCTGATCCAGAACTTCCAAAAATTCCCAAGAGCAACTGGACTTAGCAATGAATCCCAGATTTCAGAGTAACATAGTGCTAACTATTCTACAGGTTTTGAGTCAAGCAAATCAAATTTAAAGTGATTGATGCAAATTTCACAAGCAATCGAGTATAGCGCTAATTACCCCAAAATGCTACTAAGGAAAGAATAGAGTTAATACTCAGGTCTTGGCACAAAATTTTCAGGGTCATTACAATGTATGCATTATATAGGGAGGGCCCATAGTGGCGGGGTCCCTCCCCTTCTCACATTTCTATCTCTCTCTTGCTTTCTCTCCCTCTCTTTCATTTCTTTGGTGGTGATGTGGCCGTGTGGCCCACCAGAATGGATCCCACCATGATAAATGTATTTTATCTATGTCGTCCACCGAGTGGGCCCACCTAGTGGTCCGTTTGGATGGGCCTGATTGGAGGGGAAAATATGAATATCAATTGACCCAAAACCAGTGGACTCACCTTGATGTATTTATTAAATTTGCACCATCCAGCAGATCTGAACGGTGGCCACACCATAATGTATGAGTTTTAATCCACCTTATCCATCTGTTGGACGAGCAGTGGGTAGCTGTTGTAGGATGCCACTAAGTTATGTGGGCCACACCGTGATGTATTTGTCCCATCCACACCATCCAGGAGTGTTTAGACGGTGCAGTGGTGTTGCCCTCTGTGATGCATGTGTTTTACTAACACTGTCCATATGTGGGGCCCACATGTAATGCATGTGTTTCGTCCACGCTGGCCATCCAGATGGGACGCTAGACGCTGGACCGTAAAAAATGATGATAATAATATATTAATAATATATGTAATATATAATAATATAGATATGATGGTGGGCCCCACGTGGGTGGCCAGATGGGATACTGAAAATGTTTGGTTCTAGCATACAGGCGCCATAAATGTCCCTGGGTGAAAATCCTTAAACCCTCTTGGTACCAGAGGTTGCTCCAACGTCTAGATCGAGTGGATACAAGAGCACCTGAGGGCCGTATACCATTAGGCCGCCTCTCACACTGTGTCGTGGTCGGTTTGAAAGGGGTATGATCTTACCCGCCTGAGTGAGAGGGTAATATCTAAGTTGAGTTTGACCAGCTTGAGGAATGGGTCTGCTATCAGTGAGTCAGGCCCGATATTGGCAAGTGGATAGTGAGGTCTCTTCCAGTTAACCAGTTGCGTGCTCGGATAGGGGCGGCAAACTGGCGTAGGTGTAATAGACGCCAATGATGATCCCATAGATGTACAATACTGATATATGGACTTATTGAGTAGGAGTGGCATACTCATTCATTCATTCATTCACTATCCACTTGGGCTGGTGGTGCACAACTAATTGTTGTGTACCTCGTAATGGAAAGGATTTCGGTTGGGGCGCGCAACTAACCTGAGATCAAGAGTCTACCACATTAAGTCTGACTATCCAAATTCAGGTATGGGACTGGTTTGGATAGAAGTCCCTTGTGATAGACCCCATAGCATGTGATACTACGTACAATCATCCCGACTTCACACTCTAGCTTGGTCATTTCATTCACACCACGTATTGCATTATATCCGCGGCATATGACATTTTGGATTGCTATGTTTCTGCATTTATATGACCTAGATATGGCTGACAGTATTCATGAAGTCTTCAGGATTTGCATATTGTATTGCATCATCGACATCTGATATCTTTATGGGACTTCTTGTAAGACGAAGTTATCCCCATATGATTGTGCGATATAAAGAAGTTTGATGTATGGCCTAGATGAGGTTGATGGTATTCATGGCTCTTCAGGTTTATATATTGCACTGCATTATCGGCATCTGATATTTGGTTTACCATGTTTCCGCATTTGCATAGCTGATCTACATTGTATATTCTAATGTTGTATGACTTATGGGCTTGCCAGTATTTCTGCTTACTCTGATATCGTATGATTCATGATCTTGCTAGTATTTCTGATGTTGTATGATTTATGGCATTATATTGTATACTTGGCACTTATCTTGCACACACACACTTTCACCACCCTCTAAGCTTTTTATAAGCTTATGCACAATAGATGCGTGCAGGTGGCATTAGATCATAGCAATGTTGAGCTTGGAGCGTGCAGCGGTCCTCTAGAGCTTTCATTTTCAATATATATATATATCCCTTTCGGCATTGTATTCAAATGATTATATTAGTGGACATGTGATGATGATGATGTTGCCTTTGTGATTTGGGTACACTTGTGGTTATACTTCTTATGAGATAAACATACATTGAAAAATCCTCCTTGTAGAATCCTAGGATCAGAATCTGGCGTATGGGCGCTGGGAGCCAAGAATGGGGTGCTATGGAGGCTGTTAGCACCGGATTCAGCGATTGAAAATTTTGTGAGCTCGATTTTTAAGTTTAGGGCATGACAAAGATAGTTTAACTTAAACATGAATCAAAGCAATATAAAACATCCTATCACGCTACAAGCTTCACATCTTAGCCCTGGCTAAGAGGTTTAGCCAACCATAGACATGATTGTACAAAAATCTCTTAAGAAAAGCATAAAAATAACTAAGGAAAAGGAAGAAACCTCTTGGCGATGGCTTCTCCACGCTTTTGCTCCACTCCTTAAACCCTAGATGATGCCTATGGATGCCATGGGGACCCATATTTATAGTTTTGCATCACCTCCTTTCACATCGAGTTGGAAAATTCTGAAAACTGCTTCAAATTTACGTAGTCCATGTAACTTTGCATAACCCTTGACTGGTCGAGGGCATCCTTCGACTGGTCAAGGACCACCCTCGACTGGTCGAAGATCATGCAGATTTAGAGAATATTATCCCTGGAGTTCGAATCGAGGAATCTTCGATTGGTCTAGCAGGATCCTTCGATTGGTGGAGGATGGGCTTGGACTAGTCAAAGGATGCCGATTTTTAGGGTTTCTTTTCTTCACTTCAAGTCTTCGATACTCTCACTTGGTTTTCTTGGATCTTTGGCATGTGAATTCTTTATTCTTGGCCTCTTAAGATCCATCGTTGGCTTTGATGATTCTTGAGTGTTAAATCCATGTTTTTAGCATCCTTTTCAATCTAAGCTCTTAAATTCACCTTGCAACACAAACATGATTAAAATAGAACATTAAGCATTATCATGTTCATAAAACCAAGTAATAAATGTGGTCTAATATGTAATATTTGACCCTCAACATATTTGGATCTTTAATCTGTACATCACCTGCATCATCTGTATTGTTGGAAAGGGTCAATGCCCTACTCATAGTGATGGTTATCCTTTAAGATTAACAATAATTTAAGAGATTCATAAAAGCAATGTAAAGGTTATGATACGTTCCATACTCCACAACTACGAGAGGTATCAATATGTACAAGCAATCTACATGAGATGCATGCTTAGTAAAGTATATGTGGTTCATGACACTTAATGATGGCCATAATGTGGAAAATGATTAAAGTTATTTAGCTCGCTCCGCATCCGATTCTATGGAGATTCACCGCATGTCCCACGTTTAACATGGTTTTATGCAGTTGCCCTAAGATGAATACAACACATGACTATCATTACATGACACGATTTGTTTACAGAGCGACTATCTATGACATTCAATCCTAAATGTGATGTAACATGCATTGTGAATTACTTACATCGATTTATGCACCACTACCCATGAAACATGGAATTACGTGTCGCCCCAGGGGCCGTTACCGAAAACGCATTACGTGCACGATATTTATTCGATCGCTAAAAGGGGGATTCCCAACATAGTACTTGCAATAAAGAAAGAATCCATTGAATTATGGGAGTTCTGGAATATCAAGACACGTGCCCAAGCCTCAAAGGTAAATAGCATAAGGCTTACAAAATGTAGGGGAGAGTAGCAATAGCTAGCTTGACAAAGGGGAGAGTGACAATGGCCAACCCAATAATAAAGGAGAGTCGCAATGGCTAACTCAATAAAGGAGAGTGGCAAAGACCAACTCAATAATAAAGGAAGAGTGGCAATGGCCAAATCAATAATAAGAAGAGTAACGAGGGCTAACTCAGAAATTGGTAAAGGCAAGGGCAAGGCTTCTATCCATCGCCCCACATAAATTCATAAAGATCACATGTAATCAAAGCCATACTATAATTTCCAAGGTATAGACAATTGATGGTGTTAAAATTATATGATTGCAAGGAGAGAATCATAATAACATAAAAAGAACATGCAAAGAGGAAATTAATCCATACCAGCTTAAATTAAGGTAAGCATAAAGGAGAAACCCTCACCTTTGACTGTTTGATCGTCCAGTACCAAGGTTCAGTGTCCAAAGATATACATAAATATTAATTTTGCCCTAATTCACATGGTTTGAACTGTTAATATTAAGTTAGATCCTAGTTTATTATAGTGTTAGATCTAACTAAATTATCGAATCCGAAAGGAGATCTTAACTAAGGTATGGTTTTAGATGTGGTATGAGTTTCATACATTGATAAAATTCAACTTAGAAATTTGGAAGTTTTAGTGTGGCTTTTCCATAAGTTGACTCAGTTCGACATGATGGAATGTGTTTACACCTTGTTGGAGGAAAAGAGAACATGGAAAGGGGAAAAGAACATATGGTTTCCAGCTAATTTAATGGTCGGAATATGAACTTGGACCATCAACCTTACATGCTCAATCTCTTTCTCTCCTTCACGTCTCTCTCTCTCTCTCTCTCTCTCTCTCTCTCTCTCTCTCTTTCACTCTCGATTTCTTCTTCTCTGCTTCACTGTGGACGTCTTCCAGCAGCAGGGGCATCTTCTTCTTTCTCTGTCCTCCTTTCTTGCTTCTCTTTTTTTCCTTTCTTCCTTTCTTTCTATTCCTTGGTCGGACGCTGCAACTGGATGGCTGGGGTTTTCTGTCTCTATTCTTTCTTTTATTTTCTTTTCTTTTCTTTTGTCTCTTTCTCTTGTTTTCTTTCTTGCGGAACAGCAAGACTCCTTTATAGGGTTCAAGCCCGGAAGTCCTGTTACGTAAGTTTATTTACGTAGCAAGGAACACGGACGCCAACCCTTTGGTTTCCGCTTATGCTAGAAATATTACTTATGTAACTAAAGACTTGTGCATGGGCTTTCACCCGAGCCTTGCTTTCAGTCGACGTAGAGGGGGTCGAAAATCTCACCTCTCTATTATGGATAGTGGAAAATGGTACGCACAAAACTTCTCTCAGTTGTCTTGCTTAAGGCTTGCAACAACTGTCCATTAGATAGAAAAGATTGTCAAAGGTCAAGGTTCTAGTCGGATTCCTCCTCCGGACAAGATGGATGGTCCAGATCATTCGTTTAATTATTGAAGGTGAGTCACAGCCTCTCCAAAACGGACTCTGTTTGCGTGCGTAAAGGGAACTCTATTTGCATGCGTAAGGGGTCTGGTTCCGACCCTTTATTGGAGTCGATGGGGTCCACTTTTGCATCCCTTTGAAGAATCTACACCAATCTTCTATTTGTTGGATTAATGTCTAATCGTGGATGAAAATTTGGAATAGATTCGAATTTTAAGTGGACCACACCACTAATTAACGTAACGTTGCATTATCCCATCGCTGTGAGCTCATGTGTGTGCATGGATGCACCTGGTCACCATGATTTTGGTCGAATTCATCACCCGAACCCGTTGGATGGATCCGATCATCTATAAAAATCATGATGGTGGCCCAGTGGACGATTGCTCGCTGTTATCGCAAGAGGGAAAAATGATTTCCTTCTTTGCATGATTCGTCGGGTCAAACCATGTTTAACCCGATTCCTCGTTCAATGCACTATTGGTGCACGTGTAAGTGCACATTCACAGTCGACTGTGGGGCCCACAGTGATGTTTTGAAGAAATCTACTCTACCCATTCGTTTTGTTAGCCCACCTTAAGGTTTAAATGGGCCCCTGGCTAGAGATCAGGTAGGTCTGAAGCTTAGGTGGGCCACTCTCAGGTGGATATTTGTTTTAACCATTGATTTTGCTGATTTAAGGGTTGAAAAATGACATGTACGGTTAATTTATGATAGTTAGGCATGATATAAAGTTTTACGTGAAACAGATCATGAGAACCACGTGCTTTGGAATTCAGGGCATAGGTTAATGGCATTTTCATAATTATTGTTGATATAAGAGTTTTGTGAAATATAATGGTTCTACGTGGTTGTGGGCACATTTCTAAGTAATTATTATTAAAGAACTTATGTCTAAATTATCATGGATGAATGGTCATACAGTGATTTAGTTAGGAGAATGTACATGTATTAACCCAATGATCAATGGTTGGATGACTTGATTTATAGATAGAGACTGTTCTCAAGGGTTAGATTCATGTTAGGGAATAGATGTAAGGTTAGGATAGTTAGATTGGTATCATACACATGTACATATTACATTAAATTTCATGGTAACACTCGAGAACTTTCAATACTCGAATATTGAAAAGTTCGGGGTGTTACATATAGAGACCATTTTGCATAAGCCCTACTGCTCCAAATACTCAAGAGCTTAAATTGTACGAAACATCTATCCCATCAATCACATGCGCCATTCCATGGTGGGCCTCAAGCTTAATGTAACATTTCAGAAAATTCGTACAGACCCGAGTACCAACTCAAGCAGAAATCACTAAGGACCAAATCCTTTAGAAATTAGACGAGAATTAACTAAGTGTTAAACTAGATTACCTGTGAAATTGGCACTTATCACTTTAAACACAATCTATAAGATCCAAAACTTGTAGAGTCATTTATAATATATTATCCTGAAATCTAGGATCAACCTCTAAACCCAGTTGCTCTCGGGAGCACATTGAAACTTCGTATCGGACCTGGACCGCGCGTCAAAAGTCCAATGACCACGAAACTATATGTTTATGACCGCATTACTGGGCTTGACAACCATCTCAAAAGTCAAATCCAGATAGTATCCAAAAATGCACAACTTGAGCCTAGAGCAAAGTGTGTGAAAAACGCGAATATCTTTAGAAAACGAATTAAAACTTAAGTGAATTGAGTCGTTCGCTTGCAGGCCAAATTTAAGGTTTCAGACTGTCAGAATCTAACACAACTACACCCTCTGATTAGGGAAAATTTCCAACACATGTCAGTGCACTTGTGGCCCTGATCGAATACCGGTGACCGTTGAACTGAAACTAGTCCGCCATGGTCGATCTATAAATCCGATTGGACCAAAAACTTAACTTGACCTAGATCCCATGTCAAGTAACTTACTCCAGACCCTTCAAAAAAGGGGCTTCCAGATGCGCTCCGTTGGACCGAAACGGCCACTATTTGGTTATAACCTAAGTATATCATGGCCCTAGGGCCATTAAGTTCATTTTTGGGCCTATATAAGGGCCTAAACCCTATCTCTCCCTTCACATACAAATTTGCAAACCCTAGATAGAGAAGAGAGAAGAAAGAGAAGGAAAGAGAGAGAAAGTGTGTGTGAAAGTGGGGAATTGTTCCTAGGATTCTTCCCTGCCACTCCACGTGCTTGACCACCATTACCGTATCGCTATTCTGGCGATTCTAATTCCATTCTTGGGTAAGAAATCCTAACCCTAATCTCTTTTAGGGATCCAAGTAGAGTTTGTGATGAAATAGCTAACCTATTTCATACTATAGGTTGCCATTGTGCCATAGACGGCGAGTTATTATTCGAACTGAGTTCGTTACGAGTCTACCGGCGTAAGGTGTGGACTATAAATGTTTAGGTTATGGTTTTCAAGGCTTTCAATGTCAGCAATGATTTATGTCTAACTTAATTGCTATCACATATGCCTAGATACAATGTTTTCTGTATATTTCACATATATGTGAACTATGTTTATTGTAAATGCATTCTATGTGTTTGTTAAAATGTCTGAATGGAAATGGAATAATGATTTGTGCTTGTTGTGATGGACATTTAGGAACACATGATGGTTGTACGTGTGGCAACTCTTATGTGGAAGGATTTACTATAATATATGTTTTAACTAACTTATTACATGTGTGTAATATGTGTAGTCTAAGTGTTTGATAAAATGCCTGAATGAGAAAATGCTTTATGAGATGTATTTAATGAGGTGTGGAGATGGGATCCTCAACTCCCTCATCTATAGTTACAATTTCCTTTATGTAATCTATCT
This sequence comes from Magnolia sinica, assembly GCF_029962835.1. Taxonomy (NCBI): domain Eukaryota; kingdom Viridiplantae; phylum Streptophyta; class Magnoliopsida; order Magnoliales; family Magnoliaceae; genus Magnolia; species Magnolia sinica. The sequence goes on along the minus strand of NC_080587.1, from coordinate 44,307,495 downwards.
TGCTACTACGTGATTTATGTATGGAATGCTTGTGTATGATAACATGTACTCTATGTGTTTGTTAAAATGCTTATATGAGATTTATATATGAATTGGTTGTCACGTGCTGTCTTTGACGATCAGATGTGAATGTCATTGCTTGAAGTGTGATTGGGGCAACGATGTAGTCCAGGCAATCGGTAATGGTTCACTGTCGGTGGCCAAGTTGTTTTAGCCACGATGGATACGTCCGATGAATCCAAATCGTACGGTGATTACTGACAGTGGTTAGGCCATAATGGGTGCGTATGTGCTACATGTCGACTAATTCAACATACGCTCATACTAGTCGAGCTTGTCAAGTAACTCGATTTGTGCAATGTATGTTCACCATGTATGGACACTATGCTTGAATCTAAGGTACCAACTTACTAGTGGAAAAGCCCATTTAACCTTGGTACCTCGATCCACTAAGACTCATGAGCCGGGCATGGTGGTTTGGGACACCGTGGTCGAACTGTCAACCTACGTTGAGGCGACAAGCCTCCCCGTAGTGACTAGTGAGCAACCTAAACTCGTGAGCCGAATACGGTGGTATGGGACACTGTATTTGAGCTATCGGCCTACGATCACGTGATGAGCCCATAGTGACCTCAAGTATACAGTAGGACTACATTAAGGTGACGAGCCTTTCCGTAGTAACCTTAAGTATAAACTAGGCCTGCACTGATGGTGACGAGCCTCTCTGTAGCGACCTAGAACTGCTATCATATGTGATTTAACTAGGATTGATGACCCTAGATGGATCATTGTTTGGATAAATGATATAAAGGAAGGTGCCTTAGCTTCCCAATCCTGCTGTATGAATATGCTTAATTAAGTATTGGTTAACACAATCATGCACCGCATTGCATGTGCTTTAACAAGAGTAGTATTGGAAGCACACGTTTCGGGAGGATGCCATGTGCGAACGTGAGATGAAGTCGCTAAGGGAGTGTAGGCGAGGGCATGCATCATTATCCTCTACCATGCATGCATTAACAAGAGTAATATAGGACATGATTGTTGTCCTGTGTCATCATTACTGCTTGTCTGAATTGATAACATTTTAACCTTTGCCTTATAATTCCACTGAGTTGATCACTCACTCCCACATTCTGATTCAATGTTTTAAAACACCAACCAGACCCTGTCTTAGTTACAGATGACAGCGCAACTTATAAAGCGGAGCCTGATTTTGATGTCGATGAGGAGGAGTTCTCGTATATGCAGTATTTAGGCGGGTTCATGTAGGCCGCATTCTGATCGTCGGGGCTACAGGGATTTCATAATGTAAATGGACCTACACCTTTTGATATTTTGTAATTTGAAATGATACATGTATTGTTTAACCTAGAACATGATTGTACTCCGGAGACGCACTACCACTTATATGCTTTATATGTATATATGTATATGTATATATATATATATCACAGTCTTCCCCTTGCAAAATTTAACTGTCTCTGGAGTATGATATGTCATTTTGGTATAATCCCACCCATGTCTAATGTACTAACACCGACAACATTAAATCATCACTTTCCATGTTGCATAAGTGATGCGTTGGAACTCGGGAGTTGGGCTCCTGCTCGACCCCTGATTTTTAGGGCGTTACAAGTTGGTATTATATCATGATTTAAATTAAACTGGACCTAGGTTATGGTCACATGACGTACGCTGATGTATTTCGACATAGGAGGGTGCGAGAAAACATAGAAACGGACGTAGGATTCCTAACTTCGCCAAACACCGAGATTGATCAAATTTGACCATAGAAATTGGACTGTAGGCCTTTGTGATCATGTGAAATGATCCCAACACGTTTTCAGACCGTCAATCGATGGAATTTGATGGAAATTTAACCAGTTCCACATTTAAACAAACCAAAGAGTGTGAATATACGTGAGATGGAACTCGAAACGACTCGATCAGAGTCGGGGGCCAAATCAGTACAATTCAGGGGGACCCGAAGTGGACCCCGCGCACATACGGCACCCCAGGGGGGATGTCATCACCCCTTGGGTGAGCCCTTGCCGGGGAGTCCAGGGATCGAAGATGGCATTGCCGGATCGGCGAGGCCTCGTCGATCGCCTAGACCAGGCCTATCGGGCCGCCCTGGGCCAGCACTTGTGGGACGCCATGGGGCCCACGGAATCACGTGGGGACCCCAATAACCCTTCCATTTGCTCTCCTCTCCCCTCTTACACACCTCCAAGCTTCCCTTTTCCTCTGTAAACCCCTTTCTCTCCTCTCAAATCACCCCTCCAATCTCATCTTTTTCCCTTTTCATGCACCACCTCCACTATTCTCTCAAATCCATCTTCCACAACTACCTATCTCCCTTAATCCCTCTCATTTGAGTACACAAACACTCCTTGTGTCTCAAAAATCTCAAAGTCCAACAACCCATCCTATCCCTCCACATTATTTCACTCTAATGGCTCTTTTCGAGCTTGTAACGGCTATTTTCTCCATCTCCACGCTTCTTTCTCTCATGGGGAAGAAGAGGACTTCCACGAATTCAAGGAGGCCGAGAAGCAGTACCGAAGGTATGAGCACCGATCGAGAGATAAGGACAAAGTAGGACCTCAATCCCCAGACTCCCCTCGAGAGTGCTCTACTGGCGGATCTGTCCCATGGAAGATTTCAGGGTTGTAAGGTCCTTTTTGAAGCACACGTGGACGAGAAGCTCTTTGGGGAATATCTGGTGATGGACCGCTTGCTTGATGCCGGGTGGGGTCCCATATTTGAGGGCAAGTTCCATGCGAATGTGAGCACTGTCCGAGCCTTCTACGCTTATATACGGGAGCCAACGTTGGAGCCTTTGCAGTTCAAAATTCCCGTGAGAAGGCGGGAGGCCACGGTTGATGTTGGCTTAATAGCCCGACTCATAGGGGTACTGTTTGGCGAAGTCCATGCTAGTGAGAAGAGTCTTATGAGTGCACGTGAAAGGGATCACTGCACACGATTCCTTTGTGGCCAACTGGCCCACTGAAATCCAAATAATAGCCTCCTAGCATCCAATATGACCGACGACTTCAGCCTGCTCCACCACATCTTCACATACAACGTGTACCCTGGTGGAGCAATCGCAGCAAGTGCATGCGCCTGATGGTAGACTTTTTATACCGAGCTGGGCAGGGAGAGAAGCTGTGTGTGCCTACGTATGTACTACTATAGATAGTGCAGATGGTGGGCTCTTCTAGGACGTCTGTTTCTCTCCCCTTCGACCAACTTATATGTAAGCGTGCACGTGAATTCGCCTACAGACTTCGCGCAGAACTTCCTGTGCCGATCAATTTCATCAATGACACTACTCTCAACAACATGGAGATTGGGCCAGGATAGCGTCAAGCCCGACTCGACAAGAGTGAGGATGAGACGAAAAGTGAAGATGAGGAGAGTGAGGAAGAAGAGGAAGAGAATAAGATAGAGGAAGAAGGAGAGCAAGAAGAAGAAGAGGAGGCCCAAGACACTGATGAGGGCTCTCCTCCTACTGCATAGGGGCATGGCATTGATCGGGCTAGTATAGAAGCCCGATTAGCTCGACTTGAGGAGGGCCAGGCTGCCCTGTGGCAAGAGGTTGGTGAGACCCGGGCCTTCATGAAGCAGAAATTGAAGAAGGTGTCTCGCACCTTAAAGGCTATCCTATGATGCATGCAGGATAAGGTTGCACCTCCTCCATCACCTGATTCAGATGACTAGTCATGGTCGCAGTCGTCTTTTAGTTTGCTTTGTTGCTTGCTTCCTGATTTCTATGTTTTAGCCTTGATGGGTTTAGTAGTAGAGTAGGTTGATTATGTGTTGTATTTAAGGCTTTGATTAAATTATCTCACATGCATTTTCCATCATGATTCATGCAAAACTATATCTCATATATGGTGACAAATTTTTTTTAATGAAATGCATGTGACTCATTTTGTTATGGACTGCGTAGAATGCTTAAAGAATTAAATGTTATATACTAAATCTCATGGGTTGCACCCTCTGTCGTATATAGGGAGTGCCACCTAAGGCCACGCGGAGTACGGCACGTCTCACACTCGGTGACTCGGTTGACGGGGCACCTCCCCTCAGCGATAACCATATGGACCCCAGTTCGGGCCCGACTCACGAGACCCTGCCAGATTCTTAGTTGGCCACTAGTCCCACTAATGGGCTGATACTTTCTGCCCCACCTGTGGTACCACCGATTCCTGAGAAGAACCATACATCCTCTTCGACGCCTCACATACCACAGTCCGCTCCTCCTCTTGATAGGCTGGAGCAGATGATACTATTGATGCAGCAGTAGCAGATGTAGCAGCAACAACAGCAACAGTTCTTGGCCACCATCGCAAGGGCTTTTGCCCAGAATATGCACATGACCCCACATGCACCACCTGTGCACCCTGCTAGGAACGCGAGTGCTAGCAGCGCATTCGAGCAATTCCTGTGCTTACGGCCTCCTACTTTTGTGGGTACTCACAGATCCGAGGAAGCCGTGTATTGTCTTGACTGCATCTCTAAGATGCTAAAGCCACTGCACTATACTGAGGCAGAGCAGGTGGAGTTGATCACCTTTATGTTCGAGAAGGAAGCCAGCTTATGGTGGGATAGTGTCTTACGGACCATTGCTGTCAGCTACATACGGACGTGGGAGGCCTTTGAAATGCGCTTCCACGAGAAGTATTTCCCCCTCACGTACCACCATGAGGAGGGAGAGTTCTTTCACCTCCAACAGGGAGGGATGTCTATTTATGAGTATGAGAACAGATTCACAGAGCTGGCTAGGTATGCTCCGTTGATACTAACTGCAGAGCCGATGCATATGCGGTGATTTTCTAAGGGTTTACGACCCGAGATCCACTCGAAGATGTGCTGAGCTAGCATACCCAACTATGTTGAGCTAGTGAGCATGTCTATACGAGTTGAGCAGGACAGGGTCAGGCAGTCCCGTATGCGAGCATCCATGGGTCAGAGGCCCCAACACTATTCCTAGGTAAGAGGCCATGTGCAGTTTCGCCCCCTAGGCTTGCAGCACCACCGACTTAGCTGGGTCGAGCAAACTTGTGGTGTACCTACTGCGGGAGGTCGGGCCACACAGATAGATATTGTTTCAGCAGGATGAGGGACAACGGTTTCTTTTCACCTCAGAGGATTGACTGCCGGCTTCCTCAGGCTATTTCAGCCCCACCTCTATGATCAGCACCGGCACATCCATCATTTTAGCCACCTGCGCCTCAATTTAGGTTGCCACAATGGCCTATGGCACCGCAGCCAAGCTGTTCTCAGCAGGCTTATGTGTACTCACTTGTAGTTGAGGCATTCGAGACAACACCTATAGCTTTCAAGGTCACAGCTCATGTCAAAGGTACTCCAGTCTTTTTATTGGTGGACACTGGGTCCACTATCTATATAGTATCATGCACTACAGTCAAGCGACTAGGGTTGGAAACTAGTCCTATGGTTGGGTTGATACTCCTTACTGCCACTGGGACTTTCTTAGATACCACCAAGATGTGTAGGGGTTGTTCGATAGACCTAGGGAGCAGAACAGTGCTCGTTGACCTGATGGTCGCACCGCTTTGTCATTACGATGTGATTCTCGGTATAGATTGGCTCACAGAGGTGAAGGCAAAGATCAATTGTAATGCTAGAGTGGTGACAACACATGGACCCGAAGGCACATCCTTTACATTCCCAGTGCAAGTCAGTTGGTACTACCGCATCAGTTGCTATGCAATCTTGTTAGAGCATGTGGATGGTCCGATGTTGGGGAACACGCCAGTAGTTCAGGATTTTCAGGATGTGTTCAAGACGATTCTCGAATTGCCTCCCCGACGCGAGATCGATTTTACTATTGACCTGGTGCCTGGTGCGACACCAATTTCATTACCGACATATCGCATGCCTCCATGTGAGATGGAGGAACTAAGGAGACAGATCGATGATCTGTTGGAGTCGGGCTTCATACAATCGAGCGTGTCTTCTTGAGGAGCACCCATGTTGTTTGTGAAGAAGAAGGATGGATCTCCGCAATTGTGTATTGATTATTGCAGGTTGAACCAAGCGACGGTGAAGAACAAGTATCCCTTGCCCAGGATAGATGATATGTTCGATCAGTTGAAGGGAGCACAATATTTCTCAAAGATTAACTTACAGTCAAGGTATCACTAGTTGCGCGTCAGGGATGAGGACGTGCAGAAGATGGCTTTCAGGACCAGTTTTGGACACTACGAGTTTCTTGTGATATTGTTTGGACTCACAAACGCACCAAACATGTTCATAGACCTAATGAATAGGGTGTTTCGGCCGTATCTATTCCGATTCATCATCGTGTTTATAGATGAGATCCTGATATACTCCAAGAGTTAGGAAGATCACAAGGAGCACCTGCGAGAAGTCTTTAATACGCTTAGAAAGAACTAGTTGTTTGCACAGTACATGAAGTGTGACTTCTGGAAGGAAGAAGTCAAGTTCTTGGGACATGTGGTGTCCAAGGAAGGCATAGCTGTGGACCTTGCAAAGGTAGTCGTAGTCCAGGACTGGGAGCAGCCCGGTTCGGTTATTGAAGTGAGGAGTTTTCTTGGCCTAGCGGGTTACTATCGACGCTTCATTAGGGATTTTTTCAAGATAGTCAGACCGTTGTCTCAGCTAACTCGGAAGGATCACAAGTTTACTTGGGATGAGAAGGCAGAAGCAGCTTTTAAGGAGCTGAAGGACAAGTTGACGTCCGTCCCTGTTCTAGTATTGCCAGAGCAAGGGGTCAAGTATACTATATACACCGACGCCTCTCATGTGGGTTTGGGTTATGTTCTGATGTAGAAGGACAGGGTTATTGCCTATGTATCACGACAGTTGAGGAAACACGAGGAAAATTACCCTACACATGACCTGGAATTAGCAGTCATCATCTTTGCATTGAAGCTCTGGAGACATTACCTCTACGGAGAGGAGTTCGAGCTCTTTTGCGACCACAAGAGCCTTAGATAAATATTCATGCAGAGAGACTTGAATATGAGGCAGCGACGATGGATGGAAACCTTGAAGGACTTCAAGTTCGAGGTCTCCTATCATCCTGTCAAGGCCAACCTTGGGGCAGACACGTTGAGCCACAATAAGGCGTTAACATTTGTAGCTCCACTGATAATAGTAGAGTGTGATATGGTAGAGTTTGTGCGGGATTTTGAGCAGAGACTTACATTAGAGGAGCCGTTCGAGAGCATCGCACATATTCGGGTTCAACCACTTATCGAAGGTCGATTCATTGTGTCTCAGAAGGAAGATAAAGGGTTGATAGAGTTGAGAAAGCAGGTTAGTGACGATGGAGACTCAGAATGGAGAGTTGGCACGGATGGGGGTTTACGTTATCGTGGCCGCTTATGCGTCCCAAATCTTCATTACTTGAGGAAGTTCTTGAAGCTACTCACAATTAGAGGATGACACTGCACCCTGGCAGTACGAAGATGTACTGAGACATGAAGCGCTCGTATTGGTGGGACAACATGAAGGCCCACATAGCAAATTATGTGTCCCGTTGTCTCACATGCCAGTAGGTCAAGGTAGAGCATCGCCGACCTCCTGGTTTACTTCAGCCCATGCCCATAGCAAAATGGAAATGAAATTTTATTTCTATGGATTTCATCACAGGGCAACTGAAGACGAGGAAGGTACATGATTCCATTTGGGTGATCGTGGACCGGTTGACGAAATCGGACCATTTCCTCCCTATTAGAGTTTCGAACTAAGCAGACGATTTGGCCAAGCTGTACATCAAGGAGATAATTCATCTACATGGAGTTCTTATGGAGATCGTGTTAGACCGAGACAAGCGATTCACATCTATCTTTTGGACTCGTATCCAGGAAGCAATGGGTGTGACGTTGAAGTTCAGTACCGCGTTCCACCCACAGACTGACAGGCACACGGAACGGGTAAATCAGGCATTGGAAGATATGCTGCGAGCTTGTGTATTGGATTTCAAGGACAGCTGGGATGACTGTCTTCCTTATGCAGAGTTCACCTATAACAATAGCTTCCGGTGAGCATTGGCATGGCCCCCTATGAGGCACTATATGGGCGTCCTTGTAGAGCACCGCATTGCTGGGCAGAGGTTGGCGAGAAGAGTTTGATTGGCCCAGAGTTAGTACAGGTGACCTCAGAGAAGATCGACATTATCAGACGTTAACTTCTTACAGCGCAGAGCAGACAGAAGAGTTACGCTGATATGAAATGGTAACCACTAGAGTTCGAGGTCAGGTACCATGTGTTTCTGAAAGTTTTCCCCATGAAGGGAGTTCTTTGGTTTGGAAAGAAGGGGAAGCTTACGCCAAGATTCATTGGACCATTCCAGATACTGGACCGAGTGGGTGTGGTGCCTTATTGCCTTGCTTTGCTGATACCACTCGTTAGTGTGTACAACATATTTCATGTATCTATGCTGAAAAAATACGTTCGTGACCCTTCCCACATTATCAAATAGGAGTAGGTACAGTTGAGTGAGGACGCTACTTATGTACTGCGATCGACGCGTATCTTAGACAGGAAGGAGCAGGTGTTGCGCAGTAAGGTTATTCTGCTAGTGAAGGTATTATGGACGTACCACACTGAGGAAGACGCTACTTGGGAGACAGAGGCTGATGTCTGTAAGAACTATCCTCAGATTCTCGAGGAGTACGAAAAGGTACTAATTTCAAAGATAAAATTTTTTCTTTAAGGGGGGTAGATTGTAATGTCTCAAAAAATCCGTACAAAGACCCAAGTACCAACTCAGGCAGAAATCACTAAGGACCAAATCCTTTAAAAATTAGATAAGAATTAACTAAGTGCTAAACTAGATTACCTATGAAATTGGCACTTATCACTTTAAATACAATCTGCAACATCCAAAACTTATAGAGTCATTTACGCTATATTATCCTGAAATCTAGGACAACCTCTAAACCTAATTACTCTTGGGAGCACATTAAAACTTCACATCAGAACTGGACCGCACATCAAAAGTCTGATGACCAGGAAAGTATACGCTTATGACCGCATTATTGGGCTTGACAACCATCTCGGAAGTCAAATCTAGATAGTATCCAAAAACGCGCAACTTGAGCCCAGAGCGAAGTGTGTGAGAAACACGGATATCTTTAGAAATGAACTGAAACTTAAGTGAATTGAGTCATTCGCTTGTAGGCCAAATCTAAGGTTTCAAGCCGTTAGATTCCGACACAACTACCCCTCGGATCAGGGAAAATTTTCAACACATGTCAGTGCACTTGTGGCCCTGATTGAGTACCGGTGACTGTTGAACTGAAACTAATCCACCATGGTTGATCTATAAATTCGATCGGACTGAAAACTTAACTTGACCTGGATACCATGTCAGGGAACTTACTCTATACTGTACGTAGAAAAGGGGCCTCCAAATGCGCTTTGTTGGACCGAAACGGCCACTATTTGGTTATAACCTAAGTATACTATGGCCCTAGGGCCATTGAGTTCATTTTTGGGCCTATATAAGGGCCTTAAACGCTCTCTCTCCCTTCACATGCGAATTTACAAACCCTAAAGAGAGAAGAGAGAAGAAAGAGAAGGAAAGAGAGAGAAAGTGTGTGTGAAAGTAGGGGATTGTTCCTGGGATTCTTCCCTATCACTCCACGTGCTTAAGCACCGTTACCGTATCGCTATTCCAGCGATTCTGATTCCATTCTTGGGTAAGAAATCCTAACCCTAATCTGTTTTAGGGATCTAAATAGAGTATGTGATGAAATAGCTAACCTATTTCATACTATAGGTTGCCATTTTGTCGTAGACGACGAGTTAGTGTTCGAACTGAGTTCGTTACAAGTCTACCGGCGTAAGGTGCGGACTACAAATGTTTAGGTTATGGTTTTCAGGGCTTTCAAAGTCAGCAATGATTTATGTCTGACTTGATTGTTATTACATATGCTTAGATACAATGTTTTTTGTATATTTCACATATATGTAAACTATGTTTATTGTAAATGCATTCTGTGTGTTTGTTAAAATGTTTGAATGGATATGAAATTATGATTTGTACTTGTTGTGATGGACGTTTGGGAACACATGATGGTTGTACGTGTGGCAACTCCTATGTGGAAGGATTTGCTATAATATGTGTTCTAACTAACTTATTACATGTGTGTAATATGTGTAGTCTAAGTGTTTGATAAAATGCGTGAATGAGAAAATGCTTTATGAGATGTATTTAATGAGGGTGTGGAGATAGGATCCTCAACTCCCTCATCTATGTTACAGTTTCCTTTATGTAATCTATCTTGCTACTACGTGATTTATGTATGGAATGCCTGTGTATAATAACGTGTACTCTATATGTTTGTTAAAATGCTTATATGAGATTTATATCTGAATTGGTTGTCATGTGCTGTCTTTGACGATCACATGTGAATGCCATTGCTTGAAGTGTGATTGGGGCTACAATGTAGTCCAGGCAATCGGTAATGGTTCACTGTCGGTGGCCATGCTATTTTAACCATGACAGATACGTCCGATGAATTTGAATCATATGATGATTACCGACGGTGGTTAGGCCATGAGGGGTGTGTATGTGCTACATGTCGATTAATTCAACATACGCTCATACTAGTCGAGCTTGTCAAGTAGCCCAATTTTTCCAATGAATGTTCACCATGTATGGACGCTACTGCTTGAATCTAAGGTACCAACTTATTAGTGGGAAAGCCCATTTTACCATGGTACCTCGATCCGCTAAGACTCATGAGTCGGGCATGGTGGTATGGGACACCGTGGTCGAGTTATCGGCCTACACTACAGCGATGAGCCTCCCCATAGTGACTACTGAGCAACCCAAACTCGTGAGCTAAATACAGTGGTATGGGATACTGTATTCGAGTTATCAGCCTACGATCAGGTGATGAGCTTGTAGTGACCTCGAGTATACACTTGGACTACATTAAGGTGATGAGCCTTTCCATAGGAACCTTGAGTATAAACTAGGCCTGCGCTGGGTGACGAGCCTCTCCGTAGCGACCTAGAATTGCTATTGTATGTGATTTAACTAGGATTGATGACCCTAGATGGATCATTGTTTGGGTAAAAGATAAAAAGGGAGGTGCCTTAGCTTCCCAATCATGTTGTATGAATATGCTTAATTAAGTATTGGCTAACACGATCATGTACCGCATTGCGTGTGCTTTGGCAAGGAAATGCACATTTCAAGAGGATGCCATGCGCGAACATGAGATGAAGTCGCTGAGGGAGTGTAGGCGAGGGCATGCATCATTATCATATACCATGCTTGCATTAACAAGAGTAATATAGGACATGATTGCTGTACTGTGTTATCATTACTGCTTGACTGAATTGATAACTTGTTAACCTTTGCCTTATAGTTCCACTGAGTTGATCACTCACTCCCACATTCTAGGTCAGTGTTTTAAAAAACCAACCAGACCCTGTCTTAGTTGCAGATGACGGTGAGGCTTATGAAGCGGAGCCTGATTTTGATGTTGATGAGGAGGAGTTCTCGTATATGCAGTATTCAGGCGGGTTCATGTAGGCCGCATTCTGATCATTGGGGCTACAGGGATTTCATGATGTAGATGGATCTACACCTTTTGATATTTTGTAATTTGAAATGATACATGTAATTGTTTAACCTGGAACATGATTGTACTCTGGAGATGCACTACAACTTATATGCTTTATATATATCTATCAGTCTTCCGCTTACGAAATTTAACTGTCTCTAGAGTATGATATGTTGTTTTGGTATAATCCCACTCATGTCTAATGTATTAGCTTAAATCATCACTTTCCATGTTGTATAAGTGATGCGTTGGAACTCGGGAGTTGGGCTCCTGCTCGACCCTTGATTTTCAGGGCGTTACACTTAAAGATTAAGTCAATCAATGACTTTTGTGGACCACACCATGTACAAAAGTTGAGAGGGGCTACCCTCCCATTAAAACATTCATAATCATTTGCTGGGCAAACCGAGGTGTGGTTCACAAATCTAGCCCATCCATTATGTGTGTCCCACTTAGATTAGGGGTCAGAACAAGTTTCATATGCATCCAAATTTTAGGTGGGCCCCACCAAGTGATTTTATATGTTTTAGGCATGTTTTCACATGATTTTAAATGTTATGGCCCACCTGAGTTCTATATACGGATGATTTTTGGGATATCCAAAATTTAAAGGGGACCCGTCAAATGCACGGTGTTGATGTTCGACATGCATCACGGTGGTGCCTATACAACTCGACCTCTTAGGAAGTTCCCATGAGCTCGACCTCATAGAACCATATAGATATATACATCACGGTGGTGCCTATACAGCTCGACTGTGATGCTTATACAGCTCGACCGCACAGAATCAACATGCACACGTGATGTTCCCTATGCATCATGGTGGTGCCTATACATCTCGACCTCTTAGGAAGTCCCCATGAGCTCTACTGCATAGAAGCACATAATTATACACACACACACATCACGGTGGTGCCTATATAGCTCGATCGCACAGAACCAACATGCACCGTGATGTTCCCTATGCATCACGGTGGTGCCTATACAACTTGACCTCTTAGGAAGTTTCCATGAGCTTGACTGCATAGAACTTCATATAAATATATATATATATATATATATATATATATATATATATATATATATACAAAAATGTTGATACATGGCAATCATCAAGATATTACAATTCCTCTAAAATGGCCAAGGCAAGCATAAAATTTTACAGATCCTATTTTAACTGAACTTGGGCTCCGACAGTGTTAAGCTCGGCTTCAATAATGAGTTTGGCCTAATCGGGAGCACCGGCGAGATCCTGTTCCAAAGAAATGTCATCCACCTTATCTTTTGACAGTTACAATTTCTCAAGTTCGGCTATGTTGGTATTCTTAGCAATATTAACCTTGATCTTGCTTTCCTTCAGCTCATCGGCTTGCTTTTGAACTTCAAGATCGGCTATTTGCTCATTAATAACCACCAAAGTTTGCTTAGAAGTCTTTAATTGTTCTTGAAGAGAATCACACTCCTTTCCATATCCATAAATAATAGCAAAAGTCTTAGATATTTTGTTTTCCGGGAGCAGTAATTCCCTCTAACGATGAAGTACCTCTAAGGCAATGATTATGTTGCGAGTCGAATCCAATTGTTGCAGTGAGGCGCAAAATTAGATAAAATAATCATGAAGAGTTGACACATTGATATTGGCCAATTTTGTGGAGTTATCTAAAATTACCAGAGCATCATTGAGGAAAGGCCATTCCTTAGAGTCTTAGAACATACAAGCTATGGCGGAAGGGTGTGCTTGACCAAAATAAGCTTATATGGTGGGACCTTTTCTAGAGAAAGAAGATTCAATACCGTTGCTATTAATTTGAGCTTGCGGAGCCACTTGAAGACGGAACGACTGCAAAGAAGACAAAGGAAATAATGATATAGGGGAAATGAAGTAAAAGAATGTTGTATACCGAGAAATGTCATAAGACATGAGAATCTGCAGATTATTACCTCTTGCTACGGGAATTGGAAATCGAGGAGTTGATGATGCCGAAGCCCCTACCTTGGCAGGTATAGATAAAGGGTCAGGTACCTCCATGGTGCCGGTTGTGATGTTAGTGAATGGCTCCTTTTCCGTAGTGCTCAAATCGAGTGTTGCGGGAGTAGCCACCCTGGTAGGTTCCATTGGGAAGTGGATCTCATGAGCCACAATAGTTGGGATAGCAAGAGGTGTGGTTGTGGCTTCTTCAATTTGAGGATGTTTTGCGATAGTGAATGTCTCCCCAATGATTGGTGGATGGATCACCATATCCCGGTCCACCTCCATGCTATGTGGAGGTGGACTGGGATAGTGAAATCAGTGCCTCTGCTACTATCTGCACCACTAGCACTAAGAGTTCTCCTTCTCTCGAGGAGGACACTTCTATAATATAACGGAGAGTTTGAAGATCAATTGGTGGAATGCTAATTGGAGGGACATGGGGCATTTCACAAGGGACAGGAGAATAGTTGATGTTGAATGACATGAAGATTTTGGCCACGAGTGAATAACTAAATTCTCCATAATCAAGATGTTTTTCTTCTCTAGGAGCTTCCACTTAGTCAATAGGAGTAAACATATTCTGCATTATCCCTTTATCAGCTATGATAGCTTCATTTGCGGCCTGATCTTCCTCACTAATGTTTATGTCTCCTTCTTCCTCTAAATCCTCACCCTTAGAAGAACTACTCTACCTTGTAGAGCCATTGCTGGTAGTTGATTCTCCATTTTTTCTTCCCTTAGACGACTCTCCTTCAGTAGATTCTCTGGCCATTACTTGCTTATCCTTGCAGGAAATATTGTCTTCATTCGTACATGCTCTTAATTCCACTACAGTAATAGGGGTACCTTGATGAGTCTGCAACATCTGAGGAGATCAAGACTGTGTTTGTGAATGGATTATAGGAGATAAGAAACTTTGACGTGCCAACCTCATTGAAGGAGATATTGTCGAAGGATTGGGCGTATCCCTAGTATCTGTCGTGGTTTCTATAATCAGGGTGTAGAGGGCAACTGTTGGTGCTTGTGTTGATGGGGCATCATCTCTTCCTGGCAAGCTTGAAGTTATGGCCGCATCAGGGTTTTCTCTCAGCCTTTGCAATTCCTCTAAAGGAGTGACATATGCAATCCACCCCTCTAAAGTGTTTGCTGGTTTTATAACACAGATGGGTTCTGCTAAAGAGATCTTCAAACAAACATTGTTAGGGGTGGGAGCATGATCTTTTTCTATGATGTAACCAATCCCTTGGTCGAACCTATAGTTCCTTAGTCTTAATGGAGCAACCCATATAAGATAATTCACCAAATGACAATTATGCACCAAAAATAATTGATGGGCCCACCAATGCATCTAGTAGTAAGAAACTCGGGCTAAATGGTTATAGCTTAGTATTGTGAAGTGCGATCCCATGTGCGGAATCAGTATATGTTTCCATATCAGTGCCCAGTTATATGGCCCGATGCTGTAACTCCTCATAATTCTGGTAACAACACTCCAATCTTCTGTAATCATCTAATTGAAGTTGAACTGGCGAGCAAATGGGGTAGTAGGGTTTACGCCAAAACTCACTACCCTCTCTCAGCGGGAGGCTGCTAGATTTGATGCAAATAAAAAATGCGCGTTCGCTTGGAGAAATTGAGTTGTCAGTAATGGCTTCACTATCTTCATAGATGTTGGAAAGAGGAAATTGGAAGAAGGAAATGGACTATGCTCTCTCAATCTTATCCACGATCCAATCATATATTTTATTGATCATTTTTTTACCATTGATAATGCCAGAGGGGAAGACTATCTGGATTCACGTAGGCCTTTTCTGACTCATTGTAAGTCCACGGGAAGTATACACTTAACCATCCTGTGAAATAATGCCAGGGTGCATATACTGAAGAAGCTCTAACTGCCAGGTAAAAGGATGAGCTATAGATGTCCAAGAGGGAGGTGAATATGACAATACAAAATATTTTGATATTATGCAAAATAATAAAATAAATATTCTCAATTGCTTATAGTATTGAAAACATGATTTTAAATAGTTCGTAGGACAACCTTCACCTAAAAGATTTAGACAGGATAACCTTATTTCATGACATCTTTGCGATAAAAATACCAAACTTAGCAAGATAATCAATCATAAGGAAGGTAATAAATAAATAAATATTCACCATCATTGCTTGAGAGTTATAGTGGTTTGGTTCTTAACCCCACACATACTCCACTCTCAAAATTACTACCCTCGTAATTTTGGCTTTCATTATTTCAAGGTTTTCACAGGTTCACCTTAACAACCTAATATAGTTCTTACGATTTTAATGGGCTATCATAACAAAACTCAGTTTGTGATTTTCACAGGCTTACCACAAAACAACCTGCTGAGATTTCTAGGCTATCTCAGCAAAACCCAAAAAACAATAAATGAAATTACAATACTTATCTTTTGATGTTGAGTCAAAGACGTAACTGTAGCCTGATTGCAGCAATATTCTTTCTTAGGATATTGATGAAGCCATATAAGTGTTCAACCCAAAAAGATATAGGGATTTAATGTATTTTCAATAAAAAAAAACCTTAATGCTGTAAATTCAGTTCTCTGATTCTCAAGCAGAGTATGGATTACTCTATTGAAAATGATTAAAACTAACCTGAGAAAAGAGAAAAGAATAAGTTAAATTAATATAAGATTTATAGTACAAATAGCTTGAGATGGCCCTAACTTTCTCTCCTTGCTTGAGGATATTTCTCACAATTTTTTGTTATAGAAATGAATGAGAGAAGGCCACTATTTATAGCTAAGGTTCTTGGAAATTTGGCTGGCCAGATTGTCGGTTCAGTTAGCTGAATTCCAACAACAGCCTTCCAATGGCAATCAGATTTCATGGGATAAGATCTTTCAAAAATTTGGCTAGACCAAGCCAAAATTCGGCTGGCCGAACACAAGGTTTGACTGGCTGAATCTCCCTGAATTCCGAAGAAATGCATTATTGGAAACTTGACTCGCGAACTTACGAGCTGGCCCAATCCTAAGTTAGGCTAGCCGAACTTGCAACAAATTTTCTGAATGTTGTTGTATACTTGCCCGAATATTGTTAAGATGACCGAATTTGGTTAGGCTGGCTGAACTTCAGAGAATTTATACTATGCATATTATATTTATGGCCATGATTTATAAATACCTAACCTAGGGTCATTTTAAGGTTATACAACCTGATGGTTGACATACACAGAGTGCTTTAGTCTTGAACCATCAAAGTCTTTAACGCTTGAGATGTTAAGTCGATCGTCAGATATTGAGCCTGTCTTTAAGTGATCTTCATGAGTTACCGAAGAATAATGGAGTGTGCTTGTGATCCAACCGAAACTACAAAATTTGACAATACTAAGTGTACTTTAAGTATAAGCACTTACAATCTCCCCCTTTATCAATTTCATGACAAAAAATAATCATACATAACTCATACAATCATACAACATCTCATGGACTCATCATACTATTATAAGCTCTGGTTCAAGAGAACATCTGTACACTACCTATAGTATCATATCTTGAAGTTTTTACTTGATGCTCCCCCTTAGAACGAGCATATATATATATATATATATCCAATCCAATTCTTTTCATATCTAAACATATCATATCACATATCATGCATGCAAGTGCTTAGATATATATATCCAGATATCTATTTTCTCCCCCTTTTGTCACAAGTTGACAAAGGAAGAAATAAATCAAGAAGATACGAAATAGAAATCATGAATATCAAGGGTAAAGACATATAGAATAATGATTTAAAGTTATCACAAGTTCATAAATACTATTGTTCAAATGTTTTAAGAGTAACCAAACAAGTGTGCAAGTAATCCAAAAATAAATTTAAAGTTATTAGAGGGTAAAATAGATGAAATATTTAAGAAATATCAAGTAAACATGTTAAAACTTAAATTATTACAAATTATTCAGGTGAAATAGGCATCTCAAGATTAATGATTTTTAGGTTCTTTCTTAGCCAAAGTCCAACTTTCATCAGCTAGTGAGTCATTTACGTTGGTCAGTTCTATTTGGGAAGTAAAGCAAATATAATTGCAAATATTTTTCAATTGTCATCTAGTTTGAACACCAGAAAGAGGGTTACCAAGTATTTGATTCATTGGATGGTCTTTTACCAACCTTGACTCAATAGAATCTGATTTAGATGATGGTTCACTTTAATTAATCAAAATAATATCATCATCATCATCATCATCATCATCATCTTGGCAATGATTGGGATTGATCGATTGATCATCAATTACAACATTCATGGATTCTTGAATCACCCCAGTTCTTTTATTTAGAACATGATATGATCAACTGTTTAGAGCATATCCTAAAAATATTCCCTCATCACTTTTAGCTTCAAACTTTTCCAAATTTTTTTGGTCTCGTAAAATAAAGCATTTGCTTTCGAAAGTATGAAAATATTTCACACAAGGTTTTTTATCAAACCAAAGTTTATAAGCTATTTTATTTTCACCCGCTCTTATATGCACATGATTAATAATATAGCAGGCGATATTAACAACTTCAGCCCATAAATTTTTAGCTAATTTTAAGTTATTTAGCATAACACTAGCCATTACTTATAGGACTATTTTTTCTCTCAGCAACTCCATTTTGTTGAGGAGTTTTAAGAGCAGAAAATTCATGTAATATTCCATGGTCATTACAGTATTTCTCAAAATTGTTATTTTCAAATTCAGTACCATAGTTGCTTCTTATTCTGATAATAGACAGTTCTTTTTCAGTCTGGATGCATTTAATTAACTTTTTGACTTCTTCAAAAGTATCTAATTTTTCTCTTGAGAAGGCTACCCATATCTAGTGTAGTCATCTACTACAACTAGAAAGTATTTCTTTCCACCTCTACTCTCCGTTCCAGTTGGTCCAACTAAGTCCATATGGAGTAGTTCTATAGGTCTTGTAGTGTCTAAATATTTTACCTTTTTGTGCCTACTCCTTATTTTTTTGCCTATTTGACAGGCACCACATACTTTATGTTCTACCAACTTGGGTAGACCACAAAGATGATCTCTTTTGCTCAATTTATATAAGGCTCTGTAGTTTACATGTCCAAGACGTTGATGCCAATGTTCAGTTTCGTTTGTTTAGACCACGTGAAATGAATGATTTGTTGAGCAAGAGTCATCAATGATATAACAATTTTCAGAGGTCTAACGACCATTTAATATTATATGACCCTAATTGTTAATTATCTCACATCTGTGATCTAAAAATTTCACACTATGATCATTATCACATATTTGAGATATGTTTAGCATATTATGTTTTCATCCTTCGATATTGTAATGACCCTGAAAATTTTGTGCTATCTTTCCTTAGTAGTTGTTTTTGGGATAATTAGCGCTATACTCGATTGCTTGTGAAATCTGCATCAATCACTTTAAATTGTATCTGCATGACTCAAAACCTGTAGATTAGTTAGCGCTATGTTACTCCGAAATCTGATCCATCGCTAAATTCAGTTGTTCTGGGGAATTTTTGAAAGTTCTGGATCGGACCTGAACCGCGCGTCAGAAGTCCGATAGCGATGATCTTAGGCTGTTGCGGTCACCATGTTGGGCTTGATAATCACCTCGAAAATCAAGTCCAAATGATGTTCTGGGTCAATTTGTTTGAGTCTGGAGTAAAGAGTGTGGGAACGGTTGGATATTTAATGAGATTTTATGAAATCTGAGTCGTGTCGCTTGCGCGATGATTTTAAGCTATCTGACCATTGGATTCTGACACAATTTCACCCTCTGATCAGGGAAGATGGCCCAGCCATGTCCTTGTGCTTGTGGACCTGATTGAGATTCAGTGACCATTGAAATGAGTGTGGTCCGCCACGGCTGATCTGAAGATCCGGTCGGTATGAAAACTCATCTTAACCTAGATCCATGGTCAGTGAGCTTAAGTCCGACCTTTCGTGGTATTTGGCCCACCGGAAGTGCTTCATTGGATCGTGAGAGGCTGGTTTTGGTTATACCTTAAGTATACCTTGGCCCTGGGTTATTTCCATCAATATTAGGCCTATTTATAGTCCTTGAAACCCTAACTCTCTTTTCCATACGAATTTTCTCTAACCCTAGCTAAGAAAGAGAAAGGAAAAGAGAGAGAATGTGAGAGAGAAGTCTGTGAATCATCTTAGCTTCTTTCCTGTTCTTCTTCATCCTTGAACCTTCAATTTGAATCGTTATTCCGGCGATTCTGAGTTCATCTTTAGGTAAGTTAACCTAACCCTAATCTGTGTTAGAGCTTAGAGTAGTCTTGGTGTTGTTGTATCTCATTTCTATTCTTGCTTTAGGGTATTCTATCGCCGTTGACGAAGACAACTCATCTGAAATCAATTCGGTGTTCTTTTCTGGCTTAAGGTGCGGACTTTAAGTGTATAGGTTATGGTTTTCAAGGCTTTCAATGTCAGTTAATGATTTATTCTTGTTATGATTTATTTTTCACATGCCAAATGTTATGTTTATTTTGCGTTCCTGATATGCATGTGATATATTGAGATTTGTGTATTCTATGTGTATGTATAAAGTACCGTATGCGTATAAAATATGCACTTGTGTTTGCCATGATTATTTGTCATGTATGTATGCTAGATGTATGTATGACAACTCCTTGGTAAAAGGAATTGTCCAAATGTGTGTATTTCAACATACGTCATATATGTTGTATTGTGTATTCTAAGTGTTTGTAGAAATGTCTGAGTGATCTAAAGTGTGATATTCCTACCTAGTATGGGCGTTGAGAAGCGATTCTCAACTCTCCCACTAGTGTGTATGATTTCCTTCATGTAAGTTATATTCCTTGTTGTTTAAGTTCAAGCATTACTTATGCTTACATTCATGTTAAGTTGATATTCTTCAAGTGCTTATGTACCATGATTTGAGTTGTTGTTCCTTTACTGTTTTACATTTAATATGATTATCTGTTGTAGTGTAATGTGTGTGGGACTATGCATTAGTCCAGGAAATCGGTAATCGACCTTAAGATCGTGGCTGAGGTTGCTTTCGCCACGTAAGACGTATTAGACGAACCCGAGTCGTATTAGAGTTGTCGGCAGTGGTTTGGCCACGCGGAGTGTTTGCGCACTCTATGTCGTTCAACCCAATGTGCACTCGTGCTAGTCGAGTTCGTCAAGTAACCTGATTGTCTGATGTATGTTCACCATGTATGGATGTTACTGTTTGAATCTAGGGTACCAAACTTACCGATGAAATCCTATTAACCATGGTACCTTGATCCGCTAAGACTTATGAGCGGGACATGGTGGTATGGGACACTGTGGTCGAGCTGTCGGCCTGCGCTGGGGTGAGGAGCCTCCCCGTAGTGATCAGTGAGCAACTAAACTCGTGAGCCGATTATGGTGGTATAGGACACTATATTCGTGCTGTCGGCCTACAGTGATTGGTGACGAGCCCTCTGTAGTGACCTCGAGCATACCTGGATACCGCATTGAGGTGACGAGCCTTAGTGTAGTAATGAAGGTATGATAGGCGTGCATTGATTAGTGATGAGCCCTTTGCAACGACCTTAAACCATATGATCGTATGAGATGTCTAGGACTAATGACCCTAGAATGGATCACTGTTTGGATGGTGATATGAGAAAGGTATCTTAGCTTCCCAATCCTGCTGTATGAAAAGGACTAATAACAACTTGGTAATCATGTTCATGCACCGCATTTGCATGTGCTTTGTAGATGTGGCGCACTTTGAGGTGGTGTAATGCTTAACATAAGATGAAGACGCTGAGGGTGTACGCGTGAGGGCACACATCATTCTGCATACATCCTTGCATTAACAAGAGTACTTAGGTTATGTTTAATTATTCTGCTTTATCATTACTGCTTAATTGAACTGATAACATGTTAACCTGTGCTTTATTGGTCCACTGAGTTGATCACTCACTCCTACGTTCTGAGGCGGTGTTAAACACCCACTAGACTCTGTCTTAGCTGATGATGTTGCAGATGTTGAGGCGACCTCTGAGGCAGAGCGGGAGATGGATGATGATTAGGCTGCTTTCTCTTATATGCAGTTTTCAGATGGGTTCTAGCGAGCCTCGTTCTGATGCGTGGGATGCTGGGATTTCTTTTGGGAAATTAAATGATGTAATCTAATACTTGTAATTTTGATAGTAACACTTATCATAACGGCCTGGTATGTATATGTACTTCAGGGATTTGCACTTGTATACATATATTTCTATAAGTCTTCCGCTTGCTTTCTTCACTTATCCCTTTATTATATCTGTGCTTTGGCTTAATCTATTCCATATTTTATACACTAATATAGACAACATACATCCATCATTAAATATGTTGCATAAGTGATGTTTTGGAACTCGGGAGCTAAGTTATGCTCGACCCCTGAATTTCAGGGCGTTACAAGTTGGTATCAGAGCATGATCTGGATTAAACCGGACCTGGGTTATGGTCACACACCGTACACTGTCACCACTTTAGTGTATCTAGGTGTGAGTTTATTGTAGATTGTGTGTTTGTGTTCCATAGCTTCTATCGGCGAAAGTTTTCTGAAAACGATCGCCGAGATCGAGTCTGTGCTCTCTCCTGATCACACACGGCGACCCGAAACCTTTCCTAGACCATCTATTAATGAATTTAGATGGTTTATCATCCTGTTTCAAACCTTAAATCTTCAAGAAATCTTTATTTGAATTAGATTTTTGCCCGAATGGCCCGATAGGCATCGAATCATGCAAGGGGCCGATCGGGGCATTTCCAGTGGGGCCCAGGGGGGAACCACATCATTTTGAGCATGGGGGACCAGGAGGACCTCGCCCAAATGGCAAGGCATCACCGAATGGTCTAGAGACCGGCAATGCCATCCCCGGATCGGCGAGACCTCGCCGATCAGCGGGCCAGGCCAGGCGGGCCGGCGAGGGCCGATGCATTTTTGGCCTTGTGTGGCCCACCCCTCCACGGTTTGCTATTTTAAACATCTTTTATACCCTACTTCCTTCATAACTCTCCCTCCCATGCTCTCTTTTCTTTCAAGTTTCTCTCCAATCTTCTCCAAATCTTCTCCAAATCTTCTTCTTCTTCCATTTTCGTGTAAACCCCATCAGCCCACCTCAAAACCCTCACCCCCATTGTTGTTTATCTTTCCTTTCCTTCTCATTTGAGCTCTCACATTTCCTTTTGGGCTCTCAAGTGTGTGGAAGCTTCACATCTTCCTATTTCTCTCTTTCTCTTATTTCTCATGGCCCTCTTTGAGATTATCACGACCATCTTTTCCATTTTCTCCCTTCTTTATTTGATGGGGAAGAAGAGAGCGCCCGTGAATGAAGTCGGGCCTAGCCGCCCAACCCGTGCACGGAGGTCGAGAGGTGCCGCCGCGAGCACGTCCGCCACTCGTGAATTCTAAACCAAGTGGGACCTCGATCCTCGAGCTCCCATTGGTAGAACCTTGTTGACGAAGCTATTGCATGGAGTCTATGAAAGCCGTAGAGTCCTTTTTGAGGCTCATGTTGATCCGCGGTTACATGGCGAGTTTCTGTTGTTGGAGCGCCTGGAAGGGGCTAGTTAGTGTCTCTTGTTTGAGGGTGAGTATTGCACGAATGTAAGTACTGTTCGAGCTTTTTATGCCAATATTCGTGATCCTTCGTTGGAGCCTCTGCAGTTCAAGATTCCTTGTAGTAGTGGTCGGGAAGCTACAATCAATGTTGCTTTGATATCCCGACTCCTGAATGTGCCACTTGGTGAGGTGCATGCCAGCGAGAAGAATTTGAATAGTATGCGCGAGAGGGATCGTCGCACCCGATCCTTGTGTGGTCGTCTGGTCGAATGGCAGCCGAATAGGAGTCTTCTGGCTACTAACATGACGGACGACTTCCGTTTGCTTCACCAAATGTGTACGTTCAATGTATACCTAAGGTGGAGCCACCGCAGTGAGTGTACGAGCCTGATGGTAGATTTTCTGTATCAAGTGGGGCAAGAAGTGAAGTTGTATGTGCCAACGTACATCCTGCGCCAGATTATTCTCATCGCTCGTTCGACTAGGAGGACTGAATCGCTTCCTTTTGGCCGCCTCATTTGTAAGCTTGCTCATGAGTTTGGCTATAGGCTTGGAGCAGAGAAGCCAGTTCCTGTTCGTCATATTGGCTTGATGACCCTTAAGCTGATGGAGATTGGTTCTGGTCGACATGCCTCAGAGAGTGAGGATGAGTCAGAGAGCGATGATGAAGAGAGTTATGCTAAAGGTAGTGCTGAGATTGAGGAAGAAACAGAGCAGGATAAGGAAGAGGATGAGGCACATGATACGAGTGATAGCTCTCCTCCTGTGGTGCCAGAGCAGAGCGCAGAGCAGATACCAGAGATGCCCGTATTGCTCGGCTTGAAGAGGGGCAGGCTGTTCTACGCCAGGATATTATGGATCTTCGAGGCCTTGTTAAGTATAAGTTTAAGAAGGTGACTCGAACTCTGAAGTCTATCTTGTGTTGCTTACAGGATAAGGGTGCCCCGCCTCCATCTCCTGATTCCGACGAGTAGCTGTCGTTGTAGTCGTCCTTTGCTTTGTTTGTTGTTTCTTTCTGTGTGTAGCCGTTGTTGGCTTTGTAGTTGGAGTTGTTTGTAGTTGTTTATTGTTGCTTGAAGTGTTAGATGTTGTAGTTCACATGCTTTCCTAGTCGTGATTCATATAATGCTGCACTACTTGTATTGCGATAATTTTGATTAATGGAATGTATGTTATTTATCTTTGGAGTTGTACTGTGAATGCTGTGTGGATGGATTATGTGGACGTAGAATCTGACAGGTTGCATCCTTTGTTGAATGTAGGGATGCCTCCTAAGGGTTCGAAGACTTCGTCCTGTCTCTCTTTGGTTGAGTCTCCTGCTGGGGTTCCTCCCTTGAGCGATAGCCAGACGGATCCACAGGCTGGCCCGTCTCATGCCAGTGTTGGGCCGACACCTATGGCTCCTCCAGTCACGCCCTCAGTTCCTGAGCCGAGCCGTGCACCTTCGTCTGCTCTGCCTACTGATAGGTTTGAGCAGATGATGCTGTTGATGCAGCAGCAGCAGCAGATTCAGCAGCACCACCACCACCAGCAGCAGTAGCAGCAGCAGTAGGAGTTCCTCTCTTCCATGGCTGACATCTTTGCTCAGTCAGTGGGGGTGACTCCACCTGCTTCACCTATGCCTCCATCTGGGAGCGCCAGTGCGAGCGACACTTTTAAGCGATTCCAGCGCTTACGACCTCCTGCTTTTGCGGGTTCTCATAGACCCGAGGAGGCCGAGTATTGGATCGATCGCATCTCTAAGATGCTGAGACCGCTGCATTGTTCAAAGGTCGAGCAGGTCAAGTTTGCCTCCTTCATGTTTGAGAAGGAGGCCAGTTTGTGGTGGGACAGTGTTCTTCGCACTATCGAGGAAAGTTTTGTGTGGTCGTGGCAGGCGTTTGAGGTAGGCTTCCATGAGAAGTATTTCCCGGTTACGTACCGACATGAGGAGAGTGAGTTCCTTCGCCTCCGCCAGGGAGGGTTATATGTGACGGAGTATGAGAACCGGTTCATTGAGCTGGGTCGATATGTTCCTTTGATCCTGAGGGATTAGCAGATGAGGATGCGGCGTTTCTCTGAGGGATTGAGACCTGAGATCCGATCAAAGATTTGATGTGCTAGCATTTCTTCTTATGCGAAGCTAGTGAGCATGTCCTTACGAGCAGAGCAGGACGGGGATAGGTCGTCTCGCATGCGAGCACCGATGGTTCCTAGGCCGCGACCGGACTTTCAGGGTGCACCTTTCCTCGGTAAGAGGTCGCGAGCAGATTCTCCTCCTAGGCGTTCAACGCCGCCCGCTCAGCAGATGAGAGCTGATCTTCGTTGTTCGTATTGTGGGAAGACGGGGCATTTGGACCGTTTTTTCTTTTCGCGTATGCGGGCCAGTGGTTTTACTCCACCGTAGAGGATTAGCCGTCCGATGCCTCAGGTTATTTCTCCTCCACCTCTTCGATCAACGCCAGCTCATCCATCCTTCAGACCTGTAATTCCTAGCTTCAGGCCACCTCAGCGGCCCATGGTTCCTCTGCCGAATCGTTAGCAGTAGGCTCGAGTTCATGCGCTTTCAGCTGAAGCACCTATGTCTGATTTGGTGTCCAGATCCTTCGAGGTGACAGCGCACATTGAAGGTATTCTCATTTCTATGTTGGTGGATACAGGGTCCACTACTTCTCTTATATCATATGTGGCAGTTAGGCGTTTGGGTTTGAGATCTGTTCCTATGCAAGGAGTGACGCTTACTACCGCTACGGGGATTTCCTCTGCTTTGGGTAAGTGTTGTATGGATTGTTTGGTCGATCTAGGGAGTGGATCGATCCGTGTTGATTTCTTTGTCACACCCCTTTATCATTACGATGTTATTATAGGTATGGATTGGCTCACGAGGATGCGAGTTGAGATTGATTGTGAAGCTAGATCAGTGACGATCCATGGACCTGAGGGTGAGACTGTTACTTTCCCAGTTCAGGTCAGTTACCCTCTTCGTATTGATTATTATTCTTCTCTGTTGGAGAGTATAGCTGAATCGGCGTTAGTTAGTACCCCGGTAGTTCGGGAGTTTGAAGATGTGTTTGAGTCGATTCCTGGATTACCTCCTCAGCGTGAGATTGATTTTGCTATCGACCTCATGCCTGGTGCGGCGCCCATTTCATTACCCATCTATCGTAAGCCTCCGAGTGAAATGGAGGAGTTGAGGAAGCAGATAAATGGTTTGCTGAATTTAGGTTTTATTCGGCCTAATGTGTCTCCTTGGGGAGCACCTGTTCTGTTTGTGAAGAAGAAGGATGGTTCCTTGCGATTGTGTATTGATTATCGCAGGCTGAATTTGATAACTGTGAAGAATAAGTACCCTTTGCCTACGATTGATGATCTGTTTGATCAATTGAAGGGGGTATGGTACTTTTCAAAGGTTGATCTGCAGTCTGGGTATCATCAGTAGCGCGTCAAGGATGGGGACGTGCAGAAGACCGCTTTCAGGACTAGCTTCGGTCATTATGAGTTCCTTGTGATGTCATTCGGTCTTACGAACGCACCGGCCGTGTTCATGGATCTGATGAACAGGGTGTTTCGGCCATTCCTGTTTCGATTCGTCATTGTCTTTATCGATGACATCTTGATATATTCGGCGAGCCAGGAAGAACACGAGGAGCACTTAAGTGCGGTTCTGGATACTCTCAGGAAGAATCAGCTTTTTGCGCAATTCAAGAAGTGTGATTTCTAGAAAGAGAAAGTCAAGTTCCTGGGACATGTGGTGTCCAAGGAAGGGATATCTGTCGATCTTGCCAAGGTAGCTGTAGTGCAGGACTGGAAGCAGCTTGGTTCAGTTACTAAGGTAAGGAGTTTTCTGGGTCTTGCAGGATATTATCGACGCTTCATTCAAGACTTCTCGAAGATTGCCAGACCGTTATCATAGTTGACACGGAAGGATTTGAAGTTTTCTTGGATGAGAAGGTGGAGTTAGCTTTTCAGGAGCTGAAGGACAAGTTGACATCAGACCCTGTGCTAGTATTGCCAAAGCAAGGAGTTAAGTATATTATATATACTGATGCCTCTCGCGTTGGCCTGGGTTGTGTTCTTATGCAGAAGGACAAGGTGATTGCTTATGCTTCGCGTCAGTTAAGGAAACACGAAGAGAATTACCCTACGCAAGACCTGGAGTTAGCAGCTGTCATTTTCGCATTAAAGCTTTGGAGACATTACCTCTATGGTGAGAAGTTCGAGCTCTTTTGTGACCACAAGAGCCTTAAGTATATTTTCAGGGCAGCGTGATTTGAATATGAGGCAGCGCCGATGGATGGAAACATTGAAGGACTTCAAGTTCGATGTTTCTTACCATCCGGGCAAGGCGAACCTTGTGGCAGATGCGTTGAGTCGCAAGAAGGCTATTGAGTTTGCGGCTCCGCTGATGATAGCAGAGTGGGATATGTTGGAGTTTGTGTGAGATTTTGAGCAGAAGCTTACGGTGGTTGAGCTGTATGAGGTTATCGCACACATTCGTATATAGCCCCTTATCGATGAGAAGATGGTTGCAGCTCAGGCAGATGATGAGCTTTTGGTGAAGATGAGGAAGCGGGTTGGTACAAATGAGAACTCCGACTGGAGTGTTAGTTCTGATGGGGGCCTACGTTTTCGTGGCCGGTTATGTGTTCCTGACATCCCTGACTTGAGACAGGAGGTTCTCGAGTTAGCCCATAGTTCTAAACTTGCGATGCATCCAGGTAGCACGAAGATATATCAAGATATGAGGAGATCATATTGGTGGGACAATATGAAGGTCCAGATTGCTGAGTTTGTTTCTCGTTGTCTCTTATGCCAGCAGGTCAAGGCAAAGCATCGTCGACCTCCTGGGTTGCTGCAGCCCATGCCCATAGCAGAATAGAAGTGGGGGTTCATCTCTATGAATTTTATTTCTAGGTTGCCAAGAACGAGGAAGGGATATAACTCTATTTGGGTGATCGTCAACCGATTAACGAAATCGGCGCATTTCTTACCGATCAGAGTCACAAACTCTGCAGACGAGTTGGCTAGGCTGTATATCAGGGAGAGTACGTCTGCATGGAGTTCCCCTGGAGATTGTGTCTGATAGAGACACGCGTTTCACATCTATCTTCTAGACTCGTATTCAGGAAGCGATGGGTGTGAAACTGAAGTTCAGCACCGCGTTTCATCCACAAACAGATGGGCAGACGGAACGCGTGAATCAGGTCCTGGAAGACATGTTGCGAGCTTGTGTTTTGAATTTCAAGGACAGTTGGGATGATTGTCTTCAGTATGCAGAGTTCGCGTATAATAACAGTTTCCAGGCGAGTATTGGCATGACTCCCTATGAGGCATTGTATGGTCGCCCGTGTAGAGCACCACATTGCTGGGCAGAAATTGGCGAGCGTAGTTTGCTTGGCCCGAAATTGGTGCAGGTGACTTTAGAGAAAGTTGACATCATTCGACGTCGACTTCTGATAGCCCAGAGTAGGCAGAAGAGTTATGCTGATACTAGGCGTCGACCGCTTGAGTTTGAGGTTGGAGACTATGTTTTTCTGAAGGTCTCTCCTATGAAGGGAGTTCTGCGGTTCAGTAAGAAGGGGAAGCTGATGCTGAGATTTATTGGTCCATTTCAAGTTCTGGATCGAGTGGAAGCAGTAGCATACCGCCTTGCTTTGCCCACACCTCTTGCAGGCGTGCATAACGTATTTCATGTTTCTATGCTGAAGAAGTACGTTCGTGATCCTTCGCATATTATCAGTTAGGAGCAAGTTCAGTTGAGTGAGGATGCCACTTATGTACTGCGATCGACGCGTATTCTTAACAGGAAGGAGCAGGTATTGCATAGCAAGGTTATCCCTCTTGTGAAGGTGCTATGGACGCATCATAGTGAGGAAGAGGCAACTTGGGAATCTGAAGCTAAGGTCAGAAAGAGCTACCCTCAAATCCTTGAGGAATATGAGAATGTATGAATTTCGAGGACGAAATTTTCTTTAAGGGGGGTAGATTGTAATGACCCTGGAAATTTTGTGTTATCTTTCCTTAGTAGTTGTTTTTGGGGTAATTAGCGCTATACTCGATTGCTTGTGAAATCTGCATCAATCACTTTAAATTGTATCTGCATGACTCAAAACCTGTAGATTAGTTAGCGCTATGTTACTCTGAAATCTAAGATCCATCGCTAAATCTAGTTGTTCTAGGGAATTTTTGGAAGTTCTGGATCGGACCTGGACCGCGCGTCGGAAGTCCGATAGCGATGATCTTAGGCTATTGCGGTCACCATGTTGGGCTTGACCATCACCTCGAAAATCAATTCCAGATGATGTTCTGGGACGATTTGTTTGAGTCTGGAGTGAAGAGTGTGGGAATGGTTGGATATTTAATGAGATTTTATGAAATCTGAGTCGTGTCGCTTGCGCGATGATTTTAAGCTATCTGACCGTTGGATTCTGACCCAATTTCACCCTCTGATCAGGGAAGATGGCCCAGGCATGTCCTTGTGCTTGTAGACCTGATCGAGATTCAGTGACCGTTGAATTGAGTGTGGTCCACCACGGCTGATCTGAAGATCTGGTCGGTACGAAAACTCAGCTTGACCTAGATCCATGGTCAGTGAGCTTAAGTCTGACCTTTCGTGGTATTTGGCCCACCAGAAGTGCTTCGTTGGATCGTGAGATGCTGGTTTTGGTTATACCTTAAGTATACCTTGGCCCTGGGGTTATTTCCATCAATATTAGGCCTATTTATAGTCCTTGAAACCCTAACTTTCTTTTCCATTCGAATTTTCTCTAACCCTAGCTAAGAAAGAGAAAGGAAAAGAGAGAAAGTGAGAGAGAAGTCGGTGAATCATCTTAAGTTCTTTCCTGTTCTTCTTCATCCTTGAACCTTCACTTTGAATCGTTATTCTGGCGATTCTGAGTTCATCTTTGGGTAAGTTAACCTAACCCTAATATGTGTTAGAGCTTAGAATAGTCTTGGTGTTGTTGTATCTCATTTCTATTCTTGCTTTAGGGTATTCTATCGCCGTTGACAAAGACAACTCGTCTAAAATCAATTCGGTGTTCTTTTCTGGCTTAAGGTGCGGACTTTAAGTGTATAGGTTATGGTTTTCAAGGCTTTCAATGTCAGTTAATGATTTATTCTTGTTATGATTTATTCTTGTTATGGATGAGATTTCACATGCCAAATGTTATGTTTATTTTGCGTTCCTGATATGCGTGTGTTATATTGAGATTTGTGTATTCTATGTGTATGTATAAAGTACTGTATGCGTATAAAATATGCACTTGTGTTTGCCATGATTATTTGTCATGTATGTATGCTAGATGTATGTATGTCAACTCCTTGGTAAAAGGAATTGTCCAAATGTGTGTATTTCAACATACGTCATATATGTTGTATTATGTATTCTAAGTGTTGGTAGAAATGTCTGAGTGATCTAAAGTGTGATATTCCTACCTAGTATGGGCGTTGAGAAGCGATTCTCAACTCTCCCACTAGTGTGTATGATTTCCTTCATGTAAGTTATATTCCTTGTTGTTTAAGTTCAAGCATTACTTATGCTTACATTCATGTTAAGTTGATATTCTTCAAGTGCTTATGTACCATGATTTGAGTTGTTGTTCCTTTACTGTTTTACATTCAATACGATTATCTGTTGTAGTGTAATGTGTGTGGGACTATGCATTAGTCCAGGAAATCGGTAATCGACCTTAAGATCATGGCTGAGGTTGCTTTCGCCACATAAGATGTATTAAACGAACCCGAGTCGTATTAGAGTTGTCGGCAGTAGTTTGGCCACGCAAAGTGTTTGCGCACTCTATGTCGTTCAACCCAACGTGCGCTCGTTCTAGTCGAGTTCGTCAAGTAACCCGATTGTCCGATGTATGTTCACCATGTATGGACGCTACTGTTTGAATCTAGGGTACCAAACTTACCGATGAAATCTTATTAACCATGGTACCTTGATCCGCTAAGACTCATGAGCCGGACATGGTGGTATGGGACACCGTGGTTGAGCTGTCGGCCTACGCTGGGGTGACGAGCCTCCCCGTAATAACCAGTGAGCAACTAAACTCGTGAGCTGATTATGGTCGTATGGGACACTATATTCGTGCTGTCGGCCTACAGTGATTGGTGACGAGCCCTCTGTAGTGACCTCGAGCATACCTGGATACCGCATTGAGGTGACGAGCCTTAGTGTAGTAACGAAGGTATGATAGGCGTGCATTGATTGGTGACGAGCCCTTTGCAATGACCTTAAACCATATGATTGTATGAGATGTCTAGGACTGACGACCCTAGAATGGATCATTGTTTGGATGGTGATATGAGGAAGGTATCTTAGCTTCCCAATCCTTCTGTATGAAAAGGACTAATAACAACTTGGTAATCATGTTCATGCACCGCATTTGCATGTGCTTTGTAGACGTGGCACACTTTGAGGTGGTGTCATGCGTAACGTAAGATGAAGACGCCGAGGGTGTACGCGTGAGGGCACGCATCATTCTGCATATATCCTTGCATTAACAAGAGTACTTAGATTATGTTTAATTGTTCTACTTTATCATTACTGCTTGATTGAACTGATAACATGTTAACCTGTGCTTTATTGTTCCAGTGAGTTGATCACTCACTTCCACGTTCTGGAGCAGTGTTAAACACCTACTAGACTCTGTCTTAGCTGATGATGTTGCAGATGTTGAGGCGACCTCTGAGGCAGAGCGGGAGATGGATGATGATGAGGCTGCTTTCTCTTTTATGCAGTTTTCAGACGAGTTCCAGTGAGCCTCGTTCTGATGCGCGGGATGCTGGGATTTCTTTTGGGAAATTAAATGATGTAATCTAATACTTGAAATTTTGATAGTAACACTTGTCAGAACGACCTGGTATGTATATGTACTTTAGGGATTTGCACTTGTACACATATATTTCTATAAGTCTTCCGCTTGCTTTCTTCACTTATCCCTGAATTATATCTGTGCTTTGGCTTAATCTATTCCATGTTTTATGCACTAATACAGACAACATACATCCATCATTAAATATGTTGCATAAGTGATGTTTTGGAACTCGGGAGCTGAGTTATACTCGACCCCCAAATTTCAGGGCATTACAGATATATAGTGTTGAGTGTCAAATATTACATAATTCCCCTTATTTATATTTTGGTTTTATGAAAATGGTAAAGCTTAATGGTATATTTTATACATGTTTGTATTGCAAGGTAAGTTTAAGAGCTTGGATTGAAAAGAATGTCAAAAGCATGAATTTGATGCTCAAGAATCACCAAAGCAATGAGTGGATCTTAGGAGTCCAAGATTGAAGATTTCAAGACCTCAAGATCCAAGAAAACCAAGTATAAAGGATGAAGAAAGATTGGAGAAGATTACAAAGTCTGTAGCAGAAAAACAGGCTAGTTCGGTCCAACCTATGCCAACTTCGGTCCGATCGAAATCATACAAAATAGTCCAGCAAGAAATTACAATTTTTAAAATTAATTTGGCTTGACCTTTTGCTTGACTCGGTCCGACCGAAACCAACTTCAGCTCAACCTTCGGTTCGACTCAGTCCGATCTAAATTTGATAGATTTTCTGCACAGAATTTTCAGCCTTAATTCAGTCAGACCAAAGCTAACTTCGGTCCGACCGAAATCGTGCAGAATTATCTAGCAAGAAAGTGAGATTTTCAGCCTTAATTCGGTCCGACTGAAGTGTAACGTGGGGCTTATGCAGAGTGCGTAAATTCAAGTCAGTTTGTAAAAATTGCAAGGAGATGCGTAAGATAGTGATTTACAGCTATAAATAGGAGTCCCTATGATGTTCTTAGGCATCTCCTAGGGTTTAAGGAGTGGAGCAAAAGAGTGGAGAGCCGTCACCAAGAGTTCTACTTCTTCCTTAGTTTGTTTTCATGTTTTGTTTAAGAGATTTTGGTTTAATCATATCTATGGTTAACTAAACCTCTTAGCAAGGGCTAAGAGGTGAAGCTTGTAGCGTGATTGGGATGTTTATCTTACTTTAATTCTCATTTATATTGAACTTCATTAATTTCTAGTTGATTTTAAGGAATATTTTCAGTTTTTTATGGTTTGTTGTGATTTAAATTACAATAGACACTACGATAGCTTTGAATGTCTTCTTTTCATATTATGATTGTGTGATTGGTAAATCATGTTGTTCACCATCATCTCCTAGGCATGGTAGGGTGATGGAATCCCTTCCAAAACTTCACAACTGTCCTTCATTGAGAGTAGATCAATGAAAAGTTCAAAGATTTGATCATCTCTTCTTCTAACTGGTTAAGATAGGACTCTGATTCCAGTTGTGTCTCTTGAATCAAGCAAAGTAGCATCTTGATAGCTACAAATGGATCCTTAGCACCCTAGTTCGCACCTTTCAATTGATAATTTAAATATACAATATTCACAATTACTCCCTTTATTCTAGATTTTTAATTTATATCTTTTTCTAGTTATAGTTCTAGTTATTTCAGAATACATACAAGTTTAGCCCCTGTGGATTTGACCTCGGTCTCACCAAGTTATTACTACATCGCAACCCTACACTTGGGGTTGTGAACATATACTACATTTTCAAAGATAGGTAAATTAATAAGTTTTACATTACCTCTTTCGATGATGTCAAGCCCCAAACTCGGAAACCGGGCTCACAAAATTCTCAATCGTCGAATCCGATGCCGACAGCCTCCGTAGTACCCCATTCTCGACTCCAAGCACCCATACACCAAATTCCGATCCTGGGATCCTACAATGAGGATTTCTATAACATAAGTCTGTTTCATAATCAACATAACCAAGATCATAACTCATAAAATAATAACCATAGGAGCACCATCACAAAATCCATTAAGAATTTTTTTAAAAAAAAACTTCTTATAATACAAGGTTTAAAAGGGAAAGATACAATGGCTATAAAGTAAAACTCCAAAAGATCTACGGCACACTCCTACTCCTGCTATGGCCTAGAATCACCTACATGCATCAATCGTGCATAAGCTTATAGAAAGCTTTGAGGGTGGTGTAAGTATGTGCGGGACAGGTGTTGTAATGACCCGGGATATTTTGTGCCAAGACCCGAGTATTAACTCTATTTTCCTTAGTAGTTGTTTTTGGAGTAATTAGCGCTATATTCGATTGCTTGTGAAATTTGCATCAATCACTTTAAATTTGATCTGCATGACTCAAAAACTGTAGAATAGTTAGCGCTATGTTACTTTGAAATCTGGGATCCATTGCTAAGTCCAGTTGCTCTTGGAAATTTTTAGAAGTTTTGGATCAAACCTGGACCGCGTGTCGAAAGTCCGATAGCGATGATCTTAGGCTGTTGCGGTCACCATGTTAGGCTTGACTATCACCTCAAAAATCAAGTCCAGATGATGTTCTGGGTCGATTTGATTGAGTTTGGAGTGAAGAGTATGAGAACGGTTGGAAATTTAATAAGATTTTATGAAATCTGAGTTGTGTCCCTTGCGCGACGATTTTAAGCAATCTGACGGTTAGATTCTGACACAATTTCGCCCTCTGATCAGGGAAGGTGGCCCAGGCATGTTCTTGTGCTTGTGGACCTGATCGAGTTTTGGTGACCGTTGAATTGAGAGTAGTCCGCCACGGCTGATCTGAAGATCCGATCGGTACGAAAACTCAGCTTGACCTAGATCCATGGCCAGTGAGCTTAAGTCCGACCTTTCGTGGTTATAGGCCTACTAGAAGTGCTTCGTTAGATCATGAGAGGCTGGTTTTGGTTATACCCTAAGTATACCTTGGCCCTAGGGTTATTTTCATCAATGTTAGGCTTATTTATAGACCTTAAAACCCTAGCTCTCTTTTCCATACGAATTTCCTAACCCTAGCTAAGAAAGGGAGTGGAAAAGAGAGAGAAAGTAAGAGAGCAGTTGGTGAATCATCCTAGATTCTTTCTTGTTCTTCTTCATCCTTGAATCTTCACTTTTGAATCGTTATACCGGCGATTCTGAGTTCATCTTTGGGTAAGTTAACCTAACCCTAATCTGTGTTAGAGCTTAGATTAGTCTTTGGGTTGTTGTAGCTCATTTCTATTCTTGCTTTAGGTTATCTTGTCGCCGTTGACGAAGACAAATCGTCTGAAATCAGTTCGGTGTTCTTTTCTGGATTAAGGTGCGGACTTTAATCGTATAAGTTATGGTTTTCAAGGCTTTCAATGCCAGTGAATGATTTATTCTTGTTATGGATGAGATTTCACATGCCAAATGATATGTTTAATTTGTGTTCCTGATATGCATGTATTATACAGAAATTTGAGTATTCTTTGTGTATGTATAAAGTACCGTATGCGTATAAAATATGAACCTGTGTTTGCCATGATTATTTGTCATGTACTTATGCTAATGGTATGTGAGACAACTCCTTGGCAAAAGGAATTGTCCAAAGGTGTGTATTTCAACATACGTCATGTATATTGTATTGTGTATTCCAAGTGTTTGTAGAAATGTATGAATGATCTAAAGTGTGATATATCAACCTAGTATGGGCATTGAGAAGCGATTCTCAACTCTCCCACTAGTGTGTATGATTTACTTCATGCTAGTTACATTCCCTGTTGTTTAAGTTCAAGCATTACTTATGCTTACATTCATGTTAAGATGATATCCTTCAAGTACTCATATGCTACATGACTTGAGTTGTTGTTCCATTACTATTCTAAATTGTAGATATGAATATCTGTTGTAGTGTAATGTGTTTGGGACTATGAATAGTCCAGGAAATCGGTAATCAGCCTTAAGTTCATGGCCGAGATTGCTTTCACCACGTAGGACGTGATTAGACGAACCCGAGTCGTATTAGAGTTGTCGGCAGTGGTTTGGCTACGCTGAGTATTTGCGCACTCTATGTCATTCAACTCAACGTGCGCTCGTGCTAGTCGAGTTCGTCAAGTAACCCGATTGTCCGATATATGTTCACCATGTATGGACGCTACTGTTTGAATCTAGGGTACCGAACTCACCAATGAAATCCTGTTAACCATGGTAGCTTGATCCGCTAAGACTTATGAGCCGGACATGGTGGTATGGGACACCGTGGTCGAGTTGTCGGCCTACGCTGGGGTGAAGAGCCTCCCCGTAGTGACCAGTGAGCAACCAAACTCGTGAGCTGATTATGGTGGTATGGGACACTATATTCGTGCTGTCGGCCTACATTGATTGGTGACGAGCCCCTTGTAGTGACCTCGAGCATGCCTAGATACCACATTGATTGGTGACGAGCCTTAGTGTGGTAACGAAGGTATGATAGGCGTGCATTGATTGGTGATGAGCCCTTTGCTACGACCTGAAACCATATGATCGTATGAGATGCCTAGGACTTGCGACCCTAGTACGGATCACTTTTGGATGGTGATATGAGGAAGGTACCTTAGCTTCCCAATCTTGCTATATGAAAAGGACTAATGACAACTTGGTAATCATGTTCATGCACCGCATTTGCATGTGCTTTGTAGACGTGGCGCACTTTGAGGCGATGTTATACGTAACGTAAGATGAAGACGCTGAGGGTGTACGCATGAGGGCACGCATCATTCTTCATACATCTTTACATTAGCATGAGTACTTAGGACATGTTTAATTATTCTGCTTTATCATTACTGCTTGATTGAACTGATAACATGTTAACCTTTGCTTTATTGTTCCACTGCGTTAATCACTCACTCCCACGTTCTGGGGCTGTGTTAAACATCCACCAGACTCTGTCTTAGTTTTTGATGTTGCAGATGTTAATGCAACCTTTGAGGCAGAGCCGGAGATTGAGGATGATGAGGCTGCTTTCTCTTTTATGCAGTTTTCAGACGGGTTCTAGTGAGCCTTGTTCTGATGCGCGGGATGCTGGGATTTCTTTTGGAAATTAAATGATGTAATTTGATACTTATAATTTTGATAACTACACTTGTATTTACGACCTGGTATGTGTATGTATTTCAGGGATTCACACTTGTACACATATATTCCTTTAAGTCTTCCACTTGCTTTCTTCACTTATCCCTGAATTATATCTGCACTTTGGCTTAATCTATTCTATGTTTTATGCATTAATACGGACAACATACATCCATCATTAAATATGTTGCATAAGTGATGTTTTGGAACTCGGGAGCTGAGTTATGCTCGACCCTCGAATTTCAGGGCATTACAGGTGTCAAGTATGTAATATCATAATATGCGAAAAATGATGGTAAGACCATGAATACCAGTAGCTATAAAAAGGCTATGCAATACCATGCAGGATTGCCATCAGCCATCCCAAGGCCAGGCAATGCGGGGCCTATATAGCTGAATGTCATATGCAATGTGTAATCCAATCATGCTCATCCTCATATCATGTCCACATATCAATATAGTTCCTCTCTGGCAAATCACCAGGGTCAAATACACTCCACCCTGACTGCCGTCTCCCTAGCCGTGCAACCCAGCAAGCATAAGAGACCTCACTACCCGCCTGTGGTCAGCCAACACCTACAAGGCTCACTGGTACCGAAACCATTTACGAGCTGGTCAAACTCAGCCTAACTTATAGCCCCCTCACTCGGGTGGATAAGGCCACACCCCCTTCCAACCGACCACGATACAGTGGGAGACATAGCCTAATGGTAACGGCATCGGCGCTCATGTTAACCACTCGGTCTTGACGTTGGAGCATCTTCTAGTACCATGAACGTTCTGGGACTTTCACCCAAGGACATCCTACGTGCCCATAGTGCTAGAACCAAACATTTTCAGTGTTCGAATCTGGCCATCCACGATGTGCCTGTAGAGGCTACGACCTTGTTGATGCTAGGGCGAATAATAACTTTCCATGTAAATGCAGGATGCATGAATCACACCAATCAACCATGCATCAGTCCTGCGCATACAGCGCGCTCATGTGGGGTAACTCCATTACTCAGGGAGTCTCAAAAACAACCTGCCTAATGGCACATACCATGATCAATCATTCCTCAACCAAGCATCCATATAATGCACATGAGAATGAATCATGAAGATAAACTAAGCATAACATGCGTTGATGTTGTACTCTCCTCTAAACAAAATCGAGTCTAGGTACTTCGGCAATTCCTCGAGATATGGGGGAAGCATAACTAATAGTGGGGGCTCAACAGTTTAGGGTAGCCCACAAAGCCTAAGAAAGCAATACTATGGGCCTAATGGGTGAGAATGGGCCCAATCAAGATCTAAAGTGGACATTCAACCACTAATAGATAAGAATGGGCCTAACAAAGGGGCCTAGAGGTGTATAGGCCCTATAGGGGTACACAGTGTGGACATTCAACCAACATTGTCCCCAAGAAGGCAGCCCATCAAGGAGTCTAGCCAAGACAAGGCCCATGGCCCAAATACAACCATGTAAATAAAATGGGCAGTGATACTTACATCTTATATCACATGATGGGCCTTAAGAAAATGGCCTAAAGCGTACATACATTAACATGGACCCAAAAGGGGAAAATCATGTGATAAATCTGAATAAATAAATACTTCATGGTGGCCTATACAGTGGGCCCCACCAGATGGAAGGTGAGCATACAACACATAAATCAAAGTGGGCCTACTGTTGGATTGCAAGTCCAGCAGCATCCCAACCGTTTGGGTGTCCCAAGGGCCTGGACGGCTGGCCCTAATGAGCTCAAAGTGGGCCCCACTTGTGGATGTCCCACCAGGGGGTGGACCACATCGAAATGGGCCACATAATGGGGAGAATGACATGGATAATACACATCATCAAGGTGGGCCATATGGGGAGAACGGCCAGCCCATGGCTGGACGTCAGCTTAGTTGGAACGTGCAGCATTGAGATACCGGTCCAGCTATGGTGACCCCCAAAAGTGGACGGTCTAGATGGTCCACATACACCTGAGGTGGGTCCCAACAAGGTGGACCACAAATGAGGTAAGAAGAGAAGCCACAATCTCATAAAAACATGAAATAGAATTCTGAACAGCAAGGTTTTTAAATTAAGAATGCTGCTGGAAATGTTGTTATTCCTAACTTGTACACCAAATGGAGTGGGCCCAGGCCTGCCTAAAAAGAGGGAAAATGGGTGGTGAGCATACACCCATGAATGTACAATAAGGTGGGGTCCACAAGGTGGCCCACCATCCCAAAAGTCAAGCTGATATATGTGTTTTCCCCTCATACAGGACTAATGGATGGTCCAGAAACTTGGACCGTCCAGCCTCTTGAGCCTGCTCTATAGGGTTCCAGTCAAGTGTGGCTGGTGTGGATTTCATTACACATCAAGGTGGGGTCCACACCTCAGAGCAACACCCCAAAAATCAGGGAGAAAAGAATTATAAACAAGGCTTGAACATTATACAAAACCATACAGCAATAGGCTAGAAATTTGAATAGAAACATGTTGCTGTCCATTCCAGCCCAATGTGTAAAAGATGGAGGGATTTATCTCAGATTCATCAAGGCTAGGTCCACCTAGATGGGTCACACATATTCCAGACCAAGACCCATCCAAAACAACCATGAAATCAGGCCTTAATGGCCATCCAAACCATGCAAACTATAATGGGCCTGGACGTCCAGCAGCTTGGGCTTGGACGTCCCTACAGCTGGATGGTTTGGATATATGGACACACTAGGTGGGCTACACACATCAGAAACCAAAGAAAGGGGAGAGAGAGAGAGAGAGAGAGAGAGAGAGAGAGAGAAAAGAAGATCTGGCCATAGGAAGGACTCCGCCACTATGAGTCCTCCTCAAACAATCACAACTACATGATCTATACACATGGGTCCCATGCATGCATGGGCCCTATAAATAAAAAAAAAGATTTGAGGTGGGGATACCATCACCTTGCAACACAAAAATGAGTAAAATAAAACATTAAGCATTATCATGTTCATAAAATCAAGATATAAATGGGGGATAATATGCAATATTTGACCCTCAACAACCATCTACAAAAGTAACTGAGCCGTCATTGATTTGATTGATGTGTGATAGAATCACCTTATCACCTGTCATGTGTCTAGATCATCCACTATCTAGGTACTATCTTGAATGACTACTTGCTTTGAAAGTTGTGTGGATGACAAGGCACTTAACCTTTGGAACCCATTTCATTATGGTTCTAGGTTTATGAAGATATCTTACCATTCGTTATGTTTGGGAGTAAGAGTTTTTCTTGTTTCTACTTACTCTGTTATTTCTAGAGTTAGATTTCAAGAGCTCTTTAAGCAAGTCCACTATCTTATTTGCTAGAGGAGGATAATTATTTCTCCTTTGGTATTTATGGTAGTTAGCATTAGGTTTTATATTAGAAGTTTTTTTGAAAAAATTTACATTCTTGTTTACTTCTTTTGGAGCTTCTCCTTTAGACTTTGAAGATTCTCCTTTTATAAATATAGGAGTAGAGTTTTTTGATTTTTTCTATGCAAATTTTGATATAACCCAAGCCAAATTTGTCACCACTTTGGCGAGATGAATTTAATAATTTTTCGTGTTTTTAGTTTAAGTATATATCCAGGTATCTTTTGAAGTCTTAAGGGAAGAAACTTCTATTTTTATATTCTCATTTTCAGATTGAGATTTTTTATTTCCAAAATTTTTAAGTTCAAATCTAATTTTGTTTTCTCAGAGTAATAAGAAAAATGAGATTTTTCCAAAACGGCTTTTTCAAATTCTAATTGAAGCTTGACACATTTTTCTTTTTCAATTTTTAGTTTAGCCGCAATCTTACAACTTTCTTTCTACAGGGCATCATATACTAATAGAAGATCTTCTTTATTTTTCTAAATCACTTTCAGGAGTTTCATAATCAGAAGTTTCACATTCATCTGATGAAGTGATTCTGACTATGGTCATAAAAACTTTTTGATCTTTCACAGTTTCTTGATCAGATTCATCTGTTTCTGAATTAGATTCATATTCTGATAATTCATCCCAAGTGGAAATCATGCCTCTTCTTCTAGATTTATCCTTCTTAGGACATTTTGAAGCTTGTTGTCTAAATTTAGAACAATTGAAACATTGAGTGTCATTAGATTTAGATTTCTAAAAATTTAAATCTCCTTTTCTTTTGTTAAAAGGTTTTTGATAATCTGATCTATTTTTATTTTTGAAAATTCTATAAAACTTGTTAGCCAACATTGCTATATCATCCTCATTATCATCATTATCAGAATTTACAATTATATCTTTGGATTTAGATTTAGAGGATTTAAGAGTTATGGACTTGTTTTTAGAAGCTTTGAAATTCAACTCATAGGTTTGTAGAGATCCAACTAATTCCTCAACCTTCATAACATCAGTATCTCTCAATTCCTGTATAGTAGTGACTTTAGAATTGAACCTATTATGAAGTGATCCCAGTATCTTTGCACAAACCTTGCTTTCAGGGACTTTTTATCTAAGACCCCACAGAATTAACAATATCGTTTAGTTCCGTATAGAAGTCCATGAACGACTCACTTTCTTCCATATGAATTTCCTCAAACTTAGTTGTGAGGAATTGAATTTTAGACTTTTTGACAATGTTAGTTCCTTCATGTGTCATTTCGAGAATATCTCATATTTGTTTTGATGTATAATAAGAAATGATTCTTTTGAATTCATCTAGTGATAGAGCACATGTTATTGCATTTAAGGCTTTTCCATTTACACTACTTTCACTTTTCTGAACAGTTGTCTAAAAAGTATAAGTTATTTCTTTCATGGACGTGGTTCCATCCTCAACCAATACTTTCATCATTGGAGGGGTCCATTTAGTTAAAGTGGCTTGCCACACACTTTCATCAATAAACTTGAAGAAAATCCTCATTCTGACTTTCCAATAAGAGTAATTTGAGCCAACAAAGGGAGGTGGCCTGGTAATGGACAGACTATCAAAATTTGACATTCTAATAGCTTTGGATCTTGCTCTAGGAGGTTAATCCCAAAAGAGCAACCTCGCTTTGATACCACTTGAAAGGACGAGCTATAGATGTCCTAGAGGTGAAGTGAATAGGACAATACAAAATATTTTGATATAATGTGGAATAATAAAAAAATATTCTCAAATGCTTAGAATATTGAAATCTTGATTCCAAATAGTTCGTATAACAACCTTCACCTAAAAGATTTAGGCAGGACAACCTTATTTCACAACATCTTTGAGATCAAAATACCAAACTTAACAAGAGACAATCAACCACAAGGAAAGCAATAAATAAATAAACATTCACCACCACTGCTCAAGGAGTTATAAAGGTTTGGTACTTAACCCCACACCTACTCCACTCACAAAATTACTACCCTCGTAATTTTGGCTTTCACTATTTCAAGGTTTTCACAGGTTCACCTTAACAACCTAATACATTTCTTATGATTTTCACGAGTTATCACAACAAAACCCACTTTGTGATTTTCACAGGCTCACCACAAAACAACTCGCTGGAATTTTTGGACTATTTTAGAAAAATCCAAAAGACAATAAATGAAAGTATAGTAATTATCTTCTGATGTCAAGTCGAAGACGTAACTATAACGTGATTGTAGCGATCTTCTTTCTTAGGATATTGATGAAGCTGTATATGTATTCAACCCAAAAAGAATATAGAGATCTAATGTATTTTCAATAAACAAACTGTAAGTGCTAGGATGCTGAGCACACATAAGTTGTCAAATTTCATAAGACAAAACCACTTCAAAGAGAAGATCAAGCTTAAGATCAGTTTATGTTCAAGAGAAGATCAAGCTCAAGATTAATATATGTTTAAGATAAGATCAAGCTTAGGATCAACTTATGTTTAAGAAAAGATCAAGCTCAAATTCAAAATGAAGTCCGAGACAAAGTTCAAGCCAAAGTAAATCAGATATTTAATATATCTCAGGTAGTATAAACCTTAGAAAGACCTTCGTATTAGGTGAATCAGATATTTGAGCATGGGTTTTTACATTTATTTTTACCTAGAATTTAGCCACCCTAAGCTTCTTGGGCCAGCCCAACTTGAAGTCTGAAGCAAATAGCAACTTTTATTGTGAATTCGGCTAGCCCGAGTTCTTGTTCAGCTAGCCCGAGCTTGAAATTCGGCCAGCCCGAGAAAGTTTGGGTCAAATTCCATCAATATCAACTTTTAGAATTCAGGGGAATTTGGCCAGCCGAAGTTGACCTCAGGCCAGGTGAATTTTGGATAATTCTTATCTAGCGCAATTTGAAATCCATTGAACAGAATCTACTGAACTTAGGTTAGTTGAAGCCTATCACGAGCTAGCCAAAGTTCTAACTTCTTTGCCTATAAATTGAGTTCTTCTCTCATTCTAACTTACACAAGTTAATTATCAGAATACTTCTGCAAGAGAAAAACAAGCTCAAGTTATTAGCAGGCTATTGGTTGGAATTTATAATTTATTTAAATAGCTTTTCAATTCCCTTTAGTCTCAGATCTTTTAAGTTT
The DNA here is from genome assembly GCF_029962835.1 of Magnolia sinica. Lineage (NCBI taxonomy): Eukaryota > Viridiplantae > Streptophyta > Magnoliopsida > Magnoliales > Magnoliaceae > Magnolia > Magnolia sinica. The sequence goes on along the minus strand of NC_080587.1, from coordinate 44,263,978 downwards.
AATCTAAGAGAGCAAACTATACTCCTCTTTGAGATCTAAGAAAATTAAATTAAGTAGCGTTTGAGTTTAATAAAATTAAAATCTATAGAACCCTAGACCCTTTCTATCTGGCTGAATGCGACACCATCTACATTTAAGAAAGAGGTCCTTCTCCTACAACTTCTACTACATCTTCTATGGTTGAAGATAAGTATACCTTCTAAAACTCTTTTTAGGTTTTTCTGAGATCTCCTATGAAAATCTAAGTTAAGGTTTTGTCTGAGATAGCCTAGTAAAATCTCATTTTCAATTTTTATTGTGATAGTCCATGAAAATCACAAAGAACTGTATCAGGTTATTAAGGTGACCCTATGAAAACCTTTTTATAGTGAAACCAAAATTACAAGGGAAATAATTTTGGGAATAGAGTAGGTGTGGCTATTTTTAAAGCGCCAAACTACTATAATTCTTTGCGTCATATGGTGAACGCCCTATTTTTATTTTTTGTGGATTGGATGTATTTAATTTCAATTGTGTGGTAAATGTTGTAATTTATTCTTACTAGTTTGAAGTTTTAATTTTAAATATATTCGTGAAATAAGGTTTTCTTGCCTAAAATTTTAATGAAAGTTGTCCTACAAATTATTTGGAATCAAGGTTTCAATACTCAATCAATTGATATCTTTGTATTATTTATAAATTCAGCACTTCTTTTGATTACTTAGCATTGTCCTACTCACCCCCCTCTAGGACATCGCAAGGTCTCCTTTTCAAGTGATATCAAAGCGGGTTGCTCTTTCTATTTTTTGGATTTATCTTCTAGAACTAGATCTAGAGCTTTAATATATTAAATTTCAAAAGCTTATCAATTACCAGGCCACCTCCCTTTGATGGCTCTATTTATTTATACTGGAAAGCCAGTATGAGGATTTTCCTCAAATCATTAGATGAAAGAATATGGCAAGCCACTGTATCTAAATGGATCCCTCCTATGATGGAAGTAGTAACTGATGATGGAACCATATCAATGAAAGTAACTGCATTTGCTTTTTGGACTATGGTTTAAAAAAGTGAAAGTAGTACAAATGCAAAAGCCTTAAATGCAATAACTTATGCTTTATAACCTAATGAATTTAAAAGAATCATTTCTTGTGATACAGCTAAACAAGCATGGGTTATTCTCAAAATGACACATTAAGGAACTACTATAGTTGAAAAATCTAAAATTCAAATCCTCACAACTAAATTTAAGGAGATTCGTATGGAAAAAATGAGTCTTTTATGGACTTCTATACGAAATTAAATGACATAGTAAATTCCATGTGGGCTCTTGGAGATAGAATCCCTGAAAGAAAGGTATGCGCAAAAATATTGCGATCATTTCCTGATAGGTTTAATTCAAAGATTACTATTATACAGGAATTAAGGGATACAGATGTTATGAAAGTTGAGGAGTTAGTTGGTTCTCTTTAAACTTATGAGCTGAATTTCAAAGCTCCTAAAGTTAAGTTCATTGCTCTTAAATATTTTAAATATAATTCAAAGGAAACTAATGCAAATTCTGATTTTGAAGAAAATGAAGATGATATTGCAATGTTAGCAAAGAAATTTTATAGAATTTTCAAAAATAAGAGAAGAACATATTTTTAAAAATCATTTGATAAAAGAAAAGGAAAATCAAATTTTTGAAATTTTAAAACTAAAGATAGCCAATGTTTCAACTGTTATGAATATGGGCATTTAGCTTCTAAATGTCCTAAAAGGATAAATCTAAAAGAAAAGGCATGATAACTACTTGGGATAAATCTTCAGAGTCTGAAACTAATTCTAAATGTGATGAATCAGACCAGGAAAATGCAAACGATTTGAAAGCCTTTATGACAATAGCTAGAGTCACTTCTTCAAATAGTTGGAATATGTCTGACTATGAAACTCTAAGAAGTGACCATGAAAATGAAGATGATCCTCAAGATGCCTATAATGCCCTATACAAAGAAAGTTGTAAAATTGTTGTCAAATTGAAAATTCAAAAAGAAAATTATGCAAAACTAAAACTGATTGTTTTGAAAATGCAAATGACTTGAAAGCCTTTATGACAATAGCCAGAGCCACTTCTTTAGAAAAATTTCATTTTTCTAATTGTTTTGAAAAGAAAAATTATATTTGAGATTTAAGTCTTCTGAGTTGCAAAAACTTAAAACCAAAAATGAGAAACTAAAACTTGATGTTTCTTCCCCTCAGAGTTAAAAGGACACTTAGAAATATGCCCTTGGTGACTAGAAACTTGAAAATTTGTTAACCTCATCGAGGCGATGTGGTGACAAGTCTGGTTTGGGTTATATTAAAAATAACTCGTTGAAATCTAAGGATTCTGCTCTTACCATTGTAAAAGGAGAATCCTCAAACTCTAAAGCTAAGACTCTAAGATATTCAAATTGTAAAAGGAATAACTATTGAGGGTCAAATATTGCATATTCTCCCCCATTTATTACTTAATTTTATGAACATGATAATGTTTAATGTTCTATTTTAATCATGTTTGTGTTGTAAGGTGAATTTAAGAGCTTAGATTGAAAAGGATGCTAAAAGCATGGATTTAATGCTCAAGAATCACCAAGGCAAAGGAGGGATCTTAGGAGACCAAGAACAGGGAATTCTCATGCTAAAGATCCAAGGAAACCAAGTATAAAGGATGAAAAAAAGATTGGCAAGAGCACAAGTAAAACAACAGAAAAGCAGCCAATTTTGGTGTTACCTAAGCCAACTTCGGTAGCTACCTAAAGTGTACAAAATAGTCCAGCAAGAAAATAACTTAGTTCGGTGCTATCTAAGCTTAATTCGGTACCACCGAAGCCAATTTTGGTAGCTACCTAAGCAATTTCGGTAGCTACCCAAGCACTCTACACATACAATTTTAGATATGACTTCGGTGTTACTGAAATCACGCAGAGTTGTTGCACAGGGCCAACGCAGATTGCGTAATTTGAGGCAGTTTGTGGAAATTTCAAGCTAGTGCATAAGAGGGGGAGGAACAACTATAAATAGGAGTCCCTAGGACATTTCTAAGCATCATCTAGGTTTTGAGGAGTGGAGCAAAAGCGTGGAGAGCCTCTGCCAAGAGTCTTTCTTCCTCTTCGTTAGTTATTTTTAGTTGTTTTTATGCTTTTCTTAAGAGATTTTAGTTCAATCATATCTATGGTTGGCTAAACTTATTAGATAGGGCCAAGAGGTGAAGCTTGTAGCATGATTGGGATGCTTACTTTACTTTGATTCATGTTTATGTTTGAACTTCATTAAATTCTAGTTGATTCTAAGGAATATTTTTAATTTTTAATGGTTTGTTATGACTCAAATTACAATAAGTCTGCAATAGCTTTAAATATCTTCTTTTCTATTTGAGATTGTGGATTTGGCAAATCCCGTTGTTTGCCATTGTCTCCTGGGTATGGTTGGGTGATGGAATCCCTTCTGATTCACCACAATTCTCCTTCATTAAGGCTAGATCAATGAGAAGTTCATAGATTTGACTGTCTCTTCTTCCAACTGAAAGGATAAGACTCTAATTCTAGTTAGATCTCTTGAATTAAGCAGGGTAGCATCTCAATTCCTCTAAGTGGATCCTTGGCACCTTAGTTCCCACCTTTAAATTTATAAGTTTTAATTACTTAAATCACAATTACTCTCTTCAATTATTCAGATTTAGTTTTAGTTCTTCAACTAATTTTAGTTCAAGCTAAATCCAGAAGATACGAACAAGTCAATCCTTGTGGATTCGGCCTCAGTCTCACCGAGATTATTACTACATCGTGACCCTACACTTGGGGTTGTGAACAAGTTTTTGGCGCTGTTGCTAGGGACTAACAATTGCGTTGTTCTGATTTTAATTAGTTTTAGAATTAGGTTAAGCTTAGGATTAACTTTTTATTTTGTTTCTAGGTTAGGAATTTTTCTGCTTTGTTTTTAAAAACTAACTTTGTTTTCTATTTTGTAGGATCCTAACCTAGTTTCTCCTATTTGGTAACCTCGTTCTAACTCTCTCTTTCTTACTTTCTATTATCTGTAGTTTTCAATTAGTAGGTCTAAGGTTAGATTTTGAAATTGAGGGCTGAGAGTGTTTCATGCCCAAGTGGGTCAGTGATAACACTTGACGTCTCTTGAGTGAAGGAGGATTAGTTGAGGGTTTATCTATCAATCACAGGATTAGACACTACTCAAAATCCTCAGAGTTAATTGAAGTGATGGCTGCGAATCAACCGGCCAATCAACTTGTGATCTAACCTCAACCTCAGGTTGAGGAAATCCATGATGAGAATGAGGTGCATCAAGCACCCCACCTCATACTTTATGAGATTATTTACAACCGACGGGGGTGAGCATACCCTCATGCATGATGTTTTCAGAAAATATGGGACATATAGACATCAAGCCAGGGGTGATCTAACTCCTAATAAAATTCAATGTTCTTAAATCTAAAAATCCATATTTACACTTGAAAGAGTTTGATGAGATCATAGTGTAACATCTCAGAAAAATCCGTACAAAGGCCCGAGTACCACCTCAGGCAGAAATCCTTAAGGACCGTATTCTGTAGAAAATTAGACAAAAATTAATTAAGTACTAAATTGAATTAATCAGTGGATTAGCTTGATCCAATATCTATACAAATGGCAAGACCTAAACCTGTCAAAATCACTAACTCAATGCTACTTAAAAACCTAGGAGAAATCTCAAAAGTAGGTTACTCTCGGGAATGCGTTGAAACTTCGTATCGGACTTGGATCGCTCGTTAAAAGTCTGATGATGGCGACACTAGAAGGTTATGACCGTCTTATTGGGTTTGACAATCATCACGAGAATCAAGCCCAGATAGTTTCCAGAAACGCACAACTTGAGGCCTAAGCAAAATGTGTGAGAAATGCGAATACCTTTGGAAAATGCATTAAAACTTAAGTGAATTGGGCCATTGGCTTACGGGCGAAATTGAAGATTTCAGATCGTCAGTTTCTGACCGAACTTCACCCATGGATCAGGAAAATTTTTTTGCACACATCTGTATTCTTGTGGCCCTAATCGAGCGACAATGACCGTTGATCTGACATGGATCCTCCACCGTTGATCTGCTAATCTGATCATACCAAAATCATAACATGGCTTAGAAACATGGTCAGAGAACTTTCTCTATGCCGTAGGTGAGTAATGGACCTCTAGATGAGTCCCATTTGCTGGCTGTAACCCAAGTATACTATGGCCCTAGGGCCATTTACTCCAGTTCTAGGCCTATATAATACCCTTAAACCACCCCATTCCCATTTCCTACGAATTTCTCTAACCCTAGGAGAGAGAAGAGAGAAAAGAGGAGAAAAGAGTGAGGAGAAGAGAGAGAGATAGGGAGATCATTGCTGGGATTCACTCTCACTACTCCACGGGTTGAATCACCTCTCCCATTACACTACACCATCGTTTTCAACTACGATTTGGGTAAGAAATCCTAACACTAATCTTGATTTAGGAATCCAAATAGAGTACTTAACGAACTAGCTAACCTATTTCAATGTTTAGGTAACCGTTGTTCTGTATTCGGGAATGTAGGATTTGAACCGAGTTCGAAACAAGTATTTCAACGAAAGGTGCAGACTATAAACATTTAGGTTATGGTTTTCAAGGCTTTGAATATCAGCAATGATTTATGTCTGACTTGATTGTTGCAATATGATCTTAGTTACGATGTTTTCAATAAATTATACATGTGTGAACTATGTTGAATATAAGATGCATTCCATGTGTTTGTTGCAATGTTTGAATGAGTATGGAATCCTGATTTGTGCTTGTCATGATTTTTAATCCAAGATCCATGTCTGTAATAGGCTTTATAACCGATGTTGTGCAATGAATTGCTACAGTGCATGTCATAATTAATTTAGTCTATGTATTTAGTAAGGTGTAGTTTAAGTGTTTGATAAAATGCCTGAATGAGAAGTAACTGATGAATTATATATAATAAGGGTATTGAGATAGGGTTCTCAATTTACCTTATCCATATGTGTAGTTTCCTTCACATACTCTTAATCTTGCTACATAATTTATGAATAAAATGCAAGTGCTTGGTGATATGTTCAATGTGTTGATAAAATGCTCAAATGAGTGTTGTATTTTAATTGTTCGTTAAATGCTTATATGATTATCACATGTATCCACATGCTACATCTGAGTAAGATTGGGACTACAATGTAGTCCAGGCAATCGGTAATGATTCCTATTTGAGTAGCTGAACTAGCTTCGCCATAGTTGATACGTTCAATGAATCTGAGTCATACAATGATTATCAACAGTGGTTAGGCCATGTGGAGTGATTGTGCACTCCACGTCGATTAAGTCGACGTGCGCCCATACCAGTTGAACTTGTCAAATAACCTGATTGGCCTATTGTGTGTTTACCATGTATGGACATCACTGCTTGAATTTGTGGTACCACTTACCAATTTAAAGACCCGTTTCAACCATGGTACTACGATCCACTAAGACTCATGAGCCGGGCATGGTGATATGGGACACCATGGTCGAGCTGTCAGCCTACGCTAAGGTGACGAGTCTCCCCGTAGTGACCAGTGAGCAACCCAAACTCGTGAACCGAATATGATGGTATGGGACACTGTATTCAAGTTTTCGGCCTGTGCTAAGGTGACGAGCCCCCCCGTAGTGACCTCGAGTATAAACTCTTGAATTTGCCTATCCACTGCTTTCATTGGGGGTGATGCCCTACAACTTGCCAATCGTAAGTGATTAACTAGGATTGATGACCCTAGATGGATCCCTATTTGGGTTAATGATGAAAAGGTAGGTACCTTAGCTTTCTGAATCTGCTATATGAATAAGCCTAATTAAGTACTTGGCTAACACGACCATGTACCACAATGTATGTGCTTTGGCATGGAAGGGCACATTTAGGGAGTTTATCATCAGTGAATGGTTGACGGAGTCGCTTGTGAGGGAGCTTCATGCAAGGGCATGCATCATCATAGCATACCATCCCTGCATTAACAAGAGTACTTAGGATATGATTGTTGCACTGCTTTATCATTACTGCTTAACTGAACTGATAACATGTTAGTTGTTGCCTTATAGTACCACTGAGTTGATCACTCACTCCCACTCTGGGGCAGCTAGACTCTGTTCTAGATGCATGTGTCAATGGAGTCTATGACGCTGATTTGGATTTCATAGACGAGGAGGAATTCTCCTACGTTCAGCTATCAGGCGGGTCTATGTAGACCTCGTGCTGATTTGACGGGATCATAGGGTTATATAGATTAGTCGGACACTTATATTTTGACATTTTGTATATTTTGGAACAAAACATATATATATTCAGCCCGGTAATATACTCATACTCTGGAGGTTATGAAACACGTATATACTTTATATATTTATCTCAATCTTCCGCTTGCTTAATTACAGCAACTCTGGAGTATGATATGTTGATTTAGTATAATCCCTCTCATGTTTAATGCTCTAATATGGATTACATTTAAACATTATTATCTAGGTTGGATAAATGATGCATTGGATCTTGGGAGTTGAGCTTTGCCCGACCCTCGAAATCCAGGGCATTATAAGTTGGTATCAAAGCATGATTTGGATTAAACTAGACCTGGGTTATAGGTAACACGATGCACTCTGACACACTTTAACTTAGGTGGGGGCGATAAAATGTAGAAATGATCGTAGGATCCCAAGGTGTTGTTGACGGGCGAAATTAACCATTGTAATATTGCCTGTATGCGTCTGAGATCATGTGAAATGATCTCAGTCCCTTGATCTCAGTCCCTTTTAAGCTGTTAATGAACGGGTTTAAGCTATAAGTTGGCAAATCCCAAACTTAAAATATGCCAAAAGGCATGACTATACGCGTGTTGAACCGAGAAAATGCATCTCACAGGCATAGGAGCCCAAACCACAAAATACGGTGGGACCCAGGGGGTCCCCTGCATGTGTACAGCACCCCGGGAGGTGGTGGCCACTGCCCTAGTGCAGAGCCACCGCTGGCTACCCCAGGGGGGCGCCGCAGCACCCCCGGATGGTGGTGCACCGTCGGCCTCCCCAGCAGACCGCGGTGGCCTCGTTGTAGCAGCGGTGCGCCGCTCACCGCCCGGCAATGTGGGCCCTGGTTCATGTGTGGGACCACCCCTTTAAAGCCCCTTTTGGGTTGTTTAAACCCATTTCACACCCCTTCAACTCTATTTTCGCTCCCAAACCCTCCAAAACTTCCTTTCCCTCTCAAACCCCTTTTTTCATACATTCAAAACCCATTCACACCCCTCCAACTCTAATTTTTGATTTTCCCATCGACCTAATGCTCGGTGCGACACCTATCTCTTTACCGACGTATCGCATGCCTCCATGTGAAATGGAGGACTTGAGGACACAGATTGATGATCTATTGAATTCAGGTTTCATACGACCGAGCGTATCTCCTTGTGGAGCTCCTGTGTTGTGTGTAAAGAAGGACGGATCGTTACTGTTGTGTATTGATTATTGTAGATTGAATCATGTCATGGTCAAGAACAAGTATCCTTTACCCAGGATAAATGACCTATTTGACCAATTGAAGGGAGCACGGTAATTCTATAAAATCAACCTACAGTCCCGGTACCATTAGTTGCACATCAGAAATGAAGACGTGCAGAAAACAACACTTAGAACTAGTTTTGGGCAGTACGAGTTCCTCGTGATGTCGTTCGGACTTACAAATGCACCGGCCGTGTTCATGGACCTCATGAACCAGGTGTTTCAGCCATACCTTTACCGATTCGTCATCGTGTTTATAGATGACATCTTGATATACTCCGCGAGTCGGAAGGATCACGAAGAACACCTGCGAGCAGTCTTCGATACTCTCAGGAAAATTCAATTGTTCGCACAATACCGAAAATGAGAGTTCTGGAAAGAAGAAGTCAAGTTTCTGGGACACGTGGTTTCTAAGGAAGGAATAGCCATGGACCTTGCCAAGGTGGCCGCGATTCACTCGGTTCAGTTACAGAAGTGAGGAGTTTCCTTAGATTTACTGGCTACTATTGTCGATTCATTAAAGACTTTTCGCAGATAGCCAGGCCGTTGTCTCAACTCACTCGGAAGGATCTTCAGTTTGATTGGAACGAGAAAGCAGAAGCAGCCTTTCAGGAATTAAAGTACAAGCTGACGTCCGTACCCGTACTAGTATTGCCAAAGTAAGGGGTCAGATATATTATATACACCGACGTATCTCATGTTGGTTTAGGTTGTGTACTTATGCAAAAGGATAGAGTGATTGCCTATGCATCCCGAAAGTTGAGGAAACATGAAGAAAACTACCCCACACACGACCTAGAATTAGTGGCAGTCATTTTCGCATTAAAGCTCTGGAGACATTACCTCTACGGGGAGGAGTTCGAACTCTTTTGTGATCACAAAAACCTCAAGTACATCTTTACTTAGAGAGACCTGAACATGAGGCAACGATGATGGATAGAGACCTTAAAAAACTTCAAGTTTGAGGTCTCCTACCATCATGGTAAGGCCAACCTTGTGGCTGATGCATTGAGCCGTAAGAAGACAATAAAATTTGCAGCTCCGCTAATGTTAGAAGAGTGGAATATGGTAGAGTTTGTACGAGACTTCGAACAGAAGCTTATAGTAGAGGAACTGTTCGAGAGCGTCGCACATATCCATGTACAACAACTTATTGATGATCGAATTATTGTGGCTTAGAAAGAAGATTAACTATTGGTAAAGATGAGAGAACGAGCAAGTGACGGTGAGGAATTTGAATGGAAGATTTGGCTTAGATGGAGGTTTGAGATATCGTGGCCGTCTATGCGTCCTGAATCTCTATGACTTGAGAAGGAAAGTCCTAGAAGCCGCTCAGAATTCAAAGATGGTAATGCATCCTGGCAATACTAAGATGTATCGAGACATGAAGTATTCGTATTGGTGGGACAACATGAAGGCCCACATAGAAAATTATGTATCCCGTTGTCTCACGTGCCAGCAGGTCAAGGCCGAACATTGCTGACCTCCTAGTTTACTTCAGTCCATGCCCATCGCTTAATGGAAATGAGATTTCATATTTATGGATTTCATTTCTGGGTTCCCGAAGATGAGAAAGGGGCATGACTCCATTTGGGTGATTATGGACCGATTGACAAAATCAGCCCATTTCCTCCCAATCAGAATTTCTAACTCCGCAGATGCTTAGCCAAGCTATATATTAAGGAGATTGTACAGCTACATGAAGTGCCTATGGAGATTGTGTCGGATCAAGACACACGATTCACATCCATTTTCTGGACTCGAATTCAGAAAGCAATAAGAGTGAAACTGAAGTTTAGTACTGCGTTCCACCCACAGATCGATGGGCAAATGGAAGGGATAAATCAGGTATTAGAAGATATATTGCAAGCGTGTGTGCTTGATTTCAAGGACAGTTGGGATAACTGTCTCCCCTATACCGAGTTTGCTTATAACAATAGCTTCCAAGTAAGCATTGGCATGGCTCCCTACGAAGCCTTGTACAAGCGCCCATGTCGAGCACCGCATTGTTGGGCTGAAGTTGGCGAGAAGAGTTTGATTGGCCCAAATTTAGTATAGGCGACCTCAAAGAAGATTGATATTATTAAACGTTGACTTCTTGCAGCACATAGTAGACAAAAGAGTTACGATGATACAAGACAGCGACAATTGGAATTTGAAGTCAGATGCAGATTCTAGACTGAGTGGGTGTGGTGGCATACCGCCTCGCTTTGCCCACACCACTCAGAGGCGTACACAACATATTCCATGTATTAATGTTGAAGAAATATGTTCCTGACCCTTCCCATATTATCAAATGGGAGCAAGTACATTTGAGTGAAGATGCTACCTATGTACTACGATGAACACGTATTCATAATAGAAAGGAACAAGTGCTACACAGCAAGGTTATCCCACTTGTGAAGGTGCTACAGACACACCATACTGAGGAAGAGGCTACTTGGGAAACAGAAGCTGATGTCCATAAGAACTACCCTCAGATTCTCAAGCAGTACGAAAAGTACTAATTTCAGGGATAAATTTTTTCTTTAAGGGGGGTAGATTGTAACGTCTTAGAAAAATCCGTACAAAGGCCCGAGTACCACCTCAAGCAGAAATCCCTAAGGACCGTATTTTGTAGCAAATTAGATGAAAATTAATTAAGTACTAAACTGAATTAATCGGTGGATTAGCTTAAATCACTATCTATATAAATGGTAAGACCCAAACCCGTCAAAATCACTAACTCAACTCTACATAAAAACCTAGGAGAAATCTCAAAAGCCAGTTGCTCTTGGGAGCACGTTCCATATCAGACCTGAACCGCACGTCGAAAGTACAATGACTGCAAAACTATAAGGTTATGACCATCTTATTGGGCTTGACAACCATCGCGAGAATCGAGCCCAGATAGTATCCAGAAATACAAAACTCGAGCCCTAAGCAAAGTGTGTGAGAAACGCAAATACTTTTGAAAAATGCATTGAAATTTAAGTGAATTGGGCCATTGGCTTGTGGGTAAAATTCAAGATTTCAGACCATCAGTTTCTGACCGAACTTCACCCATGGATCAAGGAAATTTCCCTGTACATATCTGTATTCTTGTGGCCCTGATCGAGTGACAACGATCGTTGATTTAACACGGCTCCTCCACGGTCGATCCGCTAATCCGATCATACCAAAATGATAACCTGGCTTAGATCCATGGTCAAAGAACTTATTCCATGCATAGGTGAGTAATGGACCTCCAGATGAGTCCTGTTTGCCCAAAACAGGCACCCTTTGGCTGTAACTTAAGTATACCATGGCCCTGGGGCCATTTACACCAGTTCTGGGCCTATATAATGCCCTTAAACCACCACATTCCCATTTCCTATGAATTTATCTAACCCTAGGAGAGAGAAGAGAGAAAAGAGGAGAAAAGAGTGAGGAGAAGAGAGAGAGATAGGGAGATCATTGCTGGGATTCACTCCCACTACTCCACGGGCTGAATCACCTCTCCCATTTCGCTACACCATCATTTTCAACTACAATTTGGGTAAGAAATCCTAACCATAATCTTGATTTAGGAATCCAAATAGAGTACTTGACAAAATTGCTAACCTATTTCAATGTTTAGGTAACCGTTGTTCTGTATTCGGGAACGTACGATTCGAACTGAGTTTGAAACGAGTATTCCGATGAAAGGTGCGGACTATAAATGTTTAGGTTATGGTTTTCAAGGCTTTCAATCTTGTATTAGTAAATATTTATGTTTGACATGATTGCTACCATATGATCTTAGTTACGACATTTTCGATAAATTATACATGTGTGAACTATATTAAATATAAGATGCATTCCATGTGTTTGTTGAAATGTTTGAATAAGTGTAAAATCCTGATTTGTGCTTGTTATGATTTCTAATGTAGGATCCATGTATGTTATATGCTTTATAACCGATGTTGTGCAATGAATTGCTATAATGCATGTAGTAACTAATTTAGTCTATACATTTAGTAAGGTATAGTTTAAGTGTTTGATAAAATGTCTGAATGAGAAGTAATTGATGAATTGCATTTAATAAGGGTATTGAGATAGGATTCTCAATTTACCTTATCCATATGTCTAGTTTCCTTCACATACTATTAATCTTGCTACATAATTTATGAATAAAATGCAAGTGCTTGGTGATATGTTCAATGTGTTAATAAAATGCTCAAATGAGTTTTGTATTTCGATTGTTCGTTAAATGCTTATATGATTATCACATGTATTCATATGTAACATCTGAGTAAGATTGGGCTACAATGTGGTCTAGGCAATCGGTAATGATTCCTGTTTGAGTGGCCGAACTAGCATTGCCACAGTTGATACGTTCGATGAATCCGGGTCGTATGACGATTATCAACAGTGGTTAAGCCATGTGGAGTGCTTGTGCGCTCCATGTCGATTAAGTCAGCGTACGACCATACCAGTTGAACTTGTCAAATAACTCGATTAGCCTATTGTGTGTTTACCATGTATGGACATCACTGCTTGAATCTATGGTACCACTTACCAATTTAAAGACACATTTCAACTATGGTACCACGATCCGCTAAGACTCATGAACCGAGCAAGGTGGTATGGGACACCATGGTCTAGTTGTCGGCCTACGATGGGGTGACGAGCCTCCCCGTAATGACCAGTGAACAACCCAAACTCGTGAGCCGAATATGACGGTATGGGACACTGTATTCGAGCTGTCAGCTTGCACTGAGGTGACGAGGCTCCCCATAGTGACCTCGAGTATAAACTCTTGAATTTGCCTATCCACTGCTTTTATTGGGGGTGATGCCCTACAACTTGCCTATCGTATGTGATTAACTAGGATTGACGACCCTAGATGGATCCCCGTTTGGGTCAATGATGAAAAGGTAGGTACCTTAGCTTCATGAATCTGCTGTATGAATAAGCCTAATTAAGTACTTAGCTAACACGACCATGCACCGCATTGCATGTACTTTGGCATGGAAGGGCATGTTTAGGGAGTTTGTCATGCGTGAATGGTTGACGGAGTCACTTGTGAGGGAGCTTCGTGCGAGGGCATGCATCATTACAACATACCATCCCTGCATTAACAAGAGTACTTAGGATATGATTATTGCACTACTTTATCATTTCTACTTGACTGAATTGATAAGATGTTAACCTATGCCTTATGATACCACTGAGTTAATCACTCACTCCCACTCTAGGATGGTGTTTTAAAACACCAACCAGACTCTATTGTAGATGCAGGTGTCGACAGAGTCTATGCAGCTGATTTAGATTTCATAAACGAGGAGGAGGAATTCTCCTACGTTGAGCTGTCAAGCGGGTCTATGTAGACCTCGTGCTGATTTGACGGGATCACAGGGTTATATGGATTAGTCGGACAGTTATATTTTGACACTTTGTATATTTTGGAACAAAACATGTATATATTCAGCCCAGTAATATACTCATACTCTGAAGGTTGTGAAACACGTATATACTTTATATATCTATCTCAGTCTTTTGCTTGCTTAATTACATTAACTCTAGAGTATGATATGTTGATTTAGTATAATCCCTCTCATATTTAATACTCTAATATGGACAACATTTAAACATCATTATCTAGGTCGCATAAGTGATGCGTTGGATCTTGGGAGTTGAGCTTTGCTCGGCCCTCGAAATCTAGGGCGTTACATATAGCCACCTTATATTTTCTTAATGTGTCTGATGACACGGTCAGGCCAAAACTCTTTTCTTCGAAAGAGAAAGATAAGACATGGTTGTATTCGCTATGTCCTCGATCTATTGGTAGATGGAACTATATGACAAGGTGTAAGACCCGGAAAATTTTGTGCCAAGACCTGAGTATTAACTCTATTCTTTCCTTAGTAGCTTTTTGGGGTAATTAGCGCTACACTCGATTGCTTGTGAAATTTACATCAATCACTTTAAATTAGATCTGCATGAATCAAAACCTGTAGAATGGTTAGCGCTATGTTACTCTGAAATCTGGGATTCATCGCTAAATCCAGTTGCTCTTGGGAATTTTTGGAAGTTCTGGATCGGGCCTGGACTGCGCGTCGAAAGTCTGATAGCGATGATCTTAGGCTGTTGCGGTCACCTTGTTGGACTTGGTCATCACCTCAAAAATCAAGTCCAGATGATGTTCTGGGTCGATTTGATTGAGTCTAGAGTGAAGAGTGTGAGAACGGTTGGAAATTTAATGAGATTTTATGAAATCTGAGTCGTGTCACTTGTGCCACGATTTTAAGCAATCTGACCATTGGATTCTGATCCAATTTCACCCTCTGATCAGGGAAGGTGGCCCGGGCATGTCCTTGTGCTTGTGGACCTGATCGAGATTCGGTGACTGTTGAATTGAGTATGGTCCGCCACAGCTGATCTGAAGATCTGATCGGTACGAAAAATCACCTTGACCTAGATCCATGGTCAGTGAGCATAAGTCCAACCTTTCGTGGTTATACGCCCACCAGAAGTGCTTCGTTGGATCGAGAGAGGCTTGTTTTGGTTATACCCTAAGTATACCTTGGCCCTAGGGTTATTCTCATCGATGTTAGGCCTATTTATAGACCTTAAAACCCTAGCTCTCTTTTCCATACGAATTTCCTAACCCTAACTAAGAAAGAGAAAGGAAAAGAGAGAGAAAGTGAGAGAGAAGTTGGTGAATCATCTTAGATTCTTTCCTGTTCTTCTTCATCCTTGAACCTTCACTTTTGAATCGTTATTCCGGTGATTCTGAGTTCATCTTTGGGTAAGTTAACCTAACCCTAATCTGTGTTAGAGCTTAGAATAGTCTTTGTGTTGTTATAGCTCATTTCTATTCTTGCTTTAGGTTATCTTGTTGCCGTTGACGAAGACAAATCGTTTGAAATCAGTTCGGTGTTCTTTTCTGGCTTAAGGTGCGGACTTTAATCGTATAGGTTATGGTTGTCAAGGCTTTCAATGCCAGTGAATGGTTTATTCTTGTTATGGATGAGATTTCACATGCCAAACGATATGTTTATTTTGTGTTCCTGATATGCATGTGTTATATTGAGATTTGAGTATTCTGTGTATATGTATAAAGTACCGTATGCGTATAAAATATGAACCTGTGTTTGCCATGATTATTTGTCGTGTACTTATGCTAATGGTATGTGCGACAACTCCTTGGCAAAAGGAATTGTCCAAATGTGTGTATTTCAACATACGTCATGTATGTTGTATTGTGTATTCTAAGTGTTTGTAGAAATGTCTAAATGATCTAAAGTGTGATATGTCAACCTAGTATGGGCGTTGAGAAGCGATTCTCAACTCTCCCACTAGTGTGTATGATTTCCTTCATGCAAGTTACATTCCTTATTGTTTAAGTTCAAGCATTACTTATGCTTACATTCATGTTAAGTTGATATTCTTCAAGTACTCATATGCTACATGGTTGAAGTTGTTGTTCCATTACTGTTCTACATTCAATACGAATATCTGTTGTAGTGTAATGTGTTTGGGACTATGAATAGTCCAGGAAATCGGTAATCGGCCTTAAGATTGTGGCCGAGATTGCTTTCGCCACAAAGGACGTAATTAGACTAACCCGAGTCGTATTAGAGTTGTTGGCAGTGGTTTGGCCACGCGGAGTGTTTGCGCACTCTATGTCGTTCAACTCAATGTGCACTCGTGCTAGTCGAGTTCGTCAAGTGACCCAATTGTCCGATGTATGTTCACCATGTATAGACGCTACTATTTGAATCTAGGGTACTGAACTCACCAATAAAATCCTGTTAACCATGGTACCTTGATCCGCTAAGACTCATGAGTCGGACATGGTGGTATGGGACACCGTGGTCGAGCTGTCGGCCTACGTTGGGGTGACAAGCCTCCCCGTAGTGACCAATGACCAACCAAACTCGTGAGCCGATTATGGTGGTATGGGACACTATATTCGTGCTGTCGGCCTACATTGATTGGTGACGAGCCCTTTGTAGTGACCTCGAGCATGCCTGGATACCGCAATGAGGTGACGAGCCTTATGGTGGTATCGAGAGTATGATAGGCATGCATTGATTGGTGAAGAGCCCTTTGCAACGACCTACAACCATATGATTGTATGAGATGCCTAGGACTGACGACCCTAGAATGGATCACTGTTTGGATGGTGATATGAGAAAGGTACCTTAGCTTCCCAATCCTGCTGTATGAAAAGGACTAATAACAACTTGGTAATCATGTTCATGCACCGCATTTGCATGTGCTTTGTAGACGTGGGGCACTTTGAGGCGATGTCATGCGTAACGTAAGATGAAGACGCTGAGGGTGTACACGCTAGGGCACGCATCATTCTTCATACATCCTTGCATTAACAAGAGTACTTAGGACCTGTTTAATTGTTTTGCCTTATCATTACTGCTTGATTGAACTGATAACATGTTAACCTTTGTTTTATTGTTCCACTGAGTTAATCACTCATTCCCACGTTTTGGGGCGGTGTTAAACACCCACCAGACTCTGTCTTAGTTGCTAATGTTGCAAATGTTGATGCAACCTCTGAGGCAGAGCGGGAGATCGAGGATGATGAGGCTGCTTTCTCTTTTATGCAGTTTTCAGACGGGTTCTAGTGAGCCTTATTTTGATGCGAGGGATGCTGGGATTTCTTTTGGGAATTAAATGATGTAATTTGATACTTGTAATTTTGATAGCAACACTTACATTACGACCTGGTATGTGTATGTATTTCAGGGATTCGCACATGTACACACATATATTTCTTTAAGTCTTCCGCTTGTTTTCTTCACTTATCCCTGAATTATATCTGCACTTTGGCTTAATCTATTCCATGTTTTATGCACTAATACAGACAACATACATCCATCATTAAATATGTTGCATAAGTGATGTTTTGGAACTCGGGAGCTGAGTTATGCTCAACCCCCAAATTTCAGGGCGTTACACAAGGGAGTTCATAAAGAAAAATTTCCCACATCATAAAACGAACACCCTTAGAAAGTCAATCATGAATTTTGCCCAAAATGAAGATGAAACATTCTTCCAATGTTGGGAGCAGTTCAAGGATCTTGTCAGTTCATGCTCACAACATGGTTTTGAAATGTACCGCATTACACACTTTTTCTATGATGGGCTGACATCTTCCCTGCGCTAATTGATCGAGACAATGTGCAATGGGGAATTCATGAATAAAAACGTCAATGATGTGTGGGATTATTTGGACAGACTTGTTGAAAATGCAGAATCATGGGACGTCTCCTCAAAATTGAGCACCACCTCTAGGCTTACTTAATCAAAGGAGAGGGACGGAATATACCTTCTGAAAGAGGATGATGATATCAATGCTAAAGTGGCTAATCTCATAAGGAAATTCGAGTCCATGAAACTAAAGAAGGATAAGGCTAAGGAAACTATTTATGGTATTTGTGCTTGCAACATTCACACAACTGAAAATTGTCGAGCAATACCTACTTTTCAATAGGTACTCAAGGAGCAATCCATTGTTGTGAACAATTACCAAAGGCCTTTTAGTGGACCCATCTCCAATACATACAATCCTAGTTGGAAAAATCATCCAAATTTTATTTAGAGGAATGAACAAACTACTACTCCTCAAGGATTCCCTAATCAAATTCCAAATCAAGGGAAACCTCAAGAAGAACGGGTTCAAAATTTCACATAAACTCAGGAGCTTACCCAAGCAATATGAGAACTTATGAAATTTATGCAAAAGATGGATTCACGTGTTACGGTTATAAAGAAGGGGATGCTTCCTGCTTAACCTTTTTTCAATCCTAAACCGCAATACGAATTAAGTGATCCAAGCTCTTCAAATTAAATGGAGCAAGCTAAGTCTATCACCACTCTTAGGAGTGGAAAGATAATTGACAAATCTATTCTGGTAAGGGATGAAAAGTCTAAGGACCCGAAAACAGATGAAACTGATAGACCTAGCAACACTCTACAAGAGTTAGAATCAAAACTTTAAGGTAAGTCAATTGCTCCATTTCCCCAATGGTTAATTACACCAAAAACTCTTTCTAACTCTTAGGACATTCTAGAAGTGCTGAAACAAGTAAAGGTCAACATTCCTCTACTAGATGTCATAAAACAAATACCTTCATATGCCAAATTTCTGAAAGACTTATGTATGACCAAAAGACGGAAAAATATTCAAAAGAAAATCTTTTTAACAAAAAAAGTGAGTGTCGTCCTAAAACAAGATGTGCCATAGAAATACAAAGATCCCGATAGCCTAACCATTACTTGTGCAATTGGAAATTACCTCATTGAACACTCACTTCTTGATTTAAGAATGAGGGTAAATCTAATCCCATATTCGGTCTACGAACAACTAGGTCTATGTGAATTAAAACTCACCCGGACTATGTTATAACCTGCTAATTGGTCAGTTCGAGTACCGAGAGGGATAATTGAGGATGTGTTAGTCTAAGTTGAAAAATTCTACTACCCGGTAGATTTTATCATCTTAGATACTCAACCCATCGTGGACATGAGCACTCAAATACCTATCATTCTTAGTCGTCCATTCCTTGCCACATCAAATGCAATCATTAATTACAAGAATAAAGTCATGAGTTTATCTTTCAAAAAAATGACATTGGAGTTGAATATCTTTTTCGATATAGGCAAACAGTTAGAGAATGATGACGATTCCCATGATATTAACCTGATTGAATCTTTCATGGAAGATAGAACACTTATGACCTTATCCTCTGACCTTTTAGAGATGTGCTTAGCCCACTCCCATGATGTAGATGATGATATGATTAGGGAGATGGGTGTCATGCTTAATACCATACTGGTATTGGAAGTTAATCAGTGGAGGCCATAATTTGAAGAATTGTCTCAAACTGATGTAGTGCCTCTACCATCTAACCTCAAGGCACCGAAGCTTAACCTAAAACATTTGCCCTCTGATTTGAAATATGTCTATTTAGGTCAAGATGAAACTACCCAGTGGTGAATTCTTCTCACCTTAAGTAGGAACAGGAAAGTATGCACATTTCTACTCTTATTGAGCATAAAGGAGCCCTTGGATGGTCGATTGTGGACCTCAAGGGAATTGACCCTTCGATTTGTACTCATCGCATTTATTTAGAGGATAATACAACGACCTCCTAATAACCATAATGTAGATTAAATCTGTAAGTGTTATTATGTTTAACGCACATGTTACACCTGTTTTGTCCAATTTTGTCTTGTTAAAACAACTTTGCATGGTGTTCTTTAAGTTAAAGACAAGCTCATGTTCAAGTTGTAGTCTAGCTTATGTTTAAGTTGAAGTCAAGCTAAAGTTCAAGTCACGTGGATCAAGATGGAAAGTTCGCCTTCAAGTTCAAGTTCTACTAAAATTGTTAGTAGAAGATCAAGCTCCAAGTGTAAGATCAAGCCTCAGGTTCAAGTTCAAGTTCTACGAAAAATGCTAGTAGAAGATAAAGTTCCAAGTGCAAGTGTAAGTTCAACTCCTATTGATGAATCTTCTAAGTATAAGATCAAGCTCCTTTGAGAACTTCAAAGTTTCTATGAAGTTCAGTCCATACAGGTAATTTAAACCCTAAAAAGACCTTAGGTTTAGGTGTTTTCAAAACATATTTAATTTCAGTTTCTATACTTATAAGTGATTGAATTTTGTCTTGTCCACCTTTTTCTTCGACCAGTCTAAGATATTCCTCAACTAGTCCAAGGAACAACTGAAGTATAATAGAATTTCTGATACATCTTCGACCAGTCGAGTGGAGTCCTCGACCAGTAGAAGGTTCCTTGACTCGAAGTCTAACAACTATCATTTATTCAGATTCAGTTTGCTCGACCAGTTGAATAAACTGTTCCACTAGTCGAAGGTCACCCTCGACCAGTCGAACAGACTCTTTGACAAGTCAAAGATCTGTTGGAACTTATCCTGTTCGAATTTAAAAATTTGTTGGAATTGAATTTGGTGCTTCGACCAGTAAAAGGAACAAATTTTGTGACTATAAATTGAGGTCCTTTCTCAATCCGAAAATACAACTTAAGCTTATCAAAGCCTTAATTCAAGAGAGAGAGAGAAGCCTTATTTATTGTCAAGCTATCAAGCGGTATTTATAATTTTATTTATATCTTTTTCATTAATTCCTTTATCTCAAAACTCTATCATTCTGATTTATTAAAAAGAGTGTTTACTCTTATTAAGATTTGAGGGAATTAATGCAAGTAGCCTTTGGGTTTAAAACTAATTAAAATCAATTAGAACCTTGAACCTTTTCTATTCGACTAAACATCGAACATTCATCATTCAAAAAAAGCGATCTACGACAACAGCTTCTTCCTTAGTGAAGATAAGTATCATTTTACTTTTTGTATTTGGTTTTTTATGAGATAGCAAGAAAATCTCATTTGTTGGTTTTTCTGAGATAGCCAGAAAATCTCAGTGTGGGGTTTTTGTTTGTATAGCCCTTTAAAATTACAACTGTATCAGGTTTTAAGGTGACCTCATGAAAACCTTATTTTTAGTGAAAGCCAATATCACATGAGTTGTGATTATTGGGAGTGGAGTAGGTGTGGCTGTTTGAGAACAGTTGGTGTACACATCGAACCACTATAATTCTTGGTGTTTGTGGTGAATGTTTACTTTTTGCATATATGGAAAACGGTTGTAATTTTATTTATGCAAATGTGGTGAATGTTTGTAATAGATATATTTATTATCTCTTGCTCGGTTTGAGATCTTTATTCTTACAAACGTTCGTGAAATATAGTTGTCCTACCTAAAGCTTTGTTTTTGATAAAGATTGTCGTATGAACTAAAGGTTAAATCAAATTTTCAATACTAGTGCTATTGAGATTTCTGATTTATTTATTATTTCAGTAAGTTAATTTGTTATTTTGCATAATCCTATTCACCCCCCTCCCTCTAGGACTGTTAAGCTCTCCTTTTCAAAATCCAAACATGAAAGAAGTGGTTAAAGCCAGGGTTATTAAGCTATTAGATGTGGGTATCATATACCCTATATCGGATAGCCAATGGGTGAGTCCAACTTAGGTGGTTCCTAATGTCATGCCTCAAATCCAAAAATTGGACTCATAGGAATCCTGATCACCGAATCCGGTGCCAACAGCCTCCTTAGTACCTCATTCTTAGCTCCCAAGGCCCATATGCCAGGTTCCGATCCTTGGATCCTACAAGGAGGATTTTTCAACGTATATTTATCTCGTAAGAAGCATAACCACAAGTTTACCAAAATCACAAAAACAACATCATCATCACATATCCACTAATATAGACTTTGAATACAATGCTGAAAGGGAAATACAGATGTCAAAATAAAATTAAAGCTCCAAAAGACAGCTGCACGCTCCAAGCTCAACGTCGTTTCGACCAACGCTAGCTGCACGCATCTATCATGCATAAGCTTATAGAAAGCTTAGAGGGTAGTGTAAGTGTGTGTATAAGGTAAGTGTTAAGTATACAAATACAAAGGCAGAAATACTAGCGATAATATGAATTATACGATATCAAAGTAAGCAGAAATATTGACAAGTCCATGAGTCATACAATATCAGAGTACACAATACAAATTAGCTTTGTAAATGAGTAGTCATAAAGAGTCAAGTATTAGAAACTGAGGATGCAATGCAATTGTGGTGCGAATGACCATACAAGAGTGTGAAGTTGGGATGACGGTACGTAGTATCGCAAGCTATGGGGTCCACCACAAGGGACTTCTATCCAAACTAGTCCCATAAATTTGGATAGTCAAACTGAATGTGGTAAACTCTTAATCTCAACTTAGTCACACGCCCCAACTAAAATCCTGGCCATTACGAAGGTACACGTAATAAATAGTTGTGCACCACCAGCCTCAGTGGATAGTGAATGAATGAATGAATGAGTATGCAACTCCTACTCCACAAATCAGTGTTGTACATCTTTGGGATCATCATCGGGGTCTAGTACACTTTAGCCACCTACCGCCCCATCAAGCAGTAAGTGGAAGAGACCACACTATCTGCCTGCCAATATCGGGCCCAGCTCGTCGATGACGGACCTATTCCTCAAGCTGGTTAGACTCAACCTAGCATTACCTACTCCCTCAGGCGGGTAAGGCCACACCCCCTCCCAACTGACCACGACATAGTGGGAGACGCGGCCTACTGGTATACAGCCCTCATGCACTCATATATATCCACTCGGTCTCGACATTGGGGCATCCTCTGGTACCAAGAGGGTTTAGAGATTTTCACCTGGGGTCATCTATGGCAGCCCGATGCTAATAACATATTTTCAGTGTTCTATATGGCCATTCACAACATGCATATGAAGGCTACGACCCTGATGTCACCAGGGCGTACAATAATCACAACACACAATGCAAGATGCATGAGTTATACAATCCAGTCATGCATCAATCCTACTCATACCGTGCACTCATGTGAGACAATCTCCACCAATCATGGAGTCTCATAATAACCTGCCTAATAACATATGCAATGGTCAAATACATCTCATATTAAATATGCAGATGATGCATATGGGCATGTATCATGATGTTATGCTATCACATACTCAAATCGGTATCAATAACAGGCATCAACAATCGACCTCGACAATGTGGACATTTAACCAACATTGCCCCCAAGAAATGACCCACATAGAGCCTGACATATAGTGGACACATAGCCTCACACAAGGGCCAAATATACAACACTATGGGCCTCACTTAAGAGCTTAATACACATCACGATGGGCCTTTCACATGGGCCTAACATTCATCACAATGAGCTCCATTGCCTGGCCCTCAAATGCATCACAATGGGCCTCATCACATAGGCCTCATATACATCACATTGGGCATTAAACATGGGCAGAATACACATCACAACGGGCCTCAAATACGGGCCATATATATATCACATTGGGCCTCAAAGATGGGTCAAATGCACATCACAATGGGCCTCAAATACAGTCCGCATATACATCACATTGGGCCTCGACAATCGGCCTCGATATCCGACCTCGAGAATCATCCTCGACAATCAGAATCGATATCGGCCTCAACAATCAGAATCAGAATTGGCCTCAACAATCGGCCTTGACAATCAGAATCGAAATTGGCCTCAACAATCGGCCTCGACAATTGGAACCGACCTCAATAATTAGCCTCAACAATTGGAATTGGCCTCGAAAATTAAAATCGAAATTGGCCTCAACAATCAAAATCATCCTCGACAATCAGAATTAGCCTCGACAATCGGAATCAGAATTGGCCTCAATAATCGGCCTCGGTAATTAGAATCAGAATCGGCCTCAACAATCGAAATCAATATTAGCTTCAACAATCGGCCTTGACAATCCGAATCAATGAGAATGGGCTAAACAAGGCCTAAGGAAAAGTCACGATGTGGACATCCAACCATCATTGCCCATTAATGTAGACATTTAACCAACATTGCTCTCAAAAGTGGTCTACATAGGGCCGAACATATAGTGGGCCCATGGCCTCACCCAAAGGCCTCATACACAATACAGTGGGTTGCATACAATCTCAATGGGCCTTATACAATCAAAATGGGCCTTAACGAATAGTCCGCAAATACATCATATTGGGCCTCATACAAGGGCCTCATATACATCACATCGGGTCCTTCCAAATGGGCCCCATATACGTCACATCGGGCCTCATCAAATGGGTCCTAAATACATCTAATAGGCCGTATCAAATGGGCCACAACAACTACACCATTCATCCATCTATAGAGAGCATTATCCAAACAAATGAATCATATCAAAAGATCATCTAGATCATACCACAAACAACAGTGGTGATAATGATTTCCACCTTCAAAACTCCGTTGGGCCCACCATAATGTTTATTTTTCATCTAGTCTGTTCGTAAGGTCCAAAGACCTAAATTAAGTAGAGAAACAAATTTCACATTGATCCATAACTTCTACACTCCCAAAAAAAGGGGTTTCAATGTTGAACATTCAATCCCATTGTTTCTGTAGTGGGGTCCACTTGATACTAGATCTGTCTTATTTTTTATCTCAGGCCTTGAGACGAGATCGCCAAATAGATGGACGATTTGGATGGAACACATCCATTAAAGTGGGGCCCACGAGCACGTCAAATGGATGAACGGTTTAGATGTAAGACATACATCAGTGGTGGGGTCCACATCCTAGCTAGACAGATGGTGTGGATTTATCCGACCTACACTAGCTCTGTAACTGGTATGCGGTACCCAGCCAATCTGTTTCTCAGAACAGGTGGGTCCCACGTGGTGTGGCCCACCATAACATTTAAATCAGCTGACATTTGTGTTTTGCCTACGTCAAGCAGTGCTGGTACACCTGCAACACATATATATGGTGGAGTCCACACCAGTGGGTCACTTCACTGCTCAAACTAATATTTGTGCTTTCCTTCAATCATGCCCATCCAAATGGACTGCCATGTGGGCCACTCGGTGGACGGCATGGATAGAGTACATACTTCATGGTGGGCCACACACACACACAGACACCGTCATTCATAAGAGAGTGAGAGAGAGACGATCGTGGGAGGGACCCCGCCACTATGGGCCATCCCTATACATGCATACATCAAGATGGGTCCCACATATGTGGGGCCCTCAAATCATAAAATCAAATAATAAGATCACCCACCTCAAGATCCCTTCTTCCTTCTTCCATCAATGCGTTCTATAGCTCCAAAGAATGTAATCCAATAGTTGAGATGAGGCTTGGAGGGTGGAGATGTGAGGTAGGAAGGTGGGCCACATTAGGCTCTCAGGGAGGTTGGACGATTGCTTGCTTGGGAGAAATGAGAGAGATACGAGAGATGACAGAGATGAGAGATGTGAGTGATATGTGAGTGAGTGATGGGAGTACTTGTGTAAGAGAGACAGTTGACTTTGGAGATGGGTAGTTGTACCTAGGGATGGGTGTGAGTGATGGGAGTATGTGTACTTGATTGATATGATAGATGGGATTGATGTGATGTATTCTCTTGGGATTAGTAACGTAAGACATTTTCCTCAAATTGAACGTGGGCCCACATCTCGCAAGGATATAAGTTTCGAGTCGAGCTAACTCTGATATACGAGACACAACTCAGGATCGTGCATAAACAGCTAGGATACGGGCCTCACACCTAAGAAGTCCGGAATCACCAATGTAGCCAATGCTGATAATAAACTCATGCCAACCAGAGTTAGTACTGGTTGGAGTATGTGCATTGACTATAAGAAATTGAATACCATCACTAAGAAAGACCACTTTTCTCTGCCATTCATTGATCAAATCTTGGAAAGGCTAGCTGGTCACTCATACTATTACTTCCTTGATGGGTATTCGGGTTACAACCAGCTAGAGAAAGCACTTGAGGATCAGGAAAAGACCATATTTACATACCCCTTTAGCACCTTTGCTTACCAAAGGATATCATTTGGACTATGTAATGCCCCCGCCACTTTTCAGTAATGCATGTTGAGTATTTTTTCTGACATGGTGGGGTAATACGTAGAGGTCTTCATGGATGACTTCTCTGTCTTTGGTCCATCCTTCAACAATTGCTTGAAAAATCTTAAATGTGTGCTGAAGCGATGTAAAGAAAAGAATTTGGTACTAAATTGGGAGAAGTGTCATTTCATGGTTCGTCAGGGGATTGTCCTTAAACATGTCATCTCGTCCAAAGGAATTGAGGTAGATAAGGCTAAGATTGATCTTATCTCTAACACACCTCCACCCTTTACATACGAGACGTGCGATCCTTCTTAGAATATGCCAGGTTTTACAGGAGATTCATAAAGTACTTCAGTCACCTTTCTCATCCTTTATGCAATCTACTTCAGAAGGATGTACCATACAAGTGGACTGAGCAATGCCAAGAAGTTTTTTCTAAGCTCAAGGGCATGCTAACCACTGCACCGATCATGCAGCCACCCAATTGGAGCATTCCTTTTGAACTTATGTGTGGTGTGTCCGACTATTCTCTTGGGGCGGTGCTAGGCTAGAGAAAAGACAAAAAGCCCTATGTCATACACTACGCAAGTAAAACCTTAAATCCTGCCCAAGTGAATTACTCTACTACAGAGAAGGAACTCTTAGCCGTAGTATTCGCTTTGGACAAATTTAGGTCGTACTTGACTGGATCCAAGATCATCATCTACACTGATCATGTAGTGCTCAAGTATCTTCTTTCTAAGAATGATGATAAACCCCACTTGATAAGATGGATCCTTCTACTCTAGGAATTCGATTTGGAAATGAAAGATAAAAAGGGAGTAGAGAAGATAGTGATTGACCATCTTTCATGCCTTGATCTTTCTGATTCCCTTGAGATGACACATATAAATGACATGTTCCCTGATGAACAATTGTTTAAAGTCTCCCATTCACCTTGGTTTGCCGATATTGCTAATTATCTTACTATAGGTTTCAAGCTAACACATTGGACTGCACAGGATAAGAAGAAATTTTTCACCATGGTACACAAATTCTTTTGGGATGATCCGTATTTATTTAAATATTGCTTAGATCAGATTCTAAGGAGATGTGGGCTAGATAATGAACACCATAGTGTCATCTCCTTCTGTCACACTCAGTCATGTGGTGATTCACTTTTCTACTAAAAAACCACGGCCAAAATTCTGCAGGGCGGCTTTTATTGGCCCACCATGTTCACGGGCACTCATGAATTTTGCAAAGCTCGGGAGCATCGTCAGTAATTGGGAGCATTGTCTCATCGAAATATGATGCCTTTGAACCCCATTCTGATCATTGAAGCATTTGATTACTAGGGCATAGATTTCATAGGACTATTCCCCCAATCTTTTGGAAATTTATACATTTTACTAATAGTAGACTATATCACTAAATGGGTCGAGGCGATCCCATGCCGGAATAATGACCATCAAATGATCATTAAATTTGTTGGGGATAAAAAATACAAGTCCGCAGACTCGGACTTAATGCCTCGGATCACAAAAGGATGTGTCAAGTCCGAGGCATGGTGCGCTAAACCGAGACAAAGGTTGAGTCGGTTCGGACGACTCATCAGCGTCCCGGGCATGCGTCGGGCGGACCACCCTGCCAGACCGACCATCGCTAGGACGAGCCTCATCCCGGATATCTTGGGATAAGATCTCCGACCCCGAAGCTCAAGGGATCGGATGAAGGCTCAAGATGGGCACGATCCTATCCCCGTGATCCCAGGAGAAGATCCCGCGCTCAATATCTGGAAGAGAATCCTCGTGCGACACACGCCCCAGTAGCTATAAAAGAAGGACCCCTGTCACCTTGAGAGGTACGGAACAAATCCTCTCTAAAAAGCTCCTCAATACTCTTAGACCTAGAATCCAGGCCTGACTTTGGCATCGGAGGGTCCCCTGCTCAAGCCAGGGTCTCCTTTGTCCCTTTTTCTTTTGTGTAGGTACACGAAGGTCCAAGAGGAGGAATCGGACATTTGCATCAACAGCTTGGCGCCGTCTGTGGGAAACGTACAAAAAGCCATCTCGTATCTCTATACCGATTTCAATGGTGATGACTAGAAGGACGGTCCCAGAAGAAGATTTGAATGAGAATGCGATTACAGGGCCAGCGGGTCCAATCGCGGTTCCCGCAGCCCAGAACCCACCTAACAACCGCCGACGAGGGGCGACCGGAACAAGCAACAATCAGCGGGGTCGCGACGATGGGCGATTGGACAAGGAAGTTCAAGAAATCCGCTCCGATATGAATATGATGAAGCAGATGCTGGAACGAATGTATCAGCAGCAAATGCAGCCACTCCCGCATCCTCAAGGGGAGACAGCGCACGTACCGGCGGCGGCGGTTGATCCTCAACCTTCCGCGCCGCAGTCTTTCCGGCCGAGCCAACCCCAAGGCGGATCAGAACCATCTCCAGCGCAGTCAGCCAACGTTTCCCTCCCCCCGACTGATCTTCGGCACGAGATAGAACGAAGAAGGCGCAATCGCCCATCCATGGAAGGCACGGCAGAGAGCAGTGAACCTTGGAAAGCCGACATTCAAAATTTTAAAAGAGAAGTGCGGGAAGAAATGGCGAAAGAGATGGCGGACATAAAGCACGGCCAGAATGTATATCCAACCGGATCCGAAGCGAAGGCGTCCCCCTTTGTGGACTCGGTACTTAAGGCCCGGTTGCCCGAGGGGTTTCGATTACCTCAAATCACTCCTTTCGCCGGCAAGACCGACCCAACGGAGCACATCGAATGCTTAAGAACCTATATGGAGCTCCACGATGCCTCGGACGCAGTAATGTGTCGGGCCTTTTCTCTTACATTGACCGATGTAGCTCGACTGTGGTTCAAACAGTTGAAACCAAAGTCCGTCAGTTCATTCGCTGAGCTGAGTGACGCCTTCCTCACCAATTTCATCGGCGGAAAGAAGAAATTGAAGCCCCATGCACATCTGAACAACGTAGTTCAAAAGCAGGGAGAGCTACTGAAAGATTACATCAAGCGTTTTAATTTCGAATCCCTTCAGGTTCGAAAACATTCGGAAGAAACGTCTCTCAATGCGCTCATGCAAGGAGTTAGAGATAAGCCATTCCTGGCATCTCTAGACAAAACTCCGCCCGATACTCTGGCAGAATTTATGGCACGGTCGGATAAGTATGCGAATGCCGAGGAAGCGCGAATCCTGCGTGAAACTAAAACCTTAGCCAAAGAGTCAAACAAAAAGGAAGCCGACTCGGCCGGAGGAAGGAAACGCAAGGATGATCAAGCGCGCGATGAGCGAAGGTCGGGAAAGCGGCCGGACCGAAGATTTTCTGCGTATACTCCCTTGAACAAGACTCAGGAAGAGGTATTGATGGAAATAAAAAACGAAGGCTTTGTTAACTGGCCCAGTAAGCTCAGGAGTAATCCTAATCGGCGGGACAAGGATAAATACTGTCATTATCACCGTGATCACGGACATAACACAAGTGATTGCCGTCACCTAAAAGAAGAGATCGAACGACTCATAAAAGACGGCCGACTCAGAGAACATATGGTTAAAGCTCCGAGGCACGCCCGACCGAGAGCCAGCCTATGGAAGAAATCCGGACGATTATCGGCGGTCCACAAGGTGGGGGCGACTCAAACAATGCACGAAGGAATCATGCAAGAAAACTTACTCAGCCTCAGTCCGAGCTCATGATCATAGATCGGCCACCAAAGGAGAAGAAAAGAGAAAGATATTGCATCTCTTTCACGGACGAAGATGCCCGAGGCATCTATCACCCCCACGATGACGCATTGATTGTCACCCTGGCTATCGCTAACCGAAAGGTGTTTCGGATACTCGTCGATACGGGGTCATCTGCAGACGTGTTATTTACCCAGGCGTTCGACAAAATGGGGATCGAACGGTCCACACTACGCCCAGTTCGGACCCCATTGACCGGTTTTTCCGGAGGACAGGTACTGCCTGAAGGGATTGTCTCGTTGCCGCTCACCGCTGGTAGTGCCCCATGTCAGACGACGATGATGGTTGACTTCTTGGTCGTCGATCAACCCTCAGTATACAACGCAATACTCGGCCGACCTTCATTGAGTCTCCTCCAGGCCGTGATATCCACATACCACCTTTCAATGAAGTTCCCGACCGAGTCGGGAGTCGGAATTGTCAAAGGAGACCAGCAGGATGCAAGGCGATGTTACATGATAGCCGTAAAAGGAGCCGCCGACAAAAGTCCGACCAACATATTAACGATTGAATCATTGGACCCTCGGGGCGAGAATTATGAACAAGGACAGCCGGTCGAGGATCTTGTCTCGGTCCCCTTGGCCGAGACAGATGGATTCAAGACGGTACGAATTGGCTCGTCTCTGCAGTCCCCTTTGAAAGAAAAGCTGACAGCCCTGCTCCGTAGGTACGCCGACGTCTTTGCCTGGAGTCATGAAGATATGCCCGGGATCGACCCCTCTGTGGTAACTCACCGACTCAACATCGATCCGTCGTATCGACCGATCCGACAGAAGCGGCGACAGCTCAGCCCTGAACGATACGCTATCATTGAGGAAGAAGTCGACAAACTCCTCCAGGCTAATTTCATAGAAGAAGTATACTATCCAGAGTGGGTCGCGAATGTCGTGCTCGTAAAGAAATCCAACGGGAAGTGGCGGGTCTGTATTGACTATACTGACTTAAATAAAGCCTGCCCAAAGGATAGCTTTCCGCTTCCAAGGATAGACCAACTAGTAGATAGCACCGCCGGACATGAGCTCCTTAGCTTCATGGATGCTTATTCAGGATATAATCAAATTGCAATGCATAAGACAGATAAATCAAAAACTACCTTTGTCACCGACAAAGGCCTTTATTGTTACCGAGTGATGCCATTTGGTCTGAAAAATGCCGGCGCAACCTATCAAAGATTAGTTAATAAAATCTTTGCTCGGCTGATAGGCCGAACCATGGAAGTATATATTGATGACATGCTCGTCAAAAGTATACACGCGACAGATCATGTGAATGATTTAGAAGAAATGTTTCTCACCCTACGAAAGTTTCGGATGAAGCTGAATTCGAATAAATGCGCTTTTGGGGTGCGCTCTGGAAAGTTCCTCGGTTTCTTGGTTAGTCAGCGAGGAATAGAGGCAAACCCTGAGAAGATAAAGGCTTTGATTGATATGGAATCCCCTAAAACCATAAAGGACATACAAAGGTTGACTGGACGAGTCGCAGCACTTAATCGGTTCCTGTCCAGAGCCACCGATAAATGTCTCCCTTTCTTCAGACAGTTGAAAGGAAGACAAACAATGGACTGGACGGAAGAATGTGAAGCGGCATTCCAACAATTAAAATCATGTCTCGGTTCCGCACCTCTCTTATCAAAGCCCGAATCGGGGGAGTCTCTGCTCCTTTACCTAGCGGTGTCCGAGGCAGCGGTTAGCTCGGCCTTGATACGAGAATCCGAAGGAAAGCAACTGCCGGTTTACTACGTCAGCAAAGCATTATTGCCGGCGGAAACAAGATACCCAAGCCTGGAAACAATGGCCTTGGCTTTAATCACTTCCTCTCGCCGACTCAGGCTGTACTTCCATGCCCATACCATCATCGTAATGACCGATCTTCCGCTTCGCCAGGTATTGCAGAAACCAGAAGCTTCCGGCCGACTCACGAAATGGGCCATCGAATTGAGTGAATTTGACATTCAATATAAACCGAAGGCAGCAATCAAAGGGCAAGCAGTAGCTGATTTTATCGCCGAAGGAACTCCACCATTCGAGCTCCCGGTCAACGATATGCCAAAGGATGTTGCAGTTCCAACAACCGCTCCCCCGACCCTTACCTACCCTATTCCCTGGAAACTATTTGTCGACGGTTCTTCCACCTCGAAGGCAAGTGGGGCTGGGGTTGTGCTGGAAACCCCCGATCATACCTATATACAGCATGCCTTACGACTTGGATTCCAAGCGTCGAACAATACGGCGGAATATGAAGCATTATTACTCGGCCTCCGTCTCGCCGCTAGCTTGGAGGTCACGCACCTCAGTGTTTTCAGCGACTCTCAGTTGGTTGTTAATCAAGTTACCGGTGTATACCAGACACGAAAAGACCAGTTAAGGGCGTACATGCAGAAAGCGAAAGAACTTATCAACGGATTTCAACTCTGTCGTGTCACTCGGATCCCTCGCACGGAAAACAGCAAAGCCGATTTACTAGCAAAGCTCACCTCAGCCGATGAAGATGAAATACCCAGGTCCGTCCCTGTCGAATACGTCGATAAGCCGAGTATAGATGAACCAATTAGCGAGGCCGTCAATATAATCAACTCGGAACCATCCTGGATCGATCCAATCCGCCAATACCTTGACGAAGGGAAGTTGCCCGAGGATCGCGCCGAGGCTCGACGAATTAAGATCCGAGCCTCCCGTTACACCATACTCAACGGAACCCTCTATAAGAAAGGTTACTACACCCCGTTGCTGCGGTGCCTCAAACCCAGCGAGGCAGACTATGTATTACGGGAAATCCATGAAGGAATCTGCGGAAACCACTCTGGAGGGCGATCTCTTGCCCATAAGGTCCTACGACAGGGATATTACTGGCCCACTATCCAACACGACGCTCGCCAGCTCGTCCAAAAATGCGACAAATGTCAACGATTCGCAGCGATTCCGAGGCAAGCCCCCGAGGCACTGACGCCGATGACTGGTCCCTGGCCCTTCGCACAATGGGGTGTCGACATCATAGGCCCGCTCCCTATGGGAAAAGGTCAGACCAAGTTTGCCGTGGTAGCAGTGGACTATTTCACGAAGTGGGCCGAGG
Organism: Magnolia sinica; assembly: GCF_029962835.1. Classification (NCBI taxonomy): domain Eukaryota; kingdom Viridiplantae; phylum Streptophyta; class Magnoliopsida; order Magnoliales; family Magnoliaceae; genus Magnolia; species Magnolia sinica. The sequence continues at coordinate 44,231,173 of NC_080587.1, read as the reverse complement.
CGGAGCCATTAGCTAAAATAACCGAGCAGAAGATCACCGAGTTTGTGTGGAAAAACATTATCTGCCGATTCGGAGTGCCCCGTACCATTGTCACAGACAATGGAAGGCAATTTGATAATAGGAGCTTTCGCGAGATGTGCGACAACCTCGGAATCAGAAACGTTTATTCTTCACCTCATCACCCTCAAACCAACGGACAGGTTGAGGCGGTTAACAAGATTATCAAGCAACATCTTCGGACCAAGCTTGGCCGGGCCAAAGGAGCATGGGCCGAAGAGCTCCCGAAGATTCTTTGGGCTTACCGAACTACGGCTCGAACAGCCACAGGAGAGACTCCGTTTTCACTAGCTTATGGCTCGGAAGCCGTCACTCCCGTTGAAGTCGGATTACCTTCGGCTCGAATCACCTCATTCAATGCAGAAGAGAATGAAGAACTCCTTGCACTCGGACTCGACCTTTTGGACGAACAAAGGGAAGTGGCGCGGCTGCGCACGGAGGCGCGGCAACGACAAGTGGCTCGGTTCTACAATACCCGAGTTAAGATTAGAAGGTTTCGAATGGGAGATATGGTTCTCCGGAAAGTTTTCTCCAACACTAAGGAATTTGGATCGGGTACGCTGGGACCCAATTGGGAAGGACCCTATATCGTCTCGGGCACCATACGACCAGGAACGTATCGGCTAGAAGACCTAAACGGACAACCATTGCCTCACCCTTGGAACGCTGAACACCTCAAGGTCTACTATCCTTAGCTCGGTGCTCAATGTTTAAAGACTCTGAACTGAGAAAGATTAAAGCCAAGTCAAATGAATAAAGCTAAGCGTTTTTCTTTCATTCATCAAAGCACGTACAAATACAATGTGTGAATACATCAAAGTGAAAAAAAAAATCAAAGGGCCCTGATAACTGTCCTCATGCACCGGCCTCGTCCCCAGTAGCAGTGTCTTCAGCAGCGGCGTCTGGGTTCTCGGATTCCGCGGCTGCTCCACCCTCGATTTCTGAAAGGTCAAGGTCAGGAAAAGATTCCTTTATATCCTTGACGCATTCCAGATATCCGCTTTGGAACAAGCGGTCCCTCTCGTCCTCGAACTCTGCCGACTCAAGGAAAGCTTGGACGGCTTGGTCCCTGGCCTTCTCAGCCTCCCGAACCTTCTCGTCGGCCTGTCGAATACGCTCCGCCACCTCAAGCTTAGCCTGAGCTAAGTCATCTGCGCACGAAGCATGAACTGCGAGAATTCGCCAGTTCTCTTCTTCAGCCTCGGAGAGCAGAGCCAGTACCCGAGCGACCTCCACTCTCGCTTCATCCAAGGCTCTTCTGGAGGAAGCCGCCTCTGCTCCCGCATCTTCGGCAGCCTTCCGGGCAAGAGCCGCCTCGCCTGTCAGGATGCCGACCCGGATTTCGGCCTCCTCGCGCCGCCCTTCAGCTTCTGACAGAAGGGTCTGCAGCCGATGAGTTGAGGATAGCTCCTTGCTGGCCTTAATCAAGCAGGGAGCGAGTTCGAAAAGCATCCTCGCTGCATGGCTGACGGTTTGCGATGACGGGGCGTTATAGAGCCTCACGAACTCTCTTTCGCCACCGTGGGCTAAGGCCCAGGGAACCATCCCCGATACCACTTGCTGCAGGACAGACGGCCCTTCCTGGTTCGTCTCCTCCCCTCTGGAGGATGCGGTCCTCGTCTCACCTTCCCCTCTAGAAGACGCGGCCCTGGTCTCTTCCTCCCGTCTCGGAACGTCCGTTTCAACGTTCGCCGAGTCGGGTGCCGCCTGAGGTTCCGAGGCAGCAACCGCCGTCTCTTCAGCCCTTTCTTCTGGGTCGGGAATTACGACGACGGGAGGGGCAGAAGAACTCGCTGGTTCTTTCTCCTTCCGCACCACCTTTTGCCTCTTAGGCGGCCGAGGCTCTGACAAAAGAACTGACCGCGGAGGAGCCTTCAACTTCGTGACTGCCCTAAAGGGAGGACGAGCTCCAGTCATTTCTAAGGGAGCCGGCTCGTGAATAACCCTGAGATTGGGACGGGCTTCAGGCAGATCTGTAAAAAAAAAAAAAAAAAAAAAACGAAGTAAGTCAGGGGAAATTCGGAAAACTCAGAAGACACATTTTCAATTACCTATGACTTCCGAGTCTAGTCCTGCAAGATGAAGGCGTTCCGGCTGTAGAAGCACCTTCCAAGACCTGTCAGCCGGATCCAACGTCCTCAACTCTTTGATCCGAGCCGAGGCACTAGAGCCGAGCTTCGCCCGCTTCTTCGGGATATCTGCCAGGCACAAGTCCTTCAGACTCAGAATATTACAAAAAATGAAAAAGGACGAGAGAGAGAGAACCCAAGTCACCTGCCCTCTGGAATGTCCGAGGAACACGAGCCTCGTAAGACTCGGAGTCATCAGTCTCCCACCGACCACATGCCCAAAACCAACACTCTCTCCAATGTTTGTTGGAAGTGGGAGGGTCAGTTATCAAGGAACCGCCTCCGCCTCGCCAAGCAGCGAAGACGTAGAAGCCAGGGTAGTTCGGATTCACCCGCACTTGGTACAGGTGGAGAAATTCGTCGACTGTGAGCGGTGGCTGTTCCATCTCGGCCCACAACACCGCACACCTGAATAAATTCCTCCACCCATTCGGGACTATCTGCCCCGGGGCAATCTGAATGCGAGACAATACTCCCCGGATGATGGCCTGAAGGGGCAGACGCAAGCCGCATTGCATTGACACTTGGTAAATGGCGACCGCCCCAGCAGGAGGGTGATCCGGCAAATCATTTGGACGGGGGAGATAGGTGATGACCGATTCGGGGATGTGATACCCGATCCGGATTCTGTCTAAGTCCGCCTCAGTTAAAACTGAGGGAACTTGACCGCTTAAATCTTCCCCCGATCCTTCTCCTTCAGACTCGGCATGCGCCGGTTCGTCAACGGGAACTGGGTCGGAGGTTCCCTCGGCAATCAACATTTCATCTTCTTCCTCCTCATCTTCCTCCATGCCCCTTGGGAAGTTAGGCCTTCCCGGGCGGGTTAATAAAGACGACCCACCACGAGAAGGAACAACAGAAGCAGGGCGCTCCGCCGGAGCTTCAGCGACTCTCTCAGATAGAAAAGCAGCGTTGGCATCCACTGCTATCTCCGTCAGTAAGGAAGGCGGTTCCGCAACATTCCAAAAACGTTGCGCTTCGCCTTCGTCTCCGGAAGCTCCCCCCTGGGGACTTCGAGAACCCCTATCCGCCATTATTATCTAATAGAGAGGGAGGAGAAACTCACCGGAGGGAGAAACGAAAACGGAAATGGCGGAAGGAAGCGCTGACGGTTAAGAGAGAGGAAAGGAAGAAGATGAAAGACTGAGAAGGCTCCAAAGGGAATGAAAAGTAGGAATGGCAATAGAAGTTCAAAATGCGGACCCCCACCAATTTATAAGATCGCCATACGGCGGGAGTAATTAATGAGGAAATGATTCGACGCCTGCATCGATTCCCCCACTCGACACGTGGCGCTCGTCGACTGACGACAATAATGCCCTTGCTACGTGTCCAACCCTCATTGGCGGGATGAGCGACTTGACGGCTGACGGCGCATGCGATGTCAGGAACCGAACCGCCTCCCTTCAAAGGCGACATGGAACGCATTAAATGACCACCTACTGTCTCGGACTGGGTTATGAACCGACTCAAAACTCGCTACTCCTAAGTGTCATATGAAACACACGGAGTAGGGGGGGCTTACTGTTGGGGATAAAAAATACAAGTCCGCAGACTCGGACTTAATGCCTCGGATCACAAAAGGATGTGTCAAGTCCGAGGCATGGTGCGCTAAACCAAGACAAAGGTTGAGTCGGTTCGGACGACTCATCAGCGTCCCGGGCATGCGTCGGGCGGACCACCCTACCGGACCGACCATCGCTAGGACGAGCCTCATCCCGAATATCTTGGGATAAGATCTCCGACCCCGAAGCTCACGGGATCGGATGAAGGCTCAAGATGGGCACGATCCTATCCCCGTGATCCCAGGAGAAGATCCCGGGCTCAATATCGGGAAGAGAATCCTCGTGCGACACACGCCCCAGTAGCTATAAAAGAAGGACCCCTGTCACCTTGAGAGGTACGGAACAAATCCTCTCTAAAAAGCTCCTCAATACTCTTAGACCTAGAATCCAGGCCTGACTTTGGCATCGGAGGGTCCCCTGCTCAAGCCAGGGTCTCCTTTATCCCTTTTTCTTTTGTGCAGGTACACGAAGGTCCAAGAGGAGGAATCGGACATTTGCATCAACAAAATTCTTAAAAGAAAACATCCTTTCCCGGTTCAGAGTGCCTCGAGCCATCATTAAGGATGGAGGCTCACATTTATGTACTAAGCCATTTGCAAACTTAATAAAGAAATATAGCATCTCTCATAAGGTGAGCACTCCATACCACCCATAGACAAGTGGGAAAGCTGAGATTTTCAACAGAGAGATTAAACATATCTTAGAAAAAAATGGTTAACCCTGACCGTAAGTATTGGTCAATCCGCTTGACCGATGCCTTATGGGCATACCGTACAACCTTTAAAACTCTCATTGGAATGTCACCCTTTAGACTCGTCTATGGGAAAGCTTGTCATTTACCTATGGAGTTGGAACATAGAGCCTACTGGGCTCTTAAGAATTTGAACTTTGATTTGGACAACGCTGGCTCGTTGCGCAAGCTACAATTGAATGAATTCGAGGAGATCCGGAATGACGCATACGAGAACTCGAGAATTTACAAGGACGAAATGAAGGTTTTCCATAATAAGAACATCCTTCAGAAGTCATTCTCGGTTGGTGAAAAAGTCATTTTGTACAATTCTCAGTTACATCTTTTTTCAGGAAAACTCCAATCTCATTGTACCGACCCTTTCACAGTTACTAATGTCTATCCTCATAGGGTCGTCGAGATAAAGAATCCGAATAATGAAAATACTTTTACAGTAAATGGACATTAGTTGAAGCCATTTGTTGATAAAATCGATTCAGAGGATATGTCTATACCTCTGACTGATCCTATGTACCAGGATTGATCTCCTAGTTTGATGGAGGTATAATGAGGTTTATCACTTTCATATGATTTAGGACTAGGATAGTTTGCTTTTGCTCATTAGGATAGTTTGCTTATACTTTGTTGAGTTTTGTTTTGTGCTAACCCATTTTATGCTAAGATTCATGGAAAAGCTTCAAATTTCCTTCCTCTAGGCATTATCTTTCCATCACTATTCCCTTTCTTTTCATTGCCTCATATGCATTACATGTTTATTTCTTTTACATTATGGACTATATAGATTTTAAGTTGGGGATGGGGGATTAGGTAAACTAATCAGTGTTTTCTTAGTTTTGAGCAAAAAAAATAAATATTTGTAATGTTTCAAGTTGGAATCTGTTTAGAAACAAAAGTTTATGTACTTAAGAATGGTTTGAGTGGGATAATAAGATGAAGATTGGATCTTGAATTGTTGGAGTTTGATCACCCGAGTAAACCATCACCTAAGATTCTTAAATAATTAGTAGGAAACTTGTATATAATCATTCAAATTTCTTCCTTGGGATGTGTTAGGATTGCTAATGGTTAGAATTTGAATCATTGATAAATGTTGAGAATTAAGCTTGGAGAATTTTATCTACCTTAAAAGATTAAAAAAGGCCATGAAAAGAATGAAAAATAACATCTTTGAGGAAAATGAAAAAAAAGGTCTTTGAAAAGGATGAATTGTTTGAAAAAGAATGAATAAGAATAGCCATCGATATAAAATAAAAAACTAGAAAAAGAAGAAAAATGAGAATATATTCGGAATCAAAACTTTGACTAATTTTGATATGATGAACATGGCTAACATTATGAAATAATAGTATTCCCATGGGAAGTAAGTTAACATTCATTGAAAAAACTTGGAATATGAACTTATGCTCTGAATTAAATGATAAAGAATTTATTTGATTGATTGCTTATGTGATTCGGCTCTAGGTTTTCAAAATACCACTTTCATGTCTTAAGTCTACTCATTCATACTTGATTATATAAAAGATTGTTTTCTGAAAAAGGTTTGAACATTGAGCATTGATATTCATTTTTTGCATACTTTGCTCGGGACTACCAAACTGCTGATTGGGGATTGTGTTGAGGGTCAAATATTGCATATTATCCCTCATTTATTACTTAGTTTTATGAACATGATAATGCTTAATGTTCTATTTTAATCATGTTTGTGTTGCAAGGGGAACTTAAGAGCATAGATTGAAAAGGATGCTAAAAGCATGGATTTAATGCTTAAGAATCACCAAGGCAAATGAGGGATCTTAGGAGACCAAGAACGGAGAATTCTCATGCCAAAGATCTATGGAAACCAAGTATAAAGGATGAAGAAAAGATTGGCAAGAGCACAAGTAAAAAAGTAGAAAAATAGCCAATTTCGGTGCTACCTAAGCCAACTTTGGTAGCTACTTAAAGTGCACAAAACAGTCTAGCAAGAAAACAACTTAATTCGGTGCTACCTAAGCTTAATTCGGTACCACCGAAGCCAATTTCGGTAGCTACCTAAGTAAATTTGATAGCTACCCAAGCACTCTGCACATACAATTATAGATGTGATAAATTTCATATACGAATTCGGAGCTACCGAAGCCAACTCGGTGCTACTGAAATCATGCAGAATTGTTGTGTAGGGCCAACGCGAATTGCGTAATTTGAGGCAGTTTGCAGAAATTTCAAGTCGATGCGTAAGAGGGGGATGCACACCTATAAATAGGAGTCTCTAGGATGTTCCTAGGCATCGTCTAGGGTTTAAGGAGTGGAGCAAAAGCGTGGAGAGCCACCACCCAGAGTCTTTCTTCCTCTTCCTTAATAGTTTTTAGTTGTTTTTATGCTTTTCTTAAGAGATTTTAGTTCAATCATGTTTATGGTTGCTTAAATTTATTAGCTAGGGCTAAGAGGTGAAGCTTGTAGCATGATTGGGATGTTTACTTAACTTTGATTCATGTTTATGTTTGAACTGCATTGAATTCTAGTTGATCCTAAGGAATATTTTCAGTTTTTAATGGTTTGTTATGACTCAAATTACAATAAGGCTGCAATAACTTTAAATATCTTCTTTTCTATTTGAGATTGTGGATTTGGTAAATCTCGTTGTTTGCTAATGTCTCCTGGGCATGGTTGGGTGATAGAATCCCTTCCGATTTACCACAATTCTCCTTCATTGAGGCTAGATCAATGAGAAGTTTAGAGATTTGACTTTCTCTTCTTCCAACTAGAGAGGATAGGACTCTGATTCTAGTTGGATCTATTGAATTAAGCAAGGTAGCATCTCAATTCCTACAAGTGGATCCTTGGCACCCTAGTTCCCACCTTTAAATTTTTAAGTTTTAATTACTTAAATCATAATTACTCTCTTCAATTATTTAGATTTAGTTTTAGTTCTTCAACAAGTTCTAGTTAAAGGTTAAATTTAGAAGATATGAACAAGTCAGTCCCTGTGGATTCGAACTCGATCTCACCGAGATTATTACTACATTGCGACCCTACACTTGTGGTTGTGAACAATAACTTAAAAAATTCAAAACCTTTTCAAGTCTCTAAAATAAATAAGGTCAAACATCAAAGGAATAATAAACCTCCTTTAGCTAAAAAAACTATGGACTTTCTTAAATAGCTATTGAAATCCAACTCTGATAAGATTGGAGTATATAGAAAAAGGAGAAATCCTAACTCCCAAACATAACAAAAAGTAAGAGATCCTCCTAAACTTAGAACCATAATTAAATGGGTTCCCAAGGTTAAGTTTCTTGTTGCCCACACAGCTTTCAATGCTATTAGCCATTCAAGATGGTACCTGTATAGTGGCTATTCAAGACACATGACAGGTGATAAGGCTATATTCTCAAACATCAAGGAAGTAAATGGCGGCTCAGTTACATTCAAAGATGGAAGCAACTATATGATAATTGGCCAAGGTAATGTACAACTTCCTAACTTACCTCTCTTCGAAAATGTTCTATATGTTGAAGGATTAAAACATAATCTTCTAAGCATATCTTAGATCTGTGATAATAAGCATAGTGTAAAATTTTCAGATCATGGATGTGAGATTATAAATGAGAAAGGAAGTGTAATATTAAATGGTCGCAAAACGTCTAAAAATTGTTATATAATCAATAACTCTTGCTCAACAAACCATTTATGTTACATGGTTCAAACAGACGAGAATGAATTATAACATAAACATCTTGGACATGTAAACTATAAACATCTATATAAATTGAGCAAAAGAGATCACTTACGTGGCCTACCTAAACTGAAAAAGATAGAAAAAGTTTGTGGCACATGTCAAATATGAAATTGCGGTAGAATCGCTATTACTGAAGTATGAAGTATGTCCAAATGTCCTAAAGGGGGATAAATAGGACTTTTCAAAACTTGTTTTCTATTAATAACAAACTATACCTAACTTTAAAAATAAAGGAAGTAAGGCAAAGTAACTCTATGACTTCCAAGCCAATAGAGGGTTGTTCACAACCCTAAGTGTATGGTTGCGATGTAGTAAAAATCACGATGAAACCGAGGTCGAATCCATAGGGACTAATCTTGTACATTTCTAAAAGTAACTAGAAGTGGAACAAGAAGAAGATTTATAAGGCCCATATCTTAGTCTGTACAATTCTGTAGACTCCCGCGATCCTTCCTGTCAAATTCAGGCAAACCGCGACCTATAATTGGCATTTGCGCGTGACCCTAAGTCGCGTCCTGTAGATCTGAGTCAACTTAATCCAAGACTTATACCATTGTGATCATACCGTCACCGTGGTTCCAACTCCACATCTTGTGCACCGATGCGATACCCACGCTAGGAGTTGTGGGCCTGCATTTATTTCGAGAAAACATCGTGCGTTACAAATTTTGAGAGAATTTCTACCATCCATCACATCAATCAATCAAAGTACAACCCATACCTAACCCATCCCTCTCTTACTAACAAGGCATGACAACCTATAACTCTCTCATCCAAAGTCAACTCTCTCTCTCACTCTTCACCCATCCCTTTCTTACTCTCACCCATCACTCTCCCATCACTCACACCATCCCTTTCATCCCATCACATCCTCTCCTCTCTCATTTCTCTCTTCACTCCTAAGCAACTAAGAGTGTGGACGTCCAAGCCTTCCATGAGAAGAGCCAAGTGTGACCCACTCCCTACCCCAAGAATTCACATCCCAACCCTTCAATCTTCATCATCCTCCATTAAAGATTGAGCATAGGAGCCTAGGAGGCCAAGGGACCAAGAAGGAGTGCAATCGGTGGTTGATCTTAGGTTTAGATCTTGATTTTGATGTGTGGGACAAGTGGGGCCTATCGGTTAATGGTAGAGACCCCATTTAGACCCTAGATGTGGCCAATGGCCCATCAAAATTCATATGTTTAATCCATGATGGGGGTCATTCTCCATGGACCCCACCATGATGTTTATTTGATGCTCATCTAGACCCTTGTGGGGGTCATCTAGATCCTTAATTTGTGGTGGGGACGAAATCCCCACCTTGATATCCTTATTTAAGGGCTCACATGTTTTGGGACCTATCTCGATGTATGTATTGTAAATGCTAGGAGGGCTCTTAGAGGCAGAGCCCTCCATCACTTATTTTTCTTCTCTTCCTCTCTATCTCTCTTTTTCCCAATCGATGGCCCACCCTTGACATATGTATTTGATCCACGCTGTCCATCCAGTGGACCATCCATGCTATCCACCAAGTGGGCCCACATAGGTGATGAAACCCCACTCCAGTGTGAGTGTTGGTAGTGTGTATCAGCATGTAAGAAGGAGGCTTGGAATGTGGTGGACACTGCTGCCAGTGTCCAGAGGACGATTCAGTAAGTAGCGTCCTAGTTGCTTGAATCATAGAAGGAAGGGTGTGAGCCCACAATGCTCCCCCTCCCCCCATGATGTATGTATTAAATCCACACCGTCCATCCAATTTCCCAGCTCATTTTAGCCCTTGAGCCAAATAATGAAGCCAATCTAAATCTCTGGCAGGCCATATCATAGAAAACAGTGATATTTACTGTTAAAATCTGTTAGGGCCCACTGTAATGTTTCTGCACATCAAAACATATTGGATATTGGGCTCATTTGAACCCAACACTGGCAGGAGAAACCAGCAGACAGACTGGATCGTCCTGATGTAGGCCCCACTATGAAAAACCTTAAGAAAATAAAATAATAATAATAAAATATAAATAGCATCTGACGCTATTGCTGTCAGTGTCCAGATGATGTTGCAGCAACCAGCGTCTTGCTACTGGATGTTGAAAGAACAGTGGGTCCCACCACTGGTCCCACCATGATGTGTGTCAGACATCTACACCGTGTATTTGATAGGTCCCCTCTAAGTATTGGGATACCCCAAAACCAACCATATACGGAACTTTGGTGGTCCACACTATAAAAAAAATAGCAGGGGAATGAACATCTAACATTGAAACCCTTTTTGGGTCACAAAAGTTTTGGATCAATATGAAATTTGTTTTTCCCCTTAATTTAGGTCTTTGTGACCTTATGAATAGATGGGATGGAAAATAAACATTATGGTGGGCCCCACGTGGGACCCACCTATGCGAAAATGGATTGGCTAGTGTACCTTATAGTAGCTATATAACTGTTGTAATGACATCAACAAGTTCTATGGGTCTGATCATGATATATATGTTATACCTAGACCGACCGTCCCTTTGTTGGACGGTGGGGCCCACCTTGCACGTGTGGCACATGTGGGGTGGGGCCTACCTTGAGTGTATGCATTGTATATTCATGTTGTCCATCTATTTTCTGTGGTGTGGGATGCACCATGATGTATGGGTCTTGTCCGCACCGTCGGTTTGCTGGACGGGTGGGGCCCACCTTGTAGTATGTGCTGTATATTTGCACCATCCATCCAAACGAGCTAGATGTGGGCCCATCATGTTGTACTTGTTTCATCTATGCCGTCCATTTACGTGGCCAAATGTGATGTATTTGAGTCCCATGTTCAAGGCCCAAATGAGATGTATTTGAGGCCCAAGAGTGAGGCCCATTGTGATGTATTTGAGACCCATGGGTTGTGGTCCATTGTGATGTATTTGAGGCCCATGGATTGTGGCTCATTTGAGGTGTTTGAGGCCCATGGGTTGTGGCCCATTGTGATGTATTTGAGGCCCATGGGACAGTGGGCCCACTATGATATGTGTTTTGTCCTTGCCTTCCATCTAGACGTGGGACTCACCTTGATGTATGTTTAAATCCACGCCATCCAGCAGCCCGGTCCAGGCGCCGCTGGATAGCAGGGATTAATGCCCACTTCCGTAACCTCCTGGGCCCCAATATGGTATTTATGGGAGGCCCAAGAGCAGGCCCACTAGCTACTGATATCTGGTCCATTATGATGTATATAAGCCCATGAATGAGGTCCAATGCGATATATATGTGGCCCTTGTATAAGGCCCAATGTCATGTATGTGAGGCCCATTGTGATGTGTGATTCCACCATGATGTATGTAACGATGTTCATGATGCCCATTCATCTTCCTAGTTGGTATTAAATGGGTCATTCCTTGGGAGCCGTGATGGTTTAATGTCCACATTGTAAGAGCAATGATGGTTAAATGCCCACATTGTAACTCTCCTTAGGGCCCGTTATTAGGCCCATTCTCTTCTCCCCTTGTTAAGGGCTAACCCAAATTGATGGGCCCCCACTAGTGCAAGTATGATCCATCTCACCTTTTTGGGCTATCCCAAAATATCGGGCCCTCATTGATGCTAGTAAAAGTACCAAACCTGGAAGCCTACTCTTAGGCCTATGAGTAGGCCATCTAGACTCATCCTTGTTATGAGGAGGATGCATCATTACCTTTGGCCATAGGTAGAAGAATCTGTGGTATTAGCTTTGTTATATCCACCGCTGAGGACTGATCCTCATGTTATGGATTAGATTTGTTATCCTTCTATGGACCCCGCCATATATAGGTCGATTATTGATTACGACTATGTTAGTATACGCACTGAGTATGCGTTAGTATAGCATTATGATTGTATGAGGTCCATTGTGATGGTACAAGGCCCGTTGTGATTGTATGAGGCCCATTGTGATTGTATGAGGCCCATTGGGATTATATGAGACTCATTATTATTGTATGAGATCCATTGTGATGGTACGAGGCCCGTTGTGATCGTATAAGGTCCATTGTGATTATATAAGGCCCATTGTGATTATATGAGACCCATTATAATTGTATAAGATCTATTGTGATGGTACGAGGCCCGTTATGATCGTATGAAGCCCGTTGTGATTGTATGAGACCAATTGTGATTGTATGAGACTCATTATAATTGTATAAGATCCATTGTGATGGTACAAGGCCCGTTGTGATTGTATGAGGCCCATTATATGTGTAAGGCCCAATTATGATACGTGAGGCTTGCCATGTATGTGTGATTATGTGCACACCACCCATTCACCTATACGGGCCACAGGCCGCCTTATACAAGCCCACCATGATGTATGTGATTATAATCATGCTTAATATACTTCATGATACATGCCCATACGCATCATTCGCATGCTTGTTATGAGGAGTGATTAAGCATAACATGTGCCATTGGGCTGATTGTTTATGAGACTTCCTAAGAGATAGAGTTGCCCCACATAAGCGCACGGTACCCGCAGGTTTGATGCATGACTGGATGGTATGGCTCATGCATCTCGCATTTTGTGATATGATCATTTGGTGCCCTAGCGACATCAGTGGTATGCCTCTACAGACATATCATGGATGGCCAGATGGGACACCGAAAATATTTGGTTTAACCATATGAGCACTTTGATGTCCATGGGTGAAAGTCCCTAAACTCCCGAGGCCAACATCTAAACCCAGTGGATATATATGAGCACATGAGGGTCATATACCAGTAGGCCGTGTCTCTCACTATGTCGTGGTCGATTGGAAGGCGGTGTGGCCTTACCTGCCTAAGAGAGTAAGAAATGTTACGCTGAGTCTGACCACTTTGAAAAATGGGTCCACTATCGACGAGCCGGGCTGATATTGGCAGGCGAATAGTGAGGTCTCTTCCACTTACCCAGTTGTGCGCTTGATGGGGTAGCAAGTTGGCGTAGAGTGTACTAGACCCTGGTGATGATGCCAGAAATTTACAGTACTGATATGTGGACTTATTGAGCAGGAGTTGCATACTCAACATTGTACTCATTCATTCATTCATTCACTATCCAGTCGGGCTGGTGGTGCACAACTAATTGTTATGTGTACCTTCGCAATGGCCATGATTTTGGTTGAAGCATGCGACCAACCTGAGGTCAGGAGTTTACCATATTGAGTTTGGATATCTAAATTTATGTATGGGACTAGTTTGGATAGAAGTCCCTTATGATGGACCTCATAGCCTGTGATACTATGTACTATCATCTCGACTTACACTCCAGCTTGGTCATTTCATTTACACTGCATATTGCATTGCATCCTCAGCACATAGCATTTGGTTTACTATGCTTCTGTATTGCATAGCCTGAATAATGTTGATGGTAGTATGGACTTGCTAGGATCTGCATATTGCATTACATCCGCGGCATATGGCATTTTGGATTGCTATGTTTTTGCATTTATATGGCCTAAATGAGGTTGACGGTATTCATGGACTCGTTAGGATTTGTATATTGCATTGTATCCTCAATATATGATATTTGGCTTATTATGTCTCTGCATTGCATAGTTGATCTCCATTGCTTCCTTAATATATGATATTGTCTCATTATGTTTTTGCATCACATAGCCTGGATAAGGCTGATGATAATTATGGACTTACCAGTATGTTTCTGCTTTGCTCTGATATTACATACTTGGTACTTATCTTGCGCATACACTTACACCAACTTCTAAGCTTTCTATAAGCTTATGTACAATAGATGCGTGTAGGTGGTGTTAGGTCGCAGAGCGTTGAGCTTAGAGCATGAAGCTATCTTCTGGAGCCTTTGATTTTCGATATATGTATTTCCCTTTCGACACTATATTCAAAATTTTGATATTAGTGGATATGTGATGATGATGTTACCTTTGTGATTTGGGTAAACTTGTGGTTATGCTTCTTATGAAACAAATGTACATTAAAAATATTCCTTTTAGGATCACAGGATCAGAATTTGGCATATGGATGCTGGAAGCTGAGAATGCGGTACTACAGAGGCTGTCGGCGTCGGATTCAGCAATCAGGGATTTTGTGAGCCCAGTTTCTGAGTTTAGGGTGTGACAATATCTAAATCTAAATCTGAATTGATAGAGAGAGTAATTGTGATTATTGTAATTGAAACTTGTAAATTTAAAGGTGGGAACTAGGGTGCAAAGGATCCACTTCTAGAAATTGAGATGCTGCCTTACTTGATTCAAGAAGCACAACTAGAATCAGAGTCCTATCTTATCCAGTTGGAAGAAGAGATGATTAATTCTCTAAACTTCTCATTGATCCAGCCTTAATAGAAGAGAATTGTGAAGATTATAAGGGATTCAATCACCCAAACATGCCCAGGAGACGATGACAAACAATAGGATTTACCAATCCCACAATCTCAATTAGAAAAAGAACATATTCAAAGCTATTGCAAGCTCTATTGTAATTTGAGTCGCAATAAATGATTGAAAACTGCAAATATTCTTTAAAATCAACTAGAAATCAATGAAGTTCAATATAAGCATGAATTAAAGCAATGTAAATATCTCAATCACACTACAAGCTTCACCTCTTAGCCTTAGCTAAGAGGTTTAGCCAACTATAGACATGATTGAACTAAGAACTCTTAAACAAAGCATAAAAACAACTAAGGAAGAAGAAAGACTCTTGGCGGTGGCTCTCCACCCTTTTTTTCAACTCCTTAAACCCTAGATGATGCCTAGGAATGTCCTACGGACTCCTATTTATACTTGTGAAGATCCACCTTACGCACTGACTTGGAATTTCCACAAACTGCCTCAAGTTACGCACTCCACAGCTTTTCCACGTACGCATCAATCAGACCAAAGGCGTGTCCGAGCCCGGACAGGATTCTGTTTTAGCAATTGCCCAATATCGGTCCTACCGAACTTGAATTCGATCGGACCAAACATGAGTTTGGTCGGACTGAATTAACTCTAAAATTCATCGTTGGTTGCTAGACTATTTTGCACGATTTCGGTTTGACCAAACATGGGTTCAATCGGACCGAACTTGTCTATTTTCTGCTCCAAATTCTGCGATATTTTGAGTCCTTTCTTTACCTTTTGTACTTGGTTTCCTTGAATTTTTGGCATGTGAATTCTTCATTATTGGTCTTCTAAGATCTAAACTTTGGCTTGGTGACTCTTGAGGATTAAATCCATACTTTTAGCATTCTTTTCAATTCAAGCTCTCAAATTCACCTTACAACAAAAACATGTATAAAATATACCATTAAGCATTATCATATTCATAAAAACAAGATATAAATAGGGGAGAATATGCAATATTTGACACTCAACAAGGGTCTAATTCACATAGGCTTAGACAAGATTTGTATATAAAAATAAAGCCTATAGGGATAGTGTATATGGTGTGTGGGATGTAACTTCTATCAACACTTATACATTAACTAAATCATGCATCATTGCGATCATATGATAAACATAAGCATAACTAGATAAATGTTCTCAAGGCAATCCCAAACACAATCATGTATAGTGGTTCGGCTACTTGCCTACTCCACTCCCGGCGGATGCACTCTCTGCTAAAGTGTACTGGATTTCACTATCCAATGGTTTTAAATCATGTTAACCATGAACCTTCATAACCTACACAAGGTTAAATAAGGGACCTACACAAGATTCTCTTAAATGCCTACACAAGGCAACTCATCCTCCCCAAGGACACAACAATGAGAGCCTACACAAGGCAACTCATCCTCCCCAAGGACACAACAATGAGAGCCTACACAAGGCAACCCAAGTATACAAAAGGCTATACGTCCTACACAATGACACATGTCCTACGCAAGGACACAACACTTGGAGCCTACACAAGGCTATACGTCCTACATAAGGACACACGTCCTACACAAGGACACAACGTATTCTCCCGTCGGAGGCCTACAACTAGGACTTGGCGAGTTTGACACTCAAACTCTAAATCTCAATCCTACACAAGGAAATGGCTTCAGACACAGTAGACTCAGAGTACTTATAAATAAGTGGATGAGTCTCGTTCTCGCACAATGTGAAGATCTTCAATGGTGATGAAGAGTCTTCAACTCCATTTGAATCGCAACCTACTTGTGATGTCGATGAATGCTTCAAGGTTGTGAGGTTTTGGGTTTCGATCTTCTCTATTTAAATGATATAATTTAAATCCATAGAGAAGGTTCCCATGATCTATGCATTCAAGAGTTCCAATAATAGGTTATACCTATAATGAGGTTGGTTGGAAGTTCAATGAATGTTAGAGTTCATAATTCAATCCAAGCATAGAAGATGATGAGTTGATGCTTGTGAAAAGGATTGAATGATGAACTTTAATGGGAAAGAGAGAGTGAGTAAGAGGGTATGTAGATCTTGGAATAACAGGCTCATTCTCTCTTGGATTCTAGCTCATTTTACAAAAAGTAACACTAGTGTATTTATAGAGTTGAAATCCCAACGGTAAAAAAATGGGCATAAATATGACATTGTCGATGCCATCGAAGGGTGTTCGATGTTATTAAAATTTGAATTTTGATATTATCAAACTATCTTCAATTGCATCGACTCTCTACTCAAGATATTCATTTGAGAGTAGGATAAATTCTCACTATTTTTAATCGAGCATCTTTCGATGATATCTATGTGCACTTCGATTCATCGAGGGGCACTCGATTCCATCAAGATTTCTTTTGTTAAAATACACAAAGGTTGTTGGATAGTTTTATCCCCTGTTCGATTCTATCGAGGAGTCCTTTGATCCATCGAAGTTTAAATTTCGACTGTATCGAATGGTCTTCGATGAACTTGAAGAAAATAAGTTTCTTTGAAAGCTTGCTGGACAAAACTGAGTTAGTTTCGATGCTATCGAATAGACTTCAATGTCATCGATAACTTACTCTCGATAACATTGAGGAGGCTTCGATGTCATCGATGAGCACTTAGAGTATTTTTTGATTCTTTGGAAGAACTCCAAGGTTGAAATAATCGAGGGCCATTCGAAGTTATCGAAGTATGGGCTTCAATGATATTGAATAGTTATCGATGTTATTGAGGTTTCCAGCATATATTTCATTTTATTACTGGACAAAATGGGCAACTGTTCGACACTATCGAACGATGTTCGATGTTATCAAAGATTCCCTCGATTACAATTCGATGTACTCGACCAAGACTTGTGATTTTTCTTGTTTTATTTCTTTCTTCCATTTATACTCACTGTGCATTATATACCAACTTAAGCAGAAGATTTTTAATTCTTTTTATAGGGTAAGTTGGGATTATATGGGGGTATATACGTGTTAGTTTTGTTGTGGTATGATGATGCTATGGTTTACCAGATTAAGCTTGATTATGACCTTCATCTTTGTTGAGGCTTGGTCTTAATGTCTTTAAATAAGATCACACTTGGACTGACAGACTCAAAACTCACGTATATTGACAAACAAGGGCACTTTCAAAATAGGCAAGCAAATTATGAGTAGTCGCAAGAAAGTGAACTCCTTAGTCACAGTTAGACCTCTTGAACATCTCCATATAAATTTAGTCGGACCAACTAGAACGAAGAGTAGAGGTGGAAAGAAATATTTTTTGGTGATAGCTGATGACTACACTAGAACAGAGAAAAATCAGATAATCTAGATAAAGTCAAAATTTTTTTAAAACATATCAAAACTGAAAAAGAGTTATATGTGGTCAAAATTAAAAGTGATCATGGTACCGAATTCGAAAATAGAAATTTTGAGAAATACTGCAATGACCATGATATATTGTATGAATTTTCTGCTCCAAAAATGCCATAACAAAAATGGAGTTATTGAAAGAAAAAATAGAATTCTTCAAGAGATGGCTAGTGTAATGCTAAATAACATGAACCTACCAAAAAAATAATGGGTTGAAGCTGTTAGTACTACATGCTATATAATTAATTGTGTTTATATTAGAAAAGCAAAAAAACAAAACAACTTATGAATTATAGTTTAATAAAAAAAAAGCACTTTTGGAAGCAAATGCTTTATTTTACGTGACCAAGAAAATTTAAAAAATTATGAAGCCAAGAGCGATGAGGAAATATTTCTAGGTTATGCTCTAAACAGTCGGGCATACCATGTTCTTAACAAAAGAACTGGGGTGATACAAGAATCCATAAACATTGTGATAGATGATTGACAGATCACACCCAGTCCTAATCAAGATGATGATGATGATGTTAATTTGATTAATATACCTAACTCTCCATTTAAATCAGACAATATCGAGTTAAGGTTAGTCAAAGACCATCTGACTAATCAAATACTTGGTAACCCTCACACTTGCATTCAGATAAGAAGACAACTAGAAAATATATGTAATTATGTCTGCTTTACTTCCCAAATTGAACCGGGTAATGTAAATGAAGCACTAACTAATGAAAGTTGGATTAATGCCATGCAGGAAGAATTAAATCAGTTTATTAGAAATGATGTATGGTATTTGGTTTCCAAACATACTAATAAACATGTGATTGGAACCATGTGGATTTTTAAAAATAAAATTGTTGAAATGGGAAGCATTATTAAAAATAAGGCACAACTGGTTGTACAAGGTTATACTTAAATAGAAGGTATTAATTACTATGAAACCTTTACAACAGTTGTACACCTTGAATCAATCAGATTATTTATTTCAATTGCATGCCATAAAAAATTCAAAATTTATCAAATTGATGTAAAAAGTGCTTTTTTAAATGGTGATTTGAATAAGAAAGTATATGTTGAACAACTAAAGGGTTTTGAAGATCCCAAACTTCCAAATCATGTTTACTGTCTTAAAAAGGCTCTTTATGGATTGAAATAAGCTCCCAGAGCATGGTATGAGAAATTGACTAAATTCTTACTTAGTCATAATTTTGTTATGGGTAGTGTTGATAAAACCCTATTCATCAAGAAATATAATGATCATATTCTGATAATTCAAATCTATGTTGACGATATTATTTATGGATTTAAATGCAGTGACCTATCTACTGAGTTTACAGATCTAATGAAATCCAACTTTGAAATGAGTATGGTCAGCGAACTAAACTATTTCATTGGATTATAAGTCAAACAACTTGAAGATAGTATGTTCATCTCACAAACCAAATATGAATTGAACCTTATAAAAAGGTTTGGCTTTAAGAATGATAAAAATTTCGATACTCCAATGACTACGACTCTTAAATTCTCAAAAGATGAATCAGGTAAAAGTGTAGACTTTCAACTATACTGAAGTATAATTGGTATTCTTCTATACTTATTGCTAGTAGACCTGATTTGCATTCAGTGTCAGAATATGTGCCAAATATCAATTTGATCCTAAAGATTCACACTTAACTGATGTTAAATGGATAATCAGATATGTCGTAAGTTCTATGAACGTAGGCCTATGATATCCACGTGATACGTCTGTACAAATTTCTGGTTATATAGATGCAGACTGGGTAGGAAATGTTGATGTTAGAAAACCTACCAGCGGTGGATGTTTCTATGTTGGAAACTGCTTAGTATCTTGACTTAGTAAGAAACAAAATTTTGTATCTTTCTCTATTATTGAAGCTGAATATATTGTAACAGGAAATGCTTGCACTCAGCTAATATGGATGAAAAGAATGCTAGATGACTATGGAATTATGCAAGATATGATGACTTTATATTGCAATAATTCAAGTTCAATAATTATCTCTAAAAATCTAATTCCACATTCTCGTACAAAGCATATCGACATACTATATCATTATATTTGAGAATTAGTTGAAGATAAATATATTATGTTTTAATACATTCAAATAGAGAGGTAACTTACAGATATACTAACTAAACCACTTGACAAAATTAAAATTTCAAATTTAAAGCATGATATTGAATTATGTATTGTCAAATAATAATTTTATTTATTTTTATCCATTTGTGTTTATGTTTATTTTTTATGATGAAATGCATAAAATTGAAAATAAAATATTCATAAATATTAAAAATAAAAAAATAAAAATTTTTGAGATTTTTCGACTAGCCGAGCACATGCTCAGGCTAGCCGAAGACTTCGGCCAATCGAGCACATGCTTGGGCTAGCTGAAGATCGCGCGTGTTTGCCTCTTAAAGAGGAAAATTTGCAAATCTATTTCATTTTTCACCTTCTTCCTCGGCTAGCTGTTGCCCCATTTGACCAACCCATCTTCCAAACTCACTTGTAAGTGATTTATTTTCAAATTCCTTCAAGTATTAAGTGGTATCATGCTAGATTATCATATTTGAGTAGATTTTTCTTCATTTGAAACCCTTTTTGTTGTGGGTTTTCTTTAAATATGATCTACTCTTTTTCTTCTCTTTTTCTTTGATATTTTTCTTGTGCATTCTATAATGGAGCATAAAACCAAGAAAACAGCTCGCAAGAATTGCCCCAGTTCATCTTCTATATCAACTACTCTTGGTGTATGGACCCTACGGTCACCAGAGGATGATTTGAAATATGTTCGGGAGTTTCGCACAAGGGACATAATCATAGAAAAATTTGTTAATTTAGACCACATTGCTAGGTTTGGTCTTGTTCCTATTCTTTTTTAGGTTAGATGGGAACGCATTTTGAATTAGGGTGGAATGGCTTATCGGTCCATAGTGTAGGGCATGAATGAGTCCATATGTGATGTTTCTCTTGAGAATTTGATATTCTGAGTTAAATTTGTTGAAAAAACATTCACAATAACACTGCACATTATTTCTGCATTGATGGATATAGTTGTTGCGGATGATGGAATAATAATCGCGACATTATCAAAGAAGATGTCAAACTCTGAAAAACAACCCATCGCTCGTAAATTATGTCGCTTCAATGCTAATGGCAATTGGGTAATGCCCTTCTCGTAAACCAAATGCTTCCAAAATATCGCATCTTACATTAGACTTTTACGTCTAACGTATATCCTCGAGCTGGGAATAAGACTAATCTTAATCCCTTCATGCTTAGAGTTTTTCACTCTGTTGTATTAGGTATTCGTGTCTATCTTCTTTCCTTAATCTGTTACATCATTATTCAGTTTCTTGTGCATCCCAAGCATGGTTCGATTCCCTTTGCTCATCTTATGACTTGCATTACCTTTCACTACAATGTTCAAATTCCTATGTATGAGCCACCGGAATCCAAACTCCCATTTAACAATTCTAACCTGAATATGATGAACCTCACTCCTCTTTCCAGACAAAATGAAGAAGAGGAAGCGCAGCCTGCTCCAAACACAACCATGGAGGATATTTTTAATGAGTTGGACGATTTAGATGATCCAGCTAATTTCGACTACCATCCCTCTCAGTTTGATGAGAGATTATCTGCATTGGAGGAGAAAGTGGAGTCTTTGCATGTATCACAAGCTTCGTTGGCCCAAACCCAAAAGTCTACAATGAAGTACATGAAAAAGAGCTTTCATTGCATTAACCAACTAGATTTCTTTATTTTTCAGACTTATGCTGGTTATGTACTTAAAACTTATTTTGTGTTTGTCTTGATACCTTTGATGCTGTGATGATGTGGTTGCTGACACATGCCTTTTTATTTCATATGGTTAACACTTTCATATGCTTATCCTTATTTTCTTACTACATGCTTCTTCTATTCATCTTATTTCTTCTATTCTTCCTTTGTTAAATTGTGACAAAAAGGGGGGGAGAGATGCTAGTAATATGCAATGATATAGTATGGGGGAGAGAATGTAGGAGAGAATGTATGGAATGAATACATGGATGTTATGTGTGTGGAATGTATGTAATGAATGCATGGATGTTATGTGTATAGAATGCTATATGTGTATTTCACAAGGGGAGTGCTAGTTGTGAGCTAAAGATTACAAGCTACACTTTATAAAGATGTGTATGTTTGCATATTTGTAATATTAAGTGTTCTATCATGAAATTGACAAAAGCAGAGATTGTAAGTGCTACGATGATGAGCACACATAGGCTATCAAATTTTGTAAGATAAAACCACTTCAAAGAGAAGATCAAGCTCAAGATCGATCTGTGTTCAAGAAAAGATCAAGCTCAAGATCGGCTTACGTTCAAGAAAGATCAAACTCAAATTCAAGATGAAGTCCGAGACAAATTTCAAGCCAAAGTGAATCAGATATTTGATATATCTCAGGTAGTATAAACCCTAAAAAGACCTTAGGACTAGGTCCTTTCAAAAATGTTTGATCATGGGTTTTTACATTTATTTTTCCTTGGAATTCGACCAGCCTAAGTTCTGGTTCAGCCAACCCAATTTTAAGCCTGAAGTAAATAACAACTTTTGTTGTAAATTCGGCTAGCCCGATTTTTGGTTCAACTAACCTGAGCTTGAAATTCAGCCAGCCCATGAAAGTTCAAGACAAATTCCTGCAACATCAACTTTTGGAATTGGGGGGAATTCGTCCAACCGAAGGGTAAATTCGGCTAGCTGAATTGTGTTGTTCGGCCAACCGTAGTTGACATTGGGCCAGGCGAATTTTAGATAATTCTTATCCTACGCAATCCAAAATTCATTGAATAGAATCTGCTGAACTAAGGCTAGTCGAAGCCTATCTCAGGTTAGCCGAAGTTCTAACTTTTTTACCTATAAATTGAGTTCTTCTCTTATTCTGAAAAGGCTGAGCTATATGTCCTAGAGGGGGGAGGGGATGAATAGGACTATGCCAAATTAAAAAAATATCGGTGGAATTTAAATAAATTAAATACAGATAGCAATAGACAATCTCACAATGCTGAAATTAAAGACAACCTCAAATGAACGAGTATTGAGAGGTTGATACAGATGTTGTTCTAAGGACAACCTTACACCATAAAAACCAAGGGTTTATAGCAGGACAACCTTACTAGAATGGTTTGTGTATCAAAAACTCAAACTGATACAGAGGAATAAAGAAATAAATAGCAAGGAATGAAATCTATGCTATTACAACATTCCCATACTTGTATAAAAAAAATTACAACATTCTCCACAATGTAAAAAGGAAAATTACAATCATCCACAAAAAGAAATAAACAATCAATCCATAAGACCAGAAATTATAGTGGTTCGCTTGTGTGTACACCAATTGTTTAGAAAAACAGCCACATAACTACTCCACTCCTAATATCCTCACACAGTGGATATTAGTGTTCACTATGAAAATAGGTTTTACCAGGTTCACCTAAAACCCTCATAATTGTCTTTCAAGTGGGCTTATACAATTCAAAAACCCCACACTCTGGGTTTTCTGGATCACCTCAGACAAACCAAAATAGAGAGATTTTTCTGGCTCAATCTCAATGAAACCAAAATACAAAAATTTACAATAACGTAAAATACTTGGATATTCTCTTGTTGATGAAGCCCAGAAGAACCAAATCGGAGTAGAATTTCAATGTAGAAGTTTAATGTCCAAACTTACTTATGAAATGGTTCTAAGTTCTAAATTGATTTTAAATTAAATCAAATTGGGCTAGCTCTATTTGATTTTGATTCTAAGAAAAGGGCAAGACTCAATCCTTTCTTCAAATGTGATTGGAATAAAGAATAAAAAATCAAATATAATAAAGCTAAATTACGAGAATATAAAATGAGCACAATATAGCTTAAAAAGATGACTAACTTATCTCTTATAGTGGCATATTGATTTAGCTTGAATTGACTTACTAAACTCTAAAATTCGTACTCTATTTATAAGTGAAGAAATCACGTTCACGACTGGTCCTAAGGACACCACGACTGGTCGTAGGACCAACAGATTTTTAAAATTTTGAGCGTGATAAGAGAAAGTCGTTCCAAGACTGGTCGTAGGCCCTGCACGACCAGTCGAGGGACCTCCACGACTAGTCGTAACCTGTCCACGACTAGTCATGTAGAACTAGATTTAGTTGCTGGACTTTGAGTCAAGGCTGCAGGATTGGTCGGGAATGAGTCGAGCACTGTTCACACGACCAGTCGAGCAGTCTCCAGGACTGGTCGAGGCTTAAAAAAATTCTGAAAATTTACAACAAACTTAGGACTGGTCGAGGAATTTCTTAGATTGGTCGAGCCAGTGTTAGGACTAGTCGAACATAGTCCAAGACTAGTCGAGAAACAGTCTATTCACTTATAAAATGAGCCAATTGAATTATGTATTCAAAATGACCTACCTTATACATGATGTATGAACATTGAAACTTCTTTTTCTTCAGTTGATAGTCGTTCTTTGAAGTTCATAAAGCTTAAGATCTTGTCATAAGATGAAGCTTGAAATTGACTAACGTTGAAGCTTGAACTTAAGTATCAAAATCTAGGACTGTTGTCTTGACTTGTACAAAGCTTTGAAAATCTTGAATTCTTAAAGCTTGAAAGCTTGAATTTACAATTGATGATGTACATGAACATGAACAAGTAATCTTACCTTTAAAGATTTTGAATTAAAGACCCTTGTCCTTGAGAGATGCACAGACTTCATTATGTAGATGAGCTACACAAGACATAGATTCCAAGAGAGGTTTTGGCATTACAAAATTTGACAATTATAAGAGCTAGAAACCATAACACTTACAATCTCCCTCTTTGTCAAATCTATGACAAAATACACTCCACAATAACATAAACATTATACGCACATATAATCATGCACCAGTTATCAATATGAACTAGTCAACCTGGTTAAAGAATCATGCACCAGTTATAAACAGGTCAAAGAAAGCATTTTGCTACTAATCCCCCTTACTTACTCCTCAATCCACAATCCACATGCCACATATCACAAACACCATATATCAAGCATGTCAAAATTCTCCCCCTTTTTGTCACAATAAGACAAAGTAAGAATCCAATACAAGAAACAAGATGTAGATAAACAAGGAAG
Organism: Magnolia sinica; assembly: GCF_029962835.1. Lineage (NCBI taxonomy): Eukaryota > Viridiplantae > Streptophyta > Magnoliopsida > Magnoliales > Magnoliaceae > Magnolia > Magnolia sinica. The sequence goes on along the minus strand of NC_080587.1, from coordinate 44,206,117 downwards.
AATATGACGAGAATGAGGAATAATAGAGCAAGATATTAAACTCATAAGCAAGTAATGTTCAAGCATAATCACCCAATATCAACATAATTCAACCAAATTCAATCCCACAAACCGAAAGAAAGCTAAGTATCATAAGAGTTATTACAAACAAAGATTAGAAAATACTAATCAGATCCTGAAGAGGGAGCATGAATAGATAGATCAATCTGATGTAAACCCTTATTAATGCGCCTCATATATTTATGCATATAAGCAAATTGCAAATCCTGGGCTACATGAATCTGAGCCACCTGTTCCTCAAGAGAATGAAACCTCTCACCAAAATTAGAAGGCTGATAATTAGGGTCAGCCTCAGAATTTGATTCGATCTCATCAAAGATATCGTCCATGTTGATGTCTTCTGAAGGTAAATCGCCTTCTTCTTCATTTACTGCTTCAACTCCACCAACACCCACAGTGACTTGGCCTGCGGCCAACCTCAGATTCATCTTCTTTATATTTGAGTTGTTGAAGATTGGGTGTTGAATGAGAGCCTCTCCAATAGGCATAGCCACTAACATATGGGTGGCCAACACAGTCATAAGATATGCAAAAGGGATATCATTGTGTCTAGGATGAAGACAGAATTGTATGATGAAATGACAGATTAAAGAAGGAAGACATACATTAGTACCAGAAGCAATGGAATGGAGAATCCGAACCATGAAAGAGGTGAGTTCGGTTTTGTTACCAGAACGTAGATGAAGATTAGAAATAAATTCTTGTGAAGGACCCTGTATCTGGGTAACAAATACTTTGAAGCAAGTGTATTCCCATTATGACTCCATTGCGCATCTATATTGCACAATGCTCTGGTAAGCATATGTTTTTCTGATTCAGATGGTTTACCTACTAGAGTGCTAATTGGAATACCTTCATCATTGACAGGTATGTCCATTAGGCTAGAAATCAGATGTTGGCCCTCCCCAATGTAAAATTTTAGTCCATCCTACAGATTGGATAAGTGGAAGGATTTCAAATGGAGTAAGATGTTCAACATGAACAGGTCGTTCGACTATCACATTGCACAACCTTAAATCCCGCACATAGGGAGGATCATCTTCGAGTGACCGAATGACACGTTGTAATAGGTGTCGATCTAGATGTTGAAGGACCATGAGAACTTTTCTTTTTAACTCTACCTTCCATTTGCAATTAGGAAATCAAGGAATCAAAAGGTTACAAAAGAAGTAGAGTGGGTTTTCTCAAAATTAGACTTTGGAGAAGAAAACCCCAAAAACCTCAATGAAACAAGAAATAAATCACTCTAAAGATGAGAAAGAAGTGATATGAACTTAAATCTATAAGGAAAATGTAAATAAAGCACTAATCTTGAAGAACTATGGAGATGGGTTCGACCGGTCGTGCTAGGACCCATTGGAGAAGAAATCCAAATGAAGAAAAAAAGTTTTTTTTCCCCTAAATAAATGTCAAACCTGCGCTACACGACGGGTCATGTACATGCATGACCAGTCTGTCATGACTGGTTGAGTATGTACTTGACTGGTCGTGTACAACCAAAAATGTGCAATTTTCATTAAATTTTAAAATTTAAACATTTAAATTAATAAATATATACATTATAATATAAAAATGCATGAATATTCAATTCAAATTGCAAATACCAAGATCAAATTTCAATTTAGAAAACTTGCTTTTGTCGAGCGGTTTCGTGAAAATGTCATCAAGTTGATCTTGGTCAGAATGTATTCCAAAGTAATTGTCTTTTCTTCCACTAACTCATGAATGTAGTGATATCTAATGTCAATGTGCATGGTTCGTGAATGCTAGACTGGATTTTTAGATATATTAATTGTACTGGAATTATCACAATATAAAACCATAGAGTCCTGTGCAATTCCGTAATCACTTAACATTCTTTTCATCCATACAAGCTAAGTGCATGCATTACTTGATGTAATGTATTCAACCTCAGCGGTAGAGAGCGATATGGAACTTTATTTCTTACTCAACCAAGAAACTAAATAGTTCCCAACATAAAAACAACCACCATTGGTTGATTTCCTATCATCAACGTTACCAGCCCAATCAGCATCAGTGTAACCAGCTAATTGAACACTAGTATCATGTGAATACCAAAGAGCCAGATTAGTTGAACTTGCGACATATTGCATAATTCTCTTAACAACAGTTAAATATGACTCTTTAGGGTCAAATTGATATCTAGCGCAAATCTCCATGCTAAATGCAATATCAGGTTGACTCGCAGTTAAATACAGTAAACTACCTATCATACTGCGATACAATTTAGGATCCACTTTCTTACCTATAGAGTCCTTTAAGATTTTAGAGTCGTACTCATAGGAGTATCAAAATTTTTCTCATTCTCAAATCCAAACTTTTTAACTAAGTTCAGAGCATATTTGGTTTGAGAAATAAAGAAACCATCAGGTTGCTGTTTGACTTGCAACCCTAGGAAATAATTCAATTCCACAACCATGCTCATTTTGAACTTAGATTTCATAAGCTCTGCAAACTCAACAGTCATGTTAGCACAGGTAGATCCATAAATAATATCATCAACATAAATTTATATTATTAAAATGTGATCATTATGTTTCTTTATAAACAAAGTGTTATCAACACTTCCCATTATAAAGTTATGACTTAGTAAAAACTTAGTCAACTTTTCGTACCATGCCCTGGAAGCTTGTTTCAAACTGTAGAGGGCCTTTTTTAAGCGGTATACATGATTACCAAGTTCATTAGACTTATTTTTGAAAATTCACTTAGTTCCGATAATATGTTTATCTTTTGGTCTAGGAACTAAGTACCAAACATCATTTCTAACAAATTAATTAAGCTCTTCTTACATCACAACTATCTAGTTTTCGTCAATAAGAGCTTTTTTTACGTTAGTCGGTTCTATCTAAGATGTAATGCACACATAGTTACACACATCTTCTAGTTGTCTACGAGTGCGTACACCAGTGTGAGGGTTTTCAAGAATTTGATTAGTTGGATGGTCTTTAACAATTCTCAGTTCAAAGTTGTTTTGACTTGATGAAGAATCTGGTTTATCAATTTACTTCATCACTATCTGAACTCGTGACAAGTGTATTTAAGTGATCATCAATAACCACATTAATGGATTCTTGAATTACACTGGTTCTCTTATTAAGAACCCGATATGCTCGACTATTTAGAGCATACCCTAAAAATATCCCTTCATCACTTTTGGTGTCAAACTTACCCAGATTTTCTTGGTCACATAAAATGTAGCACTTGCTGCTAAAAGCTCGAAAGTATTTGACAGTAGGTTTCTTATCAAACCACATTTCATAAGTTTTTTACCATTTGATTTTTTAGTGTAAACACAGTTAATTATATAACATCCAGTATTTACGGCTTTGGACTAAAGTTTTTTAGAGAGCTTCATACTGTTTAACATTACATTTGTCATTTCTTTAAGCACTCTATTTTTTCTTTCTACTATATCATTTTGTTGTGGTGTTTTGGCACAGAGAATTCATGTGATATTCCCTGATCACTGCAAAACTTCTTAAAATCGCTACGGATCTTACAGACTTGAGTCTCTTTTTTAGTTTGGATACGTCTACGTACCCTTTTAACTTCATTGAGAGTTTTTGATTTGTCTCTTAAGAAGACTACCAAATTATATCTAGTAAAGTCATTAACAATTACCAGAATATACTTTTTACCACCTCGACTCTCCGTTCTAGCTGGTCCAATAAGATCCATATGGAGAAGTTCGAGCGGTTTAGATGTGGCATTGGAGTCCACATTTTTGTGAGAACTCTTAGTTTGCTTGCCAATCTAGCATTCACCACATATTTTATCTATTTTTTATATTTTGGGTACGCCTCTTACTAACTCTCTTTTGCATAATCTATATAAGTTACGGTAGTGTATATGCCCAAGGAATTTATGTTATAACTCGGTCTTATTAGTATGGACCATGTAACACAATAAATTAGATGAGCTAGAGTCACTTACAATATAGTAGTTTTCAGAAGTTCTGCGACCAATTAATATTATAAAACCATTTTTATTTAACATTTCACACCCTAGGTTAGAAAATTTTATACTGTGATTTTTATTGCATATTTGAGAAATGCTTAATAAGTTGTGTTTTAAACCTTCTACTTATAAAACATTCTCAAATAAAGGGAGGTTAGAAAGTTGAACCGTACCTTGGCCAATAATCCTGCAGTTGCTACCACCACCAAATGTGACTGAACCGTCAGTCATGTCTTTAAGATTGGTGAACAGACCTTTGTCACTAGTCATCTGCCTGGAGCATCCACTATCTAGGTACCATTTTGAATGGCTTGAAGCTTTGAAAGCTGTGTGGGCAACCAAACAAGTAACCTTAGGAACCCATTTCATTACAGTTTTGGGTTTAGGAGTATAGTTGGTCTTCTTGTGTTTGTAGTTGATATAAGACTGACCCTTTGAGTTAGATTTTAAGAGCTCCTTAAGTTAATCAACAATTTTCTCAGCTAAAGGATTATGATTCTGATTTTATAGTTGATATGGTTGCTTTTAGGTTTTAAGGATTGAAAAGTTTTAGTATTTTTAGAAAAAATTTGATTTGAACTTTTCCTTTTTGAGTTTGAAGACTCTCCTTTCACAAACTTAGGATGAGTATTCTTACATTTGGGAGGAATATTTTTGTTGTGGCCCAAACTGGATCAGTCACCATATTTTCTAAATCCGGATAATAGTTTTTCTAACTTAGGATCACCTTGGGCATACCTCCATGTATCCTTTAAACTCAAAATAGAAGAGACTTCAAGTTTTAGTTTTTCATTTTCAGATTTTTGATTTTCAATAAGGGATGTTTTGAAATCTAAATCACATTTAATTTTTTCAAAAGAATCTGAAATATGGGATTTTTATAAAACAAGAGTATCAAAATTTTCTTTAAGTTTTGAAAACTTTTCTTTCTGAAGTTTTAGTTTTACCGCAATTTTATAACTCTCCTTGTAAAGGGCATTATTGGCATCTTGAAAATCTTCTTCATTTTCATGATCACTATTCAGATTTTCTTCACTAATTGTATCATTATGATCTGAAAAAGTGAACTTGGCTAGTGTCATAAGGGCTTTAACTTCATTACCCGACTCAGTTTCAGAATCTTCTAATTCAGAGGAGGCTTCAGAGCTAAAAGATTTATCCCAAGTAGCCAACATACCTTTCTTTTTATGTTTGTCCTTTTTAGGACACTTGTTCGCTAAATGCCCATATTCATGACAGTTGTAACATTGACTATCTTTTAAAGATTTTCAAGTTTTAGATTTAGATCTTTTCTTATCATTAGATTTTTGAAAATCCACCCTCTTTTTACTTCTGAAAATCTTATAAATTTTTTTAGCTACAAGGGCCATATCATCTTCAGAATCTTTTAAATCAGAAATACTTCTTTTCTCGAGAAATACATTTAGAAGATTTAAGGGTAATGGATTTACCTTTAAGAGCTTTAAAGTTTAACTCATAGGTTTGTAATGACCCAACTAATTCTTCTACCCTCATATTGTCCGTATCACGAAGTTCCTGGATCGCAGTCACCTTTGAATTGAACCGTTTAGGTAGTGAGTGTAGTATCTTTGCACAGACTTTACTTTCTGAGATTTTATCACTGAGACCCCACATAGAGTTAACAATGTCATTCAATCTAGTATAAAAGTCCATAAACTTTTCACTTTCTTCCATACATATTTCCTCAAATTTGGTTGTGAGGATTTGGACTTTAAATTTCTTGACGATTGTTGTTCCCTCATGTGTCATTTCTAAAATATCCAAGGCATGCTTTGTAGTATCACAGGATATAATTCTTTTGAATTCATCTGGTGATAGTGCGCAAATTATGACATTTAAAGTCTTTGCATTGACACTATTTTCATTTTTCTGAACAGTGGTCCAAGTAAAATAAGGTGTGACTTTCATTACGTTGGATCCATCGATACCAGTTACTTCAGTGGTAGGAGGGGTCCATTCAGTCACTATGGCTTACCACCCGCTCTCATCCATGGATTTTAGAAAAATCCTCATTTTGGCTTTCTAATAGGCATAATTGAAGCCATTAAATGGTGGAGGCCTAGTGACTGAGAGACTATCAAAATTTGACATCTCAAAAGCTCAGATTAATTAATTTAGGAAATAAATACAATAAGAATAATTAAAAGCAAGCTATTAGGCTTTGATACCACTTGAAAAGCCTGAGTTATATGTCCTAAAGGGGGGGGGGGGTGTGAATAGGATTATGCCAAATTTAAAAAAATAACAGCGGAATTTAAATAAATTAAATACAGATAACAATAAACAATCCCACAATGCTGAATTTAAAGACAACCTTAAATGAACAAGTATTGAGAGGTTGATACAGATGTTGTTCTAAGGACAATCTTACACCATAAAAACTAAGGGTTTATGGCAGGACAACCTTACAAGAACGGTTTGTGTATCAAAAACTCAAATTGATACAAAGGAATAAAGAAATAAATAGCAAGGAATAAAATCTATACTATTATAACATTCCCATACTTGCATAAAAGAAATTACAACATTCTCCACAATGCAAAAATGGAAATTACAATCATCCACAAAAAGAAATAAACAATCTATCCACGAGACCAGAAATTATAATGGTTCGCTTGTGTATAGACCAACTATTTAGAAAAATAGCCACACAACTACTTCACTCCTAATATCCTCACACAGTGGATATTAGCGTTCACTATGAAAATAGGTTTTACCAGGTTCACCTAAAACCCTCACAATTGTGTCTTTCAAGGGGGTTTACACAATTCAAAAACCCCACACTCTGAGTTTTTTGGATCACCTCAATCAAACCAAAACAAAGAGATTTTTCTAGCTCAATCTCAATGAAACTAAAATACAGAAATTTACAATAATGTAAAATACCTGGATATTCTCTTTTTGACGAAGCCTGGAAGAACCAAATCGAAGTAGAATTTCAACGTAGAAGTTCAATGTCCAAACTCACTTATGAAATGGTTTTAGGTTCTAAATTGAATTTAAATTAAATCAAATTGGGCAAGCTCTATTTGATTTTGATTCCAAGAAAAGGGCAAGACTCAATCCCTTCTTCAAATGTGATTGGAATAAAGAATAAAAAATTAAATAAATAAAGCTAAATTAAGATAATATTAAATGAGCACAATATGGCTTAAAAAGATGACTAACTTATCTCTCAGAGTGGCATATTAATTTAACTTGAATTGACTTACCAAACTCTGAAATTCTTGCTCTATTTATAAGTGAAGAAACCACATTCACGACTGGTCCTGAGGACACCATGACTGGTCATATGACCAACAAATTTTTGAAACGCGATAAGAGAAAGTCATTCCACGACTAGTCATAGGCCCTGCACAACCAGTCAGGGACCTCCACGACTGGTCGTAACCTATCCACAACTGGTCGTGTGGAACCAAATTTAGTTGTTGGACTTTGAGTCGAGGTTGAAGGTCTGGTCAAGAACGAGTTGAGTACTATTACACAACCGGTCGAGCAGTCTCTAAGACTGGTCGAGGCTTAACAAAAAATTTAAAAATTTGCAACAAACTTATGACTAGTCGAGGAATTTCTTGGACTGGTCAAGCCAGTGCTAGGACTAGTTGAACAGAATCTAAGACTAGTCAAGAAACAGTCTATTTACTTATAAAATGAGTCAATTGAATTATGTATTCAAAATGACCTACCCTATGGTCAATCTAGGGTCATTCATACCTTATACATGATGTATGAACATTACAACTTCTTTTTCTTCAGTTGATAGTCGTTCTTTGAAGTTCGCGAAGCTTGAGATCTTGTCATAAGATGAAGCTTGAACTTGAGTCTCTTGAAGCTTGAAATTAACTAACGTTGAAGCTTGAACTTGAGTATCAAAATCTAGGACTATTTTCTTGACTTGTAAGAAGCTTTGAAAATCTTGAACTTTTGAAGCTTGAAAGCTTGAATTCACAATTGATGATGTACATGAACATGAACAAGTAATCTTACCTTTGAAGATTTTGAACTAAAGTCCCTTGTCCTTGAGAGATGCACAAACTTCATTATGTAGATGAGCTACACAAGACATAGATTCCAAGAGAGGTTTTGGCACTACAAAATTTGACAATTATAGGATCTAGAAACCATAACACTTACACATTCCGAATTAGACAAGTTAACTATCCAAATACTTTTGTAAGAGAGAAAGAAGCTAAAGTTATTAACAAGCTATTGGTTGGTATTTATAATTTATTTAAATAGCTTTTTCAATTCCCTTTAGTCTCAGATCATTTTAGTTTAATCTAAGAGAGTAAACTATACTCCTCTTTGAGATCTAAGAGAATTGAATTAAGTAGCTTTTGGGTTTAACAAAATTAAAATCTATTGAATCCTAGACCCTTTCTATTTGACTGAACATGGCATCGTCTGCATTCAAGAAAGAGGTCCTTCTGCTACAGCTTCTACTACGTCTTCTACAATTGAAGATAAGTATACCTTCTAAAACTCTTTTTAGGTTTTTCTTAGATCTTCTGTGAAAATCTCTGTTAAGGTTTTTTTTGAGATAGCCTGGTAAAATCTTAGTTTGGGTTTTTATTCTGATAGCCCGTGAAAATAACAAGGAACTGTATCGGGTTATTAAGGAACCTTTTTAGAGTGAAAGCTAAAATTAGAAGGAAAGTAATTTTGGGAGTGGAGTAGGTGTAGTTGTTTTTAAAGCACCAAACCACTATAATTCTTTGTGTCATGTGGTGAATGCCTTATTTTTATTTTCGGTGGATTGCATGTATTTAATTTTAGTTGTGTGGTGAATGTTGTAATTTACTCTTGCTAGTTTAAAGTTTTAATTTTAAAGATATTCGTGAAATAAGGTTATCTTGCGTAAAATTTTAAGTGAAGGTTGTCCTACAAATTATTTGGAATCAAGGTCTCAATACTCAAGGAATTTAGATCTTTGTATTATTTACATATTCAACACTTATTTCGATTATTTGGCATTGTCCTTTCACCCCCCTCTAAGACATTGCAAGCTCTCCTTTTCAAAAACCCTAATGTTACAAATTCAATTTTCTGATTCTCAAGTAGAATACGGATTTCTCTATTGTAAGACCCTGTCCATTCCGTACCATTTTTATGCTTATGTGCACAATGATCGATGCCCTTGGGCAGACCTGAACTAGTCATGCACAGTGTACACCCGATCGACAGGAACCCCAAGGCCTCAAAACCGATTTAATATCGACCGCCCCATCGCCGCGATCACATAGGTACCACCCATATGTCTGTACGATGCTCTGTTAATGAGATACGCCACTAAGAATCGTTAGTGCATCATGTGTGCATGGCGTCATATACTCCATTCCACACATGTGCACAACACATGCCGTGCACACATGTACATGCCACACATGGGTGAGAGAATCTCTACCCATATGTGTAGTGTCACCCTCCCATGCCATCCCTCTCTCATGTGCTCCCCAAAGTCAACTTCTCTCCCCTATACATGACATCATCACACCATTCACCATTAATTCTTAATCATGTAAAATTTCCCATCATCCTAGCTTAAGCTAACATTAATCATATTAACCTAACCTAACCACATTTTTATCCATTTCTCTACAAATAGTCCTCCATCCCTTAGCATTTTCACCATTTTCTACAATAAGGAGAGAGAGAGAGAGAGAGAGAGAGAGAAAGGAGTGATCTTGGTGTGCCATCAACTCCATCAATCCCATCCCTTCTTTCCATCTCTACCATCATCTAATCTATCAAGGTGAGTACACCCCCTCCACTCTTATGGTTTATTTTCTTTTTAATTATTTGGATGATTAATAGTGGTGATAATTTGATGATAATGATGTGATCATATGATGATAATGATGTGATTAATGGTGTGGATGTATAGGAGAATATACAAAAAAATAATAATAATAACTTGTTATAGACTTCATGTGGGACCCATTGATAGTGGGTCCTACCAGGATTTTGTATGCCATCCAAGCCGTCCAATGTGTGGTCCATTGGGCTGGCCAAACTCACACACACACACACACACACACCCATGCACACAAGTGCACACAACACCACAAAAAGAATAATAATAATAATAATAATAATAGGGGGAGTGGACGCTGCTGCCAGCGTCCAGAAGACGCTGCAACAAGCAGTGTCCCTGCTCCTTGAGTTCAAAGGGGTTAGGGTTGTGGGCCCACAACGGGCCCTACCCATGATGTATATATTTAGTCCATGTCGTCCATCCGATTCCCCAGCTCATTTTAGGCATTGAACGGAAAAATGAGGCCAATCCAAATCTTTGGTAGGCCACACCATCAAAGATATTGTATTAAGGGAATAAACTGTTAGGGCCCACTGTGATGTTTCGGTAAGCCAAAAAATGCTGAATATTAGGCTTGATGGGTCTATCACGAGTCATTGAATCTAACAAATGGGGTGGATTATCCTAATGTGGGCCCCACCTATGAAAAACCTTAGGAAAAAAAATGCAAAGAAGAGCTAGACATTGTTGCTGTCAACGTCCAGTGGACGCTGCAGCAAGCAGCGTCTTGCTGCTTGGAAGGGGTAGGGATAGTGGGCCCCACCATAAGCCCCACTATGATGCATGTTAACCATCTACACCATGCATTTAACGGGTCCCCTTTAAAAATAGGTCACCCCCAAAAATCAGCCATACACGGAACTCAGGTGGCCCACACCATCTAGAAACATGTTAAGACTAGCAAGTTTAGTGGGTCTGATCATGAGGTATCCCTTATATCCAAACCGTCCATCCATTCAGCAAACTCGTCTTAAGGCATGAGAAGAAAAATAAGACAGATTAACTATCAAGTGGTCCCCTCTACAATAAAAACAGTGGGGGATTAAACGTCTACCATTGAAACCCTTTTTGGGTCACAGAAGTTTTGGACCAATATGAAATTTGTTTTTCCACTTAATTTAGGTCTTTGTGACCTTATAAACAGATTGGATGGAAAATAAACATTATGGTGGGCCCTGTAAATTATTTAACGGTGAAATCATTATCTCCACTACCATTTGTGGTATGGTCTAAATAATATTTGAATATGATTCATTTTTTTATATAGATAATGCTCTAAAATGATCTCTATATAGATGATCAATGTAGATATAATAAATACATCACTTTGGGACCGATGTAACTTTGATCTCCTTGAACTGTTTGTCCAACTCGGAGCTCGAGCATATAAAAACACTTGCTAGGGTCCACTTGAAATGTTGATGCATCTGAAACTTGGTTTGACCCCTTAACTAAGTAGGACACACATAATGGATGGGCTGGATTTGTGAACCATGCCTCGATGGCCCGACAAATGATTATGAATGTTTTAAAGGGGATAAGTAGGTGCTTCTTTTGATACCCATGTAGGGCCCACCAGACCATGGGGCCCACTATGATGTATAGGCTACATCCAAACCATCTGTCTATTCTAGCGGCATAAGAAACAGTGTTGTTGTAATGTCCACCCTTAAAACATCCTAGAATTTCACCATAATATGTATGTTAGAACCACACCATCTATTAGCTTTTGCAGACCTTATAAATGTGGCTCTGCCACATCAGTGGGACCCACCCACTTGAATGAGCCCAAAATGCCCATAGTTGAAACCTTTGAGGGTCCACTTTGATGTTTATGAGGGATCTAACCTGTCCATTTGTGTTCCACAGATTGTGACCCTCCAACGTGGCCAACCTCCTTAGGGTCACTTTAATGTTTATTTGTCCCCAAAAACTGAGTGGGCCCACCATGTGGGACCCACTATAAAGTTTATTTGTCATTAAAGTTTGTTAGGAGCTGTTTTGTGCCCCACTGTTATGTTTATATACCATCCAAACCGTACAAAAGTCATCTCTATTAGATAAACTAAAAACATGAAGATATCGCTTGAGCTGAAATTCCCTGGCCCACTTAAACCAATGAACTAGTGATTTCGTGCGTCCCACTTACCTATGCGACCTTGTGATCATGCATGGCCCGCACGCCTGTACAAAAAATGGTAATATTTGGCTTTTAATCTTATGTTTGTAAGATGTGTGAATGACAACTTAATCTAGTGTAAGGGTGCGATATATGTATTTGGCCCCTTAATCATGTGGGTATGTGACGTATATGTGGCCACCTAATCAAATGCAATTGTGGAGTATATGTGATCGTCTAACCCTATGATTGTGAAATCTGAAATGGCCAAGCTATATATCCTAGAGGAGGGGTGAATAGGACTATGCCAAATTAAATTTAAATACTGCAGAATATGAAACAAGGAATAGATAGTACTATACACCAATCACAGAATAGGAATGGAAAGTAACCTAAAATAGAGAAATTGAAACCAAAATTGTTCTAAGGACAACCTTACACCAAAAGCCAAAGTTTATGATAGGACAACCTTATTTCTAGAACAAATAGCAAAACTGAAGCTCAACGTAATAAAGAGATAGCAAAAATATAATGCTGAAATGTAAATCTAAATTATTACAACATTCCCCACTGTGTTTGAAATGAAATGATTACAACATTCACATTCACATGTACATTCCACAATTCTGAATGATAAAAGATAGGAATATAAATCACACATCCACAACACAAAGAATTATAGTAGTTTGCCTGTGTGTTCACCAACTGTTAAACAACAGCCACACAGACTGCATTTCCTCACACAATGGATATTAGCATTCACTATTAAATAGGTTTTCACAGGTTCACCCAAAACCTTCACAATTGTGTCTTTTTTAAAGGGCTTACACAATTCAAAAACCCTCACTTTTGAGTTTTCTGGCTCTCCTCAGATAACCGACAACTTTGAGATTTTTCTGGATTAACCTCAAATAAAACCAAACAATGTAAATTACACAAATTGTAAAATACCTGATTTTCTCCTTATTGTAGCAGCCCAGAAGAACCAAGTTGGAGTAGAGATTTGAATGTCAAAGTTTAATGTCCAATACTCACTTTATAATGGTTCTAGGTTCTAATAGATTTTAAATTAAAACAAAAGGGCTAGCTCTAATTGATTTTGATTCCAGAAAAAGGAAAACAACAATTCCTCTTTTCAGATTAGATTAGAATGCAAGAAATAAAATCAATTAACAAAGCTAAAGAAAGAGAATATTAAATATGCATACTTAGCTTAAATAGAGAACCGACTTATCTCTCAGAAGATTGAATTAAATTAACTTGAATTACTTTATTTATTCTGAGATTCGTGCTCTATTTATAGGTGAGCAAATCACGTCTTCGACTGGTCTAAGGACCTCTACGACTGGTCGTAGAACCAACAGATAATTGAAAATTCGGGCGCGATAAGATTTGGCAGTTTCACGACTGGTCGTAGGTCTCCTTCGACTGGTCATAGGATCCCTTCAACTGGTCGTAAGTTGTCTAATTTCAACACTGTTCTTTGAGTCATAGGTCTACGACTGGTCGAAGATGCAGTCGACACTGTTCCTACGACTAGTCGAACAGTCCCCAGGACTAGTCGAAGCCTAACAAAAAATTTCTGATTTTTGTAACAAACTTACGACTGATCCAGGAAATGTTTAGACAGGTCGAAGAAGTGCTAGGACTAGTCGAACAAAGTTCAGGACTAGTCTTAGAACAGACTAAACTCACTTATATAAAACATATAAATTTTGTATCCAAAATGACCTACTCTAAAGGTCAACCTATGGTCAGTCATACCTCAATAGTGAAGTAAGGACATCGAAACTTTAGAGACGAGTAACCTTTGAAAGTAATGGAGCTCAAAGTCTTAATGTCGTTTAAACTTGAGAGCTTTTTGAGATCTTGAGATTGAACTTGAAAGCTTCTTGAATCTAGTCGAACAATCTCACTTTTTCGAGTCTTGACTTATGAACAGTGCTTGTTAATCAAAGTTGATCTTGAGTAAAGCTTTATTCTTCATATATGCAAGCTTCATAGTAGTGTCTTTGGCACCACAAGTTTGACAACAAATAGGGCTTTAAACTATAGCACTTACAATCTCCCCCTTTGTCAAATTAGTGACAAAACGCACTTTCAAGATATGTTACATAACACAGATTATCTGATTAGAGAATCATGAACCAATCATGCACCAGTTGTTATCAACCAGGTATCCTACAGACTTGAAAATCAATATTATTCAACATACGGTCCACCTCTGCACACCTCTGCTAATACTCCCCCTGAGTAACATACTCATAAAACACCATACATATACATATCTATAACATATCCATACTCTCCCTTTTTGTCATAATATGATAAAGGAAGCACAACCTAAATGGCTGAGGAGAAATAATCAATGAGAAATATGAGAGGTAACTAGTCAAGTTATGAGAACATAGCATAAGCAATACACATTAATTAGAGACTTAGTTAAGTTAAAGAGAGTGACAAACTCAAAAACTAGTTAGGAGTAATAAAGTTATTACAGACCAGTAATCTTAAAAATACTAATCTGACCCAGATGAAGGAGCAGGAATGGAAGGATCAAGTTGATGCATGGCTTTGTTCAAGTGCCTAAGATATTTGCGCATATATTTGAACTGTAAATCATGGGTAACAGATATGTTTTCCATCTTAACATTTAGATTCTCAACTTTATCTTCCAATGCACTCAGATGTGCATCAAATGAAGAAGGCTCATAATCTAGATCATTTGTAGAATCAGACTCAAGTTCTTAAAAAATATCATCCATGTTAATATCATCAGGAGGAAGATCACCAGCTTCTTTCTCATGTTCAGCTTCAGCACTGCCAACACCATCACCTTAGCCAGGAAGGAAATCCAGCTTCATCTTATTAATATTAGAATTGTTAAATATCAGATGATGGATAGGGGCCTCTCCAACCAGTATGTCGACTGACATATATGTAGCCAACACAATCATCAAATATCCAAACGGAATGTCACTATGACCAGGATGGAGTCGAAACTGAATGATGAAGTGACAAATCAAGGATGGTAAGCAAATGTTAACACCACTGACAATAGAATGAAGAAGACGAACCATGAAGGACGTCAATTCATATTTATTACCCAACAGAGGATATAAATTAGACACAAAGATTTTGTGAAGAATTCTGTATTTGGGTAACAGATATTTTGAAGGAAGCGCATTCCCTTTACGTGTCCATTGTACATCCAAATTGCATAAGTCCTTAGTCAGCATACATTTTTCAGTTACAGAGGGTTTTTCAGATAAAGTATGGATGGGAATACCCTCATCATTCATTGGAATATCCACAAGGGTTGAAATCAAATGACGATCAACTTCAACTGGCCCTTCTCTTAAGGATATAGAAAAAGTTAAATTTTCCAGTGAGAAAGCACATATGCATGCAAACATGGATTGGGCAATGGACCGGTATACTGGCCCACCCCAAAGCAATAAGTTATTCCAACCTACAGATTGGAGCATAGGAAAAATATCAGAAGGAGCAACATGATTAATATCCACTAGATGCTCAACAATAACATTACGCAATCTTATGTCCCGAACATAAGATAGATCGTCCTCAAGAGCCCAAGATGACGCTTAGTGATAGAGGCTGATCTGGAAGAAGAAGACGGACTACTGGACATTGATTTTCTTCCTTTAGAAGCCATATGCAACAAAGATTTCAAAAATATAAAGAGTTGCAAAAGATTAAGAAAAGGGTTTTCTCAAATCAGATTTTTCAAAAGAAAAACCCCAAATCTCAACTAAATTCGAAATTGACAACTCCAAGAGAAAAATAAAAGCAATCTAGACACAAATCTACAAGCAAAATGCAAATGGAGCACTAACCTTGAAGATTTTGGAAGATTAGTTCGACTAGTCATGTGTCGGCTCATTGGAGAGTGAAGTTGAAATGAAGAAGAAAGTGATTTCTCCCAAAATTTAAGTGAATCCACGCAATTCACGACTGGTCGTGGGTATACACGACCGGTCGTAGCATGACTGGTCGTGAATACTCACAACTAGTCGAGTACAGGCTAAAAAATCTAATTTTTGCATATTTTTCAAGATTTGAAAACTAAACTAACAAATATATATACTATGATACAAATAGGCATAATTAATCATTTTAAAATGCACATGCTAAGATCAAATTTTATTTTATTAAACCAACTTTTTTCGAGTGGTTTAGTGAAAATATCAGCACGTTGAATCTCGGTAGGGATATATTCCAAAGATATAACCTTTTCTTCAACTAATTCCCAAATATAATGAAATCTAATATCAATGTGCTTAATACGAGAATGCTTAATTGGATTTTTTGAAATATTTATGACACTGGAATTATTACAATATTATAACATAGAATCTTGTTTAATTCCATAATCACTTAACATATGTTTCATCCAAACAAACTGTGTACATGCATTACCAGCTGTGATATATTCAGCTTCAGCTGTTGAAAGTGATATAGAACTTTGTTTCTTGCTAAACCAGGAAACTAAACAGTTTCTGATATAAAAACAACCACCACTGGTTGATTTTCGATCATCAAGATTACCAGCCCAGTCAGCATCCGAGTACCCAACTAATTGAACACTAGTCTCATGAGAATACCAGAGACCGAGATTAACAGTACTTGCGACATATCTTATAATCCGCTTAACAGCAGTCAAGTGCGACTCTTTAGGTTCAGACTGATATCTAGCGCAAATGCTAACACTTAGAGCAATATCTGGTCTACTAGTAGTTAAATACAATAGACTACCAATCATACTCTGATATAATTTCGGATCCACATTTTTACCTGCAGAATCTTTTGAGAGTTTCAAGGTTGTACTCATAGGAGTATCAAAGTTCTTACCATTCTCAAATCCAAATCTCTTAATGAAGTTCATGGCATATTTAGATTGAGAAATGAACATTCCATCAGGTTTTTGTTTTACTTGTAACCCGAGGAAATAATTCAATTCCCCAACAAAGCTCATTTCAAATTGAGATTTCATCAAATCTATAAACTCAATAGTCATGTCAGTACAGGTAGATCCATAAATGATATCATCAACATAGATTTGTACTAATAAGATGTGATCCTTATGTTTTTTAATAAATAGAGTTTTATCAACACATCCCATTTGAAAATTATGACTTAACAAAAACTTTGTTAGTTTCTTGTACCATGCCCTAGGAGCTTGTTTTAAACCGTAAAGTGTCTTTTTAAGATGATACACATGATCAACATTTTTGGGGTCTTCAAAACCCATTGGTTGTTCAACAAAAACTTCCTCATGTAGATCGTCATTTAAAAATGCACTTTTCACATCCATTTGGTAAATCTTAAACTTTCTAAAACACGCAATGGATATAAAGAGTCTAATTGATTTAAGACGTGCTACTGGTGCAAGGGTTTCATCATAGTCAATACCTTCAATTTGAATGTAACCTTGTACCACTAGCCTAGCCTTGTTTCTAATTATATTGCCAAGTTCGTCAGACTTATTTTTGAAAATCCATTTGGTTCCAATGATGTGTTTATCTTTAGGTCTAGGTACGAGATACCAAACATCATTTCTCATAAATTGGTTATGTTCTTCTTGCATCGCAACAATCCAGTTTTCATCAGCAAGAGATTTTTTTATGTTAGATGGTTTTATCTGGATGTAAAACATACATAATTACATATATCCTCAAGTTGTCTACGGGTATGAACACCAGTGAGAGGATTTCCAAGAATCTATGTGGTTGGATGATCTTTAACAATCCTTAGTTCGGAATCACTCTGATTAGATGAAGTATCAGGTTTATCAATTTCAAGAACTTCATCATTATCTGAACTTGAGACAGGTGTGTTTAAGTGATCATCAATGACCACATTGATAGATTCTTGAATCACACTGGTCCTTCTGTTCAGAACCCTATAAGCTCGACTGTTTAAAGGGTATCCTATAAAGATCCCTTCATCACTCTTTGTATCAAACTTTTCCAGATGTTCACGATCTCGTAAAATATAGCACTTACTGCCAAAAACTTGAAAGTATTTGACAGTAGGCTTTTTATCGAACCACATTTCGTAAGCCATTTTATTATTACCTTTACTAGTGTAAACTCAGTTAATAATATAGCAAGCTGTATTGACTGCTTTAGCCCAAAGATTCTTAGAGAGCTTCATACTGTTCAACATGACATTAGCCATTTCTTGAAGCACTCTATTTTTCCTTTCAACTATACCATTTTGTTGTGGAGTTTTGGGCGCTGAGAATTCATGTAATATTCCTTGATCGCTATAGAACTTCTCAAAACCGCTATTCTCAAATTCAGATCCATGATCACTACGAATCTTACTGACTTGAGAACCTTTTTCAGTTTGAATCCTTTTAAGAACCTTTTTCACTTCTTCAAAGGTTTCTAATTTGTCCCTTACGAAGACTACCCATGTATATCTGGTAAATTCATCTACAATTACCAAGATATATCTTTTGCCACCTCAATTTTTTGTCCTGGTAGGTCCTACTAGGTCCATATGGAGAAGCTCGAGTGGTCTTGATGTGGTATTGGAATTCACCTTTTTGTGTGAGTTCCTTGTTTGTTTGCCAATCTAGCCTTCACCACATTTTTTATCTATTTTTTGTAGTTTGGGTAGACCTCTTATAAGTTCCCATTTGCTCAATCTATGTAAATTTCGGTAACGTACATGTCCTAAACATTTGTGCCACAAATCAGTCTTATCTGTTTGGACCATGTAACATGATTGATTAGATGAGTTGGATTCGTTAACAATATAGTAGTTTTCAGACGTTCTACGTCCAGTTAATATTACTGAACCCTTGTTGTTTAGAATCTCACAGCTTTGATTAGAAAACCGTATACTATGGTTATTGTCACATATTTGAGATATGCTAAGCAAGTTATGTTTTAGACTTTCAACATATAAAACATTTTTAAACAAAGGAAGGTTATAGAGTTGAACAATACCTTGGCCCATAATCTTGCAGTTGTTGCCATCACCAAATGTAACTGAACCATCAGTCATGTCTTTGAGATCGGTGAATAAACCTTTATCACCAGTCATATGCCTTGAACATCCACTGTCTAGGTACCACTGTGAATGGCTTGTAGCTTTGAAAGCAGTATGAGCAACCAAGCAGGCAACTTTAGGAACCCATTTCGGAACTGTTTTGGGTTTAGGAGTATAATTGGTCTTCTTCTGACTGATTTTGTAAGAATGACCTACTGAGTTAGATTTTAAGAGCTCCTTGAGTAAATCTACTATCTTTTCAGCAAGAGGGTTTCGGTTCTTATTTTTAAAGTTGACATAGCTGCTTTTAGGTTTTTGAAAAGTTTTTATATTTTTAGAAAAATCTTGATAAGTACTTTTCCCTTTTGAGTTTGAGGACTCTCCTTTCACAAACTTGGGAGGAGTATACTTTTGTTTAGGAGGTATATTCTTATCATAGCCCAGTCCGGATCGATTGCCACTTTTTCTTGATCCGGATAATAATTTTTCTAACTTTAGATCTCCTTGGGCATACCTCCATGTATCCTTTAAACTCAGAAGAGAAGATACTTCATTTTTAAGTATCTTATTTTTAGATTTCAGATTTTCAATCAGTGAGGTTTTGAATTCTAAATTGCATTTTGATTTTTCAAAACAATCTGAAATTTGGAATTTTTCTAAAACAAGTGATTAAAACATTCTTTGAGTTTAGAAAACTTTTCTTTTTGAAGTTTAAGTTTGACAGCAATTTTACAACTTTCCTTGTATAGGGCATTGTAAGCATCTTGAAAATCATCTTCATTTTCATAATCACTATTCAGATTTTCTTCACTAGTTGAATCATCATGATCTAAAAAAGTGAATTTGGCTAGAGTCATAAGGGCTTTAACTTCACTGCCCAACTCGGTTTCAGAATCTTCTAATTCAGAAGAAGTTTCAGAATCAGATGATTCATCCCAAGTAGCCAACATACCCTTTCTTTTTGTTTTGTCCTTTTTAGGACATATGTTTGCTAAGTGCTCATACTCTTGGCAGTTAACATTGACTATCTTTTAAAGACTTCCAACTTTTAGATCTAGGTTTAGATCTTTTCTTATCATTTAATTTTTGAAAATCTACCCTTTTCTTGCTTTTGAAAATCTTGTAAAATTTCTTCGCTAAAAGAGCCATATTGTCTTCAGAATTTTCTAAATCCGAGTTTTCTTAAGAAATACCTTTAGAAGATTTGGGAGCAATAGATTTACTTTTAGGAGCTTTAAAGTTTAACTCATATGTTTGTAAAGAACCAACTAGTTCTTCTACCCTCATATTATCCGTATCACGAAGTTCCTGGATTGCGGTTACCTTAGAGTTGAACCTTTCAGGAAGTGAGCGTAGTATCTTTGCACACACTTTACTTTCTGGAATTTTATCGCCAAGACCCCACATTGAGTTTAAAATGTCATTTAATCTTGTGTAAAAGTCCATAAACATTTCATTTTCCTCCATATGAATTTCTTCAAATTTGGTTGTGAGGAGTTGGACCTTAGATTTTTTTTACAATTGTAGTACCTTCGTGTGTCATTTCTAATATATCCCAGGCTTACTTTGCAGTATCACAGGATATGATTCTTTTGAACTCATTTGGTGATAGTGCGCAAGTGATTGCATTTAGTGCTTTTGCATTGGCACTACTCTCATTTTTCTGAAGGGTGGTCCATGAGAAATATGGTGTTACTCTCATTGATTTTGAACCATCAATACCAGCCACTTTAGTGGTAGGTGGGTTCCATTCAGTCACCGTGGCTTGCCACACACTCTCATCCATTAATTTGAGGAAGACCCTCATCCTGGCTTTCCAATAGGCATAATTGGAGCCATAAAAGGGTAGAGGCCTAGTGACTGATAGGCTATCAAAATTTGACATCTTATATATAGCTTAGATCGTTAGCTCAGGAATTAAATCCAAATAAAAAGTAATAAGAGTGAGCTATTAGGCTCTGATACCACTTGAAATGGCCAAGCTATATGTCTTAGAGGGGGGGTGAATAGGACTATGCCAAATTAAATTTAAATACTGCAGAATATGAAATAAGGAATTGGTAGCACTATACACCAATCACAGAATAGGAATGGAAAGCAACCTAAAATAGATAAATTGAAAACAAAATTGTTCTAAGGACAACCTTATACCAAAAACCAAAGTTAATGGTAGGACAACCTTATTTCTAGAACAAATAGCGAAACTGAAGCTCAACGTAATAAAGAGATAGCAAAAATATAATGCTGAAATGTAAATCTAAATTATTACAACATTCCCCACTGTGCATGAAATGAAATGGTTACAACATTCACATTCACGAGTACATTCCACAATTCTTAATGATAAAAGATAGGAAATATAAATCACACATCCACAACACAAAGAATTATAGTGGTTCGCCTGTGTGTTCACCAACTATTAAACAACAACCACACAGAATGCTACTCCACTCCTAATATCCTCACATAAGGGATATTAGCGTTCACTATCAAATAAGTTTTCACAGGTTCACCCAAACCCTTTACAATTGTGTCTTTTTTAAAGGGCTTACACAATTCAAAAACCCTCACTTCTGAGTTTTCTGGCTCTCCTCAGATAACCAACAACTTTGAGATTTTTCTGGCTTAACCTCAAATAAAACCAAACAATGTAAATTACATAAATTGTAAAATACCTGATTTTCTCCTTCGTTGTAGCAGCCCAGAAGAACCAAGTCGGAGTAAAGATTTAAATGTCAAAGTTCAATGTCTAATACTCACTTTATAATGGTTCTAGGTTCTAATAGATTTTAAATTAAAACAAAGGGGATAGCTCTAATTGATTTTGATTCCAGAAAAAGGAAAACAACAATTCCTCTTTTCAGATTAGATTGGAATGCAAGAAACAAAATTAATTAACAAAGCTAAAGAAAGAGAATATTAAATATGCACACTTAGCTTAAATGGAGCACCGACTTATCTCTCAGAAGACCGAAT
Organism: Magnolia sinica; assembly: GCF_029962835.1. Classification (NCBI taxonomy): domain Eukaryota; kingdom Viridiplantae; phylum Streptophyta; class Magnoliopsida; order Magnoliales; family Magnoliaceae; genus Magnolia; species Magnolia sinica. The sequence continues at coordinate 44,184,122 of NC_080587.1, read as the reverse complement.
TAAATTAACTTGAATTGCTTTATTTATTCTGAGATTTGTGCTCTATTTATAGGTGAGCAAATCACGTCTTCGATTGGTCTAAGGACCTCTATGACTGGTCGTAGAACCAATAGATATTTGAAAATTCGGGCGCAATAAGATTTGGCAGTTTCACAACTGGTCATAGGTCTCCTTCGACTGGTCGTAGGTTGTCTAATTTCAACACTGTTCTTTGAGTCGTAGGTCTACGACTGGTCGAAGATGCAGTCGACACTGTTCCTATGACTGGTCGAACAGTCCCCAGGACTAGTCGAAGCCTAACAAAAAAATTTTAATTTTTATAATGAACTTACGACTGATCCAGGAAATGTTTAGACAGGTCGAAGCAGTGCTAGGACTAGTCGAACAAAGTCCAGGACTAGTCTTAGAACAGACCAAACTCACTTATATAAAACATATGAATTATGTATCCAAAATGACCTAATTTAAAGGCCAACCTATAGTCAGTCATACCTCAATAGTGAAGTAAGGACATTGAAACTTTAGAGACAAGTGACCTTTGAAAGTAATGGAGCTTGAAGTCTTGATGTCGTTTAAACTTAAGAGCCTTTTGAGATCTTGAGATTGAACTTGAAAGCTTCTTGAGATCTTGAGTTTGAACTTGAAAGCTTCTTAAATCTAGTCGAACAATCTCACTTTCTCGAGTCTTGGCTTATGAACAGTACTTGTTAATCAAAGTTGATCTTGAGTAGAGCTTTGTTCTTCATATATGCAAACTTCATAGTAATGTCTTTGGCACCACAAATTTGACAACAAACAGGGCTTTAAACTATGGCACTTACAAAATCCACACAAGGCCAACCAACTACATGAAATCATGTGGCATTGGTGACCACCCAATGACATGACCATATGCTTATGGGCATAGCTATGGTCACTTAAACCATGAACAATTGGGTTGTACGTGTAGATTTTCTTAGTCATGAGAATTATGATATGGGTTGGGTTATACAACTTGATAATAAAGTGGCCCTCAATTCATTGTCATACGACATAAATACAACCCTTACATTATGCTCATAGGTGAGGTAGATGGAGGGACCACTAAACTATATCTGATGTGATGGAAGTTAGTTCTTGGCCTCTTGATCATGTGATACCAAATCTGAGTCATTTTTCGTATGAAATATTGGGCGGTCATAGTTTAAGAGTTAGTGTAACCTAGTATGGCGGGTATGCTTCTGACTGTGTCTTGGATGCTTTGAGATGCGGTCACTAGACCATGATAAAAATTGTATGTCCACTTAGTTAAGTGAAATTATGGCATCGACAACCTGACCATGTGGGAGCTTAATAAAGTTGTTGCCCCATAAATGTATGAGTTATGGTGTGGTAAAAATAAGTAACCATGTGACCTTAAATCCTTTATTATGGCAAGTAGAATGACATTTGTGTGGCCACTCAACTATATGGACTTCTAATAATGAAGTGGTCATAGGACCATGTGGGCATATGAGAATTGTGTGATTACTCAAACTCGTGGACTATGCTGATGGTGTAACCTCTTCGGTATGTGAACTTAGGGCATGTGTCAGATTAATTATCGAGCCCGCTGACATGTGCCTTATGCATCTAAACTATTCTTCCTTGTACTACCTTAATGTATGTGAGTTACCTATACTATCTACTTGTTGGGACACATATAATGTTTGTGTGTGGACACATCTGCTTGCAGTACCACTTGGAAGTAGGACCCACTATGTTTTATGAGACAAACCCATGTCATCCAACCATAACTAATTTTTATGTGTATATTATATACCCAAGTCATTCAACTTAGGGCTCACTATATCTCATAAGGTTTACTTTGGCCTTCCAAACCATTATAAACTACCATGATAATTTTTCAAATCTAACCTACTAACAACCCACTTAAAGGTGAAGTCCATTACATTATATGAGTTTCACCAGTACCATCCATCCTATGGCTCATTTACTATATGTTATATCTATGTCTTTCATCTCATAACCACTTGGTGCATGTACTTTGCGTCACCACCACTCATTAACCATAAGGCCTAGTTAAGGTATAATCATGTGGTTCTAATAGAAGAAAATCATGTCAGGCCAAAGCCACTGATGGAATACCTATCTTGCAAAGGATATAGTGTAATTCTGAATACAATCAATGCTTGTGATTATGATAGCTATGGATGATATTAGTGATGTTAGTGATTATAATTAATAGAAGTATGTGATTTAATATCTTGATTGATGTTGTTCCACTTCATAGCATACTAAATTCATCTACTTAATCATGTTGATATTAATCAAACTCATGCACCATGACATACATGATGATCGAAATACCACGGTCATGTCGTAAAACATGGGTTGGATCTTAATGATGAAATGTGCATCTATGATGATAACTTGAGTCATCCCTAAAAATGAACGTGACACCGGAAGTGTGGAAATAGTAGAGAATGATGTGCCCCTTAGGTTGAAGGTCCCTAAACCCCGATGCTAACTAGGGATACCTCACTATCGGGCTAAGTGGATACATGGGTCATGGATTTGACTCCCGCTGACGAGGTCAGGTTGAGAATAGGTGGGTCTAACCTGTTTAAGGGCTAAGGTACAAACAGGGACCAGTCTGACCCGTCGGTGAGGAGAAGCACAAACGAGGTCCGCTACTAATATATGAAATAGTGGTTGTAACCCCATTAGTGGGTAGGGAGGTCGATTGCTGGTGTCTAGTGGATGGGTGTCGACCACGGTGTTTTCCCGAGATATACAGTTATGATATGCCATGACAATATGATGATGATGATATGATTATGGATGCGCATAATACTGTTATGGCTGTGGTATAAGAGAAATGAAAATATGACTTGGTGATGCTGGTACCATTGACTCAAAGTATTAATATGATGCATATGCATTGCATTGGCATTGGCATCATACATTACGTATTATACGCCTTTCACCATACATGATTTCTTCATGGCATATTTATCTTGATTGCATATTGGACAAACTGCACACACGTGTGTATTCACTAGGCTTTTTGTCTAAGCTTCCTATTTCCCATTTTCTTAGGGCAGGAGTAGCTTGGATAACTTAGCTTTCTCGATGCATTGTATCTATTTTTGATTTGGCAATGTTGACATTGTATACCTTTTGGAAAGCATTGTACTTGTAACCATCAGGATTTATAATGGAGAGTGTTACTTGGTATTTTGATCATGGATCTTCATGCTCAGGTATTATTATTATTATTATTATTATTATTATTATTATATATAAATTTCAGTCTAAAATCCTCCTTGTGGTGCGCCGAACTCGTTACTTGGTGTATGGAAGTCGAGTGCCAGATTCGGGGCATCACAAAAGCTGTCAGTCCCCGAATTTAAGGTGTGATAGAAGATGATATCAGAGCATAAGATTTGGGATCACTTAGGAGTAAAGTCAATAACTAGAAAACATAGAAGAACTTAAACTAGGTCTCCTAAAGTGATTGATCGAAAACCTAGATGCTATTAGTACCCCTGATTTGTATGAATCTAGAGACATGAATCTAGGATTCCCAGTTTGAGAACGTAGAGACTATACTTAGCACTCGAGCATGAGGGAGATAGCCGTGAGCAATACCCTCACTTGTGGAATGGATGATTGTATTATATATGTATGAGGATACGTACGTTTGGCTTTCCATGTTATGAGTTTGATAATGTATTTGTAACCAGAAATTTCAAAGATGAAATTTTTATTAGGAAGGTAGATTGTAAGACCCTGTCAATTTCGTACCATTTTTTATGCTTATGCGCACGGTGACGACACCCTTGGCCAGACTTGGACTAGCCATGCATAGTGCACACCCGACTGATTGGAACCCTAAGGCCTCGAAACCGATTTCATATTGATCACCCCATCATCACGATCTCGTAGGTACCACCCGTGCGTCTGTATGACGCTCCGTTAATGAGATAGGCTATGAAGAATAATTCGTGTATCATGTGCGCATGGCGCCATATACTCCATTCCACACATGTGCACAACACATGCCATGCACACATGTACATGCCACACATGGGTGAGAGAATCTCTACCCATGTGTGTGATGTCGCCCTCCCATGCCATCCCTCACTCATGTGATCCCCAAAGTCAACTTCTCTCCCCTATACATGACATCGTCACACCATGCCATCCCATGCCCCTTTAATCCACCATTAATCCTGAATTATGCACAATTTCCCATGATCCTAGCCTAAGCTAACGTTAATCATATTCACCTAACGTAACCACATCTTTATCCATTTCTCTACAAATAGTCCTCCATCCCTTAGCATTTTCACCATTTTCTACAATAAGGAGAGAGAGAGAGAGAGAAGAGAGAGAGAGAGAGAGAGAGAGAGAGAGGAGTGATCATGGTGGGCGATCAACTCCATTAATCCCATCCCTTCCATCCATCTCAGCCATCCATCTAATCTATCAAGGTGAGTACACCCCCTCCACTCTTATGGTTTATTTTCTTTTTGATTATTTGGATGATTAATAGTGGTGATGATTTGATGATAATGATGTGATCAATGGTGTGGATGCATAGGACAATACATATAAAAATATGATTAATAGTGGTGATGATATGATGATAATGATGTGATTAATGGTGTGGATGTATAGGCGAAAATATATATATAAAAAAAACTTCTTATAGACTTCATGTGGGACCCATTGAAAGTGGGTCTTACCAAAATTTTATATGTCATCCAAGCCGTTCAAAGTTTGGCCCATTGGGCTGGCCAAACTCACACACACACACATACACACACCCATAAACACATGTGCACACAACACCACCACAACAACAACAACAACAACGACAACAATAATAATAATAATAATAAAAGAAAATAGGAATGGATGCTGTTGCCAGCGTCTAAAAGATGCTGCAGCAAGCAGCGTTCCTGCTGCTTGAGTTCAAAGGGGTTGGGGTTGTAGGCCCACAACAGGCCCCACCCATGATGTATATATATTTAATCCATGTCGTCCATCCGATTCCCCAGCTCATTTTAGGCATTGAGCTGAAAAATGAAGCCAATCCATATCTTTGGTAGGCCACACCATCAAAGAGATCATATTAATGGTAATAAATTGTTAGGGCCCAGTGTGATGTTTCTATGCATCAAAAACTGCTGAATATTAGACTTGATGGGTCTGTCATGAGTCATAGAATCTAACAGATGGGGTGGATCATCCTGATGTGGGCCCCACCTATGAAAAACCTTAGGAAAACAAAAAAAAAGCAAATAAGGGCTGGACGCTGTTGTTGTCAGCATCCAGAGGATGCTGCAGCAAGCAGCATCCTGCTGCTTGGAATAGGCAGGGACAGTGGGCCTCACTACAGGCCCCAGCACGATGCATGTCAACCATCTACACTGTACATTTGATGGGTCCCCTTTAAAAATGGGTCACCCCTAAAAAGGTCACCCCTAAAAATCAGCCATGCATGGAACTCAGGTGGCCCACACCATCTAGAAACGTGTGAAGACCAGTAAGTTCTGTGGGTCTGATCATGAGGTATGCCTTATATCCAAACCGTCCATCCATTCGGCGAACTCGTCTTAAGGCTTGAGAAGAAAAATAAGACAGATCTAACTATCAAGTGGTCCACACTACAAAAAACAGTGGGGGTTTGAACGTCTGTCATTGAAACTGTAACGTCTCGAAAAAATCTGTACAAGGACCCGAGTACCACCTGAGGTAGAACTACCCATGGACCGCGTCTAGTTATATATAACTTAGATGGAATTTAGTTAAGTACTAAATAATTGGTGGATTAAGCTTAGACCACCATTTTCACAAATGAGAAGGCTTAAAACCATGAGTACCACTGACTCAATGTCATCTTAAGACCTAGAAGAAATCCCAATAGCCTGTCGCTCTTGGGAGTACATTGAAACTCGGTAACAGACCTAGACTACACATCGAGGGTCCGATGACCGCGAAACTATAGGACTATTTTCGTCCTACAGGGCTTGACAACCATTGCGGGAATCAAGCCTAGATAGTGTCCAGAAACGTCCAACTTGAGCCATGAGTGAAGTGTGTGAGAAACGCAAATATCTTTAGAAAATGAACTGAAACTTAAGTAAATTTGGTAGTTCGCTCTCACGCAAAGTTGAGGATTTCTGACCGTTAGTTTATGACCAAACTTCACCCATGGGGAAAGTTAATTTTTCTGCACATATCCGTATAACCGTGGCCCCGATTGAGTATGTACGACCATTGATCTGACACAAGCTCTCCATGGTCAATGGGCTTATTCGATAGCACCAAAATCGTGTCCTAGCATGGATCCATTGTCAGGGAGCATACCCTATGACGTAGATGAGTCGTGGGCTTCCCTATAAGCTCCGTTCATAAGAAACAGCCACCCACAGGGTATAAACCATGTATAAAGTGGCCCCGTGGCCATTTGTATCACAAATGGGCCTATAAATAGCCCTCATTTCATACACACACTCTCTTTCTCTCTCCCATATACGAATTTTACAAAACCCTAAGGGAGAGAGAGGAGAAAAGAAGAGAAAAGTGGAAAGAGAGAAGGAAGGACTTTGGGAGATCAGTGCGGGAAACTTCTTCCATGAATCCACACACTAAATCACCCCCGTTGCGCTACCAAATCTCGTTCGGCTATGATTTCAGGTAAGCAATACATACCCTAATATCGTTGTAGAGCTCTAGGATAACTTTCGTTAAGCTATCCAGTTTCACCATTTAGGTGCCCAACGTTCCATTTTGGAAGCGTAGAATTTGGACTGAGTTTGAGTCGAGCATTTTGATGAAAGGTGCGGACTATAAATGCTTAGGTTGTGGTCTATCAATGCTTTCATGTTAGCCAATGATTTATGTTTACCTTGATTGCTACCGTATTTCCTTAGATACGCTGATTTCCATATGAAATACACCCATGAAGTGTAATATGTAAATGATGCAATCTATGTGTTTGTTGAAATGTCTAAATGAACAACTGAAAATGAGTTATGCTTGCCATGATTTCTAATGTAGGATTCAACATTGTTATGTGTATATGGATTTCTCTGTCTAAAGAATTGATAAAACATGGGTTGTAACTAACGTAGTCTATGTGTTTGCTAAATTGTTTAAATGAGAAATTGCTGGTGATTTGTAATTATTATAAGTATTAAGATACGATTCCCTGTTGTCTTATGCATATGTATGTTTTCCTCTATGAAATCAATTGATGAAAGCATGTTGTATTAGTATGCTCTATGTGTTCGATGAAATGCCCAAATGAGAAATCCACTTGAATTATTTTGCTGAATGCTAAGATGGATATCACCCGTATTTGTAGTAGCATTTTGAGTATGATTGAGACTACAAATGTAGCCCAGGAAATTAGTAAAAGTTCTTGTTTGGGTGGCCGAATTAATCTCATCACCTTAGGTAAACTCGATGAATCCGAGTCACATGACGATTGTCGACAATGGCTAGGCCACGAGGGGTACTTACGCACTCCATGTCGATTAAGTCAACATGCGCCCGTACCAATCGAGCTTGCCTAATGAACCGATTGACCTATTGTGTGTTTATCATGTATGGACACGACTGCTTGAATCTAAGGTACCCCACACCAATATAAAGACCCACTATAACCATAGTACCACGATCCGCTAGACTCATGAGTTGGGCACGGTAGTATGGGACATTGTGTTTGAGCTGTCGGCCTACGCTAGGGTGAAGAGCCTCCTCGTAGTGACCAATGAGCAACTAGGACTCATGAGCGGGCATGATGGTATGAGACACCGAGTTTGAGTTGTCGGCCTACGCTGAGGTAACGTGCCTTCCCATAGTGACCGCGAGCACAATTTCTTGCAACTTGCCTATCGTATGCGTTTGACTAGGAGTGACGAACCTACAACTTGCCTATCATATGTGTTTAACTAGGAGTGATGAACTTAGATGGATCCAGAATATAAGAGTAGGACTATTACGGTTGTCTGATGCCGAATGTTTGATTTGGGTTAGTGATACACTAGCTTCCCAAGCTTACTATATGAATAAGTTTAATTAATTACTCAGTTAACACGACCATGCATTACACTGATTAGTTAGGTTGTGCTTAAAAGGCATTGGAGTTGCACCATTTTGAGGCAGTGTTGTCATATGAGAAATAGTTTGTCGGAGTCGCGTGTGAGGGAGTTTTGATGTAAGGGCATGCATCATTACTTGCACACCATTCCTGCATCAAAAAGAGTAGTTAGGAAGTGATTGTTTATGATTGCTTTGTCATTATTACTTGACTGACTTGATAGCATGTGTAACTTTTGCATTATACAACCACTGAGTTGATCACTCACTCCCACTCTGGGATGGTGTTTCAAAACACCAACCAGACTCTTATTTAGATGTAGGTGTAGATGACGTCTATGTTATGGAGCAGGACTTCTTGGATGAGGAGGAGGAATTCTCCTACTTCCAACTCTCGGGCGAGTTGATGTAGACCTCATGCCGATACGCAGGGACTAGTGGGACATCTCGGCTTAGTTGAACAGTTTTACATATTCATTTTGTTCATTTTGAAACAATACATGTATATATTGAATCCGATTACGTACTCATACTCTAGAGGAAATTTATGAAACACTAGCATGCTTAAATAGATATGTTTTAGACTTCCGCTTGCTTAATTAATTTTATCCGTAGTATGATGTGTTGTTTAGTATAATCCCACGCATGCTTCACTCATTTACATGGAAGAAATCTAAATATCATCATCCATACTGCATAAGTGATGTTCTGAATCTCGGGAGTAGAGCTTTACTCGACCCTCAAAATTCAGGGTGTTACAGAAACCCTTTTTGGGTCACAGAAGTTTTGGACTAATATGAAATTTGGTTTTCCTCTTAATTCAGGTCTTTGTGACCTTATGAATGGATTGAATGGAAAATAAATGTTATGGTGGGCCCTATAAATTATTTAATGGTGAAATCATTATCTCCACTACTATTTGTGGTATGGTCTAGATAATGTTTGGATATGATTCATTTTTTTTATAATGCTCTAAAATGATCTCTATATAGATGATTAGTGTATATATAATAAATACATCACTTTAGGACCCATGTAAATTTGATCTCCTTGAACTGATAGTCTAACTCAGAGCTCAAGAATATAAAAACACTTGCTGGGGTCCACTTAAAATTTTGATGCATCTGAAACTTGGTTTGACCCCTTAACCAAGCGGGACACACATGATCGATGGGCTGGATTTGTGAACCATGCCTTGATGGCCCAGCAAATGATTATGAATGTTTTAAGGGGGATAAGTAGGTGATTCTTTTGATGCCCATGTAGGGCCCACCAGACCATAGGACCCACTATGATGTATAGGCTACATCCAAACCATCTGTCTATTTTAGCAGCACAAGAAACAATGTTGTTGTAATGTCCACCATTAAAACCTCTTAGAATTTCACCATAATATGTGTGTTAGATCCACACCATCTATCGGCTTTGCAAACCTTATAAATGTGGCCCTGCCACATCAGTGGGATCCACTCACTTGGATGATCCCAAAATGCCCATAGTTGAAACCTTTGAGGGTCCACTTTGATGTTTAGGAGAGATCCAACCTATTCATTTGTGTTGCACAGATTGTGACCCTCTAACGTGGCCAACCTCCTTAGGGTCACTTTAATGTTTATTTGTCACCCAAAATTGAGTGGGCCCACCATGTGGGACCCACTATAAAGTTTATTTGCCATCGAAGTTTGTTGGGGGCTGTTGTGTGCCCTACTATTATGTTTATATACCATCCAAACCATACAAAAGTTATCCCTATTAGATAAATTGAAAACATGAAGATATCGCTTGAGCTAAAATTCCCTAGCCAACTAAGACCAAGGAACCGGTGATTTTTTGTGGCCCACTTACCTATGCACCCTTGTGATCTTGATTAGCCCACTCGCCTGTACAAAAATGGTGATTTTTGGCTTTTAATCTTATGTTTATAAGATGTGTGAATGACCGCTTAATCCAATGTAAGGGTGCGATATATGTATTTAGCCCCTTAATCATGTGGGTATGTCACTTATATATGGCCACCTAATCAAATGCAATTGTTGAGTATATGTGGTCGTCTAACCCTATGATTGCGAAATTCACACAAGGCCAACCAGGCCAACTTACTACATGAAATTCGGTGGCATTGGTGACCACCCAATGACATGACCATGTGCTTATGGGCATAGCCATGGTCACCTAAACCATGAACAATCGGGTTGTTCGTGCAAATTTTCTTAGTCATAAGAATTATGATATGGGTTGGATTATACAACTTGATAATGAAGTGGCCCTCAATTCGGTGTCATGTGACATAAATACAACTCTTATATTGTGCTTATAGGCGAGGCATATGCGGGGACCACTAAACTATATCTGATGTGATGGAAGCTAGTTCTTGGTCTCTTGATCATGTGACACCAAATCTGAGTCATTCTCCACATGAAGTATTGGGCAGTCATAGTTTAAGAGTTAGTGTAATCCAGTATGGTGGGTATGCTTATGATTGTGTCTCGAATGCTTTGAAATGCGATCACTAGACCATGATACAAATTGTATGTCCACTCAACCAAGTGAAATTATGGCATCGACAACCTGACCATGTGGGAGCTTAATAAAGTGGTTGCTCATAAATGTATGAGTTATGGTGTAGTAAAAATAAGTAACAATGTTACCTTAAATCCTTTATTATGACAAGTAGAGTGACATTTATGTGGCCACTCAACCATATGGACTTTTGATAATGGAGTGGCCATAAGACCATATGGGCATATGAGAATTGTGTGATTACTTATATTCGTGAACTATGTTGATTGCTTGACCTCTTCGGTATGTGAACTTAGGGCATGTGTCAGATTGATTATGGACCCTACCTTGATGTAAGTATTGTATATTTCACCATTTATCCATTAGGCTAGCTAATTCTAGAAGATGATTCCAAAATGACCTAGATCTAATTCCTAAATAAGTAAGATGATATGAAATAGTGTTAATTGAACGTATAACTTTCGAACACTTGTGAACCCACTCAATGTACGTATTTTATCTACACTGTTCAATTATTTTGCCAACTAAACAGTTCAATCATGGAGCCCACTGATGTTTGCCTTGTGCATCTGAACTGTTCTTCCTTATACTACCTTAATGTATGTGAGTTACTTATAATATCTACTTGTTGAGACACACCGTAATGTTTGTGTGTGGACCCATCTGCTTGCAGTACCACTTGGAAGTAGGACCCACTATGTTGTATGAGACAAACCCACATCATCCAACTGTAACTAAGTTTTTATGTGTATATTATATACCCAAGACATTCAACTTAGGGCTCACTGTATCTTATGAGGTTTACCTATGGCTTCTAAACCATTGTAGAACTACTATGATAATTATTAGCAAATTCAACCTACTAACAACTCACTTGAAGGTGATGTCCACTACATTATATGTGATGCCCCATCACTGTTACACATTTACAAATTGTAATAGAGCCGAGGACGGCTTTGCCCTTAGTGGAGGATATTGTGATGCCCCATCATTGTTATACATGTGGGCGGGCACACATGGGCAAATGCTAATGTAGGTGGGGCCTAAGGGCCTGATTGATCTACTAGTGGTTTGCAGGCTACTGTGTACGCAATGGGGGTCAACTTCTCCCACATCGGAAGAGTTGTCTGAAGTAATGGTGGTTATATGTGTGGTTCGGACTTCCTTATATGAGACTTTTGGGGAAAACCTTGAGAACAAAACCCCATGGGTCCAGTGGGACCCAAAGCGGACAATATCGTACAATGATGGTCGGGCCGTTACATTATATGAGTTTCACCAGCACCATCCATCCTGTGGCTCATTTACTATATGTTATATCTATGCCTTTCATCTCATAATCACTTGGTGCATGTACTTTGTGTCACCACCACTCATTAACCATAAGGCCCAGTTAGGATATAACCATGTGGTGTAATAGAAGAAAATCATGTCGAGTCAAAGCCGCTAATGGAATATCTACCTTACGAAGGATATTGTCACGCCCCAAACTCAAAAATCGGGCCCACAAAATTCCTGATTGCCGAATTCGGTGCCGACAGCTTCCGTAATACCCCATTCTCGGCTCCCAACGCCCATACGCCAGATTCCGATCCTGGGATCCTACAAGGAGGATTTTCCAATGTGCATTTAACTCGTAAGCAGCATAAGAAAATAAAAGCTCCAGAAGATCGCTGCATGCTCCAAGCTCAATGCTGCTGCAACCTAATGCCAGCTACACACATCTATCGTACATAAGCTTATAGAAAGCTTAGAGGGTGGTGTAAGTGTGTGCACAAGATAAGTGTCAAGTATTCAATACAACGCCATAATCATACAATGTTGGAAATAGATCATGAATCATACGATATCAAAGTAAGCAGAAATACTAACAAGTCCATGAGTCATACAATATTAGAGTACACAATAGAAATTAGCTTTGCAAATGAGTAGTCATAAAGAGTTAAGTATCTAATACCGAGGACGCAATGCAATATGTGATGCGAATGACCATGCAAGAGTGTGAAGTCGGGATGATAGAATGTAGTATCGCAGGCTATGGGGTCCATCATAAGAGACTTATATCCAAACTTGTCCCATACCTAAATTTGGATAGTCAGACTCAATGTAGTAAACTCCTGATCTCAGGTTAGTAGTGTGCCCCAACCGAAATCCTGGCCATTGTGAAGGTACACGTAACAAATAGTTGTGCACCACCAGCCTGAGTGGATAGTGAATGAATGAATGAATGAGTATGCAACTCCTGCTCAATAAGTCCACATATCAGTACTGTTCATCTCTAAGATCATCACCGGGGTCTAGTACACTCTACATGCAATCACTGCCCACTGGACGCGCAACCATGTAAGTGGAAGAGACCTCACTATCCACCTAGCCCGCAGTCAGCCAATATCAACCCGGTATGTCGATAATAGACCCAATCACAAGCTGGTCAAACTAGCCTAGCTATGCCCACTACCCTCGGGCGGGTAAGGCCACCACCCGTTCCCAACCGACCACGACATAGTAGGAGACGTAGCCTGCTAGTATGCGGCACTCGGGCGTTCATGTATCCACTCAGTCTGGATGTTAGGGCATTCCTGGCCTTGGAGGTTTTAAAATTTTCACCTAGGGCCATCTATGGCGGCCTAATGCTAGTAACAAATTTTCAGTGTCCATCTGGCCATCCAGATATGCCTATGGAGGCTATGGCCCCGATGTCGCTAGGGCGTTCAATAATCACAACACAATGTAAGATGCATGAGTCATACAATCCAGTCATGCATCAATGTTGTGCATACTGTGCGCTCATCTGAGACAATCTCCGCCTATTAGGGAGTCTCATAATAACCTGCCCAATGGCATATGGAATGGTCAACCACATCTTATAACAAACATGCAAATGATGTGTATGAGCATGTATCATGATGCTATGTTATCACATACTCATAATCGGTATCGATAACTGACATCGATAATCGGCCTATCAATGGGCCTAAGGAAAGGTCATAATGTGGACATTTAACCGTCATTGCTCATTAATGTGGAATTTAACTAACAGTGTTCCCAAGGAGTGGCTCACATAGAGCCAAAACATATAGTGAGCTCGTGGCCTTACATAAGGACCATATACACATCAAGTGGGCCGCATCGCATGAGCCTCTCACAAATCTCATCAAGCCTCGCCATCTAGGCCTCACATACATCACATTGGGCCTCACTCCTGAGCCACATATACATCACATCGGGCCTTACTCATGGGCCTCATATACATCAAATTAGGCCTTGCCCATAGGCCTCGAATACATCACAATGGGCCTTGTCCATGGGCCTCAGATTCAAGCAGGTGGGGCCCAGCATATGGGCCTTAAATACAAGGCAGGTGGGCCCTATCACACGGGCCTCAAATATAATGTAGGCCTCATACAATCAGGGGGCATCCCACAACACCTTCCATGTATAGACGGTGTGGATGCAAAACACATAAACTCAAGGTGGGCCCCACTCGCTGCCATGGTGGCGTCCACATCCAATGGATGGATGGTTTGAACATACACATGCCTCATGATTGGCCCACAGAACTTACTGATGAAATCTAGATGGATGAAGTGGATAGAAAGTACATTAGAGGTGGGTCAGGGCAACAGTTATACAAGAGGTCTGTATGGCCAGGCCATTATCCAGATGGACAGCCTAGATGGACAACGTGAATAAAGCACATACATCACAGGGATCCCACCATCCTAGCTTATGGATAGTGTGGATATAGAATAAATACATCAGGTGTGGCCTACCGTTGCACGGTGGACTAACACAGGGGGTGGGTCCCTCCTACTTGCTGACGTCAATACATCAGCTATATAGTTGGTGTATAGACGTCTAGCTAATCCATGCTCTCAGCAGTGGGTCCCACGTGGGGCCCACCAGGTATGTATATAGTGTATATATATCATATAATATATATTACATCATTATATAAATATATATATTTTTTATTGTTATTATTTTTAAAAAAATACATTAGGCCGACATCTTACATCCAGAGCCTGGAAGGCCTGGATACAGTGCACTTAAGTCGAGGTGATCCCCACCGTCCAGACCATCGGACGATGTGGATATGCAGCATGTGTGGGCCCCACACGGATGAATGGTTTGGGTATACATCATACCTCATGATCAGGGCCCACCAAAACCTATTGGCGTCATTCCGTTAGATGGTATGGATGGTGTGTGTATGCAACACATGCACCAAGAGGTCCTACCATCAAAACTATCTGGACGGTATGGATGCAATATATACATGATGGGTGGGTCCACGTGGTGTGGCCCACCAGAGTTTTGGATCAACTGAGGTTATGTACAGCAGCGCCTACTGTTGTACGGTACACATTCCTCACATAAATATGGTGGGGTCCACATCAGCGTGGCCCACCACTAGATCAAACTGATACTTGTGATTCCCTTCATCCAGGGCTTACCAAAAATCCAGCAGCAAGGTGGGCCACATTCCAACACTAAAATAGAAAGAGAGAGAGAGAGAGGAGAGAGAGAAATAGAGAAAAAGAGGGAGAAATCAGTGGAAATGGGAGGGACCCCGCCACTATGGGCCCCTCCGTAAATAATGCATACATTAAGATGTTCTTACCATATGTGAGCCCTCTAATCATCAAAATCACACAAAAATCATCCACCGATTGTCTTCTTAGACTTCTTCTCCCACTGATGCGTCCTAGAGCTCCATGGAATGCATTTCAACGGTCGAGATGAAACTTAGATGGTGGAGATGGGAGGTAGGAAGGTGGGCCACACTAGCTTCTCTCCTCTCCTATGGAAGGCCATAGATAATTGCTCTCCTTTGGGGTTGCTTGAAAATGGAGAGAGAGAATGAGAGAGAGAGAGAGGTGATGGGAGAGGGATGGTGAGTGATGGATGGGTGTACTTGATGGGTGGAGAGAGAGAGAGAGAGAAAGAAGTAGACTTAGGGGTTGCTTGGGATGGTTGTTGTACTTGACATGATGGGACGGAGTACTTGACATTTGATGTGATTGATGGGATATTCTCTTGGGATTACAACATGTGGCATTTTTCCTCGAATTGAATGCGAGCCCACATCTCATAGCCTGGGTATCGCCTCGGTGGGCGAGTCGCGGCGTCGGAACCCCGGCGATGGTGAGATCGCTAGGGTACAAGTCTCGAGTTGAGCTGACTCTGATATATGGGACACAACTCAAGATCGCGTGCAAATGCTGATAACAGATCGTGGGTTACCAGAATTCGACCGGGAGGACCGCGAAAGCCTATGGAACAGTATGGGCTAGGTACGGGTCTCACAGATATGGTGTAATTTTGAATACAATTAATGCTCGTAATTATGATAGCTATGGATGATATTAGTGATGTTAGTGATGTTAGTGATTATGATTAATAGAAGTATGTGATTTAATATCTTGATTGATGTTGTTCCACTTCATAGCATACTAAATTCATCTACTTGATCATGTTAATATTGATCATATTCATGCATTATGGAATGATGGTATGTGTAAGTGTAATTCAATAAATTATTCATGTGTAAGATATGTCCTCTTCAGTTTAGTCACATGACCATGGATTGATATAGTTGATAGTGACACATGATGATTATATGTCATTTTTGGCTTAAAGGTTACGCAGACCCTAAACTCATGGCATTGTATGTATACCACATGCACTTGAATGTATGCCTTATCATAATTGCTTGAATTCATGCATAATCATGACATATATGATGATCGAAATACCACAGTCGTGCTATATAATATGAGTTGGATCTTGAGGACGAAATGTGCATCTATGATGATGACTTGGGTTATCCCTGAAAACGAACGGAACACCAGAAGTGTGGAAATAGTATGGGATGATGTGCCCCTTGGGTTAAAGGTTCCTAAACCCCGATGCTAGCTAGGGATACCTCACCGTCGGGCCGAGTGGATACATGGGTCATGGATTTGACTACCACTGATGAGGTCGGGTTGAGAAGACATGGGTCTAATCAACTTAAGGGCTGAGGTGCAAAGAGGAACCGGTCTGACCCACCGGTGAGGAGAAGCACAAATGAGGTCCGCTACTAGTATACAAAATGGAAGTTGTAACCCCATTGGTAGGTAGCGAGGTCGATTGCTAGTGTCTGGTGCATGGGTGTCGACCATGGTGTTTTCCCGAGATATACAGTTATGATGTGGCATGACAATATGATGATGATGATATGATTATGAATGTGCGTAATACAATTATGGTTGTGGTATAGGAGAAATGAAAATATGACTTGGTGATGCTGGTACCATTGACTCGGAGTATTACTATGATGCATATGCGTTGCATTAGCATCATACCTTACGTACTACACGCCTTTCAGCATACATGATTTCTTGGTGGCATATTTATCTTAATTGCATGTAGGACACACTACACACATGTGTGTACTCACTAGGTTTTTTACGTGAGCTTCCTATTTCCTATTGTTTTAGGGCAGGAGTAGCTATGAGACTTAGCTTTCTTGATGCATTGCATCTATTTTTTGGTTTGGTAATATTGACGTTGTATACCTTTTGGAAAACATTGTACTTGTAACCATCAGGATTTATAATGGAGAGTCTTTCTTGGTATTTTGATCATGGATCTTCATGCTCAGGTATTATTATTATTATTATTATTATTATTATTATTATTATTATATATAATTTCAGTCAAAAATATTCCTTGTGGTGCGCCGAACTCAGGACTTGGTATATGGAAGTCGAGTGCTGGATTCGGGGAATCACGGAAGCTGTCCGTCCCAGGATTTAGGGCATGACATTGAAAAGACCGAGCTAAGAGTCCTAGAGGGGAGGGGGTGAATAGGATTGTGCCAAATTAAAAATTAAATGTAGAATTAAACAAATGTAAATAAAGATAGCACTTAAACAATCCCACAAAGCAGAAATGAATAACAACCTCAAATGTATAAGGATTGAGAGGTTAATATAGATGTTGTTCTAAGGACAACCTTACACCAAAAACCAATGGCTTATGGTAGGACAACTTGATTCCTAGAATGGTTTGTGTATCAAAATCCCAAACTGATATAGAGAAATAAAGAATAAAATAGGAAAGAAAATAACTAAGTTATTACAACATTCCCACACTTGCATAAAAAGATATTACAACATTCTCCACAAATGCTTAAAAGGAAATTACAACATTCACAAAATGCCACAATCAGCCATCCACCACAAGACCAGAAATTATAGTGGTTTGCTTATGTGTACACCAACTGTTTAGAAAAACAGCCACACAACTACTCCACTCTCAATATCCTCACACAGTGGATATTGGCGTTCACTATGCAATAGGTTTTTCAAGGTTCACCTAAAACATTCACAATTGTGTCTTTCAAGTGGGCTTGCACAATTTAAAAACCCCACACTCTGAGTTTTCTGGATCACCTCAGACAAACTAAAAGAAAGATTTTTCCTGGCACAATCTCAAAGAAACCAAAAGAATAGATTTACAGAAATGTAAAATACTTATCTGGATATTCTCCTTTGATGCAGCCCGGTAGAACCAATTCATAGTAGAAGTTCAACGTAGATGTTCAATGTCCACACTCACTTATGAAAAGTTCTATGTTTTAAATGATTTTTAAATTAAATCACCTTAGGCTAGCTTGATTTGATTTTAATTCTAAGAAATGGAAAAACTTAAATCTCTTCTTTAAATAAGATTGGAATGTAGAATCTCAAAATGAAATACAAAAAGCTAAATTAAAGAGAATATTAAATGAGCACTAAATAGCTTAAGAATATCACAAACTTATTTCTCAGAGTGGTGTCTTGATTTTTCTTGAATTGAATGAAAAACTTTGAAAATCGTGCTCTATTTATAAGTAGAAAAACTGTTCACTCGACTGGCCCAGAGGACAGCTCGACTGGTCGAAGGACCAACAAACCTTTGAAAATTCGGGCGCGATAAGATATGGTCGTTCCATAACTTGTCGAGTGGCTTTCACGACCGGTCGAGCCCAACTCTCGACTGGTCGTGTGGGATCCAATTTAGTTGTTGGACTTTGAGTTAAGCCTACTCGACTGGTCGAGCAGTCTCCCGGACTGGTCAAGGATCCAACAAAAAATTCTAAAAATTAGTAACAAACCTTAGACTAGTCAAGGAAATTCTTGCACTGGTCGAGCTAGTACTAGGACTAGTCGAACATAGATTAAGACTAGTCGAGAACAAGCTTATAAACTTATAAAGTGACCCAATTTAAGTATGCAATCAATATGACCTAACCTATGGTCAATCTAGGGTCATTCATACCTTATAAGCGATGTTTGAACATTGAATCATCATTTGCTTCAGTTGATAAATGATCTTGAAGTACATGAAGCTTGACATCTTGAAGTATGTTGAAGCTTGAACTTGTAACACTTTGAAACTTGAATTTGAAACACTTTGGAGCTTGAACTTGAGGTACTTGAGCTGCATTTCACCTTGAGCTTTGAGTACCAAAGTAAAGTATATTGTCTTGACATAGTAGAAGCTTGAAAGATTAAACTATCACTTGATGTTGTACTTGAACTCTTATGCTTGTGATGCTTGAATCTTGAAATGGATCATCTTAAACTTGAAGATGAACTAAACAAGAGACAGATTCCAAAAGGTTTTGACACTACAAAATTTGACAATCATATGAGCTAAAAAACATAGCACTTACAATCTCCCCCTTTGTCAAATTTGTGACAAAACACACTTCATTAAAATAAAATAAGCATAACATGCATAATAAAGAATCATGGACCAGTTACAATCTGGTTAAAGAATCATGCACCAGTTACAACCTAGTTAAACCAATACGCATCATCAATCAATACTCCCCCTTAATACCATACTCCAAACAAAAAACATTTTACCTACCTATCCACAATCCTGCATTCATCATAATGAAATAACTATGATATAATAAATTCTCTCCCTTTTTGTCACAATATGACAAAGGAAAGAACTAATAAATGATAATGGAAGTAGATAAATAAGGAAGTAAATAGAAGAGTAATGAGAAATAAGAGAATATATGATCAAGATTACCAAGTTAACCAAGTCCATCAGCAAGCATGTCCAAGCACATAAAACAAGAGAAGTTCAAGTAGTTTAAAAGTTATTACAAAATACATATTCAAATACTAATCTGAACCCGAAGAAGGAGCGGGTATGGAAGGATCAATTTGATGAAGTTCATTGTCAATGCGCCTAAGATATTTGCGCATATATTTAAATTGTATTTCATGGGACACATTCATACTTTCAACCTTCTCCTTAAGTGAGCGCAAACACGCGTCAAAGTCAGATGGCTGATAATCAGGATCAGCAGCAGAATCGGATTTAATTTTATCAAAAAGGTCATCCATATTGATATCATCTGGAGGCAAATCACCCTCCTCTTCATTTGCAGCAGCAGCTTCACCAGCACCCACATCAACTTGGCATGAGGCCAACTTCAAATTCATCTAGTTAATATTAGAGTTGTTGAAGGGTAGATGATGAATGAGAGCTTCTCCAACAGGCATAGCCACTAAACTATGGGTGGCTAACACAGTCATAAGATAAGCAAAGGGTATGTCACTGTGACCTGGGTGGAGACGGAACTGAATGATGCTATGACAAATTAGAGAAGGAAGACATATAAAGATTCCAGAAATGATAGAATGAAGAATACAAACCATGAATATAGTAAGTTCGGTTTTGTTACCAGATCGAGGATAGACATTTGAAATGAAAATCCTGTGAAGAATTCTATATCTAAGTAACATATACTTGGAGGCAAGCGCATTCCCAGTACTCCATTCGACATCCATATTACATAAATCCCTAGTGAGCATTCGCTTCTCAGTTTTAGAAGGTTTTACCACTAGAGAACTAATGGGAATACCTTCGTCATTAACTGGAAGGTCCATGAATCCAGAAATAAAATGACAACCCACATTAATTGGACCTTCTCTAATCATAATAGAAAATGTCAGATTTTTAGTAGAAAAATTAGTAATGCATGCATACATAGCTTGTGCAATGGAGCAGTATGTCGGCTCACCCCAATGTAGTATGTTATCCCATCCTATAACTAAATAAGAGGAAGGATATCAAAAGGAGCCAAATGATCAACATTGACCGGCCGTTCTACTATCACATTGTGCATCCCGCACATAATTGGGATCATCCTTGGGCGACCAAAGGTGGCGCACCATGATAGGAGCCAAACGAGATGAAGAGGGATGACGAGATCCTTTCTTCTTGGTTCTACCCTCCATTTGCAATAAATAAATTAAGGAAGAAAGAGATTGCAAAAGAGGCAAAATGAGTTTCTAGTAGATCAGATTTTTTGATAGAAAATCCCAAAAATAAGCATAAAACATGAAATAAACTACACAAATGAAGAAAAATAAGTGTAAAGGACTTGAATCTACAAGAAAATTGAAAATAATACACTATGGAGGAATCAAAGATGTGTTCGACCGGTCGACGTAGGACTCGTTGGAGAAGAAGACCCAAATGAAGAAAAAGTGATTTTTTTCCAAATAAAAGTCAAACCCGTGTTTCGCAATGGGTCGAGTACATGCTCAACTGGTCGTGCCATGACTGGTCGATTATGTACTCGGCTGGTCATGCACAACACACAATTTGCAATTTTTCATAAAAAAATTTTAAAAATCTCAAAATAACAATTATATATATTATAATAAAAAAAGATATGGATCATCAATTCATATAGTACATACCAAGATCAAATTTCAATTTTGCAAACCTACTATTGTCGAGCGATTTTGTGAATATGTCTGCAAGTTGAGTTTCGGTCGGAATATAATCTAAAGAAATTGTCTTGTCTTCCACTAATTCACAAATATAGTGATATCTAATGTCAATATACTTGGTTCGTGAATGTTGGATTGGATTTTTAAAGATATTAATTGTGCTTGAATTATCACAATATAAAACCATGGATTCTTGCGCAATTCCATAATCGCTTAGCATTCTTTTCATCCATACTAGCTAAGTACATGCATTACCTGCATCAATGTATTCAGCCTCAGCTGTTGAGAGCGATACAAAACTTTATTTCTTACTTAGCCAAGAAACTAAACAATTCCCTACATAGAAACAACCACCACTGGTTGATTTTCGATCATCAATGTTACTAGCCCAATCAGTATCCGTGTAATCAGCTAATTATACACTAGTATCATGTGGACACCAGAGATCAAGATTTGTTGCACTAGCGACATATCGCATAATCCACTTAACAGCAATTAGATGTGACTCTTTAGGGTTAGATTGATATCTAGCACAAATTCCTATGCTAAATGCAATTTAGGTCAGCTCGTAGTTAAATAAAGCAAACTACCTATCATACTGCGATACAACTTAGGATCCACACTCTTATTTGTAGAGTCCTTTGAGAGTTTTAAAGTAGTACTCATTGGAGTATCAAAATTTTTCCCACTCTCAAATTTGAACTTTTTAACTAAGTTCAGAACATATTTAGTTTAAGAGATAAAGAAACCATCAGCGAGTTGTTTGACTTGCAACCCTAGGAAATAGTTTAGTTCTCCAACCATGCTCATTTTAAATTTAGATTTCATAAGATCTGCAAACTCAACAGTCATGTTAGCACAGGTAGATCCATAGATAATGTCATCAACATAGATTTTCACTATTAGTTTGTGATCATTATGTTTCTTTACAAACAATGTCTTATCAACACTTTCCATTATAAAGTTATGACTTAGTAGAAACTTAATCAACTTTTTGCACCATGCCCTGGGAGCTTGTTTTAAACCGTAAAGTACCTTTTTTAGGCGATAGACATGATTAGCATGTTTAGGGTATTCAAAACCCGATGGTTGTTCAACATACACCTCTTCATGCAAATCGTCGTTTAAGAATGCACTCTTTACATCCATTTGGTATATTTTGAACTTTCTAAAGTATGCAATGGATATAAATAGTTTGATTGATTCAAGACAAGCTAATGGGGCAAAGGTCTCATCATAATCAATGCCTTCAATTTGAGTGTACCCTTGTACAACCAGCCTAGCTTCGTTTATAATAATATTGCCAAGTTCATCAAACTTATTTTTAAAAATACATTTTGTTCCGATAATGTGTTTATCTTTCGGTCTTAGAACTAAATACCAAACATCATTTCTAACAAATTAATTGAGCTCTTCTTGTATTGCAACAATCCAGTTTTCATTAGTAAGAGTTTCTTTTACGTTAGCCGGTTTTATCTGAGATGTAAAGCACACGTAATTACACATATCTTCAAGTTGTTTACGAGTGCACACACCATTGAGAAGGTTTCTAAGGATTTAATTAGATGGATGGTCCTTAACTGTCCTCAGTTCAGTGTTATTTTGACTTGATGAAGATTCTGGTTTATCAACTAAAAGAACTTCATCATTTTCTGAGCTGGAGGCAGGTGTATTCAAGTGATCATCAATAACCACATTAATGGAATCTTGAATTACACCAGTCCTCTTGTTAAGAACTCGATACGCTCGACTATTTAGAGCATACCCTAAAAATATCCCTTCATCACTTTTGGTATCAAATTTACCCAGATTTTCATGGTCACGTAGAATGTTGCACTTACTGCCGAAAACTCGAAAGTATTTGATAGTAGGCTTCTTATCAAACCATATTTCATAAGCCATTTTACCATTTGATTTTTTAGTATAAACACAGTTAATTATATAACAAGTAGTACTTACGGCTTCAGCCCAAAGATTTTTAGAAAGCTTCATACTATTTAACATAACATTTGCCATTTCTTGAAGAACTTTATTTTTTCTTTCCACTACACCATTTTGTTGTGGTGTTTTGGGCGTAGAAAATTCATGTGATATTCCCTGATCACTCCAAAATTTCTCAAAATCGCTATTTTTAAAATTTCGAACCATGATCACTATGGATCTTAGATACTTGTGATTCTTTTTCTGTTTGGATACGTTTAAGTACCCTCTTTACTTCATCGAGAGTTTCTAATTTCTCTCTCTAAAAGACTACCCAAGTGTACCTGGTAAAGTCATCAACTATTACCAAAATGTACTTCTTGTCACCTTGACTCTCCATTCTAGTTGGTCCAATAAGATCCATGTGGAGAAGTTCGAGTGGTTTAGATGTGGCAATGGGGTTCACCTTTTTGTGAGTACTCTTGGTTTATTTACCAATCTGGCATTTTCTACATATTTTATCTACTTTCTGTATTTTGGGTAAACCTCTTACCAAATCTCTTTTGTTCAATCTACACAAGTTGCGGTAGTGTACATGTCCTATGCGTTTATGTCATAATTCGGTTTCATTAGTATGAACCATGTAACATGATAGATTAGATAAGCTTGAATCACTCACAATGTAGCAATTTTCAGAAGTTCTGCGACCAGTTAATATTACAAAACCATTTTTATTTAAAATTTTGCACCCTTAGTTAGTGAATTTTACACTATGATTATTATCGCATATTTGAGAGATGCTTAATAAATTATGTTTTAACCCTTCTACATATAAAACATTCTCAAATAGATGGAGGTTAAAGAGCTGAACTGTACCTTGGCTAATAATTCTGCAGTTACTACCATCACCGAATGTGACTGAACCATCAGTCATGTCTTTAAGATTGGTGAACAGACCTTTGTTACCTATCATGTGTCTAGAGCAACTATTGTCTAAGTACCACTTTGAATGGCTTGAAGCTTTGAAAGCGATATGGGCAACCAAACACGTAACCTTAGGGAGCCATTTCATTACAATTTTGGGTTTAGGAGTATAGTTGGTCTTCTTATGTTTGTAGTTGTTATAAGATCGACCCACTGAGTTAGATTTTAAGAGATCCTTAAGTAAATCAACAATTTTCTCAGCTAAAGGATTACAATTCTGATTTTTATAGTTGATATGATATCTTTTAGGTTTTAAGTTTTAAAAAGTCTTAGAATTTTTAGAATAATTTTGATTTAGACTTTTCCCTTTTGAGTTAGAAGACCCCTTTCACAAATTTAGGTGGAGTATTCTTATGTTTGGGATGAATACTTTTTTCGTAGCCCAATCCAGATCGATCGCCACATTTTCTGGATCCGGATAAGAGTTTTTCTAACTTAGGATCACCTTGGGCATACCGCCATGTGTCTTTTAAACTCAAAAGTGAAGAGACTTCAAGTTTTAGCTTTTCATTTTCAGATTTTAAGTTTTCAACTTAGGAGGATTTGAAATCTAAGTCACACTTAGTTTTTTCAAAACAATCTGAAATGTGTGATTTTTCTAAGACTAGATTATCAAATTTTTCTTTTAGTTTTGAAAACTTTTCTTTCTGAAGTTTTAGTTTTATAGCAATTTTGCAACTTTCCATGTATAGGGCATTATAAGCATCTTGAAGATCTTCCTTATTTTCATGGTCACTATTCAGATTTTCTTCACTGGTTGAATCATTATTATCTGAAAAAGTGAACTTGGCCAGAGTCATTAGGGCTTTAACATCATTACCCGACTCGGTTTCAGAATCTTCTAACTTAGAAGAAGTTTAGAGCAGGAAGATTCATCCCATATAGCCAACATACCTTTCTCTTTAGGTTTGTCCTTTTTAGGACATTTGTTCACTAGATGCCCATATTTATAATAGTTGTAAAATTAACTGTCTTTTAAAGATTTCCAAGTTTTAGATCTAGATCTCTTCTTTTCATTAGGTTTTTTCAAATCAACCATCTTTTTACTTTTAAAAATCTTATAAAACTTTTTAGCTAAAAGGGTCATATCATCTTCAGAATTTTCTTAATCATAATTGTTATTTTCTTGAGAAATATTTTTAGAAGACTTAAGGGCGATGGATTTACCTTTATGAGCTTTAAAATTTAACTCATAGGTCTGTAAGGAAACAAGTAATTCTTTTACCCTCATATTATCTGTATCACGAAGTTCCTGGATCACGGTCACCTTTGAATTAAACCGTTCAGGCAATGAGCCCAGTATCTTTGCATAGACTTTACTTTCTGGGATTCTATCACCAAGACCCCACATAAAGTTGACAATGTCATCCAATCTTGTATAGAAGTCCATGAAAGTTTTACATTCTTCCATACGTATTTCCTCAAATTTGGTTGTGAGGATTTGGACTTTAGATTTCTTGACAATTGTTGTTCCCTCGTGTGTCATTTCCAAAATATCCCATGCTTGCTTTGCAGTATCACAGGATATAATTCTCTTGAATTCATCCGGTGATAGTGAACAAGTTATAGCATTTAAAGACTTTATCTTGGCACTACTCTCACTTTTCTAAAGAGTGGACCAAGAAAAGTAAGGTGAGACTTTTACAATTTCAGATCCGTCGGTACCAGTTACTTCAGTGGTAGGAGGGGTCTACTTGGTCACTGTGGCTTGCCACATGCTGTCATCCATGGATTTTAAGAAAATCCTTATTCTGGCTTTCTAATAGGCATAATTGGAGCCATCAAATGGTGGAGGCCTAGTGACTAAAAGGCTATCAAAATTTGACATCTTAAAAAGCTCAGATCGATTAGCTTAGGAAACAAATCCAAAAATAAAAAATAAAGCGAGCTATTAGGCTCTAGTACCACTTGAAAAGGACGAGCTAAGAGTCTTAGAGGGGGGGGGGGGGGATAAATAGGACTATGCCGAATTAAAAATTAAATGTGGAATTAAACAAATGTAAATAAAGCTAACACTTAAACAATCCCACAAAGCAGAAATGAATAACAACCTCAAATGTGCAAGTATTGATAGGTTGATACAGATATTGTTCTAAGGACAACCTTACACCAAAAACCAATGACTTATGGTAAGACAACCTGATTCCTAGAACAGTTTGTGTATTAAAATCCCAAACTGATATAGAGGAATAAAGAATAAAATAGTGAAGAAAATAAGTTAGTTATTACAACATTCCCACACTTGCATAAAAAGATATTACAACATTCTCAACAAATGCTTAAAAGGAAATTACAACATTCACAAAATGCCACAACCAGCCATCCACCACCAGACCAGAAATTATAGTGGTTCTCTTGTGTGTACACCAACTGTTTAGAAAAACAGCCACACAACTACTCCACTCCCAATATCCTCACACAGTGGATATTGGCGTTCACTATGCAATAAGTTTTTCAAGGTTCACCTAAAACCTTCACAATTGTGTCTTTCAAGTGGTCTTACACAATTCAAAAACCCCACACTCTGAGTTTTCTAAATCACCTCAGACAAACCAAAAGAAAGAGATTTTTCCTGGCACAATCTCAAAGAAACCAAAAGAATAGATTTACAGAAATGTAAAATATTTATCTCGATATTCTCCTTTGATACAACCCGGTAGAACCAATTTAGAGTAGAAGTTTAACGTAGATGTTCAATGTCCACACTCACTTATGAAAAGGTTCTATGTTCTAAATGATTTTCAAATTAAATCACCTTAGGCTAGCTTGATTTGATTTTGATTCTAAAAAAGAGAAAAACTTAAATCTCTTCTTCAAATAAGATTGGAATGTAGAATCTCGAAATGAAATACAAAAAGCTAAATTAAAGAGAATATTAAATGAACACTAAATAGCTTAAGAATATCACAAACTTATTTCTCAGAGTGGTGTCTTGATTTTTCTTGAACTGAATGAAAAACTTTAAAAATCGTGCTCTATTTATAAGTGTAGAAACTATTCACTCGACTGGCCCAGAGGACAACTCGACTAGTCGAAGGACCAACAAACTTTTGAAAATTCAAGCGCAATAAGATAAGGCCGTTCCACAACTGGTCAAGTGAGAGGTTCAACCGGTCAAGTGGCATTCATGACTGGTTAAGCCCAACTCTCGACTGGTCGTGTGGGACCCAATTTAGTTGCTGGACTTTGACTCAAGCCTGCTTAACTGGTCGAGCATTGTTCACTCAACTGGTCAAGCAGTCTCCAGGACTGGTCGAGGATCCAACAAAAAATTTTAAAAATTAGTAACAAACCTTTGACTAGTCAAGAAAATTCTTGGACTAATCGAGCTAGTACTAGGACTAGCCGAATATACACTAAGACTAGTCGAGAAAAAGCTTATACACTTATAAAGTGACCCAATTTAAGTATGCAATCAATATGACCTAATCTATTGTCAATTTAACTCATACCTTATAAGCGATGTTTGAACATTGAATCATCATTTGCTTCGGTTGATAGATGATCTTGAATTACATGAAGCTTGACATCTTGAAGTATGTTGAAGCTTGAACTTGTAACACTTTGAAGCTTGAATTTGAAACACTTTGAAGCTTGAACTTGAGGTACTTGAGTTGTATTTCACCTTAAGCTTTGAGTACCAAAGTAAAGTATATTGTCTTGACATAGTAGACGCTTGAAAGCTTGAACTATCACTTGATGTTGTACTTGAACTCTTATACTTGTGATGCTTGAATCTTGAAATGGATCATCTTGAACTTGAAGATGAACTAAACAAAATATATATTCTAAGAGGTTTTGGCACTACAAAATTTGACAATCATAGGAGCTAGAAAACATAACACTTACAGACATCTATTGAAAATTATTAAAACTAACTTGAGAAAAGAGAAATGAATAAGCTAAATTAATATAACATCTACTGTATAAATAGCTTATGATGGCCCAGACTTTCTCTCTTTGCTTAAGTATGTTGCTCACAAGAGAAGGCCTCTATATATAGTCAAGGATCTTGGAAATTGTCACGCCCCAGACTTAGTAACTGGACTTACAAGGAACCCGATGGCCGGTTCTAGCCGCAACAGCCTCCGTAGTACCCCATTCTCAGCTTTTGAGGTAGGTTCCGATCTTGGGATCCTACAAGGAGGATTTTCGTAATAGTATAAATATTCCAATACGAGTATACCTAAGATCACAGTAAGTATATCTGAGAATAACAAATGCACACATCACAAAATCCACTATGAATTTGAACCTTTACAAATATCCATAAGGTCTAAAAGGACATACATAAGATAACAGAAGAAGAAAAGGAAAGGAAAGTCTGCAACACTGGGTCCTCAAGCTCAACGCTACACCAAGCTCTACTGCTACGACGTCTGCGTAGGATCTCCTGCATGCATCAATCATGCATAAGCTTATAGAAGCTTAGAGGGTGGTGAAAGTGTGATAATGGTGCATAGAAGAATAGGAGGTACAGGAAGGGAAACATGCTCAATGACAATATCACTAGTTTTACCAAGGCTCGCCATGAATACGATGCAATGAGTACTAGGTGTCATACATACCAAGGCAATGCATGAAGAGGCTTATGCAACTAATGCTAATGCGATGCAAGTAATGCTAGTGCTCATATCCAAACCACATGTTAAGTACATTTGAAATCACCGGGGTCCATTACACTACTGAATGACTGCCTCTCTGCAGACCTCGCACAGTCAAATGGGAGTAAGAGACCTCACTACCTACTATGGACAGCCAATCACCAACAAGGCTCAACGGCAGCGCATCCATTTCACGAGCTAGTCAGACTCAGCCTAATAATGCCCTCCCTCACAGGTGGATAAGGCCACATCCTTACCCAACCGACTACACGGCAGTGGGAGTCGCAGCCTAACGGTATAAGGCCCTCATGCGCTCATAGTTTCTGCTTGGTCACTACGTTGGGGCAATCCCTTGGTACTATGGAAGTTTTGGGAATTTCACCCATGGGCATCCTATGCACCCGGTATGCTTAAGTATCATTTTCGGTGTCCACACATCCATCCATCCATGAATATCCTAGTGGAGGTGAAGCCCTGATAAAGCAAGGGTGGTATCATCATAAAAATGCGATGACAATGCATGAGTCACACATACAGATCATGCACAAGCTTCAGGCACTTAATGTGCACGAGGGGAGAAACTCCATCCCTCGAGAGCACCATACAATGCATTCAATTCATACAGATGATGCATATGGGTCATAATGATGGAAGTGCACTACTTGTAAAATACATTCCTCCTTCCCAAGGAGAGACAGGGTCTAGATACATGGACAGATACTCTAAGGAAAGGAGAAGTCCTCTAGTGGGGGCCCAATACTTTGGGGTGGCCCACAAGCAAAGAGAGAGATAAAGCCTCAAGGAGGAAACGGTCCTAACAAGGTCCAAGGTGGGCCTTCAACCACCCATAAGGGCCCTATGGGCCTACCTTAGGGCCGTCAAGGAGGACATCCAACCTCAACTGGGTCCCAAAGGTAGCCTACTACGCATGAAAGTAGGGTCTAAGGCCCAAGCAATGCATGACCTAATGGGCTATACATAAGCCCAACTCATAGGTAATATGGTAGGCCCTCAAGAAAGGTTTGAGCCCAACCATAAAGGATCATAAATCCATATATTGTGGTGCGCTTCATGGGCAGCCTAGTAGTTCATCATATGGGCAAATTTCACATTTAACATAAGTGAGTTGGGCCTCACTTTTTAGCCCAAGTACAAGGTCAATTTAGTGGGCAGCCAAGGGCCCAACTACTTACATATTATAGCCCCTAACCCATCACTATAGGTAGGAGAGTATAGGCCCAAAGGTCATTGGTCTTACTTAGAAGGTTCTAGTAGAAAATGGGCTTAAGGAACTAGTCAATTAACCACATACATCATTCCAATAAAAACCCAACTTGGGTGGGCCTTAGATAAGCACTAAGTAAGCCCAAAAATACTAAAAGAAAAAGGCAAGATAACTGATTAAATCAACCTCAAATATGGTGGGCCATACAGCCCCAAACAAGCATTTATGGGCAACAACATTAGGCCCATTGCTGAATTTCCAGCCCACCCGCTTCCTGGGTTTGTTGGAGTTCAGTAAATAAATTAATTTATAGTATTTATTTTCTGATGACCCACACACATCACTGTGGGTCCCACCAGATGAGAGGGGGATACATAACGCATATTATAAGTGGGCCATGCTGCTGGAATATAGGCCCAGCAACAACCCAAGGTAAGGGCGTCCCATGGTGGGTAGTCCTACGGGACTGGGTATTTGGCCCAAAACTGACCCAAATTTGTAGGGCGCACCACGGTCAGTACAGGGGCCCGATGGCCCTAACATTTTGGAGGATGGTCCTTCCATAGGTGGGCCACAGATTCAAAAAATTTCATAATTTTTGAATAGTCAAAAGTATTTTAATTAATTTTAATAAAATAGACTATCCAGAAAATCTGGTTAATCTGGACGTCCCAATGTGGTGGGCCGGTCCAGCCCTTGCCATAGTGTGTCCAAGGGTCTGTTGACTCTAAAATGTGGTAAGTGTGTCCTACCATGGGTGGACCACAACTCTAAAAAATTTCAAGATTTTTGTGCAACTAGAAATATTTTAATTTATTTTAAGAAAACAATCTGTCCTGAGAAACTGCCTGATCTGAACATCCCATTGTGAGCCCTTGCCATAGTATGTACAGGTGTCCATTGGACCCAAAATTTTATAGGTGAGTCCTACCATGGGTGGGACACCTACCTGCAAAAGTTTAGAATTTTTGGAGTGGCAAATGTATTTTATTTAATTCATACAATTTATGGACAGCAAGGTTGTAGAAAATACAGGTTGTTGCCCCCTTTTTGGATCACCCATGGAGTGGGCCCATGCCATAGAAATCAAGGGAAAGTAGTTGGGAGAGGTACCTCTGCTGCTATACATCAAGGAGGTGGGTCCACATCAGTGGCCCACCATCCCAAAACATGGCCCATAAAGGGGCTTTCCAAGCTAATATACATGGATGGACGGTCCCACATGTTCGACCATCCAGGCCCTTAGGCGTCCCAAAGAGGGGCTGCTAGGGGCGGTTTTTAGCATATGTTAGGGTGAGGTCCACATGCCAACAACCCACCCTCAAATCCTTCAAAAACAATTCAAACATGAGGGCCAAACTCTTCCCAAAATCAGTAACATAGGCCTGTAAAAAAAATTCTGGACAACAAGGTATATTGCTGCCAGTGCGGTCCACAAATAAAAGTCCAGCAAGAAAATCCTCACACACATTAAGGTGGGGCCACCTAGATGGGCCACATACATCCAGAACGTACTTCTAATCGGCCCATGCCTTGCACGTGAGAATAGACAACAAGGTGGATCTCCACATGTCAAGCAAATGGGACATGGGGACGTCCCATCAAGGGTGGACGGTTGGATGTGTCTTGCACATCAGGTGGGCCACCTTGATTAGCAATATTTGGGAGAAAGAAATAGATAGAGAGAGAGAGAGAGATCGGCCATACAAGAGGGACTTCGCCACTATAAATCCCTTATGCACAAAGAAGAACCAACATACATTGCTCATCTTATGGATCTATGCATGCATGGACCTCCATAATAAGAATCTGAGGTGGGGATGTCATCCCCATCATAAAACAAAGGTCTAGATGACCTTGGAAGGGCTGAGATTATGAAATACATCATGATGGGGTCCATGGAGGATGGCCCCATCATGGAATGACACATGCATGAAGGATGGCCAATGGCCACATCTAAGGGGTTAGATGGGATCCCCACCATGGATTGGTGGGTCCCACTTGTCCTATACATGAATAAAAAAAAAATAAGAGAAAGGAGAGAAATCAGCACTAGTAGAAGCACCCACCTCAGATTTTCAAGCTTCCACCATCACTAGGGATCTCAAGTTCCAAGGTTTAAGATTCAGTGGTCAAGATGGGACATGGTGGCTAGATGATGGAGGAAAGGAGGGAGAAAATTGCTAGAAAATGGGAGGAGGGCTGGACGTTGGACAGGAAGAAGGAAAGAAGAGAAATGAGAAGGAAGAGAGAGAGAGAGAGAGAGAGAGAGAGAGAGAGAGAGAGAGGTTGTAGGAGGTGGTAATGATGGATTTGTAAGAAGGGTAATCATAGCTAAGGGAGGAGATTACTATGCTCATAGGGTTTAGGTTAGGCTTGGGTAGTTTCTAAGGTGGGTAATGTTTATTCCATGAAATTATAGTGTGTGTGGGTGGTGTGCATGGGAAATTGTGCCATAGAAGTAGCCCACTTGCATTGCACAAAAAGTGGGCCTCATGATGAAATGCTTATAACTTTTGATCCATAAGTCAGATAGATGCACAAGATACATGATACGAGCAAGATGACATAGGTCTAAGGTTGATCCGAGTCGGGTCTACATGACCGGACTTAAGGATGACCGCAACACTATCTGAGAATCGCGGGTCACCGGGATTTGACCGGTAGGACCGCAGGATCAAAATGAATGAGATGCACACTCACACACACAAATGCACACATACGAACTCAAGTCGGGTCTCACAATCCTCCCCACCAACAAAGAAATTTCATCCTCGAAATTGACAAAATCGGAGCAACAAAATGCATAACATCATTACATATATCTCAATCATCAATCACAAGAGAAGGCAACACAAGCAATCAATCATCGAACAAATGGGAATAACACTCTCTAATCTCAGCCTCGTGTTCCTAAGATGCGTCGGCCTCCGAATGGTGACCCCATTACACCTTCACCAAGGGAATGACCTTGCTCCTTTCGATCCAGAATACGAATCGGTTGCTCAATGTAGGAAGCATTCTCATGGACCTCAAGTGGCTACCAAACAATCACAGGAATAGTGTTTGACCCACATTTTCGCAACATAGAAACATAAAACACGTCATGGTTCGCGGACAACTCAGTAGGTAAGGCAAGCCTATATGCCACAGTGCCCAAGCGCTCAGTAATCCCAAAAGATCCAATAAATCTCAGGACGAGCTTGCCCTTCACACCAAAGTGAACCACGCCTTTTATAGGAGAGACCTTGAGATATACCATGTCCTCAACTACGAACTCGAAGGATCGACACTGACGATTAGCAAAACTCTTCTGCCGGCTCTAAGCTGTGCACATCCTCTGCCTGATAATATCAAAAGCCTCCGACATCTGTAGCACAACTCGGGACCTAAGAGACGATGCTCTCCAACTTCAGTCTAACAACTAGGAGATCTGCATAGTTTACCATAAAGTGCCTCAAAAGGAGCTATGCCGATTGTCGCCTGATAGCTGTTTTTGTAAGCGAACTCAGGGAAGCGCATATGCTCATCCCAGCTGCCTGTAAAGCCGATCACATAAGCTCTGAGTATATCCTCAAGGATCTAGTAGACCCTTTCGGTCTGCCCATCCGTCTGCGGATGATAAGCGGTGCTGAGACACAAAGTGACCCCCAGCACCTACTGGAAACTCCTCCAAAACTGAGACGTAAATCTAGAGTCTTGGTTTGAAACGATCGAAACTGGGACACCGTGCAGTCTCATTATCTCCTTAATGAACACCTTTGCAAGCCAGTCCATAGACCAGGAAGCACGCACTGGAATAAAATGAGCCAACTTCATCAAATAATCGACGATAACCCAGATGGTATCGTGACCACGTTGAGTCCTCAGCAACCCTGCAATGAAGTCCATCAATACGTGCTCCCACTTCCACTCTAGAATGCTCAATGGCTGCAAGGGACCAGGGGGTCTCTGATGATCGACCTTGACACGGTGGCATGTGTCACACTCGGCCACAAAACTAACAATATGGCACTTTATCCCCTGCCAAAAATACTGCCTCCTCATATCAAGATACATCTTCGTGGAGCCTGGATGAATAGTAAGTCTCGATCGGTGTGCCTCGGTCATCAAATCATGACACAACTCTGGCACGTCCGGGACACATAATCGGCCTCTAAAGCATAATCTACCATCAGAACCAATCTGCCAGTCTGACTGCTCTACAGATGCAGCCTCTGCTCGGTACTCCTGAAGTGACTCATCTGTCTGTTAAGCCTCGATCACCCTAGCCACCAAAGAGGGTTGAATCGACAAACTCGAAAGTTGAACAATGGAAGAATGCAGACCGAACTCAAAGTCATACTTTGAAACATCCTCGAGCATCTCCCACTCTCGTACCATCATCTAAGCCACCAGGCCTCGTGGCTAACAGCTGAGTGCATCTACCACCATCTTTACCTTGCCTGGGTGGTACTGAAGATTAAAATCATAGTCCTTCAATAGCTCCATCCATCGCTTCTGACACAGGTTCAACTCGAACTGTGAAAATAGATACTTCAAGCTCTTATAATCCGAGAAGAGCTCAAACCTGACCCGATATAGATAATGCCTCCACACCTTTAGTGCAAAGATGACTGTTGTAAGCTCCAAATCATAGGTGGGGTGGTTTAGCTCATGGACCTTGAGCTAGCGCGAGGCATACGCCACTGGCTTCCTGTGCTACATCAGTACAGCACCCAAGCCAACTCTAAAGGCATCGGTGAAAACAATAAAACCCTCACTCGCATCAGGAAGAGTGAGAACAGGAGCGGACGTGAGGCAGTCTTTCATCTCTGTAAATGCCTCCTTCAGGCGTCACTCTAGACGAACTCGAAGCCATTCCACGTCAACCGGGTCAGCGGTGCTGCAATACGGGAGAAACCCTCGATAAACCGACGATAATATCCCACCAAACCAAGGAAGCTACGGATCTTGACGCGTTTCTTGGGCTGGCCCCACTGACGCACTGCATCAACCTTCGAGGGGTCCACAACGACACCCTCCATCGTCATAACATGACCGAGGAACTTCACCTCCTCCTGCCAAAACTCGCACTTCTCCAGCTTCGTATATAACTAGTGGGCACGGAGGGTCTCTAGCATAATCTGTAAGTGCTTAACATGATCCTCCCAAGTTCTCAAATATACAAGAATATCTTGATTGAATACCACCATGAACTGATCGAGGAATGGCCGGAAGACTTCATTCATCACCTGCATGAATACGGCGGGCGCATTGGTCAGTCCGAATGACATGACAAGAAACTCGAAGTGACCATAGAGTGTCTGAAAAGCAGTCTTCAGAATGTCCTCGTCTCGGACCCGAATTTGATGGTAATCGAAGCGTAAGTCTATCTTGAAAAAATATTGTGCACCCTACAACTGATCGAACAGATCATCAATACGAGGAAGCGGGTATCAGTTCTTGATGGTGACTCTGTTAAGCTCATGATAGTCCACACAGAGTTGCAACTAACCATCCTTCTTTTCACAAATAATACTGGGGATCCCCAAGGCGAACTGCTAGGATGAATGAAACCTAACTCCCAGAGCTCATCCAACTGCTCCAATAGTTCCCTCAACTCCAACGGTGCCATCTGGTAGGGGACCTTTGAGATAGGCGTGTTACCGGACACTAAATCAATCTGAAACTCCACCTCTCGACCCGACGACAAACCCGAGATCTCTTGGAACACATCTGAGTATTTACAAACAATTGGCAGCTACTCAATACACTTTGCCACCGAATCCTTGATGACAGAAGCCATGAAACTAGATAACGGTTCTCCTTTAGGCTTGGCGACAAACTGGAATACTGGCAAGCCGGGAATGTGAAACGTAACTATCCTCACGGCATAGTCCAAGATGGCACAATACTCCACAAGCTAGTCCATACCTAAAATAACATCAAAGCCAGACATCAACATCACGATTAGATCATCAGGAAGGATCATCTCGCCCACTAACACCGGGCAAGAAGGGCAGCGATGGGTCAACACAATGGACTTCCCCATAGGAGTCGAGACTGCCAAGGCCTCAAACACAAACTCCGATGGAATACCGGTTGATCGGCAAAGTTGATCAACCACAAAAGAATTGGAAGCACCTAAATTAAACAAAACAAGAGCAATGCAAGCAGAAATAAGAAGAATACCCTCAATGACTCCACCAGTCGATGACTGCGTGTCCTGGCCTAGCGCCTTCTGCACAGAATAAAAGTGGTCCTGAGTTGGTAGGGGGAGTAAACCAGAAGACTGGGCGTCCTGAGTCTGTGCCTACTGGACTGCGATACACACTTGACCCAGGGACTGAACATAGGATATCCCCTCTGCTGGTGCTGCTGGTGCTACTGTCTCTGCTGAGAAGGTCTTCCTCTACTATTGAGGAGGAGCCCTAGGAGTGGCAGGTGGAAGCTATGCTCTCTACTGCTACTAAGGAGATGAGGACGAGGTAACTGCAGTGGCCTCTCCTACTGAATGGGGAGAGGGAACTCACGCCTCCTATGCCTAGCCTATTCACAACTAAACCAAACATCGAAAAAGGGGCCGGAAGATGAAGTGGTTGGTGGTGCTGATGATGATGAAGAAGTTACTGACTGAGCCACATGCTGTCGATACCTTGATCTGCCCCTCCATCTCTACTGACGGTGCTGCTTGGAACTGCTAGCTGGAGCTCTCCTCTTCCGGTATTCACTAGAACCCTACTCTCTCGACCTCTGGGTCATAACCTAGTCCTCCTCATAAATTAGTGCCCGATGAACAACTTGGTCGAACGTCTCTAAACAATGTCTTACCACACGGCTAGGAAGGGCAGGACACAAGCCAGTCACAAAACAATGGCCCCTCATCTTCTCATCGCTGGTGAGATGAGGAGAAAATCTAGACAAGGCCAAGAAACGAGCCTCATACTGAGATATGATCGAATCTCCCTGAACAAGGGTCTCAAACTCGATTGCCCTCTGGATCTGAACATGTTCGGGGAAGAATTTCTAGTCAAAATGGATAACAAATTCCTCCCAGGTCCAAACAAACGGCCCGGCCATCTTGGATACGGACGACCACCAATAACAGGCCTTGCCCTAAAGGAGATAGGTCGCAAAGGAGACTCTCTAATCCATAGGACACTGCATGGTGTCAAAAATTCTCACAATCTTAGTGCACCATGCCTCGGCGGTAGAAGGATTAGGGTCACCACTAAACCTTGAGGGATCATGCTGCCAGAACTCTCGAGATATTATGCTCGCATGCGACAAGTCAGACTGCCTAGAAACCTCGACAGTAGCAGGCTGATGGGTCTGCAATGTGGTGGCAACAAGCTACATCAGCTGCTAAAAATGCTCGGCTCCTATAGGCACTATCGAAAAAGTAGGAGCAGCACATGCCTAGGGCGGAGGTATGGGTGCCGCTTGCAGAGCAGGAGCCTCTGCAACCAGAACAACAGGCTGAGGAGGGATGATCGTTGAGGGGACTGGAGCAACTGAAGGAGCAGGTGCTACAGGCTCAACTGGAGGAACATGCTAGATCAGGACCACAGTAATCGAATCCTCAACAACGGGAGCAGGATGTGCTCGAGTAGAACAGGTATCCTAGGCGCCTCGTCCACAGGCACCATGACCACGGGTACCATAGCCACATGTGTCACGTCTAGGCGACATCGTCTACAAAATAACGACGACGCAAGGAATCAGGACAACTACAAGCTCAATACGGAGCGAAAGGAAGTGTCTCAAGACACTACTTATCCTATGCTCTGAGCAGACATGAGAGGCCATCCTGAGTTTTTTCCAGAATCACTTACAATGCTCTAATACCAACTCCTATCATGCCCCAAACTCGGTAACCGGACTCACAAGGAACCCAATGGCCGGTTCTGGCCGCAATAGCCTCCGCTGTACCCTATTCTCAGCTCCTGAGGTAGGTTCTGATCATGGGATCTTAAAAGGAGGATTTTCATAACAGTATAAATATTTCAATACGAGCATACCCAAGATCACAACAAGTATATCTGAGAATAACAAAGGCACACATCACAAAATCCACTATGAATTTAAACCTTTACAAATATCCATAAGGTCTAAAAGGACATACATAAGATAACAGAAGAAGGAAAGGAAAGGAAAGTCTGCAACACTGGGTCCTCAAGCTCAGCGCTACACCAAGCTCTACCGCTACGACGCCTGCTTAGGATCTCTTGCAAATATCAATCGTGCATAAGCTTATAGAAGCTTAGAGGGTGGTGAAAGTGTGTGACAATGGTGCAGAAAAGAATAGGAGGTACAGGAAGGGAAACATGTTCAATGACAATATCAATAGCCTTACCAAGGCTCATCATGAATATGATGCAATGAGTACTAGGTTCCATACTAAGGCAATGCATGAAAAGGCTTATGCAGCCAATGCTAATGCGACGCAAGTAATGCTAGTGCTCATATCCAAACCACATGTCAAGTACATTTCCAATCATAAGAAAATCACCGGGGTCCATTACACTACTGAATGACTATCGCTCTACAGACCCCTCACAGTTAAACGAGCATAAGAAACCTCACTGCCCGCATGTGGACAACCAACCACCAATAAGACTCGATGGCAGTGGACCCATTTCATGAGCTGGTCAACTCAGTCTAATAATGCCCTCTCTCACGGGCGGATAAGGCTACATCCCTACCCAACCGACTACATGGCAGTGAGAGTCGCGGCCTAACGGTATAAGGCCCTTGTGTGCTCATAGTTTTCACTGGGTCACGGCGTTTGAGTAATCCCTTGGTACCATAGAAGTTTTAGAAATTTTACCCATGGGAATCCTATGCACCCGATATGCTTAAGTGTCATTTTCGGTGTCCACACATCCATCCATCCATCCATGAATATCCCAGTGGAGGCAAAGCCCTAATAAAGAAAGGGCGGTATCATCGAAAATACGATACCAATGCATAAGTCACACATACTGATCATGCACAAGCTTCAGGCACACAATGTGCATGAGTGGAGAAACTCCATCCCTCGAGACCACCATACAATGCAATCAATTCATACAGATGATTCATATGGGTCATAATGATGGAACTATGCTACCTGTAGAATACATTCCTCCTTCCCAAGGAGAGACAGGGTCTAGATACATAGATAGATAGTCTAAGGAAAGAAGTCCTCTAGTGGGGACCCAATACTTTGGGGTGGCCCCCAAGCTAAGAGGGTCATAAAGCCTCAAGGAAGAAACGGTCCTAATAAGGTCCAAAGTGGGCCTTTAACCACCCATAAGGGCCCTATGGGCCTACCTTAGGGCCGCCAAGGAGGACATTCAACCTTAACTGGGCCCCAAAGGTAGCTTACTACCCATGAAAGTAGAGTCTAAGGCCCAAGAAATGCATGGCCTAATGGGCTATACACAAGCCCAACTCATAGGTAATATGTTGGGCCCTCAAGCAAGGTTTGGGCCCAACCATAAAGGGTTATAAATCCATATATTGTTGTGGGCTTCATGGGCAACCCAGTAGTTCATCATATGGGCAAATTTCACATTTAACACAAGTGAGTTGGGCCTCACTTTTTAGCCTAAGTACAGGGTCAATTTAGTGGGAAGCCAAGGGCCCAACTGCTTGCATATTATAGCCCTAACCCATCACAATAGGTAGGAGAGTATAGGCCCAAAGGTCATTGGTCCTACTTAGAAGGTTCTAGTCTAAAAAGGGCCTAAGGAACTAGTAAATTAGCCACATACATCATTCCAATAAAAATCCAACTTGGGTGGGCCTTAGATAAGCACTAAGTAAGCCCAAAAATACTGAAAGAAAAAGGTAAGATAACTGATTAAATCAACCTCAAATATGGTGGACCATACTGCCCCGAACAAGCATTTATGGGTAGCAAGATTGGGCCCATTGTTGAATTTCTAGCCCACCCGCTTCTTGGGTTTGTTGGAGTTCAGCAAATAAATTAATTCATAGTATTTATTTTCTGATTCCCCACACACATCATTGTGGGTCCCACCATATGAGAGGGGGATGCACAACACATATTATAAGTGGGCCATGCTGCTGGAATACAGGCGCAACAACAGCCCATGGTAGGGGCATCTCATGGTGGGTAGTCCTTCGGGCCAAGGTATTTGGCCCAAAACTGACCTAAATTTACAGGTCGCACCACGATCAGTACACATGCCTGATGGCCCTAAAAATTTACAAGATGGTCCTTCCATAAGTGGGCCACACATCCTTGAAATTATGTCATTTTTAGATGGTCAGGAGTATTTTAATTAATTTAAATAAAAAAGATTATCCAGAAAATCTGGTTAATCTGGACGTCTCAACGTGGTGGGCCGGTCCAGCCCTTTCCACGATGTGTACAGTGGTCTGTTGACTCTAAAATATGGTAGGTCGGTCCTAACATGGGTGGAACACACCTCAAAAAAATTTTAGTATTTTTAAAAAACTAAAAATATTTTAATTCATTTTAAGAAAACAATCTATCCTGAGAAACAGCCTGATCTGAATATCCCATTGTGGCGGGCCGGTCCAGCCCTTGCCACGGTGTGTACAGGTGTCCATTGGCCCCAAAATTATTTAGGTGGATCCTTCCATAGGTTGGTCAACTTATTGCTAAATTTTAGAATTTTTAGAGTTGCAAAAGTATTTTATTTAATTCATACAATTTATGGACAGCAAGGTTGCAGAAAATACAGGTTGTTGTCCCCTTTTTGGATCACCCATGGAGTGGACCCATGCCATAGAAATCAAGGAAAAGTGGTTGGGAGAGGTGCCTTTGCTGTTGTACATTAAGGTGGGGTCCACATCAGTGACTCACCATCCCAAAACATGGCCCACAAAGGGGCTTTCCATGCCCATATACATGGCTAGATGGTCCCACATGTTGGACCGTCCAGGCCCTTGGGCCCAGCCCTTGGGTGTCCCAAAGAGGGGCTGCTAGGGGTGTTTTTTTTACATAGATCTGGGCAGGGTCTACATGCTAATGACCCACCCTCAATTCCTTCAAAAACAATTCAAACATGAGGGCCAAACACTTCCCAAAATTAGCAACATAGGCCTGTAAAAAAAATTCTAGACAGCAACGTATGTTGCTGCCTAGTGCAGTCCACAAATAAAAGTCCAGTAAGAAAATCCTCACACACATTAAGGTGGGGCCACTTAGATGGGCCACACATAACTGGAACGTACTTCCAATCGACCCGGGCCTTGCACGTGAGAATGGACAGCAAAGTGAATCTCCACATATCCAGCAAATGGGACATGGGGACGTCCCATCAAGGGTGGACAATTGGATGTGTCTTCCATAACAGGTGGGCCACCTTGATCAGCAATATTTGAGAGAAAGAAATAGATAGTTACAAAAAATAAGAGAAAGAGAGATTGACCATACAAGAGGGATTCCGCCACTATAAATCCCTTATGCACAAAGAAGAACCAACATACATTGCTCATCTTATGGATCTATGCATGCATGGACCTCCATAATATGAATCTAAGGTAGGGATGCCATCCACACCATAAAACAAAGTTCTAGCTGACCTTGGAAGGGCTAAGATTATAAAATTCATCATGATGGGGTCCATGGAGGATGGCCTCATCATGGTGTGACACATATATGAAGGATGGCCAATGGCCACATCCAAGGGGTTAGATGGGATCCCCACCATGGATTGGTTGGTCCCACTTGTCCCATACATGAAAAAATAAAAGAAATAAGAGAGAGGAGAGAAATCAACACTAGTAGAAGCACCCACCTCGAATTTTCAAGCTTCCACCATCACTGGGGATCTCAAGCTCCAAGGTTTAAGATTCAATGGTGTAACGCCCTGAAATTCAGGGGTCGAGCATAACTTAGCTCCCGAGTTTCAAAACATCACTTATGCAACATATTTAATGATGGATGTATGTTGTCTGTATGAGTACGTAAAACATGGAAGAGATTAAGCCAAACTGCAAACATAATTTAGGGATAAGTGAAGGAACGCAAGCGGAAGACTTAAAGAAACATATGTGTACATGTGCAAGTCCATGAAATACGTATACATGCCAGGTCATATTTACAAGTGTTACTATCAAAAGTACGAGTATTAAATGACATCATCTATTACAATAACCTAGAATTCCCGTGCATCAGGACATGGCTCACAAGAACCCGCCTGAGAACTACATAAAAGAAAATATGGCCTCATCATCCTCGAACTCCTGCTCTGCCTCAGGGGTCGCATCAATATCTGCATCTAAGACAGAGTCTGGTTGGTGTTTAAACACCGTCCTAGAATGTGGGAGTGAGTGATCAACTCAGTGGAACAATAAAGCAAAGGTTAACATGTTATCAATTCAGTCAAGCAGTAATGATAAAGCAGAACAATCAAACATGTCCTAATTACTCTTGTTAGTGCAAGGATGTATGGAGAATGATGCATGCCCTCACCTTACTCCCTCGGCGTCTTCATCTCACGTTACACATGACATCCTCCCGCAGTGCCAACAACTACCACGCACATGCAAATGCGGTGCATGAATATGATTATAAGTTGTTTTTAGTCCTTTTCATACAGCAGGATTGGGAAGCTAAGGTACCTTCCTCATATCAATTTCCACACAGTGATCCATTCTAGGGTCGTCAATCCTAGGCATCTCATACGATCATATGGTTCTAGGTCACTGCAAAGGGCTCGTCACCAATCAATGCATGCCTATCATACCTTCGTTACTACTCTAAGGCTCGTCGCCCTAATGCAGTATCCAGGTATGCTCAAGGTCACTCCAAAGGGCTCGTCACCAATCAATGTAGGCCGACAGCACGAATATAGTGTCCCATACCACCATAATCGGCTCACGAGTTTGGTTGCTCACTGGTCACTACGGGGAGGCTTGTCACCCCAGCGTAGGCCAACAGCTCATCCACGGTGTCCCATATCACCATATCCGGCTCATGAGTCTTAGCGGATCAAGGTACAACGGTTAACGGGATTTGCACTAGTAAGTTTGGTACCCTAGATTCAAACAATAGCATCCATACATGGTGAACATACATCGAACAATTGGGTTACTTGACGAACTCGACTAGCACGAGTGCACGTTGGGTTGAACGACATAGAGTGCACAAACACTTCGTGTGGCCAAACCACTGCCGACAACTCTAATATGACTCGGGTTCGTCAAATCACGTCCTTCGTGGCGAAAGCAACTTCAGCCACGAACTCAAGGCCGATTACCGATTTCCTGGACTATTCCATAGTCCCAAACACATTCCATTACGACAGATATTCATCTCAACAATTTAGAATAGAAATGGAATAACAATTCAAATCATACAGTATATGAGCATTTGAAGAATATCAACTCAACATGGATTTACACATAAATACTACTTGAAGTTAAATAACAAAGAATGTGACTTACATGTAGGAAATCATACACACTAATAGGAGTGTTGAGAATCACTTCTCAACGCTCACAATTAGAATAATATATTATACTTTAGACCATTCAGACATTTCTACAAACACTTAAAATACATAGGTCAACATACATGACGTATGTTGGAATACACACATTTGAACAATTCCTTTTGCCAAGGAGTTGTCACACATACAATTAGCACAAGTACACGACAGATAATCACGGCAAGTACATGTTCATATTTTATACATATACGGTACTTCCTACATATACATGAATACACAAATCTCAATATAACACATGCATATCAGGAACGCAAAATAAACATAGCAATTGGCACGTGAAATTGCATCCATAACAACAATAAACCATTATCTGGTATTGAAAGCCTTGAAAACCATAACCTATACGAATATAGTCTGCACCTTAAACCAAAAATAGCGCACCAAACTGATTCAGACGATATGTCTTCGTCAACGGCGACTAGATAACCTAAAGCAAGAATGGAAATGAGCTACAACAACACATAGACTATTCTAAGCTCTAAAACAGATTAGGGTTAGATGAAATTACCCAAGGATGAACTTAGAATCGTCAGAATAACGATTCAAAAGTGATGGTTTAAGGATGTAGAGTAACCGGAAAGAATCTAAAGATGATTCACCAACTTCTCTCTCACTTTCTCTCTCTTTTCCTCTCTCTTTCTTAGCTAGGGTTAGGAAATTCGTATGGCATAGAGAATAAGGGTTTTAAGGTCTATATATAGGCCTAACATTGATGAAAATAGCCCCAGGGCCAAGGTATACTTAGGTTATAACCAAATCAAGCCTCTCTCGATCTAACAGAACACTTTCGGTGGTCCTTTTTTCACATGCGGTCGGACTTAAGCTCACTGACCATGGATCTAGGTCAGGCTAAGTTTTCGTACCGATCGAATTTACAGATCAGCCGTGGTGGACCACACTCA
This sequence comes from Magnolia sinica, assembly GCF_029962835.1. Taxonomy (NCBI): domain Eukaryota; kingdom Viridiplantae; phylum Streptophyta; class Magnoliopsida; order Magnoliales; family Magnoliaceae; genus Magnolia; species Magnolia sinica. The sequence goes on along the minus strand of NC_080587.1, from coordinate 44,139,599 downwards.
ATTCAATGGTTACCGAAACTCGATCAGGTCCACAAGTATCATGACATGCCTGGGCCATCTTCCTTGATCTGACGGTGAAATTGGGTCAGAATCCAACGGTCAAATTACTTAAAATCATCGCGCAAGCGACGCGACTCAGATTTCAGAAAATCATATTTAATTTTTCACCGTTCTCACACTCTTCACTCCGAACTCAATCAAATCGACCCAGGACATCATCTGGACTTGATTTTTAAGGTGATGATCAAGTCCAATATGGTAACCATAACTGTCTAAGATCATCGCTATCGGACTTTCGACGCGTGGTCCAGGTCCCATCCAAAGTTTCTAAAAATTTCCAAGAGCAACTGGATTTAGCGTTGAATCCCAGATTTCAGAGTAACATAGCGCTAACGATTCTACAGGTTTTGAGTCATGCAGATCAAATTTAAAGTGATTGATGCTAATTTCACAAGCAATCGAGTTTAGCGCTAATTAACCCACAAATAGCTACTAAGGAAAATAGAGGTAGTACTCGGGTCTTGGCACGAAATTTTTCGGGTCATTACAAATGGTCAAGATGGGACTATGGTGGCTAGATGATGGAGGAAAGGAGGAAGAAAAATGCTGGAAAATGGGAGAAGGAGGGTTGGACATTGGAGAGGAAGAAGGAAAGAAGAGAAATGAGAAGGAAGAGAGAGAGAGAGAGAGAGAGAGAGAGAGAGAAGTTGTAGGGAGGTGGTAATGATGGATTTGTAAGAAGGGTAATCATAGCTATGGGAGGAGATTACTGTGCTCATAGGGTTTAGGTTAGGCTTGGGTAGTGTCTAAGGTGGGTAGTGTTTATTCAATGGAATTGTAGTGTGTGTGGGTGGTGTGCATGGGAAATTATGCCATAGAAGTGGTCCACTTGCATTGCACAAAAAGTGGGCCTCATGATGAAATGCTCATAACTTTTGATCCATAAGTCGGATGAATGCACAAGACACATCGTTGGAACCGTAACAACAATATGAAAAAGATGGCATAGGTCTAGGGTTAATCTGAGTTGGGTCTACATGATTAGACTTAAGGATGACCGCAAACACTATTCGAGGGTCGGGTCACCAGGATTTGACCGGTAGGACCATGGAACCAAAATGAATGAGATGCACACTCACATATACACATGCACACATGTGAACTCAGGTCGGGTCTCATAGAAATTTAGATGGCCAGATTTTCAGTTCAACTGGGTGAATTCTAACGATGGCATTCCAATAGCACATATTTTTTGGGATAAGATCTTTCAAAAATTCAGTTGGCCGAATCTCTCTGAATTCTAAGGAAATGCAGTGCTGGAAACTTAACCTACAAATTGATGGACTGGCCCAATCCCAAGTTAGGCTAGCCGAACCTAAAGTTAAGCTGGGCGAACTTGAAGTTAGGCTAGCCGAACTTGCAACAGATTTTTCGAATGTTGTTGTACACTTGGCCAAATATTGTTAGCCTGGCCGAACTTACAACAGATTTTCTGAATGTTAGGCTGGCCGAACTAGAAGTTGGGTTGGCTGAACTTTAGAGAATTTACACTATGCATACTATATTTACAGCCATGATTTATAAACACCTAACCTAGGGTCATTCTAAGGTTATACCACCTGATAGTTGACATATAGAGTGCGTCTTGAACCATGTAAAGTATTTAATGCTTGAGATGTTAAGCCAATCTTGAGATGTTGAGCCTGTCTTTAAGTGATCTTCATGAGTTGTTGAAGAATACTAGAGTGTGCTTGTGATCCAACCGGAACTATGAAATTTGACAATATTAAGTGTGCTTTAAGTATAAACATTTACATCGGGCTTTTACAATGCGTAACGTCCCCGAAGGTGTGATACAGTGAACAAAGGACTGGGGGAGGTAGGAGTATTTCATGCCTTTCGTCATTGCCTCCGCGACCATGAACAACGTCAGATGAATGTCATATGCCCACTTCAAACTTCAGAGCACTATTAGACACAAACAATAGCCTAAAAAGGCGGCTAGCTCGCCAGAGGCATTATACTCGGCATGGCCCTTGATCATTCGTCTGAGACCGTTGAGTTCTTGAGAGTTATTGCCCTTAAAACTGAAAGAACAAGAAAATGGGTGATGTAATTATTAAAAGAATGGAGTAGAAATAAACAAAGAATTTTAACAAAAAGAGGCAAAAAGGTATACTGCAAATCTCTAGTAAAGTGAGTAATCCAAATGAGATGTGGGACTTTATGAATATCTAAAAACTTAGCTATTTCTTTAAAAAGTTCAACAACAGTCTCTGAGATCTTTGCTAGCAATTTGTAGGGGAAAATGTGTGAATTCCTCCTTCGTGGGCACATACTCATCGAAAGGGCAGCCTGTTATAAGAAGGCAAGCTATCCGGTGAAGGTCCCATAAAGTAATGATGACTTCGCCCAGCATGAGATGAAAAGAGTTGGTTGTCAACCACCAATATTTAAGGAAGCCCATAAAGGTAATTGTATCAATGATCAGACGTAACTTCGATTGCATTTAGAAGGTCGATTTTGATTAAGACCTCTGACTGTTTCTTAATGATAGCCCAAGCCCTTGCACTATAGTAGTGGCATAAAGATAGAAAACCTCAAGTTATGAATTCCTCTGTTCCTCCCAAAGAGTCCCTGATGCAGAAACGTTGTTGCAGGGTCTCGAAGTAATGAGTGGGAAAGAGAAGACGAGGATTGTAGCATGGTAGCAGGAATCGCGTTGGGGAGATTTTACAGGTCTTTTGACGAGAACCTCTCTCCACTAAATAACCCTCCTCTAGAATTTGAGGTTCTTTCATATCCAGTGACTTTTATAAAGTATCCTATTATGCATCATCTGATCAGTAGGTTCACTATGGAGAATTGATAAATGGTGGCAAAGATTCATAGGAATGATGATCATTTCATCTTTGAGTGCATTATTGAATTTAATCATCTCTTGGTGGACCTTTACACTATCCCAAGTGTTCTAGAGCCTCTTCTTATTGAACTCCTTGATCTTCTCTTTGAGTTGTTATTTCTTCTTTGAGAAGGATGGGGATGGAGTTGTTTCTCTATCAGATGGTTTGGAGCTATTTGTCTATATGTTGGAAGTAGCCTTTAACCAGTTCTCTCAATCTATTTCTTGACCGCTTCAGGGAGGCATTTCAATATCACCCATGATGATAGCCTTGCGGATAGGACTAGCCAAAAAGGTTATGCGATCGGAGAAGTCTATAGTTGGAAGACTAGGTTCCTTAAAAAGAGATGAGTTCTTAGTCATGATCTCTAGCCTTTTTCTGGGATGGTCATTATCAAGGGAGGATTGAGGGTTCTCAAGTGAAGGCGTCTGAGGAGAGATTGTATGCTCTTGAGAAGTGCTGGAAGTCCTTTTACTCTTGGTCATAGGAAAATACATCAATATTTTGACAAAGTTTGGGTACTAAATTAGTGGTCTACCGAAACAAACTGACTTGCATGGTCACACAAAGGAAAGTGGTTATGCAGTCGTGCAAACATAGTCTATTGCACGGTCACGCAACGAAGAAGCAGGGGGCTATTAGAGCTAAAGGCGGAATGGTTCAAATGAAGGGAGTTTGGTTTTTATAGGCAGCAGGGACTCAAAAAGCTTTATAAGAGACCTGATCATGCAATAAGCATTGTGTGGTCGCGCAACGAACAAAAAATGGACTTTTTAGGTAAAACTGACAATCCATCCTCAATTGATTTTATGAGAAATCAAAGGAGGATCAAGGGGGCATCTGTTGGAGCAAAAAATTTGTTAAAATCATACGAAGATAGTCTTGTTGCATGACCATGCAACAAAGGTAAGTTGCACGGTCACGCAATGAACAAAGTTGACATGAATGTTGGCTAGCAAGGTAGGATATCCAGAATAGGTGTATAGCCTGTTGTGCGACCATACAATAGGAACATGGTGTGCGGTCGTGCACAACAGGAACATGGTGCGCGACCACACAACAGGAACATGGTGCACGACGGCACAATAGTGATAGATTGCGTGAGTTTTGATCTTTCACACATGTGGAAGGCCTATAAATAACCACTCTCCCTCTCATTTTATTCATTCACCAATGAAGAACTTCAAAGAGATCAAAGAAATCCCAGAGGTTCTACAAGAGCTTTAAACAAGTCTTCAGGTATCTTGCAGCGCGACACAATAGAAGCATGGAAGAAGAAGGAGATGCGAGAAGAAGTGTAGGGCAAAGACCTATTGTGCAACCACACAACGGGGATAGTTTGTGCGGCCGCGCAATAGTCATGTTCACATAAGCATTAGATATTTGGCAATATTCTTCTGCGGGATTCTAAATCTCATGCGAGTTGATTTCTTATGCACATACTCTATGTATACTGGCATGAAGGGTTTTGAACCCACACCAACTCCTCTGTCATTGTGACGGATGTTATACAGGCCGAGATGCTGTCAAAATCAGTGTCGAATTGTTTTGTTTATTGATGTAATATTTTACTTTTGGAATCAAGGGAAATATGAAGGATGTAATATGAATTCATAATTAATAAAATATGTGATGATGTTTGTTCTTTAATGTTCCTTTGTTGGTTATTGAATGTAGAAATTTCAATCTGTGATGCTTGTTTCTGGTTGAAACAATGACCATCAAAAGCTCGAGTTGACTAGTTATTCTACTTAGACAAGTAGGTGAGTCAGGGTAGATTTATCTAACCCGAGCTACCACCTAGTAGTGATGGTGCATTAACGCTATATTACACACACTGCATCATTGGAAGCACATACATAACATTTTTACCCAGTCACCTCAAGTGTATTGTAACACCTCGGTTCCCAGAACCCAATTACACTACTTGTTTTCCAAAAACCTACGTATTAACCTTTAAAATATCCCAAATTTCACGTACACATTTTTTTTCTTTATCAGAGTTAACCATTTAAGTGGAATAAAAGCAATCCAAGTAAAAGAGGGAGTCCAAATATACATAACCATGGTTTTAAGTGGTTACCCAAAAAATTATACAAACCAATGTCTTAAGTTAAAATAATACATGACAGTACAACTTAATTTCAAATAAAATCAGAAATAGAGACTCACAAGATCATCTGGCTCCTCATATTCCACCTAAGCACCAGTATGTGCATCATTTGCATTTCCTACACACTGAGTACAGTTTGATAGCATCAATGGCTATCCAGTGAGGTATAACCCCCAAGGTTTATCGTATCATCAAGATAATTATGCATAGTTATCAGAGACAATTTATAACAAATATTACATAATGATTACAGTGTAAATCAAATAAGGTTCATCAGATACACATTCATTAAATAAATCACATAAAAATAATCTTATTTATATGCATGGATGCATGCACATGCTCACAAACCTGGGGATGCACATCCAGCTGTCAAAATAAAGGGTCACCCAAGGAGAACTAGCCACTCGAAAAAATACACAAAGGTACACCCAAGGAGAACTAGCCACCCGAAAAATACCATAGATATATAGATCGCCTATAAGACCCATTTCCTAGCCCGTACCGTTCTTGTCACGCCCCAAACCCGGAAGTCGGGCTCACAAAATTCCTGATTGTCGAATCCAGTATCGATAGCCTCCTTAGTACCCCATTCTCAGCTCCCAACGCACATACGCTAGGTTCCAATCCTAGGATCCTACATGGAGGATTTTCCAACATACATTTGCCTCATAAGAAGCATAACCACAAGTATACCCAAATCACAAAGGTAACATCATCATCACATATCTACCAATATAAACATTTGAATATATTGCTAAAAGGGAAATACATATATTAAAAATCAAAGCTCCAGAAGACACTGCGTGATCCAAGCTCCACTCTGCTGCAACCTAACGCCACCTGCACGCATCTATCATGCATAAGCTTATAGAAAGCTTAGTGGGTGGTGAAAGTGTGTGCGCAAGATAAGTGCCGAGTTTGCAATACAATGCCATAAATCATACAATATCGAAATAGGAAAAAATGCTGACAAGATCATAAATCATACGATATCAGAGTAAATGGAAATATACTAATAAGATCATAAATCATAGGATATCAAAGTAAGCAAAAATATACTGATTAGTCCATGAGTGTCATCAGCAGTACCAAGGCTATGTGATGCAAGACATGAATGTGAACGGCCATATCAATGTAGAAACATGGCAACCCAAAATGTTAAATGCTACAGATGCAATGCAATATGCGGTGCAAGTGAAATGAACAAGCTGGAGTGAATTTGGGATGATAGTACGTAGTATCACAGGCTATGGGGTTCATCAGAAGGGTCTTTTATCCAAACTAGTCCCATACCTAAATTTAGATAGTCAGACTCAATGTGGTAAACTCCTAATCTCAGGTTAGTTGGGCGCCCCAACCGAAATCCTAGCCATTGCGAAGGTACATGTCACAAATAGTTACGTACCATCAGCTCGAGTGAATAGTGAATGAATGAATGAGTATGCAACTCCTACTCAATAATTCCACATATCAGCACTGTACATCTCTGGGATCATCACTGGGGTCTAGTACACTCTACATACAAATCGTCGCCCACTAACGCTCGACCATGCAAGTGGAAGAGACCTTACTATCCACCTGACTAGTAGTCAGGCAATATCTACCAAGCACGTCGATCGTGGACCCATTCACGAGCTGGTCAAACTCAGCCTATCTATGCCCCCTACGCTCCAGCGGGTAAGGCCACACCCCCTCCCAACTGACCATGACATAGTGGGAGACGCGACCTCTTAGTATTCGGTACTCGGGCGCTCATGTATCCACTCGATCTCGACATTGGGCTGTCTCCTAGCCTCGGAGGTTTAGGGACTTTCACCCAAGGACATAGAAAGTGCCCAGATGTGTAACGACCTTGGAATTTTTATGCTAATCTTTCCTTAAGTAGTTATTTTTGGGGTAATTAGCGTTATACTCGATTGCTTGTGAAATTCGCATCAATCACTTTAAATTATATCTGCATGGCTCTAAACTTGTAGATTAGTTAACGCTACATTACTCTGAAATCTGAGATCCATCGCTAAATCCAGTTGTTCTGGGGAATTTTTGAAAGATCTGGATCGAACCTGGTCTGCGCGTCGAAAGTCCGATAGCGATGATCTTAGGCTGTTGCGGTCACCGAGTTGGGCTTGACCATCACCTCGAAAAGTAAGTCCATGTGATGTTCTGGGTCGATTTAATTGAGTTCGAAGTGAAGAGTGTGAGAACGGTTGGATATTTAATAAGCTTTTATGAAATCTGAGTCGTGTTGCTTGCGCGACGATTTTAAGCTATCTAACCGTTGGATTCTGACCCAATTTCACCCTCTGATCAGGGAAGGTGGCCCAAGCATATCCTAGTGCTTGTGGACCTGATCGAGATTCTGTGACCGTTGAATCGAGTGTGGTCCGCCACGGCTGATCTGAAGAACCGGTCGGTATGAAAACTCAGTTTGACCTAAATCCATGGTCAATGAGCTTAAGTCTGACCTTTCATGGTTATAGGCCCACCAGAAGTGCTTCGTTGGATCGTAAGAGGTAGGTTTTGGTTATACTTTAAGTATACCTTGACCCTGGGGTTATTTTCATCAATTTGAGGCCTATTTATAGTCCTTAAACCCTAGCCCTCTTTTCCATACGGATTTTCTCTAACCCTAGCTTGGAAAGAGAGTGGAAAAGAGAGAGATAGTGAGAGATAAGTTGGTGAATCATCTTGGATTCTTCCTTGTTCTTCTTCATCTTTGAACCTTCACTTTGAATCATTATTCTGACGGTTCTAAGTTCATTTTGGGGTAAGTTAACCTAACCCTAACCTGTGTTAGAGCTTAGATTAGTCTTGGTGTTATTGTATCTCATTTCTATCCTTGTTTTAGGGTATTCTATCGCCATTGACGAAGACAACTCGTCTAAATCAGTTCGATGTTTCTTTCCTTGCTTAAGGTGCGGACTTTAAGTGTATAGGTTATGGTTTTCAAGGCTTTCAATGCTAGTTAATGATTTATTCTTGTTATGGATGAGATTTCACATGCCAAATGTTGTGTTTACGTTGCTTTCCTGTTATGCATGTGTTATATTGAGATTTGTGTATTCTATGTGTATGTATAAAGTACCATATACGTATAAAATATGCACTTGTGTTTGCCATGATTATTTGTCATGTATGTATGCTAGATGTATGTATGACAACTCCTTGGTAAAAGGAATTGTCTAAATGCATGTATTTCAACATACGTCATGTATGTTGTTCCATGTATGCTAAGTGTTTGTAGAAATGCATGAATGATCTAAAGTGTAACTTATTACACTAATTGTGGGCGTTGAGAAGTAATTCTCAACACTCCTATTGATGTGCATGATTTCCTTTATGCAAGTTACATTCCATGTTATTTAAATTCAGGCATTACATATGCTTACATTTATGTTAAGTTGATATTCTTCAAATGTCTATGTACTATGATTTGAGTAGTTGTTTCTTTACTGTTTTACATCCAATATGAACATTTGTAGTAGTGTAATGTGTTTGGGACTATGCATTAGTCCATGAAATCGGTAATCGACCCTATGTTCGTGGTTGAGGTTGCTTTCGCCACGTAGGACGTATTAGACGAACCCGAGCCATATTAGAGTTGGCGGCAGTGGTTTGGCCACGCGGAGTGTTTGCGCACTCTATGTCGCTTAATTCAACGTGCGCTCGTGCTAGTCGAGTTCGTCAAATAACCTGATTGTCCGATGTATGTTCACCATGTATGGACGCTACTGCTTGAATCTAGGGTACCGAACTTACCAGTGAAATCCTAATAACCATGGTACCTTGATCCGCTAAGACTCATGAGCCAGACATGGTGGTTGGGACACCGTGGTCGAGCTGTCGGCCTACGCTGGGGTGACGAGCCTCCCCGTAGTGACCAGTGAGCAACTAAACTCGTGAGCTGATTATGGTGGTATATTCGTGCTGTTGGCCTAGATTGATTGGTGACAAGCCCTTTGTAGTGACCTCGAGCATACCTGGATACCGCAATGAGGTGACGAGCCGAACTGTGGTAATAAAGGTATGAAAGGCGTGCATTGATTGATGACGAGCCCTTTGCTACGACCTCAAATATATGATCGTATGAGATGTCTAGGATTGACGACCCTAGTATGGATCACTGTTTGGATGGTGACATGAGGAAGGTATCTTAGCTTCCCAATCTTGCTTTGTGAAATGGACTAATAACAACTTGGTAATCATATCCATGCACCGCATTTGCATGTGCTTTGTAGATGTGGCGCACTTTGAGGTGATGTCATGCGTAACGTAAGATGAAGATGCTGAGGGTGTACGCGTAAGGGCACGCATCATTTTGCATACATCCTTGCATTAACAAGAGTACTTAGGATTTATTTAAATGTTCTGCTTTATCATTACTGCTTGATTGAACTGATAACATGTTAACCAGTGCCTTATTGTTCCACTGAGTTGATCACTCACTCCCACGTTTCTGGGGCGGTGTTAAACACCCACCAGACTCTGTCTTAGGTTCTGATGTTGCAGATGTTGATGCGACTTCTAAGGCAGAGCGGGAGATGGATGATGATGAGGCTGCCTTCTCTTATATGCAGTTTTCAGACGGGTTCTAGCGAGCCTTGGTCTGATGCGCGGGATGCTGGGATTATTTTTGGGAATTTAAATGATGTAACTTGATACTTATAATTTTGTTAAATAACACTTTCATACGACCTGGTTTGTATATGTACTTCAGGGATTTACACTTGTACACATATATTTCTATAGTCTTCCGCTTGCTTTATTCACTCATCCCTGAATCATATCTGTGTTTTGGCTTAATCTATTTCATGTTTTATGCACTAATACAGTCAACATACATCCATCATTAAATATGTTGCATAAGTGATGTTTTGGAACTCGGGAGCTGAGTTATGCTCGACCCCCAAATTTCAGGGCGTTACAAGTTGGTATCTGAGCATGATCTGGATTAAACTGGACCTGGTTATGGTTACACATCGAACGTTGTCGCCACTTTAGTGTATTTGGGTGCGGGTCTATCATAGATTTTGTGTTTGTGCTCCGTAGTTTCTATCGGCGAAAGTTTCCTGAAAACCTTCGCCGAGATCGAGTCTGTGCTCTTTCCTAATCACACACAGCGACCCGAAACCTTTCATAGACCATCTATTAATGAGTTTAGATGGTCTATCTTTCCTTTTTAACCCTTAAACCTTCAAGAAATCTCTATTTTAATCAGATTTCTGCCAGAATGGCCCGATAGGCGTCAAATCATGCAAGGGGTCAATCGGGGCATTTCCTGTGGGGCCCAGGGGGTAACCACATCATTTGGACCATAGGGGACGTGGAGGACCTCGCCAAAATGGTGAGGCATCGCCGGAATGTCCAGAGACCGGCGATGCCATCGCCGGTTCAGCGAGGGCTCGCCGGCCAGCGGGCCAGGCTGGGCGGGCCGGCGCGGGCCGATGGATTTTTGGTCTTGTGTGGCCCACCCCTCCACGGTTTTCACTTTAAACCCTTTTATTTCACCTACTTCCTTCATAAAAACCCCTCCCAAGCTTTCCCTTTCTTGAAAACCCTCTCCTAATCCTTCCAAATCTCTCCCCAAATCTTCTTCTTCCATTTTTCATGCAAACCCATCACCCCATCTCCAAATCCTCCCTCCCATTGCTGATTTTCCTTTCTTTCCTTCTCATTTGAGCTCTTACACCCCCTTTTTGGCTATTAGTTGTGTGGAAGCTTCACCATCTTCCTATTTCTCTCTTTCTCTCATTTCTCATGGCCCTCTTTGAGATTGTGACAACCATCTTTTCCATTTCTTCCCTTCTTTCCTTGATGGGGAAGAAGAGAGCGCCCGTGGATGAAGCCGGGCCGAGCCGCCCAACCCGTGCATGGAGGCCGAGAGGTGCCGCCGCGAGCACGTCCGCCACTCGTGAATTCCAGACGAAGCGGGACCTTGATCCTCGAGCTCCCGTTAGTAGGACTTTGTTGGCGGAGTTGTCGCATGGAGCCTATGAAGGCCGTAGAGTCCTTTTTGAGGCTCATGTTGATCCGCGGCTCTTTGGTGAGTTTTTCTTGTTGGAGCGCCTAGAAGGGGCTGGTTGGGGTCCCTTGTTCGAAGGCGAGTATCGCGCGAATGCTAGCACTGTTCGAGCCTTTTATGTAAATATTCTTGATCCTTCGCTGGAGCCTCTGCAGTTCAAGATTCCTTGTGGTAGCGGTCGTGTGGGTATTGTCGATGTTGCTTTGATATCCCGCCTCCTGAAGGTGCCACTTGGTGAAGTGCATGCCAGCGAGAAGAATGTGAACAGTGTGCGCGAGAGGGATCGTCGCACCCGATCCTTGTGTGGTCGTCTGGTTGAATGACAGTTGAATAGGAGTCTTTTGGCTACCTACATGACAGACGACTTCCGTTTGCTTCACCACATCTTTACGTTCAATGTATATCCAAGGTGGAGCAACCGCAGCGAGTATACGCCCTAATGGTGGATTTCCTATATCAGGTGGGGCAGGAAGCGAAGTTGTGTGTGTCGATGTACGTCCTGCGCCAGATTATTCTCATCGCTCGTTCGAGTAGAAGGACTGAGTCGCTTCCATTTGGCTACCTCATTTGCAAGCTTGCACATGAGTTTAGCTATAGGCTTGGAGCTGAGAAGCCGGTTCCTATTCGTCATATCAATCTGAGGACTCTTAAGCTGATGGAGGCTGGTTCTAGTCAACATGCCTCAGAGAGTGAGGCTGAGTCTGAGAGCGGTGATGAAGAGAGTTATGCTGAAGGTGGTGCAGAGATTGAGGAAGAAACAGAGCAGGACGGACGAGGAAGGAGATGAGGCACAGGATTCGAGTGATAGCTCTCCTCCTGTGGCGCCAGAGCTGGGCGCAGAGTAGACTGCCAGAGATGCCCGTCTTGCACGGCTTGAAGAAGGGCAGGCTATTTTATGCCAAGATATTGTTGATCTTCGAGGCCTTATTAAACATAAGTTTAAGAAGGTGACTCAAACTCTGAAGTCTATCCTGTGTTGCTTGCAGGATAAGGGTGCTCCGCCTCCATCTCCTTATTCCGACGAGTAGCTGTCGTCGTGGCCGTCTTTTGCTTTGTTTGTTGTTTTCTTTCTGTGTGTAGCCGTTGTTGGCTTGTAGTTGGAGTGTTGTGGGTGTTGTAGTTGTTGGAGTTGTTTGTGGTTGTTGGAGTTGGTGTGGTTGTTTGAAGTGTTAGATGTTGTTGTTTACATGCTTTCCTAGTCGTGATTCATGTATTGTTGTACTACTTGTATTGCTACAATTTTGATTAATGGAATGCATGTTGTTTGTCTTTGAAGTTGTGCTGTGTTGTTGTGTGGATGGATTATGTGACGTAGAATCTGACAGGTTGCATCCTCTGTTGAATGTAGGGATGCCTCCTAAGGGTTCGAAGTCTTCGGCCCGTCTCTCTTTGATTGAGTCGCTTGCTGGGGTTCCTCCCTTGAGCAATAACCAGTCAGATCCGCAGGCGGGTCCATCTCGTGCCGGTGTTGGGTCGACACCTATGGCTCCTCCAGTCACACCCTCGGTTCCTGAGCCGAGCCATGTACCTTCGTCTGCTTCGCCTACTGATAGGTTTGAGCAGATGATGCTGTTGATGCAGCAGCAGCACCACTAGCAGCAGCAGCAGCAGCAGTAGCAGGAGTTCCTCTCTTCCATGGCTGGCATCTTTGCTTAGTCAGTGGGGGCGACTCCACCTGTTCCACCTATGCCTCCATCTGGGAGCGCCAGTGCCAGTAGCACTTTCGAGCGATTCCAATGCTTGCGACCTCTTACGTTTACGGGTTCTCATAGACCCGAGGAGGCCGAGTATTGGATCGACCGCATCTCTAAGATGCTGAGACCGCTGCACTGCTCTGAGGTCGAGCAGGTTGAGCTTGCCACCTTCATGTTTGAGAAGGAGGCCAGTCTGTGGTGGGACAATGTTCTTCGCACTGTCGAGGAGGATTTTGTTTGGTCGTGGCAGGTGTTTGAGGCACGCTTCCACGAGAAGTATTTCCCGGTCACGTACCGACATGAGAAGGAGAGTGAGTTCCTTTACCTCAGCCAGGGAGGGTTGTCGGTGACGGAGTATGAGAACCGGTTTACTGAGTTAGGTCGGTATATTCTTTTGATCCTGGGTGATCAGCCGATGAGGATGCAGCGTTTATCTGAGGGATTGAGACCTGAGATCCGATCAAAGATTTGCCATGCTAGCATTTCTTCGTATGTGGAGCTGGTGAGCATGTCCTTGCGAGCAGAGCAGGATGGGGATAGAGCGTCCCGCATGCGAGCACCGATGGTTCCTAGGTCGCGACCGGACTTTCAGGGTGCACCTTTCCTCGGCAAGAGGCCGCGAGCAGATTCTCCTCCGAGGCGTTCAGCGCTGCCCACTCAGCAGATGAGAGCTAATCTTCGATGTTCCTATTGTGGGAAGATGGGGCACTTGGAGGTTTTTGCTTCTCCCGTATGCGAGCCGGTGGTTTTACTCCACCGCAGAGGGTTAGTCGTCCGATGCCTCAGGTTATTTCTCCTCCACCTCTTCGGTCAGCACCAGCTCATCCATCCTTCAGACCTGCAGTTCCTAGTTTCAGGCCACCTCAGTGGCCCATGGTTCCTCCGCCGAATCGTCAGCAGCAGGCTCGAGTTCATGCGCTTTCAGCTGAAGCGCCTATGTCTGACTTAGTGCCGAGGTCCTTCGAGGTGACAGCGCACATTGAAGGTATTCCCGTTTCTGTGTTAGTGGATACAGGGTCCACTACTTCTCTTATATCTTATGCGGCAGTTAGGCGTTTGGGTTTGAGATCTGTTCTTATGCAAGGAGTGACGCTTACTACCGCTACGGGGATTTCCTCTGCTTTGGGCAAGCGTTGTATGGATTGTTTGGTTGATCTGGGAAGTGGATCGATCCGTGTTGATTTGTTAGTCGCACCACTTTATCACTACAATATTATTATGGGTATGGATTGGCTCACGAGGATGCGAGCTGAGATTGATTGTGAAGCTAGATCAGTGACGATCCATGGACCTGAGGGCGAGACTGTTACTTTCCCAGTTCAGGTCAGTTACCCTCTTCATATTAATTTTTATTCTTCTCTGTTGGAGAGTTCGGCCGAATCGGCGTTAGTTAGTACGCCGGTAGTTCAGGAGTTTGAAGATGTGTTTGAGTCGATTCCTAGATTACCTCCTCAGTGTGAGATTGATTTTGCTATCAATCTTATGCCTTGTGCGCGCCCATATCTTTACCCACCTATCGTATGCCTCCGAGTGAAATGGAGGAGTTGAGGAAGCAGATAGATGGTTTGCTGGATTTGGGTTTTATTCGGCCTAGTGTGTCTCCTTGGGGAGCACTTATTTTGTTTGTGAAGAAGAAGGATGGTTCCTTGCGATTGTGTATTGATTATCGCAGGTTGAATCTAGTAACTGTGAAGAATAAGTACCCTTTGCCCAAGATTGATGATCTATTTGATCAGTTGAAGGGGGCACGGTACTTTTCGAAGGTTGATCTGCAGTCAGGGTATCATCAGTTGCGCGTCAAGGATGGGGACGTGCAGAAGACCGCTCTCAGGACTATCTTCGGTCATTATGAGTTCCTTGTGATGTCGTTCGGTCTTACGAACGCACCAGCCGTGTTCATGGATCTGATGAACAGGGTGCTTCAACCATTCTTGTTCCAATTCGTCATTGTCTTTATTGATAACATCTTGATTTATTCGGCGAGTCTGGCAGAGCACGAGGAGCACTTAAGAGCAGTTTTGGATACTCTTAAGAAGAATCAGCTTTTCACACAGTTCAAGAAGTGTGATTTCTGGAAAGAGGAAGTCAAGTTCCTAAGACATGTGGTGTCCAAGGAAGAAATAGCCGTCGACCTTGCCAAGATAGCTGCAGTGCAGGACTGGAAGCAGCCTGGTTCAATTACTGAGGTAAGGAGTTTTCTAGGTCTTGCAGGCTATTATCGACGCTTTATTCAGGACTTCTCGAAGATTGCCAGACCGTTGTCGCAGCTAACACGGAAAGATTTGAAGTTTACTTGGAATGAGCAGGCGGAGTTAGCTTTTCAGGAGCTCAAGGACAAGTTGACGTCCGCCCTTGTGCTAGTATTGCCAGAGCAAGGGGTTAAATATATTATTTATACTGATGCCTCTCGCGTTGGCCTGGGTTGTGTCCTTATGCAGAAGGACAGGGTGATTGCTTATGCTTCGCGTCAGTTGAGGAAACACGAAGAGAATTACCCTACGCACGACCTGGAATTAGCAGCTATCATATTCGCATTAAAGCTTTGGAGACATTACCTCTATGGTGAGGAGTTCGAGCTCTTTTGCGACCACAAGAGCCTTAAGTATATTTTCACGCAGCGTGATTTGAATATGACGTAGCGCAGATGGATGGAAACATTGAAGGACTTCAAGTTCGATGTTTCTTACCATCCGGGCAAGGCGAACCTTGTGGCAGATGCGTTGAGTCGCAAGAAGGCTATTGAGTTTGCAGCTCTGCTGATGATAGCAGAGTGGGATATGTTGGAGTTCCTGCGCGATTTTGAGTAGAAGCTTACGGTGGTTGAGCCGTATGAGGTTATCGCACACATTCGTGTACAGCCCCTTATCGACGAGAGGATCGTTGCAGCTCAGGCAGATGATGAGCTTTTGGTGAAGATGAGGTAGCGGGTTGGTACAGATGAGAACTCCGATTGGAGTGTTAGTTCAGATGGGGGCCTAAGTTTTCGTAGCCGGTTATGTGTTCCTGACATCCCCGACTTGAGACGGGAGGTTCTCGAGTTAGCTCATAGTTCTAAACTTGCGATGCATCCAGGTAGCACGAAGATGTATCAGGATATGAAGAGGTCTTATTGGTGGGACAATATGAAGGTTCAGATTGCTGAATTTGTTTCTCGTTGTCTCACGTGCCAGCAGGTCAAGGCAGAGCATCGCCGACCTCCTGGGTTGTTGCAGCCCATGCCCATAGCTGAATGAAAGTGGGATTTCATCTCTATGGATTTTATTTCTGGGTTGCCGAGGACGAGGAAGGGATATGACTCTATCTGGGTGATCGTCGACCGATTAACGAAGTTGGCGCATTTCTTACCGATCAGAGTCACTTACTCTGCAGAGGAGTTGGCTAGGTTGTATATCAAGGAGATAGTGCATCTGCATGGAGTTCCCCTGGAGATTGTGTCTGATAGAGACACGCATTTTACATCTATCTTTTGGACTCGTATCCAGGAAGCGATGGGTGTGAAACTGAAGTTCAGCACCGCGTTTCATCCGCAAACAGATGGGCAGACGGAGCGCGTGAATCAAGTCCTGGAAGATATGTTGCGAGGTTGTGTTTTGGATTTCAAGGACAGTTGGGATGATTGTCTTCAGTATGCAGAGTTCGCGTATAATAATAGTTTCCAGGCGAGTATCGGCATGGCTCCCTATGAGGCGTTGTATGGTCGCCCGTGCAGAGCACCACATTGTTGGGCAGAAATTGGTGAGCGTAGTTTGCTTCGCCCAGAGTTGGTGCAGGTGACTTCAGAGAAGGTTGACATCATTCGACGTCGACCGCTTGAGTTTGAGGTGGGAGACCATGTTTTTCTGAAGGTCTCTCCTATGAAGGGAGTTCTACGGTTCGGTAAGAAGGGAAAGCTGACGCCGAGATTTATTGGTCCATTTCAAGTTCTGGATCGAGTGAGAGTGGTAGGATACCGCCTTGCTTTGCCCACACCTCTTGCGAGCGTGCATAACGTATTTCATGTTTCTATGCTGAAGAAGTACGTTCCTGATCCTTCACATATTATCAGTTGGGAGCAAGTGCAGTTGAGTGAGGATGCCACTTATGTACTGCGACTGACACGTATTCTCGACAGGAAGGAGCAGGTATTGCGTAGCAAGGTTATCCCTCTTGTGAAGGTGCTATGGACGCATCATGGTGTGGAAGAAGCTACTTGGGAATCTGAAGCTGAGGTCAGGAAGACCTACCCTCTGATCCTTGAGGATTATATGAAGGTATGAATTTCGAGGATGAAATTTTCTTTAAGGGGGGTAGATTGTAACGACCTTGGAATTTTTGTGCTAATCTTTCCTTAAGTAGTTGTTTTTGGGGTAATTAGCGCTATACTCGATTGCTTGTGAAATTCGCATCAATCACTTTAAATTGTATCTGCATGGCTCTAAACTTGTAGATTAGTTAGCGCTACATTACTCTGAAATCTGGGATCCATCGCTAAATCCAGTTGTTCTGGGGAATTTTTGGAAGATCTGGATCGGACCTGGACCGCGCGTCGAAAGTCCGATAGCGATGATTTTAGGCTATTGCGGTCACCGAGTTGGGCTTGACCATCACCTCGAAAATCAAGTCTATGTGATGTTCTGGGTCGATTTGATTGAGTTCGGAGTGAAGAGTGTGAGAACGGTTGGATATTTAATAAGCTTTTATGAAATCTGAGTCGTGTCGCTTGCGCGACGATTTTAAGCTATCTGACCGTTGGATTCTGACCAAATTTCACCCTCTGATCAGGGAAGGTGGCCCAGGCATATCCTAGTGCTTGTGGACCTGATCGAGATTCCGTGACCGTTGAATTGAGTGTGGTCCGCCACGGCTGATCTGAAGAGCCGGTCGGTATGAAAACTCAGCTTGACCTAGATCCATGGTCAATGAGCTTAAGTCCGACCTTTCGTGGTTATAGGCCCACCAGAAGTGCTTCGTTGGATCGTAAGAGGCAGGTTTTGGTTATACTTTAAGTATACCTTGACCCTGGGGTTATTTTCATTAATTTGATGCCTATTTATAGTCCTTAAACCCTAGCCCTCTTTTCCATACGAATTTTCTCTAACCCTAGCTTGGAAAGAGAGTGGAAAAGAGAGAGATAGTGAGAGATAAGTTGGTGAATCATCTTGGATTCTTCCTTGTTCTTCTTCATCTTTGAACCTTCACTTTGAATCGTTATTCTGACGGTTCTGAGTTCATTTTGGGGTAAGTTAACCTAACCCTAACTTGTGTTAGAGCTTAGATTAGTCTTGGTGTTGTTGTATCTCATTTCTATCCTTGTTTTAGGGTATTCTATCGCCATTGACGAAGACAACTCGTCTAAATCAGTTCGGTGTTTCTTTCCTTGCTTAAGGTGCGGACTTTAAGTGTATAGGTTATGGTTTTCAAGGCTTTCAATGCCAGTTAATGATTTATTCTTGTTATGGATGAGATTTCACATGCCAAATGTTGTGTTTACGTTGCTTTCCTGTTATGCATGTGTTATATTGAGATTTGTGTATTTTATGTGTATGTATAAAGTACCGTATACGTATAAAATATGCACTTGTGTTTGCCATGATTATTTGTCATGTATGTATGCTAGATGTATGTATGACAACTCCTTGGTAAAAGGAATTGTCTAAATGCATGTATTTCAACATACGTCATGTATGTTGTTCCATGTATGCTAAGTGTTTGTAGAAATGCATGAATGATCTAAAGTGTAACTTATTACACTAATTGTGGGCGTTGAGAAGTGATTCTCAACACTCCTATTAATGTGCATGATTTCCTTTATGCAAGTTACATTCCATGTTATTTAAATTCAGGCATTACATATGCTTACATTTATGTTAAGTTGATATTCTTCAAATGTCTATGTACCATGATTTGAGTTGTTGTTCCTTTACTGTTTTACATCCAATATGAACATCTGTAGTAGTGTAATGTGTTTGGGACTATGCATTAGTCTAGGAAATCAGTAATCGACCCTATGTTCGTGGTTGAGGTTGCTTTCGCCACGTAGGACGTATTAGACGAACCCGAGCCGTATTAGAGTTGGCGGCAGTGGTTTAGCCACGCGGAGTGTTTGCGCACTCTATGTCGCTCAATTCAACGTGCGCTCGTGCTAGTCGAGTTCGTCAAGTAACCCGATTGTCCGATGTATGTTCACCATGTATGGACGCTACTGCTTGAATCTAGGGTACCGAACTTATCAGTGAAATTCTAATAACCATGGTACCTTGATCCGCTAAGACTCATGAGCCGGACATGGTGGTATGGGACACCGTGGTCGAGTTGTCTGCCTACGCTGGGGTGACGAGCCTCCCCGTAGTGACCAGTGAGCAACTAAACTCGTGAGCCGATTATGGTGGTATAGGACCCTATATTCGTGCTGTTGGCCTACATTGATTGGTGACGAGCCCTTTGTAGTAACCTCGAGCATACCTGGATACCGCAATGAGGTGATGAGCCGAACTGTGGTAATAAAGGTATGAAAGGCGTGCATTGATTGGTGACGAGCCCTTTGCTACGACCTCAAATATATGATCGTATGAGATGTCTAGGATTGACGACCCTAGTATGGATCACTGTTTGGATGGTGATATGAGGAAGGTATCTTAGCTTCCCAATCCTGCTGTGTGAAATGGACTAATAACAACTTGGTAATCATATCCATACACCGCATTTGCATGTGCTTTGTAGATGTGGCGCACTTTAAGGTGGTGTCATGCATAGCGTAAGATGAAGACGCTGAGGGTGTACGCGTGAGGGTACGCATCATTTTGCATACATCCTTGCATTAACATGAGTACTTAGGATTTATTTAAATGTTCTGCTTTATCATTACTACTTGATTAAACTGATAACCTGTTAACCAGTGCTTTATTGTTCCACTGAGTTGATCACTCACTCCCACGTTTCTGGGGTGGTGTTAAACACCCACCAGACTTTGTCTTAGGTTCTAATGTTGCAGATGTTGATGCAACTTCTGAGGCAGAGCGGTAGATGGATGATGATGAGGTTGCCTTCTCTTATATGCAGTTTTCAGACGGGTTCTAGCGAGCCTTGGTCTAATGCACGGGATACTGGTATTATTTTTGGGAATTTAAATGATGTAACTTGATACTTATAATTTTGTTAAATAACACTTTCATACGACCTAGTTTGTATATGTACTTCAGGGATTTACACTTGTACACATATATTTCTGTAAGTCTTCCGCTTGCTTTATTCACTCATCCCTGAATCATATCTGTGTTTTGGCTTAATTTATTTCATATTTTATGCACTAATATAGTCAACATACATCCATCATTAAATATGTTGCATAAGTGATGTTTTGGAACTCGGGTGCTGAGTTATGCTCGACCCCTGAATTTCAAGGTGTTACAAGATGCTCGAACCAAATATTTTCGATGTCCCATCTAGTCATCCATGACATGCCTGTGGAGGTCACAACCATGATGTCGCTAGGGCGTATAATAATCACAATCCCACAATGCAAGATGCATGAGTCAATCTTGTGCATACCGTGTGCTCATGTGAGATAATTCCAGCTATTAGGGAGTCTCATAAACCATCTGTAAGA
Source organism: Magnolia sinica (assembly GCF_029962835.1). Lineage (NCBI taxonomy): Eukaryota > Viridiplantae > Streptophyta > Magnoliopsida > Magnoliales > Magnoliaceae > Magnolia > Magnolia sinica. The sequence goes on along the minus strand of NC_080587.1, from coordinate 44,119,279 downwards.
CCCGTATCCTAGCCCGTAATGTTCCGTATGCTCCACGGTCCTCTCGATCGAATTACGGTGACTCGCGACCTATAATTGACCTTCACACGTGACCCTAAGTCGTATCCCGTAGATTTAAATCGACTTAATCCGAGACTTATACTATTGGAACCGCATCGTCGCCACGGTTCCAACGCCGTGTCTTTCATACAGATCCGATAACCTGGCTAGGAGATGTGGGCCCACGTTTAGTTTAAGGAAAAACACTGCACTTTTGCAATCCCAAGAGAATCTCTACATCATGTGTCATCAATCAATCAATCACCTCATGTCAAGTATAAGAGCAACCCCAAAGTCAACTCTCTCCCTCTCTCTCTCTTACACACCCATACATGTCAAGTACAACTACCACCTCACATCCATCACTCACATCTATCACCTCTCTCTTACAACCACCCCTTCTCTCTCTTTTTCTCAACACATTTTTCAAGCAAGCAAAAATGGTGGACATCCAAGCTCTCCCAAGAGAGAAAAAGTGAGTGATGTGTGGCCCACTTTCCATCCTAAGATCTATCATCCTAGCCCTTCATTTCTTATCACCCTCTATCAAAGTGAGACACAAGGAGCTCAACATTCCATCGGACTAAGAAGATCGAACAGTGGGTGTTTCTCTAGGCCTAAATTTCATTTTTTTATGATGGGCCAAGTGAGGCCTACTGATTGATGGTATGGATCTCACTTTGGACCCTAGATGTGGCCGATGGCTCACCTTGATTCCCGTGATCATTCCATGATGGGGTCATTCTCCATGGACCCATCATGATGTTTATTTTCCTTACATAGATAGGGTCATCTAGACCTTGCATTTCAGTGGAGAAAGGATCTCCACCGTTGATTTTGATCGATGCGCCCATATGTAATGGGACTCACTTGATGTATGTTGTGATGTACGGAAGGGGGGGGCCCATAGTGTCGGGCTCCCTCCATCACACCATCTCTCTCTTTTCCCTTGTTATTGGCCCCATGATGTATGCATTTTATCCATGTCATCCACCTTCGTGGGACCCACTTGATGGACGCGTTAGATCTACACCGTCCAAGCCATGTGGGGCCTACCTTATGGTGACGAGAAGACACAAGTATCAGATTGATCCAAATCAAGTGGACCACATTCATGTGGGACCCACCTTGATTTATATGTGAGTACAGTCCGTCCAGCGTCCCTTGACGCTGGACGTGTTCACTGAAGTGAGAACAGATAGTGGGTTGTACTCACAGTAACCAAAAAAATATATATTTATTTACGCTTTTTGGGTGGGCAGCTCATGCAGGCGCCACCTTTATGTATGGGTCTAATCCACGCCGTCTATCCCATTCCCCAATTCATTTTAGGCGTTAAGCCAAAAAATGAAGTTAATCCGATTACCTGGCGAGCCATTACATAGAAAACAGTGGTTCTTACTGTTAAAATCTACTCTGATGTTTTTATACACCAAAACACATCGAATATTGGGCTCATTTAGACTGTCTTGATCCATAGAGTCCAACGGCTAGGTCAGATTCTCCTGATGCAGGCCCCACTAGGGAAAAACTGTGAAAAATCTATTTTTCAAAAAAAATATGAGATGCAGCAGGTGCTGCTGCTAACGTCCAGAGGACGCGCAGTAGCATCCTGCTACACTGAGGTGTGGAAGGGACAGGGACCGTGGGTCCCACCTGCTGGCCCCACATGGCATATGTGTTTTATCTGTGCCCCCCTACATGCATGTTGCGTCCGTGCAGCGTGGGACCCAATGATGTATGTGTTTTATCCACACCATCCACACCACTGGACGGTGGGACCCACCCAATGATGTAGTGTTTTATCCACACCGTCCACTGTTTGGATGGTGGGGCCCACCATAATGCATTGTGTTGTATCCATAACGTCCAAGCATTTTGAAATATCATTTTATGGTATGAAATGAAGAATGAGTCAGATCTAAAGTTCAAGTGGACCCCACCATCAATGTGGATAGTGATATCCATTGTTCAAACTTCTAAGGGCCACAGTAGTTTTCAATAAAGCTGATATTTGTTTTCACTTCATCTATTACTATGTTAAGATATTTGTTTTCACTTCATCAGTTATTATGTTAACTTATGAATAGGTTGGATCTCAAATACATCACGGCGGGTCACTCCATGATGTATCTAACCATTAATCAGGTGGACCACACTACAGAAAATAGTGGGGGATTGATCATCTGTCATTGAAACCCATTTGGGTCACAGAAGTTCTGGATCAATAAGAAAATTGTTTTCCCTCTTAATCCAGGTTTGTAAGACCTTATGATTAGATTGCATGGAAAATAAACTTGGCAGTGGGCCCTATAATTTATTTAACAGTGAGAATTACTATCTCCACCACTATTCGTAATATGTTCCAAATGATCCTTCAATATGACTCTCTTTGGGTATGTATGAGGCCCACCTTGATATATATATAAGGCCCATTTGAGGACACCCATCTTGATGTATTTGTGGCCCGTTGTTGAGGCCCACCTTAATATATATGAGGCCTATTGTTGAGGCCCACCTTAATGTGTATAAGGCCCATTGTTGTGGCCCACCTTGATCTATATAAGGCCCATGTGATGCGGCCCATTTAATGTATTTGAGGCCCATAGGTCAAGGCCCAATGGGATGTATATAAGGTCCATTGTGATGTGTAATTCCACCATCGTTTGTGTAATGATGTTTGTGGCAGGCCATGCCTTGGGAGCAATGATGGTTTGACGTCCACAATTTAAGAATAATGCTGGTTAAATATCCACATTATAACTCTCCCTAGGGCCCATTGATAGGCCCATACTTGTTGTATGTAGGCTATCTAGGCCCATCTTCGTTGTGAGGATAGTTCATCACCTTATGACATGTTTAGTGTAACTCTATGATTCATGCCCATACGCATCATATGTATGCTTGATATGAGTAGTGACTGATCATACCATATGCCATTAGGCAGACTATTTATGGGACTCACTGATGGGAGTTACCCACATGAGCGCGCGATATGTGCAAGATTGTTGCATGACTTGACGGTGTGACTCATGCATCTCGTATGTGTGACATGATCATTTTACGTCCTAGTGACATTAGGGTCGTGACCTCTACAGGCACATCGTGAATGGCTAGATGGGACACTGAAAATACTTGGTTCTAGTACCGTGGGCACTTAGGATGTCCTTGGGTGAAAGTCCCAGAACCTTCGAAGTCAAGAGATGCCCCAACGTCTAAACCGAGTGGAACATGAGCGCCCGAGTGCCGAATACCAGTAGGCCACGTCTCCCACTATGTCGTGGTCAGTTATGAGGAGATGTGGTCTTATCCGCCCTAGTGAGGGGGTTGTAAGCTAAGCTGAGTTTGACCAGCTTGTAAATGAGTCCACTATCGACAAGCCATGTAGGTATTGGCAGACTACTGGTCAGGCAGATAGTGTGGTCTCTTTCACTCGCTGGGCTGTGCGGCTAGGGAGGTGGCAGTTAGTGTAGAGTGTAATAGACCTCGGTGATTCCCCAAAGAGGAACAGTGTTGATATGTGGACTTGATATGAGGACCGACATGATGTTATGACACCCCGTCATTGTTGCACATGTGAGCGGGCGCACTGGGCGGAAGCTGATGTGGGCAGGGCTGAGGCCTGGGTGAGCTTCCACACTGGGTGAGCTACCAGTGGTTGGTAGGCTACTGTGCTGGCAGGTTACTAAGCAGGAGTTGCATACTCATTCGTTCATCCATTCATTATCCACTCAGGCTGGTGGTGCACAACTATTTATTACGTGCACCTTCGCAATGCCAGGATTTTGGTTGGGGCGCGTGACTAACTTGAGATCAGGAGTTTACCACATTGTGTTTGACTATCCAAATTTAGGTATGGGACTGGTTTGGATAGAATTTTCTTGTGATGGACCCCATAGCCTGCGATACTACGTACTATCCCAACTTCACTCCAGCTTGGTCATTTCATTTGCATCACATATTATATGTCATACACGTCATATGGCATTTTGGATTGCTACATTATTGCACTTTTATGGCTTAGACAAACTTGTTAGGATTTGCATATTACATTGCATCCGCAGTATATGATACTTGGCTCATTATGTACCTTGATATTATATGACTCATGGACTTACTAGTATATTTTCGCTTACTCTGATATTGTATGATTCATGATCTTGTCAATATTTCCATTTATTCCAATGATGTATGATTTATGGCATTGTATTGGATACTTAGCACGTGCATCGCACACACTTACACCACCCTCTAAGCTTTCTATAAGCTTATGCACGATAGATGTGTGTAGGTAGCGTTAGGTTGCAGCAGCTTTAAGCTTAGAATATGCAGTGGTCTTCTAGAACTTTGATTTTCAATATATGTATTTCCTTTTCAGCACTGTGCTCAAATGATTATATTAGTGGATATGTGATGATGATGTTGCCTTTGTGATTTGGGTAAACTTGTGGTTATGCTTCTTACGAGACAAATTCATATTAAAAATCCTCCTTGTAGGATCCTAGGATCGAAATCTGGCGTATAGACTTTGGGAGCCGAGAATGGGGTACTACGGAGTCTGTCGGCGCCGGATTCGGTGATCGAGAATTTTGTGAGCCCGGTTTTCGAGTTTGGGGCATGACAAAAGTTGGTATCAAAGCATAACTTGGGAATACCTGAAGATAACATCACATATCTACTGATAGCTACCCTTCACTCTATGATTGTTGTGAACTTAGAATGGTTAGATCCAAGAGTTTGAATAACTAAGAGATTTTTCTGAAATAGCTCCCTACCGTTAAGATTATGAGGCTACGTAGTATTCAAGTTTTGATCGTTTTTAATCCAAGATCCGAGGTTCAGTGAGGTCATCGTAGTGTTCTAATTTTGATCATTTTTAATCCAAGATCCAAGGTTCAGTGAGGTCATCGTAGTGTTGATGAGGCGTCTTGGGAGCAGGAGGCTGAGATTCGTGGGCATTGTCCCTATCTCTTTGGTGTTTGACTATGTTGGGATGTTGTGTTCTAATAGGATTTCCCTCCCTTAGTGAGCTCTGTATTGGTTGTATTCTGTATTAAATTTTGAGGATAAAATTTTTATTAGGAGGGGAGAGCTGTAAGATCCGTATCCTAGCCCGTACTATTTTGTATGCTTCTGCGGTCCTCCTGATCAAATTTCAGCGACCCGCGACCTATAATTGATGTTTACATGCGACCCTAAGTTCTATCCCATATATTTGAGTTGGCTTAATCCGAGACTTATACTATTGCTACCACACTGTCTTCGCGGTTCCAATGTCACGTCTTGCATACCAATCTGATACCCTGGATAGGAGATGTGGGCCCACGTTCAATTCGAGGAAAAATATAGCGCGTTTGCAATCCCAAGAAAATCTTTACATCATGTCCCATCAATCAATCAATCACCTCATGTCAAGTACAAGAGCAACCTCAAAGTCAACTCTTCCCTCTCTCTCTCTCTTACACACCCATACATGTCAAGTACAACTATCACCTCACATCTATCACCTCTCTCTTACAACCACCCCTTCTCTCTCTTTTTCTCAACACATTTTCCAAGCAAGTAAAAGTGGTAGACGTCCAAGCTCTCTCAAGAGAGAAAAAGTGAGTGTTGTGCGGCCCACTTTCCACCCCAAGATCTATCATCGTAGCCCTTCATTTCTCATCACCCTCCATTAAAGTGAGACGCAAGGAGCTCGACATTCCATCGGACCAAGAAGATTGAACGGTGGGTGTTTCTATAGGCCTAGATTTCATTTTTTTTTTATGATGGGCCAAGTGAGGCCTACCGATTGATTGTACGAATCTCACTTTGGACCCTAGATGTGGCCGATGACCCATCTTAATTCCCATGATCATTCCATGATGGGGCCATTCTCCATAGACCCATCATGTAGTTTACTTTCCTTGCATAGATAGGGTCATCTAAACCTTGCATTTTAGTAGAGAAAAGATCTCCACCGTTGATTTTTGATCGGTGGGCCTATATGTAATGGGACCCACTTGATATATGTTGTGATGTACGGAAGGAAGGGCCCATAGTGTCGGGCTCCCTCCATCACTCGATCTCTCTCTTTCGCTCTCTCTTTTCCCTTGTTATTGGCCCCATGATGTATGCATTTTATCCATGTCATCCACCTTCATGGGACCCACTTGATGGACGTGTTAGATCTACACCGTCCAAGCCATGTGGGCCCTACCTTATGGTGATGGGAAGACACAAGTATCAGATTGATCCAAATCAAGTGAGCGATGTCCATGTTGGACCCACCTTGATTTATATGTGAGCACAGTCCGTCCAGCGTCCCTGGACGTTGGACGTGTTCATTGAAGTGAGAACAGACAGTGAGTTGTACTCACAGCAACTAAAAAAAATATTTATTTAAGCTTTTTGGGTGGGCCGCTCATGCAGGCCCCACCTTGATGTATGGGTCTAATCCACGTCTTCTATCCCATTCCCCAGTTCATTTTAGGCGTTAAGCCAAAAATTGAAGTTAATCTGATTACTTGGCGGGCCATTTCATAGAAAACAGTAGTTCTTACCGTTAAAATCCACTATGATGTTTCTATACACCAAAACACATCGAATATTGAGCTCATTTAGACTGTCTTGAGCCATAGAATCCAACGGCTGGGTCGGATTCTCCTGATGTGGGCCCCACTAGGGAAAAACTGTGGAAAATCTATTTTTCAAAAAAAATGAGATGCAGTAGGTGCTGTTGCTAATGTCCAGAGGACGTGCAGCAGCATCCTGTTGCGCTGAGGCATGGACGGGTAAGGACTATAGGTCCCAGCCGCTGGCCCCACATGGCGTATGTGTTTTATCTGTGCCCCCTACACGCATGTTGCATCCATGCAGCATGGGACCCAATGATGTATGTGTTCTATCCACACCGTCCACACCACTGGACGGTGGGACCCACCCAATGATGTATGTGTTTTATCCACACCATCCACTATTTGGACGGTGGGGCCCACCATGATGCATTGTGTTGTATCCATACCGTCCAAGCATTTTGAAATATCATTTTATGGTATGAAATGAAGAATGAGTCAGATCTAAAGTTCAAGTGGACCCCACCATCAATTTGGACTGTGATATCCACTGTTCAAACTTCTAAGGGCTACAGTAGTTTTCAATAAAGCTGATATTTGTTTTCCCTTAATCTATTACTATGTTAACTTATGAATAGGATGGATCTCAAATACATCATGGCGGGCCACTCCGTGATGTGTCCAACCATTAATCAGGTGGACCACACTATAGAAAATAGTGAGGGATTAAGCATATATCATTGAAACCCATTTGGCTCATGGAAGTTCTGGATCAATAGGGAAATTAAAACTTTAACAGCGGAATATAAATGAATAAAGTAAAGATAGGACTATAAACCAATCACTGTATGAAAATGTAAAGCAACCTTCAAATACTAGAACAAAGAGGCTGATACCAATGTTGTTCTAAGGACAACCTTGCACCATAAAAACCAAGGGTTTATGGCAGGACAATCTTACTAGAACAATTTGAATATCAAAAACTCAAACTGAAAGTAAATAAAGGAAATAACGAGAAATAAATTCTAAACTATTACAACATTCCCCACAATGCTTGAAATGTAAATATTACAACTTTCACATCCACACATACATCCCATAAACTTGAATGATAAAAGATATAGAAATTACACAAACATTCAAATCACAAGACACAAAGAATTATAGTGCTCCACCTATGTGTACACCAACTATTAAACAACAGCCACACAACTTGCTACTCTACTCCTAATATCCTCACGCAGGGGATATTAGCGTTCACAATCAAAAATAGGATTTTCTCAGGTTCACCCAAAACCTTCACAATTATGTCTTTCAAATGGGCTTACACAATCGAAAAACCCCACTTCTGGGTTTTCTGGTTTTCCTCAGATAACCAAAAAATTGAGATTTTTCTGGCTTAATCTCAAATAAAACCAAAAGAAGAAAATTTACAATAATGTAAAATACTTAGATTTCTCCTTTTGTAGTAGCCCGGAAGAACCAATCGGAGTAGAAGTTCGAATATAGAACTTCAATTGTCCAATACTCACTTTGAAATGGTTCTAAGTTCTAATTGATTTTAAATTAAATCAAGTTGAGCTAGCTCTATTTGATTTTGATTCCAAGAAGTGGAATATCTCAATTCCTCTTTCAAATTAGATTGGAATGCAGAAACAAAATCAAATAAGAAAAGCTAACAAAAGAGAATTTTAAATATGCACAATGTAGCTTAAATAAGAACACAAACTTATCTCTCAGAGTGGTGCCTTGATTTTACTTGAATTGGATTATCAAACTCTGAAATTTGTGCTCTATTTATAAATATAGAAATCATATCTATGAGTGGTCCTGAGGACACTAGGACTGGTCGTATGTCAAATAAATTTTCAAATCTTTGAGCGCGATCAGATAAAATCGTTTCATGACTGGTCGTAGGCCTTGCACGACCGGTCGTGACACCTCTACGACTGGTCATGACCATCCTACAATTGGTCGTGAGGCATCAGGTTTGTTTGCTGTAGTTTGAGTAGTAGATCCTGGACTGGTCGTAGGACGCGTCCTGCACTGTTCACATGACCGGTCGAACAGAGTCCAGGACTGGTCATAGCTCAACCAAAAAATTTCAAAAATTTGCAACAACTTAGGACTGGTCTTGGAATTTCTTGGATTGGTCGAGGCAGCTTTAGGATTAGTCGAACAAGGTCTAAGACTAGTCTTAGAACAAACCAAACATCTATAAAATGATTCAATTTGAATTATGTATACAAAATGACCTACCCTGAGGTCAATCTAAGGTCATTCATACCTTAAATGTGAAGTATGGACATTGAAACTTCATTTCTTCATATGATAGTTGACCTTTAAAGATTATGAAACTTTGAGATCTCTACAAGATGTAGCTTGAACTTGAGATCTTCTAAAGCTTGGATTATACTGCATCTTGTACTTTATATTGAGTTGTACTTAAGTCTTGAGTTGTAATTGAGTCTTGAACAAGAACTTGCCTTTTGATGTAGCTCTTGGAAGACTTTGAAATTTAAAGCTTACAGTACATGACCTTGCATTTCTTAAAGTAGATCACCATTCCTAACTCGAAGCATTGTGATGCAGTGTCTTGAACATATAAATCAACATGCTACACAAGACACAAATTGTGTTTTTAGCACCATAAAATTGGACAACTAAAGGAGCAGGAAACCATAGCACTTACAATCTCCCCCTTTGTCAAATTTGTGACAAAACACACTCCAAAAAAAAATAAGAGAAGCACAACATGCTTAATAATGAATCATGCACCAATTATATAAGAGAACTAGTTATAGCCTGGTTAAAGAATCATGCACCAATTATTATCAACTAACACACATCATTATGAACTAGGCAAAACAAGTCAAAATCCTTACTTATTTACTCCCCCTGAGTAGCACACATATATATCCATAAAAATTAATGCCACTACCTCACAATCCATATCCATTCCAATCAATCCAAACTACTTGAAATCTTCTCCCCCTTTTTGTCACAATATGATAAAGGAAGCAAATAAGAAATGGAAAAGAAGGATTGACAAGAGAGTAATAAAGGAAATAACTAGGCAAGATATGAGAAAAAGATAATCAAATTCAAAGTTCACATCTCATTACCCAACATAAACAAAAGTCAGTTTCACAAACTGAAGTGAAATCAAAGTTCACACCAACAAAAGCAAAATAGTATGAGAGTTAATACAGACCAAAGGATAAAATACTTAATTAGATCTTGAAGAAGGAGCAGGTATGGTAGGATCAAGTTGATGAAGGCCCTTGTTTAAGTGCCTAAGATACTTGCGCATATATTTAAATTGTTAATCATAAACAACATCCATGTTCTCTACCTTCTCCTCAAGTGCACGAAGACGAGCATCAAAATCAAATGGCTCATCGTCAGGATCATTTGCAGAGTCTGATTCAATTTCATCAAAAATGTCATCCATATTAATATCATTAGGAGGAAGATCACTAACCTCATCCACATTCCCTGTTTAGCTCCACCAACACCAACATCCACTTGGCTAGGAGCCAATTCCAATTTCATCTTGTTAATATTAGAGTTGTTAAAAATAAGATGATGGATAGGAGCCTCTCCAACAGGCATAAAAACTAGCATGTGAGTAGCTAAAACAGTCATAAGATAGGCAAATGGAATATCACTATGACCTGGATGGAGACGAAACTGAATGATGGAATGACATATTAATGAAGGCAGATAGACATTTACACCAGAGATAACAGAATGCAAAACCCGAACCATAAAGGAAGTCAGTTATGTTTTATTACCAGAACGCGGATACAGATTTGAAATAAATATTTGCTGTAAAACTCTGTATTTGGGTAACAAGTACTTTGAGGGGAGCGCATTCCCCTTATGAGTCCATTGCACATCCATATTGCATAATGCTCTAGTGAGCATGCGTTTTTCTGATTCTGAGGGTTTCTCAACTAAAGTATGGATAGGAATATCCTCTTCATTGAAAAGTATGTCCATAAGGCCCGAAATCAGATGGCAGTCAACATCAAATGGACCTTCTCTAGCATCAATTTTAAACATTAAATTCTTAAACAAAAAATCAGAAATGCATGTAAACATGGCTTGAGCAATAGATTAGTATGTAGGCCCACCCTAATGTAAGATGTTAGCCCAGCCTACAGCTTGGAGGAGTGGAAGGAGACCAAGAGGAGCAATGTGGTTAAGATCAACAGGTCGTTCAACAATGACATTGCACATTCGCAAATCCCGTACTTATGAAGGATCATCTTCGGGTGACCGAAGATGGCACCGAGAGATAAGAGTTGATCTAGAAGATGATGGACCATGGAAAGTTTTCTTTTTACCTCTAGCATCTATTTACAAGTAAGAGTACAAAGAATCAAGAGATTACAAAGGATGTAGAGTGGGGTTTGGCTAGAACAAATTTTTTTTAAAAAATTCTAAAATTGCAATGAATCACAAAATAAATTACTCTAAGAGTGAAAATTAAGTAATATTGACTAGAATCTACAAGAAAAATGCAAATGACGCACTAACCTTAAAGATCTAGGAAGGTGGGTACGACCGGTCAGGCGTCGGCTCGTTGGAGAGGAAATAGGAAATGAGGAAGATGAGTTTTTCTCAAATTTTAATAGGTCCAGCGTGCTACACAACTAGTTGTGGGTCATCCTCGACTGGTCGTGCCACGACTTGTCGAGCACGTCCACGACTGGTTGTGTACCAACTAAAATATGCAATTTTCATAAAAATTTAAAATTTAAACCAATAAATTATCAAATATATAAACATTATGATACAAGCATGCGTGAATATTCAATTTAGATTACACATACCAAGATCAAATTTTAATTTATTAAACCTTCTTTTGTCGAGCGACTTAGTAAAAATGTCAGCAAGTTGAGTCTCGGTCGGGATATATTCCAAAGATATTATTTTTTTCTTCTACTAATTTATGAATGTAATGATACCTAATGTCAATGTACTTGGTACGTGAATGCTGAATTAGATTTTTAGAAATATTAATTACACTGGAATTATCACAATATAAAACCATTGACTCCTGTGCAATTCCGTAATCGCTTAACATTCTATTCATCCAAACAAGCTGGTGCATGCATTTCCAGCTGTGATGTATTCAGCCTCAACAGTTGAGAGCGATACAAAACTTTGCTTCTTGCTAAACCAAGAAACTAAAAAAAATTCCAATGTAAAAACAACCACCACTAATTGATTTCCTATCATTGATATTACCAGCCTAATCAGCATCAGTGTACCCAGCCAACTGAACACTAGTATCATGTGGATACCAGAGACCTAAATTAACAGTACTTGCGACATATCGCATAATCCGCTTAACAACAATTAGATGTGACTCTTTAGGGTCAAATTGATATCTAGTCAAAAACCAACACAAAGCAATATCAGGTCTAATTGTAGTAAGATAAAGTAAACTGCCAATCATACTACAATATAATTTAGGATCCACACATTAACCTATAGAGCCTTTTGAAAGTCTTAAAGTTGTACTCATAGGAGTATCAAAATTTTTTCCATTCTTAAATTCGAACTTTTTAATCAAGTTCAAAGCATATTTGGTTTGCGAAATAAAAATACCATCAGGTTGTTTTTTTACTTGCAACCCTAGGAAATAATTTAATTCCCCAACCATGCTCATTTCAATCATAGATTTCATTAAATCTACAAACTCAACAGTCATGTTAGTACAGGTAGATCCATAAATAATATCATCAACATAGATCTGAACCATTAAGATATCATCGTTATGTTTTTTAACAAAAAGAGTTTTATCATCACTTCCCATTTGAAAATTATGACTTAGTAGAAACTTAGTTAATTTTTTGTACCATGCCCTGAGAGTTTGTTTCAAACCGTAAAGAGCCTTTTTTAGGCGATAGACATGATCAACATTCTAAGGGTCTCCAAAACCCGTTGGTTGTTCAACATAAACTTCTTCATGCAGATCGCCATTTAAGAATGCACTCTTTACATCCATTTGATAAATTTTAATTTTTCTAAAGTAAGCAATGGATATGAATAGTCTAATTGATTCAAAACGAGCTACTGGAGCAAAGGTTTCATCATAGTCGATGCCTTCAATTTGATTGTACCCTTGTACAACCAGTCTAGCCTTGTTTTGAATTATATTACCAAGTTCATCAAACTTATTTTTGAAAATCCACTTAGTTCCTATAGTGCGTTTATTTTTAGGTTTAGGAACAAGATACTAAACATCATTTCTCACAAATTGGTTAAGCTCTTCTTGCATCATAACTATCTAGTTTTCGTCAGTAAGAGCTTTTTTTACGTTTGCCGGTTCTATCTAGGATGTAAAGTACACGTAATTACATATGTCTTCTAGTTGTCTACAAGTACGCACACTAGTGAGAGGGTTTCCAAGAATTTGATTGGTTGGATGATCTTTAACAGTCCTCATATCAGAGTTAGATTGATTTGATGAAGTACCTGGTTGTCAATTAAAAGAACTTCATCACTATCTGAACTTGAGGCAAGTGTAATTAAGTGATTATCAATGACCATATTAATGGACTCTTGAATAACATCAGTCCTCTTATTCAGTACTCGATATGCACGACTGTTCAAAGAATATCCTAAAAAGATACCTTCATCACTTTTAATGTTAAACTTACCTAGATTTTCACGATCATGTAAAATATAGCACTTGCTGCCAAAAACTCGAAAGTATTTGACAATAGGCTTCTTATCGAACCATAGTTCATAAGCAGTTTTGTTATAATTTTTATTTGTATAAACCCGGTTGATTGTATAGCATGCAGTATTTACAGCTTCAGCCCAAAGATTTTTAGGGAGCTTCATACTATTCAACATTACATTTGCCATTTCTTGAAGAACTCAATTTTTTCTTTTAACAATTCCATTTTGTTGTGGTGTTTTAGGTGCAGAGAATTCATGTGATATTCCCTGATCGCAACAAAATTTCTCAAAACTCCTATTTTCAAATTCTGATCCATGATCACTATGGATTTTACTAACTTGAGAACCTTTTTCAGTTTGGATCCGTTTGAGAATCCTTTTTACTTCGTTAAGGGTTTCTGATTATCCCTTAATAAGGCTACCCAAGTGAATATGGTAAAATCATCCACGATTACCAGTATGTATTTTTTACCACCTCAACTCTCCGTCCTGATTGGTCTTATAAGATCCATATGGAGAAGCTCGAGTGGTTTTGATGTAATATTGGAGTTCATCTTTTTATGAGTGCTCCTAGTTTGCTTGCCAATCTAGCATTCGCCACATATTTTGTCTGCTTTTTGTAGTTGAGGTAGACCTCTTATTAGTTTTCTTTTGCTCAATTTATATAGATTGTGGTAGTGTACATGTCCAAGGCATTTATGCCATAATTCATTCTCATCGGTATGGACCATGTAACACGATTGAATAGATGAGCTAGAATCACTTATGATGTAGTAGTTTTCAGAAGTTCTACGACCAGTTAATATTACTGAATCATTTTTGTTTAAAATTTCACACCCTAGGTTAGAAAATTTAACATTATGATTTGTATCGCATATTTGAGATATGCTTAACAGATTGTGTTTAACCCTTTAACATATAAAACATTCTCAAATAAAGGGAGGTTAGAGAGTTGAACCGTACCTTGGCCAATAATCTTGCAGTTGCTACCAACACCAAATGTGACTGAACCATCAGTCATGTCTTTAAGAGCGGTGAACAGACCTTTGTCACCAGTCATGTGCCTTGAGCATCCACCATCTAAGTACCGCTTTGAATAGCTTGAAGCTTTGAAAGCCGTGTGAGCAATCAAGCAAGTAACCTTAGGAACCCATTTCATAACTATTTTGGGTTTAGGAATATAGTTGGTCTTCTTATGTTAGTAATTGTTGTAAGAATGACCCACTGAGTTAGATTTTAAGAGCTCCATAAGTAAATCAACTATTTTTTCAGCCAAAGGGTTTCGATTCTGATTTTTATAGTTGATATGGTTACTTTTAGGTTTGAACGACTGAAAAGTTTTAGCATTTTTAGAAAACTTTTGATTAGAACTTTTCTCTTTTGAGTTTGAGGAAACTCCTTTTACAAACTTTGGATAAGTATTCTTCTGTTTAGGAGGAACACTTTTATCGTAGCTCAAACCGGATCGGTTGCCACATTTTCTTGATCCAGACAAAAGTTTTTCTAATTTTGGATCACCTTGGGCAAACCTACATGTATCCTTTAAACTCAAAAGTGAAGAGATTTCAAGTTTAAGTTTTTCATTTTCAGATTTTAGATTTTCAATCAGGGAAGTTTTGAAATCTAAATCACATTTTGATTTTTCAAAACAATCTAAAATGTGGGATTTTTCTAAAACAAGTGAATCAAAATTTTCTTTAAAATTTGAAAATTTTTCTTTTTGAAGTTTAAGTTTGACAACAATTTTACAACATTCCTTATATAGGGCATTATAAGTATCTTGAAGATCTTCTTTATTTTCATGATCACTATTCAGATTTTCTTCACTAGTAGAATCATTGTGATCTGAAAAAGTGAACTTGGCTAGAGTCATAAGAGCTTTAACATCATTGCCCGAATCGGTTTCAGAATCTTCTGATTCAGAAGAGGCTTCAGTGCTAGAAGATTCATCCCAAGTAGCCAACATTCCTTTCTTTTTAGGTTTGTCCTTTTTAAGACACTTGTTTGTTAAATGCTAATATTCTTGGCAGTTATAACATTGACTATCTTTTAAAGATTTTCAAATTTTAGATTTAGATTTAGATATTTTCTTATCAATTGATTTTTGAAAGTCAACCCTCTTTTTACTTTTGAAAATCTTGTAAAACGTTTTCGCTAAAAGGGCCATATCATTTTCAGAATTTTCAAAATCAGAATTTTCTTAAGAAATACATTTAGAAGATTTAAGGGCAATAAATTTACCTTTAGGAGCTTTAAAATTTAACTCATAGGTTTATAAAGAACCAACTAATTCTTCAACCCTCATATTGTCCGTATCACGAAGCTCCTGGATCGCAGTCTCCTTTAAGTTGAACCGTTCAGGTAGTAAGCGTTGTATCTTTGCACACACTTTACTTTCTAAAATTTTATTGCCAAGACCCCACATATAGTTTACAATGTCATTCAATCTCGTATAAAAGTCCATGAACATTTCATTTTACTCCATATGTATTTCCTCAAATTTGGTTGTGAGGAGTTGGACTTTAGATTTCTTGACAATTGATGTTCCTTCGTGTGTCATTTCTAAAATATTCCAAGCTTATTTTGCAGTATCACAAGATATAATTCTTTTAAATTCATCTGGTGATAGTGCGCAAGTGATTGCATTTAGTGCTTTTGCATTGGCACTACTCTCACTTTTCTGAAGTGTGGTCCAAGAAAAATAAGGTGAGATTTTCATAGATTTTGATCCATTGATACCAGTTACTACGATGGTAGGATGGGTCCATTCAGTCACTATGGCTTGCCACATGCTCTCATCCATGGATTTAAGGAAAATTCTCATCTTGGCTTTTTAATAGGAATAATTGGAGCCATCAAATGGTAGAGGCCTAGTGACTGAAAGGTTATCAAAATTTGACATCTTATAAATAGCTTAGATCGGTTAGCTCAGGAAATAATCCAAAAATATAACAATTAAAACGTGCTATTAGGCTTTGCTACCACTTGAAAGGGCCTAGCTATATGTCCCAGAGGGGGGTGAATAGGACTATGCTAAATTAAAACTTTAACAACGGAATATAAATGAATAAAGTAAAGATAGCACTAAAAACCAATCACTGTATGAAAATGTAAAGCAACCTTCAAATACTAAAACAGAGAGGTTAATACCAATGTTGTTCTAAGGACAACCTTGCACCATAAAAACTATGGGTTTATGGTAGGACAACCTTACTAAAACAATTTGAATATCAATAACTCAAACTGAAAGGAAATAAAGGAAATATCAAGAAATAAATTCTAAACTATTACAACATTCCCCACAATACTTGAAATGTAAATATTACAACATTCACATCCACACATACATCCAACAAACTTGAATGATAAAAGATATAAAAATTACACAAACATTCAAATCACAAGACAGAACTATAGTGGTTCGCCTATATGTACACCAACTATTAAACAACAGCCACACAGCTTGCTACTCCACTCCTAATATCCTTACACAGGGGATATTATCGTTCACTATCAAAAATAAGTTTTTCTCAGGTTCACCCAAAACCTTCACAATTGTGTCTTTCAAATGGGCTTACACAATCCAAAAACCCCACTTCTGAGTTTTCTGGCTCTCCTCAGATAACCAACAAATTGAGATTTTTCTGGCTTAATCTCAAATAAAACCAAAAGAAGAAAATTTACAATAATGTAAAATACCTGGATTTCTCCTTTTGTAGCAGCCCGGAAGAACCAATCAGAGTAGAAGTTCGAATATAGAAGTTCAATTGTTCAATACTCACTTTGAAATGGTTCTAAGTTCTAATTGATTTTAAATTAAATCAAGTTGGGCTAGCTCTATTTGATTTTGATTCCAAGAAGTGGAATATCCCAATTCCTCTTTCAAATTAGATTGGAATGCAGAAACAAAATCAAATAAGAAAAGCTAACAAAAGAGAATTTTAAATATGTCCAATGTAGCTTAAAGAAGAACACAAACTTATCTCTCAGAGTGATACCTTGATTTTACTTGAATTGGAATTTCAAACTCTGAAATTCGTGCTCTATTTATAGTTACGAAAATCAAGGCTACGACTGGTCCTATGGACACTACAACTGGTCGTAGGACGAACCAATTTTTAAAATTTTGAGCGTGATCGGATAAAACCGTTCCACGACTGGTCGTAAGCACTTCACTACCGGTCGTATGGTCTCCACGATTGGTCATGAGGAGCCAGGAATAGTTGCTGGAGTTTGAGTCGAATAGTTTGAGTTATAGATTCTGGACTGGTCATAGGACCGGTCCTGCACTGTTCATACGACCAATCGAATAGAGTCCAGGACTGGTCGTAGTTCAACCAAAAAATTCTAAAAATTTACAACAACTTAGGACTGGTCTTGGAATTTCTTGGACTAGTCGAGGCAGCTTTAAGACTAGTCGAACAAGATCCAGGACTAGTCTTAGAATAGACCAAACATCTATAAAATGATTCAATTTGAATTATGTATACAAAATAACCTACCCTAAGGTCAATCTAAGGTCATTCATACCTTAAATGTGAAGTATGGACATTGAAACTTCATTTCTTCAGATGATGGTTGACCTTTGAAGATTATGAAACTTTGAGATCTCTATAAGATGTAGCTTGAACTTGAGATCTTCTAAAGTACTTCATCTTGTACTTTATATTGAGTTGTACTTGAGTCTTGAATAAGAACTTGCCTTTTGATGTAGCTCTTGGAAGACTCTGAACTTTGAAGCTTACAGTACATGACCTTGCATTTCTTGAAGTAGATCACCATTCCTAACTTGAAGCATTGTGATGCAGTGTCTTGAACATATAAATCAACATGCTACACAACACACAGATTGTGTTTTTGGCACCATAAAATTTGATAACTAAAGAAGCAGGAAACCATAGCACTTACAAAAACCCATTTGGGTCACAAAAGTTCTAGATTAATAGGGAAATTGTTTTCCCTCGTAATCCAAGTCTTTAAGACCTTATGATTAGATTGGGTGGAAAATAAACTTGGCAATGGGCCTTGTAATTTGTTTAACACTGAGAATTATTATCTCTACCACTATTCGTGATATTGTCCAAATGATCCTTCAATATGACTCTCTTTGGGTATGTATGAGGCCCACCTTGATATATAAAAGGCCAATTTGAGGAGACCCATCTTGATGTATTTGTGGCCCATTGTTGAGGCCCACCTTAATATATATGAG
The DNA here is from genome assembly GCF_029962835.1 of Magnolia sinica. Lineage (NCBI taxonomy): Eukaryota > Viridiplantae > Streptophyta > Magnoliopsida > Magnoliales > Magnoliaceae > Magnolia > Magnolia sinica. The sequence continues at coordinate 44,100,772 of NC_080587.1, read as the reverse complement.
GCTCGTTGTTGAGGCCCACCTTGATGTATATAAGGCCCGTTGTTGAGGCCCACCTTGATATATATAAGGCTCAAGTGATGCGGCCCATTTAATGTATTTTAGGCCCATGGGTCAAGGCCCAATAGGATGTATATAAGGTCCATTGCGATGTGTAATTCCACCAAGGTTTGTGTAATGATGTTTATGGCAAGTCGTGCCTTGGGAGCAATGATGGTTTGATGTCCACATTGTAAGAATAATGTTAGTTAAATGTCTGCATTATAACTCTCCCTAGGGCCCATTGATAGGCCCATACTTGTTGTATGTAGGCCATCTAGGCCCATCTTCGTTGTGAGGATAGTTCATCACCTTATAATATGTTTAGTGTAACTCCATGATTCATGCCCATACGCATCATATGTATGCTTGATATGAGTAGTGACTGATCATAGCATATGTCATTAGATAGACTATTCATGGGACTCACTGATCGGAGTTACCCACATTAGCGCGCGATACCCACAGGATTGCTGCATGATTGGACGGTGTGACTCATGCATCTCGCATATATGTGACATTATCATTGTACGCCCTAGTAACATCAGGGCTATAGCCTCCACATGCACATCATGAATGGCCAAATAGGACACCAAAAATACTTGGTTCTAGCACTGTGGGTACTTAGGATGTCCTTGGGTGAAGGTCCCAGAATCTCCGAATCCAAGGGATGCCCCAACGTCTAGACCGAGTGGAATATGAGTCCCCGAGTGTCGAATATCAGTAGGCCACGTCTCCCACTATGTCATGGTCAGTTGGGAGGGAGTGTAAACTTATCCGCCTAAGTGAGGGGGCTATAAGCTAGGCTGAGTTTAACCATCTTGCAAAAGAGTCTGCTATCGATGAGCCGGGTAGGTATTGGCAGACTATTGGTCAGGCGGATAGTGTAGTCTCTTCCACTCACTGGGCTGTGCAGCTAGGGAGGCGGCAGTCAGTGTGGAGTGTAATAGACCCCGGTGATTCCCCAGAGAGGAACAGTACTGATATGTGGACTTGATATGAGGACCGACATGATGTTATGACACCCCGTCACTATTGCACATGTGGGCAGGTGCACGTGGGCGGATGCTGATGTGGGCCGATGTGATGTGGGTGGGGCTGAGGCCTGAGCAAGCTACCACACTAGGTGAGCTACTAGTGGTTGAAAGGCTACTGTGCTGGTAGGTTACTGAGCAAAAGTTGCATACTCATTCGTTCATCTATTCACTATCCACTCGAGCTGGTGGTGCACAACTATTTGTTACATGTACCTTCGCAATGGCTAGGATTTGGGTTGGGGCACGTGACTAACCTGAGATTAAGAGTCTATCACTTTGTGTTTGACTCTCTAAATTTAGGTATGGGACTGGTTTGGATAGAATTCCCTTGTGATGGACCCCATAGCCTGCGATACTACGTACTATCATCCCGACTTTACTCCAGCTTGGTCATTTCATTCGCATCACATATTGCTTGTCATCCATGGCATATGACATTTTGGATTGCTATGTTTCTGCACTTATATGGCTTAGACGGACTTGTCAGGATTTTCATATTGCATTGCATCCGTAGTATATGATACTTGGCTCATTATGATCTGCATTGCGTACCTTGATATTTTTTGACTCATGGACTTACCAATATATTTCTACTTACTCTGATATTATATGATTCATGATCTTGTCAGTATTTCCACTTATTCCGATGATGTATGATTTATGCCATTGTATTGGATACGTGGCACGTGCATTGCACACACTTACACCACCCTCCAATCTTTCTATACGCTTATGCATGATAGATGCGTACCGGTGGCGTTAGGTTGCAGCAGCATTGAGCTTGAAGTGTGTATCGGTCTTCTGGAGCTTTGATTTTTGATATATGTATTTCCTTTTAGTACTGTTCTCAAATGATTATATTTGTGGATATGTGATGATGATGTTGCCTTTGTAATTTGGGTAAACTTGTGGTTATGCTTTTTATGAGATAAATTCATATTAAAAATCCTCCTTGTAGGATCCAAGGATCGGAATCTGTTGTATGACATTGGGAGCTGAGAATGGGATACTACGGAGGCTGTTGGCATCAGATTCAGTGATCAAAAATTTTGTGAGCCTGGTTTCCGAGTTTAGGGCGTGACACCATCTGTACTATGGCATATGCAATGGTCAATCACATCTCACAATAAAGATGCAGATGATGCATATGAGCATATATCATGATGCTATGCTGTCGCATACTCATAATCGGTATTAATAACTGGCATCAACAATCATCCTCGATAATGTGGGCATTTAACCAACATTGCCCCCAAGGAATGGCCCACATAGAGCCTAACATATAGTGGACCCATGGCCTCACACAAGGACCTAATATACAACACCATGGGCCTCACTCAAGAGCTTAATATAAATCACAATGAGCCTCTCACATGGGCCTAATATACATCACAATGGACTCCATTACTTGGCCCTCAAATACATCATAATGGGCCTCATCACATAGACCTCATATTCATCACATTAGGCCTTAAACACGAGCTGAATACACAGCACAATGGGCCTCAAATACTAGCCGCATATATATTACATTGGGCCTCAAACACAGGCTGCATATACATCACACAGGTCGAATACACATCACAATGGGCCTTCACTACGGGTCGCATATACATCATATAGGTCTCGACAATCAGCCTCGGTAATTAAAATCGTCCTAGACAATTGAAATCGACCTCAACAATCAAAATCGACACTCAGAATTGATATTGATATTCGGCCTTGACAATTAGAATCGGCCTATACAATTGGCCTCGACAATCAGAATCGACCTCAATACTCGACCTGGACAATCAGAATCGACCTCGATACTTGGCCTCGACAATCGTAATCAACCTCGACAATCAGAATCGGCCTTAATACTTGACCTCAACAATTGAAATTGGCCCATACAATCGTCCGGGACAATTGAAATCAACCTCGACAAATTGGAATCGGCCTTGATACTCGGCCTCAACAATCGAAATCATAATCGGAATCGGAATCGGCCTTAATAACGGAATCAGCCTCGATAATCAGAATCAGCCTCGTAATCGGCTTCAACGATTAGAATCAACCTCGATAATCAGAATTGGTCGAACAAGGCTTAAGGGAAGGTCACAATGTAAATATTAAACCATCATTTCTCATCAATGTGGACATTTAACTAACATTGCTCCCAAGGAGTGGTTCACATAGAGCAAAACGTATCGTGGGCCCATGGCCTCATATAAGGGCCTCATACAATCACCACGGGCTATTTCAATGGGCCACACTAACGGGCCTCAAATACATCAAGTGGGTTGTATCAATGGGCCGCACCAACGGGCCTCGAATACATCACTATGGGCCGCAAATACATCTCAATGGGCCTCATCATATGGGCCATAAACATCACATTGGACTGCACATATGGGCCATATAAATATCATATTGGGTCTCACCACGTAGGCCTCTTATATATCACATCGGGCCCCATACATGGGCCACATATGCATTAGAAAGGGCTGTATCACATAGACCTATATACATCACAATGGGCTGTATCGTGGTGGGCCAAATACATCAAGGTAGGCCCTATGATATGGATGGTCAGGATAATACACATACATCATGGAGGTCCCACGTGGCAGGTGGGTGCCACACATACATCACAGCAGGCCCCACCCACCACACCGTCCAGATAGACAATGTGGATACAAAATACATATATCAAGGTGGGTCCCACCTACCCACACGTGTCACATGTGTGGGGTGAGCCCACTCCTGCAACAGATGGGAAGCATGGATGAACACATAGATAAAAGGTGGGTCCCATGGATGAACTGTGTGGATATCACACATATGTCATGTGGATCCCACGTGGGGCCTACCATTATTTTATATTAATATATATATATATATATACACTAGCGTCCAGGCCCTGGACGGACGGCCTGGATGCAAGACACATATCTCACGTGGGTTCCACCATCCTGTAATGGACGGTGGACACCACATCCACAAATACATCAAGGTGGGACCACACACATGGCCCACTAGTCCAGTAAGATGGATGGACAGCTTAGATAAGATCCAATCATTAGGTGGGTCCCACCGTCTTGCTGTGTGGACAGTGTGGATGCACACATAGATCACATTGGGTCCATGTGATGGGTGAGCAAAAACATCAATGAGGTCCACAAAGCTTGCTGACGTCGCAGCAGTGGGACCCACGGAGCTTGGTGGTGTCAATACACCAGCCAATCCATTTCCAGCAAGGTGGGGCCCACCATAACATTTATTTTCCATCCAATCTGTTAATAAGGTCACAAGGACCTGGATTAAGATGAAAAAAATAAATTTCATATAGATCCAAAACTCCTCTGACCTAGAAAGGTTTCAATGGTAAATGTTCAACCTCCTACTGCTAGTGGTGTGGACCACCTGAGTGCCATGAACGGCAGATTTTTGGGGTAATCCCATACCTAAAGGGGACCCATCAAATGCATGGTGTGGATGCTCCACATGTATCACAGTGGGGGCCTAAGGTGGGGCACACTCTCTTAGCATCCAACTAAGCTACGAACGCTGCTTGCTGCAGCGTCCTCTGGATGTTGACAGCAACAATGTCTACTATGATATTATTATTTTTTCCTAAGGATTTTCATATATGGGGCCCACATCGAGACAATCCAGTCCGTCCACTGGGTTCTCCTGCTCGTGACGAGTCTAATAAGCCCGATATTCAACATATTTTGACATATAGAAACATCGCAGTGGGCCCTAACTTATTTTATCCATAAATATCACTATCCTCTACAACATGGCCCGCCAGAGATTTGGATTGGCTCTATTTTTTGGATCAACACTTGAATGAGCAGGGAAATAGGGTGGACGGTGTGGATTAAATACATACATCATGTATGGGACCTGTTGTGGGTCCCATTCTCCTCTCTACTAAAAGCAAACTAGATGCTACTTGCTGCAGCGTTCTCTGGACGCTGGCAGCAGCGTCCACCATAGCCCATCACACTCACGCTGTAGTGGGATTTCACTAAATATGTGGGCCCACCTGGTGGATGGTCTAGATAAAATACATACTTCATGGTGGGGTCCATCTAGGTGGCCCACAAGGCCTCATCATCACCATAAAATGAAGGAGAGGGAGAGAGAGAGAGAGAGAGAGAGAGAGAGAGAGAGATAGGTGAGAAGGGGAGGGAGCCCACCACTATGGGCCCTCCCTATACAATGCATACATCAAGATGAGTCCCACCATAAGTGGGCCCTTAAATCACAAATCAAGACATAAGATCACCCACCTTTGATGTAACGCCCTGAAATTCGGGGGTCGAGCATAACTCAGCTCCCGAGTTCCAAAACATCACTTATGCAACATAATTAATGAATGACGTATGTTGACTGTATTAGCACATAAACATGGGATAGATTAAGCCAAAACGCAGATATGATTCAGGGATAAGTGAATAAAGCAAGCGGAAGACTTATAGTAAAATATGTGTATAAGTGTAAGTCCCTGAATTACATATACAACCAGATCGTGTAAAAGTGTTATTTATCAAAATTATAAGTACAAGTTACATCATTTAGTTCCCAAAATAGTAATCCCATAGATCCCGCGCAACAGACCGAGGCTCGCTAGAACCCGTCTGAAAACTGCATATAGGAGAAGGCAGCCTCGTCGTCATCCAGCTCCCGCTCTGCCTCAGACGTCGCATCCACATCTGCAACATCAGGGCCTAAGACAGAGTCTGGTGGGTGTGAAACACCGCCCCAGAAACGTGGGAGTGAGTGATCAACTCAGTGGAACAATAAGGCACTGGTTAACATGCTATCAGTTCAATCAAACAGTAATGATAAAGCAGGACAATTAAATAAATCCTAAGTACTCTTATTAATGCAGGTATGAATGCAATATGATGCGTGCCCTCACACGTACACCCTCAGCGTCTTCATCTTACGTTACGCATGACATCGCCTCAAAGTGCGCCACATCTACAAAGCACATGCAATGCGGTGCATGGATATGATTACCAAGTTGTTATTAGTCCGTTTCACACAACAGGATTGGGAAGCTAAGATACCTTCCTCATATCACCATCCAAACAGTGATCCATTCTAGGGTCGTCAATCCTAGACATCTCATACGATCATATAGTTGAGGTCGTAACAAAGGGCTCGTCACCAATCAATGTACGCCTTTCATGCCCTTACTACCACAGATCGGCTCGTCACCTCCTTGCGGTATCCAGGTATGCTCGAGGTCACTACAAAGGGCTCGTCACCAATCAATGTAGGCCGACAAAGACGAATATGGTGTCCCATACCACCATAATCGGCTCACGAGATTAAGTTGCTCACGGTCACTACGGGAGGCTCGTCACCCAGCGTAGGCCGACGGCTCGACCACGGTGTCCCATACCACCATGTCCGGCTCATGAGTCTTAGCGGATCGGTACCATGGTTATTAGGATTTCACTGGTAAGTTCGGTACCCTAGATTCAAGCGAGCGTCCATACATGGTTAACATACACTGGACAATCGGGTTAGTTGACGAACTCGACTAGCACAAGCGCACGTTGAATTGAGCGACATGGAGTGCGCAAACACTCGCGTGGTCGAACCACCGCCGACAACTCTAATACGACTCGGGTTCGTCTAATGCGTCTCACGTGGCGAAAGCAATCTCAACCACGACCATAGGGTCAATTACCGATTTCTGGACTAAGGCATAGTCCCAAATACATTACACTACTACAGATATTCATATGGAATGTAAAACAGGTAATGGAACAACCACTCAAATCATGGTGCATACACATCTAAAGAATATCAACTTAACATAAATGTAAGCATAGGAATGCTTGAATTTAAATAACTTGGAATGTAAATGCATAAAGGAAATCATGCGCATCCATAGAAGTATTGAGAACCACTTCTCAACGCCTGCATTTAGTGTAATCAGTTACACGTAGATCATTCATGCATTTCTACAAACACTTAGCATACATGGAACAACATACATGACGCATGTTGAAATACGTGCACTTAGACAATTCCTTTTCCCAAGGAGTTGTCATACATGCATCTAGCATACATACATGACCAATAATCATGGCAAACACAAGTGCGTATTTTATACGTATACGGTACTTTATAAATACACTTAAAATACACAAATCTCAATATAGCACATGCATATCAGGAAAGCAATGTAAACATAACATTTGACATGTGAAATCTCATCCATAACAAGAATAAATCACTAACTGGGATTGAAAGCCTTGAAAACCATAACCTATACACTTAAAGTCCGCACCTTAAGCAAAGAAAGAACCGCCGAACTGATTTAGACGAGTTGTCTTCGTCAACGGCGCAAGAATACCCTAAAATAAGGATAGAAATGAGATACAACAACACCAAGTCTAGTCTAAGCTCTAACACAGGTTAGGGTTAGGTTAACTTACCCCAAAAGAACTCAGAATCACCAAAGGAACGATTCAAAGTGAAGATTCAAAGGTGAAGAAGAACAAGGAAGAATCAAGGTGATTCACCAACCAATCTCTCTCACTAACTCTCTCTTTTCCACTCTCTTTCCAAGCTAGGGTTAGAGAAAATTCGTATGGAAATGAGAGCTAGGGTTTAAGGACTATATATAGACCTTAAAATGATGGAAATAACCCCAGGGTCAAGGTATACTTAGGTTATAACCAAAGTACGCCTTTCTCGATCCAACGAAGCACTTCTGGTGGGCCTATAACCACGAAAGGTCGGACTTAAGCTCATTGACCATGGATCTAGGTCAGGCTGAGCTTTCGTACCGACCGGCTCTTCAGATCAGCCGTGGCGGACCACACTCAATTCAACGGTCACGGAAACTCGATCAGGTCCACAAGCACTAGGATATGCCTGGGCCAACCATCCTGATCGGAGGGTGAAATTGGGTCAGAATCCAACGGTGAGATAGCTTAAAATCGTCGCGCAAGCCACGACTCAATTTCATAAAAAGCTTATTAAATTCCAACCGTTCTCACACTCTTCACTCCGAGCTCAACCAAATCGACCCAGAACATCAGATCGACTTGATTTTTGAGGTGAAGACCAAGCCCAACTCAGTGACCGCAACAGCCTAAGATCATCGCTATCGGACTTTCGACGCGCGGTCTAGGTCCGATCCAGATCTTCCAAAAATTCTCCAGAACAACTGGATTTAGCGATGGATCCCAGATTTCAGAGTAACGTAGCGCTCACTAATCTACACGTTTAGAGCCATGCAGATACAATTTAAAGTGATTGATGCGAATTTCACAAGCAATCGAGTAAAGCGCTAATTACCCCAAAAACAACTACTTAAGGAAAGATTAGCACAAAAATTCCAAGGTCTTTACATTTGATCATGGACTTCTTCTATCAACATATCCTAGAACTCCAAGGGATGCATTTCAATAGTGGAGATGGTCTTTGCATGGTGAGATTGAGTGGTAGGGAGGTGGGCCACACTAGCTTCTCCTCTCTCCCATGAAAATGTTGGACATGGGTTGCTTAGAGAATGAGGGAGAGAGAGATGAGAGAGAGAGAGGTTTGTAAGAGAGAAAGTGATGGGTGAGTGATAGGTGAGTGATGGGGAGTGATGGGTGGAGAGAGAGAGTTGACTTTAGGGATGGGTAGTTGTACGTAGGGATGGGTGTGAGTGATGGGAGTGATGTGTACTTGATTGAATGATTGATGGGATTGATATGATAGATTCTCTTCAGATTAGCAATGCGCGGAGTTTTCCTCGAACTGAACGCGGGGCCACATCTCATGGCCCAGGTATTGCCTCAATGCGTGAGACACGGCATCGGAACCGCAGCGACGGCGTAGTCGCAGGGATACAAGTCTTATGTTATCAACCCAATCAGTACATGTAAGGATATTCAGAGAAAACAATATTTTCTAATTACTCTTATTAAATGCGAAGCATGAAGGTATGACATGATGCATACTTTTTCCAAACAACAGTTGATGTTTTATTTAAACCAACACGATTTAAATGATTTTTAAACTCGCAAGTATACGAATCAGATGCAGATACGATACGTATTACGAGATCATTCCCACGAGGACTAGTCATCACAATTCAAATCTATGATTCTCCTTAACTAATCCAACAAATAATGGAATGAATTTCTAAGCACACTTTTATGAAAAACAATTAATTAAGAACAGGGAAGAAAATTCAATCAGAGAGAGAGCACTAGGACTTTCGAATCCACCCCTAATTATCCTAACCTTGTTTTGTCTGTTGATTCACCTTGATCTAGATTGATACCACTTATACAGAGAAAGCACAATCTGTGTCCTTAATCGGGCATACAAACTGTCTAATTCCTTTAAGCAATGCCATGAATGACATATCCCATATCCTTGGTTGGGTACATGGAATGTACATTCATTAAAGCACCCTGTTTCTTCCTCTATAGGAAACTTGTTCTTGATCAGACACAAGTACCTATAATAAGCATCCAAACAACATCCATATATATACTTTAATCAAGTTCATAGATGGAGAAGTATAGAATTTAAACCCATAAAGCCCACTTAAAGAAAGAAACAAATTAATTGAAATTCAAAGTAAATCAACCAATACAAGAGCTAATCAAATTAGGGGCTTCATCTCAGCCCTAGCTGAGAGATTAGTGACCCATAAAATCCATAAAAAATATTAAATAAAATTCATAAAAGAAACGTCAAACCAAACAATCTCTTTCTCTCTTCTTTCTTCTCTTTCTTCTCTTTCTCCTCTCCCTTGCTCCAGATCTGGAATCCCCTGGTTCTGAATGCCTTTCCCACGTCCAAAACTCCCCTTTTATAGCTGCTGGATGGCTGGGGTCGGTGGCAGAGTCGTAGAAGGACTCGAAGTGCAATTTTTCGCAGCCGTGATCGGTGGGCCCCACAAAGGTATTTTCTTGAAAATCCACCCCGTCCATTGGATTCAGGACGAAATTTCAGTCAAGAATGGGTGGTTTTGAATGTCCATTGACACGGCCCAGAGAAGAAAATACAAAAAGATCAGTTTTGAACGTCGCCGGGTAACCCTTTTGTGGCCTCTGTATCACGCACGTGTGCACACATGAGAGAAGAATATCAGCATGGTTTTGAAGCTCTCGAACCACTCTACAAGATGGACGGCTCGGATCGGCCGTACGGGTGACGTATGGGGCCCACAATCCTTCGCAAAAACGGCCAGCGGTCGTCCGTTACGCGGACGCGAAACCAACTTCCGTGGCAATGGTGGGACCCATGTTGATAATTATTTCAATAATCCACTCCGTCCATTGCATGGAGGATGAAAAAACGGCTAGGAATGCCCAATTTCGAGTTAGAGTTGCTGTGGCCCACGGAGTTTTTGAACTCACCGTCCATTTTACGTTTTTCAGCGGTCAACGTCCGTACACATGCATGGAACCAAACGGACATCTAGGCGATGGTTATAACTGCCCCAGGAAGCGGATGGACGGTTTGGATTGTCCATTTGGACACTAGGTGGGCCCCAGAACCGACGACGGCGGTCGGCTTGCGCGGACGTTGCAGCGGCGAGAGAGAGAGACGGGTCAGCGTTCTCGCTGACCGTCCCAGCGGTGCGGTGTAGTGCCAGCGCACGTGCGCTTTACGCACACACTCACGCATGTGGGGCCCAATGTAATGTTTGTGGGAAATCTGCACCGTCCATCCTTTCCTTCATATAATTCCAACCGCCAAAACCAAGTTTGAGGCAGTTCCAAATATCAGGTGGGCCCCCAAAGTGAAGATTAATGGGCTGATCTGTCCATTGGACCACTTCCCGAGATCCTCAATGGCTGAAATTTAATATGTACGGTTAATTTACGGCCCTCATCTCATGCATGAAGTTTCGAACTGATCGGATAGCGGGAACCATGTGATCTTGCATTCTGGACCCTTTTCGGGCCCCTTTGGCTTGCTTTCCTCAGATCCCAGGCACCAATATTGGTTCTATGGAGTCCATCCCGTGCTCTGGAGACTTTGGATCATCAAAATCCATGCCTTTAACATCAATTTTCAATTAACGCTCCTGACTTCATCCTGTAACAAAAATACAATTAAAATACTCCATTAAGCATTATCATATACGTAAAATCTGGTAATGATTAGGGTCTAATATGCAATATTCGACCCTGATCACAACCCCCAACCAGCATATTGCTAGTCCCGAGCAAAACATGTGAAAAATAATTTCAGAAATCCATGCCTTTAACATCAATTTTCAATTAACGCTCCTGACTTCATCCTGTAACAAAAATACAATTAAAATACTTCATTAAGCATTATCATATACGTAAAATCTGGTAATTACTGGGGTCTGATATGCAATATTTGAACATCGAGCTCCATGAATGTAAAGTGTAATCTCGACTTACAAACATTAAGAGATCCAATTGTCAACCTCATGATATCATTGGTAATTCGTGACAACCAAGCTTGAAACCAACACTTATCTCACAGATTAACTTTTCATTTTACCAGCCTTTGATTTTCTTTATGAGTAGTAACGCAAATGAGGGGAATCAAATTCTTACCTATAGGGAGCAAACCTATGGCGAAAACTTGTCGCCTAACTTTTTTTTTATAAGTCAACTATGGAGAATCAAATCTGCACCTATAGGGAGCAAACCTATGGTGAAGATTATGTGACTTAGCCTTTTAATTCTTCTTTTTACCAAGTTAATCATTTAGTTATCGAACCAAAACTTAATGTGCAAGCGAGATGTGATATGTGAAATCATGACTCAATCAATGTTCACAACGTCTAATCATGGATTAACAATTCAAAATTGACTGTGAAATCAAGCAGATGGCCGAATCCAAGAGTCATTAGTTACCAACATCATGTATCTTATAATGTTAAAATCACAACTATCCTTCAAAATCACTTTGAATTCAATAGAAATTCAGAAAAAATTTTAAAATTTTCACAAATTTTCCTCAAGATTAAGAAAATACTGATTAGTTACCCTAATCTCCCACCCCCAACCTAAAATCTACATTGTCCTCAATGTAAAAGAAATAAACAAGCAATGCACATGGGACAACGCGAATAAAAGAGGAGTGATGAAAAGATAATACCTGGATGGAGAATCAAGAAGCTTTCTCAAAATTTGTGAAAAATTTCAACGTAAAAGTGAGTTAGCACAAGAGAGAAATCAACATAAGCAAAAATAACAAAAAGAAAAACAAAAGAAGATCCTACCTATACCACTTTCGCAGGTGCTCTCGATTGCATTTAGCGCATGCAACAAGCCTTTAAACCCCTAGGTTACCCCTAGTGGATGAGTTGTAGTCTCGTGAGAGTTTGCAGTAATGTTACCCACAAACATTGAAGTAACTAACTAAGAAAAATGAAAATGAATGAAATAAAAACAATACAATAACGCAAAAGGCTGGGTTGCCTCCCATGAGCGCTAAGTTTAACGTCTTCAGCCAGACAAGAACGGACCATGAATGAAATAATCTTTATAACCAGGGTCCGCCAAAGAAATTACCTCAACACTTTCATTAACCGATCCCAGACAAGTGATGTGAGTTCCCATGAACTGTGCTATCTGAAATAAGGCAACTGACATTGTCGTCAAATAATTTAAGGACTTCTGCTCGAACGACTTCTTCTATGTTAGGATCACGCGTCCTTTGCATGTTATGCGATATTACCACAGCATGATCCATCCATACAGTGGGGCATACTCCCTGGATTTTTTCTATCTTCCGTTCAATTGCTGCCTTATATGCTCTAAGAACATTAAGCAGCCTGCTCGCCTTTGTCTTCTCAGAGTTACAAACTGTGCTGTCAGGAAGAGTCTCAGAGGGATGAAGAGGTTCCACTTTCGCTCTCCATTTTTCAGTCTCCAATATAGGAGTAGAGTCGAGCAATGCATTGACTTCATGGATGGGACTATCAATGTCAAAATCCATGCCCGATTGTGCTAAGCAGGTCTTAAGAGGATCTTCAAAAGATGTACGGAAGGAGTCCTGCACAAGGCTCTCGATCATGTCCACTTCAAATATGTCATCCAAATCTGAGGGTTGTTGTCCTGCATTAAAAACATTGAGTTTAATATTCATGTTACCAAAGGACAATTTCATAACTCCATTCCTGCAATTGATAATAGCATTAGATGTGGCAAAAAATGGACGACCCAAAATGACTGGAATCTGAAGATTCTGGACAGGCTGAGTATCTATAACTATGAAATCCACTGGAAAATAAAATTTATCAACCTGGATTAACACATCTTCAATAACACCCCGGGGCACCTTGACAGATTTATCAGCTAGTTGTAATGCTACCTTAGTCGGTTTCAACTCACCAAGCCCTAGCTGCTCATAAACCGAATATGGTAACAAATTGACACTCGCCCCTAAATCAAGTAATGCCTTTCCGATCTTATGATCTCCTATGCCGCAAGAAATGGTGGGACCTCCTGGATCCCTAAATTTAGGAGGGGTGTTATGTTGAATCATGGAGCTGAGCTGCTCTGCAAGGAAGACTTTCTTATGAACATTCTGCTTACGCTTTTGAGTGCATAAATCCTTAAGAAACTTAGCGTAAGCAGGGACTTGCTTGATAGCGTCAAGCAACGGGATGTTGACTTGCACTTTTTGAAACACATCCAAGATTTCATCAAAGTTATTTCTTTTCTTTATTGGTGCCAGACGTTGAGGAAATGATGCTTTGGGCACATAAGGTGGCACATTAGTGGCTCTTGGAGAGTCAGAGAGCTTTTGGAGTTTGGATGCATTGGTATGGCTCTCTGCTTCATCTTGATCTTCTATTTTAGAATTTGATTCATCCCCAGGCATCTCTATTCTGTTATCAATCTGCTTGCCTGACCTAAGGGTAGTGATCGATTTGGCCTGTTCATGATATTGCCCTTGGTTGGAATTAGAGCCAATCTCATACTGTCCCTTTGGATTAGCCTCAGGTTGGCTAGGGAACTTGCCCTTCTCTCTCTCACTCAATGTGGCAGCTAGTTGACCCATTTGTACTTCCAGCTTGGCAATGGATTGTGCATTTGCATGTAAGCTTTGCTGGTTGGCCAGTAAGGTTTGTTGGGTGTCTTTTTGGAATTGGAGAGAACTCTGCATGAAAAGATGGAGTGTATCCTCAAGAGATGGTTTCCTTGATTGTGTAGGCAGTTGTTGATATTGTGGAAACTGTTGAGGTTGTTGACTGCCAACTTGGAGGTGCGGTTGCATGGGAGGATTTTCAGATGGTCCTCCTTGTTGTGGTCCTTTTGCCCAAGAGAAATTTGGATGTCTAGCCCACCCTGGGTTATATGTGTTCGAGTAAGGATCATTCCCAGATTTTTGAAAAGTGTTCATAGCATGAACTTGTTCAGAGAGAAGTTCTGGGAATGCTGCACCAGATGGACAAGACTGCATAGGATGGGCAGGACTAGAACATGTGGCATATGCCTCGACTTGAGCTGTTTGTTGTGGTCCACTATTTAATACCAGAGCATCAACTTTCTTTGTCAGGTTATCAAGCTTGGCGCTCAGCTCTGGCATGACTCCTATCTCATATATACCACCTCTCTTTTGTGGTTGGGGACTTCTGTCACCTCTATTTGAATAATCCCATTGCTGGAAATTTTCGCACAAGGTTTCAAAGAAGTTCCACGCTTCGACATCACTTTTGGTCATGAATGACCCTCCACTGGTGGCATCAACCATGCGACGGTTTTGTGGTGTCAGACCGTCATAGAAGTATTGAACTTGTTGCCACTTCTCAAAACCATGGTGAGGACATTTAAGAAGCAAGTCCTTCCATCTTTCCCAACATTCATGAAAGTGCTCGCCCTCTTTTTGTGTGAAGTTAGTAATTTCTCTACGGAGGGCATTAGTTTTGTGAACGGGGAAGAACTTGTTTAAGAACTTCTTAGACAGTTGGTCCCATGTAATGATAGATCCAACTTCTAGAGAATTCAACCATGCTTTCGCCTTATCCTTCAAAGAAAAAGGAAACAGGCGTAGGCGGATCGAATCGTCTGAGAAGTTTTGGAACTTAAAGGTGGAGCAAATGTTTAAGAATTCTTTCACATGATGATATGGGTCCTCCTTGTCCAATCCATAAAAGGATGGCAACAATTGTATGACTCCAGGTTTAAGTTCAAAGTGTGCTGCCGTAGTGGTTGGCAACACTATGCATGAAGGCGCATTAAATTGGACAGGAGCTGAATAATCTTTGAGAGCTTTAACTTCAGTCTCATTCGCCATTTCAACAGGATTATTTCTCAATCTTTCACGAATTGTTCTTTCAATCTCAGGATCAAACGGTACTAGTTCTATATTCAGAGATCTACGTCCTAGCATAAACTATGTTATTGCAATGTAAGAAAGAAAACTAAACTAAGAAGCAACCTAAGAGAAATAAAACTAGACCTAGCAACTATGAGATTCTAAAACAAGAAAAAGCTATGTAAATGAAAATTGGAAAGAAGAACCCGGAAAAGGAGATGATGAATGTCTGTAGATTTGAGAGCTCCTCCTTTTGAAGACAATGTTATTTAGCAGCTTCCTTCCTTAATTCCTGTAAACAAAAAGAAAACAAAAATAAATTAAATTTACTAAAATAATGCTAGAAAAAAAAAATCCTAAGCAACGGTTAATTTCTAAAAAAGAAAGTTTGTAATCTTAGAAATAAAAACTAAGTTAGTTTCTAAAAAGGGAAAAAATTTCTAAAACTAGAAAATAGAAAGTTACTTGAAAGAAGAATCAGAATCTAGAATTAGAAAATAGGAAATTTCTAAAAATAAAATAAAATAGCCTAGAAATAGAAACTTTCTAAAAAAACTAAAACCTTGATTCTAAAAATAGAAATTAGAAAAAAATAGAAAATTTGGAAAGAGATTACCAAATTAGTAGTTTATGTCAGGTCCCTACAAAACAGGAAATAGGTTAGTTTCTAAAAAAATTTAACCTAAAGGTAGTAAAAAAAACTAAGACTATGAATTATGATAAGAGAGAATCTTAAATCCAATTGGACCGAAACAGTCCCCGGCAACGGCGCCAAAAACTTGATGTTTTATTTAAACCAACACGATTTAAATGATTTTTAAACTCGCAAGTATACGAATCAGATGCAGATACGGTACGTATTACGAGATCGTTCCCACGAGGACTAGTCGTCACAATTCAAATCTATGATTCTCCTTAACTAATCCAACAAATAATGGAATGAATTTCTAAGCACAATTTTATGAAAAACAATTAATTAAGAACAGGGAAGAAAATTCAATCAGAGAGAGAGCACTAGGACTTTCGAATCCACCCCTAATTATCCTAACCTTGTTTTGTCTGTTGATTCACCTTGATCTAGATTGATACCACTTATACAGAGAAAGCACAATCTGTGTCCTTAATCGGGCATACAAACTGTCTAATTCCTTTAAGCAATGCCATGAATGACATATCCCATATCCTTGGTCGGGTACATGGAATGTACATTCATTAAAGCACCCTGTTTCTTCCTCTATAAGGAAACTTGTTCTTGATCAGACACAAGTACCTATAATAAGCATCCAAACAACATCCATATATATACTTTAATCAAGTTCATAGATGGAGAAGTATAGAATTTAAACCCATAAAGCCCACTTAAAGAAAGAAATAAATTAATTGAAATTCAAAGTAAATCAACCAATACAAGAGCTAATCAAATTAGGGGCCTCATCTCAGCCCTAGCTGAGAGATTAGTGACCCATAAAATCCATAAAAAAAACATTAAATAAAAATCATAAAAAAAATGTCAAACCAAACAATCTCTTTCTCTCTTCTTTCTTCTCTTTCTTCTCTTTCTTCTCTCCCTTGCTCCAGATCTGGAATCCCCTGGTTCTGAATGTCTTTCCCACATCCAAAACTCCCCTTTTATAGCTGCTGGATGGCTGTGGTCGGTGGCAGAGTCGTAGAAGGACTCGAAGTGCAATTTTTGCAGCCGTGATCGGTGGGCCCCACAGAGGTATTTTCTGGAAAATCCACCCCGTCCATTGGATTCAGGACGAAATTTCAGTCAAGAATGGGTGGTTTTGAATGTCCATTGACACGGCCCAGAGAAGAAAATACAAAAAGATCAGTTTTGAACGTCACAAGAACCCTTTTGTGGCCTCTGTATCACGCACGTGTGCACGCATGAGAGAAGAATATCAGCATGGTTTTGAAGCTCTCGAACCACTCTACAAGATGGACGGCTCGGATCGGCCGTACGGTGACGTACGGGGCCCACAATCCTTCGCAAAAACGGCCAGCGGTCTTCCGTTACGCGGACGCGAAACCAACTTCCGTGGCAATGGTGGGACCCATGTTGATAATTATTTCAATAATCCACTCCGTCCATTGCATGGAGGATGAAAAAATGGCTAGGAATGCCCAATTTCGAGTTAGAGTTGCTGTAGCCCACGGAGTTTTTGAACTCACCGTCCGTTTTACGTTTTTCAGCGGTCAACGTCCGTACACATGCATGGAACCAAACGGACATCTAGGCGATGGTTATAACTGCCCCAGGAAACGGATGGACGGTTTGGATTGTCCATTCCGACGACGACGGTCGGCTTGCGCGGACGCTGCAGCGGCGAGAGAGAGAGACGGGTCAGCGTTCTCGCTGACCGTCCCAGCGGTGCGGTGTAGTGCCAGCGCACGTGCTCTTTACGCACACACTCACGCATGTGGGGCCCAATGTAATGTTTGTGGGAAATCTGCACCGTCCATCCTTTCCTTCATATAATTCCAACCGCCAAAACCAAGTTTGAGGCAGTTCCAAATATCAGGTGGGCCCCCAAAGTGAAGATTAATGGGCTGATCTGTCCATTGGACCACTTCCCGAGATCCTCAATGGCTGAAATTTAATATGTACGGTTAATTTACGCCCTCATCTCATGCATGAAGTTTCGAACTGATCGGATAGCGGGAACCATGTGATCTTGCATTCTGGACCCTTTTCGGGCCCCTTTGGCTTGCTTTCCTCAGATCCCAGGCGTGTAAAATCTTCATTATTGGTTCTCTGGAGTCCATCCCGTGCTCAGGAGACTTTGGATCATCAAAATCCATGCCTTTAACATCAATTTTCAATTAACGCTCCTGACTTCATCCTGTAACAAAAATACAATTAAAATACTCCATTAAGCATTATCATATATGTAAAATCTGGTAATGATTAGGGTCTAATATGCAATATTCGACCCTGATCACAGGTCTCACAATTCCATAGGCTTTTAAGGTCCTCCCAATCAAATTCTGGCGACCCGTGATCTATTATTGGCATTTGTGCATGATCGTGAGTCGTGTCTTGTATATCAGAGTCGGCTTGACTCGAAACTTGTACCCTTACGACCTCCCTGTCGCCGCGGTTCCGATGGTGCGTCTTACGTGCAGATCCGATACCCGGGCCAGGAGATGTGGGCCCACGTTCATTTTAAGGAAAACGTCGCACATTGCAAAACCCAAGAGAAATGTCCCATCAATCACATCAATCAATCAAGTACCATATCACATCATGTCAAGTACCAACACCCATCCCTCTCTCACTTAAAGTCAACAGTCTCTTACAACCAAGTACACCCATCACCTACTCACCCATCCCTCTCTCTTACAACCTCTCTCTCTCTCTCATTTCTCCTAAGCACCATGAGAGAAACCGTCCAAACTTCCATGGAGAAGCTAGTGTGGCCCACCTTCTTACCTTCCATCTCCACGATCTAAGTCCAATCTCGACCATTGAAAATGCACCCCTTGGAGCTCTAGATTGCATCGGTGGAAGGAAGAGTCCAAGATCTAACAGTGGGTGTTCGTAATATTTGATTTTGATGTAGGGTCCACGTGATTTGGGACCCATCTTAATGTATTCATTGTATTAAGGCATCATAGTGGCGGGGTCCTTCCACTATCCGACATTCCTCGCCCTCTCTCTCTCTCTCTCTCTCTCTCTCTCTCTCTCTCTCTCTCTCTTTTTCTCTCCGTCTTGTAATGTCATGTGGCTCACCTGATTTATGCATTTCATCCAGCCGCCCAGCTGGGACGATGGACCCCACTGTCATGTATGTGCGGCATCCACACCATCCAGATAGTTGGACTGTGGGCCACACCATGATGTATGGGTTTTATCTACACCGTCCACTGTGTGGACCCACCTCAATGTAATGCCCAATCCACATCATCCATCTTTAGTGGGTCAACACTCTCAGCTGGACCTGGCGATAATAAGATCCATGGGTCCCAGCTGCACTAACGGAGTAAATTTCATGGGACCCACCGTTTCATCTAGACCGTCCAATTATTGGATGTCCAGCAGCAAATGTTGCTGGACTGTATACAGGGTAAACACAGGTAGCAGCTTGACGCTGTAGTTGGTGGGCCACTCACGTGGACCCCACCTTGCTGCACGTGCGTACCCCACACCGTTCATCTGTTCTGGCAGCATGTGGATGGTGATGTGGGACCCACTTGGATAGGTGTTTTATCTAAACAGTCCGTACGTCTGGACGTGACCCACCATGATGTGGGTTTTATCCATGCCATGCATTTACTTTTGGCAGCAGCAGCAACAACTGCGGCTAACGTCAACAGTTGACGGGGACCACCATGATAGATGGGTTTCATGACCAGGTCATCCATGCCTGGATGGTTCTGTGGCCCGCTAACATGAGGTATGTTTTATATCCATGCCATCCAGACTGTCCATCATCTGGACGGTGGATGTGGGACACCTCACATCCAGTCCCTAGACATGGGACACCACCAGGATGTATGTATTTTTTTTACTATCCTTATATGGGACCCACTCAATGTATGTGTTTTTTATACCCACTGATGTATGGGTTTTATTCACATTGTCCATTACATAGACGTAGGCCGCCTTAATGCATGTGACGTATATCCATATCGCCCATCTATCCACCGCGTGGACCACACCATGATGTATTTGTTTCATCCACACCATCCAGACAATGTTGGACGGTGCTGGACATGTTTGGATGGTGCAGATTTACATGGGAAGTGTTTGGATGGTGTTGATTTACCTAGATAATGTTTAAACAGTGTTGATCATCATTAGTGGGCCATGTGTCCCATGGAATGATGTGTACAATGATACAAATGTTGCACCTGTAACTATTTAAATAATTTTAAATGTAATCCAAGCTCCCATCTGTCAGGCCCACTTTGATGTATTTTGTGGCCCATCCATTAGGTGCACTTTGATATACTTACGACGCATCTGTGAGGCGCACCTTGATGTATTTGTAGCCCATCCATGAGGCCCACCTTGATGTATTTATGATCCACCCATGAGGCCCACTTGTTGTGCATTTAAAGCCCATGTCATGCATCCAATGATGTGTATTAGGCCCATGACATGCGGCTCACTGTGATGTGTGTTAGGCCCAGGTATGTGGCCACCTATGATGTATATTTAAGGCCCACTTATGATGTATTAAAGCCCATGTGTAGGGCCCATCTATTAAGTATTTGAAACTCATGGTGTTAAGCCCATTGATGTGGCCCATTGATGCAGTCCACTTGTTGTCTATGAGGCCCATTAGTGCGGCCCATTGATGCAGCCCATCTAATGTGTATGAGGCCCATTAGTGCGGCCTGTTGATGTAGCCTATTGTGATGTGTATTGGGCTCATATCATGCAGCCCACTGTGATGTATTCGTGACCTTTGGTGAGGCCCAACGTGATGTATTTGAGGCCGAGGTGAGGGCCCACCTGTTGTGTATTCAAGGCCCGATGTGATGTGTGATTTTGCCATGATGTATGTAATAATGTTTATGTGGGTCACTCATTGGGAGCAATGTTGGTGAAATGTCCACATTGATAGGTGATGATGGTTAAAGGTCCACATTGTGACCTTCCCTTAGGCCGATTCCAATTATCGAGCCGATTCTGATTGTTGAGGCTGATTGTTGAAGCCGATTCCGATTGTTGAGGCCGATTCTGAATTAAAAGTGCTATATTAATAAACCCTAAGTATTGTCAAATTTTGTGCCGAACCAATTCAAGTTTGTATCTTGATGTGTATCAAGCTTGTGCATCTGTTCATATTGAATCTTCGACATTCGTTCTGTTCATGCTGAATTTATCTTGCCGATACCTACGATGAACTTACCGAGATCTTTAAACTGGAAGAAACTGAAGACTTAGTTTTTAAGAACAGTGCGGTTCAAGATCTGGAACCAAGTTCAAGAACTCAAGACCTAGTTGAAGACTATGTTCGATATGTCGAGTTCAAGCTTTGAAGAGCAAAGAATTAAAGTTACTGAAGTGATCGATAGTTTGATGGCTCATATGTTCTATCTCACAAGTAAGGTATGATTGACCTATATTGACCTTAGATCATGATTAGATCATTTCATACTTTCGGTCGGTTATTTTGGTCATTTTATAAGTGTAAAATTCTATTCTTTCGACTAGCCCTAGCACTGGCTCGACCAGTCCTAGTATCTCCTCGACCAGTCATGCAAATAGTGTTCGACCAGTCGTGCAGTGCTCGACTCATTTTTCACCAAGTAATCTGGACTCACACGACCAGTTGTGTAGTGTCTATGACTAGTCGAGCAGGCCACTCCACCAGTCATGCGACCCACAAGGCCAGTCGTGCAACTGAAAAAACTTATCGCACTAGAATTTTTGAAAATCTATTTAGATAAGGCCAGTCATAGCTATTCCAAGGCCAGTCATGCAAACCAATTTTTCACCTATAAGTAGTGCTCGAATTTCAGAGTTTTCTATTTAATTCTTATCATTCTTAAGCAATCACTCTGAGTTAATTTTAAGTACATTCTAAGCTATTTTGTGCATATTTTAGATTCTTTAAAGTAGCTCTTGTATTTTGATTTTGATTCTCCATTCCATTCTTATGTTAAAAAAGGATATTTGATTTATCCTTTTATGAGATCAAAATCAAAGCAAAGCCCTTACTGATTTAATTAAAAATCATCTAGACTTAGAACCCTATGTACTTGTGAGACTGAACGTTAAACATCTACGACGTCATCAAGTTGGTTCTACCGGACTGCTTTAGAATCGTCATACAGATAAGTATTTTACTTTTTCTGTAATTCAATTCCTTTTTGGTTTGTGAGATTGTTCCAGAAAATCTCCATTTGTGGTTGGTCTAAGGTGATCTAGAAAACTTAGAGCGTGGGGTTTTTGAATTGTGTAAGCCCACTTGAAAGACACAATTGCGAAGGTTTTAGATGAACCTTAAAAAACCTATTTTGATTAGTAAACGCTAATATCCCAAGGGAGTGGATATTAGGAGTGGAGTAGTTGTGTGGTTGTTGTTTAATAGTTGGTGTACACATAAGCAAACCACTATAATTCTTTGTATTTGGTGGATGTGTGGTTTTCTTCTTTATCTTTTATAGTTTAAGATTGTAGGATGTATTTATGTATGTGAATGTTGTAATAGATTACTTTCTATTTCTTTCATATCCTCTTAAGTTTGAGTTTTTGATACTCACCCACGTTCTAGTAAGGTTGTCCTGCCATAAACCATTGATTTTTGGTGTTAGGTTGTCCGTAGAACCAAGTTTGTATCAACCTCTCAATACTTGATTTTTAAGGTTGTTATTTCCTTTGGTTAATTGCATTTATTTAGCTATCTTGTTGTCTTTATTCCGCTTATTATTTTTAATTTGACATTGTCTTATTCACCCTCCCTTTAGGACATATTGTTCGGCCTTTTCAAGTGGTATCAAAGCCTAATAGCTTGTTGATTTGGATTTAATTCCTAAGCTAAGCGATCTAAGCATTTAAGATGTCAAATTTTGATAGCCTTTCTATCACTAGGCCTCCACCTTTTGATGGCTCTAATTATGCTTATTGGAAAGTCAGAATGAGAATATTTTTTAGGTCTATTGATGAGAATGTGTGGCAAGCCACAGTAACTAAATGGACTCCACTTACTATTGAAGTTCTAGGCCTTGATGGAACTAAAACTCTAAAAGTTGCTCCTTATAGCACTTGGACCACTCTTCAAAGAACTGAGAGTAGTGCCAATGTCAATGCTTTAAATGCAATCACTTGTGATACTGTAGTCCAGATGAATTCAAACGAATTATATCCTGTGATACTGTAAAACAAGCCTGAGATATCTTAGAAATGACAGACGAGGGTACGACTACTGTTAAGAAATCAAAACTACAAATCCTCACCATTAGGTTTAAGGAAATATGTATGGAAGAAAGTGAAACATTCATGAACTTCTATACTAAGTTGAATGACATAGTCAACTCTACATGGGGTCTTTGAGATAGCATCCCAGAAAGCAAAGTCTTTGCAAAGATACTACACTCACTACCTGAAAGGTTCAATTCGAAAGTCACGGCCATTCAGGAACTTCGTGATACAGACCATATGCAGGTTAAAGAACTGGTTGGTTCTTTACAAACCTATAAGTTAAACTTTAAAGCTCTGAAAGGTAAATCTATTGCCCTTAAGTCTTCTAAATATATTTCTTATGAAAATAATAATTCTGATTTAGACACTTCTGAAGATGATATGGCCCCTTTAGCTAAAAAGTTTTATAAGATTTTCAAAAGTAAAAAGAGGGTTGATGTTCAAAAACCTGTTGAAAAGAAAAGATCAAGATCTAAAAATTGGAAATCTTTAAAGGACAGCCAATGCTACAACTGCCGTGAATATGGGCATCTAGCAAACAAATGTCCTAAAAAGGACAAACCTAAAAAGAAAGATATGTTGGCTACATGGGATGAATCTTCCTGCCCTGAAACCTCTTCTGAGTTAGAAGATTCTGAAAGCGAGTCAGGTAATGATGTTAAAGCCCTAATGACTCTAGCCAAGTTCACTTTCTTAGATAATGATACAACCAATGAAGAAAATCTAAGAAGTGATCATGAGAATGAAGAAGATCTTCAGGATACTTATGATGCCCTATATTGGGAAAGTTGTAAAATAGTTGTTAAATTAAAACTACAGAAAGAAAAGTTTTTAAAATTGAAAGAGAATTTTGATAATCTGGTTTTGGAAAAATCACACCTTTCAAATTGCTTTGAAAAAGCTAAGTGTGACTTAGATTTCAAAACATCCCAAGTTGAAATTTTAAAATCTAAAAATGAAAATCTAAAACTATAAGTCTCTTCACTTTTGAGTTTGAAGGACACATGGAGGTATGCCCAAGGTGACCCTAAATTAGAAAAACTTCTATCTGGATCCAGAAAATGTGGTGATCGATCTGAATTGAGCTATGACAAAAATACTCCTCCCAAATATAAGAATACTCCTCCTAAATTTGTTAAAGGAGAGTCTTCTAACTTAAAAGGGAAAAATCAGAATCAAAATATTTCTAAAACGACTAAAACTTTTCAATCCTTAAATTCTAAAAAGAACCATATCAACTATAAAAATCAAAACCATAATCCTTTAGCTGAGAAAATTGTAGACCTGCTTAAGGAGCTCTTAAAATCTAACTCAGTGGATAGGACGTATAACAATTATAAACAGAAGAAGACCAACTATGCTCATAAACCCAAAACTGTAATGAAATGGGTCCCTAAGGTTGCTTGTTTGGTTGCCCACACCGCATTCAAAGCCACGAGCCATTCAAACTGGTGACAAGTGACAAAAGTCTGTTCACCAGTCTTTAAGACATGACTGATGGTTCAGTCACATTCGATGACAGTAGCAACTGCAAAATTGTAGGCCAAGGTACAGTTCAACTCCCTAACCCCCCTCTTTTTTAGAATGTTTTCTATGTAAAAGGTTTAAAACATAATTTACTAAGCATTTCTCAAATTTGTGATAATAATCATAGTGTAAAATTTTCAAACCAAAAATGTGAAATCTTAAATAAGAATGGTTCTGTAATATTAACTGGTCATAGAACTTATGAGAACTGCTATATAGTTAGTGACTCAAGCTCATCTAAGCTATCATGTTACATGGTCCATACCGATGAGACCGAAGTATGGCATAAGCGCCTGGTACATGTACACTACTGCAACTTGTATAGATTGAGGAAAAGTGATTTGGTAAGAGGTCTACCCAAAATAAAGAAAGTGGATAGGATATGTGGCGAGTGCTAGATTGGTAAACAAACTAGGAGTGTTTTTCAAAAAGATAAACTCCAATGCCACATCTAAACCACTCAAACTCCTCCACATAGATCTCATTGGACTAACTAGAACGGAGAGTTGACGTGGCAAGAAGTATATTCTGGTCATTGTAGATGACTTTACCAGGTATACTTGGGTAGTTTTCTTAGGATAGAAATATAAAACTCTCGAAGAAGTAAAAAGGGTACTTAAACGTATCCAAAATGAAAAAGAGTTACGAGTCTCTAAGATCCGGAGTGACCATGGGTCTGAATTTGAAAGTAGCAGTTTTGAGAAATTTTGTAATAACTAAGGAATATCACATGAATATTCTGCACCCAAAACACCACAACAAAATGGGATAGTGGAAAAGAAAAATAGGGTGCTTCAGGAAATGGCTAATGTAATGTTAAACAGTATGAAGCTTCTTAAAAATCTCTGGGCTAAAGCCGTAAATATTTCTTGTTATATAATTAACCGTGTTTATATTAAAAAATCTAATAATAAAACGGCTTATGAGTTGCGGTTTAATAAGAAGCCTTCTGTCAAATACTTTCGAGCTTTCGGCAGTAAATGTTATATCTTACGTGATCAAGAACATCTGGGTAAATTTGACACCAAAAGTGATGAAGGGATATTTTTAGAGTATGCTTTGAATAGTCGAGCATATCGGCTACTCAACAAGAGGACCGATGTAATACAAGAATCTATTAATGTGGTCATTGATGATCATATGAATACACCTATCTCAAGTTCAGAAGATGATGAAGTTTTTCAAATTGATAAACCAGACTCTTCATCTAATCAAAATAACACTAAACTACGATTAAATAAAGATCATCCTACTAATCAAATCCTTAAAAATCCCCTCACTGGTGTACGCACTCGTAAATAATTAGAAGATATGTGTAACTACATGTGTTTTACATCTCAGATGGAACCGGCTAATGTAAAAGAAGTCCTTACTGATGAAAACTAGATTGTAGCTATGCAGGAAGAACTCAACAGTTTGTAAGAAATGATGTTTGGTATTTAGGTCCAAGACCAACTGATAAACATATTATCGAAACAAAATGGATTTTTAAGAATAAGTCTGATGAACTTGGTAATATAATTAGAAACAAGGCTAAGCTGGTTGTACAAGGGTACACTCAAATTGAAGGTATTGATTATGATGAAACCTTTGCCCCAGTATCTCGTCTTAAATCAATCAGACTGTTTATATCCATTGCGTGTTTTAAAAAATTCAAAATATATTAAATGGATGTTAAGAGTACATTTTTAAACGGTGATTTGCATGAAGAAGTATACGTTGAACAACCAAAGGGTTTTGAAGACCCTAAGCATGCTAATCATGTTTATCACCTAAAAAGGCACTCTATGATTTGAAACAAGCTCCCAGGGCATGTGTAACGCCCTAAAATTCGAGGGTCGAGCATAATTCAGCTCCCGAGTTTCAAAACATCACTTATGCAACATATGCAATGATGGATGTATATTGTTTATAATAGTGCATAAAACATGGAGTAGATTAAGCCAAACAGTAAATATAATCCAGGGATAGGTGAAAGATGATGTTTTATTTAAACCAACATGATTTAAATGATATTTAAACTCGCAAGTATACGAATCAGATGCAGATACGGTACGTATTACGAGATCGTTCCCACGAGGACTGGTCGTCACAATTCAAATCTATGACTCTCCTTAACTAATCCAACAGATAATGGAATGAACTACTAAGCACAATTTTAGGGAAAAAAATAATTAAGAACAGGGAAGAAAATTCAATCAGAAAGAGAGCACTAGGACTTTCGAATCCACCCCTAATTATCCTAACCCTTGTTTTGTCTGTTAATTCACCTTGATCTAGATTGATACCACTTAAATAGAGAAAGCACAATCTGTGTCCTTAATCGGGCATACAGACTGTCTAATTCCTTTAAGCAATGCCATGAATGACATATCCCATATCCTTGGTCGAGCATAAGGGATGTACAATTCATTAAAGCATCCTGTTTCTTCCTCTATAGGAAACCTGTTATTGATCAGACACAAGCACCTATAATAAGCATCCAAACAACATCCATATATATACGTTGGTCAAGTTCATAGATGGAGAAGTATAGAATTTAAACCCATAAAGCCCACTTAAAGAAAGAAACAAATTAATTGAAATTCAAAGTAAATCAACCAATACAAGAGCTAATCAAATTAGGGGCTTCATCTCAGCCCTAGCTGAGAGATTAGTGACCCATAAAATCCATAAAAAATATTAAATAAAATTCATAAAAAAACGTCAAACCAAACAATCTCTCTATCTCTTCTTTCTTCTCTTTCTTCTCTTTCTTCTCTCCCTTGCTCCAGATCTGGAATCCCCTGGTTCTGAATGCCATTCTCACGTCCAAAACTCCCCTTTTATAGCTGCTGGATGGCTGGGATCGGTGGCCGAGTCGTAGAAGGACTCGGAGTACAAATTTTCACAGCTGTGATCGGTGGGCCCCACAGAGGCATTTTCTGAAAAATCTACCCCGTCCATTGGATTCAGGACGAAATTTCAGTCAAAAATGGGTGGTTTTGAACGTCCATTGACGCGGCCCACAGAAGAAATCACGAAAAGATCAGTTTTAAACATTGCAGAGCAGTCCGTTTGTGGCCACTGTACCGCGCACGTGTGTACACATGGGAGTGGAATATCAGCATGGTTTTATAGTATTCATGGCCCTCTACACGATGAATGGCTCAGATCTTCCGTACAGGTGACGTACGGGGCCCACAATCCTTCGCAAAAACAGCCAGCGGTCGTCCTTTACGCGGACGCGAAAACAACTTCCGTGGCAATGGTGGGACCCATTTTGATAATTATTTCAATAATCCACTCCGTCCATTGCATGGAGAATGAAAAAAATGGCTAGGAATGCCCAATTTCGAGTTAGAGTTGCGGTGGCCCACAGAGTTTTGAACTCACCGTCCGTTTTACGTTTTTCAGCGATCAACATCCGTACACATGCATGGAACCAAACGGACATCTAGGCGATGGTTATAACTGCCCCAGGAAGCGGATGGACGGTTTGGATTGTCCATTTGGACACTAGGTGGGCCCCACAACCGACGACCGCGGTTCGGTTCCACGGACGCTGCAGCGGCGAGAGAGAGAGACGGGTCAGCGCTCTCGCTGACCGTCCCAGCGGTGCGGTGCACAGCTGGTGCAAGTGTGCACGATGCACACTCTGCATACACAGGGCCCACTGTAATGTTTTTGAGAAATCTGCACTGTCCATCCTTTTTCTCATATTATTTCCACCGTCAGGACCAAAATTGATGTATATCCAAATATCCAGCGGGCCCCACTTAATGAATTAAGGGGCTGATCTGGCCGTTAGACCACTTCCCGAGATCGTCAATGGCTTAAATTTAATATGTACGGTTAATTTATGGTCCCCATCACGTGTATGAAGTTTCGAGTTGATCGGATGGCGGGAAACATGTGATCTTGCATTCTGGACCCTTTTCGAGCCCCTTTGCCTTGCTTTCCTCAATCCCAGGCGTGTAAAATCTTCACTATTGGTTTTCTGGAGTCCATCCCGTGCTCTGGTAATTTTGGAGTGCCAAATCCATGTTCTTAACATCATCTTTCAGTACACACTCCTGATTTCATCCTGTAATAAAAACACGATTAAAATATGGCATTAAACCTTATCATGTACATAAAATCAGGCAATTACTGGGGTCTGAGATGCAACATTCGACACTCATCACAACCCCCAACCAGCATTTTGCTAGTCCCGAGCAAAACATGCGAAAAATAATTTCAGAAATGAAGACAATTCCTGTAAACTCAAGTGACTTGTGAACAGATAGCTGAGATGTGAAAATTCTAAGATTCATGATTGGTGTGTGGAATTTTTCTCTTGGAATCAAGCTCTCAGCAGACTTCATAATCAAGTTTAAAATATTAATCCATTAATTTGAACAAATTTTGAACATTGAGTTCCATGAGTGTAAAGTGTAATCTCGACTTACAATCATTAAGAGATCCAATTGTCAATTTCATGATATCGTTGGTAATTCGTGACAACCAAGCTTGAAACCAACACTGGCATTTTAGATTAACTTTCCATTCAACTAGCCTTTGATTTTCTTTATGAACAGTACACCAAGGAAGGGACTCAAATCCTCACCTATAGGGAGCAAACCTATGGCGAAAACTTGTCGCCTAACTTTTTTTTTTTTTTTCATATGTCAACTATGGAGAATCAAATCTGCACCTATAGGGAGCAAACCTATGGTGAAGATTATGTGACTTAGCCTTTACCAAGTTAATCAATCAGTTATCGAACCAAAACTTAATGTGTAAGCGAGATGTGATATGTGAAATCATGGCTCAATCAATGTTTTACAACTTCTAATCATGGGTTAACAATTCAAAATTGACTGTGAAATCATGCAGATGGCCGAATCCAAGAGTCATAAGTTAACAACATCACAAATCTTATAATGTTAAAATCACAACTGTCCTTCAAAATCACTTTGAATTCAATAGAAATTGCAAAAAAAATTTTCAAATTTCCACAAATTTTTGCTCAAGACCAAGAAAATACTGATTAGGTACCCTAATCACCCACCCCCAACCTAAAATCTACATTGTCCTCAATGTAAAAGAAATAAACAAGCAATGCACATGGGACAACGAGAATAAAAGAGGAGTGATGAAAAAGATAATACCTGGATGGAGAATCAAGAAGCTTTCTCAAAATTTGTGAAAAATTTCAACGTAAAAGCGAGTTAGCACAAGAGAGAAATCAACATAAGCAAAAATAACAAAAGGAAAAACAAAAGAAGATCCTACCTATACCAATTTCGCAGGTGCTCTCGATTGCATTTAGCGCATGCAACAAGCCTTTAAACCCCTAGGTTACCCCTAGTGGACGAGTTGTAGTCTCGTGAGGGTTTGCAGTAATGTTACCCACAAACATTGAAGTAACTAACTAAGAAAAATGAAAATGAATGAAATAAAAAAGCAATACAATAAAGCAAAAGGCTGGGTTGCCTCCCATGAGCGCTAAGTTTAACGTCTTCAGCCAGACAAGAACGGACCATGAATGAAATAATCTTTATAACCAGGGTCCGCCAAAGAAATTACCTCAACACTTTCATTAACCAATCCCAGACAAGTGATGTGAGTTCCCATGAACTGTGCTATCTGAAATAAGGCAACTGACACTGTCGTCAAATAATTTAAGGACTTCTGCTCGAACGACTTCTTCTATGTTAGGATCACGCTTCCTTTGCATGTCATGCGATATTACCACAGCATGATCCATCCATACAGTGGGGCATACTCCCTGGATTTTTTCTATCTTCCGTTCAATTGCTGCCTTATATGCTCTAAGAACATTAAGCAGCCTGCTCGCCTTTGTCTTCTCAGAGTTACAAACTGTGCTGTCAGGAAGAGTCTCAGAGGGATGAAGAGGTTCCACTTTCGCTCTCCATTTTTCAGTCTCCAATATAGGAGTAGAGTCGAGCAATGCATTGACTTCATGGATGGGACTATCAATGTCAAAATCCATGCCCGATTGTGCTAAGCAGGTCTCAAGAGGATCTTCAAAAGATGTACGGAAGTAGTCCTGCACAAGGCTCTCGATCATGTCCACTTTAAATATGTCATCCAAATCTGAGGATTGTTGTCCTGCATTAAAAATATTGAGTTTAATATTCATGTTACCAAAGGACAATTTCATAACTCCATTCCTGCAATTGATAATAACATTAGATGTGGCCAAAAATGACTGGGATCTGACTATGAAGATTCTGGACAGGCTGAGTATCTATAACTATGAAATCCACTGGAAAATAAAATTTATCAACCTGGATTAACACATCTTCAATAACACCCCGAGGCACCTTGACAGATCTATCGGCTAATCGTAATGTTACCTTAGTCGGTTTCAACTCACCAAGTCCTAGCTGCTCATAAACCGAATATGGTAACAAATTGACACTCACCCCTAAATCAAGTAATGCCTTCCCGATCTTATGATCTCCTATGCCGCAAGAAATGGTGGGAGCTCCTGGATCCCTAAATTTAGGAGGGGTGTTATGTTGAATCATGGAGCTGAGCTGCTCTGCAAGGAAGACTTTCTTATGAACATTCTGCTTACGCTTTTGAGTGCATAAATCTTTAAGAAACTTAGCGTAAGCAGGGACTTGCTTGATAGCGTCAAGCAACGGGATGTTGACTTGCACTTTTTGAAACACATCCAAGATTTCATCAAAGTTATTTCTTTTCTTTATTGGTGCCAGACGTTGAGGAAAGGGTGCTTTGGGCACATAAGGTGGCACATTAGTGGCTCTTGGAGAGTCAGAGAGCTTTTGGACTTTGGATACATTGGTATGGCTCTCTGCTTCATCTTGATCTTCTGTTTTAGAATTTGATTCATCCCCAGGCATCTCTATTCTGTTATCAATCTGCTTGCCTGACCTAAGGGTAGTGATCGATTTGGCCTGTTCATGATATTGCCCTTGGTTGGAATTAGAGCCAATCTCATACTGTCCCTTTGGATTAGCCTCAGGTTGGCTAGGGAACTTGCCCTTCTCTCTCACTCTCAATGTGGCAGCTAGTTGACCCATTTGTACTTCCAGCTTGGCAATGGATTGTGCATTTGCATGTAAGCTTTGCTGGTTGGCCAGTAAGGTTTGTTGGGTGTCTTTTTGGAATTGGAGAGAACTCTCCATGAAAAGATGGAGTGTATCCTCAAGAGAAGGTTTCCTTGATTGTGTAGGCAGTTGTTGATATTGTGGAAACTATTGAGGTTTTTGACTGCCAACTTGGAGGTGCGGTTGCATGGGAGGATTTCCAGATGGTCCTCCTTGTTGTGGTCCTTTTTCCCAAGAGAAATTTGGATGTCTAGCCCACCCTGGGTTGTATGTGTTCGAGTAAGGATCATTCTCAGATTTTTGAAAAGTGTTCATAGCATGAACTTGTTCAGAGAGAAGTTCTGGGAATGCTGCACCAGATGGACAAGACTGCATAGGATGGGCATGACTAGAACATGTGGCATATGCCTCGACTTGAGCTGTTTGTGGTGGTCCATTATTTAATACTAGAGCATCAACTTTCCTTGTCAGGTTATCAAGCTTGGCGCTCAGCTCTGGCATGACTCCTATCTCATATATACCACCTCTCTTTTGTGGTTAGGGGCTTCTGTCACCTCTATTTGAATAATCCCATTGCTGGGAATTTTCGCACAAGGTTTCAAAGAAGTTCCACGCTTCGACATCACTTTTGGTCATGAATGACCCTCCACTGGTGGCATCAACCATGCGACGGTTCTGTGGTGTCAGACCGTCATAGAAGTATTGAACTTGTTGCCACTTCTCAAAACCATGGTGAGGACATTTAAGAAGCAAGTCCTTCCATCTTTCCCAACATTCATGAAAGTGCTCGCCCTCTTTTTGTGTGAAGTTAGTAATTTCTCTACGGAGGGCATTAGTTTTGTGAACGGGGAAGAACTTGTTTAAGAACTTCTTAGACAGTTGGTCCCATGTAGTGATAGATCCAACTTCTAGAGAATTCAACCATGCTTTCGCCTTATCCTTCAAAGAAAAAGGAAACAGGCGTAGGCGGATCAAATCGTCTGAGAAGTTTTGGAACTTAAAGGTGGAGCAAATGTTTAAGAATTCTTTCACATGATGATATGGGTCCTCCTTGTCCAATCCATAAAAGGATGGCAACAATTGTATGACTCCAGGTTTAAGTTCAAAGTGTGTTGCTGTAGTGGTTGGCAACACTATGCATGAAGGCGCATTAAATTGGACAGGAGTTGAATAATCTTTGAGAGCTTTAACTTCAGTCTCATTCGCCATTTCAACAGGATTATTTCTCAATCTTTCACGAATTGTTCTTTCAATCTCGGGATCAAACGGTGCTAGTTCTATATTCAGAGATCTACGTCCTAGCATAAACTATATTATTGCAATGTAAGAAAGAAAACTAAACTAAGAAGCAACCTAAGAGAAATAAAACTAGACCTAGAAACTATGAGATTCTAAAACAAGTTAAAACTATGTAAATAAGAATGGGAAGAAAGAACCCGGAAAAGGAGATGATTGATGTCTGAAGAATAGGGAGCTCCTCCTTCACTTCCAATTTGGAGATCTATGTTAGAATCTAACTTAGAAATTTATGTCAGGATCCTACAAAACAGGAAATAGGTTAGTTTCTAAAATCAAGAAAAGAACTCTAAGTTAGAAAAAATCCTAAGCTATGAATTATGATAAGAGAGAATCCCAAATTCAATTTGGAACGAAACAGTCCCCGGCAACGGCGCCAAAAACTTGATGTTTTATTTAAACCAACACGATTTAAATGATATTTAAACTCACAAGTATACGAATCAGATGCAGATACGGTACGTATTACGAGATCGTTCCCACGAGGACTGGTCGTCACAATTCAAATCTATGACTCTCCTTAACTAATCCAACAGATAATGGAATGAACTACTAAGCACAATTTTAGGGAAAAAAATAATTAAGAACAGGGAAGAAAATTCAATCAGAAAGAGAGCACTAGGACTTTCGACCCCTAATTATCCTAACCCTTGTTTTGTCTGTTGATTCACCTTGATCTAGATTGATACCACTTAAATAGAGAAAGCACAATCTGTGTCCTTAATCGGGCATACAGACTGTCTAATTCCTTTAAGCAATGCCATGAATGACATATCCCATATCCTTAGTCGAGCATAAGGGATGTACAATTCATTAAAGCATCCTGTTTCTTCCTCTGTAGGAAACCTGTTCTTGATCAGACACAAGCACCTATAATAAGCATCCAAACAACATCCATATATATACTTTGGTCAAGTTCATAGATGGAGAAGTATAGAATTTAAACCCATAAAGCCCACTTAAAGAAAGAAACAAATTAATTGAAATTCAAAGTAAATCAACCAATACAAGAGCTAATCAAATTAGGGGCTTCATCTCAGCCCTAGCTGAGAGATTAGTGACCCATAAAATCCATAAAAAATATTAAATAAAATTCATAAAAAAACGTCAAACCAAACAATCTCTCTATCTCTTCTTTCTTCTCTTTCTTCTCTTTCTTCTCTCCCTTGCTCCAGATCTGGAATCCCCTGGTTCTGAATGCCTTTCTCACGTCCAAAACTCCCCTTTTATAGCTGCTGGATGGCTGGGATCGGTGGCCGAGTCGTAGAAGGACTCGGAGTACAAATTTTCACAGCTGTGATCGGTGGGCCCCACAGAGGCATTTTCTGAAAAATCTACCCCGTCCATTGGATTCAGGATGAAATTTCAGTCAAAAATGGGTGGTTTTGAACGTCCATTGACACGGCCCACAGAAGAAATCACGAAAAGATCAGTTTTAAACATTGCAGAGCAGTCTGTTTGTGGCCACTGTACCGCGCACGTGTATACGCATGGGAGTGGAATATCAGCATGGTTTTGTAGTATTCATGGCACTCTACACGATGAACGGCTCAGATCTTCCGTACAGGTGACGTACGGGGCCCACAATCCTTCGCAAAAATGGCCAGCGGAAGACGCTATGCGGACGCGAAAACAACTTCCGTGGCAATGGTGGGACCCATTTTGATAATTATTTCAATAATCCACTCCGTCCATTGCATGGAGAATGAAAAAAATGGCTAGGAATGCCCAATTTCGAGTTAGAGTTGCGGTGGCCCACAGAGTTTTGAACTCACCGTCCGTTTTGCGTTTTTCAGCGATCAACGTCCGTACACATGCATGGAACCAAACGGACATCTAGGCGATGGTTATAACTGCCCCAGGAAGCGGATGGACGGTTTGGATTGTCCATTTGGACACTAGGTGGGCCCCACAACCGACGACCGCGGTCGGCTTGTGGAGACGCTGGACGGCTCTACCGTTTTCGATGAAGAAACTGCGAGTCAGCACTGGCGCTGACCGAGATACGGGTACGGTGCACAGCTGGTGCAAGTGTGCACGATGCACACTCTGCATACACAGGGCCCACTGTAATGTTTTTGAGAAATCTGCACCGTCCATCCTTTTTCTCATATTATTTCCACTGTCAGGACCAAAATTGATGTATATCCAGATATCCAGCAGGCCCCACTTAATGAATTAAGGGGCTGATCTGGCCGTTAGACCACTTCCCGAGATCGTCAATGGCTGAAATTTAATATGTACGGTTAATTTATGGTCCCCATCACGTGTATGAAGTTTCGAGTTGATCGGATGGCGGGAAACATGTGATCTTGCATTCTGGACCCTTTTCGAGCCCCTTTGCCTTGCTTTCCTCAATCCCAGGCGTGTAAAATCTTCACTATTGGTTTTCTGGAGTCCATCCCATGCTCTGGTAATTTTGGAGTGCCAAATCCATGTTCTTAACATCATCTTTCAGTACACACTCCTGATTTCATCCTGTAATAAAAACACGATTAAAATATGGCATTAAACCTTATCGTGTACGTAAAATCAGGCAATTACTGGGGTCTGAGATGCAACATTCGACACTCATCAAAAGACGCAAGCGGAAGGCTGAAGAAATATATGTGTATATGTATAAGTCCCTAAGATATGTATGCTCTGCCAGGTCATAATTACAAGTGTTTGTTTCAAAATATAAGTATCAAAATGAAATAAACCATTACAAAATAAACCCTGAATCCCCATAGATCAAGACATGGCTCACATGAACCCGCCTGAGGACTACATAGAGGAGAACGCCTCCTCATTATCCTCATACTCCTGCTCTGCCTCAGGGGTCGCATCATCATCTACATCTAAGACATAGTCTGGTTGGTGTTAAAACACAGTCCCAAAACGTGGGAGTGAGTGATCAACTCAGTGGAACTATACAGTAAAAGTTAACATATTATCAATTCAATCAAGCAGTAATGATAAGGCAATACAATCAAACATGTCCTAATTACTCTTATTAATGTAAGGATGTATGTAGGAATGATGCATGCCCTCGCCTGCACTCCCTCAGCATCTTCATCTTACGGTACGCATGACAACCTCCCGCAGTGCTCCACAACGTCAAGGCACATACAATGCGGTGCATGAATATGATTACTAAGTTGTTATTAGTCCTTTTCATACAGCAGGATTGGGAAGCTAAGGTACCTTCCTTATATCGGTTCCCAAACAGTGATCCATTCTAAGGTCGTCAGTCCTAGACAATCTCATACGATATTATGGTTCTAGGTCGCTACAAAGGGCTCGTCACCAATCAATGCATGCCTAATCATACCTTAGTTGCTACAATAAGGTTCGTCGCCTCAATGCAGTATCAAGGTATGCTCAAAGTCACTACAAAGGGCTAGTCACCAATCAATGTAGGCCAACACCACGAATATAGTGTCCCATACCACCATAATTGGCTCACGAGTCTGAATTGCTCATCGGTCACTATGGGGAGGCTCGTCGCCCCAGCGTAGGCCGACAGCTCGACCACGGTGTCTCATACCACCATGCCTGGCTCATGAGTCTTAGCGAATCAAGGTACAATGGTTAACGGGATTGCACTGGTAAGTTCGGTACCCTAGATTCAAACAGTAGCGTCCATACATGGTGAACATCCACCGGGCCAATCGAGTTATTTGACGAGCTCGACTAGCATGAGCGCACATTGAGTTGAACGACATGAAGTGCGCAAACACTTCGTGTGGCCAAACCACTGCCGACAACCCTAATACGACTCGGGTTCGTCAAACACATCCTACGTGACGAATGAATCTCAACCACGATCTTAATGCCTGTTACCGATTGCCTGGACCATAACATGGCCCCATACACATTCAACCATAATAGCAAATATGTTATAAGATGCAAGATAACGAGAATCCATGCATATGCATTTCATAAGTAAAGCGGTAAAATTAACAACTTGCATGGAGAAAATCATACACATAATCAACATGGATAGTTAGACTAAGCAGTTCATGGAGGAAATAGTACACATAAGTAAGGTAATTGGGATTTCATATCTTAACTGCCTCATGGTTCACACCTTACTAAGTACTAACTCATTCAAACATTTCCACAAACACTTAGACTACACTTGGCAACATACATTACATGTGTCAGCCATAGTACATATTAAGGCAAATCCCTTTGACAAGGAGTTGTCACATAAATAACAATCCTATTCCTACGACAATTAGTCATGGCAATCACAACGCCAAATTCCAAATGCAATACAAACATTTCAACAAACACATGAATCACACTACTTACAACATAGATTATCTATATGCATAAAACAAACAGATATCACATTTGGCATGTGAAATGACACCCCCATCAATAATAAATCATTAAGTGACATTGAAAGCTTTGAAAACCATAACCTACACAAATATAGTCTGCACCTTAAACTAGAAAGTGCGCAACAGATCTGATTTAGACGATAAGTCTTCGTCAACGGCAACTAAACAACCTAAGGTATGAATTAAATTAGCTACATCAACACTTAGACTATTCTAAGCTCCAAAATAGGTTAGGATTTGATTGAATTACCCAAGAATGAGATTAGAATCATCGGAATAATGATTCAGATGCGATGGATTAAGTACGTCGAGTAACTAGAAAGAATGCCAAGATGATTCACCAACTTCT
Organism: Magnolia sinica; assembly: GCF_029962835.1. Classification (NCBI taxonomy): domain Eukaryota; kingdom Viridiplantae; phylum Streptophyta; class Magnoliopsida; order Magnoliales; family Magnoliaceae; genus Magnolia; species Magnolia sinica. The sequence continues at coordinate 44,062,982 of NC_080587.1, read as the reverse complement.
CTCTCTTTTTCTCTCTTTCTTAGCTAGGGTTTAGAAAATTCGTATGGAGTTTGAGAGTGAGGGTTTAAGGTCTTTATATAGGCCTAAAATTGATGGAAATAGCCCCAGGACCAAGGTATACTTAGGTTATAACCAAATCGGGTCTATTTCGATCCAATGGAGTGTTTCTGGAGGTCCTTTTTCTGAGTGTGGTCGGACTTAAGCTCACTAATATTGGATCTTAAGCAAGTTAAATTTTTAGTCCGATTGGGTTTTCAGATCGCTCATGGCGGACCAATTTCAATTCAACGATCATCGAAACTTGATCAGGGCCACAAGCACTTTAACATGTGTGGGCCATCTTCCCTGATCCGAGGGTAAATTTGGGTCAGAATCCAATGGTCAGAATGCTTAAAATTGGCATGTCAGCGACACGACTCAGATTTCTTAAATTCATATTTAATTTCTAAACAATTTCACCTTTCTCACACTCTTTACTCCGAACTCAAGTAAATCGTCTCAGGACATCATCTGGACTTGATTTTTGAGGTGATTGTCAAGCCCAACAAGGTGATCATAATTGTCTAAGATCATCGCTATCAGACTTTCGACGCACGGTCCAGGTCCGATACAAAGTTTCTAAGTACTCCCGAGAGTAACTGGATTTAGCATTGAATCCTAGATTTCAGGGTAACGTAGCGCTAACGATTCTACAGGTTTTGGTCTTACAGATCGAATTTAAAGTGATTGGTACTAATTTCACAAGTAATCGAGTTTAGTGCTAGTTACTCCACATTTAACTTCTAAAGGATTGAGTCCTAAGAGAATCCTAATTGAGGTGGTACACGGGTCTTTACACGAAATTTTCTGAGATATTACAGCATGGTATGAGAAATTAACAAAATTCTTGTTATATCATGAGTTCGTAATGGGGAGTGTAGAAAAAAATATTATTTGTTAAGAAACATAAAGATCATATTTTAATTGTGCAAATCTATGTTTATGATATCATCTATGGATCGACATGTGCTAACATGACTGTTGAGTTTGCAGAACTTATAAAGTCTAAATTCGAAATGAGCATGGTTGGAGAATTAAATTATTTCCTAGGGTTGCAAGTCAAACACTTTTTGATGGATTCTTCATCTCTCAAACCAAATATGCTCTGAACTTAGTTAAAAGGTTCGGATTTAAGAGTGGAAAGAATTTTGATACTTCAATCAGTACCACTCTGAAACTCTGTAAGGATTTAACAGGTAAGAGTGTGGATCCTAAGTTGTATCGTAGTATGATAGGAAGTTTACTTTATTTAACTGCGAGTCGACCTAATATTTCTTTTAGTGTTGACATTTGTGTCAGATATCAATTGGACCCTAAAGAGTCCCACTTGATTACTGTTAAGCGAATTATGTGATATGTTACTAGTTCAATTAATCTTGGTCTCTGGTATCCACATGATACTAGTGTGCAATTAGCTGCTTACACGGATGCTGATTGGGCTAGTAACATTAATGATCGTAAATCAACTAGTGGTGGTTGTTTCTATGTTGGGAACTGTCTAGTTTCCTGGTTAAGTAAGAAACAAAGCTCCATATCGCTCTTTACTACTCAGGCTAAATATATTGCTGCAAGTAATGCATGCACTCAGCTAGTATGGATGAAGAGAATGCTAAGCGATTACGGAATTGCGCAAGAATCTATGATATTATATTGTGATAATACAAGCGCAATTAATATTTCTAAAAATCCTATTCAGCATTCACGAACCAAGCACATTGACATTAGGTATCATTATATTCATGAATTGGTGAAAGAAAAGATAATTTCATTAGAATATATTCAGACCGAGAAACAACTAGCTGATGTATTCACAAAATTGCTTGACAAAAATTGATTTTCAAAATTGAAATTTGATCTTGGAATGTGTAATATGAATTGATGATTTATGCTCATTTGTATCATAATGTATGTATATATTATTTTATATTTTTATTATTTAAATATATGTAAAATTGCACATTTTTTGTGTTACACGACCAGTCGAGTACACACTTGACCAATCATGGCACGACCGGTCGAGTATGTACACGACCAGTCTTGAAACGCGTGAATTGGGTTTTTAATTAGGAAAAAGTGATTTTTCTTCATTTTCATCTTCTTCTCCATCAAGCTCAACCACGACCAATCAAACCCATCTCTGATTACTCTCTGGTTAGTGCTTCATTTTTTATTTTCTTGTGTATTTAAGTTCATTGATCATCCTTAATCTTGATTTTGCTTCTTGTTTTAAGATTTATGGTGGTTTGATAGTGTTTCTTCCTTAAAATCTGATTTGCTTGGAATCCTTTCATTCCTTTTTGCAAACCTTTGTTTCTTTGTTATCTTGTTGCAATGGAAGGAAGAAATAGGAAGAGAACCACTTGCGGTCCCTCTTCTTCCCATTTCACACCTCCTACCATGCGTCACCTTCAGCCTCCCGAAGAGGATCCCGAGAATATGCGGGATTTCCATCTTAGAAATGTTATTGTTGAGCGTGTTGTTCTTGTTGATCATATTGAGTGCTTCAACATAGTCCCTCTCCTTCAAGCTATAGGTTGGGAAAACATACTATCTTGAGGCGGTCCTGCATACTGATCCATTGTACAGGACATGTACGCTTGTATTATTAAGTTCTCTCAAGATGATTTGACATTTACTATGTCAACTAGAGAAGGTCCAATTAAGGTAGACCGACATTTGATTTCAGCAATCATGAATATACCTATTGTTGATGACGGTGTACCCATATCTACTCTGCAAGCTAGACCTTCTAAAAATGTTAAATAATTGATTACAAGAGTTCTCTATAACATGAATGTAGATTGGAATGGTGGTATTACTCTCAGTTCCAAATATATGTTACCCAGATATAGGGTCTTGCATTGTATTTTTATTTCTAATGTATATCCTCGCTTAGGTAACAAGACTGAGCTAACCTCTTTTATGGCCCGCATTATGCATTCTGTTGTAACTGGTATCCATATCCATCTTCCTTCTCTTATGTGTCATCATATTATTCAGTTTCATCTACACCCTGGTCATAGCGATATTCCTTTCGCTTACCTTATGACTGCCTTAGCTGATCATGCTTTGATAGCTATACTTGTTGGGGAAGGTTTTATTAATCTCCGTCCATTTAACAATTCTAATATCAATAAGATGAACCTGGACTTGGCACCTAGTCAAGTTAATGAAAATGCTGGTGGAGATGAAGAAGCTGAAGAAGTTGATGCTTTACCTTAAGAAGACGTTAATATGGATGATTTATTTGATGAACTTGAATCAGATTCTGAGGCTGACCCTGATTATTAACCTTCTGATTTCGCTGAGAGGTTGCATACTCTTAAGAAACAGGTGGCTCGGATTCGAGTAACCCAGGATTCTCAATTTTCTTATGTGCACAAATATATACGGCGCATTAATAAGGTTTACATCAAATTCATCCATCTATTCCTGCTCCCTCTTTTGGATCTGATTAGTTATCTTTTGATTTGGATGGTATCTGTAATAACTTAATTCTAACTCTTTTCCCTATGACTACTTGGATAATGTTGTTTAAACTCTTATATATGGTATCAATTCAGATACTTTGTTTTATTTGATTTGGTTGAGTAGTTATTAATTCTACTTGTTCTCTTATTATCTTCCTTTATCATTATTCTCTTCCTTTGTCATGTTGTGATAAAAAGGGGGAGAACAATATTGAATGATAATGATATGAAGATATGATGAATGGGCTAATATTTTTTTTTACAGAGAGTAGTGTTGATTAAGGGGGAGAGTTGATTATTGATTATATTGTTGATTATCGATCATATCATAATATGCAAGTGGAATGTGTTATTTGAATATTTATTGTGCATATTATAATTTTAGTTTTGTCACAAATTTGACAAAGGCGGAGATTGAAAGTGCTATATTAATAAACCTTAAGTATTGTCAAATTTTGGTGTGCCAAACCAATTCAAGTGTGCATCTTGATGTGTATCAAGCTTGTGCATCTGTTCACATTGAATCTTCAACATTCGTTCTGTTCGTGCTGAATTTATCTTGCCGATATCTATGATGAACTTACCGAGATTTTCGAAGCGGAAGAAAGTGAAGACTTAGTTTTCAAGAACATTGTGGTTCAAGATCTGGAACCAGAAAGTTTAAGAACTCAAGACCTAGTTGAAGACTATGTTCGATATATTGAGTTCAAGCTTCGAAGAGCGAAGAATTAAAATTACTAATGTGATCGATAGTTTGATGGTTCATATGTTCTATCTCACAAGGTATGATTGACCTAGATTGACCTTAGATCATGATTAGATCATTTCATACTTTCATTCGGTTATTTTGATCATTTTATAAGTGTAAAATATTATTCTTTCAACTAGCCCTTGCACTGGCTCGACCAGTCCTAGTATTCCCTCGACCAGTCCAGGATTTGTTATGAATTTTTAAAAATTTTTTGTTGGTCTACGACTAGTCCTGGAAACTGCTCGATCAGTCGTGTGAATAGTGTTCGACCAGTCATGCAGTGCTCGACTCATTTTCCAGCGAGTAATCTAGACTCACATGACCAGTCGTGTGGTGTCCATGACCAGTCGAGCAGGCCACTCGACCAGTCGTGAGACCGACGAGGCCAGTCGTGCAATTGAAAAAACTTATCAAGCCAGAATTTTTGAATATCTGTTTGGATAAGGCCAGTCATAGCTATTTCAAGGCTAGTCATGCGAACCTATTTTTCACCTATAAATAGTACTCAAATTTCAAAGTTTTCTATTTAATTCTTATCATTCTTAAGCAATCACTCTGAGTTAATTTTGAGTACATTCTAAGCTATTTTGTGTATATTTTAGATTCTTTAAAGTAACTCTGGTATTTTGATTTTGATTCTCCATTCCATTTTTATGTTGAAAAGGGATATTTGATTTACCCTTTTATGAGATCAAAATCAAAGCAAAGCCCTTGCTGATTTAATTAAAAGTCATCTAGACTTAGAAACCTATATACTTATGAGATTGAATGTTGAACATCTACGTCGTCATCAAGTTGGTTCTACCGGGCTGCTTCAGAATCGTCATACAGAAAAGTATTTTACTTTTTCTGTAATTCAATTCCTTTTTAGTTTGTGAGATTGTTCCAGAAAATCTCCATTTATAGTTTGTCTAAGGTGATCTAGAAAACTTAGAGCGTGGGGTTTTTGAATTGTGTAAGCCTACTTGAAAGACACAATTGTGAAGGTTTTAGGTGAACCTTGAAAAACCTATTTTGATTAGTGAACGCTAATATTCCGAGGGAGTGGATATTAGGAGTGGAGTAGTTGTGTGGCTATTGTTTAATAGATGGTGTACACAAAAGTGAACCACTATAAATTTTTTTGTTTGGTGGATGTGTGGTTTATTTCTTTATCTTTTATAGTTTAAGATTGTGGGATGTATTTGTGGATGTGAATGTTGTAATCTTTACATTTCAGCATTGTGTGGTGAATGTTGTAATAGATTAGTTTCTATTTCTTTACTATCCTCTTGAGTTTAAGTTTTTAATACTCACCCACATTCTACTAAGGTTGTCCTACCATAAACCATTGGTTTTTAGTGTTAGGTTGTCCTCAGAACCAAGTTTGTATCTACCTCTCAATACTTGATTTTTAAGGTTGTTATTCTCTTTGGTTAATTGCATTTATTTGGCTATCTTGTTGTCTTTATTCCACTTATCATTTTTAATTTGGCATTGTCCTATCCACCCCCCTCTAAGACATATGCTTGGCCTTTTCACGATTGTTAAGGCCAATTGTTGAGGCCGATTCCAATTGTCGAGGTTGATTCCGATTATCGAGGCCGATTCCGATTATCAAGGCCAATTGTTGAGGCTGATTCCGATTCCGATTCTGATTGTTGAGGCCGATTCCAATTTTAATTTCGATTATCGAGGCCGAATCTGAATGTCAAGGCGGATTGTTGAGGCTGATTCCCATTGTCGAGGCCGATTGTTGAGGCTGATTCCGATTATGATTGTTGAGGCCGATTCTGATTCTGATTATCCAGGCCTATTGTTGAGGCCGATTCTAATTCTGATTGTCTAGGCCGATTCCGATTGTCGATACCAATTTCGATTGTGAAGGCCGATTCTGATTGTTGAGGCTGATTCTGATTCTGATTGTTGAGGCCGATTCCAATTCTGATTATAGAGGCCGATTCCGATTTTGATTCTGATTATTGAGGCCGATTCCAATTCCAATTGTCGAGGCTAATTATCGAGGTCGGTTCTGATTGTCGACGCCGATTCCAATTCTGATTATTAAGGCTGATTGTCGAGGCCGATTCCGATTATTGAGGCCAATTGTCGAGGCCAATTCTGATTGTCGAGGCCGATTGTTGAGACTGATTAGGATTTTGATGATTGAGGCCGATTCTGATTTCAATTGTCTAGGTCAATTATCAAGGCTGATTCCGATTGTCGAGGCAGATATCGAGGCTAATTGTCATGGCCCAATGTGATGTATATGCGGCCTGTATTTGAGGCCAGTTGTGATGTATATTCAACCCGTGTTTAAGGCCCAATGTAATGTATATGAGGCCTATGTGATGAGGTCCATTGTGATACATATGAGGGCTAGGAGATGGAGCCCATTGTGATGTATGTTAGGCTTATGTGAAAAGCCCATCATGATGTGTATTAAGCTCTTGAGTGAGGCCTATGGTGTTGTATATTTGGCCCTTGTGTGAGGCCATGTGTCCACTATATGTTAGGCTCTATGTGGGCCATTCCTTGGGGGAAATGTTAGTTAAATGTCCACATTATCGAGGCCGACTGTCGAGCCGATTATCGAGGTCAGTTATTGGTACCGATTATGAGCAAGTGACAGCATAGCATCATGATATTACTTGGCCTTTTCATGATTATTGAGGCTGATTGTTGAGGCCAATTCCAATTGTCGAGGTCGATTTCGATTGTCAAGGCTGATTCCGATTCCGATTATTGAGGCCAATTCTGAATTGTATATTACACTGCATCCTCGACATCTGATATTGGCTCTTTATGACTTCTCATTTGCATAGTTGATCTGTATTGCGTACTCTGATATTATTTGACTCATAGACTTGTCAGTATTTTTCGCTTACTTTGATATTGTACGATTCATGATCTTACTAGTATTTCTGACATTATATGATTATGACATTGTATTTGTGTTCTTACCACTTATCTTGCGCACACACTTACACCACCCTCTAAGCTTTCTATAAGCTTATGCACGATAGATGCGTGCAGGTGATGTTAGGTTATAGCAGCTTGGAGCATGTAGCTGACTTCTAGAGCTTTGATTTTGACATATGTATTTCCCTTTTATCATTGTCTTCAAATATTTATATTAGTGGATATGTGATGATGATGTTGCCTTTGTGATTTGGGTAAACTTGTGGTTATGCTTCTTACGAGATAAATGTACGTTGGAAAATCCTCCTTGTAGGATCCCAGGATCGGAACCTGGCATATGGATGTTGGGAGACGAGAATAGGGTATTGCGGAGGCTGTCAGCACCGGATTCGACGATCGGGATTCCTGTGAATCCAATTTTCAGGTTTGGGGGTGACATCGCCTAAGGAGAATTAGTCACCCAGAAAAGTATATAAAGGTACGCCCGAGGAGAACTAACCCCCCGGAAAAGACCATAATAATATATAGATCACCCAAGGAGGACTAGTCACCTAAAAAAGTACTCAAAGGTACGCTCAAGGAGAACTAACCACTCGAAAAAGACCATAATAATATATATAGATCACACAAGGAGATCTAGCCACCCGAAAAAGTACGCTAGGTATGCCCAAAGAGAACTAGTCACTCGGAAAAGATCGCTTGCCATGAAAATGCATGATTAGCCCAACCATTATTATTTTAATTTCAAACAATCATTTTAGAAAAGCTCAGAGGTCACTATGGGGGGTTTATCACCTAGCATAGGCCGACAGCTCGGTCACATTGTCTCATTTCACCATCCCTGGCTCATGAGACTAACAATTAGGATGTTTAAAGGTAACCTACTCAACTAGTGGCCAATTATAGTTCTACAAGTGGGACTTATCATCGCAAGGTTATATGAAGATGGTTCCTTAAAGCCATATAGGGCAATTATTACGTCAAGCCGCATAGGCAAACAATCCATCCAAAGGATGTGATAAGAATGGACTTTTCCAAAAGTCGTTTAGGCAACAAACATTTTATAAGATGATAAGTCCACATCAAATGTTCCATTTAATTTATTAGACAAAGTGGCCACTAATTTTAGGACCTCCAATCATTCCATCAAGTGATCATGAATGACAAATCATATATAATATCGATAATACACATACATATCTAAAGCATTCATTGCAAATCAGAATAGAGGAAATTAGACCTTATGGCATATTTGAATATTAAATTTAAATCTAATTTATCAATCATCATAAGGAATCAAATTCAATAAGAGGATTTCACCATTTAAGCAATCAATGATATAAATGTACGAAGATAAATAAACCAAGCTGACTATCAAGCTGTAGGAAAGCTTAAAGGGTGATCCTCACCTTAAGATGTGGATTCATTCCTTGCTTGATTAGGGATCACTAAGGGGCACTAAGTGTCCACTTTAGCCTAAAATACCATAATTGACTGGTTAGGGTCTAATGAATGTAAATGTACTCCAATGGTTATGTATCTAAATATGGAAATTAGGAAACTTGCTTTCCACATTTAATTAAGAAATTTAGCATATATTTGTTGGTGGAAAGCTTAATTAGATGGTTTAAGAGATCATTTACCTTACCACTTCGAGATGACCCAAGAGTGCACTCAAACTAGGTTCCAAGAGGATCCAATTAATTAGACTTGTATAAGGAATTCAGAAATCCTACATTCAATCCAAAGATGGCTCAATAGTGTCAATTAAACTACAATTGATACTCTAATTTGGGGATATACGACTAACTCACCTCAAACAAGACGATCATTCCGTTGAATGAAAGAGGTAAATTCTAATGAGAAGAAGAATGATTTTACCTACAATCAAAACATTAATGATTAAAAATATCCCTAATTCAACTCGTAATTTAGCTTAGAGGAAGCATGGAGTTAACTCATCGAGTTGCCCACTCAGCCTACTTGGCATGTCGCTTCGAGATGATCTCCCTCTTTTCTCTCAATCTCTCTTTCTTATCTTCCTGGTTCTTTTATTCTCTGTCTTCTTCCTTCTTTTTTGGGATGACTAGGTGAAGCCTTGAACTTGAGCAAAACAGGGCCGATATCAGGGTGACTCGGTCCAGACTCAACTCTGCAACTCGCTTAGGTTGAGATAGTGCGGCGGACAACACTTCCCGACCTCCTCTATATTCTTCTTTTTCCTCTTTCCTCTTCATTTTCCTTTCTTCTTCTTTGTTTCCTGTTGGAATGAACCATCCAACTAGTTGGTTGGACTCAGCAAGACCTGACTCGACGACAACTTCCCAAGTCGGCTCTCCCTTTCTCTCGTTTCTCTTCCCTTCTCTCTTCTCCTTCCTCTATCTTTTGATCTTCTTTCCCTCTTTCTTCTCTTTCTTCCTTCTACTTCCCTCTTTCTCTTGCTCTATTAGGAAGACAGAAGCAGTGCTGGACTCAGTTAGGGCTTGCAGCAACTCGACCCGAATTGACTAATCTTGGTTCAGCGGCGTGAAACTCGTTCCCCACTCTTTTCGAATTTTCTTTCTATCCTTGGAATGGCTGCCCTAAAAGGAAGCCTTTTATAGCTTCATTAATCCTCTTCTAGAGCGTTCGGATGTGCCAACTAATCACAAGATTAGTTACGAGTTTGGTTCTAATCCAAGTCATGCATTTGGTTTATTTACCATGTAATTGGTTGATCCTGGTAGACATGGTTTTCATGGTCACCATCTGTTGTTACGGACAAGCATTTGGTGTCATGGGCCACCAAATGAATGCTTCTAATTAGAGGATGGAGCCCACCCATCGGTGATGGGTATTCACAGCTAAACAAAGAAGATGATCTCCTCTGAAATGGTGGATTCTCAATGGGAGGTTGATCTAGTGATCAGATGCCTATGGAAAGTGTGGATTTGTTCCATGATCATTGTGGGACCCATGTTTTGGACAGACAGTGATGAAAACTTAGTGGGTTCTTTAGTTTTTAAGTTGCGGCGGTTCTTTTGTTGTAAAGAAGCCCTAACTCGTGTGAAGTGGAATGGACAGTTGAGATTTTCCTATGCGAAGGGTTTGGATTAAAGGAGAATCCCACACATGGGCTACCAGCTAAGAAGGAAAACGGATTTCCATTTTTGAAAAAGAGTCGTGCGCATAGCTTGTCTTGCGCTAGATCTCGAGCACACATGGGTGCATATAAATGGATGTGAGGAGTTGGGTTTTGGCTAGTTTCGAGGGCTTGTCAAGATGGACAGTTCGAATTTCAAAGATGGGGTATGATGGTGGCATCACCAGCTACAGACGGACAGTTCTGTTTAAATGTGCGTTGTGCGAGAGGTTGGTTTGAAATTCGAAGGATTTTTTGTTTTAATCGGGTCAACACTCATTTGACCCAATGCTTAGACTTCGTGCACGGCGTGTGCACACTATTTGTGCACATGCACAGATCAGATGTGGGGTCCACGTCATGCTCTAGTCTGATCAACACCATCCATTGGTCTTGGAAGGTCCCCTAATGGCTATAGATTAAAAGTTGGTAGGTTCAAGTGGTTAGGTGTTTATCTTTTAAGGGTTTAAGACCATTAATTGTAGGTTATCGTCGATCCGATGGCTAGGTTGTGTTTATTCTGATCATTCACGGTTGGAATGGTCCTAGGGTTTGCCTAGATGAGATCCAATAATTAAATTAGTGGTCTAATGGCCTAGGTGTGATGCTTAAGTGACGAACCTTTACGTTGGACGTTGTGGTTCCGATGAAGGGTGGATTTGATGATTTAAGAACCAAGATTGATAAAGTATGGTTCAATCTGTCTAATAAGGCAGGGTTTAGGCTTTTATCACCATTGGAATCCCAGCCATGCAATGAGTTTCTAAAGGCCAAATGTTGATTTTGTGAAGAGATGTTTGCTTGTCTTTGAGGACTAACGGTTGGATGACTCGATTTATAGAAGGAGGTTATATTAGATGGTTATATTACCTTTGCTCTAAATCTTCAATGGTCATGAGGGTTCATAGTCCTATTTATTAACTTGGTTGAATGGATGATCACGAGTTGCACCAAGATCTAGGTCTATTGACCAACTATGTGTATGATTTAGATTGTCACGAACATCTTCATTTGTCTAATATGAATTAGGCAGACTAGATTTGTTTGATTCAGGGTTAATGATTCCATAACACTAAAGTTTCATTTAAGTAGCCCGTAGATCTTTACAGCTAACTGAGTGAAGATGTATGGTAGGTGGCTATTAACCATGATCAGACAATTGGGATGGGTGGGTTAATGGGTAGTCAGGCGATGGTGAATAGTTTTTATGTGTTCCCATGCATATGCATACATTAATTAGGTATCCCAGGTAACACCCGAGTATAGGAAGTACGGGGTGTTACATGTATCCTCTATAGCTTGCCAAGCTATCGGATCCTACCCATCAAAAGCTCAGGTTAACCGGTTATTTTACCTCTTCGACAAGTAGGTGAGTCAAAGTAGATTTTATTAGTGCACTTATTGTGAACCTTGTTTGTCAATCATGTGTGTTTGTGTCTCAGGGAGTCAGTTGAGCCCTTAAAAGTGAAGACCGAAGACACCTGCAGACTTGAAGCATCAAGGAGTGAAGAATAGGTAAATGAGATGCCTTAATGACCCTAACCCTCAGACTCAAAGTAACCTTAACGTCTAGATGATCCTAACCTAAATAAGTAAACTTTTATTGATCATCCCTTAGCCTTAGGAGCCTAATTGGAACATGATAAGTGTCACGCCCCGAACTCGGAAACCGGGCTCACAAAATTCCCGATCGCCGAATCCGGCACCGACAGCCTCCGTAGAACCTCATTCTCGGCTCCCGGCACCCATTCACCAGGTTCCGATCCTGGGATACTACAAGGAGGATTTATAATCATCAGTCTGATTCATAATGAGCATAACCAAAAGCATAACCCACGAATAATAACCACAAGAACACCACCACAAAATCCACTATGATCAAAAACTTTTGAGTACAATGCGTCTGAAAGGGAAAATACAATGTGATGATAATAACAGGAACTCCAAAAGCTCGACTGCACGCTCCAACTCTGACGAGGATACGGCTGCGTCCAGACGTCACCTGCACGCATCAATCGTGCATAAGCTTATAGAAAGCTTTGAGGGTGGTGTAAGTGTGTGCGTAATATAAACGTGGTCAGAATGCAAGGTTAGAGTAATGTAGAATCATGCTGATGAACACATATATGCAATCAGCCATACCAAGGCCATGCGATGCAGAATGCAAGTCAAGTATATCAATCCTCATCCACATATCAATGCAGCTCCTCACTAGAGCATCAAATCAATGCGGTTTTCAATATAGATAATCACCGGGGTCAAGTACACTCTACGCCAGCTTGCCGCCCTTATCCGAACGCACAACTGGGAGGGTGAAAGAGACCTCACTATCTGCCTGCCAATATCGGGCCCAGCTCGTCGATAGCGGACCGATTCCTTAAGCTGTTAAACTCAACCTAGAAATTGCCCCCTCACTCAGGCGAGTAAGGTCACACCCCTTTCCAACCGACCACGACATAGTGGGAGACGCGGCCTACTGGTATACGGCCCTCGCGCGCTCGTATTTCCACTCGGTCTCGACGTTGGAGTCATCCTCTGGTATCATCGGGTTTAGGAATTTTCACCTAGGGACATCTATGGCACCCGTATGCTAGAACCAAATATTTTCGGTATCCAATCTTGTCATCCATGATGTGTCTGTGGAGGCTATGGCCCTGATGTCGCTAGGGCATATAGTAACTACAATCACACAAATGCAAGTGCATGAGTCACACTATCAGTCATGCAATAGTCCTGCATGTACCATGCACTTATATGGGGCAACTCTGCCTATCAGGGAGCCCATAAACAGTCCGCCCGAAGGCATATGCTAGATTGGTCACTCCTTACATCAGGCATACATATGATGCGAATGATTATGAATCATAGATCTATACTAAACATGTATAAAGAGATGGGCTCTGTGTATAACGGAGATGGGCTTAGACGGCCTACTTACCACAAATATGGGCCTATCCATGGGCCTTAGGGAGAGTTATAATGCGGACATTTAACCAACATTATCCATTCAATGTGGACGTCAAACCATCATTGCTCCCAAGGTATAGCCCACTACAAGACCAACACATATACCATGGTGGAATTACACTACAATGGGCCTTATGTATGTCCTATTGGGCCTTGACCCATGGGCCTCCAGTACATCAAATGGGCCTCATACATGGGTCTCGCATATACATATCAAGGTGGGCCTCAATGATGGGCCACAAATGCCTCAACATGGGCCTTGCATACATCACAATGGGCCTCATAATATGGGCCCTATACAAATCAAAGTTGGCCTCAACAAGGACCACCAATACAGCAAGGTAGGCCTCAACAATGGGCCTTAAATAATCTCCAAAATGGTTGGACGGTTGGATGAAACACATGCATTATGATGGAGCCCACACTAATGGAGGGTGTGAATTACAATACATACATAGGTGAGTTCTAAGTAGAACTCACTATAATGTTCATTCTCCACCCAGCCTAGGGCCCAACAAAATGTGTATTTTTCACCCAACTTAGGGCCCAACATAATGTTTATTTTCCACCCAACTTAGGGCCCAACATAATGTTTATTTTCCACCCAACTGTTCATAAGGCCATGTGGACCAAGGTAGGGCCCACTGGACTGGGGCCCACTAGAATGTTTATTTTCCAACCATCCCGTTGATAGGGTCACGTGGCCATGAGGCCCACTAGAATGTTTAATGCCATCTAACTGTTGATAAGGTCACGTGGGCAGGGAGCCCACCGTGATAGTTATTTGCCACCCAACCTGTTTATAAGGTCATTTGGACCTGGGGGTGGCCGTGGGGCCCACCAAAACGTGGTTCACAAATCCAGCCCACCCATTATGTGAGTCCCACCTGACTGACGGTTCAGACCAAGTTTCAGCAACATTCAAAACTCAGGTAGGCCCCACCAAGTGATTTTATATGTTTTGGCATGTCTTCACATGATTTTAAATGGTGTGGCCCACCTGAGTTTCGTATAAGGCTGATTTTTTGGGGTGGACACGTGGTCTGAGGGGACCCATCAAATTCATGGTGTTGATGGCCGAAACACGTCAAGGTGGGGCCCACAGTTGGGCCGCGAGGGCCCTGCCAGGCCATCCGCCCGCCCAAGCAACCGCAGGCGCACTGCCTGCGTCTTCTGACAGCGGCAGTGCCGCTGCTGCATTGTTAAAAATTTTTTTTTAAATACTGTTTTCTCATGGTTTTTCACAGGTGGGGCCCTCATCAGAAAAATCCACCCCGCTCATTGGCTTCCATATCCCAAGACCATCCAAACAAGCCCGATATGTAGCATATTTTTGGTGAATAAAAACATCAAAGCAGGTTTTAACGGTAAACATTACTGTTTCCCATGGTATGGCCCATATGATTATCAGATTGATCTCAACTTCCGGCTCAACGCCTAAAATGATCTGAGGAAGAGGATGGACGGCTTGGATTTGACTTATACATCAATGTGGGGCTTGCATGTGAGGCCCACCACTTCTTTCTCTCTTTTTTTTTTTAAGTACACACCCATGCCAGTATACACACTCCATGACAGGCTTGGTTATAGGTTTAGGTTAAGGTTTAAGTTTAAGTTTAGGTTTAGGTTATAGGTTTTGGGATTTGAGAATGGGTTCGGGTTTAGGTTATAGGTTTTGGTTATAAGTTATAGGTTATAGGTTTTAGTGATAGGTTATAGGTTTAGGTTAAGGTTTAAGTTTAGGTTATAGGTTTTGGGATTTGAGAATGGGTTCGGGTTTAAGTTATAAGTTTTGGTTTTGGTTTTGGTTTAGGTTATAGGTTTTTGGATTTGAGAATGGGTTATGGTTTAGGTTTAGGAAATCGGGTTCAGGTTCGAGATTAGGTTTAAGTTTGGGTTTTCAAGTTTAGGTTTAGGTTTAGGTTAGGGAGTTGAGATTAGGATTAGGTGTAGGTTTAGCTTTAGGGAATTAAGTTTAGGTTATAGGTTTAGGGAAAGGTTAGGTTTAGGTTATAGGTTTTGGGATTTGGGAATAGTTTTAGGTTATAAGTATAAGTTTGGGTTAGGTTATAGGTTAAGGTTTAGTGATTTGAGTTTAGGTTATAGGATTAGGTTACGATTTAGGTTTAGGTTATAGGTTTTGGGATTTGAGAATGGGTTCGGGTTTAGGTTATAGGTTTTTGAATTTGAGAATGGGTTCGGGTTTAGGTTATAGGTTTTGGTTTTGGTTTAGGTTATAGGTTTTGATTTAGGTTATAGGTTATAGGTTTATGTTAAGGTTTAGGTTTAGGTTATAGGTTTTGGGATTTGAGAATGAGTTCAAGTTTAGGTTATAGGTTTTGGTTTTGGTTTAGGTTATAGGTTTAGGTTTAGGTTATAGGTTTTGGGATTTGAGAATAGGTTCGGGCTTAGGTTATAGGTTTTGGTTTTGGTTTAGGTTATAGGTTTTGGTTTAGGTGATAGGTTATAGGTTTAGGTTAAGGTTTAGGTTTAGGTTATAGGTTTTGAGATTTGAGAATGGGTTCGGGTTTAGGTTATAAGTTTTAGTTTTAGTTTAGGTTTAGGTTATAGGTTTTTGGATTTAAGAATGGGTTATGGTTTAGGTTTAGGAAATCTGGTTCAAGTTCGGGATTGGGTTTAAGTTTGGGTTTTCAAGTTTAGGTTTAGGTTTAGGTTAGGGAGTTGAGATTAGGATTAGGTGTAGGTTTAGGTTTAGGGAATTGAGTTTAGGTTATAGGTTTAAGGAAAGGTTAGGTTTAGGTTATAGGTTTTGGGATTTAGGAATAGTTTTAGGTTATAAGTATAGGTTTAGGTTAGGTTATAGGTTAAGGTTTAGGGATTTGAGTTTAGGCTATAGGTTTAGGTTTAGGTCTAGGTTTAGGGATTTGAGTTTAGGTTATAGGTTTAGGTTTAGGTTTTAGGTTTAGGTTTAGGTTTGGGTTTTGGGATTTGAGAATGGGTTCGGGTTTAGGTTATAGGTTTTGGTTTCGGTTTAGGTTATAGGTTTTGGGATTTGATAATGGGTTCGGGTTTAGGTTATAAGTTATAGGTTTTGGTTTTGGGTTAAGGTTTAAGTGAAGGTTATAGGTTTTTTAGATTTGAGAATGGGTTCGGGTTTAGGCTATAGGTTTTGGTTTTGGTTTAGGTTATAGGTTTTTAGTTTAGGTTATAGGTTATAGGTTTAGGTTATAGGTTATAGGATTTGAGAATGTGTTCGGGTTTAGGATTTAGGATATAGGTTTTGGTTTAGGTTAAGGGTATGGTCCCTGCAAATACAGATATAAACACGGCCATCCGGCACAAATGGCTAGGCCCTTCCAAGCTGTCCATAAAAAATGGACAGCTTCATCATGGTCATAATAGCGGTTCCCTCCTTTCAAGGACCCCCGCTCATCTGAATAGCTCCGACGCACATCCGGGTCTGCTCCATTAATTTTGAGCAAATACATAAACACAGCCTGTCTAAATGGCCAGGCCCCTCCAATCTTGACCATAGGAAATGGACAACTTCATCATGGTCATAATAGCGGTTCCCACCTTCCAGGGACCCCCGCTTATCCGGATAGCTCTGACGCACATCCGGGTTTGCTCCATTAATATTGAGCAAATTTAATGGAGCAAATACATAACTACTTGGCCCCAAATACTTACTTTATAAAAGAAAATTTTTCCTGTTTTCTCAAATTTTCCATTTCGATCTTTTTTGGCCCAAATCCATGTCAATGCATGAGAATCATGCATAAACATGGATTTTAAGAAAAATACATGAGGGAAATTACAACATAGATATTATGCACACGATATCACATAATGTATTGTTTGATGCACTACACATGTGCATTCTTGACAAGAGACGTACCAGATGCTTGAATCTGAAATATGCAGCTCAAACCCTCCCACATGCAACATCCACCTGAAAGAATGCGCATAACCGTCATGCTTGAGTAATCAATACAGGAATGTACAACATCCACCTGTACTTTAAAGTAAATGGACCTTGCCAAATTAAATGCTTCTTAGAAGTTGAAGTTATTAGAGATCCATATACTTTAAAGGTATTAATAAATAACACCAAATCTGGCCACTATTGAAATTTTTAGAAGAATTATAAGAAGGGAAGTACAGGCTCCACCAATGAGGTCAATCAATCACAGTGTGAAGAGCATCGTACATCAGTGTCTTATGAATATCTTTTGTAGTCTTGAGTTCCAAAAGGATGTTAATAGATGTTTTATGGAGCTAAGATTTTCTTGATGTAAACAAGTGTAAGTAGATCCATCAGAAAGAAATCCCAGATGAATAACCATATTTGGTTGTATCAGTATAGTAAGCTAGAAAAGAAAAGAAAAAGAAAAAAGAAAAAGCAAGAAAATGAAAGGAAAAAAGCAGAAAGCAGAGTGAAGACTAATTACAATCTGAAGTATTGATGAATAGGACTTGCACAAGAAACAATCTGAAGTATCTTTATTTTTAGTATTTACCCTATTTTTCCTATTATTGTAATTAAAAATCTAAAAGTTACCCTATACACTATGTAGCCTATGCCACTCACTACACACTACAAGCATGCAGACTTGGGAATAGATGTGCATGCCTATGTACATATGTATGAAAATACAAATAACCCTGACATTTCTTCATTGGAGGATGTAAACAGTTTACACCATAGATAGAGGGTTTATTAATCTAGAATGAATTGCTTACTAGGTTCGCTCCTGGTATAGTTGTACTTCTGCATAATGATTAGCTACATTTGGTGAACCAACCAAACCTTGGTCTATTTGTACATCCCATCTAGCCTATATGGTGCATATACAATTTTGAAGGAATTAGATCTCTACTTTGTCTGAATAGGAATCAAGTATTAAAATTCGAATGCACATCTACACATTAAAGCTAGCATAACACAAGATGCATATAAATAGAAAAGGAACCATAGAGATAGAATTAGTGTCTTAGATAGAAAATATTGCCATGGATTTATTTATGTTTATTTATTTTAATATATGACAGCAACTTTTATTAAGAGAGACATCAAAAAAATAAAATCAAGAAAGAGGCCATGAGGAACCAGTACAGAGGCTATCAATTTAATATGCACAATGCAATATAAGTGCAAAGTATAAATTTCCATTTTGAACATTCTTTTAAACTAAATAAATATATTACCCAAACAGCCAAGGTTCTCTCCTTCTAGTGTCATGATGGGCATGACCTCTAAAGAAAGGATAGTAAGCACCTAGCTGATACCATTGAACTAGCAATTTAGGCTCAGGGTTGCCAAAAAATCCACCAACATCAGCACCTATATAAAATACATCCATCAAAATAATTTACCTAAAAAAAGGAGAATGATGATCAAATAGAAACACCTTGAGCCAATCAAATCATGAGCTCTACTCACTAGAGAACACTACCAGAAAAATGGGTAAAGGCTACGGATAGAAGAAAGAAACTAAAGGCCAGTTTGGGATCACGGAAAATAAAGGAGAGAGTGACATTTTCTATTTTCCAATAAAGTATTTAGAGAGGAAAAAAATAGACAAGGGGAGGTTTGGGAAATTTTTATGAAAAGACTTCCTTGAAAAATGTTTCTCTACAAACGGTTCTCTTTCAGACAAACTCACCTCAATGTCTTTCATTTTTACAAGCTCAATGTGGCCATTTCAATGGACGAACTTGTATTAGAATTAGCCTGATTCAGCGACTCTTTGACAGAATTGAGCTTCAATAAGAGTTCCTTGACATCCATGGTTATGGAGCATAATTTTCTAACTAGTAATGCACTACTCCCCTCTGAACTAAATCAAACCCAACATCCAAAACAAACACCCAAGTTCCAACATCATTCTCATTTCAGGGTGCATCCAAACAGGCCTCAAATAAGAGAAAATAAAATTGCAGTTGATTACT
This sequence comes from Magnolia sinica, assembly GCF_029962835.1. Taxonomy (NCBI): domain Eukaryota; kingdom Viridiplantae; phylum Streptophyta; class Magnoliopsida; order Magnoliales; family Magnoliaceae; genus Magnolia; species Magnolia sinica. The sequence goes on along the minus strand of NC_080587.1, from coordinate 44,043,820 downwards.
ATAAAGCCTTGAAATTTCATCCAAATAAATCAAATGAAAAATAGAATTCAAAAATAAAAACACTAGCATTTCTAATAATTTTCTTTTGCAATCCAAAGAAAACATGAAGGGATAGTGGAGAACTTATTAAATTGAATTGCAAAGATGTGAAGGTATGTAGGAAACTCTAAAAGTACATTTGGAGCACTTATTAATGAACTGAAATTAACTCATTGGCATTCATATCAAATTTAAGTTAGCATAATCAAATGAAATAACCACAAGGAATACTTCCTAGTTTCTAACACATTATAAAATCAATAAACAGTGTCAAAGGAATATTCATTCATATAAACAAAAACATCATATAAATAGCCAAGAAGTCGTAAACTTAAAAATAAAATATAAAATATCACATTCACACATATATCAACAAAGAAATCAAATAAAAAATCATATATCAATAGTTTCAAACCCAAGAAACTCATGACACAATCTAAGGCATGAAAATATCGTGCTTACAGACAATCTGTTCTCTATCGTGCTCTCCCACCTCTTCTAGAAGCCTCACTTTCAATTGTTGAGGCATGTCCTGCAACATCAAGTTTCAATGTAGGTCATCCAACCATACAACCATGTGGGTCGACTCATGGGTAGAGAAAAAAAAAGGGACTCAAATGCAATCCACACAAAACATTCCTTGTACTATGGGTAGATGCATCATGTGCAATTCAGAACTGGAATCAGTCTATCATATTTTTATTCACTGTGCTATGGCCAAGTCTGATTGGAATTGCTTCTAAGGAAGGTTTGAAATTAGCTAGATCTTCAATGCCTCATTTGGGGATTGGTTTTCTTTGGGATCCTATGGAGGATTTGGAGGGAGAGGAACAATAGGATTTTCAGAGACAGTCTTCTAATGCTGTTTTTTTTTTTTTTTTCACTTGCATGTGCTTAAAGAAACGCCATTAACACATTTGTCCATCATTTTATAGGCATGCATACACTGTTGATCATGCATACATATGAGTATCCATATAAACAATGGGAAAAAGAAAGACCAAACTGAAAGCATACCATTTTCCACAAATCACATCTCTTTGGCATTTTAACAAACAACTCATCTGCATTTTTTTTTCCAAATACCAAAGCATGTCAACTGTCCAATGTTCAAACCAATCAGCCAAGGTATAAAGATCCGACTAAAAAAAAAGTGTTAAGAATGCTCAAGATCCATCCAAGTAACCAAGATTAACTTCAAGAAAAGCATTAACCTGGACGAGAAGCAAATCAGATGTTGCCCTCACTGGAAGAAACCGAGATTGAGGAACATTCGCACCAATAGCATGATCAAAGAACTGGTTCCCAGGAAGAAGAAATAAAGAAATGCATTTGATGAATACCCGTATCGCTGCTCCAGCTGCAGTTCCCAGGAGAAACCTTAGGGCCCATTTGGCCGGTCAGATTGGAAGGGATTGGATGGTATTGGAAGGGATTGAAAGTCAAATCCCGGGATTGGCCTGGCATGCCAAACAGAGTCGTGATCTGATCCCAATCCCATGGATCTTAAGACAATCCACTGACAACACCATCATTACCTTTAAATCCCATCCAATCCACCCTAATCCTTTCAAATTCGCTTGGGACGTGTTTGGCTTGAGGGATTGGAAGGGATGAGAAGGTTTAATCCCGGGATTGGCCAGGCGCGCCAAACAGACTGGATATAGCAATCCCATGGATCTCTAGGCAATCCACTGACAACACCATCATTACCTAGAAATCCATGCCATCCACCCTAATGCCATTCAATCCCTCCCAATCCACCCGGCCGAACGGGCCCTTAGGGTTTTGTTTTCAAACCCTAAGGTTTCGATTTCAAAAACTCTCGATCCGAAGCCCTGCATTGTTTTTGCTCAGATTTTTCCTATATTCCAAGAGAGAGGATGGGGAGTAGTGAGAGAGGATTGGGGGTGGAGAGGGAGAGTGGCAGAGAGAGGATCAGGGCTGGAGAGAGAGAGAGAGAGAGAGAGAGAGAGATGAGTGGTGAGATGATGGAATAGAGAACGAGTGAGAGAGGGAGGGAGAGAGATATAGGGCGAAATTTGGGCGCGGCTCTATTTCGAGCGCGCGCCCATTTTTGGGCGTAGGGACTCATAGATAGTCCTGTCAGGGGCTCTGTGGGGCCCACCATGATGTATTTGCTTAATCCATTCCGTCTATTAATTTTACTAAAAATATTTAGTTCATATTCCAAAAAATAAAGTATATTGAAGGTGCAAGTGGACCACACCATATAAAGTATATGTGATTTAATCTCCATATTTCTTACTATGTGGTCCACTTTAGCCTTCGATCTAGTTGATTTTTGATTTCATGCCCTAAAATAATATTTCAAAATATATGGATGGCTTAAATAGAACACATATATTTTTTTAGTCCCTATAAAGCCCCTTACACCGTTGTTAATTAGTAATGGTGTGGTACCTTTTTAGCTACGGATTAAATCCGTAGTAAATTTAGCTACGGTTTAGATCCGTAGCAAAAAACTAACGTGGTCTGTAGCCTTTGCCCCTTTTTTTGGTAGTGACGAGATGGCATAGGTTTTGGCTCGATCCGAGTCGGGTCTACGTGACTGGACTTAAGGATGAACGCAAACACAATCCAAAGGTCATGGGTCGCCGGAATTTGACCGGTATGACCACGAGACCAAAATAAACGAAATACATACTCACACACACAAGTACACATGCAAACTCTGGTCGGGTCTCACACTCGATCTTACCGAGTTATTACTATAGCGCAGCTTTGCACTTGGGGTTGTGAATACTAGGAAATTTGATATAAAGTATTTGAGTATTGTTATTTAGATTGGATGATCGTACTTAATGAAAAGAAGGATAAAAATGTATGGATAACTTAAAAGAATTATTTTGAAAGAGTTCTGTATTTTTTTAATATGAAAAATTGTAATCCGGTCATTACTTCATTCCTTATTAATTACAAGTTATTTTTAAATTAATGTTATAGTACAAATAAGAAAAAGGCAAATATATCTCAAGTACCATATTCATCGGCAATAATAGCCCGCTTTATGTTTGCTATTGTATGCACAAGTCGTAGAAGTAGCCAATAAACACATGGAGAATATGGAAAAGGGATATATTTAGACTGTGTGGTGAAGTGATTCTTTTATTAATTTAAGGTTACTTGAAATGAATCCCTCATTACTAGAAGGTTAATTGATGTGCTATTACTTGTTAGAGCAGTCATGGATGTTGATATGTAGGATATCATGATAAAGAAAGATCTATCATAGGTTACGTCTTCTCTTATATTTCTTATGGTGGTACACTTGAGCTTTGTATATGTTTCAATTATGAATTCATGCCTAAAATGAGCTGGAAAAATAGATGGACGGTGTGGATAAGATACATCACGGTGGTGGGTTCCGCAGAGTTTACTCAGGACTTCTCCTTCCAGTTGGAAAGATCCTTGGGGGCATGCCCATAGTCATTGACACTACACCAAAATCATAAATTTGAAATGGCTACATTTTTGGTTCAGGTACTGTTATTGGTAGTTCCAAATTTGAAGCGGTTTTGAACCATTTCGGACGAAAAAAGAAGCATCTCGTACATAACAATGGATCTGGCAATGGAAGTAAACGAATGCCCTAAAAAATGCATCCCTCGCCCCCTCCGTCCTCAATTCCCGTGAGTAAAAAAAATAAAAAATCCACCCTCGATCATCTCTCTCTCTCTCTCTCTCTCTCTCTCTCTCTCTCTCTCTCTCTCTCTCTCAGCCCCACTCGATTTCCTTCCCTCTCTCCGTGTGTCTGTGCTAGAGGCTGTCTTCCCCGTTTCTCCTTCCTCCGATAAAGGTGCGCCTTAAGGAAGTCGCACCGCTGAAACAATCGTTGCCATCGAACTGTCCACTTTAAGGAACAAACAGTTAAAAGCGGGTATAATTTCACATCAACGTACAAAGCTTTGGTTAGGATTTTCCAAACGTCATTCCATTTGATTCATTCTCAATGATGCTGACGGTAGTGAGTCTTCAGGAAAAAATTTGTCGAGAAGTTTGCTTGCACGTGGAAGCAGAAGCCAAGCTGTCACGTGTAAGAGTTCTGAGTGATGTATATCAGGTGCGGTCCACAGCTCAGATCATGTCACCAAAAATTTAGCGCAGTCGGGCCCTACATCGGGTTTTATCAACCGGTGATTAAGGAGAGGCGGTGCACCGGTCAGGTAACCCACACGTACCAAAAATAAATAAAAAAAATTGGATGGTCCACGAAAACTTGCAGTATTTTGAAGTCTTCCTTTGTTTTCCTGCTTGTGTGGCCTACCTGACAGTCAATCAGACTGATTTTCTGACCAGATTATCAACATGGTGGGTCCCACCTGATACATGGACTGGATGCCTAGACATGTCCCAGGATGGCACATGGGTCCACACATGGAGATCAGAGCAGCCTTCTCCCATGCATTGGTGTAAAGCATGAGAGTTGGTTAGCTACCCAACGGCATCTACTTGATCCGGACACAACGACCAAGGGAGAGGCATTTTATTGGTCAACAGATTACAGGGGGTGGGGTCCATGACTAGGACCAATGAGCCTATGGCCTACTCTTCACTCGTAGCCTTTGGACATATTCCCGGTCCTAGTGTGCAAGCTCCAGGCCATTCATCAGGCGAGAACCTCTATGATCATGCCCTAAGTGCAGTAATCAGGCATGCCAAACGTGTGAGTAAAACGAACGGTTATAAAAAAGAGAAGACGGAGATTCTACATTTCAGATATGCGTGTGGCCGACCTTATGAGTAGACCAACCTGTTTTTTTGGGTCAGTCCACGATCACATCGGATCAATCCCACCCATTGAATGGTTAAGATATCACACAAGCGTGCAAACAACCTGGCCCACATTATAATCCAACACGCTTTCTTTCTCCCTCACCTTATTCAAAAACAAGACGCTTTCTTTCTCCCTCAGCTTGGGCTTCAATAGAATCAGATGCCACAGCAAAAACAAATGCCAAATGCAAACCCAGATTAGAATACACTCCAAACAACCCAAGATTCCTAATACCATCTATAAATCTCCTTCCATCGCTTTTGGAGGCAGCTGACAATCATCGGCTCAGAAATCTCCCCTTGATGACGGAAAAGGCAAGCATTTCCTTTTCTTTTTTTTTCCTCATGCAAATATTTCTACCAAAAGTGTTTGTATCATTATTAAGGATGTTAAGGGATGTTTGGTCTCTCTTTCTTCGCAGTTTTGCTGCATGCTTATGAGGATCAACATCGACTGCAACGGTTGCTTCAGGAAAATAAGAAGAGTCCTACTCAAAATACAAGGTTAGTATATTAGTTTTAGACAACTGATTACAATCTCTGTTATTTCATTATGTATTAGAGATTATATTTCCTTCCAGCTAGTATTAAAAACAATCTTAATAACCAACTATCATGAGCTTTAATCCATGATGAGATGTCTCATTGAAGGAGATCTCATGATGGAGAGGCAAAGTACAACATTAACCCCTACAACACATCATCGTCCTGCCCATCCACAAAAATCATATGGCACAAAAATTGGGCCACTTGTATTACTAGGTCGGCCAAACCTTTGAAATCAATGTGGGGCTACACGGTGCAGTTAGAAATATGGTCCATTCATTTGGCACGTTACACTGTGAAGATTGTGTTAGAAATGAAAGAATCTTGTACACAACGGAGGATAGAGGAAAAATATAATGAGATGATCATATTTATCGAGTTCAAAGCTTGACTTGAATAGTCAATATATCTCAAGATAGGTTTGTTGCCCTTTTCATGGTAGTTCCAACAAGTGTAAACGTAGAAAATCTGTAAATTGTCTTTAGGATACAATAAACTCTCAATCCGAATTTAAACATAAAAATTTGCACACATAAGTGTTGAACAGATCTCTAGATTTGACACGATATGCCTTTAAGATGTTCAGAAAAAACTTAGTAAGAGGTTAGATCAACAATACTTGCACAAAAGATGATATTATCTTAAGAATGAAGAGTATATCTTCTGGATTATAGTATCCAGGATTTATACAAATTGAAGGGTCAAGGTTCCTGAAGAGATGCTAATGTGCCTCTTCAAGAACTCCATACCCATTCACAACAAACAATTGTCTTTCATGAAAGAACATGACTCTTTGTCCTATAGCAATTATTTATGTACCCTTTCAGACAGAAACCGTTATCCATTAGTATAAAATTGTAACCACATGTTCTAATCATCTTAATTGTTGCCACATAAGCGACACGTGGCATAGACGGCATATGTACAAACATGTCACAGTTACTCTCAATCAACACTAGGTTAAAATACTTCATGGTAGACTCTACTAGTTCAATTCAAGTTGCACCATGGCTCAAAATGATTTAAACCAGTGCAAAAAAGAATAAGGCTCTTTTAGCTTCATGCGACGATGTGCACGTGCGAAGTGCTAAGTGCGCCTAATAAAGTGCCCAAGTAGCCCTACAGCCCACACCGCTTGCGCGAGAGATTTGAACCCTGGTTGCAGAAGCAAAAACCCCTTCTCTTACCATCTAACTACACACTCTATTTATGGAAAGTTTTAATTATTAATATATTTATTTACTTATTAAAATAAACTTTTATTTTTGAAATTTTTTTTTTTTAAAACACAACAATCCCCCATAATTTTAAAAATAAAATTAGATTATAAAATGAATGACATATATATATAAATAGGTGTATAAATAAATGTATCTTTTGAATTCGCATTAAAGTTATGCCAGTTACTTAATAACCCATTAGTTTTTAACTAAAGACCTTATATGACTCACCGAACACATAACACACATATATTCATATATAACTGGAGATTTAAAAGTTTGTACATTTCTAGCCTTGTGCGTATCCTGATTTCATGAGTATTCTAGAGACGATCTCAATCTTTTCAAAAGTGGCCTCACTTCTCTACTCATATAGGTAGATCTATCAAAGATGGTTATGCTTCATCCCAACAAAGTCTGCTTATAAACCTATTAAGATTTAGTACTTAGCCTCCTATGAAATGCAGAAACCAAATACTAGACTTTTAGGAATGAGAATCATTTTTTTTTCTAGTGCATGTTTCAATCACGTACTTGACTTGTTTGTCCATTTGAACCTAGCTTATATTTCAAAACATAGGTAGGGTTGCAATTAAGAGTGAAAGTTATATATTTATGGATCATAGTCCCATTCCTTTAGTGGTTCTCCTTATTTAATCTCTTGATAAACCTTTTGTCAAGGGATCTACTAAGTTCAGGATGGATTTAATATATTCCATTGTGATTACTCCATCTCTGAGCAATCCTTTAAGAAAGTTATACCTTAGACCTACATTTTTAGACTTATCATTATAAGTCTTACTCATAACACAACAAAGAGTAGCCTAACTATCACAAAAGATAGATATAGCAGGAGTAGGTTTTGGCCTATGAAATTTTCATCAGTAAGTATGTTAGCCATTTACCTTCTTTACAAGCAGCACCAAGTGCAATAAACTCACTTTCCATGTTTATTTTTTATAATATTATTCATCCTCTAAGAGTGAATATCCAGCCACTTGTAGATTTAGATTTTATGCTTTTTACATTTTAGCTTGCATCGTTTTACCCTTCAAGTATAGTGGGATTTGATTTATGATGCAGTCCATAGTCTATGGTTCCTCTTAAATACTTCAAAACTTTCGAAATCGCATTCCAGTGTACTTGTCATGGATTATTGGTATACCTACTTAACATTCCTACTATGAATGCTATATTGGGTCTAGTGCAATTCATTACATACATTAAACTCCTAATAACACTCACATATTCTTGTTGCGCTTTACATCTACCAGTATTTTTAACCAATTTAATACTTAGATCAAATGGGGTTGAAACCGGTTTACCATCATAGTGATTAAACTTATTTAACACTTTCTCTAGGCAATGAGATTGTGTTAAGGATATTCCATCATTAAGATTATAAATCTTAATACTTAATATTACATCAGCTTTACCCATATCCTTCATGTCAAAGTTGGTACTTAGAAACTTTTTAGTTTCTTTCATACAATCCTCATCTACTCCAAATATTAACATATTATGTACATATAGGCAAATAATGATTTGACCTTTAATATATATGAACTTATCTGCTTGGTTTACTCTAACTCAAACTAAAACTTTTTATAGTAAACATGAAAATAAAAGGGACTTTTGATTGTCGATCTGATGAAATCTCTCAAATATAGTATGGAGAACCTGGCATAAGGGGGTCGGTTGGCTTAAGTAGTTTCTCCTGCCCCAAAATCATATATAATATGTCAAAAAACTCATCCTAGTTTGTGAGATACAACTGTTTTAAGGTTCTGACAATCTGAATTGTTTCTGCCTCTGATCAGGCCTTCTCTAGTCTATCTTTGCTATTAAAGTGTCTGCGACCCGCTTTACAACAAAAGTACACACGATTTCTCATAAGGTTTCATTTTCTTTGGTTTTGCATGGTCGGTGAAGAGATAGAGAGCCATTTGATAGAGAAGAAGCTGTGTAGGGTCACTGTCTGTGGAGCTTTCGATCCGGCCGCCTTAGCCATAAAGATAAGGAAGAAGATCAACCGTCGAGTCGAGATATTGGAAATCCATGAGCTCAATAAAGACTTTAGCAATGGTGGTCACAAACAGATGCATGCTTCTTAACGCTTCCTAAGGGGGCTTGTGTTGTATACAACATCATATATACCATGAGAAGACAAGTGCTAATAAGACTTGCCTTTTCTGTCCCACTTCATGATGATCCAGTCCGTTCATCACAAGCGAAAATGCTAGACAAGTTACAACTCACCTTCATTTGGATTCTGATGCTATCTGGCCAGTCACAGCTTTCCCATACAGCCTAACATAAAGTGTGATCGTTTTAGATGAACAGTTTGGATACATCCATACGTAGTGGGGAATGAGGGGATATCTTGTTTAGCATTTCTCAGCATACCAAACAAATAGGAGGATATTTCTGCCATTTATACAATGTATATGAAGTAGATTTTAGATATTCTCATAGTGGGTCGTATTTAACAAATCCGGCCAATCGATTAAAGGGAAAGAAAATTACTAAGCAATATAGATTTGTGAATCATTTTCAAAGGACAATTAGGGATTTTGAGAAGTTGGGTCTGAGAGTATATTACACACACTAGACCCTTAACATCTTGTCGAATCCTGGTTCTTCCGGCTCCTATTATAATTTTTTAAGCACCTAGCCTGGCGTTAAGTTATCGGGTCCAGGTACCATCACGTATCAATCAGATCTTTAGACTTGCATATCTAGTTGAGTTTGCATCGGTTTTAGCTCAAAAATAGAGCATTTACTTGGTCGGGGTTACCCAATGGATAGATTAGATTGCACATAAATATTCTCCACTTTGAAATATGACTCAAGTATGGTGCATAAATGAGATATCTGATAGATATATACTCACGAATGAGCAAGAATTATGTGTTTTAATCTACTTCAAGGGAAGATCAGCCTCCTAGTATAAGAAGCATTGATTTAATGGAAATCCTCTCATATTTCTCATATTGTTTCAAATATTCTTAATAGATAATAGCACTCACATCATTTTTGAAGCAAAAGAAAAAATAATCATTTTATCTTAATTACACCTAATCCCATCTTATGCCAACTCACATGCATAATGACAACTTATTAAAAACAGAAACCATATGTGTATGAATAAACAAGGGTATACATCATGGTCCTACCTTTTCATTAAAGCAAAGAATACTAGTAAATAATTTAATGGATGGATAGGTCATGATCAAAGGTTAGATGCTTATAAAAGGCATACACATGGAGTCAAATAATCTAATGGTAAATTTATAAAATGAACGGTTGCCTTATTGGACACATATTCTAATAGATGAACAAATAATGCAATGCAATGAATTTTGCATGGATGATGAGTGGATTAAGTGATCAAATGATGGATCTTCACAATCTAGATTATCTATTCATCATATAATCGATCAAATGATCAGTTTAATAGATCAATGGTTAAATAGAATCATTGATGGATAGTTTATGCTTGGATTGATGATCTAACGGATGAATCATCATAAATTTGATGATCAATGTTTATCATATAATTGCATGGATAATCAAGTACTTACATAATGAATGGTTAAAGGATCAATTGGACAGTTAGATGAGTACTTAAATGTATGAACTAATGAATGAACGGCCGGTTTTGTGTGTATGAGTGGTGATTGTGAACTTGTACATATGCATACATTTATTTATTCACAATTTATATAATTAAAATTTTCAAGATCAATCTAAGTCATAAGTGGATTAATTTTCTACATAAATGAATGGTTAACACTAGGTGATCAAACATGCATATCAATTAACACATTTAGTATACATTGACGGATGCATAGTCAGTTATGTATAAATGTAAGGATGAATGGATAGATCTATGTAGGTATGTTTAAGTGAATATAAGTGCGTATGTATGTGTGTACATGTATGCATACAAAATTTTGGGTCATGATATTCTACCTCCTTAAAAGATTTTCATCATCGAAATTCAAGCATGACTACCATTTGAATGGATGGGGATAGTCCTTTTTAAGTTGCGGTGTGTCTAATTGTTCACTATTCATTCTATTGACCATAATTTTGAATGTGATTTTTGAAAAGGCCAAGCTATATGTCCTAGAGGGGGGGTGAATAGGACAATGCCAAATAAAACTAATAATAGCGGAATTAAAATGAATAAGATAGCCAAAGTAAATCACAATGCAGTAAATTAAAATAACCTCAAAATTCAGATCTTGAGAGGTTGATACAAACGTTGTTCTAAGGACAACCTTACACCAAAAACAGAGTTTATGGTAGGACAACCTTATTTCTAGAAAGATCTTTGTATCAAGTCTCAAATCGAAGAGGAATACAAAAAATAAATACAAACTGAATTGAAATAACTTGTAATCAAAAATGTATTGTTCTAGGGACAGCCATACACCATAAAAATGGCAGGGCAACCTTTCTGGAACAACTTTCAAATGAAATTGAAAATCAAGCTGATAAAGGAATAGCAGAAAATAAATTCTAAACTATTACAACATTCTCACAAAGCTTGAATTAAATGATTACAACATTCACCACCATACATACATCCCACAAAAGAATAATTAAAGAATAGAAGAATAAATCATTCAATCACAATACAAGGGTTTATAGTGGTTCGCCTGTGTGTTCACCAACTGTTATACAACAACCACACAAAAAGCTAATCCACTCCTAATATCCTCACACAGGGGATATTAACATTCACTAAAAATAGGTTTTCCCAGGTTCACCCAAAACCCTTACAATTGTGTCTTTGTATGTGGGCTTACATAATTAAAAAAACCCCACTTCTGAGTTTTCCTGGCTCTCCTCAGAAAACCAAAACAACAAGATTTTTCTGGCAAATCTTGAAAGAAACCAAAATAATAGAAAGGAATTTACAATATGTAAAATACCTAAATATCTCCTTCGTTGTAGCAGCCCAGTAGAACCAAATCAAAGTAGATGATTGAATGTCCAAGTTCAATGTCCAGTACTCGATTACAATGGTTCTAATTCTAATAGATTTTAAATTAAACCAAATAGGGCTTGCCTTAATTGATTTTGATTCCAAAGAAAGGGAATAATAATTCCTCTTTATCAAATCAGATTGGAATAGCAGAAACAAAATCAATTAAAATAAAGCTAAGAAAAGAGAATATTAAATAAGCACACTTAGCTTAGATGGAGCACAGAATTATCTCTCAGAAGTTCGACGAAGATTGGCTTGAATGGATTAATTAATTCGATAATTTCTTCTGAGATTCGTGCACTATTTATAAGTGAGAAGATCGTGTCTTCGACTGGTCTAGAGTGCTCTTCGACTAGTCGAAGCAATAACAGATATTTGAAAGATTAGGCGGGATAAGCTTTGACCATTCTACAACTGGTCGTAGGTTTCCTTCGACTGGTCGTAGGTACTGAAAATATTCGCTGGACTTCGAGTTGAAGATTGTACGACTGGTCGAAGAGCAGTCGACACTGTTCCTACGACTGGTCGAACAGATTCCTGGACTAGTCGAAGGCTAACAGATTTTATCCGGAATTTGTAACAAACTCACGACTGGTCGAGGAATATCTTAGACTGGTCGAAGCAAGTCTAGGACTAGTCGAAGAACAGACCAATCACATGTAAAATAAACATTCGACTTATGTATCCAAAATGACCTACTTCTAAGGTTAACCTATGGTCAATCAAACCTCAACCATGAAGTATGGACATTGAAACATTCGGAACTTGTGACCTTGAAGTATGAGCCTTGTAATCTTGATGTAGATCAAACCTTGATGTAGCTCAATCTTGAAAGTGTACAAACTGCCTTGAACTTTTCTTGAAGTCTTGCAGCTTGAGTCTTGTCTTGTGAGCAGTTCTTTCATTCAAGATTGATCCTTGTACTTGTGAGCTTTGCTTGTTGTGAACTTAGCTTGTTCATGAATGTTGATCCTTGAGAGAGCTTCACTTATGCAAGTTATATATAACAGTGATTTTGGCACCACAAATTTGACAACAGACAGGGATAAAAACTATAGCACTTACAATTTTGTATATATTATTGGTCAAGGAAAGTGACCTTAGATCGTTTAGGGACTCACGATTTTCTATTATTGAGACCAAAGAGATGAGCGTGTTGTTTAGCCACTTAAGAAATTTTAACGATTGAAAAAAGCTAATCGCAACATCACAAATGCCTTTTCCGATAATAGGCCAACAAACCTTATAAAAATGGGCATTAATTTCATAAGGCCCATGTGCCTTATTAGGATTAGTTTATTTTATTACAACCTCACTTTCAAAGATGGTTATTGGCTTACTAAGCTATCACACGTTGGTCCTAAGAAAGTTTTATAATATTATCAATGAGTACCAAGTCGACCTGATGACGATCCCCCAGATTACCAGTGAGAATATTCTTGAAATGGTTAACAAATATATATTTTATCTCATTTTGATTTTCATTTGTGAATGTCATCCCATAGGTGGGCGTGTGGACTCAACATGGCATTTAGCAATGTTGTGACTTGGTTTTAGATGGATATGGTGTGGACTTAAAGCAGTATGTTTGATTGACTTGGAGTCATCACTAACTAAGAGAGGTTTAGAATTTACAATTGACTGCACTTGTAGAATCACCTTGGGTTGGAGAACCAAATACTCCCTAGCTAAAGATGACTTATGGATAAGGATTGTAACTAGGGATTCCAAGTAAGGACCTCGGTGACGAAAGGGAAAGGGTTAGGCATCTCAATCGCCCGCACTTGCATGCGACTTACTTTACAAGATATAGGATTTTTTCAGGGATTCTCAAGGTTCTTAAAGGGCTTATACAAATAAAATAGCTCAGTTATTAATTAGGTCAGAAACCAGCTAGTGGGCCACTACTCCCCTAAACCACCACCAAGGAGATCGTGATGTCTCAACCTAGAGTTACTTTGAAAGAGATAGTAATAATAAAGGAATAATAGAAAAGCAAAATGTGATATATGAAAGATGCATCAATATATATTAATAACTAAATATATATTAATACTCCACTTAAGTTATTGACAAGGGCGATCGAAATGTCTCAACCTAGGATGAACTCAAGGAGTATGTATTTACTTAGTAAATGTTAAACAACTATAATATGGTACTAATAAAAAAAAGGAAAAAAATATAGTCAAGCTAACTTGTTTGTTTTAGAAGTGGAAAAATATAGTCAAGCTAATTGGTTTCTAGTGCACTTGGTTCCAAAAAAATGGCAAGGTGAAGAGCATACACTCAAGGATCACTTAACTATGAGCAAGGGAGTGTAGGAAAGGAGTATACAAAGTGTAGGAAAAAAGGTGGATGGCCATATCATCGCCAATGCATTTGGAGATGTGGGGAGGAAGCAATGACAATGACACCTACCGTTGAAACTTACTAGGGTTCATTATAATGTTTATTTTCCGTTCAACTTATTTATAAGGTCACAGAGAACTGGTAAAAGGAGGGAAAACATAAATATCAGGTTGATCCAAAACTCGGGGTGGACTCTTATTAGATGAGATTACCATAGATCTTAGATCTTACTCCATTGATCTTAGATGGTTGATATTGTTAGGATGTAAGTATGTGATGAGATAGGTGATTGAGATGGGTTTGATGCTAGGGAGATTAAGATGATCTTGAACGGTTGAGATTGCTAGGATGTAAGTATGTGATGAGATTGGTGATTGAGATGGGTTTGATGCTAGGGAGACTTATATGGATAGTTAAAATGGGGGTTGAACTCTCAAGTGTAGCGATAGGGAGATTCAGAGTTGCTGGACTCGGGAAGCTAAGTGTTTTCCTTGATGTCTCTTTCTCTCTTTATACCCAAGTATTTAAGCCTCTTCTTTGAAATGAGAGTGGTGTGCCTCTATTCATAGAGGATGGCATTGGTTTTCTTGTAATTTGTAGCAATTTGGAGGGCAAACATGACATGTGAAATGATCTAGACAACTAGAGAACACGTGGTATCATGGATACACTCTGATAAGTGGTAAAATAGGTAATTTTACCCTTAGGGAAGATGAAATAGACATTTTACTTTAAGGTGGAGATCTTATTGCCACTTAGCTGCTAGCTTTCCCAAACCACTATCCGGGAAGATCTTAGGAGTGTGGACATTGGACCACAGGTGGTTTGCGATTATATGTTTTTTTTAGGGGGTGGTGTTTGATCTGTAGAAGGTATGGGGTGTATTATGCTTGACTGGAGTCACCACTAGCCAGTTACACCGTTTTAACTGTCAGCTAGACCTTATAGAAACTTGGGAAAGAGAATCTGAAGATTCTCTACCCTAGAATGATTCCTCGATCTGCGATCGAAGATTCGAGGTAAGGGACCATGGTTATAGAGAGGGAAGTTATTAGGCACCCACTCACTTGTACAACTGTGCAGTTTCTACTTCACAGGATTATACGAGCTATTAAGAATTTGGATTAGTTATTGCACATAGGCAATCCAAAGATATGTGTAATGTTATGTTAATGCACCGGAGTCACCAAGCGGTAGCTCGGGCCAGATAAATATGAAATTATATGGCATAGACTACCAAGATGTGTGCAAAAGCTTGATGAAGTTATAAAATAAATGACTATGCCTTGGGGGGGTGGTAAATAGGACCACTTAAAAATTTACCAATTAAATTCACAGTTACGTAATTAAATAATTTACTATTTAAAAACTAATAAGGTAATTTAACACTAAAGCTTCCAAGTCAAAGTGGGTCCAATCACATAAACTACAAAATCTGCATCAACAATCAACTAATATATAATCTGGATAATGAAGTTGTGTGTGGGATGTGCTAAATATTCAACTCCTAGCATTCATCTAATCATGCATACATATAAGTTAACAAATTAAATCTATAAGCGTAATTAGAAATGTGATCAAAAGACAATTCCAAATGCAAGTATATATTGTGGTTCAGTTTCCCTACTCTACTCTCGATGGACATACTCTCCTCGAGTGTACTGGTATTCACTATCGAAGGTTTTCAATAGGTTCACTCCTAACATTTATAGCCCTGCACAAGGACCTAATGTACACACCCACCGACTCCCTCAAAGACTTAGTTTTTTATCAGCTAACCAACAACATTAATTTTAGTCTAAAAACATATGTTTACTCCCACCAGAGGCTCCCAAGGAGACTAACACGTACGCACCCATGTGTGGTGAATTTAGCCCTACACAAGAACCTATTTAAGTTTGGGTCACTTACTCTTACACTTAATCCTACACAAGGAAAGAGTGTATGCACTCATACTTGAACACCTATTGGATCAAGCCCCATTGTTGCGCCTTGCTTGAGTTAGTACTTCAAAGCTCTCTCATGCTTGAATCTCCTTAATTTCTTACACATTCATTGATACCAATGATTTAGCTCCACGAATAAATACCTTACATGCGGTGCTCTAATGCGGTGACTAAGGTGATGGAAGGATGTTGGAATCTCGTACAAATAATGTGATAGTTGAAATCCTAGGGGAGATCAAGCTCATCTTCACAATTGAGGGTGAAATCCTCTTTCAAGTGATAAATCACAAGGAAGATGACTTAGATCTCATAAGCTTAAAGGTTTTGGATGAGGGAAATGAGTAGGAATCTCCTAAGCTTTTAGTGCACAAAAAACCCATTAAAATGCCCAAGAACTGAATGTGCTTTTATAAAAAAACTGTATTCCAATGGCTATAAAATGGATAGTCAACGGATCTATTGATAGGATCGAAAGACCCTTTGATGAGATCGGAGGTCCTTTAATAGGATTAAGCACACTATCGATCCCATCGAAAAAATCATGAAATATATATGTTGGGTTACTGAATTATTTCTTCCATCGGATCAAGTGGGTCCTTTGATGCCATCGAAACCCATCGACAGATTATCGATGGGATCGATGACCACTTGAAAACTGCTATTTTTAGGTAGGTAAGATTACTGCAACTTAACAACTCTTTTACCCTTACTTATTGTAAGACCCGTGTCCTAGTCCGTACCGTTCCATTAGCTTTCGCAATCCTTCCGGTCGAATTTCAGCAACCTTCGCACCATATCCGATGTTTGCACGCAATCCTAAGCCCAGACCTGTATGCCAAAGTCGGCTTGAACCGAAACCTATATCTTGGCGACCACGCCGTCGCCGCGATTCCAACGCCGTGACTCGCACACCGAACCGATACCCAGGCCAGGAGATGTAGGCCAGCGTTTAGTTCTAAGAAACGTCGTGCGTTGCTAATTACGAGGGAATCTCTACCACATGTCCCATCAATCAATCAATCAATCAATCAAGTATACTCCATACCTCAAATACAAGTTAAGTACATGCAACCCATCTCTCTCTTTTCCATAAGTCAACTCTCTCTCTCTCCCTACCCATCCCTCTTTTTACCAAATTTCAAATCAAACCATACCTTCCATCACCTCTCCTTACATCACCCATCACTCCATCACCTCATATCACCCATCACTTCTCTCTCCCCCTCATTTCTTCCAAGAAAAAAAATTTCACACGTCCAACCCCTCTCTCCCAAATCACAAGTGTGGTCCACCTTCTCATCTTCTATTTACACCCTCTCATCTTTCATCCACACCATTAATCTTCCATCATCCACCGTCTAAGGCAAAGGCAAGGAGCATTTGAAACCAAGGGAGCAAGGAGGAGGCTTAGAGGTGGGTGATCCACCGTTGAAATCTTATCTTTAGGGCCCACTTGTTGTGGGACCCATTTTGATGTATGTGTTGTATTAATGGAGGGCCCATAGTGGCAGGGTCCCTCCTCTCTCTCTCTCTCTCTCTCTCTCTTTCTTTTCCCTCCCTAGAATGAAGTGGGCCCCACCAAATCATGTTAAATCTACTCCATTCATCAATGGTGAGGCCCACCACATTTTAGGCAAAAAAAAATCCACCATCCGGTGGGAATATATATATATATATATATATATATATATATATATGGTATGCTTATATTTTACTAATATATAAATATATATATATATAGTTGGTGGGCCACGTCCATGTGGGACCCACCACAATGCATGTGTTTATCCACACCGTCCAGCGTCACTAGACGCTGACCTAAACCTATAACATATAACCTAAATTAAAACCAAAACCAAAACCTAAAACCTAAACCTATAACCTATAACCTAAATCAAAACATATAACCAAAACCAAAACCTATATCCTAAACCTGAACACATTCTCAAATCCTATAACCTATAACCTAAACCTAAAACCTATAACCTAAACCAAAACCAAAACCTATAGCCTAAACCCGAACCCATTCTCAAATCGAAAAAACCTGTAACCTAAACCTAAACCTTAACCTAAACCGTTAACCTATAACCTAAATCAAAACCTATAACCTAAACCAAAACCAAAACCTATAACCTATAACCTAAACCCGAACCCATTATCAAATCCTAAAACCTATAACCTAAACCGAAACCAAAACCTATAACCTAAACCCGAACCCATTCTCAAATCCCAAAACCCAAGCCTATACCTAAACCTAAACCTAAAACCTAAACCTAAACCTATAACCTAAACTCAAATCCCTAAACCTAGACCTAAACCTAAACCTATAGCCTAAACTCAAATCCCTAAACCTTAACCTATAACCTAACCTAAACCTATACTTATAACCTAAAACTATTCCCAAATCCCAAACCCTATAACCTAAACCTAACCTTTCCCTAAACCTATAACCTAAACTCAATTCCTTAAAACTAAACCTAGACCTAAACCTAAACCTATAGCCTAAACTCAAATCCCTAAACCTTAACCTATAACCTAACCTAAACCTATACTTATAACCTAAAACTATTCCCAAATCCCAAAACCTATAACCTAAACCTAACCTTTCCCAAAACCTATAACCTAAACTCAATTCCCTAAACCTAAACCTACACCTAATCCTAATCTCAACTCCCTAACCTAAACCTAAACCTGAACTTGAAAACCCAAACTTAAACCCAATCCCAAACCTGAACCCAATTTCCTAAACCTAAACCATAACCCATTCTCAAATCCAAAAACCTATAACCTAAACCTAAACCTAAACCAAAACCAAAACTTATAACCTAAACCCGAACCCATTCTCAAATCCCAAAACCTATAACCTAAACCAAAACCAAAACCTATAACCTAAACCCGAACCCATTCTCAAATCCCAAAACCTATAACCTAAACCTAAACCTTAGCCTAAACCTATAACCTATCACCTAAACCAAAACCTATAACCTAAACCAAAACCAAAACCTATAACCTAAGCCCAAACCCATTCTCAAATCCCAAAACCTATAACCTAAACCAAAACCTATAACCTAAGCCAAAATCAAAACCTATAACCTAAACTTGAACTCATTCTCAAATCCAAAAACCTATAACCTAAACCTAAACCTTAACATAAACCTATAACCTATAACCTAAATCAAAACATATAACCTAAACCAAAACTAAAACCTATAACCTAAACCCGAACCCATTCTCAAATCCAAAAACCTATAACCTAAACCAAAACCTATAACCTAAACCAAAACTAAAACCTATAACCTAAACCTGAACCCATTCTCAAATCCCAAAACCTATAACCTAAACTTAAACTATAACCTAATCCTATAACCTAAACTCAAATCCCTAAACCTTAACATATAACCTAACCTAAACCTATACTTATAACCTAAAACTATTCCCAAATCCCAAAACTTATAACCTAAACCTAACCTCTCCCTAAACCTATAACCTAAACTCAATTCCCTAAAACTAAACCTACACCTAATCCTAATCTCAACTCCCTAACCTAAACCTAAACCTAAACTTGAAAACCCAAACTTAAACCCAATCCCAAACCTGAACCCGATTTCCTAAACCTAAACCATAACCCATTCTCAATTCCCTAAAGCTATAACCTATAACCTAAACTTAAACCTAAACCTAAACCTAACCTAAACTTATAACCCTTCCCTAAACCTTTAACTTAAACCTAAACTTAAAACCTAAATGTATTCTCAAATCCTTAAACCTAAACCTACACCTAATCCTAATCTCAACTCCTTAACCTAAACCTAAACAAACCCAAACCTAAACTCAATCCCGAACCCGAACCTAATTTCCTAAACCTAAATCTTAACCTATAATCAAGTTCCCAAAAGCTATAACCTATAACCTAAACCTAAACCTTAACCTAAACCTAAACTAAAACCTATAACCTAAACTTAATTATAACCTATAGCCTAACCTTAACCTAAACCTATAACCTAAATCTAAACCAAAACCTATAATCATATAGTGAGACCATTTCTTTTGTGTCAATTTCATTCCTCTCTGAGTTTTTTTTTAATTCATTAAGAAAAAAAAGAGTGGTTATACGTGATGCACTTCTTTCACTGTCTTTATTTTTCTCAATGGGCATTCTAATTTATGAATGACATTACTGTTTATAGGATGATGGAATATACGAAGCTGTTGAAATTTTAGGGTGAAGTCGAGCACATTTCTCTAATGAAGCCAAAGATTTGTATTTTTAGCATTATTGTAATTGATTGTAATTGTAATTGATTGAATGAAGGATTGTAATTGTAATTAATTGAATGAAGGATTATAATTGAATGAATGAATGATTGTACAGGTGGTAATTGAATGAACAAAGGATTTAATTTTTTAGTGTACAATATAGGTATGGATATTAACCGTAGCCACTAATCAGACAGGTGTAGCCTTTTCAATTTTGGCATATTGCTACGGACTTTCAGCTACAAATAATATCCGTAGCTGTTTGAAAGTTTTCGCTATAGATATAATTGCTACAGATTATATTTGTAGCTGTTTAACCTATAGCTACGGATTAAATCCGTAGTCATAGGTTCCAGACTTATTGTTAAGGCACCTACGACGACGGTCGTGTTACGGACTAGCTACGGACTAAAACTGTAGCCATAGGTCTATGGCTACGGATTTTATCCATAGCCTTTACCCCTTTTTTTGGTAGTGCGTTCGTATCGTTGTTGCGGTTCCGATGACGCGTCTTGTGCGTCCATCCGATGTATAGATCATAAGTTATTTATGTTTCATTATATGGCCCTTGATTTTGATCATGTGGCCCACACTCCCTCCTTTGCACAAGTTCCAATATACACTGCACGCACCACCTAAATCTCCATAACTTACACTACCAAGACCTCATACACCACCCAAACCTACCCTACCCCTAGCAACTTTGGTTTCTCCTCCCTAAGGTAATCATTTCTTTTCTTATAAACAAATCATTCTATCTCTCTCCCTCCTCATTTTCTTCATTCTAGCAATTTCTTCTCCCAAACATCCCATTTTCCTCCATTACTCTAGCCCCTTGAAGCTTCAAAATCCCTCAATCCCACCCTTAGAAATTCATCCTAGCCATTAAACCTTCTTCTTTGGTCCAAGATCTATCTTGTGTGGGAGATTAAGAGCTTGATTTGAAGGTGGGTGTTTAAAACTTGCTGATCTTTCTTCTCTATCTTGATCATTTTATTTTTTCATGTATAGAACATGTAGGACCCACCAATCCATGGTGGGGATCCCATTTGATCCCTTAGATGTGGCCCTTGGCCAATCTAACATGTATGCATTATTCCATGATGAGGCCTTTCTCCATGGACCCCATCAAGTTCTATCTCATGATCCAAATCATTCTAAGGTCATTTAAACCTTCATTTTATGGTGGGGATGGTATCCCAACCATCCGTTTCAATTTTTAGTCATACATGTATGAGATTTATAATGTAGATATATATTGGTGTATGATGTGTGGTAGGAATTTTTCTTAGGAAGGCTTAATAGTGGCAGAGCCCTTCCCTATGGCCGGATTTCTCTTCCTTCTCTTTTTTTTTCCCTTATTTCCATCCCTAATCATGGTGTGTGGCCCACCTTGTGGGCCAATAAAAAATTCAGCCACCCAAAAAAGAGAGGACGCCCATGGCATCCCATCCTAGGACATGTGGCCCCAAAATCCAACTAATTGGGGCACATGCAAAAGTGTTTTGTATGGTAGGATGGTCTGGAGATTTGTGGGGCCCACTAGGGTGGCCCATCCTTTAATTTTCTAGGATTAAATCCCATTTTAATTACTGATTAAAATTATTTTATTTCAATGTAATGTTGTTGTCCAGAAACTGTTTGGATAAATTTTTGGGCCACTTGGGGCCTAAGTTCTGGGAATTTGATGGGAAGATTAATACAAATTTATATGTGATTATTTTAGCTGCATGACCCACATACAACCATACCAAATTTCAGCCCCAATGGACCCCATTTGGGCATCCAAAAGGATGGGCCAACATAATGGACTACCAGAAATTTCTGCTGTGTAGTCCAGCAGCATAGTCCCATAAAAATAAAATTTTAAAAATATTTTCTTAGAAGGTGGACCATCTTTCTAGGTTCCACCTTATTGTAAGCTTGATGAGGGACCTTGGGTCCAATTTCAGGAATTTTGGAGGCCCAGAACCTACCCATTGGATGACCCAAATTCGGGACAGTTACATTCCAGCAATAGTTCACCCTAGACAGATTATATTCTTTAAAATATTGTGGAGGGCCTTGCTAAGCCTTTGGGCTGATGTGGTAAGGTTCACACCATCGGTTTAGGCCTTGCCCATGTGTATTCTTGGGTTTGTGGGCTGCTCTCTAAGTCCACCATAATGCATGAATTAGGTAGCTCTTGTTTTTGGGTCATTTCCTTAGGGCCCATTATGTGATATAATGTATATGGCCACTCTCTTTGTGATGATAATTAGGCCTTGTGGACTAAGACCTTTTAGATAGGCCCATTGATCTTGGGCCTATACTCTCTTATCTATTGTGATGGGCTTAAGGGCAATAATACACAGGAAGTCGGGCCCTAGGCTGCCCACTAAATTGACCTTGTACTTAGGCCAAAAGTGAGGCCTAACTCGCTTGTGTTAAATGCAAACTTGCCCATGTAAATGAACTATTAGGCCACCCATGAAGCCCACCACAATATGTGGAATTATGACCTTTGTGGTTGGGCCCAAACCTTACTTAAGGGCCCACTATATGGCCTATGAGTTGGGCTTGGTGTATGGCCTATTAGGCCATGCATTGCTTGGGATTTAGACCTTACATTATATGAGTAGTGGCGGGCTACCTCTTGGAAACCAGTTGAGGTTGGATGTCCTCCTGGTTGATCCTAAGGTAGGCCCATATGTTCCTTTATGGATGGTTAAAGGCCCACCATAGACCCTAGGCCATTTATTTAAGGCTCAATGTGCATGTATGTGGAACCTACCTTAACGTATGTTTGGTCCTGGCAGTCCAAGCCTTCGATCGCCTGATTGTGGAAGCACTCTCTGCCTTGGATTATTTCTCGACTCACAATCCAGTAGCAGGCCCACTTGATCTTTTCATGATATATACACACTCTCCATCTGGTGGGGTCCCCCGGTGAGTATAGTTGGCCTTTATGAGATTATTTCCATATAGTTAACTAATTTCTAGATCATAGCAGATCTAGGAAGTCAAATAGGCCAAAAGTTTATCAAAGAGCCTTAAATGTACAGTTTTATGGTGAAAACTTTATCTAGCTATGGGGCCCACCATATTGAGAACTTATGTACGTGTTACATGCTTATGTTTTCTTATAATCTTTGGGCTTAATGAGTGCATTCTTTTGGGTCACCTTTAGTGATCACATGAGGACCCCATTTTAGATCATATTTTTAGGGCATCCCATAGGCCCAGAGTGGGCAAGGACGTCCCAGCTTGGCCTAGCCATATATTGGGCCGACTTCCATCATTTTGATGGACTTATGGGCTAAGATAAGTATAGTATTGGGCCCTTGGCTGCCCACTTAAATTGCTAGTTATTGGGCTGATGTAGTGGGGCCCATTTCATTCAAACTTAAACTTATTTAGTCGTATATTGTGTACGCGGGCTGCCCACCAAGTCCAACTTAATGTATGGATTTTATGGCCATTGGAAATTGGGCCTTAGGCCTTATTCCCCTCTTAGAGCCCATGTTATTAAAAGTAGTATTATATCTTTTTATGGCCTATTATGAGGATTATATATATGTGGTTACCTTTATTTTTATCTTAAATGTAGGCCTAGGGCCTTTTATCCATATACTTCATGGTTGATATGCCTTTTTGGGGAATGGTGGTTAAATGTCCCCATTATGGACCCCTCTAGGTCCGGTTGTATTTAAGAGTGATTGGATACTCATCTTAGACTCTTGCTAGGCTCATTTCCACATTACTTAGACCCATAGCTTATATACTTAGTCTTGTGGGCTACCCCAAGTACATGGACCCCCACTAGAAGTTGGGTTCCTTAAGGATGTTGTCTAAGTACCTAGTCTTGGTTCCTTCTTGGATAGGAGAAATGTAATATGCATTGTATATCATCATAAAGTATGATTAAATTCATCCTCCTAACCATGTACATCATTGTATGCTTGGTTGATATTGTGTGTGTGTGGTCATATTGTGTCATTGGGCATTGCATGTTACCTTCTCCGAGGGACATAGTACTCCCTCTTGAGCACATTGGATACTTGGAATTGATGCATGGTTGATTATGTGATTCATGTATCTGGCATTACATAGCATATGGACAATTATCGCCCTTACTTCATCGGGACTGAAGCCTCCACAGTTACATCGTGGATGGCCAGGATTGGACACTGGAAATGTAACTTGAGCATATCAGGTGCGTAAGATGCCCATGAGTGAAATTCTCAAAACTTTCATGGTACCAGGGATCTGCTCCAACGTCATGACCAGATGGAATATATGCGCACACAAGGGCCTTATACCGTTAGGCCGCGACTCCCACTGTCGTCTAATTAGTTGGATGGGGGTGTGGCCTTACTCACCTGATGTAAAGAGGCATTGCTAGGCTGAGTCTGACTAACTCATGAATGGGTCCGCTACCTTGAAGCCTTATTAGTGATTGGTTGTCCGCAGGCAGGGTAGTGAGGTCTCTTACGCTCGTTTGACTGTGCGGGGTCTATAGAGCGGCAGTCATCCAGTAGTGTAATGGACCCTGATGATTTCCTTATGATGAAAATGTACTTGATATATGGATTGGATATGAGCACTGGAATTACTTCACATTGCATTGCATCTGTTGTATAAGTCTCATATTGCATCGCCTTGGCATGACGCCCAGTACGCATTGCATTACAGTACCCATTGCATCATATAGCCTTAGTATGGCTTCCTGCATTATTGTACTACCTTGGTATAGCTTCTTGCTTTCTTGACAGCCTTGGTAAGGCTGGTGGTGTTGGCCTTGATCATGTTTCCTTCCTATATCTCCTATTATTCTTCTGTGCACTATTATCACACACTTACACCTCCCTCTAAGCTTCTATAAGCTTATACACGATTGATGCGTGTAGGAGATCCTTAACAGGTGTCGCAGTGACAGAGTTTGGATTAGAGCTGAGCTTAAGGACCCAGTGTTGTAGACCTCCCTTCTTTCTTCTATTATCCTATGTATATCCTTTTGGGTCTTATGTAAGCTTGTAAAAGTTTAAATTCTTAGTAGATTTTGTGATATGTGCCTTTTCCTATTCTCAGATATACTTGTTGTGATCTTGGGGATACTCATATTGGAATGATTATATGGTTATGAAAATCCTCCTTGTAGGATCCTAGGATCGGAACCTGCCTCAGGAATCAAGAATGGGGTACTACAGAGGCTGTTGTGGCCAGAACCGGCCATCGGGTTCCTTATGAGTCCGGTTACCGAGTCTGGGGCGTGACAGGAGTTGGTATCAATGCATAGTAAGTAATTTTGGAATAACTTGGGATAGTATCACATATCTGCTATGAGCTTAGGAGAAGTAGTGTCCCGAGTGTGTTTCCCTCGTTCAGTTTGAGCCTTCAAGAATTCTAATTCCTAAGTGTCCATCACCTTTGTTCTTTCTGTAGACCATGCTGTCTAGTTGAGGTGCCCATGATTGTGACGCCTGTGGTCGTGGTGCCCATGGACATGGTTCTCATTCCTCTCCAGCGATCCGAGTGACTTTTACTCCACTATCTGAGATTCTTATTTCCCCTCTAGAGCATGTCATACCTATTTCTGAGGCTCTCACCATACTTGTGCCTCCGTCAGAGGCCAGTGCTACCCCCGCTTATCTGACAATTCCTGTAGGAGCTGAACATCTCCAGTAGTTGATGCAGGTCATCACCGATGTTCTTCAGACTCGTCGTTCGACCTATTCCTGAGATGCCCGAACAGGCAGAGCAGGAGCGTGCAAGCCCCCTTTTGCGAGATTCGACTTCGCGGCGAGCTCCATTGGTGGTATTTCTACTTTAGGGCGAGGCCGAGTGGACCAGTTCGCAAATGGATCGTGATCAGAGGAGAGGCCGAAAGAGGCAGGCCCCCTCTAGTAGCTCCCGGCAGCGTCGACAACGACAGAGGTGCGTAGCCTATCGAGCTACCAGAGCATCAGCATCACATACAGTGGCTTCTTTATCATCATCAGCACTGTCGGCCGCTTCATCTTCCGGCCCCTTTTCTGGAGTTTGCTTCGATTGTGGGCAGGCAGGACACTGTAGGCGCGAGTGTCCCCATCAGCAGTGTGGACCTTCGCAGCGACCGTAGTAGTAGTAGAGACCACAGATGCAGAAGAGATAGACACCTCCCCAGCCACCTCAGGCTTGATTTTGCGCGACTCGGCAGGACTCTTAGTTATTAGGGGAGTCATTATGGGTATTCTCCTTATTTCCGTATGTAAGTCTTGTGTTTTGGTGCATCGTACCCCTTTTATATCCATGGGCTTTTGTTCGATCAGATTTCTATTAGAGTCTATCGTAAGGGATTGTCAGTAGCGACACTTTTTGGAAAGGTCGATGTGTTAGGCCGATGATATTATCGTGTTTCGTTTTGGTTGGTGAGATGTTCTTACCCGCTAAATAGTTTTGTATTGCCAATGTCGAGCTTATTTTGTTGTCAAGGCAATATTTATGGTTAGAGATGGTAGGACAGATTGCTAGTTTTGTGGCTAAATGTGACGCTTGCCAGCGTGTCAAGGCCAATCATCTGAGACCCCCCTAGTCCCTTGCAGCCGTTGAGTGTTCTAAAGTGGAGGTGGGAGCACGTATCGATGGATTTCATCGTAGGTTTGCCTAGATTAGGGAGCGTTATCCCCATTTGTTCGATGATTGATTGCTTGTATTGCTTGTGTAGCCTTCTCTTGATTGACAATTAATATATATGATGATGATTATGCATTTTATTGTCTCGGTTTTGTCAATTTTGAGAACAAAATTTCTTTATTGGTAGGGAGGATTATGAGACCCGACCCGAGTTCTCATGTGTACATGTGTGTGTATGCATTTCGTTTATTTTGGTCTCGCGATCCTACCGGTCAAATTTCAGTGATTCGTAACCTTCGAATTGTGTTTGCAGTCATCCTTGAGTCCGGTCACGTAGACCCAACTTGGATCGAGCCAAAACCTATGTCATCTCGTTCGTATCGTTGTTGTGGTTCCGATGACACATCTTGTGCGTCCATCTGATGTATAGATCATAAGTTATGTACATTTCATTCTATGGCCCTTGATTTTGATCATGTGGCCCACCTTGGAGTGGTGTATGTGGCCCACACTCCCTCCTTTGCACAAGTTTCAATATACACTACACACACCACCTAAATCTCCATAACTCACACTACCATGACCTCACACACCACCCAAACCTACCCTACCCCTAGCAACTTTGGTTTCTCCTCCCTAAGGTAATAATTTCTTTTATTACAAACAAATCATTATTATCTCTCTCTCTCCTTATCTCTCTCCCTCCTCATTTTCTTCATTCTAGCAATTTTCTCTCCCAAACATCCCATTTTCCTCCATTACTTCAGCCCCTTGAAGCTTCAAAATCCCTCAATCCCACCCTTTGAAATTCATCCTAGCCATTAAACCTTCTTCCTTGGTCTAAGATCTATCTTGTGTGGGAGATGAGAGCTTAATTTGAAGGTGGGTGTCTACAACTTGCTGATCTTTCTTCTCTATCTTGATCATTTTATTTCTTCATGTATGGAACATGTGGGACCCACCAATCCATGGTGCGGATCCCATTTGATCCCTTGGATGTGGCCCTTGGCCCATCTAACATGCATGCATTATTCCATGATGGGGCCATTCTCCATGGAACCCATTATGATGTATCTCATGATATAAATCATTCTAAGGTCATCTAGACCTTCATTTTATGGTGGGGATGGTATCCAACCATCCGTTTCAATTTTTAGTCATGCATGTATGAGATCCATAGTGTAGATGAATATTGGTGTATGATGTGTGGTTGGATTTTTTCTTGGGAGGGCTTAATAGTGGAAAAGCCCTTCCTTATGGTCGAATTTCCTTTCCTTCTCTTCTTTTCCCTTATTTCCATCCCTGATCATGGAGTGTGGCCCACCTTGTGGGCCAACAAAAAATTCTGCCACCTAAAAAGCAGAGGACGCCCATGGCATCCCATTTTAGGACATGTGGCCCCAAAATCTAACTAATTGGGGCATATGCAAAAGTGTTTTGTGTGGAAGGATGGTCTGGATATTTGTGGGGCCCACTAAGGTGGCCCATCCTCTAATTTTCTAGGATTAAATCCCATTTAATTACTGATTAAAAAGTATTTTATTTCAATGTAATGTTGCTGTCCAGAAACTGTCTGGATAGATTTTTGGGCCACCTTGGGGCCTGATTTCTGGAAATTTGATGGGAAGATTGATATAAATTTATTTGTGATTCTTGTAGGTGATGACCCACCTACCACCATAACAAATTTCAACCCCAATGGACCCCATTTGGGCATCTAAAAGGGTGGGCCAACATAGTGGACTGCCAGAAATTTCTGTTGTGCAGTCTAGCAGCATAGTCTCAAAAAAATAAAATTTTAAAAATATTTTCTTATAAGGTGGACCATCTTTCTAGGTCCCACCTTGTTGTAGGCTTGATGAGGGACCTTGGGTCCAAATTTCAGGAATTTTGGAGGCCCAGAACCTACCTATTGTTACATTCCAACAATAGTTCACCCTGGACAGATTGTATTCTTTAAATTTATTAAAATACTTTTGAGTGTCTAAAAATTATAAAAAATTACAAAGAGGTGACTTACCCATGTTAAGACCCACCTACAAAATTTTGGGATCAATGGACACCTGTACATACCATGGTGGTGGCTGGACCAGCCCACTATAATGTAGTGTCCAGATCAGTCCGATTTTCAGGATAGATTGATTTCTTTAAATGAATTAAAATATTTATAAATGTCTAAAAATTATGAAATTTTTTTTGTGTGTAGATTACCCATGTTTATACTCACCAACTAAATTTTAGGGCCAATATAGCCCTATGTACCGTGGAAAGGGCCGGACTGGCCCACCACGTTGGGACGTCTGGGTCAGTCTGATTTTCTAGACAGACTGTTTTATTTAAATTAATTAAAATACTTCTAGTTATCTAAAAATCCCAAAATTAATTATAGTTATGTTCTACCCATGGAAGGACTACCTTGCAAATTTTCAGGCTCATCAGACCCCTGTACCGATAGTGGTGCGGCCTGCAATTTGGATCAGTTTTGGATCAAATACCCAGGCTCGTAGGACAACCCACCATGGGACGCCTTGGGCTATTGGGCATGCATTCTAACGGCATGGCCCACTTGAAGTAAGTGTTGTATATCCTCCTTCTTATTTGGTGGGACCCACTGTGATATGTGTGGGTCACCATGGGTCAGTAACCCATTTAAATTAAATAAATTTCTGGACTCCAGCAGGCCCAGGAAGTGGGTGGGCTGGAAATCTAGCAAGGGCCTAAATTTGCTGCATAGTTGATCTTTTGGAGCAGTGGCGGCCCACTAGATTTAAGGGAGTATTGCACACACTCTTTGCCCTCCTTCCTTAGACATTTTAGGCTTAATCAGTGCCTCCTTGAGGCCCACCTTTGTGGTGGTTTTGTGGGCTAGCCTTAACCAGAATTTTTGATAGTTTTATAGGCTCAATGGGCTGGTAACTTCTTTCTTGAGCCCAAGATTGTACAAGGACTAACCTTATTGATTTATGGGCCCAATGGGCTGTCTATAAGCTGATCATGTGTATTAATGAGCCTTGATGCCCTCATGAAGTGTTTAATTGTGGGCTGACTTGTAAGGCCCACATTGATGCATATTGTGGAGGGCCTTGCTAAGCCTTTGGGCTGATGTGGTAAGGTTCACACCGTCGGTTTATGCCTTGCCCATGTGTATTCTTGGGTTTATGGGCTGCTCTCTAAGTCCACCATAATGCATGAATTAGGTAGCTCTTGTTTTAAGGCCATTTCCTTAGGGCCCATTATGTGATATAATGTATATGGCCACTCTCTTTGTGATGATAATTAGGCCTTGTGGACTAAGACTTTTTAGATAGGCCCATTGATCTTGGGCCTATATTCTCTTATCTATTGTGATGGGCTTAGGGGCAATAATACACAGGAAGTTGGGCCCTAGGCTGCCCACTAAATTGACCTTGTACTTGGGCCAAAAGTGAGGCCTAACTCACTTGTGTTAAATGCAAACTTGCCCATGTAAATGAACTATTAGGCCACCCATGAAGCCCACCACAATATGTGGAATTATGACCTTCGTGGTTGGGCCCAAACCTTACTTAAGGGCCCACTATATGGCCTATGAGTTGGGCTTGGTGTATGGCCCATTAGGCCATGCATTGCTTGGGCTTTAGACCTTACATTATATGAGTAGTGGTGGGCTACCTCTTGGAAACCAGTTGAGATTGGATGTCCTCCTGGTTGATCCTAAGGTAGACCCATAGGTTCCTTTATGGATGGTTAAAGGCCCACCATAGACCCTAGGCCATTTATTTAAGGCTCAATGTGCATGTATGTGGAACCTACCTTAACGTATGTTTGGTCCTGGCAGTCCAAGCCTTCAATCGCCTGATTGTGGAAGCACTCTCTGCCTTGGGTTATTTCTCAACTCACAATCCAGTAGCAGGCCCACTTGATCTTTTCATGATATATACACACTCTCCATCTGGTGGGGTCCCCTAGTGAGTATAGTTGGCCTTTATGAGATTATTTCCATATAGTTAACTAATTTCTAGATCATAACAGATCTAGGAAGTCAAATAGGCCAAAAGTTTATCAAAGAGCCTTAAATGTACAGTTTTATGGTGAAAACTTTATCTAGCTATGGGGCCCACCATATTGAGAACTTATGTACGTGTTACATGCTTATGTTTTCTTATAATCTTTGGGCTTAATGAGTGCGTTCTTTTGGGTCACCTTTAGTGATCACATGAGGACCCCATCTTAGATTAGATTTTTGGGGCATCTAATGGGCCCAGAGTGGGCAGGGACGTCCTAGCTTGGCCCAGCCATATATTGGGCCGACTTCCATCATTTTAATGGACTTGTGGGTTAAGATAAGGATAGTATTGGGCCCTTGGTTGCCCACTTAAATTGCTAGTTATTGGGCTGATGTAGTGGGGCCCATTTCATCCAAACTTAAACTTATTTAGTCATATATTGTGTACTCATGCTGCCCACCAAGTCCAACTTAATGCATGGATTCTATGGCCATTAGAAATTATACCTTGGGCTTAATTCCTCTCTTAGAGCCCATGTTGTTAAAAGTGATATTATATCTTTTTATGGCCTATTATGAGGAATATATGTATGTGGTTACCTTTATTTATTTTTTTAATATAAGCCTTGGCCTTTTATCCATATAGTTCATGGTTAATATGCCTTTTGGGGGAATGGTGGTTAAATGTCCCCATTATGGACTCCTCTAGGTCCGTTTGCATTTAAGAGTGATTGGATACTCATCTTAGACTCTTACTAGGCTCATTTCTACATCACTTAGTCTTGTGGGCTACCCTAGATAAATGGGCCCCCACTAGAAGTTGGGTTCCTTAAGGATGTTGTCTAAGTACCTAGTCTTGGTTCCTTCTTAAATAGGAGAAATGCAATATAATTGTATATCACCTTAAAGTATGATTAAATTCATCCTCCTGACCCTGTACATCATTGTATGATTGGTTGATATTGTGTATGTGTGGTCATATTGTGTCATTGGGCATTGCATGTTACCTTCTCTGAGGGACATAGTACTCCCTCTTGAGCACGTTAGATACTTGGAATTGATGTATGGTAGATTGGGTAATTCATGCATCTGGCATTACATAGCATATGGACAATTATCGTCCTTACTTCATCGGGACTGAAGCCTCCACAGTTACATCATGGATGGCCAAGATTGGACACCGGAAATGTTACTTGAGCATATCGGGTGTATAGGATGCCCATGGGTGAAATTCTCAAAACTTCAATGGTTCCAAGGATCTGCTCCAACGCCATGATCGTGTGGAATATATGAGCGCATAAGGGCCTTATACCGTTAAGCCGTGACTCCCACTGTCGTGTAGTCAGTTGGATAGGGGTGTGGCCTTACTCGCCTGATGTAAAGAGGCATTATTAGGTTGAGTCTGACCAGCTCATGAATGGGTCCACTAGCTTCAGGCCTTGTTGGTGATTGGCTATCCGTAGGCAAGGTAGTGAGGTCTCTTACGCTCGTTTGACTGTACGGGGTCTGTAAAGCGGCAGTCATCTAGTTGTGTAATGGACCCCGGTGATTTCCTTATAATGGAAATGTACTTGATATGTGGATTGGATATGAGCACTGGCATTACTTCACATTACATTGCATCCGTTGTATAAGTCTCATATTGCATCGCCTTGCCATGGCGCCCAGTACCCATTGCATTAAGTACTCATTGCATCATATAGCCTTGTTATGGCTTCTACATTATTGTACTACCTTGGTATAGCTTCTTGCGTTCTTGACAGCCTTGGTAAGGCTGGTGGTGTTGGCCTTGATCATGTTTCCTTCATGTATCTCTTATTATTCTTCTATACACTATTACCACACACTTACACCACCCTCTAAGCTTCTATAAGCTTATGCACGATTGATGCGTGCAGGAGATCCTTAGCAGGTGTTGCAGCACAGAGTTTGGATTAGAGCTGAGCTTGAGAACCCAGTGTTGCAGACCTCCCTTCTTTCTTCTATTATCCTATGTATGTCCTTTTAGGCCTTATGTAAGCTTGTAAAAGTTTAAATTCTTAATAGATTTTGTGATGTGTGCCCTTTGTTATTCTCAGATATACTTGCTGTGATCTTGGGTATGCTCGTATTGGAATGATTATACTATTATGGAAATCCTCTTTGTAGGATCCCAGGATCAGAACCTACCTCAGGAGCCGAGAATGGGGTACTACGGAGGCTGTTGTGGCCAGAACTGGCCATCGGGTTCCTTGTGAGTCCGGTTATCGAGTCTGGGGCATGACACCGAGATCGTATCTACAGGGACTTAACCTGTACGTATTCTAAAAACAACTAGAACTAGAACTAGTAAACTAAAAACTAGAATAATTAAGAATAATTGTTGTAAACTGAAGTAATGAAAGTAAGGGAAACTAGAGTGCTAAGGATCCACTTATAGCTATTACGATGCTACTTGATTCAATAAGAACGCAATTAAAATGAAAGTCTTATTTTATCCAGTTGGAGGATGAAACAAATAAATCATAGCACTGCCGAACTTTTGAAGTAGTTCACACATGAAGCACTAATCTCATGATTGTAGAGAATTTATGCACCAACCATGCCCATAGACAATGGTTGATCATGGATTTTTACAGATCACTTGATTACAAAATGAGAGATGAAGATATCAAGAGCTTAATTTCCGAGCATCTACTATAATTTCAGTCACGATAAGTCATAGAAAGCTAGAAATATTCCTTCATTCAAACTACAAATCAATGAAAGTTTAACATGAACTTGAATCAAAGTAAAATAAACATTAAAATAAACTATAAGCCTCACCTCTTATCTCTAGCTAAGAGATTAGTTAACCATAAACATGATTAAACAAAATTCTCAAAGAAAAACATTAAAAACTAACTAAAGAAGAATAAGAGAACTCTTTAGCAGCAACTCCACCCTTTGCTCTATTCCTTGAACCCTACTTCATTCTTAGAACTCATTGGGGAACCCAAATATATGTGTTATGTTTGGCCGACTTTGGAAACTACCTTAAATTTACGCACTTTGCACCTCGTCAATGTCATCAGCCAAGTGCTTTGATGACATCAAAGTGTGGAATCCCAATTGAATTCAAATTGGAGTTTTGCGCATTCACAATGAGTATCTTGTCGATTTCATCGGCAGACTTTCTATGTCATCGAACAGTTCTTCAATATCATCAAAATTGATCCAGAACTGTCCAGCAAGTTGAGCTCGAAAATCCAAAAATTCGTCGTGTCATCAAACAAGTTTCAATGATATCGAACCTTCTTTCGATGTAATCGAATGGTCTTCGATGGAATCGGTATTTGCACCCAATTGTCAAGCAACTAAACTCGATTTTGAACTTAATTTTTAATGTGATCAATCTGCCTTGGCATCGAACACTTACTTCGATGTCATCGAAGTGCTCGATGCCATTGATAGATGAGTTCAATTTTTTTACAATTCTACACGTTGTAAATCTGATTTTTTTTCCTTTTTCACTTAGTTTTCTTGGATCTTGGGCCCTTGCAATCTTTAATCTTAGTATCCAAAGATCCATCCTTTGCCTTGGTAATCTTCGAGCATCTATTTCCATGCTTTTAGCATCCTTTTCAATCTAAGCACTCAAAATCACCTTGCAAAACAAACATGCATAAATACATCGATTAAACACTATCATGTCCATAAAACCAAGATATAAATAGGGAAAATTTGTAATATTTTTGTTGGAACATAAATTAAAGAAGAAGATTAAAGATTGGGAACCAATATATCTTGGTCGTGTGGGGTACAACAGAATGAAAGAAAAGATCCCTCGTGCATCGCGTAATGAAAATAAGGTACTCATGTAATGGTATTTTGAGATAGTTTGTTGTGCTCACGCAATGGGGAAGTTGTGATCGTGCAATGAGATTCCTCTCTCGCGTAGTAAGGAGCTATTGTGTGGAAATTAGGGTTCACACGTGTGATTGCCTATATATATTCCTCCTCTATCTTCATTTGATTCATTCAAACACTCTGAAAACAAGCAAAAGTCTGAAGATTTCTCCAGAACTCAGTAAGGTATTGAAGTGAACCTGTTGCGTGGCATACAAAAGGGTGATCGTGCAATGGTAGACCTGATACCCATTGTGTTGTGTGCAACAAGTATGTTGCGCGCATAATGATCCCTTATCCAAGATTTTTGCCTTCATAATTCTTTCAAGAGCTCGACTGATCTAAAAGAAAGGGGTTTCTGAAGGATTAAAAGAATCTACAAAGAAATATTATCTCCACACAATGGCTTTTATAGTCAAAAGATTATGCTACAAAAAGAAATACTACCGAAATCGATATTTAAATAGATTTGATTACTCTATTCATAATTGTTCACTTTATTTTGGAATCAAGGAAAATATGAGGATGTAAATGAATTTCATAATTAATCAAGTATCTTGTAATGATTGTTCTCTTATTCTTTCTTTATTATTAATGAAATGATAATTCCCCTATCAAAATACATTCGTTTCTTGTCGAAACAAAAAGGCGACTCCACTAGGGATTATCATAATTCAATACTAACTTAGAAGTGATTTAGAGAACCTTTATTAATGTTTGGCGTCATATCGACACCAAAATGGCTATTCTCAATGGGAATATCCTCCACCTCATCTCCAAAATAAAGTCCAAGTTCATTCAAATCCTTTTTATTAATATATTATCGTCTTTCACAGGAATTACAATTTTGTTCTATCGCGATGGTCGTCACTCTCGATAAAACTATTTTCTACTTCACATCGACAGGGTTTGTCATTGAGTATGCTTGTGATAAATCTCTAAATCGAAAGAATCAGTAAGTTTCGATTACAAATAGTACATCGTAAGCTACGATGGGAGTAATTTTCATATCGTCGATTGCTCAAGATAATGATGAAGAGTGGACTTTGGTGCCTCCAAAGAAATCAAGGATTCGATCACGTGTAACTGTCGATCTAGCTCCATTGCGAATGATCAAGGGAACAATTACACGAAATGCCGTGAAACAAAATACCACACTCGCCCCTCCTCCACTCTTTTCAAGAAGATCTTCAAGTTCTTTCACTCCACAAGATTCTTTGGCCCTCCTGTTGCAGTCATTCGCTAGATAAGAAAAGAGAAAGGCAAGTTACCTGCGGAAAATGAATCATTCTCTCCAAAATTCACTACACCGTCGCAAACGGCGTCTCCGCAACCATATCAAGACCGTCTGAGTCCTACAAGAGCGTCGAGGGATCCAATAGGAGTTCTTTCCCATCAAGCACTCCTATGATAACTTATTCATGCCCTACTCCAACAACAACACAATCGGGGAGCGGAGAAGCTACTGCATGAATGGCGAATACTGAAAAGGAGATCTTAAAAAGTCTTAGAGGGAGGGTGAAGAGGATTATGCCAAATAATCGAATAAAGTATTGAATAATAAATAAATCAAAGATCTTAATTGCCCAAGTATTGAAACGTTGATTTCAAATGATTCGTAGGACAACTTTCACCTAAAAAGTTTAGGCAGGACAACCTTATTTTATAAATACTTTTAAAATCAAAATCCTAAACTTTGCAAGAGTAAATAAAATTAAATATTACAATCATTCACCACTTCAACTGAAATGTAAATATAACCATTCACCACATAACACAGAGATTTATAGTGGTTTTGTGTGTCAACAACTGTTCTAAAATAGCTACACCTACTCCACTCCCAAAATTACTCTCCACGTAATCTTAGCTTTCACTATGAATCAGGTTTTCTCAGGGTCACCTTCAAACCTGATACAAATGTGATTTTACCGGGCTATCACAAACAAAACCCTTACTGAAATTTTTATGTTATGTCAAACAAAACCTATACTGATATTTTTTATCTATCTTAAAAAACCAAAATAAGAATTAAAGGTATACCTATCTTCACCGTAGAAGAAGTTGTAGCTGAAGAACCACTTTTCTTGAATGTCAAATGTTCAATGTTCAATCATATAGAAAAGGTTCAAGGTTCTATTAATTTTATTTAAATTTAAACCAATGGCTACTTAAGTTAATTCTCTTAAATCTTCAAAAGAATAGTAGTTTCACTCTCTTTAGAATCAGAATGACAAAGTCCGAGATTAACGAAATTAAAATAAAAGCTATAAAAATAATTTATAAATAGCGTTCAATAGCTTGCTAATAACTGGAGCTTCTCTCTCTCTCTCTCTCTCTCTCTCTCTCTCTCTTGTAGAAGAATTTTGATGATAATAATTAATATTGATTGAGAGATAACTTCAATTTATAGGTAAAGAAGTTGAATCTTCTACTGGCCCGAGACAATCTTTGAATAGCCCGACCAACGGATTCTGTTGAACGATTTTCATATTTGAGTGGGATAATATTTATCCAATCTTTGATTGGTCGGAGGCCCAGTTTGACTAGTCGAAGAGCTCTGTTCAACTAATCAAAGGTAATTCGAACCATTTTAGATGTTGGACTTCGAGCCAAAATTCCTTAGGCTGGTCGAAGGTCCTCCTTCGACAAGTCAAACCTAAAATCCGACTGGTCGAATTTGCAACAAAAAGTCCATTTTACTTTAACTTAAACTTGGACTAGTCGAACTAAACCTTAGGCTGGTCGAATTTCAAGCAATCACAAGTATAAAAACCCAATTTAAATAATTTTTTAAAGCACCTAAACCTAAGGTCTTTCTAAGGTTTTATATTACCTAAAATGTGTGAAATTACTTCTTTGACTTGAACCTGATTAGAGACTTCATATTTTCTTTTGAGCTTGATCTTCTACTAGAACATCAGTTGATCTTGACCTCATCTTGTATTTTGAGCTTAATCTTCTACTAGAACATTAGTTGATCTTGAGCTTGATCTCCTACTAGATCTTGGACCAGGCTTGAACTTTGATCTCGAACCATACTTGAAGATCACTTGATAAGTTGTTTTGACTAAACGAAATTTGACAATTAAAGTGCGCTTTAAACATTATAACACTTACAGATACAAATCAAAACCCACGACCATCTATAGATGAAGGTATAGCCGAAATGCCCCGGGCATAAATAGTTCTGATGGAGGAATGCAGAGGACTCTGAGAAGCATTGGCTACTCTCACTCATAATGTAGCCCAGGTCATGGCTCCTATAATGGCCATTGTAAATAGTCACAAATAACAACCAGAAGGTTCACGACCACCAAGGATAGGATCACATGGATCGGCTCCCACAACAAGGGTAATGACACAAGATGAAATGTGGCAGGTAATAACAGCGGTCGTCAAAACCAAAAGAGAATGGGAACATCTAGGAAGATTCTGATTCAAAGTACCATACCCTCGAGAGGTAGAAGATGTATCATTCCCTACTAATTTCTATTATCCAGACTTTCAGAAATTTATGGAGATGGATCGCCAAAAGAACACCTTATGCATTTCATCACAGCCATGGGTAATTTTTCCTCAATTCCATTAAATTACTTACGATTGTTTAGATCTTCTTTAAAAAGGAAAGCATTCTAATAGTTTACCAGCTTAGTTCCTGAATCTATACGCACCTGGGAACAGATGCAAGATGCCTTCATGGTAAATTTCTTCTCATCCGATCGAGATGTTAGTATCATCGATCTAACTTTCATACAGCAGAGAGAAAATGAACCGGTAGAGAAGTTCATCAATCGATGGAGAATCTGGGGGAATCGTGCAAACAACTGCCTGAAGAATAAGAATAAGTAAAACTATGCTTAAATTCGATGGAAACAGGAATTGCATTCATCTTTATGAGTGTTGATATACAAAATTTTTGCAACCTCGCGACGAAAGTCCATGCACTTGAAATGATGACTAAGAAAATACCCGCATTTCATAATGAAATAGACCAAAGGGAACTAGGTAGATTGATAGTGAGTATCGTCAATCGGGAGAATAAAAGGGACGTTCCTTGCAACAGATAAAAAATAGAAAGAAGAGAAAACATAGATTGCTATAAAGGCCAAGCAAACGATAAAAACCTCGCCCGTACAATTCTCATAATAGATATGCGTTCGAAAGAGAAGACATTATCCCCATGATGAAACAACTATTGACCATAAGAACGATCGAGTTGCCTCCCTCAAAGTGCCCCGAAGAAGCTGAGAAGACGAAAGAAAAGAATTATTATCGTTATCATCATTTGCTGGGACATCTGACAGAAAATTGCTTCATGATGAAAAATATTCTGCAAAGAATGATAAACAGAGGAGAAATTATTGTAGGAAAAGAAAAAGAAGGAAATAGAAAAGTAGTTGTGAATGCAACATTTGTTCGAGACATCGTATATGAAGGGAGAGAGTATAAAGAGAGCAAGTGTGAATGATGCCTAATGTCAGAAGGTCTAAAGAGGTATGGTTCAATCAGAAGGAAAATTTTGCAAGGTATGGGCTTTGATTGCGAGGAACCAACTGGGTTGGATAACGGCAAAGGTATACAGGTTCCGACTGGTGGAAATACAAAGAAAAAAGAGAAATTCCATGGATTGGGAGCATCATCCTCCCACGCACAAGTAAACATGATTACAACTGACCTGATGGCTAGCCAAGAAATAGATCCTGAAATAATCAAGCATCCTAAAGTAACTCTGAAATGAATGGAAGACAGGGGGCAACCAATAGTCAATACTCTGTAAGAAATAAACTTAGGGTTGTAGAAAGAACCGCGACATACATTCATATATGTTTGTCTGTCTGAACAAGAAGCTAGCTAATATAATAATTTATTGAAAGAAAATAAGGATGTGTTTGCTTGGACATATGCAGAGATGTCGGGTTTACAACCATCAGTGACGATGCACTGATTGAACATTTCTAAAGAAAAGAAACCGATCAAACAAGCTCAAAGGTGATTCCACCTAAATTTGATTCCTTTAATAGAAGAAGAGGTGAATAAATTGATTA
Organism: Magnolia sinica; assembly: GCF_029962835.1. Classification (NCBI taxonomy): domain Eukaryota; kingdom Viridiplantae; phylum Streptophyta; class Magnoliopsida; order Magnoliales; family Magnoliaceae; genus Magnolia; species Magnolia sinica. Next base: position 44,004,176 of record NC_080587.1, on the reverse strand, counting down.
AAGTCGGTTTCATAAGAGAAGTAAAATATCCTAAATGGATATCTAATATTGTCCCGGTGAAAAAGAAAAGTGGATAAATTAGAGTATGCGTTGATTTCAGAGATTTAAATGAAGCATGTCCAGAAGATGATATTTCATTACCCATTATAGAACTGCTGATTGACAGCACAACAAGATACGCCATCATGTCATTCATGTATGGATATGCTGGGTATAATCAAATATGAATGGCACTTGAAGACGAAGAAGTGACAACATTCAGAACTTCTTTAGGAATCTGTTGTTATAAAGTCATGTCCTTTGGCCTCAAGAATGTTGGTACTACGTATTAGAGAGCAATGTAGAATATATTTCAAGACAAGATGCATAAACATGTGAAATGTTATGTCGATGACTTAGTATTTAGGTCGAGCAATCATGAAGAACATCATGAACATCTCTCTTTGGTCTTTTGTCGACTCAGAAAGAAATAGTTGAAAATGAATCCAGCAAAATGCACCTTCAGCGTCTCATTAGAAAAATTCCTCAACTTTGTCATTATGCATAGAGGAATCAAAGTTGATCCAAAAAAAATCAGAGCTATTCAAGATATGCCACCATTGAAAATATTGAAAGAACCAAAAAGTTTGCAAGGAAAATTGGCATACATTCGTTACTTTATCTGTAATTTGGATGGAAATGCCAACCATTTACTCATCTAATAAAGAAAGGAATGGAATTCATATGGGATTAGCCATGTTAGAACGCATTCGATTCTATTAAAGAGTTACTGAAGCAGCTTCCGGTACTAGCGGCCCCTATGAAAGGCAAACCTCTGATTATATATATCTCTGCAACTGAGAAATCTTTGGGGACTTTATTAGCTCAAGCGAATGAATAAGGAAAAGAAATCACACTTTACTATCTCAGTCAAACTCTGATAGGTGCAGAATGAAATTATTCTCCCATTGAGAAGATATGTTTAGCGTTAGTGTTTGGGTACAGAAATTACACCATTACTGTCTTTCCCATGACATAATTCTAATCTCGTATGTCGACCTGATAAAGTTCCTAGTGACAGGACCAATGTTGTCTGGGAGACTAGCTAAATGGATGTTACTCCTATCGAAATATACAATCTTTTATGAACTAACAAAAGCAATAAAGGACAAGCAATGGTAGTTTTTTTAGTAGCTCATCCTATTTCAGATGATGAAATGATCTCCAACGAATTTCCAGACGAACAAGTATTGTTAACTGAATCGCCTAATTCTTGGCAAATGTACTTTGATGGTACTTCTCGAACTTCAGGAGCATGTGCTAGAATAATATTTATTAGTCCTCAAGGCGATTTACTGTCGTATTCCCTCACACTGGGTACTGCAAGTACCAACAATAAGGCCAAATACAATGCCCTCATTATAGGATTGGAGATAGCATAAGAGATGAAGATAAGTGAATATTCAGGAACTCTAAATTGGTGATAAATCAGCTAACGACAGAGTTTGAAATAAGAAAACAAGAATTATTACCATATTGTCGATGAGCTCAACAGTTGCTAGAATGGTTTTATAATGTTGAGATCAAGCATATACCATGATGCGAAAATACAAGGGCAGATGTTTTTACCAGTTTAGTTGCAGCTTTATCCTGCCTTGATTGGAGTCCTCTCCAAGTAACAATTGAAGAGTGGAGATTTTAGCATCGACGGCTCATAAACGAAAGTCTTGAAGCACTGTCGGTATCGTGTTTAGGGATTACCATAGATGATTGGCGTTAGCCATTTATCGATTATCTCAAATACAACATCCTTCCATTAGATCCATCACGAAGGTTGTAAATCAAACAAAGATTGAAAAGATTTGTTATATGCAATGAAATATTATATAGGAAATCTTACAATGAAATATTGTTACGATGCTTGGATACAGAGGAAGCCAGTTGCGTATTCCGAGAAGCCCACTTAGGTGAATGTAGGGCTCATCAAGCTGGTCGAAATTTGTTTCATCACGTACATCATATGGGATATTATTGGCCTTCTATGTTTAAAGATGTGATAGCTTACACAAAGCAATGTCATGAATGTCAAGTGCATGGCGATATCACACATGTACCTCTTGAAGATTTACATCAGTCAGTAGCTTCCTGGCCCGTTGCTACTTGGGGACTAGATGTCATCAGCCCGATCAATCCTCCTTCATCTAAAGGATGACAATACATTCTGGCAGCGATGAATTATTTTTCTAAATGGACTAAAGCCATTGCATTATGCAATGTTAAAGAAAAAGTTGTCGTGAATTTTATTCACCATGCAATCATATACCATCACGGGATTCCAAGGAAAATCATTATCAATAAAGGTACCCCTTTCAAAAATAGAGGCATGGAGAAATTATGCCAAAATTTTGGTATTCAACATTCATTCTTAATGCCTTATTATCCCTAGGCCAATGGATTGGCTGAAGATTTTAATAAGACGATAGTCAAAATATTGAAGAAAATCATCACAGGAAATAAACGTGAATGGGATGAAAAATTGTAAGAAGCTTTATGGGCTTATCGAACTACTCATTGAACTACGACTAAAGCTACACCGTATTCACTAGCCTAGGTGTTGAAGCTGTCATCCCTATCGAGATGTAAGTCGCATCACTCAGACTGGTGGAACATGAATCAATTACAGATGATGAAAATGGCAAGATAAGATTGATAGAGCTAGATATGCTCGATGAAAAATGGCTAGCAACACAGCAGTGATTAGAACTGTATTAGGCACAAATATTTATCATTTTTGATAAAAGAAGTCAAGCATCGTTCTTTTAAGAGAGGTAATATGGTATTAATGCTGAAAAGACCCATCATGATCACTCGCAGAACATGGGGTGAAATTGAGGTAAAACCGTTATTACTAAGGTATTAAGTATGACCAAATGTCCTAGACGGGGTGAATAGGACATTTCAAAATTATTTTCAACGAGGAACAAATGATGGCTAACTTTTAAACAGAAAGATAAGGCAAAGTAACTCTACGGCTTCCAAGCCTATAGAAGGTCTAATTCATATTAACTTTCACAAGATTTATAAATAAGGAACAAGCCTATAAGGATAGTGTATGTGATGGTGTGTGGAATGTGATTTCTATCAACACTTATACATTAACTAAATCATTCATCATAATAATCATATGATAAACATAGGCTATAAGACCCATATCCTAGACCGTACTGTTCCGTAGGCTTCCGCGGTCATCTCGGTCGAATTTTGGCAACTCGTGATCTGTTATTGGTAGATGTACGCGACTCTAAGTTGTATCCTGTGTTCTAGAGTTAGCTTGATCCGAGACTTGTACCCTAGTGATCGCACCGTCACCGCGGTTCCGACGTTGCGACTCACGCGCCAAGGCAATACCTAGGCCAGGAGATATGGGCCCGTGTTCATTCTGAAGAAATGTCACGCATTGCGAATTCTGAGAGAATCTCTACGACCTGTCATATCAATCAAGTCAAGTACACCCTCCATACCCCAATGCTACCTCACATATCCCAAGTAAATGCACCCATTCCCTCTTTTCCCTAAGTCAACACTCTCTCTCCCCACCCATTCTACCTTTACACCAAATTCAAACCAACTCATACTTCCCATTCCCATTTCTTATAACACCCACTCCATCCATCCATCACTCATCTCTCTCTCTCTCATTTCAAACTCCATCTCCTAAGCAACCAAGGGAGAGTGGACGTCCATGGCTTCCAAGGAGATGAGAGCCTAATGTGGCCCACCATCCTACCTCACATCTCCACCCTCCAAGCCTCATCTCAACCGTTGGATCACATTCTTTAGAGCTATAAAATGCATTGATCGAAGAAGGAAGAAGGATCTTGAGGTGGGTGATTTTTATTTTGATTTGACGATTTGAGGACCCACATATGTGGGACCCATCTTGATGTATGCATGTAATCATATGAGGGGGCCATAGTGGCAGTGTCCCTCCACTACATCATCCTTCTCTCTTTCTCTCCCTCTCTTTCATTTCTTTAATGGTGATGTGGTCGTGTGGCCCACCTGGATGGATCCCACCATGATGAATGTATTTTATCCATGCCATGCTCCAAGTGGGCCTACTATTAGGACGGGCCTGATTAGAGGAAGACACAAGTATTAGCCTATCTAAAGCTACTGGTGGGTCCCACATGTGTGGGCCCACCTCGTGTGAGCATTGAATCCGGGGTCGTCCATCAGTTGGACGTCCAGCAACACGCAACTGCTGGACCGTTAACAAGTTCTGTGGGCTCCATCCCACCGTCAGTCCGTCCGGACATCCAAACATCTGGACATTGGATTTTTTTAAATAATAATATAATAATGATAGTATATATCATATAATATATAGATGTGGTGGTCCATCCACGTGGGACCCACCTGATGTTTGGATCTCACCACACCGTCCATCTATTTACTTCGAGACGGTCCGTCTGATGGACGGTGGGCCGGCCCCATGTAGTTGAACGTCAGTAAGACCTATGGTCCCACGCACGAGGTATGTGCTACATCTCCACTGTCCACCTGTCTAGACGGTGGGACCCACACGTGTGGAGTCCAGCACCGTCCAGCAGGGACGTAGGACCCCACTGTGCTTATGTGCTTCATCAACGTCATCCATCTGTATTGCATCTAGACCTCCCATCTGTGGGGCTCGTACATGATGTATGTGTTGTATTTAAACCGTCCGCCTAGATGGGTGGTGTGAGGCCACCTTGATGTATGTGGGGTACCTCCACACCATCCGTTCATCTGGACAACACCCACTATGATGTATGTTTTGTATTCCACGTCGTTCATATGTGGAAACCCACTGTGATGTATGAATCTTAGCCACACCATCCAGATGGCTAGACAGTGGGGCCCACCATTGATGTATTTATTCCATATCCACGCTGTCTATCAGGTGGACCACTGCAGAAATCAGTGGAGATTAAACGTTTACCATTGAAACCCCTTTTGGGAATGCAGAAGTTTTGGATCTATATGAAATTTGTTTACCCTTTTAATCTAGGTCTTTATGACCTTATGACCAGATTGGAAGGAGAATATGGTGGGCCCTACCTTGATGTATTTATAGCCCATCCATGGGACCCACCCGAATGTATTTGTGGCCCATTGATGCGGCCCACTTGTAGATGATGTGGCCCATTGGGGCGGTCCGTAAATGCGGCCCACTTGATGTATGAGGCCCATTGGTGAGGCCCATGTAATGCGGCCCACTTTGATGTATCTATGGCCCATCCATGAGGCCCCCTTGATGTATATTTTCAGCCCACATGTCGTGGCCCATTGTGATGTATTCCCGGCCCATTTGGTGAGGTCCACTATGATGTAATTGTGGCCCAGGTATGAGGTTCAATATGATATATTTGAGGCCCATGAGTAAGGCCCAATGTGATGTATATATAACCTATGTAATGCGGCCCATTATGTTGTATGTGAGCCTTGTGTGAGGCAATGGGCCCCACTATACATCTGGTTCTATGAGGGTCACTCCTTGGGAGCGATGTTGGTTAAATGTCCACATTGATGGGTGATGATGGTTAAATATCCACATTGTGACCTTCCCTTAGGCCAATTTTCAAGGTTGATTCCGATTATTGAGGCCGATTCCGATTCTGATTATCGAGGCCAATTATCGGGGCCGACTTCGATTGTCGAGGCTGATTGTTGAGGCCGATTCCGATTGTCAATACCGATTCTGATTGTCGAAGCTAATTGTTAAGGCCAATTCTGATTCCGATTGTCTAAGCCGATTCCGATTGTTGAGGCTGATTCCGATTGTTGAGGCCGATTGTATAGGCTGATTGTCGAAGTCAATTATCGACACCGATCCTAATTATCAAGGTCAATTTCGATTATCGAGGCCAATTCCGATCATCGAGGCTGGTTCTAATTGTCGAGGCTGATTGTTGACGCTGATTCCGATTATCGAGGCCGATTCTGATTATCGAGGTCGACTCCGATCGTCGAGGCTGATCATCGAGGTCGATTCCGATCGTTGAGGCCGATTATCGAGGCCAATTCTGATTGTCGAGGCCGCTTACAGACACTAATTCTGATTGTTGAGGCCAATTCTGATTTTGATTATCAAGGCCGATTCTGATTATCGAGGCCGATTGTTGAGGCTAATTCCGATTCCGATTGTCGAGGCTGATTATTGAGGCCGATTCCGATTCCGATTGTTGAAGCTGATTTTGATTATTGAGGCTGATTGTATAGGCTGATTGTCAAGGTCAATTATCGAGGCTGATTCTGATTGTCAAGGCCGGATATCGAGGCCGATTGTCAAGGCTGGATATCGAGGCCGATTGTCAAGGCCCATTGTAATGTATGTTAGGCCCATGTGAAATGCCCATCATGATGTGTATTAAGCCCTTGAGTGAGGCCCATGGTGTTATATGTTTGGCCCTTGTGTGAGGTCATGGGTCCACTATATGTTAGGCTCTATGTGGGCCATTCCTTGGGGGCAATGTTGGTTAAATGTTCACATTGTCGAGGTCAATTGTCGATGCCAGTTATTGATACCGATTTATGTGTATGTGACAGCATAGCATCATAATACATGTCCATACACATCATCTGCATATTTATTATGAGATGAGGTTGACCATTACATATGTCATTGGGCAGGTTGTTATGAGACTCCCTGATAGGCGAAGGTTATCTTACATGAGAGCACGGTATGCCTAGGATTAATGCATGACTAGATTGTATGACTCATGCATCTTGCATTTTATGTTGTGATTATTGTACTCCCTAGTGACATCAGGTCCGTAGCCTCTATAGGCATATCATGGATGGCCAGATGAGACACCTGAAATTTATTATTAGCATCGGGCTGTCATAGATGGCCCTGGGTGAAAATCTCTAAACCTCTGAGGCCAGGAGACGCCCCAATGTCGATACTAAGTGGATATATATATATGAGCGCATGAGGGCCATATACTAGTAGGTCACGTCTCCCACTATGTCGTGGTCAGTTGGGAGGGGGTGTAGCCTTACCCGCCCAAAAGTAAGGGGCATAGCTAGGCTGAGTTTGACTAGCTCATGATTCGGTCAGCTATCAATGTGCTGGGTAGATATTGGTTGACTACTGGCCAGGCGGATAGTGAGGTCTCTTCCATTTGCATGGTTACTTTCCAGTGGGTGACGATTGCATGTAGAGTGTACTAGACCCCAGTGATGATTACAGAGATGTATGGTACTGATTTGTGGAGCAGGAGTTACATACTCATTCATTCATTCATTCACTATCCACTCGGGTTGGTGGTGCACAACTATTTATTATGTGTACCTTCATAATGGCCAGGATTTCGGTTGGGGTGCGTGACTAACCTGAGATCAGGAGTTTACCACATTGAGTCTGACTATCCAAATTTAGGTATGGGACTGGTTTGGATAGAAGCCCCTTGTGGTAGATTCCGTAGCCTGCGATACTACATACTATCATCCCGACTTCACACTCCAGCATGGTCATTCCATTCACACCGCATATTGCATTACATCCTTATCATCTGATATTTGGCTCTTTATGACTCCTTATTTACATAGCTGATCTATATTATGTACTTTGATATTGTATGACTCATGAACTTCTCAGCATTTCTGCTTACTCTGATATTTATGTGCTTGACACTTACCTCGTGCACACACTTACACCACCCTCTAAGCTTTCTATAAGCTTATGCATGATAGATGCATGTAAGTGGCGTTAGGTTGCATCAGCATTGAGCTTGGAGCATGCAGCGGTCTTCTGGAGCTTTGATTTTTGATTTATGCATTTCCTTTTCAACATTGTATTTAAATGTTTATATTAGTGAATATGTGATGATGATATTGCCTTTGTGAGTTGGGTATACTTGTGGTTATGCTTTTACGAGATAATTATATGTTGGAAAATTCTCCTTGTAGGTTCCCAGGATCAAAATCTGGCGTATGAGAGCTGGGAGCCGAGAATGGGGTACTACGGAGGCTGTTGGCACCGGATTTGGCAATCGGAAATTTTGTGAGCCCGATTTCTTGGTTTGGGGCGTGACATAGGCATAACTAGATAAATGTACTCAAGGCAATCCCAAGCACAATCATATATAGTGGTTTGGCTACTTGCCTACTCCACTCCCAGCAGACACACTCTCTTCTAGAGTGTACTGGATTTCACTATCCAATGGTTTTAAATCAGGTTAACCATGAACCTTCACAACCTACATAAGGTTAACTAAGGGACCTATACAAGGTTCCCTTGAGTGCCTACATATTGTTGATGCTTTCATGAATGCTCCGAGTTTGTGACATTTAGGGTTTTTTATATTCTCTATGGATATAATATGATCTTAAATACACATAGAGAAGGTTCCCATGAGTTATGCATTCAAGAGTTCTAATAACATGATTAACCTACAAGGAGGTTTGTTGTAATCTCACTGAATGCTAGAGTTCATAATTCAATCTTAAGCACATAAGATGTTAAGTTAATGCATATGTCAAGATTGAATGATGAACTCTAATGGAAAAGAGGGAATGAGGAAGAGAGTATAATATATGTGAAGAACTCTCTCAAACTGTTTTGATTTTTAGCTCATTTTACTAAGAGGCAACCTGAGGTTTTTATAGAAGAAGAATCCCAATGGTAATAAAACAAGCAGAAATCTGTCATTGTCAATACTATCGAGTAGTCTTCGATATTATCAATATTTGAATTTCGATAATATCGAGTCTCATTAGATTGTATCAACTCTCTACACATATGTTCATTTTTGTGTAGAACAGATTCTAATCAATTTTATCGAGTACCATTCGATGTTCTCAACATACACTTCAATTGGATCGAAAGGTAGTTCGATCCCATCGAATTTCTTCAGAAAATTACCTTTAATTACTAGAAGATTTTGTCCAGATATTCGATGCTATCAAATTTTAAAGTTCAATGACATCGAATGGTATTTCGATGTGATCGAAGATATGTATTTCCTTTGATGGCTTGTTGGTCGAAATGTTCCTAATATTTGATGTAATCGAGCATGATTCAATACAATCGAGAACTTACTCTCAATGTAATCGAAGATGACTCAATTATATTAATGAACACTTTTGAGAATGATTTTATGTAGAAGGAGTGCCCAAAGTCGATGTTATCAAATAGGGTTCGATTCTATCAAATTTTAAATTTTGATAAGATCGAGCTATATTCGATGTAATCGAACTTTCCCAGTAGATGGTTATGTTGTTGCTGGACAAAATGGGCCTATTATTCGATCCAATCGAACCATGTTCGATAGAATCAAAAATGACTTTGATCGCAAATTGATGCAATCGAGTTTATCTGTGTAATTCATGTTTAACTCCTTTATCATTCTAAGTTTTCATCACTTAAACTTACCAATGATGATTTTCAAAGTATTGAAGGTAAGACTTAAGTTTTAATGGGGGTCATTTGCCTTGGGGGTTTGGTTAGGGAAGTGATGTGACGCCCCGGTCCCTGCTCTAATGTGGGTGGGCATGATGCGGGCAGGTCTGGGTGCCTGGGCGAGCTACTGTTGCAGGTAACTATGGACGGAACTCTATCTTATATCGCTTGGGCAGTCATTCGAAGTCCTGGCTTTATGTGGAGGCTCTCCCTTAACTATTGGATGCATTTTAAAGTCGTGCGGGGGAGATCCCAAAGCGGACAATATCACAATGATGGGGCGAATCGTCTCATTTGGTATCAAAGCCGAGGATGACTCTGTTCCAACAGTGGGAGATTGTGATGCCCCGGTCCCTACTCCGGCGTGATGTAGGCAGTGTTAGGTGCCTGGCCAAGCTACTATTGCAGGTGACTGTGGACGGAACTCTGTCCCACATCGCTTAGGCAGTTGTTTGAAGTCCTGGTTATATCTGGAGGCTCTCCCTTAACTATTATGACGTGTTTTAAAGCCATGCGAGGGAGGCCCCAAAGCAGACAATATCATAATAGTGGGGCAGATCGTCTCATTGGTCCCACCGTCCAGCTGGCTGGATGGTAGATGGTATACACATATACGTCAAGGTGGGTCCACGTGGTGGCCCACCAAAGTTTTAGATTAGCTAATATTTGTATCATCCAAGGTCTGCCCAAAAATGAGTAGTAGCAAGGTGGGCCTCATGATCAGATGGTCTGGATCAGGTGGGCCACACGTCATCACAAGAGGGGGAGAGAGAGAGAGAGAGAGAGTGTGTGTGTGTGTGTGTGTGTGCGTGATGATTGAGGGCTCCGCCGCTATGAGCCCTCCTAGGATTATAATACATACATCAAGATGGGTCCCAAATGGGATCCATACCATCAATCAGTATTAGAGTCGAGGATAGCTCTGCCCTCAGTAGGGGATATTGTGACACCCCGTCACTGTGGTCACATGTGGGCAGGCACAAGTGGGTGAGCGTGCATGTGGGCGGACCCCTAAAAGGTGGTTAGCAGGCTACTCTATGTCTGGCAGGTTACTGTGAACATAGTGAAGGTGAAACTTTAACCCACATCAGAAGTGTTGTCCTAAGTTTTGGTGGCTATAAGTGGGCTCCTGCCTTAACAGACAAGACGCATTTTAAAGTCATGAGCTTTGGTAAAGCAGACAATATCTTGTGCTGTTAGGTCGGGCCTTATAAGTGAGGCTTCATCTACCTGTTTAGAGCACTCGATCTTCTTTCTGGTTGAGGTTTTAATCTTGTAATCTTCATCTTGAGTCCCACTTGAAGACTGACTCAACATTCACGTAATTTGACAAACCAGGGCACTTTCATGGGGTAAATTCGATCCTAAATGGGATGGTCCATATGTAATAACGGAAGCTTACTCGAACGAGGCCTAACGACTTGTAAACCAAAATGGATAAGGCATCGGAATATCCATCAACGCTTGCTTCATTAAAAAATATCATCCTTGAAGATCAAGGAAGTTTTGATTGCGAAGATTATCAAAAAAATCTATCCCAATCAAAAGGGGGCAAGATAAATAGAATGATTAAAAAGCCTTAATAAGTAGCAAACCATGTGTTCTTCTCCATGTATGAATAAAAAGGCAAATTCACAAGCATATGACCATCCTTCAAAAGAAAGCCATCCAGATCAACAAAATATTATTGTCTATTATTGCCACTGAACAAAATATTATCGCCAATCATCGTTGAATTGATACTATCGCCAAACTGATACATTACTTGAATCATAAATACTACCATATATCATTTACAGCAATAGAGACTTACATTATTGGCAATGGCATTTACAGTAGCGGTGAGCGCCCATGAAGGCCAACCACGCGTGAGACCTACAATATCAACAATAGCGATATACCATTTGTGGTAGCGGTAAGCACCCATGAAGCCAACCACGCATAAGACCTGTCACATCAACAAATTTTCAAATATCATACGGGCAGCAATGAAAAGCTAGTGGCCCTAAAAAGGTCGTGAAGGCAATCACATGCTTAGACCTATACGGGCAATGGAGAGCGCCATGAGGCCAACCACGTGTAAGACCAGTGTCGTCTATTTAGCTTCTAGCAGCATCATGAGGGAAGGTGGGAGAAAATGTCCTCTCATGAATGGGTCAGATCTAGCAGGCAAAGAAAAAGTAGGCTGCAATGTGTGCTCTTTGGCTTATCTATAGATAGGCCAACCATGCATAAGACCCCAAGATTCCCAGTTTGATTTTAGTAGAAACTCATGAGGAAGGGTCAATCTCTAAATGAGTTGCCCCCTCAATGATGGACTAACGGCCTTAAATTTGTTACCCAAACAGGTAGCCTTGTGCGCAACCCTACATGTAAAACCTACCGAGTTCACTGCCCCAGTAGCTTCACTGGGCCCCTGTGATGTATTGCGGTTTGTGAACTCCCCAGCTAAGTGGTTCAGTGAACTCTTAAGAGTTATAGAGACCATTTGCATAAGTCCACTTGCTCCACTACTCACGAGCTAATCTATGTGTGGCGCACGCCTTAAAACTTCAAAATAGTTCCTCCAATTGAAGGCAAACACTACATAGAGCATACTAACAAAATATGTAATTATGTTATATCTCCAAGATTTAGAACAGATCGGAGCATATTCAAATATAACCTGAGAAACATCATATGCATAAGATATATGCACTTGTTGTAGTCATAGTTTTCAAATTATGAGAATGTTAATCTCCATAGATATGAGGCATTTGCATGTATCTAATATTACAAAGAATTTATACTTAGAAATTGCTATGAAAAGATTACTACAAAAACTTCATGTATACATAAAGGTCAATATATGTTTGTTACAAAATACATGTTACAATTTCTCATGAATGCCTAGCGAAATCATATATCTTTACAAACTTTGCAAAACTTGCTTAAATTGAATCTGAGCAACAGCAACATTAAGTTCAGCCTTGATAATAAGTTTAGCTTGATCAGGAGCATTCACCAACTCCCACTCCACTAAAGCAACAGACGCCTTGTTAAGAGAAAGTTCTGATTCTTCAAAATTAGCCATATTGGTGTTCTCCTTAATATTATAACTAATTTTATTCATTTTTAGCTTCGCTTCGCATCTCTAAACCTTCAAAATAGCTATCTTCTCATCAATAGCTGCAATAGTCTGCTCAAACATTTTCAATTGTTCTTGAAGAGAAGCATTTTCTTTATTACAATCAGAGATGATTGATTAAATTCTGGAAATCTTATCTTTGAGAAGCAGTAATTCTTTCTAGTGATTAATAATATCCGATGTAGCACCCATACTGTGAATTGATTCCAGCCATTGCCATAAAGCATAGAAGTGAATCAGAGAATTTTTAAGCAATATGATATTAATTTTGGCTAGTTTTGCAAAATTATCTAAAGCCTCTAAAGCATCCTTGAGAAGAGGCCATTATTCTTGATTCCGAAATATGTGAGTTATAGTTAACAAAGTATCTTGGACTATTACTAATCTATGTGGAGGAATTCCTTCCAAAACTGATATGTTTGATAATGGGTCTATCATACTAGAATTCACAGCATGACTTCCCTCAAAGGGTTCTTTTTCAATAAGATCCTCGTTCACGACTTGTTTACCCTTCTGAAAAGAACAATGATCTCTTCCCGTCACTCTCTCTCCCGATGTTGCGGGAAGGGAATTTCATAAAATCCAAAAAGGTGGAGGAGGTTGGAATTGTGATTGCATATGAACAAATAAATCATCATTTCCCTCTAGTCAATTTGATGTCTTAGGCATATGAGAGTTATCTTCCAAATTTTCTAAAGGAGTACCAAACGTTATCCATCCTTCAAGAGTGTCGGCAGGCTTCATCTTGTAAATAAGTTCCTTTAAAGAGATCTTTATGCAAAATTAACCAGGAAAATGAGTGTGATATGTTTCTTCAACATAACTTATGCCTCGGTTCGTCCCATAATTTCTCACACGTGATGGAAGAATCCATATGGCACAATTCACTGGACAACAACCGTGTACTAAGAAGTATTGATGGGTCCACCAATGCATCCAATAATAAGAACTATGGACCAGATAACTGCAACCAGGAATTAAGAAATGCAATCCAGTGCATATAGTCAGAACCTACATCCAAATCAATGCCCAGTTATATGGTCCAGTACCATAACTTCTCATCGTTCTTGTAACAATGTCATAAGTCTCAGGTACTGTCTGATTAAAGCCAAATTGATGAGAAAATCTACTAGGATAATACGATTCGCACCAAAATTTGCTGCTCTCTCTTAATGGAAGAGTGATAGATCTAATGCAAACCAGGAACGTACATTCACTAGAAGAGATAGAATCATCATCGATAACCTTCACATCTTCAGGAAAGCTAGTGAGTGGGAAATGGAAGAAGTCGATAGAGTCACTATTCTCTATTCTCTTTGTGATCCAAGCATACGATCTTTCAATCATCTTCTTTCTTTGATAATACTGGAGTGAGAGTTAATGAGGATTCATGTAAGCTCTCTCTGAGTCAATGAAGGTCCAAGGAAAATACACTCCTAACAAGCTTATAAAGTAATGCCAATGAGTGTAGACCGAAGAAGGCCTAGAAATAAAGTTTCCATGGCGAACAGCTTCATCTCCAAAAGCGTGATACAGTGAACAAAGAATAAGAGCTGCCAATAAATATTTTTTACCTTCTGTCATCGCGCATGTAACCACGAAGAGCATTAGTCTGACAGTTTCCGCCCATTCTAAGGTCGGGAGTACTACCGAGCTTAGCCAATAAGCCAGGTAAAGTGGCCAATTCATAAGTGGGGCTATATTTAGTGATACTCCTTATATTTTCATGAAGAATTTTCAAATCTTGATGATCTTGGCCCATAAAGCTGTCATAACTGGTCACTTTGTAATGTGGCTTCAGACTCCCCTTTCACCGGATTGTTAGGGAGGTCACATCTCGTTTGAGGTTGGCCCCTAGCTAAATAATTCTGAACGCTTGAAGGGCTTTGTTGGAGGCCTTTATATTGTAGTTTTAGCTTAGGCATACCAAGCTGACTGTCGACAAGTTCCTCAAACTCTACCAGATAAAGGCCAACCCAAAGCATATGGGTTGGTACTATTTCTCGGCCTGGACAAACAAGGGTCAAACCCTTATTACAGATAACTCGACCTCCAAAAAAAATTAGAAGGACAAGTGGTTTTGGGCATCTGGAGATTGGGAAGCCGGCATCTACTAGGCTATAACCTCGGGTCCCCACCTGCTTTGCCAACTCAGGTGGGATATACCAAACTGTAAAACTTATAGTTTGTATTTATTTCATATTATTTTTTACTAACTATAGTAGTTTTTTACAGTACTACCCAGCAAGCCTGCTCTGATAACCAAATTAGAGCGCCATCAGATCTACCTCACGAGGTTGGTGAATGCTTTTGAGAGATCTTAAAAGCAGTTGATCACTCCTAAGCTTCTTAATTAGTTTGGCCTCACTCTATCCATCTCAGGTAATAATTAGTAGATTAACTTCCTCAGAGCTTTATGTTGTCTTTCCTTTATTTCTGATCAGTCTTTAATGCTATGCAGGAATGGTCGATCTCCCCTGTTCTGCTAAAAGATCCAATGCTCCTTTTGAGGTCAAAGTGGCCTGAAGAAATCATCTATGAAGAGGAGGGTGATCATGTTAGTGCACTCACCGTTCACATATGTTTGTCAATCATGTGACTAGTTGTGTCAAGTAATCAGATGGGTCATTGGCAAAAGAAGACTGACGATGCAACTTGAGCAAAAGCCCAAGCTATAAGATCAAAGTACAAAGAAGCTTCTACAATCTTGACCTTGCCTATAGATGATCATAACCCAAATAGGAAAACCCACTCAGATCATCTATTCAAGCCATTCTAAGTTCATATTTTCTACCCCTTTAGACTTGGCTTCAGGAAGTTCTAAGTTGTTGAATGATTTAAAGGACAAGAAGTTAAAACAGAAAAATTTGTCCCAATTCAGTTGGAGAACGTACCACCGAATGGCACCTTCGGTACCATCGAAGACCCCTTCGGTGCCACCAAAAGTGCTTAAAATAGTCTAGCAACATATCAAAGATAATTCGGTACCACCCACTGGATTTTTGGTCCCACTGACTTCTACCAAAGTACAATGTTTGGTGCCACCGAAGGTAACAAATTTCATCTAGTAGCTTCAGGATTTAATTTTGTCACACCCCAAACTCGGAAACCGGGCTCATAGAATTCCCGATCACCGAATCTGGTGCCGACAACCTCCATAGTACCCTATTCTCAGCTCCCAACGCCCATACGCCAGATTTTAATCCTGGGATCCTACAAGGAGGATTTTCCTACGTACATTTATCTCGTAAGAAGCATAACCACAAGTTTACCTAAATCACAAAGGCAACATCATCATCACATATCCACTAATATAAGCAGTTGAATACAATACTGAAAGGGAAATACATATATCAATAATCAAAGCTCCAGAAGATAGTTGCATGCTCCAAGCTCAACGCTGCCGCGACCTAACACCACCCGCATGCATCTATCATGCATAAGCTTATAGAAAGCTTAGAAGGTGGTGTAAGTGTGGGCACAAGGTAAGTGTCAAGAATGCAATATCAGGGCAAAGCAGAAACATGCTGGTAAGTCCGAAAACATAATAAACCAATACCATATACTGAGGAAGAAATGTAATGCGGAGACATAGTAAGCCAAATATATCATATGCTGTAGATGTAATGCAATATGCAGATCCTGGAAAGTCCATAATACCATCAACCTTATTCAGGCTATATAATACAGAAGCATAGTAAATCAAATGTTATGTAATAAGGAGTCAATGCAATAGGTGGTGCGAATGAAATGACCAAGCTAGAGTGTGAAGTCGAGATGATAATACGTAGTATCGCAACCTCTAGGGTCCATCATAAGGGACTTCTATCCAAACCAATCCCATACCTAAATTTGGATAGTTAGACTCAATGTGGTAAACTCCTGATCTCAGGTTGGTCACACGCCCCAACCAAAATCCTGGCTATTGCGAAGGTACACATAACAATTAGTTGCGCACCATCAGCCCGAGTGGATAGTGAATGAATGAATGAATGAGTAAAATTCTGAGTATGCAACTCCTGCTCAATAAGTCCACATATCAGTACTATACATCTCTGGGATCATCACCGGGGTCGAGTACACTTTATGCCAGCTTGCTGCCCCTATCCGAGCGCACAACTAGGTAAGTGGAAGAGACCTCACTATCCTCCTGCCAATATCAAGCCCAACTCATTGATAGTGAACCCATTCCACAAGCTCGTCAAACTCAACCTAGATGTTGCCCCCTCACTCAAATGGGTAAAGTCACACCCCCTTCCAACCAACAACGACACAATGGGAGACATGGCTTACTGGTATACGGCCCTCATGCGCTCATGATATCCACTCGGTCTAGATGTTGGAGCATCTCCTGGCCTCAGGGGTTTAGGGATTTTCACCTAGGGACATCTATCACGCCCGTATGCTAGAACCAAACATTTCTGGTGTCCCATCTGGTCATCCACGACATGCCTGTGGAGGCCACGGCCCTGATGTCGCTAGGGCGTATGGTGGTCATATAATAAAATATGAGATGCATGAGTCATACCATCCAATCATGCATCAATATGCGCGTACCGTGTGCTCATGTGAGCAACTCGTCCTATCAAGGAGTCTCATAATAATCTGCCCTATGACATATGCAATGGTCAACCACATCTCATAACTAACATGCAGATGATGCGTATAGGTATATATCATGATAATATATTGTCACATACTAATAATCGGTATCGATAACCGGCACTGATAATCGGCATCGATAATCGGCCTATACGCAAGGCGGGGTTTGTAAATGAATAGCCGATCTAAAACATCATATAAGGATCGGCCCTCGGCTGTGGATATGTCAAATCTGGTAGCACAGAGCCATCGGTCTTTGGCAATGATGGACCATGCAACATCAATGGGGCTAAAGATTTAGGTTAACCTACTTAGAGAATGATGAGAATAGGCCTAACAAGGCCTAAGGGAAGGTCACAATGTGAACCTTTAACCATCATTGCCCATCAATGCAGACATTTAACAAACATTGCTCTCAAGGAGTGGCCCACATAGAGTCTAATGTATAGTGGGCCCATATCCTCACACAAGGGCCTCATACACAACATAATAGGCCGCATACAATCTCAATGGGCCTCACGCAATCACACAATGGGCCTCATACAATCACACAATGGCCTCATACCATAATAATGGGCCTCATATAATCACAATGGCCTCATACAATCCCAATGGCCCTCATACATGGGGTGCATTTACATTACGATGGGCCTCAAACACAGGCCGCAAATACATCACAATGGGCCTCAAACACGGACCTCATATATATATATATATATATATATATATATATATATATATATATCGCAATGAGCCACATCTCATGGGCCTCATATACATCAAGCGGGCCACATCACATGGGCCTTATATACATCAAGCGGGCCGCATCACATGGGCCTCATATACATCACATCAGGCCTCATCATGTGGGCCTCATATACAACACATCGAGCCTCACTCATGGGCCGCATGTACATAACAATCGGCCTCGGCACATGGGCCATAATTACATCACATCAGGCCTTATTAGATTGGCCTCATCATATTTATAGTGCCTGATGGGGAAGCCTATAACCCAAGAAAAATGGATGGGTAGCCTGGATAAACAGCACATTCATCAGGGTGGGCCGCTGCCCTCGACGGTGTGAATATACACATATATCAAGATGGGACCCACGGTTGCTGGACAGTGTGGATGAAGTACATAATGGTGGCTCCCACTTGAAATTTAGATCTAACTCATTCTCTTTAGAATGCCATAAAATGATCACTACAATTGATTGGACGGTATGGATGACCCACGCATCATGGAGGATCCCACCGTCCAGATGGACGGTGAGGATAGAGTGCATATATCACAATGGATTACACTGTCCCACATACAGGGACAGTGTGGATATAATACATATCTCAGGTGGGACACACGTCCAACCTAATGGACGGATGGATATAAAATACATGTATCAAAGGGGGGCCCACCGTCCCTGGCAGATGGACGGTGCGGATATGCAACATATACATCAGCGGTGGGTCCCACCATCCAGCCATTTGGACGGTGTGGATGTATACATACCTCACAGTCAAACCCACAAAACTAGTTGACGTCAGTACATGAGCTATACAGCTAATGTGAGATACACCAGCCAATCAGCTTCTATGACAGGTGGGTCCCACGTGGGGCCCACCATATATATATCTTCTTTTTTAAAAATGGTGCTCCAGCATCCTGGCCCTAGACGGATGGCCTAGGTGCAAGATACACATCACGGTGGGTCCCACTTAGATGTGGGTCCCCCAGGAGGTGGGTCGGCTACTGGGCCTCTTCACAAATCATCACAGTGGGCCTGAGAAGGTTCCAGAGGTGGGCGTCAGCCCCACTATTTTACTGTGTTGAGTGTTGGATCTTTTCATTGCTAGGCCCTTACCCTGAAATGATGTGGAAATCTAGATGGACGGTGTGTATAAACTACACCTACATATGCAACGAGGTGGGATCCACGTGGGTAGGCCACCCCACTCCAAAAATCAAGCTGTTGTTGGGTTTTTCCATCAGGTAAGCCTGCATGACTAGCCAGGCCCACAATGATCAGGGTGTCCACTTGCTGGACTGATGAAATAGATACATCATAGAGGGGTTCACGCAGCTAGGGACCAAGCTGATCGGTGTGTTTTCCCCGCATTTGGACCTATGTGACCGGCCGGTCACACAGGCCACAACCAGGCAGCAAATGGGTCGTTTGCTGGTGGTCAGCACATGGTCCACTGGAAGGACAGCGTAGATAAAATACATGCATCAGGTGGGGCCACAAACAAGGAAAAGAGAGAGAGAGAGAGAGAGAGAGAGAGAGAATCGTGAGAGAGAGGAAGATAGAGAGAAGTGTGAAGGGGAGGGACCCCGCCACTATGGATCCTCCCTATACTCAATACAATGCATACATCAAGTGAGTCCCACCATGAGTGGGCCCACAAATAGAAATCAATGGAGGAAATCCCAAGATCACCCACCGATTCCACTTCTTCTAGGCTCCTTGGACTCCTTAGCTCCTAGGCTTTCCCTTTGATGGTAGAAGATGAGGATTGAAGGGTGGAGATGGGAGGTTAGAGAGGTAGGAAGTGGGCCATACCTAGCTTCTTTCTCTCCTTAGAAGACCTTGGATGGTTGCTCTCTTGTTTGCTTGGGAGTGAAGAGAGAAATGAGAGTGAGAGTAAGAGAGAGATGTAAGGAGAGAGGGATGGGTGTGATGGGTGAGTGATGGGTGTACTTGACTTAAAAGTTAACTTTGGTTGACAGAGGGATGGGTGAGTGATGGATGTGTACTTGACTTGTACGTTGATTGATTGATTTGATGTTTGATAGAGATTCTCTTGGGTTTTATAAACACGGGGCATTTTCCTCAAAATAAACGCAGGCCCACATCTCCTGGCCTAGGTATCGCATCAGTGCACGACATACGACGTTGGAACGAAGGCAACAGCATGGTCGCAAGGGTACAAGTCTCAGGTCGAGTCGACTCAAATATATGGGATGCGACTTAGGGTCACGCGCAAACGCCGATTATAGGTCTCGGGTCACCAGAATTCGACAAGGAGGATTGCAGGAGTTTACGGAACAGTACGGACTAGGATACGGGTCTTAAAATTTTGGTACCACCAAGTGATATTTCGATGCCACCTATTGTATTTTAGTGTCATCAAAGGTATACTTGGTAGAACTGAAAACTAGCCATTATAAATCCATTGGGACTTTTTCTTTATAAATATAGGACCCAAAACTTTATGGAATGTATGGATTAAGGCATTTCAGAGTCCCTCGTGCAACCCAAGCTTACCATAGCCTTCCTAGACTCTATCCACATGAGATTCATGTTCTTTTCATTATGATTCATCATCTCAATGAGCATTCAAAGCTGGTATTAATAAAGAACGTGATCTTAAGCCTTCACTAAAGTATTAAGACCAAACCTATAGGGATACCCTTAGTCTCAATCATACTCTAGTGGATCCATCAGTTGAATCTCTTAGGAAATCCACTTTACCCTTTAATAAGAGATTCAACCCACTCCCATTACCTTTATTACCTTTATAAGAACGTCATATGCAAGGTACTTGATCGTGAAGCTAATACAACAGAAAAATCATAGCATCGTGATGAGGGGAGCATCAGGGAACTGATTCAAGCACAAGAGAGCGAAGATCAAGCAACCCAACCCAAACTACAAAAGAGGACTCATTCTGACAAGTGTCATTGTTAAGAGTCCACAAGTTAGTCTCTATCCTCGTGTAGGATTAAGGCTAAGAGTTTGCTATCCTCAAACTCAATCAGGTTTCTTGTGTGGGACCTTAGCCGGTGGGCCTAAACGTAGGTTCTTAGTGTGAGACCTTGGCTGATGGGCCTAAACGTAGGTGCCTTATGTGAGACCTTGGCCGATAGGCATAAACATAGGTGCCTAGTGTAGGACCTTGGTCATGGGGCCCAAACATAGGTTCTTAGTGTAGGACCTTTACTCGTGTGTAGAGCATAAATTGTTGAGTCCTTTGTGTAAGGCTATAAAGGTTAATGGTGAATCTAATTTTAAACTATTCATAGTGAAATTCGGTATACTCTAGGAGAGGGTGTGTCTGCCAGGAGTGGAGTAGGTAAGTAGTCGAACTACTATATATGCTTGTGTTTGGAATTGTCATTTGTGCATCTGTTTAAATTATATGTATGATTTAAATGCTTAATTATATATATAAGATTAAATGAATACCTAAGTTTGATAGGTAACATATTCCACACACACATGTTCACTATGCTATAGGCCAGTCAATTAATTTGCATATCTTAAGTAGCTTATGTGATTGGAACCTCTATTAGCTTGGAAGCTTTTAAAGCTATATTGCCTTACTTGCTTTAAACTAAAGGATTGTTTAAGTTAGCCAATTAGAAGTTTTAAATAGGCATAATCAGCAAAAAGTCCTATTCACCCCCCTCTTGGACTCTTAGACTATTCCATACTTCTACTACAGTAGTCTAAACCACAATTTCAAATTGTACCTCCTACTAAGTGGGTGAGCTCTTTCAAAGTTGTGGAAGGGAGGTTGACATTGGGCAATGGTCAGCCCATGATGGAGCAGTGAGCTCGACTGCCTGGTCATGGCGCCCTTACTAGCACAAATCTTCTGTTAGCTCCGGAGGTGGTGGATTTGGAACCCTCCCTGACACAAGAGGTTGTTCTTACCACCAAAACTCACCCCGCGGCCTAGGTCGTTCCAAACACTGGAACTCAGCCCCCACGGCCCAGGTTTAGGCGGGCAGCTTGTCTAGTCAGCAGGTGGGCAAAACTCAAGAGGGCCTTTTTCCATAGGGGTACTACACACAGTCTCCTCCCTTAGGTGGCTCGGCACGTTCCTGAAGCCGAGATCACGGCCACGATGAAGACTCATCCAATCACCATTCTCGGCGAGTCCAGTCACCTTTTTAGGTGAGGTGGCCGTGAATTTTTATAAGGTAGAGCTCTTTCCTTACGTTATACTTAATTTCGTAATCTGACACTATCTAATCTTTTTCTTCATTTATCTCTTCAGATCGCCCCTATTATTTTATCTGCTCATCGATCAATGATACGTGTTGAGGAGGAATGCAAGGAAGCAGAGGTGAAGCTTCAAGCCAAGATTGTCAAGGCCAATCAATTTTTGACTTGCCTTGTAGAAATCTAGGGAGGAACAAATAGCTATGAAGATCCAGATGGAGGAGGCCCAAAAGGGGGGAGCGCATGCGAAGGTCGAGCTGGAGGTTATTGTTGAGGGTCAAATATTGCATATTATCCCCCATTTATTACTTGGTTTTATGAACATGATAATGCTTAATAATCATGTTTATGTTGTAAGGTGACTTTAAGAGCTTGGATTAAAAAGGATGCTAAAAGCATAGATTTAACACTTAAGAATCACCAAGCCAAATATTATATCTTAGAAGACTAAGAATGAAAAATTCACATGTCAGAGATCCAAGGAAACCAAGTCAAGAATGAAGAGAATCGAAGTTTTAAAGTGAATTTGCGTGATCTTCGACTAGTCCAAGATCTGCTTCGACTCATCTAAGCTCCTACTCGACTAGTCGAGGAAACTTTGACTCGAACTCCAAAAACATCTGATTCTAAAATCCCATCATCCTCAACCAGTCGAAGGTAACCCTCAACCAGTTGAAGGTGACCTTCAACCAGTCGAGGGTTACGTAGGTTTTGCGCGGACTGCGTAAATGTGAGGCGGTTTCTGGATTTTTCCAAGTCGGTGCAAAAGGAGGTGATTCACAAATATAACTAGGAGTCCTCAGGGCATCCCTAGGCATCTTCTAGGGTTTGAGGAGTGGAGCAAAAGTGTTGAGAAGCCGTCGCCAAGAGTTTTTCTTCCTCTTCCTTAGTCATTTTTATGTTTTTCTTAAGAGATTTTAGTTCAATCATGTCTATGGTTGGCTAAACCTCTTAGCTAGGGCTGATAGGTGAAGATTGTAGCGTGATGGGATGTTTCTTTTACTTTGATTCATGTTTATGTTGAACCTTCTTTGATTCTAGTTTGATTTTAAAGGAATACTTTCACTTCTTAATGGTTTATTGTGACTCAAATTACCGTATATTTGTAATAGCTTTGAGTATCTTCTTTTCTTGATTTTGAGATTGTGGGATTGGTAAATCTTATTATTAATCATCGTCTTATGGGCATGGTTTAGTGATGGAATCTCTTTCAATTATCACAATTCTCTTCCATTGAGAATTAGGTCGAGGAAAGTTCATATTGATCTTAATTGTATATCTTCCAATTTGATAGGATAGGACTCCAATTCCAATCGTGTGACTTGAATCAAGTAAGAGGGCTCCCTGATCTCTACGAGTGGATCCTTGGAAACCCTAGATACCACCTTTGAATTTGTTAGTTTTAATCATTATAATCACAATTACTCTCTCAATTAATTTAGATTTGTAAGTGCTATACTTTATATCCCTGTTTATTGTCAAATTTGTGATGCCAAAATCACTGTTATGTTATATATAACCTGCTTAAGTGAAGCTCTCTCTCAAGGATCAACATTCATGACTTCATGAACAAGCTAAGCTCACATCAAGCAAAGCTCTCAAGTACAAGACTCAGGATCTTGAATGAAAGAACTGATCACAAGACAAGACTCTTGAATGCCAGAACTGCTCACAAGACTCAAACTGAAAAGAAAAAGAAAGTACAAGGCAAGACTCAAGCTGAACTCAAGACTCAAGTTGAAAGTCAAGCTGAACTCAAGACTCAAGCTGAAACTCAAGCCACTTTCATGATTGAGCTACTTCAAGGTTTAGTCTACATCAAGACTTCAAGGCTCATTCTTCATGGTCTCTTGTTTCAATGTCCATACTTCTTGATTGAGGTTTGTTTGACCATAGGATGACCTTAGAAAGTAGGTCATTTCGGATACATAAGTCGAATGTTATTTTACATGTGATTGGTCTGTTCTTCGACTAGTCTTAGGTCTGCCTCGACTAGTCCTAGACTTGCTTCGACCAGTCTAAGAAAATCCTCGACCAGTCGTAAGTTTGTTACAAATTCCGGATAAAATCTGTTAGCCTTCGACTAGTCCGGAATGCTTCGACCATCGTAGGAACAGTGTTTCGCATCTTCGACGTCGTAGAATCTACGACTCGAAGTCCAGGGAACCTTTGACCTACGACCGGTCGAAGGAAACCTACGACCGATCGTAGGTGACCTACGACCGATCGTAGGAGGGCTACGACCGATCGTAGAACGGTCATAGCATATCCCGCCGGTTTTTTCAAATATCTGTAGAGCTTCGACTAGTCGTAGAGCACTCTAGACATCGAAGACCCGATCTTCTCACTTATAAATAGTGCACGAATCTCAGAAGAAATCATCGATTTAATTATAGTATTCAAGCCAATCCTCGTCGAACTTCTGAGAGATAATTCTGTGCTCCATCTAAGCTAAGTGTGCTTATTTAATATCTTCTTTCCTTAGCTTTATTTTAATTGATTTTGTTTCTACTATTCCAATCTGTTTTGATAAAGAGGAATTATTATTCCCTTTCTTTGGAATCAAAATCAATTAAGGCAAGCCCTATTTGGTTTAATTTAAAATCTATTAGAACTAGAACCATTGTAATCAAGTACTGGACATTGAACTTGGACATTCAATCATCTACTTTGATTTGGTTCTACCGGGCTGCTACAACGAAGGAGATTTTCGGGTATTTTACATATTGTAAATTCCTTTCTATTATTTTGGTTTCTTTCAAGATTTGCCAGAAAAATCTTGTTATTTTGGTTATCTGAGGAAAGCCAGGAAAACTCAGAAGTGGGGTTTTTTTAATTGTGTAAGCCCACATACAAAGACACAATTGTAAGGGTTTTGGGTGAACTTGGGAAAACCTATTTGTTAGTAAACGCTAATATCCCCTGTGTGAGGATATTAGGAGTGGAGTAGCTTTTTGTGTGGCCGTTGTATAACAGTTGGTGAACACACAGGCAAACCACTATAAACCCTTGTGTTGTGGTTGATTGTTTTACTCTTCTAATTTTTATTCTTTTGTGGGATTTATGTAAGGTGGTGAATGTTGTAATTATTTCAATCTTTGTGAGAATGTTGTAATAGCTTATAATATACTTTATGCAATAACTTTATAAGCTTGATTTTCAATTTCATTTGAAAGTTGTTCCAGTAAGGTTGCCCTGCCATTTTTATGGTGTATGGTTGTCCCTAGAACAATATATTTTTAATTATAAGTTATTTCATTTCAATTTATATTTAATTCTGTATTCCTCTTCGATTTGAGACTTGATACAAAGACCTTTCTAGAAATAAGGTTGTCCTACCATAAACTCTGTTTTTGGTGTAAGGTTGTCCTTAGAATAACGTTTGTATCAACCTCTCAAGATCTGAATTTTGAGGTTGTTTTACTTTCCTGCATTGTTATTTAATTTGGCTATCATTTTCTTTATTATTCCGCTGTTATAAGTTTTTATTTGGCATTGTCCTATTCACCCCCCCTCTAGGACATATAGCTTGGCCTTTTCAAGTGGTATCAGAGCCTAATAGCTCGTTTTTTTTGGATTTAATTCCCGAGCTAACGATTTAAGCTATTTAAGATGTCAAATTTTGATAGCCTTTCAGTCACTAGGCCTCCACCCTTTGATGGCTCCAACTATGCTTATTGGAAAGCCAGAATGAGGATCTTCCTTAAATCAATGGATGAAAATGTGTGGCAAGCCACAGTGACTGAATGGAATCCTCCTATCATGGAAGTTACTGGGGTTGACGGTTCAAAATCTATGAAAACCACACCATATTACCAATGGACCACCCTTCAGAAAAGTGAGAGTAGTGCAAATGCTAAAGCACTAAATGCAATTACTTGCACACTATCACCGGATGAGTTCAAAAGAATCATTTCTTGTGATACTGCAAAGCAAGCTTGGGATACATTAGAAATGACACACGAGGGTACTACAATTGTCAAAAAATCTAAAGTCCAACTCCTCACAACCAGATTTGAAGAAATTCATATGGAGGAAAATGAAATGTTTATGGACTTTTACACTAGATTAAATGACATTGTAAACTCAATGTGGGGTCTTGGCGATAAGATCCCAGAAAGTAAAGTGTGTGCAAAAATATTACGCTCACTTCCTGAACGGTTCAATTCAAAAGTAACCGCGATCCAGGAACTTCGTGATACGGATAATATGAGGGTAGAAGAACTAGTTGGTTCACTACAAACCTACGAGTTAAACTTTAAAGCTCCTAAAGGTAAATCTATCGCACTAAAATCTTCTAAATGTAATTCAGAAGAAAATTCTGATTCAGAAAATGATATGGCTCTTTTAGCTAAAAATTTTATAAGATTTTCAAAAGCAAGAAAAGGGTTGATTTTCAAAAATCAAATGACAAAAAGAAGTTTAGACCCAAATTTGAAAATCTTTGAAAGATAGTCAATGTTACAACTGTCTAGAATATGGGCACTTAGCAAATAGATGTCCTAAAAGGGACAAACCCAAGAAGAAGGGTCTGTTGGCTACATGGGATGAAGCATCTGATTCTGAAGGTTCTTCTGAATCTGAAACTGAGTCGGGCAATGAAGTCAAAGCTCTTATGACTTTAGCCAAATTCACATTTTCAGATAATGACTCTACAAGTGAAGAAAATCTGAATAGTGAATGTGAAAATGAAGATGATCTTCAAGATGCTTACAATGCCCTATATAAGGAAAGTTGTAAAATTGCTGTCAAACTTAAACTTCAAAAAGAAAAGTTTTCCAAACTCAAAAATTGTTTTGATTCACTTGTCTTAGAAAAATCACAAATTTCAGATAATTTTGAAAAATCAAAATGTGATTTGGAATTCAAAAACTCACTAATTGTTGATTTAAAATCTGAAATTGAGAATCTTAAAACTGAAGTATCTTCTCTTTTAAGTTTAAAGGACACATGGAAATATGCCCAAGGTGATCCAAAGTTAGAAAAACTGTTATCCGGATCAAGAAAATGTGGCGATCGATCCGGGTTGGGCTATGATAAAAATTTATCTCCTAAATAAATGTATACTCATCCTATGTTTGTTAAAGGAGAGTCCTCAAACTCAAAAGGGAAAAGTACTTATCAAGATTTTTCTAAAAATTCAAAAACTTTTCAAAAACCTAGAAACAGCCATGTCAACTTTAATCAGAAACGAATTCCACTAGCTGAAAAGATAGTTGATTTACTCAAGGAGCTATTAAAATCTAACTCTATAGGTCATTCCTACAAATATACACAAAAGAAGACCAACTATGTTCCTAAACCCAAAACAGTTATGAAATGGGTTCCTAAAGTCACCTGCTTGGTTGCTTACACTGCTTTCAAAGCAACAAGTCATTCAAAGTGGTACCTAGACAGTGGATGCTCCAGGCATATGACAGGTGACAAAGCCTTATTCACCGATCTGAAAGATATGACTGATGGTTCAGTCACATTTGGTGATGGTAGCAACTGCAAGATTATAGGCCAAGGTACGGTTCAACTTTTTAATCTTCCTGTGTTTAAAAATGTTTTATACGTTGAAGGCCTAAAGCACAACTTGCTTAGTATATCACAAATATGTGATAATAACCATAATGTTCGGTTTTCTAATCAAAGCTGTGAGATATTAAATAATAAGGGTTCTGTAATATTAACTGGACGTAGAACGTCTGAAAATTGCTATATTATTAGTGAATCCAGCTCATCTAATCAAACATGTTACATGATCCATACAGACGAGACTGACTTATGGCACAAACGTCTTGGACATGTACATTATCAAAATTTATATCGATTGAGCAAACGAGAACTTGTAAGAGGTTTACCCAAACTTCAAAAATTAGATAAAATATGTGGTGAGTGCCAGATAGGCAAACAAACAAAGAACTCACACAAAAAGGTGAATTCAAATACCACATCAAGACCACTCGAACTTCTCCACATGGACCTGATAGGACCTACCAGAACGGAAAGTCGTGGTGGTAAAAAGTACATCTTGGTAATAGTCGATGACTTTACCAGATTCACTTGGGTAGTCTTCTTAAGGGATAAATCTGAAACCCTTGAAGAAGTAAGAAAAGTTCTCAAAAGGATTCAAATTGAAAAATCTTCTCAAATCAGTAAAATTCGTAGTGATCATGGATCTGAATTTGAGAATAGCAATTTTGAGAAGTTCTATATCGGCCAAGGAATATTACATGAATTCTCTGCTCCCAAAACTCCACAACAAAATGGAATTGTAGAAAGGAAGAATAGGGTGCTTCAAGAAATGGCTAATGTTATGTTGAATAGCATGAAGCTCTCTAAAAATCTTTGGGCTGAAGCAGTCAACACAGCTTGCTATATTATTAACCGAGTCTACACTAGAAAAGATAATAATAAAACGGCTTACGAATTGTGGTTTAATAAAAAGCCTACTGTTAAATACTTTCGAGTTTTTGGCAGCAAGTGCTATATTTTACGTGATCGTGAAAATTTGGGAAAGTTCGATACGAAGAGTGATGAAGGTATTTTTCTAGGATACTCTTTAAACAGTCGAGCTTATAGAGTTCTGAACAAAAGGACTGGTGTGATTCAAGAATCCATCAATGTTGTCATTGATGATCATTTAAACACACCAACTTCTAATTCAGATAATGATGAAATACTAATCATTGATAAACCTGATACTTCATCGAATCAAACTGATTCTGAGTTGAGGACTGTTAAAGATCATCCAACTACACAAATTCTTGGAAACCCTCTCACCGGTGTTCGCACCCGTAGACAACTTGAGGATATATGTAATTATGTATGTTTTACATCCCAAATTGAACCATCAAACGTAAAAGAAGCTCTTGCTGATGAGAACTGGATTGTTGCGATGCAAGATGAACTCAACCAATTCATAAGAAATGATGTTTGGTATCTCGTACCAAGACCTAAAGATAAACACATCATTGGAACAAAATGGATTTTCAAAAATAAGTCTGATGAATGTGGAAATATAATTAGAAACAAGGCTAGACTGGTGGTACAAGGTTATACTCAAATTGAAGGGATTGATTTCGATGAAACCTTTGCACCAGTAGCACGTCTTGAATCTATCAGACTATTTATATCCATTGCATGTTTTAGAAAGATAAAGATCTATCAGATGGATGTGAAAAGTGCTTTTCTAAATGGCGATTTACATGAAGAAGTCTATGTTGAACAACCAATGGGATTTGAAGATCCCAAAAATACTAATCATGTATATCGGCTTAAAAAGGCACTTTATGGATTAAAACAAGCACCTAGGGCACGGTATGAGAAACTAACAAAATTTCTTTTAACTTATAATTTTCAAATGGGATCTGTTGATAAAACTCTGTTTGTTAAAGAACATAATGATCATATCTTAATGGTACAGATTTATGTTGATGATATCATTTATGGATCAACTTGTACTAACTTGACTACTGAGTTTGCAGATTTGATGAAATCACAGTTTGAAATGAGCATGGTTGGGGAATTGACTTATTTCCTTGGATTGCAAGTAAAGCAACAACCTAAAGGAATATTCATTTCTCAATCTAAGTATGCCTTGAATTTAATCAAGAGATTTGGATTTGAGAATGGCAAGAATTTCGATACTCCTATGAGTACTACCCTGAAACTATCAAAAGACTCTAATGGTAAAAATGTTGATTCAAAACTTTATCGGAGTATGATTGGTAGTTTGTTATATTTAACTGCTAGTAGACCTGATATTTCTCTAAGTGTTGGTATTTGTGCAAGATATCTGATCCAAAAGAATCTCACTTGATTGCTGTCAAGCGAATTATTAGATATGTCGCAAGTACTGTAAATCTAGGTCTCTGGTATCCTCATGAAACCAATGTCCAATTAGCTGGGTACTCAGATGCTAACTGGGCTGGTAATCTAGATGATAGAAAATCAACCAGTGGTGGTTGTTTTTTTATTGGAAATTGTCTAGTTTCCTGGTTTAGTAAGAAACAAAATTCTATATCACTTTCAACAGCTGAAGTTCGCAGCTGGTAATGCATGTACACAACTTGTTTGGATGCAACGAATGCTAAGTGATTATGGAATTAAACAGGATTCTATGTTATTACATTGTGATAATTCCAGTGCGATAAATATTTCAAAAAATCCTATTCAGCATTCTCGTACTAAGCACATTGACATTAGATTTCACAAAACCTCTTGATAAAAGCAGGTTCAAAAAGATGAAATTTGATCTTGGCATGTGCATTTTAAATTGATAATTTATGCCTTCTTGTATAATATTGTATATATTTGCTAGATTGAATTCCTATTTTCTATTTAAATTGCAAGTAAAATTGAATTTTTGGGGTTTATACGACCAGTCGTGAGTATACACGACCAGTCGTACTACAACCGGTCGTAGATACCCACGACCAGTCGTGGAGCACGGGTTTCACTTGAAATTGGGGATTTTTCACTTTCTTCCTCATTTCTTCTTTCTTCTCCTTGGAGCCGAACTTCGACTCGTCGAACCCATCCTTCAAGTTCTTCAAGGTTAGTGTTCCAAATCCGTTTTTCTTGCATATTTATGTCAAGATTGCTTCCTTTTCTCTCTTAAAGCTTTCTATCTTGAAAATCATTGAGATTTGGGGTTTGGGTTGTGAAAAATCTGTTTTGAGCAAACCCTCTTCTCAATCCTTTGCAACTTCTTTATTCCTTTAATTCCTTGTTGCAAATGGCTTCTAGAGGAAGAAAAACTACTTCACGTGGTCCTTCTTCTTCCTCCAGATCAACTCCTATCTCTAAACGTCATCTTCTTATTCCCAATGATGATCCATCATTTGTTAGGGACATTAGATCTCGTAAGGTTATCGTTGAACATCCTGTTGATGTCAATCACATTGCTCCATTTGACATCCTTCCTATGCTTGAAGCTGTAGGTTGGACTAACTTATTGCATTGGGGTGGGCCTGCATACCGGTCCATTGCCCAATCCATGTTTTCATGTATTAGTGCATTTTCACAGGATAATTTAACTTTTCAAATTTCTACTAGAGAAGGGCCATTTGACGTTAATCGTCATTTAATTTCAGCCCTTATGGAAATTCCTGTGAATGATGAGGGTATTCCAATTCATAATTTAACTGATAAACCCTCAATGGCTGAAAAACGTATGTTAACTAAAGACTTGTGCAATATGGATGTTCAATGG
The DNA here is from genome assembly GCF_029962835.1 of Magnolia sinica. Taxonomy (NCBI): domain Eukaryota; kingdom Viridiplantae; phylum Streptophyta; class Magnoliopsida; order Magnoliales; family Magnoliaceae; genus Magnolia; species Magnolia sinica. Next base: position 43,972,866 of record NC_080587.1, on the reverse strand, counting down.
ACTCAAAAAGGGAATGCGCTCCCCGCAAGGTATTTGTTACCCAAATACAGAATTCTCCACAGAATCTTTGTGTCTAATCTGTATCCTCGTTCGGGTAATAAATCTGACCTGACTTCATTTATGGTTCGTGTTATCCATGCTATCTCAAATGGTACTCAAATTTGTTTGCCTTCCTTAATCTGTCATTTCATTCTTCAGTTTCGACTCCATCCTGGTCATAGTGACATTCCATTTGCATACTTTATGACTATATTGGCTACTCATATGTTAGTCGATATGCCTGTTGATGAAGCACCTATCCATCATCTGATCTTCAACAATACAAATATTAATAAGATGAAGTTGGATCTGCTTCCTGAACAAGGTGGTGGTGTTGGTGGTGATCCTGAAGAAGCTGGTGTTGATATTAATATGGATGATATTTTTGAGGAACTGGATTCTGACTCTGCTAATGATCCAGATTTTGTACCATCTGATGTTGATGCACGTCTGAGTGCATTAGAAGATAAAGTTGAGAATATTAATGTTAAGTTGGAGAATATGTCTGTTGCTCATGATTTGCAATTCAAATACATGCGCAAATATCTAAGGCGCTTGAACAAAGGCATGCACCAACTTGATCCTTCTATTCCTGCTCCATCTTCAAGTTCTAATTCTGACTAGTTTCTATGAGACTTTTGGTATGTAATAACTTTATTACTTTGCTCTTGTTTGATTGAGTTTGAGTTGGATTCTATGCTGGATGTTTGTTCTTAATGTAATATTTATGCTGGATATCTGTGATGCTATCTTGAGTATCTCTATGACTCTTGTGCTATACTCTATTTCCTCCTCATGTTTACTCTCATTCCTTTATTTAGTTCTCCTTTGTCATCTTGTGACAAAAAGGGGGAGAATGGTTTGTTGTTAATGTGATTGTGAGAGGAGTAGCAATGAGTAGCATTGGTTATGTTACTCAGGGGGAGTGGGGTGTCAAGAAGAATATATGTTTGATCTTGTTTCTTGTTGAATGTTGAAACTGGTTGAATGTTAAATGTTGATTTGCATGTATTAACCAGTTGTTTTACTTTTGTTTGGTTATGTGTTTTGTCACTAATTTGACAAAGGGGGAGATTGTAAGTGCTATACTTTATATCCCTGTTTGTTGTCAAATTTGTGATGCCAAAATCACTGTTATGTTATATATAACCTGCTTAAGTGAAGCTCTCTCTCAAGGATCAACATTCATGACTTCATGAACAAGCTAAGCTCACATCAAGCAAAGCTCTCAAGTACAAGACTCAGGATCTTGAATGAAAGAACTGATCACAAGACAAGACTCTTGAATGCCAGAACTGCTCACAAGACTCAAGCTGAAAAGAAAAAGAAAGTACAAGGCAAGACTCAAGCTGAACTCAAGACTCAAGTTGAAAGTCAAGCTGAACTCAAGACTCAAGCTGAAACTCAAGCCACTTTCATGATTGAGCTACTTCAAGGTTTAGTCTACATCAAGACTTCAAGGCTCATTCTTCATGGTCTCTTGTTTCAATGTCCATACTTCATGATTGAGGTTTGTTTGACCATAGGATGACCTTAGAAGTAGGTCATTTCGGATACATAAGTCGAATGTTATTTTACATGTGATTGGTCTGTTCTTCGACTAGTCTTAGGTCTGCTTCGACTAGTCCTAGACTTGCTTCGACCCGTCTAAGAAATCTCGACCAATTGTAAGTTTGTTACAAATTCCTGATAAAACTGTTAGCCTTCGACTAGTCCTCGAACTGTCGACCACCGTAGGAACAAGAGTTCCGCATCTTCGACCGTAGAATCTACGACTCAAGTCCAGGTCTTTCAGACCTACGACTGCCGAAGGAAACCTACGACCGTCGTAGGTGACCTACGACCCGTAGGAGGGCTACGACCAGTCGTAGAACGGTCAAAGCATATCCCGCCGGATTTTTCAAATATCTGTTAGAGCTTCGACTAGTCGTAGAGCACTCTAGACCAGTCGAAGACCTGATCTTTTCACTTATAAATAGTGCACGAATCTCAGAAGAAATCATCGATTTAATTATAGTATTCAAGCCAATCCTCGTCGAACTTCTGAGAGATAATTTTGTGCTCCATCTAAGCTAAGTGTGCTTATTTAATATCTTCTTTCCTTAGCTTTATTTTAATTGATTTTGTTTCTACTATTCCAATCTGTTTTGATAAAGAGGAATTATCATTCCCTTTCTTTGGAATCAAAATCAATTAAGGCAAGCCCTATTTGGTTTAATTTAAAATCTATTAGAACTAGAACCATTGTAATCAAGTACTGGACATTGAACTTGGACATTCAATCATATACTTTGATTTGGTTCTACCGGGCTGCTACAACGAAGGAGATTTTCAGGTATTTTACATATTGTAAATTCCTTTCTATTATTTTGGTTTCTTTCAAGATTTGCCAAAAAAATCTTGTTATTTTGGTTATCTGAGGAAAGCCAGGAAAACTCAGAAGTGGGGTTTTTTTAAATTGTGTAAGCCCACATACAAAGACACAATTGTAAGGGTTTTGGGTGAACCTGGGAAAACCTATTTGTTAGTAAACGCTAATATCCCCTGTGTGAGGATATTAGGAGTGAAGTAGCTTTTTGTGTGGCTGTTGTATAACAGTTGGTGAACACACAGGCGAACCACTATAATCCCTTGAGTTGTAGTTGATTGTTTTATTCTTCTAATTTTTTATTCTTTTTGTGGGATGTATGTATGGTGGTGAATGTTGTAATTATTTCAAGCTTTGTGAGAATGTTGTAATAGCTTAGAATTTACTTTCTGCTATTCCTTTATAAGCTTGATTTTCAATTTCATTTGAAAGTTGTTCCAGCAAGGTTGCCCTGCCATTTTTATGGTGTATGGCTGTCCCTAGAACAATACATTTTTAATTACAAGTTATTTCATTTCAATTTATATTTAATTCTGTATTCCTCTTCGATTTGAGACTTGATACAAAGACCTTTCTAGAAATAAGGTTGTCCTACCATAAACTCTGTTTTTGGTGTAAGGTTGTCCTTAGAATAACGTTTGTATCAACCTCTCAAGATCTGAATTTTGAGGTTGTTTTACTTTCCTGCATTGTTATTTAATTTGGCTATCATTTTCTTTATTATTCCGCTGTTATAAGTTTTTATTTGGCATTGTCCTATTCACCCCCCCTCTAGGACATATAGCTTGGCCTTTTCAAGATTTAGATCACATCTTCTTCTAGTTCTAGTTCAAGTTACTTTCAGAATACACACGAGATTAGTCCATGTGGATTTGACCTCGGTCTCACCGAGATTATTACTACATCGTGACCCTACACTTGGGGTTGTGAACAAGTTTTTGGCGCCGTTTTCGGGGACTAACGGTTGCTTTTTTTATATAGAATAAATAGTTTTAGAATTAGGTTAAGATTACGGTTTGTTTACTTTTTATTTTTAAGTTAGGGTTTTTCTAAATTATTTTTAGAAACTAATTTACTTTTTATTTCTAAGATTAGAAACTTTCCTAATTGGTTTTTAGAAACTAGGTTGCTTTCTTATTTCATTTAAAAAAAAAAAAACTAATTTATTTTCCTTTTTCTTCTACAGGATCCCAATATAAAAACTTCTAATCTGGTAACTTCTTTGTAATTCTCTCTCCTTCTATTTCTAGATTTCTATTTCCCTCTTTCCTTTTAGGTTTAGGTTAGATTCCGAAATTGAGGAATGAAAGTATTTCGTGCCTAAGTAGGTCTGTGACAACACTCGACATCTTTTAAATGTAGGGGGATTGGTTGAGGGGTTATCTATCCATCACAAGATTAAACACCACTCGAGATCCACAGAGTTAACTGAAGTTATGGTGTCAATCAACCTCCAAATCCACCTCAACCTATGGTTGAGGAAGTTTAGGATGAGAATGAGGTGCATCAAGCACTCCCGCCTCATACTTTACGAGATTATTTACAACTGGCGGGGGTAAGTATGCCCTCATGCATGATTTTTCCAGAAAATACGAGACATATGGACATTAAGTAAGGGGTGATCCAACTCTTTCTAAAATTCCATGGGCTTGAATCTAAAAACTCATATCTACACTTGAAAGAGTTTGATGAGAGCATAACCACTTTTTATTTTCCTAATGTGTCTGATGACATGGTCAGGCTGAAACTCTTTCCATTTTCTTTGAAAGAGAAAGCTAAGACGTGGTTGCATTCACTACGTCCTCGATCTATTGGTAGATGGAACAATATGACAAGGGAGTTCATAAAGAAATTTTTTCCACACCATAAAACGAACACCTTCAGAAAGTCTATCATGAACTTCACCCAAAAGGAAGACAAAACATTCTTCCAATGTTGGGAGTAGTTCAAGGATCTTGTCAGTTCATGCCCACAATATGGTTTTGAAACGTGGCACATTACACACTTTTTTAATGATGGACTGACATCTTCCACATGCCAATTGGTCGAGACAATATGCAATGGGGAATTCATGAATAAAAACATCGATGATGCGTGGGACTATTTGAACAAACTTGCGAAAAATGCACAATCATAGGACGCCTCCCCAAAATTAAGCACCACCTCTAGGCCCACTCAATCAAAGGAGAGGGGTGGAATATACCTTTTGAAAGAGGATGATGATATAAATGCTAAAGTGGATAATCTCATAAGGAAATTCGAAGCCATGGAACTAAAGAAGGATAAGGCTAAGGAAACTGTTTGCAGTATTTGTGCTTGCAACATTCACACAACTGAAAATTGCCCAACAATATCTGCTTTTCAAGAGGTATTAAATGAGTAATCCATTGTCATAAATAATTACCAAAGACCTTTCAATGGACCCATTCTAATACATGCAATCCTAGTTGGAGAAATCATCCAAATTTTGGTTGGAGGAATGGACAAACTGCTACTCCTCAAGGTGTAATGACCCTGGAAATTTTGTGCTAATCTTTCCTTAAGTAGTTGTTTCAGGGTAATTAGTGCTATACTCGATTGCTTGTGAAATTTGCATCAATCACTTTAAATTGTATCTGCTGACTCAAAACTTGTAGATTAGTTAGCGCTACGTTACTCTAAAATTTGGGATCCATCGCTAAATCCAGTTGTTCTGGAGAATTTTTGGAAGTTCTGGATCGGACCTGGACCGCGCGTCGAAAGTCCGATAGCGATGATCTTAGGCTGTTGCGGTCACTATGTTGGGCTTGACCATCACCTCGAAAATCAAGTCCATGTGATGTTCTGGGTCGATTTGCTTGAGTCTGGAGTGAAGAGTGTGAGAACGGTTGAAAATTTATTAAGATTTTATGAAATCTGAGTCGTGTCGCTTGCATGACAAATTTTAAGCTATCTGACCGTTGGATTCTGACCCAATTTTACCCTCTGATCAAGGAAGGTGGCCCAGGCATATCCTTGAGCTTATGGACCTAATCGAGATTCTGTGACCATTGAATTGAGTGTAGTCCGCCACGGCTGATCTGAAGAGCCGGTCGGTATGAAAACTCAGCTTGACCTAGATCCATGGTCAAGGAGCTTAAGTCCGACCTTTCATGGTATTTGGCCCACCAAAAGTGCTTCATTGGATCGTGAGAGGCAGGTTTTGGTTATACCCTAAGTATACCTTGGCCCTGGGGTTATTTTCATCAATAATAGGCCTATTTATAGACCTTGAAACCCTAGCTCTCTTTTCCATACGAATTTTCTCTAACCATAGCTTGGAAAGAGAGTGGAAAAGAGAGAAAAAGTGAGAGAGAAGTTGGTGAATCATCTTGGATTCTTTCCTATTCTTCTACATCCTTGAACCTTCACTTTGAATCATTATTCTGACAATTCTGAGTTCATCTTTGGGTAAGTTAACCTAACCCTAATCTGTGTTAAAGCTTAGAATAGTCTTGGTGTTGTTGTATCTCATTTCTATTCTTGTCTTAGGTTATCTTGTCGCCGTTGACGAAGACATATCATCTAAAATCAGTTCGGTGTTCTTTTCTGGCTTAAGGTGCGGACTTTAAGTGTATAGGTTATGGTTTTCAAGGCTTTCAATGCCAGTGAATGATTTATTCTTGTTATGGATGAGATTTAACATGCCAAATGTTATGTTTATGTTGCGTTCCTGATATGCATGTGTTATATTGAGATTTGTGTATTCTATGTGTATGTATAAAGTACCATATACGTATAAAATATGCACTTGTGTTTGCCATGATTATTTGTCATGTATGTATGCTAGATGTATGTGCGACAACTCCTTGATAAAAGGAATTGTTCAAATGCATGTATTTCAACATACGTCATGTGTGTTGTTTCATGTATTCTAAGTGTTTGTAGAAATGCCTGAATGATCTAAAGTGTGATATATCAACCTAGTATGGGCGTTGAAAGCAATTCTCAACTCTCCCACTAGTGTGTATGATTTCCTTCTTGCAAGTTACATTCCTTGTCGTTTAAATTCAAGCATTACTTATGCTTACATTTATGTTAAGTTGATATTCTTCAAATGCTTGCGTACTACATGATTTGAGTTGTTGTTCCATTACTATTCTAAATTGTAGTTATGAATATCTATTGTAGTGTAATGTGTGTGGGACTATGCATTAGTCTAGGAAATCGGTAATCGGCCGTAAGTTCGTGGCTGAGGTTGCTTTCACCACGTAGGACGTATTAGACGAACCCGAGTCGTATTAGAGTTGTCGGCAGTGGTTTGGCCACGCGGGGTGTTTGCGCACTCTATGTCGTTCAACCCAACGTGCGCTCGTGCTAGTCGAGTTCGTCAAGTAACCCGATTGTTCGATGTATGTTCACCATGTATGGACGCTACTGCTTGAATCTAGGGTACCTAACTTACCAATGAAATCCTATTAACCATGGTACCTTGATCCGTTAAGACTCATGAGCCGGACATGGTGGTATGGGACACCGTGGTCGAGTTGTCGGCCTACGCCGGGGTGACGAGCCTCCCCGTAGTGACAAGTGAGCAATCAAACTCGTGAGCCGATTATGGTGGTATGGGACACTATATTCGTGTTGTCGGCCTACATTGATTAGTGACGAGCCCTTTGTAGTGACCTCGAGCATGCCTGGATACTGCATCGAGGTGACGAGCCTTGGTGTAGTAATGAAGGTATGATAGGCGTGTATTGATTGGTGACGAGCCCTTTGCTACGACCTGAAACCATATGATCGTGTGAGATGCCTAGGACTGACGACCCTAGAATGGATCACTGTTTGGATGGTGATATGAGGAAGGTATCTTAGCTTCCCAATCTTACTGTATAAAAAGGACTAATAACAACTTAGAAATCATGTTCATGCACCGCATTTGCATGTGCTTTGTAGACGTGGCGCACTTTGAGGTGGTGTCATGCGTAACGTAAGATGAAGACGCTGAGGGTGTACGCATGAGGGCACGCATCATTCTGCATACATCCATGCATTAACAAGAGTACTTAGGACTTGTTTAATTGTTCTGCTTTATCATTACTGCTTGATTGAACTGATAACATGTTAACCTATGCTTTATTGTTCCACTGAGTTGATCACTCACTCCCGCGTTCTGGGGCGGTGTTAAACACCCACCAGACTCTGTCTTAGGTTCTGATGTTGCAGATGTTGATGCGACTTCTGAGGCAGAGCGGGAGATGGATGATGATGAGGCTACTTTCTCCTATATGCAGTTTTCAAACGGGTTCTAGAGAGCCTTGTTCTGATGCACGGGATTCTGGGATTATTTTTTAGATTTAAATGAAGTAACTTGATACTTGTAATTTTGATAGTAACACTTTCATTACGACCTGGTTTGTTTATGTACTTCAGGGATTTGCACTGTACACATATATTTCTATAAGTCTTCCGCTTGCTTTCTTCACTTATCCCTGAATTATATCTGTGTTTTGGCTCAATCTATTCCATGTTTTATGCACTAATATAGACAACATACATCTATCATTAATTATGTTGCATAAGTGATGTTTTGGAACTCGGGAGCTGAGTTATGCTCGACCCCCGAATTTCAGGGCGTTACACAAGGATTCCCTAATCAAATTCCAAATCAAGGGAAACCTCAAGAAGAACTGGTTCAAAATTCCACACAAACTTAGGAGCTTACCCAAGCACTACGAGAACTTATAAAATTTATGCAAAAGATGGATTCACATGTTACAGTTATAAAGAGGGGGATGCTTCCTACTCAACCTTTCCCCAATCCTAAACCGCAATACGAAATAAGTGATCTAAGCTCTTCAAATCAAATGGAGCAAGCTAAGTCTATCACCACTCTTAGGAGTGGGAAGATAATTGACAAATCTATTCTGGTAAGGGCTGAGAAGTCTAAAGACCCGGAAGTAAATGAAACTGATAGACCTAACAACACTCCATAAGAGTTAGAACTGGAACTTTAAGGCAAGTTAATTGCACCATTCCCCCAACGGTTGATTGCACCAAAACCTCTCTCTAACTTTCAAGACATTTTAGAGGTGCTGAAACAAGTGAAGGTCAACATCCCTCTATTGGATGCAGTTAAATAAATACCATATGCCAAATTTCTAAAAGACTTGTGTACGACCAAATGACAGCAAAATATTTTTAAAAAATCTTTTTAACTGAAAAAGTGTGTCATTGTTGAGGCATAAAATAAAGGACCAAGAATGGATTAGAAAAGGGGAAAATAAAAGAAAGAATCATGAAAAGTTGTGAAGAAAATGTAGGACGAAGGGAAAAATCATGGCATTATGCCAACTCACGCAAAGGGTGTTAGTTGCGTAGGTCCACACAAAGGCCTTTCTCAGTGGTGCGAGCCTGCACAAGTGGCAGATTGATTTGGAAGATTAAAGCCTTTGTGCCGGATCAGGTAACACAATGGTGTTGCACGGACCCACGCAAAGGGTATAAGGTGTTGTGTGGATAGGCTCAAATGATGATTCGGGTATGCTGACGTGGACGGCTGAGATTTGATGAAAGGTGGGCCCACGGCATAGACTTCGAGGGTTCACACATGTGGAGGCCTATAAATACCCCACTCCCCCTCTCATTTGCACAGATTAAAGATTTTGAAGATGATCGGAGCTCCATAGAAGAAGAGAAGACTGAAGGTATCAGAGGAAGGAGGGAAGGAAGAAGAGAGGGCTTTGTGCTAGGTCGTGCAACAGCACACTATTGCGTGGCCTTCAATGCTGCTGAAATTACTATTAATTTGATCTTCTACTGTTGATTTGATCTTCGTAGTCTTCGCAGTCTTCAGTTTTCCTTTTACCCAAGGACATAAGCACAAGAAAGGGAGATCAGATGATCAAATCTGCACAACATTCCTCTTAATGAGATGATCAAATCACAAGCCGAAATGCTACCAGATTTGATATCCAGATTCAATATTCAAACTCTTTCAATTTTTATATCTTAAGATAATTTATCTTAGAATCAAGGGAAATCAAAGGATGTAAATGAACTCAGTATGAATAAATATGATGATTGTTCTTTATACACTCTCTCTGTTATGATTGAATAAGATAGTCTCCCAAATTAAATGCATTTGTTTCTTGTCAAAACAAAATGGCGACTCAACTGGGGATTTCTATCTTATTCAAGATTAACATTGAGAAGGTTATGAGAAATTTTGTCATAGTTTGGCGTCGAAAGACGCCAAAATGGCGACCCTCAACAAGAACATCCTCCCCTTCATCTCTAAGATAGAATGTTTTATTATCAGGATACTAATTGCAATTTTATGCTTTGTCTGAAGTTTCAAAGATAAACCATAAATTACGATCAATGACAACAAAGAAGGTGAACTTCTACTTCACTGCAACCGTATTTATAGTAGAATACGCGACGGCTGAGCTCACGGGTCGCAAACCCCAATCACCCATAAGCAAAAGTGATAAACTGAAAGTTATGACCGGGGTCATATCCACCTCACCAATAGCATAAGAGAAGGATAACAACTGGGTTGTCATATCGTCTTGAAAAACCAGGGCCCGAAACGTAGCAATCGCCAAGGCAAATGCATCACCAAGAAGGTTTAGGGGACCGGTGACGTGAAATACTGCTAGAAATAATCCTGAACTAGCCCCTTCAGCTCTATATCTAGAGAGATCTTTTCCCTCTCTAACAGTGAAAGATTTCCCAACATTGCCCATCGTAAAGACCCGGTGGACTAGAAAAGAGAGGGGTAAATCACCAATGAGTGACACTATCTCTGTTTCACCTCAGAGTACACCGCAGCAGAAAATTCGATTGGAAACATCTTAGACGGTTGAATTTAATGAAAGTATGAAAGGTCCAAGTGAAGCCTCTCTCTCCATAAGCCCCATCACTCCTTAATATTCTACCCAAGCAACGGCCTCTTTGGACAGTGTAGAAGCTGTAGTATGCATGGCAGGAACCAATTAGCATCCACAACCGACAACTAAAGATTGCATCGCTGACATGGCCGAAGCACAGAGGACACTCATGGAAGAGTGTAAAAGTCTCTGAGAAGCCTTGGTTACTTTAGTACATAATGTGGCTCAGATCATAATCCCTCTAATGATGGCTATAATGAATGAGCAAGAACAGCAGCCTGAAGGTTCATGGCCACCAGGGACAGGATCACTCGGATCTACTCCCGTAGCAAGGGTCATAACTCAAGAGGAAATACGATAGGTAGTTGCAGAGGCCGTTAGAAAGGAAAAAGAACGTGAGAATACTGAAAGAATCAGATACTGAACGCTTTACCCGAGAGAGGTGGAGGATATTCCTTTTCCGGTCAATTTCAAGCATCCCAATTTTTAAAAATTCAATGGAGCTGGATCGCCGGAGGAACATCTCATGCACTTCATCATGAGCATGAGAAATTTCTCTATAGTGTCACAATATTACCTTCAGTTGTTCGGTTCTTATTTGACAGGAAAAGCATTTCGATGGTACTCAAGTTTAGCACCAGGGTCGATGCGAACTTGAGAGCAGATGCAAGATGCATTTATATCCAACTTCCTTTCATCAGAACACGACGTTAGTGTTGCAGAATTGGCTTCTGTCAGATATAGAGAAAACAAACCTGTAGAGAAATTCATTGACAGATGGAAGACTTTGGGGGCTTCGTGTAGACAGTTATCAGAAGAGAAGGATCAAGTAAACATGTGTTTGAATTCTATGGAACTGTCATGCCCCAAACTCGAAAACCAGGCTCACGAAACTCCAGATTGCCAAATCCGGTGCTGACAGCCTCCATAGTACCCCATTCTTAGATCCTGGCACCCATATACCAGGTTCCGATCCTGAGATCATACAAGGAGGATTTTCAACGTGAATTTATTTCATAATATGCATAACCATAAGCATAACCCACGAACAATAACCAAGACACCATCACAAAATCCACTATGATCAAAAACTTTAAGGTACAATGCGTATAAAGAGAAATACAATAACAGAATTGGAAGCTCCAAAAGTTCATTGCATGCTCCAATCTCAATGCTGATGCAACGCCTAGCGTCACCTGCACGTGTCAATCGTGCATAAGCTTACAGAAAGCTTAGAGGGTGGTGAGAGTGTGTGCACAATACAAGTGTTCTCAGAATACAATATTAGAGTAATGTGGAATATGCTAACGAATCAATGAATACTATCAGTTATACCAAGGCTATGCGATGCAAGGCATGAATGCTATCAAACATATCAAGGCCATGCAATGTAAGGCGTGAATGGTGTTGGCCACACCAAGACCATGTGATGCAAGACGTAACTCAAGCATACCAGTCCTCATCTGAATCCACGTAACAATGTGGCTCATCATTAGAGCATCAAATATCAGTATAGTTTTCACTCTAGATAATCACCTGGTTCTAGTACACTCTACGCCAGCTTACCGCCCCTAGCCGAGTGCACAACTAGTTAAGTGGAAGAGACCTCACGATCTGCCTGCCAATATCGAGCCCGGCTCATCGTTAGCAGACCCATTTCTTAAGCTGGTCAAACTCAACCTAGATATTACCCCCTCACTCAGGTGGGTAAGGTCACACCCCCTTCCAACCGACCATAATACAGTGGGAGATGTGACCTACTGGTATACGGCCCTCGTGCGCTCATGTATCCACTCAGTTTCTACGTTGGAGTCATCCTCTGTTACCATCAGATTTAGGAATTTTCACCCAGGGACATCTATGGCACCTCGATGCTAGTAACAGTATTTTTGGTATCTAATCCGGCTCTCCATGATGTGCCTGTGGAGGCCTCAGCCTTGATGTCGCTAGGGCGTATAGTAACCATATCACACAATGCAAGATGCATGGGTCATATAATCCAGTCATGTATTAATCCTACATGTGTCGTGTGCTCATGAGGGACAACACCACCTATCAGAGAGTTCCATAAACAACTTGTCAAAAGGCATATGCAATGGTCAACCACATCTCATCACAAGCATGCAGATGATGCGTATGGGCATGTATCGTGATGCTATGCTTTCACATACTCATAATCAGTATCGATAATCAGCATCGATAATTGGCCTATATGCAAGGCGGGGTCCATAGATGAACAGCTAATTTAAACCATGATATAAAGATCGACCCTTGGTCGTGGATATATCAATTCTAATAGCAGGGAGCCATCCATCTATGGTGAGGATGGACCATGCAACATCAATGAGGCCCAATAATTTAGGTTAACCCACTAAGAGAATGATGAGAATGGACCTAGCAAGGCCTAAGGGAAGGTTACAATGCAGACATTTAACCAACATTGCTCCCAAGGAGTGGCCCACATAAAGCCTAACATATAGTGGGCCCATGGCCTCACATAAGGGCCTCATATACTACATAATGGGCCTCACACAAGAGCCCAATATACATCGCAATGAGCCTCACACAAAGGCCCAATTGACATCACATCGGGCCTCACCATATGGGCCTCATATACATCATATTGGGCCTCATCAATAGGCTATAAATACATCACATTGGGCCTCATCAAATGGGCCGCAAACACATCACATTAGGCCTCATCATTGGGCTAGAAATATATCATATTAGGCCTCATCAATGGGCCATCAATACATCATATTGGGCCACACACAAGGGCCTCATACACATCCCATTGGGCCTCACTCATGGGCCGCAAACACATCACATTGGGCCTCAAATAAATCATATTAGGCCACACATAAGGGCCCATGGGTTAGGCACAAGGGATGGGTAGTGAGTGCATCACATACATCATAGTGGGCCTAATGGAGCAGCCCATATAGTCCAAAAAATTAGGTAGACAAATTGCCTACAATGCATACCTCAAGGTGGGCTTATTATACCACCAAAATGGGCCCAATGGGGCAACCCATAATCCAAGAAAAATGGATGGGTAGCCTGAATCATATATCATGGCAGGCTGCACAAATGGACGTCATAGATATACAATACATACATCACGGCGGGCTGCACAAATGTATAGCATAGATATACGTTACATGCATCACAACAGGCTACAAAAATGGACAACATAGATGTATAATACATGCCTCAAGGTGGGTCCCGTTCCACATATGCAGCATGTGAGGGGTGGGCCCCACATGAGCTGAATGGATGAACGGTGTGGAGAAACACATGCAAAATAGTGGGGTCCACCGTCCTGGACAAACGAATGAAGTGGATGTAGAATAGATAACATCAAGGTAGGTCACATCCCCACACATGCCACACGTGTGGGGTGGCCTCATGTCCAAATAAATGAACAGCTAGGGAAACACGTACATCACGGTGGGCTTTTCAAGCACTGTCTAGATGGACGGTGTGTATAAAACACATATATCTCGGTGGCCCACATAGCTTGCTAACGTCAGTTAGTGGTGGGACCCACCGTCCTGGACGGACGGTCTATAGAAAATGCATACATCATATTGGTGGTGTCCACGTCCCCAAACAGACGGATGGACGATTGGGATATAACCTATACTCATGATGGAACCATAGAACTTGCTGCATCATTACAGCAGTTGGGTGTTGCTGGTCCCACCATTTGGATGGACGGTGTGGGTATACCACATACATTAAGGTGGGTCCACACGTGTGGGACTCACCAACTTGTAAGATCAAGCTAATATTTGTATTTTCACCTTCATTTGGGCTTGTTCACCAAGCCTGTCCGCTAGACAACCTACCAAGGTGGGCCCCACAGGTAGACGGCATGGATTTAACATATCATGGGGGGCCACACACACATCAGGTGGGCCACACACCTCATCATCATCATCATCATGCAAAAAGGAAAAGAGAGAGAGAGAGAGATGATGTAGTGGAGGGACCCCGCCACTATGGGCCCCTCTTACATCAAAGTGGGTCCCATCACTAATGGGCCCTTAAATAAAATCAACAGTGGAAATTATAAGATCACCCAGTGATTGCCTTCTTCTTTAGCTCCTTGGACTCCTTAGCTCCTAGACTATCCCTTTGATGGTGGATGATGAATATTGAAGGGTGGTGATGGGAGTTTTTAGGGTAGGGAAGTGGGACACTGTAACATGTCAGAAAAATCCATACAAAGACCCGAGTATCACCTCAGGCAGAAATACCTAAGGATCGTATTCTGTCGTAATTTAGACGGAAATTAATTAAGTACTAAACTAAATAATCAGTGGATTAAGCTTGGGCCATCATTTCCACAAATGAGAAGACCTAAAACCATTAATATCACTAACTCAACACTACATAAAGACCTAGAGAAAATCCCAAGAGCCTGTCGCTCTCGGGAGTACATTGAAACCCCATATCGGACCTAAATTGCACGTCGAGAGTCCGATGACCACGAAACTATAGGGCTACGTCCGTCCTACTAGGCTTGACAATCATCATGGGAATTGAACCCAGATGGTGTCCAGAAATGCACAACTTGAGCCCTGAAAGAAGGGTGTGAGAAACACGAATATCCTTAGAAAATGAAATGAAACTTAAGTGAATTGGATCATTTGCTCGTGCGCGAAATTAGAGTTTCGAACAGTCAATTTCTGACCAAACTTCACCTATGGAAAAAGAAAATTTTCCTGCACATATCTGTATACTTGTGGCCCTGATCGAGCAAGTTCGACCGTTGATCTGACATAGGTCCTCCATGGTCGATCGGCTTGTCCGATCGCACCGAAATCACATCCTGACATAGATCCATTGTCAGGGAACTTACACCATGATATAAGTGAGTAGTAGGCCTCCCTGTGAGCCCTATTTGTCAAAAACAACTACCCAAAGGGTATAACCCATGTATATAGTAGCCCTAGGGCATTTGCATCACTTCTGGGCTTATAAATAACCCTTATATCACCGAACGTCTCTCATATACGAATTTCTCCAAAACCCTAAGGGAGAGAGAGAGAGAGAAAAAAGAAGAGAAAAGTGGAGAGAGAGAGAGAGAAGAAGAAGACTTTAGGCAGATTATTACGGGAATCCTCTCCCACAACTCCACGCACCAAATCACCTCCCTATTATGCTACACAACCTGTTTCGGCTACGATTTGGGTAAGAAACCCTAAACCTAATCTTGTTATAGAGATTTGGGCTGATTATTTATTAAACTAGCTAATCATTACGTTATTTAGGTGCCCGACGTTCCATTTTTGGAAACATAGAAATCGAACCGAGTCTAAATCGAGTATTCCGACGAAAGGTGCAGACTATAAATGTTTAGGTTATAGTTGTCAATGCTTTTAATGTCAACTAATGATTTATGTCTGACTTGATTGCTGCCATATTGCCTTAGATACGCTGTTTTCAATATAATATGCATGTATGAACTATATTGAATAAAAGATGTATTACATGTGTTTGTTGAAATGTTTGAATGAACATGTAAACATGATTTATGCTTACCATGCCTACTAATCTAGGATTCATCATTGTCATATGCATGTTGACCTATCTATGTAAGGATCTGCTAAATAAATGTTGTAACTAACCTAATCTATATATTTGGTGAAGTGTAGCTTAAGTGTTTGATAAATTGTCTGAATGAGAAATTGTCGATGATTTGTATTTATTATGGGTATTGAGATAGGATTCTCAATTATATTATTCATATGTATAGTTTCCTTCATGTAATCTTATTTGACTCTACGCGATTTATGGATAAAATGCAAGTCTTAAGTAATATGGTCCATGTGTTTGATGAAATGCACAAATGAGGAATTTATTTGGATTGGTTGTTGAATGTTGACATGATTATCACATGTGTTTACCTATTGCATTTGAGTAAGATCAGGGCTACGGCGTAGTCCAGGCGATCAGTAACAGTTCCTGTTTGGATGGCCAAATTAGTCTTGCCACATTAGGTATACTTAATTAATCCGGGTTGCACAACGATCGTCGATAGTGGTTAGGCCACAAGGGGTACTTATGTGTTCCATGTCGATTAAGTCAACATGTGCTCGTACCAATCAAACTTTCCTAACAAAATGATCGGCCTATTGTGTGTTTACCATGTATGGACACTATACCTTGAATCTAAGGTACTCCTCTTCGATGTAAAGGCCCACTTTAACCATGGTACCATGATCCACTAAGACTCATGAGCCAGGCATGGTGATATAGGACACCGTGTTCGAGCTGTCAACCTACGCCGAGGTGATAAGCTACCCCGTAGTGACCAGTGAGCAAACTCAGACTCGTGAGCTGGCATGGTGGTATGGGACACCATGTTCGAGCTGTTGGCCTATGCCGAGGTGATTAGCCACCCCGTAGTGTCCACGAGTATAAACTTTAAATTTTCCTATCGACTGCTTTTCATTGGGAGTGATGACCCCACAACTTTCCTATTGTATGTGCTTGACTAGAGTGACGAACCTAGATGGATCCTTCGATTCAGGTCAATGATAAAAAGGGAGGTACCCTAGCTTCCCAAATCTGTCGTATAAATAAGTTTAATTAACTTTTGGGCTAACATGATCATGCATTGCACTACATTAGTTAGGACGTGCTTTAAAGGCATGAAAGTCGCATAGGAGGTAGTGTTGTCATATGCGACATTGGTACCGGCGTCCCTTGTTGAGGGAGTTTTGATGCGAGTGCATGCATCATTACTTACACTTCATTCCTGCATTAACAAGAGTAGTTAGGAAGTGATTGTTATGTTGCTTTATCATTACTGCTTAATTAACTTGATAATATGTTAACCTTTGCCTTATAGTACCACTAAGTTGATCACTCACTCCCACTCGGAGATGGTGTTTTAAAACACCAATCAAACTCTGGTTTAGATGCAGGTGATGATATAGTCTATGTGACGGACTAGGACTTCATGGATGAGGAGGAGGAGTTCTCCTACTGCCACCTTTCAGGCGGGTCTATGTAGACCTCGTGCTGATACACGGGGAACATTGGGACATTTGGCTTAGTTGGGCATCTTACAGTTCCACATTTTGTATATTTTGAAACAATACTTATATATATTTAGCCCGGTTACATACTCATACTCTGGAGATTGTGAAACACTTACATACTTAAATATGCATGCTTTAGACTTCCGCTTGTTTAGTTTACTTATATCCGGAGTATGATGTGTTGCTTTAGTATAATCTCACTCATGTTTAACTCATTAATATGGATGAAATCTGAACATCATCATCCATACTGCATAAGTGATGTTCTGGATCTCGAGAGTAGAGCTTTGCTCAACCCTAGAAATTCAAGGCATTACAAGTTGGTATCAGAGCATGATTTGGATTAAACTGGACCTGGGTTATAAGTAACACGACGCACTCTAATGCACTCTGACTTAGGAAGGGGATGATGGAATTTAGAAACGATCTTAGGATCCCAAAGTTTCACTGACGGGCGAGATTAACTACTATAGTTTAGCCCGTACGCATCCTAGATCATGTGAATTGATCTTAGTCACCTTTAGGCCATCAATCGACGGGTTTGAACCGTTAGTTGACAAATTTTAAGCCTGAAACAGGCCCAAAAGGCACAAATATGCACATGTTGAACTACGAAAATGGACCCTACGGGCCTAGGGGCCCGAATCTCGAGATTTGTTGGGACCTAGGGGGCCCCATGCATCAAATCATAACCCCAGGGGGGGTGGCCACCACTGGACACCCGAGGGGGGTACCATGGCAACGGCGGCACACCGCGGTAATGGTGGCACACCGCCGTCAGCTGACCGATGTGGGGCCTCTCCCACATGTGAGACCCCCCACTTAACCTCCACCCCATTTCACCCTATTCCTACCCCAAAAACACCCCTAAACCCACCAACAACTCCCTTTCTCTCTCAAATCTCCTTCTCCATACACTCAAGTCTCTCATTTCCCTTAAATCCTACACCCCTCCAACACTATTCCTCAAAAACTACCTTTTCCATCTCTCCATCTCTATTATTCTCACCTATTTGAGCACAAAAACACTCTTTTGTGTCTTATAACTTCCATATCTTCAAACCCACTTCAATCTCAAGGCCTTTCCACCACACTGGCTCTTTTTGAGCTTATCACCGCCATTTTTTCCATCTCAACGCTCCTTTCCCTTATGGAAAAGAAGAGAGCAATCCCGGATGAGGCTGGGCCTAGCCGTCCAAGCCGCTCTAGGAAGAAGACGAGTGCCGAGACAGGGGCAAGCACCAAGCAAAGGTCGAAACGGGACCTTGATCCTCAAATCCCAATAGAAAGGTCTCTACCAGCGGGGGCTGAACTCAGTTCCGTGATCGCAAGGTTGTGTTTGAAGCTCATATTGATGAGAAGTTATTTGGGTTGTATCCAGTAATTGACCTCCTTCTGGAGACCGGGTGGGGTCCCATGTTTGAAGGAAAATCTCATGCAAGTGAAGGCACCGTACGAGCTTTCTATGCTCACATACGGGACCCAACTCTAGAGCCTCTCTAGTTTACTATTCCATTAGGGAGACATGAAGCTAGAGTCGATGTGGATGTTATGGCCTGTATCACGGGAATAGAGCGTGGTGTAGTACATGTTAGTGAAGCTAATCTCGCTAGTGGATGAGAGAGAGATCACCACACACGTGTTCTTTGTGGTCGACTGGTTAATTGGAGGCGAGGAAATAGCCTCGCATCTACATGTATGACAGCAAATTTTCGCCTACTCCACCACATATGCACATACAACATGTATCCTAGGTGGAGTAACCATATAGATGCACTCGATTCATGGTGGACTTCTTGTACAAAGTTGGACAAGGGGAAAAAGTATGCATGCCTACTCTCACCTTATCTCAGATAATCAACACTGCACGATCTACTTGGGGGGACGCATCTCTCCCATTCAGCCGATTCATCTGCAAGATCGCCCACAACTTTAGCTTCAGGCTTCATATGGATAATCTTGCACCTATCCACTTCATCAGTAAGACTACACTCAACAATATGGGAATAGGCCCTAGGCAACGCCAAGCCAGAATTGATGAGTACGGGGATGAGATAGAACAAGAAACTGAAGAAGAGGAAGGCAGTGAAGGAGAGGAAGGCAGTGAAGAAGAGGAAAGCAGTAGAGAGACAGGACAAGAAAAAGAAGAGGAGGCCCAGGACTTAGACGGTGGACCTCCTACTGCTCCTGAGGACCACCATGACCGGCCACCTTAGAGGCCCGCATGGCCAAGATTGAGGAAAATCAGGCCTACTTAAAGTAGAAGTTTGAGGAGAACCAGGCCTATCTGAAGCAAAAGTTTAAGAGAATGTCTCGCACCCTGAAGGCCCTCTTATACTGTATGCAAGATATGGGTGAGCCTCCGCCTTCGCCAGAATCAGAGGACTAGTCATATGTTTGTAGTTGTTGTTCTTGCTTTTTTTTGTAATAGCCTTGGTTAGGCTTAGTTGGATGTTAGGTTAGTCAGTGTTAAAGCCTTTTGTTAAATTAGCTCACATGCATTCTCTATCATAATTCATGTAATGCTACATCATATGTATTGTGACAATTTTTGGTTAAATGAAATGCATGAAGCTTCTTTTGTTTAGAAATGTATAGAACGTTTGGAAAAAGTGGATGATGTTATCCTAATCCTGTAAACATTACACCCTATGTTGTATATAAGGAATGTCTCCTAATACCACTCAAAAAATGGTACGTCTCCCACTTGGCAGATTGATTGACGGGGCCCCTCCCCCGAGCGATAGCCACACGGACCCTAGTTTGAGCCCGGGTATTGAGACATGCCAGATTCACAACCGGCCACTAGCCCCAAAAATGGGCCAACACCGAGTGCACCACCGGTTCTTTGTTAGAACCATGCATCTTCATTGATGCCACACATGCCTCAGGTAGCCTCTCCCTCTGATAGGTTGGAGCAGATGATGCTCCTAATGCAACAACAACAACAACAAGTTTTGGCTACTATAGCGGGGGCCATTGCCCAAAACATGAATGTGGTCCCGCCTACGCCACCCGTGCAGCCTACTGGGACTATGACTACAAATGGCCTATTTAAGCGCTTTCAATGCCTCCATCCTCCCACTTTTACAGGTTCACAAACCCGAGGAGGCTGAGTACTAGTTGGATCGCATATCCACGTTGTTAAAACTATTGCACTGTACTGAAGTAGTGCAAGTTAAGCTTGTTACATATATGTTTGAAAAGGAGGCTAGTCTTTGGTTGGATAACATCCTGCGAACCATTCCCATAGAATTTGTGTGGATGTGGGACGCGTTCGAAACCCATTTTCATGAAAAATACTTCCCCCTCACTTACCATAATGAAAAGGATGGTGAATTTCTCCACCTCTGATAAGGAGGAATGACCGTGGTAGAATACGAGAACTATTTCACGGAGCTAGCCAGATATGCTCCATTGATCCTAACAAATGAGCCGATGAGAATGCAGCAATTTTCAGAAGGTCTGCAGGCTAATATCCGCACTAAGATATGTTACGCTAGCATTCCCAACTATACTGAGCTAGTGAACATGTCCCTGCGAGCCGAGCAGGATGGTGAAAGAGTGTCTCGGACACGTATGCCATTGGGCCCAAGGCCTCGACCTGAACTACAGAACCAGCCAGTTCCCGACAAGAGGCCACATATGGACTCGCCTCCCGGGCTAATGGTTCCGCTGACCCAGTAGAGGCGAACTGACCTTTAGTGTACTTATTGTAACAAAGGGAGACACACTGACCCCTTTTGTTTTACCAAGATGAAAGACAACGATTTCACGCCACCTCAGAAGATCAACCGCTAGCCACCACTAGCTATTTCAGCTCCACCCCTACGATCTGTACCACTAATATAACCGTTCTACCGACTTCCCACATCTCGGAATAGGCTGCCTCAATGACCTATGGCAGCGCAACCAAATCACCCATAACAAGCTTGAGTGCATGCCCTCGCAGCCGCAGCATCTGAATTAGCAGCTGCAGTACCACTAGCCTTCGAAGTCATCGCCCACATCCAAGGTACACCAGTATTTCTATTGGTGGATACAAGGTACACTATTTCAATGATAGCATGCTCTACAATCAAGCGATTAGGGTTGAACACTGCCCCTATGGTTGAGGTGAGAGTCGTCACAGCAGTAGGAACCTTCACAGACGCCACTAAGCTCTATAAGAATTGCCTGATAGACTTAGGGAACAGAGTGGTGTACATTGACCTGATAGTAACCAAGCTATATCATTACGACATCATCCTCAGCATGAATTAGCTCACCGAAATGAAGGCAGAGATTGGCTGTGAAACCAGATTGGTGACAGCCCATGGGCTCGAAGATACGACCTTCACTTTTCCAGTTCAGGTCAATTGTGCTTACCGCATTCGTTGTTACCTCTCTATTAGAAAATTATGATAGTCCGTCAATTGGGAACATGCCAGTAGTCCAAGATTTCATGGGCATGTTTAAAGCGATCTCTGGACTACCTCCTCAGCGTGAGATTGACTTTACCATCGACCTTGTGCCAGATACGATGCCTATTTCCTTACCGACATACCTTATGCCTCCATGTGAAATGGAGGGATTGAGAAAGCAGATTGATGATCTGTTAGATTCAGGTTTCATACGGTCGGGCATATCTCCTTAGGGAGCTCATGTGTTATTTGTGAAAAAGAAGGATGGATCGCTACGGTTGTGTATAGATTATCACAGTTAAACCACGTCATAGTGAAGAACAAGTATCCTCTGCCCAGGATAGATGACCTGTTTGACTAGTTGAAGGGAACGAACTATTTCTCTAAAATAGACTTACAGTTCGGGTATCATCAGTTGTGCATCAAGAATGAAGACGTGCTGAAAACAGCTTTCGGGACCAGCTTCGGGCACTACGAATTCCTCGTAATGTCGTTTGGACTTACAAATGCACCGGCCGTATTCATGGATCTCATGAACCGGGTATTTCGACTGTATCTGTACCGATTCATCGTTGTACTTATAGATGACATTTTGATATACTCCAAGAGTCGGAAGGATCACAAAGAACACCTACAAGTAGTTCTTGATACTCTCGGGCAGATTCAGTTATTTACATAGTACCGAAAATGTGACTTCTAAAAGGAAGAAGTCAAGTTCTTGGGACACGTGATTTCCAAGGAAGGAATCACCGTGGACCTTGCCAAGGTAACCGTGGTACAAGACTGGGAGCAACCCAGTTCGGTTACAGAAGTGAGGAGTTTTCTCGGACTTGCCAGCTATTATCGCCGATTCATTAAGGACTTTTCCAAGATAGCCCGACCATTGTCGCAACTCACCCGGAAAGATCTTAAGTTTACTTGGAACGAGAAAGTAGAAGCAACCTTTCTGGAATTAAAGGACAAGCTGACGTCTGTACCCATGCTAGTACTACCAAAGCAAGGGGTCAAATATACTATATACATTGACAACTCTCGTGTCGGTTTGGGATGTGTCCTTATGCAAAAAGATAGGGTTATCGCCTATGCCTTATGACAGTTGAGGAAACATGAAGAAAACTACCCCACTCATGACATGGAATTGGCGGCAGTCATCTTCGCATTAAAGCTCTAGAGACATTACCTCTACAGAGAGGAGTTCGAGATCTTTTGCGACCACAAGATCCTTAAGTACATTTTTACGCAGAGGGACCCAAATATGAGGCAATGACCTTAGATGGAGACCATAAAAGACTTCAAGTTTGAGGTCTCCTACCATCCTGGCAAGGCTAACCTTGTGGTCGATGAATTGAGCCGTAAGAAAACAATAAAATTTGTAGCCCCACTGATGATAGAAAGTGGAATATGGTAGAATTTGTGCGAGATTTCGAATAGAAGCTGACAGTAGAGGAGCCATTCGAGAGCGTCGCACACATCCACGTGCAGCCACTTATTGATGACCGAATCGTTGTGGCTCAAAAAAAAGATAAACTACTGGTAAAGATGAGAGAACATGCAAGTGATAGCGAAGAATCCGAATGGAGGGTTGGCTCGGATGGAGGTTTACGATATCATGGCTGCCTATGTGTCCCGAATCTCCACGACTTAAGGAGAGAAGTTCTGAAGGCCGCTCATAATTCGAAGGTAGCAATGCATTTGGGTAGTACGAAGATGTATCGAGATGTGAAGTGTTCATACTGGTGGGACAACATGAAGGCCCAAATAGCAGATTTCGTGTCCCGATGTCTCGAATGCCAGCAAGTCAAGGCCGAACATCGCCGACTCCCTGGTTTGCTTCAGCCCATGCCCATAGCCGAGTGGAAGTGGGATTTTATATCCATGGATATCATTTCCGGGTTACCCAAGACGAGAAAGGGGCATGACTCCATTTTGGTGATTGTGGACAGATTGACGAAATCGGCTCATTTCCTCCCGATTAGAGTTTTTAATTCAGCTGATGACTGGGCCAAGCTATACATTAAAGAGAGTGTGATTGCATGGAATTCCTATAAAAATTGTGTCGAACCGAGACACATGATTCACGTCTATTTTCTGGACTCGAATCCAAGAAGCAATGGTAGTGAAACTGAAGTTCAGTACTGCGTTCCACTCACAGACCGATAGACAGATGAAACGGGTAAATCAGATACTCAAAGACATGTTACGAGCATGCGTGCTTGATTTCAAGGACAGTTGGGATGATTGTCTCCCCTACACCGATTTTGCCTATAATAACGACTTCCAAGCAAGCATTGGCATGGCTCCTTACGAAGCCTTACATGGACGCCCATGTCGAGCTCCACATTGTTGGGCAGAAGTTGGCGAGAAGAGTTTGGTTGGCCTAGATTTGATTCAAGCGACCTCAAAGAATTTTGATATTATCAGGCGTCAACTTCTTACAGCCCAGAGTAGACAGAAGAGTTACGCCGATACGAGATGGAGACAGCTGGAATTAGATGTTGGGGACCATGTATTCCTTAAAGTTTCCCCAATGAAGGGAGTCCTTCATTTTGGCAAGAAGGGAAAACTCACACCAAGATTCATTGGCCCATTCCAAATTTTAAACCGAGTGGGTGTGGTAGCATACCCTCTTGCCTTGCCCACACCACTCACAGGTGTGCACAATGTATTTCACATATCAATATTAAAGAAATATGTTCCTGGCCCTACCCATATTATCAAATGGGAGCAAGTGCAGCTAAGTGAAGATACTACCTATGTACTGCGACCAACGCGAGTTCTACATAGGAAGGAACAAGTATTACGCAACAAAGTGATCCCACTTGTGAAAGTGTTATGGACACATCACACTGAGGAAGAGGCTACTTGGGAAACGGAAGCCGAAGTCCGTAAGAACTACCCCCAGATCCTTGAGGAGTACGAAAAGGTACTAATTTCATGTATAAAACTTTTCTTTAAGGGGGGTAGAGTGTAACATCTTAGAAAAATTCGTACAAAGACCCGAGTATTACCTCAGGCAGAAATACCTAAGGACCATATTCTGTCGTAATTTAGATGGAAATTAATTAAGTACTAAACTAAATAATCAGTGGATTAAGCTTGGGCCACCATTTCCACAAATGAGAAGACCTAAAACCATTAATATCACTGACTCAATACTACATAAAGACCTAGGGAAAATCCCAAGAGCCTATCACTCTCGAGAGTACATTGAAACCCCATATCGGACCTAAACAGCACGTCGAGAGTCTGATGACCGTGAAACTATAGGGTTACGTCCATCCTACTGGCTTGACAATCATCGTGGGAATCGATCCCAAATGGTGTCCAAAAATGCACAACTTGAGCCCTGAACGAAGTATGTGAGAAACGCGAATATCCTTAGAAAATGAAATGAAACTTAAGTGAATTGGGTCATTCGCACACGCGTGAAATTTGGGATTTTGGACCATCAGTTTCTTCCCAAACTTCACCCATGGAAAAAGGAAATTTCCCTACACATCCGTATACTTGTGGCCCCGATCGAGTAAGTTCGACCGTTGATCTGACACAGGTCCTCCACAGTCGATCAGGTTGCCCGATTGCACCGCAATCACATCCTGGCATAGATCCATTATCAGGAAACTTACACTATAACATAAGTGAGTAGTGGGCCTCCCTGTGAGCCCTGTTTGTCAAAAACAACTGCCCAAAGAGTATAACCCATGTATATAGAGGCCCTGGGGCCATTTGCATCACTTCTGGGCTTATAAATAACCCTTATATCACCCCACCTCTCTTATATACGAATTTCTCCAAAACCCTAAGGAGAGAGAGAGAGAGAGAGAAAAGAAGAGCAAAGTGGAGAGAGAGAGAGAAGAAGGCTTTGGGGACATTATTCCAGGAATCATATCCCACGACTCCACACACCGAATCACCTCCCCATTACGCTACACAACTTGTTTCAGCTACGATTTGGGTAAGAAATCCTAACCCTAATCTTGTTATAGAGATCCAGGCTGATTATTTGTCAAACTAGCTAACCATTTATGTTATTTAGGTGCCCGACGTTCCGTTTTTTAAAACGTAGAAATTGAACCAAGTCTGAATCGAGTATTCCAATGAAAGGTGCGGACTATAAACGTTTAGGTTATGGTTGTCAATGTTTCAATGTCAACTAATGATTCATGTCTAACTTGATTGCTGCTATATTGCCTTAGATATGCTGTTTTCGATATAATATGCATGTATGAACTATATTGAATAAAAGATGTATTACATGTGTTTGTTGAAATGTTTGAATGAACATGTAAACATGATTTATGCTTACCATGCCTACTAATCTAAGATTCATTATTGTCATATACATGTTGACCTATCTATGTAAGGATCTGCTAAAATAAATGTTGTAACTAACCTAATCTATATATTTGGTGAAGTGTAGCTTAAGTGTTTGATAAATTGTCTGAATGAGAAATTGTCGATGATTTGTATTTATTATAGGTATTGAGATAGGATTCTCAATTACCTTATTCATATGTATAGTTTCCTTCATGCAATCTTATTTGCCTCTACGTGATTTATGGATGAAATACAAGTCTTAGGTAATACAGCCCTTGTGTTTAATGAAATGCACAAATGAGGAATTTATTTGGATAGGTTGTTGAATGTTGACATGATTATCACATGTGTCTACCTATTGCATTTGAGTAAGATTGGGGCTACAGCGTAGTCCAGGCCATCGGTAACAGTTCCTGTTCGGCTGTCTACCTATATGAATAAGTTTAATTAACTACTGGGCTAACATGATCATGCATTGCACTTCATTAGTTAGGACGTACTTTAAAGGCGTAGAAGTTGCACAGGAGGTAGTGTTGTCATATATGACATTGGTGTCGGCGTCGCTTATTGAGGGAGCTTTGATGCGAGTGCATGCATCATTACTTGCTCTTCATTCCTGCATTAACAAGAGTAGTTAGGAAGTGATTGTTATGTTACTTTATTATTACTGCTTGATTGACTTGATAACATGTTAACATTTGCCTTATAGTACCACTAAGTTGATCACTCGCTGCCACTCTGAAACAGTGTTTTAAAACACCAACCAGACTCTAATTTAGATGTAGGTGATGATGAAGTCTATGCGACAGAGCAGGACTTCATAGATGAGGAGTTCTCCTACTGTCACCTTTCGGGCAGGTCTATATAGACCTCGTGCTGATACGCGGGGAACACTAGGATATTTGGCTTAGTTAGGCATCTTATAGTTTCACATTTTGTATATTTTGAAATAATACTTGTATATATTCAGCCCGATTACATACTCATACTTTGAAAATTGTGAAACACTTACATAAATATACATGCTTCAGACTTCCGCTTGTTTAGTTTACTTATGTCCGGAGTATGATGTGTTGTTTTAGTATAATCTCACTCATGCTTAACTCATTAATATAGAAAAAATCTGAACATCATCATCCATACTGCATAAGTGATGTTCTAGATCAAGGGAGTAGAGCTTTGCTCGACCCTTAAAATTTAGGGCGTTACAGACACACTTAGCTTCTCTTTGGGAGGCTTGGACGATTGGTCTCTTGGTTGCTTGGGAGTGAAGAGAGGAAATGAGAGAGAGAAAGAAGTGATGGGATGAAAAGGTGATGGAGTGATGGGTGATGGGTGTAAGGAAGGGATGGGTGGAGAGAGAGGTGAGTTGACTTTGGGAATGGGAGAGAGATGGGTAAAGTATGGGTTGCTTTTACTTATGATAGGATGTGTACTTAATTTATTGATGTGATGGGTTGTAGAGATTCTCTTAGGTTTGCAAGGCATGCATTTTCTTTGAAATAAACGCTGGCCCACAACTCCTGGCCTGGGCATCGCATCGGCGTGGGAGACGCAGCGTTCGAACGGCAGCGACGCGCGGTCGCTAGGATACAAGTTTCGAGTCGATTCAACTCAGATCTTTGGGATGCAACTTAGGGTCGCAGGTTCCCAAAATTTGACCAAGAGGACCGTGGGAGTCTAAAGAATAGTACGGACTAGGATACGGGCCTTACAGCTCTCTTCTCCTAATAAAAATTTTAACCTCAAAATTTATACAATCATCGCAACTAGACATAACTCATAAGGAAGAGGAAACATAGTATCATTATATAAATTGAAGACAGTATACAAGATACAATATATAATCAATCATTAAAGAGATAGGGATAGCGCTCTCGAATCTCTGCCTCGCGCTCCCAAGACACCTCATCAACAGAATGGTGACCCCACTAAGCCTTCACCAAGGGAATAACCTTGGTCCGGAGGACCTGATCCTTCAGATCAAGGATACTAAATGGCTGCTTAATGTAAGAAGCGTCCTCACGAACCTCTAATGACTGTCAATCAATAACAAGAACAATGTTTAACACACACTTTCTCAACATAGAGACATGAAAAATGTTGTTGACGCCAAACAACTGAGATGGCAAGGCAAGCCGATAGGCCACGGCGCCAACGCGCCCAATGATCTCGAAAGGTCCTATAAATCTCGAGGCAAGCTTGCCCTTCACTCCAAATCAAACTACACCCTTAATGGGTGAGACCTTGAGATACACTCTGTCCCCAACAGCGAACTTCAAGGGATGATGCCGGCGATCAGCTAAACTCTTCTGCTGGCTCTAAGCTGTGCGCATCCTCTGCCTAATGATATTAATAGTCTCTGACGTTTACTGCACAAGCTCAGGACCTAGGAGACGTCGCTCTCCAACCTCGGTCCAATAACTCGGTGATCTGCACGGTCTGCCATATAGTGCCTCAAAAGGAGTCATGTCAATGGTCACCTGAAAGCTATTGTTGTATGCGAATTCAGCTAATTGCAAATGCTCATCCCAGCTACCCCCGAAGTCAATCACGCAGGCGTGAAGCATATCCTCAAGGATCTGGTTGACCCTCTCGGTCTGTCCATCAGTCTGCAGATGATACGTGGTGCTAAGCTGCAAAACAAACCCCATCGCTCTCTGAAAGCTCCTCCAAAATTGAGACGTGAACGTGGGGTCTCAGTCAGAAACAATCGAGACTAGAATGTCATGCAATCTCACGATCTCCTTAATGAATAACCTAGCAAGCCGGTCTAAAGACCAAGTCACATGAATCGCGAGAAAATGCATCGACTTTGTCAGACGATCCACCACAACCCAGATGGCGTCATAACTGTGCTGAGTCCTCGGCAAACCGATAATGAAATTTTTTGACACGTGCTCCCACTTCCATGTCGGGATTCTCAACAGCTGTAATGGACCAGGGGGTCTCTGATGATTGGCCTTGACACGCTGGCATGTGTCACACTCGGCTACAAAACTGGCGATCTGGCGCTTCATTCCCACCCAAAAATACTGTCACCTCATATCTCGATACATCTTCGTCGAGCCAGGGTGGATAGAAAACCATGATCAATGTACCTCGATCATAAGATCTCTGTGTAACTCAGGAATATTCGGGACTCATAATCGGCCTCTGAAGAGAAGTCCACCATCAGAACCAATCTGCCAATCTGACTGACTCTCAGATGCTGCCTCTGCTCGGCAACCCTGTAACGACTCATCTTTCTGTTGAGCCTCAATCACCCTTGCAACAAGAGAGGGTTGAATCAACAGGCTCGATAGCTGAATCATAGAAGACTGCAGACCAAACTCGAAGTCATACTTTGTTATATCCTTGAGCATCCTCCACTCCTGAATCATCATGTGTGCCACCAGGCCTCGTGGTTGATGGTTGAAGGTATCCACCACCATGTTCGCCTTACCTGGGTGATACTGAAGATCAAAATCAAAATCTTTTAGGGGCTCTATCCAATGCCTCTGCCTCATGTTTAACTCGTACTACCGCCTGAAAAGTCGGCAGCCCATGCCCAACAACATGGCCTCGAAGACCGTAACGCAAGCCATTCTTGAAATGGCAGGCCTTCCACTCCTCATCATCAACCAAATACGACACGAACCTCTATAGCGCCACAAAATGAGCTACATACTATGCCATAGACATGTCTCCCTGCACCAAGGTCACAAACTCTAATGCTCGATGCCGACAAATGTGGTCGGTGAAGTACAGTTAGTCGAATCAGTCAATGAAATCCTCCCATGTCTAGATGAAATCAGGCCTTGCAACACAAGTAACGGAGGTCCACCAGTGCTCAGCCTCACCCTGGAGAAGAAATACAGCTAACCAGACCCGCTGCTGGGTCATACATGTCCTCATATCAAAAATCTTCTCCACCTCGAAGCGTCATCTCTCAGCTACTGTCGGATCTAGCTCACCCTAGAAATGCGGGGGATCGAGCTGCCAGAACTTTCGAAGAAGGGCGCTCGCGTGCTCCTGCTCTGCCTAGGCTGGCGAAACAACGAGGTACCTGCCTTGCCCCTGAAGGGTGGCTGTCACAGCTCGCAACATCTAATGAAACTGGGAGACACTCACGGGAACAGTCGGATCTGCATCGGTCTCGGGTGGAGAAGCAACATCCTTAGGGTGGGAGTAGGGATCTCTGGTGGTGGAGTGAGAGTTGTAGGTGGTAGAACGAGAGTCGCAGGTAGTGGAGTGGGAGTCACTCAGGTTTCTCTCCTAGGCGGCATGTCCAATGGGGAAGAACAAGGATGCCTGTTAACCTTGAGAACTCCC
Organism: Magnolia sinica; assembly: GCF_029962835.1. NCBI lineage: Eukaryota > Viridiplantae > Streptophyta > Magnoliopsida > Magnoliales > Magnoliaceae > Magnolia > Magnolia sinica. The sequence goes on along the minus strand of NC_080587.1, from coordinate 43,942,517 downwards.
GAAGGCACGCATGTTAGGGAACTAAATAGAAAGGTTACACACTCAGGACTTAATTATCCTAAACTCATAGTAGATATGTAATGTTGTCCTGAGTTATTCCCAAGTTATGATTTGATACCAACTTCTGTCATGCCACAAACTCGGAAACTGGGCTCACAAAATTTTTGATCACCGAATCCGGCGCCGACAGTCTCCTTAGTACCCCATTCTCAGATCCCGACACCCATATACCAGGTTTCAATCCTGGGATCATATAAGGAGGATTTTCAATATGAATGTATTTCATAATAAGCATAACCATAAGCATAACTCACGAATAATAACCAAGACACCATCACAAAATTCACTATGATAAAAAACTTTAAGGTACAATGCGTATAACGGGAAATACAATAACAGAATCGAAAGCTCTAGAATCCGCTACACACTCCAATCTCAATGTTGTTACGGCATCCTAGGGTCACCTGCACGCATCGTGTATAAGCTTATAGAAAGCTTAGAGGGTGGTGAGAGTGTGTACTCAATATAAGAGTGCTCAGAATGCAATATCAGAGTAATGCAGAATATGCTAACGAATCCATGAATACTATCAGTCGTACTAGGGCTATACGATGCAAGGCGTGAATGCTATCAGTCATATCAAGGCCATGCGATGCAAGGCGTGAATGGTGTCAGTCATATCAAGACCATGTAATGCGAGATGCAACTCAAGCATACCAATCCTCATCGAAATCTACATATCAATGTAGCTCATCACTAGAGCATCAAATATCAGTACAGTTTCACTATGGATAATCAGCGGGGTCTATTACACTCTACACCAGCTTGACGCCCCTATCCGACGCACGATTGTAGTACACTCTACGCCAGCTTTCTGGCCCTATCCGTGTGCACGACAGGGTAAGTGGAAAAGACCTCACTATCCACCTGCCAATATCGAGACCGGTTCGTCAATAGCGGACCCATTCCTCAAGTTGGTCAAACTTAACCTAAATATTACCCCCTCACTCAGGCGGGTAAGGTCACACCCCTTTCCAACCGACCACGTCACAGTGGGAGATGTGGTCTACTGGTATATGGCCCTTGTGTATTCATGTATCTACTCGGTCTCAATGTTGGAGTCATCCTCTGGTACCATCGGGTTTAGAAATTTTCATCCAGGAACATTTACGGTGCCCCAATGCTAGTAACAGTATTTTCGGTATCCAATCCGTCTCTACATGATATGCCTATGGAGGCCTCGGCCCTAATGTCGCTAGGGCGTATAGTAACCATATCACACAATGCAAGATGCATGAGTCATACAATCTGGTCATGGATTAATCCTGCGTATACCGTGAGCTCATGAGGGATAGCACCACCTATCAGGGAGTCCCATAAACAACTTGCCAGAAGACATATGCAATGGTTAACCTCTCATCATAAGCATGTAGATGATGCGTATGGGCAGGTTTCATTATGTTATGTTGTCACATACTCATAATCAGTATCGATAATTGGCATCGATAATTGGCCTATATGCAAGGCGGGGTCAATAAATGAATAGCCGATCTAAACCATGATATAAAGATCGGCCCTCAGCCATGGATATATCAATTCTGGTGGCACGGAGCCATCCGTATACGACGAGGATGGACCATGTAACATTAATGGGGCCCAATAATTTGGGTCAATCCACTAAGAGAATGATGAGAATGGGCCTAACGAGGCCAAAGGGAAGGTCACAATGTGGATATTTAACCATCATTACCTATTAATGTAGACATTTAACCAACATTGCTCCTAAGGAGTGGCCCACATAGAGTCTAACATATAGTGGGCCCATGGCCTCACATAAGAGCCTCGTATACTACATAATGGGCCTCACATAAAAAGCCCAAAATACATCACAATGGGCCTCACACAAACACCCAATATACATCACATCGGGCCTCACCATATGGGCCTCATATACATCATATTGGGCCTCATCAATAGGCCATAAATATATCACATTAGGCCTCATCAAATGGGCCACAAACACATCACATTGGGCCTCATCATTGGGCCAGAAATACATCATATTGGGCCTCATCAATGGGCCATCAATACATCATATTGGGCCACACAAGGGCCTTATATGCATCCCATTAGGCCTCACTCATGGGCCACAAACACATCACATTGGGCCTCATCATTAGGCCACAAATACATCATATTGGGCCACACACAACGGCCCATGAATTAGGCACAAGGGATGGGTAGTGAGTGCATCACATACATCACAGTGGGCCTAATGGAGCAGCCCATTTAGTCCAGAAAATTAGGTGGACAAATTGCCTACAATGCATACCTCAAGGTGGGCTTGTTGTACCACCAAAATGGGCCCAATGGGGCAGCCCATAATCCAGGAAAAATGGATGGGCAGCCTGAATCATACATCATGGCAGGCCGCATAAATAGATAGTATAGATATATGAAAGTACCCTAGTTTGTCAATTAGCATGAGTGTTGAGTCAGTTAAACTGCGGAGCATCATAGGAAGATCGTCAAAGCGTTTGCCTCAACCGAATGTGTGCACGAACTCGTCACAGGTAAATCTAAGCCTGACATCCCATGTCCCAAAACATCAGGTAATTAAAACCCTTAAAATCTATTAGAATATCGTAGGGTTTTTGGGTTAGAAAACTTTTTACAAAATCAAAAAATCTCTAAGTTTTCTACCTCTATCGATTTATCGAAATCAAGTTCGATAAAATCGAGAAATGCTATCGATGTCCTCGATGACTAAATGATAATATCAACATGAGGACAAAATATGTCTAGCAACCACATGCTCATCTGGATGGAATTATCGATGTATCGATATACCTATTGATATTATCGATATTCAAATCTCGAGTCTATCGAAGGTGACTCGATATAATCGACAGCAGAGTATTTACGTCCCTATTTTTTATAAGAAAATCATATAGACCTCCAATATATTGATGTACCCCTCGATATCCTCAGAATTCAAAAACCGATGATATTGGAAGGCTATCGATGATATAGGTCTTGGACACAGTCTTTCCAGCAAAATATTTCAGGATAGTTTATCTATGATTGAGGGTCACTCGATAGAATCGATATTCAAATATCGATGATATCGGTACGGTTTCGATGGCATCAAACAGGGACAGAAACTCTCCAGCAAGCTTAAATGAAAATCCCTTGGATTTATCAATGCCTTGACATAGATATCGATATCATCGACATTCAAATTCTGATTATCTCGAAGGTCTCTCGATCATTCTTGTAAACCTTAAATATTTCAAAGCAAGTCTCTCTCATTTTCAAATGTTGAGGAATCGAACCTCGTATCGATACATTGGAGTTTGAAATTCGATAATATCGACACATGTCTTGATTTCCTCGACCAGCTAGCAAAAGGTTTTAAAAGCGTATAACATTGAGTTCATGTCATCGAGCGGTAAGTCGATGCAATCGAGAGTATACGCTCGATGATATTGACCCTGCTCAATGATATCGAACTCTATCATAAATGTGACCGTTTTATGTCCATTGGAACTTTTTACTTATATATAAAGAGCTTGTCTTTTGTTGCTGGTAGAGAAAGAAGAGAGTGCTTTTGAGTGTTTTACCTTATATCATATACCCAAAGCCCTTTCTCTTAAGGGAGTTCATCCTCCAATCCACCCTCATCATTAATATTCAATAGAGTGGATTAGGGAATGAATTTTTGCATTAAAGGATCCTCCAGTTACCACCTTAATGGCAAATCATTAAGCTGGGATGCCTTGAATGCATAGATGATTGGAATCACTCTATCTCCTTTACAGGAAAATATTTGAGAGTAAGATTCCATCATAACCTTAACCCAACCCATCGCTATGCATTGGTATATCTTCTAAATTACGGTTCAAGGAAGCAGAAGACTCTTCATCAACAAAGGAGGAGATCTTCATCAACGAGCTAAAAGGGACTCATCTGCTTATCTGTAAGTTATCAGAGTGTAGTGGACCCTTGTGATCATTCCTTTATAGGATTGGGTCTAAGGTGTTTCTCACCCCTTGTAAGTCCTCTTGGAGGCCTCCGGTGGGAGTGTATGTGGTGGGTGCTATGTGTTAAACCTTGCTCTATGGGGAGCATAAACATCCGGCTAAAGGTGAAGCTGTCTAAAACCTTGGGTTCGAGGTGAACCGTGTGAAACCTTTGTTAGGGTCTTGTAGAAGATCCTTGGCCAGTGTGCCTAAAAGTGGGTGCGTAGTGTTGACCCTTGCTCGTGAGAGCATAAATAGTCAACCTAGGTGTAGGTTATAAAGGTTAAAGATGAACCTGATTTAAAACCTTGGGTTTGGGGTGAACCGTGGGAAACCTCCTTAGTGAAATTCGGTACACTAAAGGGTTGAGTGTGGTTACCGGGAGTGGAGTAGACAAGTAGTCGAACCACTATAAAAATGATTGTGTTTAAGATTGATATTGTCTTTCATTCCTTTATGTGATTTCCTTAATTACTGTCATTTCTGATTATCTGAGATCACACATCACACACACTCACAGTCATATCCATCATAGACTAGTTTGCATATTGTTCATCCCTCAAATAGTTTATGATTGGATCCTCTACCAGGCTTGGAAGCCAATAGAGTTACTCTTGAGTAATCCTAATATATGCTTGTTGTTAGGATTAGTGTGTTAGGATTTTAAATTATCATAAAATTATTAAAAAAAATCATATTCACCCCCCTCTAGGACATATTGGCATATTCCTACTTCAAGTAAAGCAGTTTTTACCGCAATTTCAATATACAATACATACATCACGGCGGGCCGCATGAATGGACAACATAGATATACATTACATGCATCACGACGGGCCACAAAAATAGATAGCATAGATGTACAATACATGCCTCAAGGTGGGTCCCATCCCACATGTGCAACATGTGTGGGGTGAGCCCCACTAGAAACACATGCAAAATAGTGGGGTCCACCGTCCTGGACATACGAAGGAAGTGGATGTAGAATACATACATCACGGTGGGTCACATCCCCACACGTGCCACATGTGTGGGGTGGCCCCACGTCCAAATAAATGGACGGCTGGGGAAACATGTACATCAAGGTGGGCTTTACAAGCACCGTTCAGATGGACGATGTGTATAAAACACATATATCTTGGTGGCTCACGTAGTTTCCTGACATCAGTCAGTGGTGGGACCCACCGTCCTGGACGAACGGTCTGCATAAAATGCATACATCATATTGGTGGGGTCCACGTCCCCAAACGGATGGACGGACGTCATGTTAGAACCACAGAACTTGCTGTGTCATTATAGCAGCTAGGTGCTACTGGGTCCCACCGTCTGGATGGACGGTGTGGGTATACCACATACATTAAGGTGGGTCCACACGTGTGAGACCCACCAGCTTATAAGATCAAGCTGATATTTATATTTTCACTTTCATCTGGGCCTGTCCATCTGCAAGCCTATCCGCTGGACAGTCCACCAAGGTGGGCCCCACAGGTAGACGGCATGGATTTAACATATCATGGTGAGGCCACACACACATCAGGTGGGCCACACACCTCATCATCATCATCACCATATAAAAAGAAAAAGAGAGAGAGAGAGACGGTGTAGTGGAGGGACCCCACCACTATGGGCCCCTCTTTATTTACAACACATACATCAAAGCGGGTCCCATCACTAGTGGGCTCTCAAATAAAATCAATGGTGGAAATTCTAGGATCACCCATTGATTCCTTCTTCTTTAGCTACTTAGATTCCTTAGCTCCTAGACTTTCCATTTGATGGTGGATGATGAATATTGAAGGGTGGAGATGGGAGTTTTTGGGGTAGAGAAGTGGGCCACACCTAGCTTCCCCTTAGGAGGATTGGACGATTGGTCTCTTGGTTGCTTAGGAGTGAAGAGAGGAAATGAGAGAGAGAGAGAGAGAGAAGTGATGGGATGAAAAGGTGATGGAGTGATGGGTGATGGGTGTAAGGAAGGGATGGGTGGAGAGAGAAAGAGAGAGAGAGTTGACTTTGGGAATGGGATAGAGATAGATAGAGTATGGGTTGCTTATACTTGTGATAGGATGTGTACATGATTGATTGATGTGATGGGTTGTAGAGATTCTATTGGGTTTCCAACGTGTGGCATTTTCTTCAAACTAAACACGGGCCCACAACTCCTGGCCTGGGTATCTCATCGACACGCAAGCCGTGGCATTAAAACCGCGGCGACGGTGCGATCGCTAGGATATGAGTTTTGAGTCGAGCTGACTCAAATCTTCAGGACGTGACTTAGGGTCATGTGTAAACACCGATTACAGGTGGCGGGTTGCTAAAATTTGACCAAGAGGACCGCGGGAGTCTACACAATGGTACGGACTAGGATACGGGCCTTACAGGAACCAGGAATTGCCTTCGGGCTCACAAATGCTAACATAAAAAAAATTTGAGAATTAGCAACAAAAGTGCATGCATTGGAATTGATGGCCAGGAAAATGTCAGCATTTCATACCAGAACAGATAGAAGAGGATCGAATAGATTGCTGGTAAATACTATTGCTCAAGAAAGAAAGAAGAATACTTTCTATAATAAGCGAGAGACAAGGAAGAGGGAAGATACGGATCAGTATAAAGATCGAATAAATGATAAGCGAACACGATCATACGACTATCATAAAGAGTATGATTTTAAGAAAGAAGATGTCATACCAATGATGGAATAGCTATTGGCCGTCGAAACTATTCAATTACCTCAGCCCAGGCATCCAGAAGAAGTTGAATTGTCTAAAGACGAGATATTACCGTTATCATCGTTATGTTGGACATCTGACAGAAAAATGCTTTATACTAAAAGATATGTCGCAGAAAATGATAAAGCAATGTGAGATAGTAATGAAAAAGGCTGAGAAGCAAGGCAAGAAAGCAACTGTGAATGCAACATTTGTAAGAAATCCATTGAAGATTAGAAAAGATAAAGGGAAGGCTGTTGCAACAAGAGAATGGCCGGCAGCGATGGATTTACTTAGAAACTTTCGTTGTGGCTCACAATTTGTTAAATCATCTTCTAAAGAAGTCAATAATGGTTTAGCTTCTATTCGCCAAACAGAAGATGAACCAGTCAGAGAATTCATTAATCGATGGAAAATCCTTGGGGCATCATGTTTGCGACTGGTGAAAGAAGAAAAAGAACAAATTAAGTTATGCACGGAATGCATAAAGCTAAGTATTACATTAAGTATTGTGGGTTCGAATATACAGACATTTCAAGATCTGATCGAAGAGGCTTGCAACTTAGAAAGGATCATTACGATGGTGTCTGACTTTTATATAAACCAATTGACTCTGAATCTTAGGAAAAATTCAACAGATACAATCGAAGAAGAAAGAAAAATGAAGAATCAACAGAATGGGCAAGGAAGCTCTGGTACAAGAAACATGAATAAACATACAGCTAAGAAAATAAAAGAATTTGCACTGCTCAAGGATTATGGGAGGTACTCATTCGAAGAAGAAGATATACTTCCTATACTGAACAAATTGCTAGCAGCAGAAAAGATCAAATTGCCATGGCTAAAATGTCCAAAGGAAATGAAGAAAATAAGTGAAGGTGATTATTGTTATTATCATCGTTTCCTCAGACATCGAACTGAGAATTGCTTCAGCTTGAAGAACAAATTACAGAAAATGATTGATAATGGTGAACTTGTCATAAGGAAAGTGTATGACATAAAAGAGGAAATAAGAGTACACAGGCCTGATTAGTTCAAGACTGCAGGCAGTGTTAATTTTGGACAATTCGTAAGAGGTGATGCGGCATCAATATATTTGTTAAAGATCGCAACATCATGATTTTTATTACGAAGATTATCAGAACAATGCTTCCTAATGAAAAGGGGGCATAACAAGTAGAAAGATGAAATGACTGCAAAAGACAAAGTCATGTATTCCTCTTCATGTGAATGAATAAAAGGTGCAAATTTTTAAGTAAAGCTTCTTAAGCATATCAGGCATATCAAGATTGAGCACATCGTCAACTATTATTAAGCATTGATGATTGTTGTCAAGCATTGATGATTGCTATCAAGCGTTGATGATTGCTATCAAACGTCGACGATTGCCACCAGCGTCGATGATTATCGTCGTCAACTATCACCAACGTCGATGATAATCGCCAAGTGTTGATGATTATTGCCAAAATTAGCAACTATTGCTGTCGTCATCAATCGCTCATATAAGCTCATCTTATCGAAATTGCTATCATTGCCAAGCTGATATACTATTTTAAACATATCATTAATGTTGTCAGAACATTATTAGTAGCGGCGAAATCGATTCACCATCCATGGCAGTGGAATAGAAATATATGGCCAACCACATGTAAAGTTGATGACAGCAATGACAGCTTATCATTATTTAAGGCAGCTTATCTAAGCCCTATACAGCCAACTACGCATAAGACCTATCATCATCAGCGTTATATATATTATTCAGGCAGCAATGAGAAGCCAATGCCCTAAAAAGCCCGTATAGGGCATCACATGCATACCATGCAGGCAGCAGATAGAGCCAATGACTAAAAGCCTAAGTGGCCAAAAAGTCCTCAATGACTAGTCACGCGTGAGACCAATGCTTCCTATAGAGCTTCCGACAGCGTCATGGGGAAGGATGAAAATACCCTCCCGTGAATGGGTCCGACCTTGCAGGTGAAGAAAAAGTGGGTCGTAGTGTGAGCTCTGTGACTTTGACCATAGATAGGCCAACCATGCGTAAGACCCCCCAGATTCCTAGTTTGATTCTAGTAGAAACTCATGAGGAAGGGTTTTTAGCCTACTCATTGATGGACTCGCGACCTTGGATTTGGTACCTAAAGGTAGCCTTGCGTGCCCGCGAACTCTAAAGCGTTATTATGGCCAGCCCTGTGCGTAAATCTCACCGAGTTCACGGCCCCGGTAGCTTCATTGGGCCCCTTTAATGGATCGCGATTTGTGAACTCCCAGCCGCGATAAGTCTAGCGAACTCTAGAGAGTTATAGTGACCATTCGTATAAGGCCCGACTCCCACATGAGTCTAAGAAACTGTGCTCACTCCACTACTCATGAGCTTAAACTATGTGAAAAAGTCGTGTCCAGTCAAGTCTTGTCCAGTAAAGTTGTGCCCAATCAATTTCGCCTTATCTGGTCAAGTTTAGTCTAGTTCGGTCTTGTCCAGTCTAGGGGTGATCAGTCAAAGTATGCTAGCTCCATTATTCAAGAGCTTAAACTATGCGTAGCATCAAAATGCTGCAAAAATACATGATCATCATCTATATACTTGAAATATGCTAAAAGATGCAAACTGCTTGATATGATAGCATAAATCAGGAAAATTTCATACTTAGAATAAATAGACATACAAAATACGTTTCTTTTGAAACAGGTACAGATTATGATTACATCAAATCTGATCAAAATATTCTATATATTCTATCCTAAAGCTATGTATTCCAAAATATAGTTATTCTTCTAAAGAGGATGAGTCTTCGATGATGATATGTTTATCATTTTGAAGAGGATGACAATGTCTTTCCGTCTCCTGCCTTTCTGACGCTAAAGGAATATTATCTCTTAAGATCTGCAAGGAGGAGGAGGATAGAATTGCAAAGAGCCATCATTCTCTTGCAAAAAATCTGAAGATTCATGAGTATTCTTCAAAGGTGTGCCAAAGGCTATCCATCCCTTAAGAGTATCAGCAGGCTTTGTTTCAGAAATATTATCTGCAGAAGAAATTTTTATGTAGAGTTGGCCTGGAGAGGGGGCACAATCTACTTCTTCGAAATAACCAATGCCTTGGTCTTTTTGGAAATCTCTTAGGCGAGGAGGAAGAATTCATATGGCATGATCTACTGGGTAGCAATGTTCCACTAAGAAATACTAATGAACGCACCACCACATTCTGGAATAAGAAGTGCTAAAAGGGTAATTATAGCTGGGAATTAAGAAGTGCGACTCGGTGCGAACGTTTAAGAGTTGTTTCCATATCAAAGCCCAATTATATGGACCGATGTCATAACTTCTCATAGCCCTGGTAACAATATCGCAAGTCCCCGGCATAGTCTGGTCAAATCCGAATTGGCGAGCAAATCTGCTAGGATAGTATGGTTTGTGCCAGAATACACTACCATCTCTCCAGGGAAGAGTGCTGGACCTGATGGAGACAAGGAATGAATGTTTGCCAAATGAAATGGAATCATCATCAACGATTGTCATGTCGTCAAGATAGCTAGTGAAAGGAAATCGATAGAAGTCGATAGGGACATTGCTTTCTATTTTTCTAATTACCCATATAATCGACTTCTTAATCATCTTTCTCAATTGATAATGTTGTAGAGGGAGGTGATCAGGGTGATCATGATGCGAATACGCTCCTGCGGAGTCAACAAATGTCTAAGGAAAATATACTCCGAGCCAACCCACAAAGAAATACCAGGGAACACTAACATGAAAAGATTCAGAAGAAGGATCTTTGGATTCAGAGATGACGTTCCCGAAAGCACGGTACAAGGAACATAGGACCGGAGGAGCAATGAATATTTTTGGCCTCCGCCATTGCACCTGCGACCACGAAGAAGGATGGCCTAATACTGTCTATCTATTCAGAATCCAAGAATATTATTAAGCTTAACCAGTAAGCTAAGAAAGTAGCTAGTTCGCAGGAAGAACTATATTTAGCAGTGTTCTTGGTGTTCTTGCGAATGGTCTTGAGTTCTTAATAGTTATGGCCTATAAAGCTATCAAGATGAAAGATACAATTATTAAAACTAGACCATACAAAATTAAAATTATAAAAGCAGAAAGGAGAAAAAAAATATACCGCAATTTTCGAGAAAAGTGAGCCAGCCATTCAAGAGAAGTAATGCGATCAGGGTGAGGGAAGTTAGCCAGTGCACTGAAAAGTTCAAGTGTGGTCCTTAAAATCTCGAGTGTGCCTCCTCCCGCAGAAGCTAGAGCAAGCTCTCCATTAGAGGGTACATATGCATCAAAGATGTTGCCCATGATGGGAAGACCTGCTATACAAAGAAGATCCCATAAGGTGATACTCATTTCGCCTAAAGGAAGATAAAATGAGTTGGTGATTGGAGACCAATGGTTGAGGAAGCCTCTGAAGATAGCGGCATCCACGTGAAAATGCTCTAACATAGCTATGATTGCATCAGAAAGGTTGATCTGGTCTAGAATAGTGGTGTGCCTTCGAACGATAGCTCGAGCCTAAGCACTATAGAAATTTTGAAGAGATAAGAGTCTATTGCAGAGAATTTTTCTGTGTTACAAGGTAATCTCTTAGAGAAAAAGAGTTGTTAATCAGTTTCAAAATAATGGGCAGGGAAAGATTGTTGAGGCTCGTGATATGGACACAAAAATCTCATCTTATGAATTCTACTAGCTCTTTGACGGGGCCTATTCTCTTCCAGATATCCTATTAGAATTCTCGATTCCTTCATATTCCAATTGTCCACGGAAATAAAGATATTTCGTCGGTTGAACGGTTCACTATGTAAGATTGACTAATGATGCTACAGATTGATGGGAATAACAGTCAATTTATCTATAAAGGGGTTATGAAGCTCCAGAGTTTCTTCGTTTATCTCTACATATTTCTAAGAATGATGGAGAGGTTGTTCGGATCTTGAAGAAGATGGGTGATTCTTTCTTCTCGAAGAGGGAGCTTGCGAGCAAAGCATGTTTTGGGGCTAAAGTTATCAGGATGAAGATGGAATCTTAAAGAATAAAGAGTCAAAGGATGAAGAAGGATTTCGAAGATTTGAAAATTTTCAGACTTTGAAGAGAAATCTTTGAGATCATTTGCGCACAGGTACGCAACATGGAGTAGTTACGAGGGATAACAAAGGAAAGATTCAGAGATTGAAAAATTAAAAGGGAACTTTGTGGGAGTGCGCATAAGGGCAAGTGTTACACAAGGATGCACAAAGGAGAAGTTTGCTGAAGGAAAAAGTATGGCGTTGCGTAGGGGTGCGCAAGGGCAAGTGGTTACGCAGGCAGGAAGAAAAGTGTCACACCCCAAACTCGAAAACCAAGCTCACAAAATTCTTGATCGCCGAATCTGGTGCCGACAGCCTCCGTAATACCCCATTCTCGGCTCCCAGCGTGCATATGCTAGATTCTGATCTTGGGATCCTACAAGGAGGATTTTCCAATGTACATTTATCTCGTAAGAAGCATAACCACAAGTTTACCCAAATCACAAAAGCAACATCATCGTCACATATCCACTAATATAAACAGTTAAATACAGTGCTGAAAGGGATATACATATATAAAAAAATCAAAGCTCCAGAAGACAGCTACACGCTCTAAGCTCAACGCTGCTACGACCTAACGCCACCTGCACGCATCTATCGTGCATAAGCTTAAAAAAGCTTAGAGGTTAGTGTAAGTGTGTGTACAAGGTAAGTATCAAGCATATAGATATCAGAGTAAGCGAAAATACTAGCAAGTCTATAAATCTCACAATATCAGAGTAATGCGGAAACATTCTGTTAAGTCCATAAATATCATCAGCTTATCCAGGCTATGTGATGCAAAAACATAATAAGCCAATATCATATACTGAGAATGCAATACAATATACAAATCCTGATAAGTCCATGAATGCCGCCAACCTCATCTAGGCCATATAAAAGCAGAAACGTAGTATAGCAACCCAAAATGTCATATGCCATGGATGTAATGCAATACGCGGTGCGAATGAAATGACCAAACTGGATTGTGAAGTCGGGATGATAGTATGTAGTACCACAGACTATGGGGTCCATCATAAGGGATTTTTATCCAAACCAGTCCCATACCTAAATTTGGATAGTCAAACTCAATGTAGTAGACTCCTGATCTTAGGTTAGTCATGCACCCCAACCGAAATCCTGGCCATTACAAAGGTACACGTAACAAATAATTGCGCACCACTAGCCCGAGTGGATAATGAATGAATGAATAAATGAGTATGCAACTCCTACTCAATAAGTCCATGTATTAATATCGTACATCTCTGGGACCATCACCGAGGTCTAGTACACTCTACATGCAATCACCGCCCACTAGACGCGCAACCATACAAGTGGAAGAGACCTCACTATCCGTCAGGCCAGTAGTTAGCCAATACCTACCCGGCACGTCGATAACGGACCCAATTACGAGCTGGTCAAACTTAGCCTAGCTATGCCCACTACCCTCGGGCAGGTAAGGCCACAACCCCTTCCCAACCGACCATGACAAAGTGGGAGATGCCGCCTACTGGTATTTGCACTTGGGAGCTCATGTATCCACTTGGTCTAGACATTGGAGCATCTCCTGGCCATGAAGGTTTAGGCATTTTTACCCAAGGACATCTATGGCACCCCAATACTAGTAACAAATTTTTGGTGTCCCATCTGGCCATCCACGACATGCTTGTAGAGGCTACGGCCCTAATGTTGCTAGGGCGTACAGTAATCACAACACACAATGTAAGATGCATAAGTCATACAATCCAGTCATGCATCAATCCTGTGCATACCATGCGCTCATGTGAGACAATCTCCGCCTATCAGGGAGTCTCATAATAACCTGCCGAATGACATATGCAATGGTCAACCACATCTCATAACAAACATGCAGATGATGGGCATATATCATGATGTTATGTTGTCACATACTCATAATCGATATCGCTAACTGGCATCGATAATCGGCCTAACAAAGGGCCTAAGGGAAGGTCACAATGAGGACATTTAACCATCATTACCCATCAATGTGGACATTTAACCAACATTGCTTCCAAGGAGTGGCCCACATAGAGCCAAACATATAGTGTGCTCATAGCCTCACACAATGGCCTAATATACATCACCATGGGCCTCTTTCAAGGGCCTAATACACATCATGATGGGCCTCACTTATGGGCTACATATGCATCACATTGGGCCTCACTCATGGACCTCATGTACATCACAATGGGCCGTAATACATGGGCCCCATACATGTCAAATGGGCCGCAATATATGGGCTGAAAAATACATCTCATTGGGCCTTACCAAATGGGTCGGAAATACATCACAATGGGCCTTACCAAATGGGTCAAAAATACATCATAATGGGTCTCATCATATGGGCCGAAAATATATCATAATGGGCCTTACCAAATGGGCCAGAAATACATCACAATGAGCCTTACCAAATGGGCCAGAAATACATCACAATGGGCCTTACCAAATGGGCCGAAAATACATCACAATGGGCCTTATCATATGGGCTGGAAATATATCACAATGGGCCACGTCCCATGGCCTAATACACCCCACAATGGGCCTCATCACATGGGCCACAATTGCATCAAGGTGGGCCTTAACAGATGGGCTACAAATACATCAAGATGGGCCTCATAGATGGGTCGCACTAATGGGCCTCAAGTGAGAGCATGGATTACACCAAAAATCATTTCAATAGTTGCAGGTGTAACATGTGTATCATTGTACACTATCATTCTATGGGGCACATGGCTCACTAATGATGAATAGCACTGTCCAAACATTGTCCAGCACCGTCCAGCATAATCTGGATGGTGTGGATGAAATAAATACATCATGGAGGTCTCCACTGTCTAGATCACTGGACGGTGGAGATAGGGCACATATATCACAGTGGGTCACACCGTCCCACACAGTGGATAGTGTGGATACATGTAACACATCAAGGTGGGACCCACACGTGTGAGTAAAATACTTACAGCACGTGGGTCCCAAGCAAATGAACGACTGGATAAAGCACATACTCCATGATCAGACCCACCTAACCGAGCTGTTAGTCAAATAGATGGATGGTTGAGATGTAAAACAGATGACCGACGTGGATGACAAATACATCAAGAGTGTCTCCCACTGTCCAGCACCTTCTAGACGGTGCTGGATAAGACCCATGCCTCAAGGCAGGCCCCACATGGCACCGTCCAGATGAATGATGCTAATCTACAATACATGCATTGACGGTGGGTCCCATCCAAATGGACGGACAGGATATACAACATATACATTAGGCGAGACCCATAGAACTAGTTGTTGTGGCTACAGCAGCTATACATAATTGGTGTAATCGTATACCAGCCAATCTTCTACCACAACAGGTGGGTCCCACGTGGGGCCCACCACATAATATATATTATTATTGTTATATTAGTTTGTTTTTAAAAGGCTACAGCATCCAGCGCCCAGCGTCCTGAACAGACGACCTAGGTAAAACATTTATACCATGTGGGTCTCACGTCCAACCACTGGACAGTGTGGACACCACACATAGATCATGGTGGGGCCCATAAGTCAAGCTGATATATATGTCTTCCCTTCGTCCAGGCCCCACGTAGATGGACAGTTTTGATAAAACCCGCACATCATGTGGGGACCACGTCCTAACTGGACGGCCGACATGGACACAACACATACATCACACGTGGGCCCCATAAATGGATGGTTTGGAAATAACACATACATCACAGCTGGCCCACCCACCGCCCCAAGCCTAGATGGTGTGGATGTAATATATAAATCATGGTGATCCCACATGCAGTGGGCCACATGTTGGATCAAGCTGCTTTTTGTGCTTCCCTCGTCCAGGACGGTCAGCAGCAAGGTGGGTCGCTGCTGCTAGATAGTGGGCGGCCCACAGCTGGACAACATAGATACATACATTACAGCAGGGTCCACAACACATAGGAAAGAGAGAGAGAGAGAGAGATGAGTGAAAACGTGAGGCGGGGGAGTTCCACCACTATGAGCTCCCTTAGGACTTACAACATATATATCAAATGGGTCCCACTTGCCCCCTACATCAAAGGTCAAGATCTACTCTAGAACACCCACCTAGACTTCTTCTTGGACTCCCTAGCTCCAAAGCTTTGACTTTTATGGAGGATGATGGACATTGGATGGCTGGATGGTGGAGATGGGAGGTAGGAAGATGAGCCACACCTAGCTACTTTCATGGAAGCTTGGACGGTTCTCTCCCATGGGAGTTGCTTAGGAGATGGGTTTAAGAAAGAGAGAGAGAGAGAGAGAGAGAGAGAGAGATGATGATGATGTTATTGTAAGAGAGAGAGGGATGGGTGAGAGGAGATGGAGTGATGGGGAGTGATGGGTGAGTGATAGGTGTGTACTTAACATGTATGTCGAGAGAGAGAGAGAGAGTTGACTATAGGGGTTACTTTTGGGGATGGGACATATGTGATTGATGGGATTGATGGGACATGTTCACTTGGGTTTAGCAAATGCACAGTGTTTTCTCAAACTAAACGCAGGCCCACATCTCCTGGCCTGGGTATCGCATCGGCGCGTGAGACACGGCATCGGAACCGCGGCGATGGCACGGTCGCTAAGGTACAAGTCTCAGGTTGAGCCAACTTTGGAATATGGGATACGTCTCAGGGTTGCGGGTAAATGCCAATTACAGGTTGCGGGTTGCCAAAATTCGACCGGGAGGACCACGGAAGCCTATGAAATGGTACAATCTAGGATATGGGCCTTACAAAAAAAGTAGAGCTTCGGCAAGGAATTGAATGAATAGAAAATGAAGAGCTGACTCTAGTATTTATAGAGGAAGCTGGACCCGATTATGGTACCCAACTGGCCGTTGCACGAGTACACAGAATGATGTTTTCAAGTGATTGATCCTATTTCTTTATCTAAGAAGGGATAAACAAAAAGGATCAAGGGGGCATCTGTTGAGGCATAAAATAAAGGACTAAGAATGGATTAGAAAAAGGAAAAATAAAAGAAATAATCATGAAAAGTTGGGAAGAAAATGTGAGATGAAGGGAAAAATCATGGCATTATGCCAACCCGTGCAAAGGGTGTCAATTGCGTGGGTCCATGCAGAGGCCTTTCTTAGTAGTGCGAGCTTGTACAAGTGGCGAATTGATTTGGAATATTAAAGCCTTTGTGCCAGATCGCGCAACACCATAGTGTTGTGCGGACCCATGCAAGGTGTTACGCAGATAGGCTCAAATAATGATTCGGGTATGCTGACGTCGATGACTGAGATTTGATGAAAGGTGGGCCCATGGCACAAACTTCGAGGTTCGCACGTGTGGAGGCCTATAAATACCCCCACTCCCCCTCTCATTTACACAGATTGAAGATTTTGAAGAAGATCAGAGCTCAAAGAAAAAGAGAAGACTGAAGGTATCTGAGGAAGGAGGGAAGGAAGAAGAGAGGGCTTTGTGCTAGGCCGCACAATAGCCTTCAATGCTCAAGAGACAAAATGCTACTGAAATTACTGTTGATTTGATCTTCATAGTCTTTGCAATCTCCAGTTTTCCTTTTGCCCAAGGACATAAGCACAAGAAAGGGAGATCAGATGATTAGATCCGTACAACATTCCTCTTAATGAGATGATCAAATCATAAGCCGAAATGCTGCCGGATTTGATATTCAAATTCGATATCCGAACTCTTTCAATTTCTGTATCTTAAGATAATTTATCATAGAATCAAGGGAAATCAAATGATGTAAATGAACTCAGTATGAATAAATATGATAATTGTTTTTTATACACTTTCTCTGTTATGATTGAATAAGATAGTCTCCCAAATTAAATATATTTGTTTCTTGTCGAAACAGTCATCCTAAAGCAAGACGTGCCACATAAATACAAAGATCCTGGTAGCCCAACCGTTGCTTGTATAATTGGGAATTACAGCATTAAGCATGCACTTCTTGATTTAGGAGCGAGCGTAAATCCGATCCCATACTCGATCTATAAACAACTGGGTCTAAGTGAATTAAAACCCACCCGGACCACATTACAACTTGCCGATTGCTCAGTTCAAGTACCGAGAGGGATAATTGAGGATGTGTTAGTCCAGGTTGGCAAATTCTACTAGCCGGTAGATTTTATCATCTTGGATACTCGACCCATCGTAAACATGAGCACTCAAATTCCAATCATTCTTGGTCGCCCATTCCTTACAACATCAAATTCAATCATTAGTTATAAGAATGGAGTCATGAGTTTGTCTTATGAAAATATGACATTGGAGTTGAATATCTTTTTCCATACGGGCAAACAATTAGAGGAAGATGGTGATTTTCACGACATTAATATGATTGACTCTTTTGTGGAAGATAGAACACTTTTGACCATATCCTCTGACCCTCTAGAGATGTGTCTGGCCCACTCCCATGATTTTGATGATGATATGATTAGGGAGACGGGGCCATGCTTAATACTGTGCTAGTACTTGAAGTTAACTAGTAGATGCCACAATTTGAAGAATTGCCCCAAACTGATGTAGTGTCTCTACCATCACCTTTACCCTCTGATTTGAAATATATCTATTTAGGTCAAGACGAGATGCTCATATCTACTCTCATTGAGCACAAGGGAGCCCTTGGATGGTCGATTACAGACCTCAAGGGAATTAACACTTCGATTTGTACTCACCACATTTATCTAAAGGATAATACAAAGACCTACCGGCAACCACGACGTAGATTAAATCCAAACATGAAGGAAGTGGTTAAGGCCGAGGTTCTTAAGCTTTTGGATGTGGGTATCATATACCCGATATCCGATAGTCAATGGGTGAGTCCAACTTAGGTGGTTCTTAAGAAGTCTGAAATCACCATTGTGGCCAATGCCAATAATGAACTCGCGCCAACTAGAGTTACTACTGGTTGGAGAATGTCCATTGACTATAGGAAGTTGAATACCGTCACAAGGAAGAACTACCTCCCTTTGCCCTTCATTGATTAAATCTTAGAAAGGCTTGTTGGTCACTCGTACTATTGTTTCCTTGACAGGTATTTGGACTACAACCAGATAAAGATAGCCCCTGAAGATTAAAAAAAAAGACCACATTCACATGTCTCTTTGGCACCTTTGTTTGCCGAAAGATGTCATTCGGACTATGTAATGCCCTCACCACTTTTTAGCAATACATGATGAGTATTTTTTCTGATATGGTGGGGCAATATTTAGAGGTCTTCATCGATGACTTCTCTGTCTTTGGTCCATCCTTCAGCGATTGTTTGGAAAATCTTAAATGTGTGCTGAAGTGATGTGAGGAAAAGAATTTGGTACCAAATTGAGAGAAGTGTCATTTCATGGTTCGTAAGGGAATTGTCCTTGGACACATCATCTCATCCAAGGGAATTGAGGTAGATAAGGCTAAGAATGATCTTATCTCTAACTTACCTCCACCCAAGAACATATGAGATGTGCAATCCTTCTTAGGACACATTAGTTTTTACAGGAGATTCATAAAGGAATTTAGTCACCACTCTCATCATTTAAGTAATCTACTTTAAAAAGATGCACCATACAAGTGGACTGAGTAATGCCATGAGGCTTTTACTAAGCTCAAGGGCAAGTTAACCACCACCTATCATGCAGCCACCCGACCAAAGCCTTCCTTTTAAACTTATATGCGACACGTCTGACTATGCTCTTGTGGTGGTTTTAGGCCAGAGAAAAGAAAAGAAGTCCTACGTTATTCATTACGCAAGTAGAACTTTAAATCTTGCCCAAGTGAACTACTCTACTATGGAAAAGGAACTCTTACTCGTAGTGTTCGCTTTGGACAAATTTAGGTCCTACTTAATCAGATCCAAGATTACCATTTACACAGATCATGCGGCGCTCAAGTGTCTTCTTTGTAAGAATGATGCTAAGCCCCGCCTGATAAGATGGATCCTCCTACTCTAAGAATTTGATTTGGAAATAAAAGAAAAAAAGGGAGTAGAGAATATAATGGCTGACCATCTTTCCCTCCTTGATCTCTCGGATTCCCTAAAGACGACACATATAAATGATATATTCCATGATGAACAATTGTTCAAAGTCTCCCACTCACCTTGGTTTGCTGATATTGCTAATTATCTTGCTACAGGTTTCACGTCGACACATTAGACTTCACAAAAATAGAAGAAATTCTTTACCGAGGTACGCAAGTTCTTCTAAGATTATCCATATTTGTTTAAAAATTGCCCAGACCAAATCTTAAGGAGATGTGTGCCAGACAAAGAACACCAAAGTGTCATCTCCTTCTGTCATTCTCAGGTCAGTGGTGGTCACTTTTCTACTAAAAAGACCACGACCAAAATTCTGCAATGCAGCTTTTACTGGCCCACTATGTTCAAGGACACTCATGAGTTTTGCAAAGCTTGTGAGGGTTGTTAGAAATTGGGAGTATTGTCTCGTCAAAATATGATGCCTTAAACCCCATTCTGATTATTGAAACATTTGATTACTGGGGCATCGATTTCATGGGATCATTCCCCCAATCATTCAGAAATTTATATATTTTGCTCGTCAAAAACTATGTCACTAAATGGGTCAAAGCGATTCCGTA
Source organism: Magnolia sinica (assembly GCF_029962835.1). Classification (NCBI taxonomy): domain Eukaryota; kingdom Viridiplantae; phylum Streptophyta; class Magnoliopsida; order Magnoliales; family Magnoliaceae; genus Magnolia; species Magnolia sinica. The sequence goes on along the minus strand of NC_080587.1, from coordinate 43,922,148 downwards.
CTGGAACAATGACCATCAAATAGTCATTAAATTCTTAAAAGAGAACATCCTTTCCTGGTTCAGAACGCCTCGAGCCATCATTAGTGATGAAGGCTCACATTTTTATAATAGGCCATTTGTGAACTTAATAAAGAAATATGGTATCTCTCATAAGGTGAGCACTACATACCACCCACAGACAAGTAGGCAAGCTAAGATTTCTAATAGGGAGATCAAACACATTTTTGAGAAAATGGTTGACCCTGATCGAAAGGAATGGTCAATCTGATTGACCGATGCTTTATGGGTTTACCGTACTGCATTTAAAACCCCTATTGGAATGTCTCCCTTTAGACTTGTCTATGGAAAGGCTTGCCACTTACCTATGGAGTTGGAACATAGGGCTTACTGGGCGATTAAAAATCTAAACTTCAATTTAGACAACGCTGGCTCACTGTGCAAACTACAATTGAATGAACTCGAGAATATCCAAAATGACGCATACGAGAACTCAAGAATTTACAAGGACGGGATGAAGCTGTTCCATGACTAGAACATCCTTCGAAAATCATTCTCATTTGGTCAAAAAGTCCTTTGGTATAATTCTCGGTTACATCTTTTTCCAGGTAAACTCCGATCTCGTTAGACCTATCCTTTCACTGTTACCAATGTCCACCCTCATGGGGCCATTGAGATAAGGAATCCAAACAATGGCAATGCTTTTAAAGTAAATGGACATCAGTTGAAGCCATTTGTTGAGAAATTTGATTCAGAGGACATGTCCATACCTCTTATTGATCCTATTTACCAGGATTGACCTCCTAGTCTAATGGAGGTATAGTTAGGTTTATTGCTTTCATAGAATTTAGGACTAAGATAGTTTGCTTCCACTATTTTAGGATAGTTTTCTTCCGCTGTTTTAGGATAGTTTTTTTTACGTTTGTTTAGGATAGTTGTAAGTGTTATAGTTTATAGCCCTTTTTGTTGTCAAATTTGTGGTGCCAAAGATACTGTTATGAAGCTTGCATCTGTGAAGAACAATGCTCTACTCAAGATCAGCTTTGTTTGATAAGCACTGTTCACAAGTCAAGAATCTCAAGAAGCTTTCAAGTTCAACCTCAAGATCTCAAGAAGCTTTCAAGTTTGAGCTCCATCAAGACTTCAAGCCTTGCTACTTTCAAAGGTCTCTTATCTCCTATGTTTAATGTCCTTACTTCACTATTAAGGTATGACTGACCTTAGGTTGACCTTTAGAGTAGGTCATTCTGGATACATAATTCATATCTTTTATATAAGTGAGTTTAGGCTATTCTAAGACTAGTCCTGGACTTTGTTCGACTAGTCCTAGTAATGCTTCGACCTGTCTAAGAATTTCCTAGATCAGTCGTAAGTTTGTTGCAAAATTCAGATATTTTCTGTTTGGCTTTGACTAATCTTAGGGTTTGTTCGACTAGTCGTATGAACAGTGTCGACTGTTTCTTCAACCTATCGTAGAGCTACGACTCAATATACAGCGTTGAAGATTGGCTAGCTTCGACTAGTCGTGTGAAACCTATGACCAGTCGAAGGGGACCTACGACCAGTCGTAGATCACCTACGACCCGTCGTAAAACTGTCAGATCTTATCGCGCTCAAATTTTCAAATATTTGTTGGCTCTATGACCAATCATAGAGGTCTTTAGACCAGTCGAAGACGTGATTTGTTCACCTATAAGTAGAGCATGAATCTCAAAATTAAATAATGAAATTGAAGCTAATTTAATTCGGCCTTCTGAGAGATAAGTATGTGCTTCATTTTAAGCTACGTGTGCATATTTAATATTCTCTTTCTTTAGCTTTCCTTATTTGATTTTGTTCCTGTATTCCAATCTTATTTGAAAAGTAGAATTGTTGTATTCCGTCTTCTTGGAATTAAAATCAAATAGAGCTATGCCCAATTTGGTTTAATTTAAAATCTATTAGAACCTAGAACCATTATTAAGAGAGTATTGGGCATTGAACTTTGACATTCAAATCTCTACTCCGACTTGGTTCTTCTGGGCTGCTACAATGAAGGAGAAATTCAGGTATTTTAGATTTATGTAATTTACTTTCATTTGGTTTTTCTTTTGGGATTTGCCAGAAAAATCTCATTGTATTGGTTATCTGAAGAGAGCCAGGAAAACTCAGAAGAGGAGTTTTTTAATTGTGTAAGCCCACAGAGAAAAACACAATTATGAAGGTTTTTGGTGAACCTGGAAAACCTATCTTTGATAGTGAACGCTGATATCTCCTATGTGAGGATATTAGGAGTGGAGTACTGCTGTGTGGCTGTTATTGAACAGTTGGTGTACACACAGGCGAACCACTATAACTCTGTCTTATGGTTTGAATGCTTTCTTAAGTTTTTATCTCTTTTCATTCAAATTTGTGGAATATATGTGTGGATGTGAATGTTGTAAAATTTACATTCAAGCACAGTGGGAATGTTGTAATAATTTAGTTTTAAATTCCTGTAATTTATATCAATTCCTTGCTATTTATTTATTCCTCTCCGGTTTGAGTTTTTGATATAAAGGACGTTCTACAAATAAGGTTGTCCTGCCATAAACCCTTGGTTTTTATGGTGTAAGGTTGTCCTTAGAACTGAATTCGTAACAACCTCTCAATACTTGTTTAGTAAGGTTGCTTTTCTTTCAGCATTATGATTTGATTTAGTTTATTTGGCTATTTATCTTTCTTTATTCCATTGTTAAAGTTTTATTTTGGCATTGTCCTATTCACCCCCCCCCCCCCCCCCCCCCCCTCTAGGACATATAGCTAGGCCATTTCAAGTGGTATCAAAGCCTAATAGCTCGCTCTTATTGCTTTTTATTTGGATTTAATTCCTGAGCTAACGATCTAAGCTATATATAAGATGTCAAATTTTGATAGCCAATCAGTCACTAGGCCTCCACCCTTTGATGGCTCCAACTATGCCTATTGGAAAGCCAGGATGAGGATCTTCCTCAAATCAATGGATGAGAGTGTGGCAAGACACAGTGACTGAATGGAACCCACCTACCACTGAAGTGACTAGTATTAATGGTTCAAAATCAATGAGAGTAACACCATATTTCTCATGGACCACCCTTCAGAAAAATGAGAGTAGTGCCAATGCAAAAGCACTAAATGCAATCACTTGCACACTATCATCGGATGAGTTCAAAAGAATCATATCCTGTGATACTGCAAAGCAAGCCTAAGATATATTAGAAATGACACACGAGGGTACTACAATTGTCAAAAACTCTAAAGTCCAACTCCTCACAACCAAATTTGAAGAAATTCGTATGGAGGAAATTGAAATGTTTATGGACTTTTACACTAGATTAAATGACATTGTAAACTCAATGTGGGGTCTTGGTGATAAAATCCTAGAAAGTAAAGTGTGTGCAATGATACTACGCTCACTTCCTGAATGGTTCAACTCTAAGATAATCGCAATCCAGGAACTTCGTGATACAGACAATATGTGGGTAGAAGAACTAGTTGGTTCTTTACAAACCTATGAGTTAAACTTTAAAGCTTCTGAAAGTAAATCTATCACTCTTAAATCTTCTAAAGAAAATTCTGATTCTGAAGATGATATGGCTCTTTTAGCGAAAAAGTTTTACAAGATTTTCAAGAGTAAAAAGAGGGTTGATTTTCAAAAATTAAATGATAAGAAAAGATCAAAACCCAAATCTAAAACTTGGAAGTCTTTGAAACATAGTCAATGTTACAACTGCTAAAAATATGGGCATTTAGCAAACAAGTGTCCTAAAAAGGACAAACCCAAAAAGAAGGGTATGTTCGCTACTTGGGATGAACCATCTAATTCTGAAACTTCTTCTGAATCAGAAGGTTCTGAAATCGAGTCGGGCAGTGAAGTTAAAGCCCTTATGACTCGAGCCAAATTTACTTTTTCAGATCATGATGATTCAACTAGCGAAGAAAATCTGAATAGTGATTATGAAAATGAAGATGATCTTCAAGATGCTTACAATGCCCTATACAAGGAAAGTTGTAAAATTGCTGTCAAACTTAAACTTCAAACAAAAAAGTTTTTTAAACTCAAAGAATGATTTGAATCTCTTGTTTTAGAAAAATCTCAAATTTCAGATTGTTTTGAAAAATCAAAATATGATTTAGAATTCAAAACCTCCCTGATTGAAAATCCGAAATCTAAAAATAAGAGACTTAAAAATGAAGTATCTTCTCTTCTGAGTTTAAAGGATACATGGAAGTATGCCTAAGGAGATCCAAAGTTAGAAAAACTTTTATCTGGATCTAGAAAATGTGGTGACAGATCCGGGTTGGGCTATGATAAAAATGTTCCTCCTAAACAAAAGTATACTTCTCCTAAGTTTGTGAAAGGAGAGTCCTCTAACTCAAAAGGGAAAAATACTAGTCAATGTTTTTCTAAAAATACAAAAGCTTTTCAAAAACCTAGAGGTAGCTGTGTCAATTTCAAAAATTAGAACAGAAACCCACTAGCTGAAAAGATAGTGGATTTACTCAAGGAGCTCTTAAAATCTAACTCAGTAGGTCATTCTTATAACAATAGTTAGAAGAAGACCAACTATACTCCTAAACCCAAAACGGTTCTGAAATGGGTTCCTAAAGTTGCCTGCTTGGTTGCCCACACCACTTTCAAAGCAACAAGCCATTCAAAGTGGTACCTAGATAGTGGATGCTCCAGGCATATGACAGGCGACAAGTTTCTATTAAGCCATAATTTTCAAATGGGATGTGTTGATAAGACTTTATTTATCAAAAAAAATGATGATCACATTTTAATAGTACAAATTTATGTTGATAATATCATTTATGGATCTACCTGTACTGACATGACTATTGAGTTTGTAGCTTGGATGAAATCTCAGTTTGAAATGAGCATGGTTGGGGAATTGAATTATTTCCTTGGGTTGCAAGTTAAGCAAAAACCTGATGGAATGTTTATTTCTCAATCTAAATATACTATAAATTTGATTAAGAGATTTGGATTTGAGAATGGTAAGAAATTTGATACTCCTATGAGTACAACTTTGAAACTCTCAAAAGATTCTATAGGTAAAAATGTAGATCCGAAATTATATCGGAGTATAATTGGTAGTTTACTATATTTAACTGCTAGTAGACCCGATATCGCACTAAGTGTTGGTATTTGCACTGGATATCGGTCTGATCCTAAAGATCGCACTTGACTACTATCAAGCGGATTATACGATATGTCGCAAGTACTGTTAATCTCGATCTTTGGTATCCTCATGAGACTAGTGTTCAATTAGTTGGGTACTCGGATGCTGACTGGGCTAGAAATCTTGATGATAGAAAATCAACCAGTGGTGGTTGCTTCTATATTGAAAACTATTTAATTTCTTGGTTTAGCAAGAAACAAAGTTCTATATCACTTTCAACAGCTGAAGCTGAATATAACGCAGCTGGTAATGCGTGTACTCAGCTAGTTTGGATGAAACATATGCTAAGTGATTATGGAATTAAACAGGATTTTATGTTATTATATTGTGATAATTCCAGTGCCATAAATATTTTAAAAAATCCAATTTAGCATTCTCGTACTAAACACATTGACATTAGATTTCATTATATTCGAGAATTAGTAGAAGAAAAGGTTATATCTTTGGAATATATTCCTACCGAGAATCAATGTACTAACATTTTCACTAAACCGCTTGACAAAAGCAGGTTTAACAAAATGAAATTTGATCTTGGCATGTGCATTTTAAAGTGATTATGTATGTTTATTTGTATCATAGTGTATATAATTACTTGATTTATTTTCAAATTTTTTAATATAATGCTGGAAATCAGTTTTTCTGGCCGATACTCGACCAGTCGTGAATCTACACGACCAGTCGTATACATCCACGGCCAGTCATGAATCGCTTGAATTTCTTATAATTTAGGAAAAATGCTTCTTCTTCTTCACTCTCTAACGGGCCAATGCACGACCAGTCAAACCCATCCTTCAAAATCTTCAAGGTTAGTGCTCCATTTGCATTTTTCTTGTAGATTTGAGTCTAGATTTCTTCTATTTGACTCTTGAAGTTTTCTATTTTCAAATTTCATTGAGATTTGGGATTTTTCTTGGGTAAAATCTGATTTAAGAAAACCCACTTCTCAATTCATTGCAACTCTCTATTTTCTTGAAATCCTTATTGCAAATGGCATCTAGAGATAGAAAAACAACATCACGTGGTCCTTTTTCTTCCTCTAGATCAACCCCTATTACTAAGCGTCATCTTCGGGCTCCCAAGAATGATCCATCATATGTTCAGGACATCAGAATACGTAATGTTATTGTTGAACATCCTGTTGATATTAATCATGTTGCTCCTTTTGATATCCTTCCTATGCTCCAAGCTATAGGTTGGGATAACTTATTACATTGGGGTGGACGAGCATATCGGTCCATTGCCCAGTCCATGTTTGCATGCATATGTGATTTTTGATTAAAAAATTTATCTTTTAAGATAGCCACTAAAGAATGACCATTTGATGTTAATCATCATTTGATTTCAGCTCTTATAGAAATTCTTGTGAATGATGAGGGCATTCCTATCTATAACTTATCTGAAAAACCCTCTGTATCTGAAAAACGTATGTTCACTAAAGATTTATGCTATTTGGATGTTCAATGAGCTCATAAAGGGAATGCGCTTCCTTCAAAATATGTTACTCAACTACAGAGTTCTTCACAAAATCTGTGTCTAACTTGTATCCTCGTTCGGGTAATAAATCTAAATTGACTTCCTTCATGGTTCGTGTTCTTCATGTTGTTGCTAGCGATGCTCATGTTTGTCTACCATCCTTGATTTGTCACTCCATTATTCAGTTTCGACTCCATCCAGGTCACCGTGACATTCCTTTTGGTTATTTGATGACTGTGTTAGCTACGCATATGTTAGTCGATATGCCGATTGGAGAGACCCTTATCCATCATCTGATATTTAACAATTCTAATATCAATAAGATGAAGCTTGACTTCCTTCCTGGTCAAGGTGTTGGTGGTGGCAATGCTGAAACTGAACATGAGGAAGAAGCTAGTGATCTTCCTCCTGATGATATTAACATGGATGATATATTTGAAGAACTTGAATCTAATTCAGGAAATGATCCAGATTATGAGCCTTCCGAGTTTGATGCACGTCTGCGTGCATTGAAAGATAAAGTTGAGAATATGAATGTTAAGATGGAAAACATGTCTGTTGCCCATGATTTATAATTCAAGTATATGCGTAAATATCTTAGGCACTCGAACAAGGGCTTGCATCAACTTGATCCTTCCATCCCTACTCCTTCATCTGGTTCAGATTAGTTATTTTAAGTTAGCTGGTTTGTTATAACTTCATTACTCTTGTGTTAGTTTAACTGGTTTTGAGATTGTAGTTATTTTTAACTTAGCTATGTATATGAATTATGTGGGCTGTTTATGCTGGTTAATCATATCTTGTCTTGTTTCCACTCATATATCTCTTTCCTTATTTCTCCTTAGCCATTTGTTCTATGCTTCCTTTGTCCTATTGTGATAAAAAGGGGGAGAATGGATATAGATGTGTTGTATGTCTAATGAATGATTATGTTATGAGGAGGGAATAGCATTGTATGTTACTCAGGGGGAGTGTGTGCAGAAGTAGACTGTATTGAATATTGAGTTACAGGTTTGCAGGATCATGTATGTTATTTTCAATATTGATTTACAGGTTTATAGGATCATGTATGCCGGTTGATAACAACTGGTACTTGATATAACAACTGGTGCATGATTCTTTAATCAAATATATCTGTGTTATGTAACATATCTTGAGAGTGTGTTTTGTCACTAATTTGACAAAGGGGGAGATTGTAAGTGCAACAGTTTATAGCCCTTTTTGTTGTCAAATTTGTGGTGCCAAAGACACTGTTATGAAGCTTCCATCTGTGAAGAACAATACTCTACTCAAGATCAACCTTGTTTCACAAGCACTGTTCACAAGTCAAGAATCTCAAGAAGCTTTCAAGTTCAACCTCAAGATCTCAAGAAGCTTTCAAGTTTGAGCTCCATCAAGACTTCAAGCCTTGCTACTTTTAAAGGTCTCTTGTCTCCTATGTTCAATGTCCTTACTTCACTATTGAGGTATGACTGACCTTAGGTTGACCTTTAGAGTAGGTCATTCTGGATACATAATTCATGTGTTTTATATAAGTGAGTTTAGGCTATTCTAAGACTAGTCCTGGAATTTGTTCGACTAGTCCTAGCACTACTTTGACCTGTATAAAAAATTCCTAGATCAGTCATAAGTTTGTTACAAAATTCGGATATTTTCTGTTTGGCTTCAACTAGTCTTAGGGTTTGTTCGACTAGTCGTATAAACAGTGTCGACTGTTTGTTCGACCTGTCGTAGAGCTATGACTCAATGTACAGCATTGAAAATTGGCTAGCTTCGACTAGTCGTGTGAAACCTATGACCAGTCGAAGGGGGCCTATGAGCAGTCATAGTTCACCTACGACCAGTCTGTAAGTGCTATAGTTTATATCCCTGTCTGTTGTCAAATTTGTGGTGCCAAAATCACTATTATATATAACTTGCATAAGTGAAGCTCTCTCAAGGATTAACATTCATGAACAAGCTAAGCTCACAACAAGCACAGCTCACAAGTACAAGGATCAATCTTGAATGCAAGAACTGCTCACAAGACAAGACTCAAGCTGCAAGACTTCAAGAAGAGTACAAGGCAGTTTGTAAAGAACTCAAGACACTTTCAAGATTGAGCTACATCAAGATTTCAACTACATCAAGTCTTCAAGGCTCATACTTCAAGGTCACTAGTTCCTAATGTTTCAATGTCCTTACTTCATGGTTGAGGTTTGACTGACCATAGGTTGACCTTAGAAGTAGGTCATTTTGGATACATAAATCGAATGTTTATTTTACATAAGTTTGGTCTGTTCTTCGACTAGTCCTAGGCCCTCTTCGACTAGTCCTAGAGTTACTTCGACCAGTCTAAGCAATTCCTCGATCAGTCGTGAATTTGTTACAAATTTCGGATAAAATCTGTTAGGCTTCGACTAGTCCAGGAATCTATTCGACCAGTCGAAGGAACAGTGTCGACTTCATCTTTGACCAATCGAAAAACTTCAACTCAAAATCCAGCAATGTTTTTCAGGTTCTTCGACCAGTCGAAGGTGACCTACGACCAGTCGAAGGAGACCTTCGACCAGTCGTAGAACGGTCAAAGCTTATCGCGCCTGATTTTTCAAATATCTGTTATTGCTTCGACTAGTCGAAGAGCTCCCTAGACCAGTCGAAGACGCGATCTGCTCACCTATAAATAATGCACGAATCTCAGAAGAAATCATCGAATTAATTAATCCATTCAAGCCAATCTTCGTCGAACTTCTGAGAGATAATTTTGTGCTCCATCTAAGCTAAGTGTGCTTATTTAATATTCTCTTTCCTTAGCTTTATTTAATTGATTTTGTTTGCTATTCCAATCTAATTTGATAAGAGGAATTTTTATTCCCTTTCTTTGGAATCAAAATCAATTAAGGCAAGCCCTATTTGGTTTAATTTAAAATCTATTAGAATTAAAACCATTGTAATTGAGTACTGGACATTGAACTTGGACATTCAATCATCTACTCTGATTTGGTTCTACCAGGGTGCTACAACGAAGGAGATAATCAGGTATTTTACATTTAATTGTAAATTCCTTTCTGTTTTGGTTTCTTTCAAGATTTGCCGGAAAAATCTTGTTGTATTGGTTATCTGAGGAGAGCCAAGAAAACTCAGAAGTGAGGTTTTTTTAATTGTGTAAGCCCACAGACGAAGACACAATTGTAAAGGTTTTGGGTGAACCTGGGAAAACCTATTTTGTTAGTGAACGCTAATATCCCCTGTGTGAGGATATTAGGAGTGGAGTAGCATTCTGTGTGGCTGTTGTTTAACAGTTGGTGAACACACAGGCGAACCATTATAATCCCTTGTGTTGTGGTTGAATGATTTATACTTCTGATCTTTAATTATTCTTTTGTGGGATGTATGTATGGTGGTGAATGTTGTAATCATTTAATTTAAGCATTGTGAGAATTTTGTAATAGTTTAGAATTTATTTTCTGCTATTCCTTTATCAGCTTGATATTCAATTTCCTTTAAAAGTTGTTCCAGCAAGGTTACCCGCCATTTTTATGGTGTATGGCTGTCCCTAGAACAATACATTTGTGATTACAATTTATTTCAATTCAGTTTGTATTTATTTCTATATTCCTCTTTGGTTTGAGATTTGATACAAAGATCTTTCTAGAAATAAGGTTGTCCTACCATAAACTCTGGTTTTTGGTGTAAGGTTGTCCTTAGAACAACATTTGTATCAACCTCTCAAGATCTGAATTTTGAGGTTATTTTACTTTCTTGCATTGTGATTTATTTTGGTTATCATATTCTTTTTAATTCCGCTGTTATAAGTTTTATTTGGCATTGTCCTATTCACCCCCCCTCTAGGACATATAGCTAGGCCTTTTCAAGTGGTATCAGAGCCTAATAGCTCTTTTTTAATTCTTGGATTTAATTCCTGAGCTAACGATTTAAGCTATTTAAGATGTCAAATTTTGATAGCCTTTCAGTCACAAGGCCTCCACCCTTTGATGGTTCCAACTATGCCTATTGGAAAGCCAGAATGAGGATCTTCCTCAAATCAATGGATGAAAATGTGTGGCGAGCCACAGTGACTGAATGGAAACCTCCTATCATGGAAGTTACTGAGGTAGATGGTTCAAAATCTATGAAAGACACACCATATTACCAATGGACCACTCTTCAGAAAAGTGAGAGTAGTGCAAATGCTAACGCACTAAATGCAATTACTTGCGCACTATCACCGGATGAGTTCAAAAGAATCATTTCCTGTGATACTGCAAAGCAAGCTTGGGATATATTAGAAATGACACACGAGGGTACTACAATTGTCAAAAAATCTAAAGTCCAACTCCTCACAACCAGATTTGAAGAAATTCATATGGAGGAAAATGAAATGTTTATGGACTTTTACACTAGATTAAATGACATTGTAAACTCAATGTGGGGTCTTGGCAATAAAATCCCAGAAAGTAAAGTGTGTGCAAAAATATTACGCTCACTTCCTGAACGGTTCAATTCTAAAGTAACCGCGATCCAGGAACTTCGTGATACGGATAATATGAGGGTAGAAGAACTAGTTGGTTCTCTACAAACCTACGAGTTAAACTTTAAAGCTCCTAAAGGTAAATCTATCGCACTAAGATCTTCTAAATGTAATTCAGAAGAAAATTCTGATTCAGAAGATGATATGGCTCTTTTAGCTAAGAAATTTTACAAGATTTTCAAAAGCAAGAAAAGGGTTGATTTTCAAAAATCAAATGATAAAAAGAAGTTTAGACCCAAATCTCGAAAATCTTTGAAAGATAGTCAATGTTACAAATGCGAGAATATGGGCACTTAGCAAATAGATGTCCTAAAAGGGACAAACCCAAGAAGAAGGGTATGTTGGCTACATGGGATGAATCATCTGATTCTAAAGGTTCTTCTGAATCAGAAGATTCTGAAACTGAGTAGGGCAATGAGGTTAAAGCTCTTATGACTCTAGCCAAATTCACATTTTCAAATAATCACTCAACAAGTGAAGAAAATCTGAGTAGTGAATGTGAAAATGAAGATGATCTTCAAGACGCTTACAATGCCCTATATAAGGAAAGTTGTAAAATTGCTGTCAAACTTAAACTTCAAAAAGAAAAGTTTTCTAAACTCAAAAAATGTTTTGAATCACTTGTCTTAGAAAAATCACAAATTTCAAATTGTTTTGAAAAATCAAAATGCGATTTCGAATTCAAAAACTCCCTAATTATTGATTTAAAATCTGAAATTGAGAAACTTAAAACGGAAGTATCTTCTCTTCTGAGTCTAAAGGACATATGGAAATATGCCCAAGGTGATCCAAAGTTAGAGAAACTTTTATCCGGATCAAGAAAATGTGGCGATCGATCCGAGTTGGGCTATGATAAAAATCTACCTCCTAAACAAAAGTATACTCCTCCTATGTTTGTTAAAGGAGAATCCTCAAACTCAAAAGGGAAAAGTACTTATCAAGATTTTTCTATAAATTCAAAAACCTATAAGCAGCCATGTCAACTTTAATCAGAAACGAAATCCACTAGCTGAAAAGATAGTTGATTTACTCAAGGAGCTCTTAAAATCTAACTCTATAGGTCATTCCAACAAATATACACAAAAGAAGACCAACTATGTTCCTAAACCCAAAACAGTTATGAAATGGGTTCCTAAAGTTACCTGCTTGGTTGCTCACACTGCTTTCAAAGCAACAAGTCATTCAAAGTGGTACCTAGACAGTGGATGCTCCAGGCATATGACAGGTGACAAAGCTTTATTCACGGATCTGAAAGATATGACTGATGGTTCAGTCACATTTGGTGATGGTAGCAACTGCAAGATTATAGGCCAAGGTACGGTTCAACTTTTTAATCTTCCTGTGTTTAAAAATGTTTTATATGTTGAAGGGTTAAAACATAACTTGCTTAGTATATCTCAAATATGTGATGATAACCATAATGTTCGGTTTTCTAATCAAAGCTGTGAGATACTAAACAATAAGGGTTCTGTAATATTAACTGGACATAGAACGTCTGAAAATTGCTATATTATTAGCGAATCCAGCTCATCTAATCAAACATGTTACATGGTCCATACAGATGAAACTAATTTATGGCACAAACGTCTTGGACATGTACATTATCGAAATATATATAGATTGAGCAAACGAGAACTTATAAGAGGTTTACCCAAACTTCAGAAATTAGATAAAATATGTGGTGAGTGCCAGATAGGCAAACAAACAAAGAACTCACACAAAAAGGTGAATTCAAATACCACATCAAGACCAGTCGAACTTCCCCACATGGATCTGATAGGACCTACCAGAACAGAAAGTCGTGGTGGGAAAAGGTATATCCTGGTAATAGTTGATGACTTTACCAGATTCACTTGGGTAGTCTTCTTAAGGGATAAATCTGAAACCCTTGAAGAAGTGAGAAAAGTTCTCAAAAGGATTCAAACTGAAAAATCTTCTCAAATCAGTAAAATTCGTAGTGATCATGGATCTGAATTTGAGAATAGCAATTTTGAGAAGTTCTGTACCGACCAAGGACTATTACATGAATTCTCTGCTCTTAAAACTCCACAACAAAATGGAATTGTTGAAAGAAAGAATAGGGTGCTTCAAGAAATGGCTAATGTCATGTTGAATAGCATGAAGCTCTCTAAAAATCTTTGGGCTGAAGCAGTCAACACAGCTTGGTATATTATTAACCGAGTCTACACTAGCAAAGATAATAATAAAACGGCTTACGAATTGTGGTTCAATAAAAAGCCTACTGTTAAATACTTTCGAGTTTTTGGCAACAAGTGTCATATTTTACGTGATCGTGAAAATTTGGGAAAATTCGATACGAAGAGTGATGAAGGTATTTTTCTAGGATATTCCTTAAACAGTCGAGCTTATGGGGTTCTGAACAAAAGGACTGGTGTGATTCAAGAATCCATTATTGTTGTCATTGATGATCACTTAAACACGCCAATTTCTAATTCAGATAATGATGAAGTACTAATCATTAATAAACCTGATACTTCATCGAATTAAACTGATTCTGAGTTAAGGACTGTTAAAGATCATCCAACCACATAAATTCTTGAAAACCCTCTCACCGGTGTTCGCACCCATAGACAACTTGAGGATATATGTAATTATGTATGTTTTACATCCCAAATAGAACCATCTAACGTAAAAGAAGCTCTTGCTGATGAGAACTAGATTGTTGTGATGCAAGAAGAACTCAACCAATTCGTAAGAAATGATGTTTGGTATCTCGTACCAAGACCTAAAGATAAACACATCATTGGAACAAAATGGATTTTCAAAAATAAGTCTGACGAGTGTGGAAATATAATTAGAAACAAGGCTAGACTGGTGATACAAGGTTATACTCAAATTGAAGGGATTGATTTCGATGAAACTTTTGCACCAGTAGCACGTCTTGAATCTATCAGACTATTTATATCCATTGCATATTTTAGAAAGATAAAGATCTATCAGATGGATGTGAAAAGTGCTTTTCTAAATGGCGATTAACATGAAGAAGTCTATGTTGAACAGCCAATGGGTTTTGAAGATTTCAAAAATACTGATTATGTATATCGGCTTAAAAAGGCACTTTATGAATTAAAACAAGCACCTAGGGCATGCTATGAGAAACTAACAAAATTTCTTTTAAGTCATAATTTTCAAATGGGATCTGTTGATAAAACTCTGTTTGTTAAAAAACATAATGATCATATCTTAATGGTACAGATTTATGTTGATGATGTCATTTATAGATCAACTTGTACTGACTTGACTACTGAGTTTGCAGATTTGATGAAATCACAGTTCGAAATGAGCATGGTTGGGGAATTGACTTATTTTCTTAGATTGCAAGTAAAGCAACAACCTGAAGGAATATTCATTTCTCAATCTAAGTATGCTTTGAATCTAATCAAGAGATTTGGATTTGAGAATGGCAAGAATTTCGATACTCCTATGAGTACTACCCTGAAACTCTCAAAAGACTCTAATGGTAAAAATGTTGACTCAAAACTTTATCGGAGTATGATTGGTAGTTTGTTATATTTAACTGCTAGTAGACCTAATATTTCTCTAAGTGTTGGTATTTGCGCAAGATATCAATCTGATCCAAAAGAATCTCACTTGATTGTTGTCAAACAAATTTTAGATATGTCGCAAGTACTGTAAATCTCGGTCTCTGGTATCCTCATGAGACCAGTGTCCAATTAGCTGGGTACTCGGATGCTGACTGGGCTGGTAATCTAGATGATAGAATGTCAACCAGTGGTGGTTGTTTTTACATTGGAAATTGTCTAGTTTCCTGGTTTAGTAAGAAACAAAATTCTATATCACTTATATCACAGCTGGTAATGCATGTACACAGCTTGTTTGGATGCAACGAATGTTAAGTGATTATGGAATTAAACAGGATACTATGTTATTACATTGTGATAATTCCAGTGCGATAAATATTTTAAAAAATCCTATTCAGCATTCTCGTACTAAGCACATTGACATTAGATTTCATTATATAAGGGAATTAGTAGAAGAAAAAGTTATATCTCTAGAATATATTCCTACCGAAGATCAACGAGCTGACATTTTCACAAAACCTCTCGATAAAAGCAGGTTCAAAAAGATGTAATTTGATCTTGGCATGTGCATTTTAAAATGATTATTTATGCCTACTTGTATTATAGTGTATATATTTGCTAGATTGAATTCCAATTTTTGTATAATTTGCAAGAAATATGAATTTTTGGTTATTCTTCGACCTGTCGTGAGTATACTCGACCAGCCGACCTTCGACCGGTCGTAGATACCCACGACCAGTCGTAGAACTCGTGAATCACTTAAATTTGGAGATTTTTACTTTCTTCCTCATTTCGGTTTTCTTCTCTAAGGAGCCGTGCTTCGACTTGTCGAACCCATCTTTCATGTTCTTCAAGGTTAGTGTTCCAAATTACGTTTTTCTTACAGATTTGTGTCTAGATTGTTTACTTTTCAAGCTTTAAGCTTTGTATTTTGGATTTCATTTAGATTTGGGGTTTGGATTTTGAAAAATCTGTTTTGAGTAAACCCACTTCTCAATCCTTTGCAACTTCTTAATTCCTTGATATCCTTGTTGCAAATGGCTTCTAGAGGTAGAAAAACTACCTCCCGTGGTCCTTCTTCTTCCTCCAGATCGACCGTTATCTCTAAGCGTCATCTTCTTGTTCCCATTGATGATCCATCATATGTTAGGGACATTAGATTACATAATGTTATTGTTAAACATCCTGTTGATGTTAATCATATTGCACCTTTTGACATCCTTCCTATGCTTGAAGCTGTAGGTTGGGTTAACTTATTACATTGGGGTGGGCCTGCATACTGGTCCATTGCCCAATCCATGTTTACATGTATTAGTGCTTTCTCACAGGATAATTTAACTTTTAAAATATCTACTAGAGAAGGGCCTTTTGACATTGATCGTCATTTAATGATGAGGGTATTCCTATCCATAACTTAACTGATAAATCCTCAATGTCTGAAAAATGCATGCTCACTAGAGACTTGTGCAACATGGATGTTCAATGGACACAAAAAGGGAATGCGCTTCCCGCAAGGTATTTATTATCCAAGTACAAAATTCTCCACAAAATCTTTGTGTCTAATCTGTATCCTCGTACTGGTAATAAATCTGACTTGACTTCGTCTATGGTTTGTGTTATCCATGCTATTTCCAGTGGTACTCAGATTTGTTTACCATCCTTAATCTGTCATTTCATTCTTCAGTTTAGACTCCATCCTGGTCATAGTGACATTCCTTTTGCCTATTTAATGACTGTATTGGCTTCACATATGTTAGTCGATATGCCGGTTGATGAGGCACCAATCCATCATCTGATTTTCAACAATACTAATATCAATAAGATGAAGCTGGATCTACTTCCTGAACAAGGTGGTGGTAGTGGTGGTGGTCATGAAGAAGCTGGTGATGACATTAATATGGATGACATTTTTGAGGAACTGGATTCTGACTCAACAAATGATCCAGATTTTGAACCATCTGATGTTGATGCTCGTCTTAGTGCATTAGAGGATAAAGTTGAGAATATAAATGTAAAGATGGAAAACATGTCTATTGCTCATGATTTACAATTCAAGTACATGCGCAAATATCTTAGGCGATTGAACAAAGGCATGCACCAACTTGATCCCTCTATTCCTGCTCCGTCATCTGGTTCTGGTTCTGACTAGTTTATATGAGACTTCTGGTCTGTAATAACTTTATAACTTAGCACTTGGTTGACTGATTTTGAGTTGGATACTATCTATGTTTTATGTTGGATATTTATTCTATGTGAAGCTATGCTGAGTATCTCTATCACTGTTTTGCTATACTCTCATAACTCCTCATGTTTACTCTCATATATCCCTTTATTTAGTTCTCCTTTATTGTTGTTTCCTTTGTCATATTGTGACAAAAAGGGGGAGAATGGTTTGTTCTTAACGATGTGATTGTGAGATGAGTAGCATTGGTTATGTTACTCAGGGGGAGTATGTTTGAACTAGTTGAATGAAACTGGTTGAATGTTGAATGTTGAATATTGAATATTGATTTGCAGGTAAGCCAGTTTATATGACTTGGTTCAAAACTCTTTAACCAGTTGTTTTACTTTATGTTTATCTTGGTTATGTGTTTTGTCACTAATTTGACAAAGGGGGAGATTGTAAGTGCTATAGTTTATATCCCTATCTGTTGTCAAATTTGTGGTGTCAAAATCAATATTATATATAACTTGCATAAGTGAAGCTCTCTCAAGGATTAACATTCATGAACAAGCTAAGCTCACAACAAGCACAGCTCACAAGTACAAGGATCAATCTTGAATGCAAGAACTGCTCACAAGACAAGACTCAAGCTGCAAGACTTCTAGAAGAATACAAGGCAGTTTGTAAAGAACTCAAGACACTTTCAAGATTGAGCTACATCAAGATTTCAACTACATCAAGTCTTCAAGGCTCATACTTCAAGGTCACTAGTTCCTAATGTTTCAATGTCCTTACTTCATGGTTGAGGTTTGACTGACCATAGGTTGATCGTAGAAGTAGGTCATTTTGGATACATAAATCGAATGTTTATTTTACATAAGTTTGGTATGTTCTTTGACTAGTCCTAGGCCCTCTTCGACTAGTCCTAGAGTTGTTTCGACCAGTCTAAGAAATTCCTCGATCAGTCGTGAGTTTGTTACAAATTTTGGATAAAATCTGTTAGGCTTCAACTAGTCCAGGAATCTGTTCGACCAGTCGAAGGAACAGTGTCGACTTCATCTTCGACCAGTCGAAAAACTTCGACTCAAAATCCAGCGATGTTTTTCAGGTTCTTCGACCAGTCGAAGGTGACCTACGACCAGTCGAAGGAGACTTTCGACCAGTCGTAGAACGGTCAAAGCTTATCACGCCTATTTTTCAAATATCTGTTATTGCTTCGACTAGTCGAAGAGCTCCCTAAACCAGTCGAAGACGCGATCTGCTCACCTATAAATAGTGCACGAATCTCAGAAGAAATCATCGAATTAATTAATTCATTCAAGCCAATCTTCGTCGAACTTCTGAGAGATAATTCTGTGCTCCATCTAAGCTAAGTGAGCTTATTTAATATTCTCTTTCTTTAGCTTTATTTAATTGATTTTGTTTCTGCTATTCCAATCTAATTTGATAAGAGGAATTGTTATTCCCTTTCTTTGGAATCAAAATCAATTAAGGCAAGCCCTATTTGGTTTAATTTAAAATCTATTAGAATTAGAACCATTGTAATTGAGTACTGGACATTGAACTTGGACATTCAATCATCTACTCTGATTTGGTTCTACCGGGGTGCTATAACGAAGGAGATAATCAGGTATTTTACATTTAATTGTAAATTCCTTTCTGTTTTGGTTTCTTTTAAGATTTGCCAGAAAAATCTTGTTGTATTGGTTATTTGAGGAGAGCCAAGAAAACTCAGAAGTGGGGTTTTTTTAATTGTGTAAGCCCACAGACGAAGACACAATTGTAAAGGTTTTGGGTGAACCTGGGAAAACCTATTTTGTTAGTGAACGCTAATATCCCTTGTGTGAGGATATTAGGAGTGGAGTAGCATTCTGTGTGGCTGTTGTTTAACAGTTGGTGAACACACAGGCGAACCACTATAATCCCTTGTGTTGTGGTTGAATGATTTATACTTCTGATCTTTAATTATTCTTTTGTGGGATGTATGTATGGTGGTGAATGTTGTAATCATTTAATTCAAGCATTGTGAGAATTTTGTAATAGTTTAGAATTTATTTTCTGCTATTCCTTTATCAGCTTGATATTCAATTTCCTTTAAAAGTTGTTCCAGCAAGGTTGCCCTACCATTTTTATGGTGTATGGCTGTCCCTAGAACAATACATTTGTGATTACAATTTATTTCAATTCAGTTTGTATTTATTTCTGTATTCCTCTTTGGTTTGAGATTTGATACAAAGATCTTTCTAGAAATAAGGTTGTCCTACCATAAACTCTGGTTTTTGGTGTAAGGTTATCCTTAGAACAACATTTGTATCAACCTCTCAAGATCTGAATTTTGAGGTTATTTTACTTTCTTGCATTGTGATTTATTTTGGTTATCATATTCTTTTTAATTCCGCTGTTATAAGTTTTATTTGGCATTGTCCTATTCACCCCCCCTCTAGGACATATAGGTAGGCCTTTTCACTGTCGTAAAACTACCAGATCTTATCGCACTCGAATTTTTAAATATTTGTTAGCTCTACGACCAGTCATAGAGGTCTTTAAACCAGTAGAAGACGCGATTTGTTCACCTATAAGTAAAGTACAAATCTCAGAATTAAATAATGAAATTGAAGCTAATTTAATTCAGCCTTTTGAAAGATAAATATGTGCTCCATTTGAAGCTAAGTGTGTACATTTAATATTCTCTTTCTTTAGCTTTCCTTATTTGATTTTGTTCCTATATTCCAATCTTATTTGAAAAGTGAAATTGTTGTATTCCGTCTTCTTGGAATCAAAATCAAATAGAGCTACGCCCAATTTGGTTTAATTTAAAATCTATTAGAACCTAGAACCATTATTAAGAGAGTATTGAACATTGAACTTTGACATTCAAATCTCTACTCCGACTTGGTTCTTCTAGGCCGCTACAACGAAGGAGAAATTCAGGTATTTTACATTTTTGTAATTTACTTGCATTTGATTTTTCTTTTGGGATTTGCCAGAAAAATCTCATTGTATTGGTTATCTGAAGAGAGCCAGGAAACTCAGAAGAGGGGTTTTTTAATTGTATAAGCCCATAGAGAAAAACACAATGGTGAAGGTTTTTAGTGAACCTAGAAAACCTAACTTTGATAGTGAACGCTGATATCCCCTGTGTGAGGATATTAGGAGTGGAGTAGCACTGTGTGGCTGTTGTTGAACAGTTGGTGTACAACAAGTGAACCACTATAACTCTTTGTCTTGTGGTTTGAATGCTTGCTTAAGTTTTTATCTCTTTTCATTCAAATTTGTGGAATGTATGTGTGGATGTGAATGTTGTAAAATTTATATTTCAAGCACAGTGGGAATGTTGTAATGATTAAGTTTTAAATTCCTGCAATTTATATCAATTCTTGCTATTTATTTATTCCTCTCCGGTTTGAGTTTTTGATACAAAGGACGTTCTAGAAATAAGATTGTCCGACCATAAACCCTTGGTTTTTATGGTGTAAGGTTGTCTTTAGAACTGAATTTGTATCAACCTCTCAATACTTGTTTAGTAAGGTTGCTTTTATTTCAGCATTGTGATTAGATTTAGTATATTTGGCTATCTATCTTTCTTTATTCTGCTTTCACTGTTTTAGGATAGTTTGCTTCTGCTATTTTAGGATATTTGTTTTTTACTTGTTTAGGATAGTTTGCTTTTCAGTTGTTTAATTCTTGTGCTAACCCACCTTCACGCTGAGATCCTTTGGAAAAAGCCTCAAAACTCTTTCATCAGGTACTATCTTTCCATCACTTCTCCTGCAATTATGTTCTCTATTACAAACCATTCTTATTTCTTTTACATTAAGGACAATGTAGATTTTAGGTTGGGGTTGGGAGATTGGCTAAACTAATCAGTGTTTTCTCAGTTTTGAGCAAATTTTGCAAAATTTTTGAAAAATTTTTGATGTTTATCAATTTGGAAAGCAATTAGTTGTGTATTTAAGACTGTTTTGTGTATGAAGATAAGATAGGAAGTGATTTTTAAATTATTGGAGTTTGATCAACTAAGTAGCCTACCACTTACGGTCCCTGCACTCAATTGATTGAGAGGAAGTTTGAATATTATGTTAATCTAAATCACAATGAATAATGCTAGAATTTCTGATTGTTAGTAAGTGAATCATTGATAGATGATGAGAATCAAGTCTAGAGAATTTTATCCACCTTAAAAGATGGAAAGAACCAGTTTAAAAAAATAGTGAGATCGACAAAAAGGTCATGTATGGTGAAAAGACCGGAAAAGACTGGAAAAGAATGCAAAAATAATGCAAGGTCTATAAAAGAATAAACAAAAATTGACCGTTGATATAAAATCAAAAACTGAAAAAAGAAGGAAAAAGGGATAAGTTCGAAATCAGTACTTAAGTTCTCAATTAATCTCGATATGGTAAGAATAGCTAACATGATGTAATGATAGTATCCTTATAGAAAGTAAGTTGATCTTCACTGCGCACGTTGAAAAACTTGATATATGAACTATACTCTGAATTAACAGCTAAAGAACCTATTTGATTAATTGTTAGGTGATTTGACTCTTAGATTTCAAAATCTCACCTTATTGTCTTGATCCTACTCATTTCATACTTGATTGCACAAAAGATTGTTTTACAAAAGAGGTTTTGAACATTAAGCATTGAGGTTTATTTTACACATACTTTGTTCAGGACTAGCAAAATGCTGGTTGGGAATTGTGGTAAGGGTCAAATATTGCATATTATTGCCCATTTATTATTTGGTTTTATGAACATGATAATGCTTAATGTTCTATTTTAATCATGTTTGTGTTGCAAGGTGAATTTAAGAGCTTGGATAGAAAAGGATGCTAAGAGCATAGATTCTCAAGAATCACCAAGCCAAGGATTGGATCTTAGAAGACCAAGAATAAAAAATTCACATGCCAAAGATCCAAGGAAACCAAATCAAGAATAAAGAGAATCGAAGTTTTGAAGTAAATTTGCGTGATCTTCAGCTAGTCCAAGGTCTGCTTCGATTCATCTAAGCTCTTGCTCAACTAGTAGAGGAAAATTCGACTCAAACTCCAGCAACATCAGGTTCTAAAGTCCCATCATCCTCGACCAGTCGAAGGTAACCCTCGACCAGTCGAAGGTGAACACAAGTTTTGCACGGACTGCGTAAATTTGAAGCGGTTTTCGGATTTTTTCAAGTCAGTGCGAAAGGAGGTAATACACAACTATAAATAGTTGTCTCAAGGCATCCCTAGGCATCTTCTAGGGTTTAAGGAGTGGAGCAAAAGCATGGAAAAGCCGTCACCAAGAGTTTTTCTTCTTCCTTACTCGTTTTTATGCTTTTCTTAAGAGATTTTAGTTCAATCATGTCTATGGTTAGCTAAACCTCTTAGTTAGGGCTAATAGGTGAAGTTTGTAGCATGATGGGATGTTTCTTTTACTTTGATTCATGTTTATGTTCAACCTTCTTTGATTCTAGTTTGATTTTAAAAGAATACTTTCAGTTCTTAATGGTTTATTGTGACTCAAATTACAGTATATCTGTAATAGCTTTGAGTATCTTCTTTTCTTGATTTTGAAATTGTGGGATTGGTAAATCATGTTGTTAGCCATCGTCTCATGGGCATGGTTTGGTGATGGAATCTCTTCCAATTATCACATTTCTCTTCCATTGAGAATTAGGTCAAGGAAAGTTCATATTGATCTTAATTGCATATCTTCCAATTTGATAGGATAGGACTCCAATTCCAATCGTATGACTTGAAACAAGTAAGAGGGCTCCCTGATCTCTACAAGTGGATCCTTGGAAACCCTAGTTACCACCTTTGAATTTGTTAGTTTTAATCATTATAATCACAATTACTCTCTCAATTAATTCAGATTTAGATTCACATCTTCTTCTAGTTCTAGTTCTAGTTACTTTCAGAATACACACAAGATTAGTCCCTGTGGATTTGACCTTGGTCTCACCGAGATTATTACTACATCGTGACCCTACACTTGGGATTGTGAACAGTTATGTGATGACATCTAGACAAGGTGAAGGTTAAGGATGCAAAGTTAGAGGTCGAACTAACCGAGCTAAAGGTTAGCTTGGCTGTGAAGTTGGCCGAGGTTGAGGCATCCATCCTGTCGGCTCAGGTAGTAGCGTTGGAGGAATTTAAAGCCTCGAAGGAGCGGGTGGATGAGCTAGAGGTATACTATACACTAGGCTATGATAAATGCCTTGAGAACATCAATGGGAAATACCCCAAGCTCGACAAAAGACAGTGTTGCCGAGGACCCGACCCCGCAAGAAGCTAAGCAGCCTCCTCAAGGGGATTAGCGTCACCGAACTCCCTTTTTCTTGTACTCCTCACAATGAACTCATTTTTTATCAATGGAAAATGAATTTTTGGTGTGCATATTCATCATGCATTATGTTTTTACATGTCAGTGATCGGGTGTCGCATGTTGATTATACTAGTAGGTCAGACGTATCATTCAAGTGGTTAAAGTGTTGGGAGGAGTTCTTCCCTTTCCTTTGGGGAAAACTTGCCCTTGTAGAACATAGGAAGAATTAACTGCACTGACCTCTTCATAATAGGCCAAGCAGTTCTATAAGAGGATTACTTTCCATTGCACTAAGGGAAATCATCATAGTAGGCCATATAGTCTAAGTAGCTAAAATGACAAGTAGATATTCGAATTTTCTAACCTCAGGAACTTTTATAGTAGATTACATAAAGTAGGTAAATAAGTCGTTCTGACCCAATAAGTTAATTACTTCCGATCTAAGACATGATCGGTCTTTACGGATAGTAGATCTTCAAATGCTCGGTGTTCCACGAGTGCGGTAGAGGTCGTCTATCCATATTTTCAAGTCGATATGTCTTTGGTCGGGTCATGCCTGTTATCCCGTAGGTCCGTTCCTAGTTTGGCCCTAGGGTCCCCGAACCTTGGTATTTTGGAAGGTTTTACGGAGGACTAGGTCTCCCACCCGAAACCTTCGCACCTTTACCTGGGAATTATAAAAATAGGCAACTTGTTCTGATGAGCTGCAATCTTCAATTATACATGTTCCCTCTCCTCTTCGAGTAGATCGAGGCTCGAAGCCATTTTCTCGACATTCTGAGCCTCGTCGTATGATCGAACTCATGCCATGGAGAGCTCTATTTTGACTGGAACAATGGCCTCTACCCCAAAGGCTAGGGAGAAGGGTGTTTCTCCTGTAGACATCTGAGCAGTAGTTCGGTATACCCATAAGATATAAGGAAGCACCTCAGCCCAAGACCCTTTGTCCTTTTCGAGCTTAGTTCTTAAGTGGCTTTTGGTGATTTGTTAACTACCTCTACTTGACCGTTAGCTTAAGGGTGTCGAGGTGATGATTTAATGTTTCGAATTACGAGCCTCTCACACATGCCTCAGAACCGATAATTATCGAATTATTTACCATTGTCTGAGACGATTGTATGTGGAATCCCTTACCGGTAGATGATATGTTTCTAGATGAAGTCAATGATCTTCTGCTCGGTAATCTTAGCCAACGACTTGGCCTCAGCCCATTTGGTCAAGTAGTCGACCGCAACAACAACGAACTTGGTCTGACCTTTGCCCATTGGCAATGGGCTAATGATTTTTATTCCCCATTGGGCGAACGGCTATGGTCCGGTCATGGGGGTTAGCTTCTCATGTGGTTGACGAGATATCACTACGAATCTTTGACATTTGTCGCATCTCCAAGTATACTGTTTGGCATCTTCCCGAATGGTCAACCAAAAGTATCCTTGTCGGATGACCTTATGGGCAAGGGCGCGACTGTTTAAGTGATCACCGCAAATTTCTTCATGTATTTCTTTCAAAAAGTACTCCACCTCCTCAGGTTGGAGGCACCTTAAGTATGGTAAAGAGAAACATTTTTTGTAGATGTCTCCTACCATGGTGTATCGAGCTGACTTGGCCCGAATCTTGTGTACCTCGAGTCTATCTTCAGGTAATTTGCCTTCCTGAGGATATTCAGTGATTGGGTCCATCTAGCTCAGGGCTGAGATGACGGGACAAGTTATTTCCATGTCAGACTTGCTAATGCTCAAATTTAACAGGAACTCGGTGAGGATTGATTTCAGGATGTCATCCTCGGTCGTTGTGGCTAACTTTGTCAGTGCACCCGCTTTGGAATTTTTTGCTCTGGGGACCAGGACGACTTCACATTTATAAAATTGCTAATGAGTTCTAGAGCTTTCTAAAGATAAGCGATTATCTTTTCCTCTTTGGCCTGGTATTCATTGGCGACTTGATTGACGATGAGCTGGGAATCGATGTGGACTTTCAGAATCTAAGCCCCCATTGTTGCTACCAACCTGAGTCCAATGAGCAATGCTTCATATCCAGCCACATTATTTAATGTTTGGAATCCGACCCTTAAGGCATATAAAGTGTAGGTTTGGTCAGATGCTTTGAGGACAATCCCAGCCCCACTGCCTCTGAAGTTGGATGAGCCATCGACATACAATGTCCAAACCTTCTAGTCAGCTTCTCTGTTCGGGTCAGCTGGAACTTCCAAGTTCTATCCGTTGGTGAATTCAACAATGCAGTCGGACACCGCGTAACCCTTGATGGTGGTCCAGGGTTGATATTTAATGTCGAATTCGCTGAGCTTGATTACCCATTTAGTGAGCCGTCCCAACACCTCAAGCTTCTAAAGCACTTGGCAGAAAGGTCGATTGGTCGAGACTATAATTATGTGGGTCTAGAAGTAGGTGCGGAGGTGGCGAGATGACAATATCAAAGCTAAGGCAAGCTTCTCAATGTCGGGGTAGATATTTTCAACTGGGACCAGTGCTTTACTGATATAGTAAACTGGAAGCTGCTTCCCCCCTTGTTCCTGGATGAGGGACAAGCTAACTGCTACAATAGAGATTGCCAGATAGAGCAGCAGTGGCTCCCCTTTTTCGGGCTTGGAGAGAAATGGAGGTGAACCCAAGTACTGCTTGAGCTATTGAAACGCTTGCGCGCAGTCCTTGGTCCATTCTGTCTTCATTTTACCTTTTAATTGTTGGAAGAATGGAAGGAACTTGTTAGTAGCCTGGGAGACGAAGCGATTAAGGGAGGTGACCCTGCTGGTGAGGCACTGAATCTCTTTCGTTGTTCTTGGTGAGCTCATGTCTATCAAAGCATGTATATTATCGGGGTTTACCTCAATTCCCCTGAAATTTACCAGAAAGTCGAGAAATTTTCTCGAGCTAGCGTCAAAGGCGCACTTGCTCAGGTTCAGCTTTATTTGATATTCTTGCAAGATTGTGAACATCTCCTCAAGGTCAGCTGTGTGACCAGCTACTTTGATGCTCTTGGCAACCATATCGTCGACGTAAACTTCCATGGAGTACCCAATCTAAGGGGCGAACATTTTTTTTGATGAGCCGCTAGTACGTGGCCCGTGCATTTTTAAGCCCAAAGAGCATAACTTTGTCGTAGTAGAGTCCTTTATCAGTGACAAAGGTTATCTTCTGCTTGTCATACGGGTGCATGGTAATCTGATTCTAGCCCGAATATGCATCCATAAAGCTCAAAAGCTCGTGCCCTGTTATAATGTCGACCAGCTGGTCGATCCTCGGGAGGGGAAAACTATCCTTAGGGTAGGCCTTGTTTAAGTCTGTGTAGTCAACGCAGACCCGCCATTTTTCATTGGACTTTTCACTAGGACGACGTTAGCGATCCAGTCAAGATAGAAGCCTTCCTCGATAAATCCAACTTCCAGGAGCTTTCCAACCTCCTCCCCAATGATGGTGTATCATTCTGGTTCAAACGCTCTTTGCTTCTCCCTCATCGGTCGGTGGTTGGGATTAATGTTTAACTTGTGAACCATTACTTCTAAGTTGATGCCGAGCATGTCCGATGGGACCATGCGAAGACATTGGTGTACGTGCTTACACTCAAAGAACATTTTAGTGTGTCAAATTTCATAGTCCAATAACGATCGCAAGCTCGACTGAAGATAAGCTATCAACTCGATCAAGCATTTGGAAAGAAGACTCAACATCTCACAGCAAGATCATTCATAATTCAAAGTTCAAAACACTACAGTCAACCTACAGGTGGTATAAACCTAGTTTGACCACATGTTAAGTGTATTTCACTCATGCATATTCAGAATCATATTTCATGTTAAATACACTCAAGTTAGGCCAGTCCAATGTCTGGTTCGACCAGCCTAACTACTTGGACCAACCCTACAAGAATGGTCAAAAAGATAGGTCTCAAAAGATCTTTTTGCGATGGTTCGGCCAGGCCAACCTGGGGTTCGGCCAGCCTAAGGTAGGTTCGGTCAAGTTTCCAGTAATGGAACAAAAAATAGATTTTGGACCAGTTAGGCCAACTGAACTACACAGATTCTTAGCTATAAATAGAGGCTTTCTCTTACTCTTTAAACAAAATTCTATATCACTTTCAACAGCTGAAGCTGAGTATATTGCAGCTGGTAATGCATGTACACAGCTTGTCTGGATGCAATGAATGCTAAGTGATTATGGAATTAAACAGGATTCTATGTTATTACATTGCGATAATTCCAGTGCGATAAATATTTCAAAAAATCCTATTCAGCATTCTCGTACTAAGCACATTGACGTTAGATTTCATTATATAAGGGAATTAGTAGAAGAAAATGTTATATCTCTAGAATATATTCCTACTGAAGATCAACGTGCTGATATTTTCACAAAACCTCTTGATAAAAGCAGGTTCAAAAAGATGAAATTTGATCTTGGCATGTGCATTTTAAATTGATAATTTATGCCTTCTTGTATAATATTGTATATATTTGCTAGATTGTATTTCAATTTTTGTAAAAATTGCTAGAAAATTGAATTTTTTTTTGGGTTTGTACGACCAGTCGTACTACGACCGGTCGTAGATACCCATGACCAGTCGTGGAGCACGGGTTTCACTTCAAATTGGGGATTTTTCTCTTTCTTCCTCATTTCTTCTTTCTTCTCCTTGGAGCCGAACTTCGACTCGTCGAACCCATCCTTCAAGTTCTTCAAGGTTAGTGTTCCAAATCCGTTTTTCTTGCATATTTGTGTCAAGATTGCTTCCTTTTCTCTCTTGAAGCTTTCTATCTTGAAAATCATTGAGATTTGGGGTTTGGGTTGTGAAAAATCTGTTTTGAGCAAACCCTCTTCTCAATCCTTTGCAACCTCTTTATTCCTTTAATTCCTTGTTGCAAATGGCTTCTAGAGGAAGAAAAACTACTTCACGTGGTCCTTCTTCTTCCTCCAGATCAACCCCTTTATCTAAACGTCATCTTCTTGTTCCCAATGATGATCCATCATTTGTTAGGGACATTAGATCTCGTAAGGTTATCGTTGAACATCCTGTTGATGTCAATCACATTGCTCCATTTGACATCCTTCCTATGCTTGAAGCTGTAGGTTGGACTAACTTATTGCATTGGGGTGGGCCTGCATACCGGTCCATTGCCCAATCCATGTTTTCATATATTAGTGCATTTTCACAGGATAATTTAACTTTCCAAATTTCTACTAGAGAAGGGCCATTTGACGTTGATCGTCATTTAATTTCAGCCCTAATGGAAATTCCTGTGAATGATGAGGGTATTCCAATTCATAATTTAACTGATAAACCCTCAATGGCTGAAAAATGTATGCTAACTAAAGACTTGTGCAATATGGATGTTCAATGGACTCAAAAAGGGAATGCGCTCCCCGCAAGGTATTTGTTACCCAAATACAGAATTCTTCACAGAATCTTTGTGTCTAATCTGTATCCTCGTTCGGGTAATAAATCTGACCTGACTTCATTTATGGTTCGTGTTATCCATGCTATCTCAAATGGTACTCAGATTTGTTTGCCTTCCTTAATCTGTCATTTCATTCTTCAGTTTCGCCTCCATCCTGGTCATAGTGACATTCCATTTGCATACTTTATGACTGTATTGGCTACTCATATGTTAGTCGATATGCCTGTTGATGAAGCACCAATCCAATATTAATAAGATGAAGTTGGATCTGCTTCTTGAACAAGGTGGTGGTGTTGATGGTGGTCCTGAAGAAGCTGGTGTTGATATTAATATGGATGATATTTTTGAGGAACTGGATTCTGACTCTGCTAATGATCCAGATTTTGTACCATCTGATGTTGATGCACGTCTGAGTGCATTAGAAGGTAGAGTTGAGGATATAAATGTTAAGTTGGAAAACATGTCTGTTGCTCATGATTTGCAATTCAAGTATATGCGCAAATATCTTAGGCGCTTGAACAAAGGCATGCACCAACTTGATCCTTCTATTCCTGCTCCATCTTCAAGTTCTAATTCTGACTAGTTTTTACGAGACTTTTTGGTCTGTAATAACTTTCTTACTTAGCACTTATTTGCTTGGGTATGAGTTGGATTCTATTTATGTATTATGCTGAATATTTGTTCTTGATGTAATGCTGAATATATGTGATGCTATCTTGAGTATCTCTATGTCACTCTGAATATTTCTTTTGCTATACTCTCTTACTTCCTCATGTTTCCTCTCATGACTTCCTTTATTTAGTTCTCATTTGTCATATTGTGACAAAAAGGGGGAGAATAGTTTGTTCTTAATGTGATTGTGTGAGGGGAATAGCAGTGGTTATGTTACCCAGGGGGAGTTAGGGGGAGTATATGTTTGATTAGGGGGAGTATATGTTTGATCTTGTTGAATGAAGCTGAGCTGGTTGAATGTTGAAACTGGTTGAATGTTAAATGTTGAATATTGATTTGCATGTATTAACCAGTTGATTTACTTTTGTTTGGTTATGTGTTTTGTCACTAATTTGACAAAGGGGGAGATTGTAAGTGCTATAGTTTATATCCCTGTAAGTTGTCAAATTTGTGGTGACAAAATCTCTGTTATGTAATATAAAAACTGCTTAAGTGAAGCTCTCTCAAGGATCAACATTCATGACTTCATGAACAAACTAAGCTCACATCAAGCAAAGCTCTCAAGTACAAGACTCAAGATCTTGAATGAAAGAACTGATCACAAGACAAGACTCTTGAATGCAAGAACTGCTCACAAGACTCAAGCTGAAAAGAAAAAGAAAGTACAAGGCAAGACTCAAGCTGAACTCAAGACTCAAGTTGAAAGTCAAGCTGAACTCAAGACTCAAGCTGAAACTCAAGCCACTTTCATGATTGAGCTACTTCAAGGTTTAGTCTACATCAAGACTTCAAGGCTCATTCTTCATGGTCTCTTGTTTCAATGTCCATACTTCATGATTGAGGTTTGTTTGACCATAGGATGACCTTAGAAGTAGGTCATTTCGGATACATAAGTCGAATGTTATTTTACATGTGATTGGTCTGTTCTTCAACCAGTCTTAGGCCCTCTTCGACTAGTCCTAGACTTGCTTCGACCACTCTAAGAAATCCTGGATCGATCGTAAGTTTGTTACAAATTTCGGATAAAATCAGTTAGGCTTCGACTAGTCCTGGAGTCTGCTCGACCGATCGTAGGAACAGTGTCGACTCTTTCGACCCGTCGTAGAATCTACGACTCGAAGTCCAGAACCTGCAGGACCTACGACCTGGCCGAAGGAAACCTACGACGGTCGTAGTGACCTACGACCAACATAGGAGGGCTACGACTGATCGTAGAACGGTCAAAGTATATCCCCGGATTTTTCAAATATCTATTACACTTCGACTAGTCGAAGAGCACTCTGGACCAGACGACCCGATCTTCTCACCTATAAATAGAGCACGAATCTCGAAGAAATCATCGATTTAATTATAGTATTCAAGCCAATCTTCGTCGAACTTCCGAGAGATAATTCGTGCTCCATCTAAGCTAAGTGTGCTTATTTAATATCTTCTTTCCTTAGCTTTATTTTAATTGATTTTGTTTCTGTTATTCCAATTTGATTTGAAAAGAGGAATTGTTATTCCCTTTCTTTGGAATCAAAATCAATTAAGGCAAGCCCTATTTGGTTTAATTTAAAATCAATTAGAACTAGAACCATTGTAATCGAGTACTGGACATTGAACTTGGACATTCAATCATCTACTTTGATTTGGTTCTACCAGGCTGCTACAACGAGAAGATATTCGTATTTTACATATTGTAAATTCCTTTCTATTATTTTGGTTTCTTTCAAGATTTGCAAAAATCTTGTTATTTTGGTTATCTGAGGAAAGCCAGGAAAACTCAGTAGTGGGGTTTTTTTAATTGTGTAAGCCCACATACAAAGACACAATTGTAAGGGTTTTGGGTGAACTGGGAAAACCTATTCGTTAGTAAACGCTAATATCCCCTGTGTGAGGATATTAGGAGTGGAGTAGCTTTTGTGTGGCTGTTGTATAACAGTTGGAACACACAGGCGAACCACTATAAACCCTTGTGTTGTGGTTGATTGTTTTACTCTTCTAATTTTTATTCTTTTTGTGGGATGTATGTATGGTGGTGAATGTTGTAATTATTTCAAGCTTTGTGAGAATGTTGTAATAACTTAGAATTTATTTTCTGCTATTCCTTTATAAGCTTGATTTTCAATTTCATTTGAAAGTTGTTCCAGCAAGGTTGCCCTGCCATTTTTATGGTGTATGGCTGTCCCTAGAACAATACATCTTTAATTACAAGTTATTTCATTTCAGTTTATATTTAATTCTGTATTCCTCTTCGATTTGAGACTTGATACAAAGACCTTTCTAGAAATAAGGTTGTCCTACCATAAACTCTGTTTTTGGTGTAAGGTTGTCCTTAGAATAACGTTTGTATCAACCTCTCAAGATCTGAATTTTGAGGTTGTTTTACTTTCCTGCATTGTTATTTAATTTGGCTATCATTTTCTTTATTATTCCGCTGTTATAAGTTTTTATTTGGCATTGTCCTATTCACCCCCCCCTCTAGGACATATAGCTTGGCCTTTTCAAGGTTATCCTACCTAAATCTTTTAGGTGTAAGATTGTCCTACGAACTATTTGATATCAAGAATTCAATACTTTGCAAAATTGTATTCAATTCATTTATTATTCCACATTGTATCGAAATATTTAGCATTGTCTTATTCACCCCCCCCCCCCCCTCTAAGACATCTATAGCTCGTCCTTTCAATCGACATGGCATCGTAAAAGGTTCACGATCTCGTCCCTCAGATTTGGGGGTAGTAACAACCCGATCTGTACAATACGGGTCAGGTCAGACTCGCTAAGGGGGACAGCTACGAGGTCTTCCACATGAGATCCTTTCTCAAGTGACTCTTCCCGAGGGTTGAGGGAAGTGATTGTCATTGCACGATGTTGTGTCACTGCTCTCAAGGCTGTGGAGTAACATTGACGAGCTTCGCATTGTTCTCCCCTAATCTATTTGACACCACGCTCGGTTAGAAACTTCATCATGAGATGGTAGGTCGAAACCACTATTCTCATATAGTTAAGGGATGGTCAACCACAGATCACATTGTAAATAGAGGGATAGTCGATCACTAAAAAGTCAATCATTGTTGTAGTCTAATTTTATCCTTCTCCCGCAATGACCAAAAGCTATATAGATCCTTTAAAAGTGACTTTTTCTCCTGCGAATTCGTGCAAAAGGGTTCGGATAGGTCAGAGTCGGGATCTTCCAATCCCCATCTTGTCGCAGGTGAGAGCAAAGAGGATGTCTGCCAAATTGCTGGTGTCTACCAAAATTCAAAACACCCTATGGTTGGCTTCAATTAAGACCACATCATGGGGATGGTGAACTTCACAATCATCCTCTTCGGTGAACGTTAATTCATAGGGGATCATCTTTTTCTCTTTCAGAGGTCTGCAAGTGAGGTGGATGTGGTGTTTCGGGTTGTTATGGTTGATGCTTCAAGCATGAGCTTTGCAAGCTTGGTTCGAATCTCCTTGTCCCGCAGGCCCACCAAAGATAGTGCGGATTTCTCCCGTAGCCTCGTTATCGTTATTGTTACCATGTTGTTCATTCCTTCAATCTAGCCATTCCTCCCTTCTGTTGACATAATCTCGGAGATGTCCATTGCAGATGAGGGCTTCGATCTCCTCCTTGAGGTCGAAGCAGTCACTGGTGGCGTGACCGTGGTCATGGTGGAAGTGGCAGTACTTTCGCTTATTCCACTTGTTGGCATCAACCCTTATTCGATTCGGCCATTTCAAGAGCCTTTTGTCCCAAACTTCCATGAGGGCTTGCTCAGGCATAGCATTTAGAGGGGTGTAAAAACGGAACCTGCTCTTAGGTTGTCAGCTTAGACGTTGTCTGGATGAGTTGTCGTGTGGCTAAGCTAAACAATTCTTCGGCGTTGGAATATTTTTAAGCTCAGTTGAGAAGGTCGGTCAATGTTATCTAAGTATTTTTATTGATCGAGAAGAGAATTCTTCCCTCCTTCATACCAACAATCATGGAAGCTAGGGATGTTTGATCTGAATAGCCCTCCACCTAGATCGCTTCCTAATTGAAGCATGTTGTAAGACCTATATCCTAGCCCGTACCATTCCGTAGGCTTCTGCGGTCCTCCTGGTCGAATTCCGGTGACCCACGATCTGTAATCGACATTTACACAAGATCTTGAGTCGTATCCCGTATTCTAGAGACGGCTCGACCCAAGACTTGTATCCTTGCGACTGCGCCGTCGTCACGGTTCAGACCGGTGTCTTGCAGGCTGAGGCGATACTCAGGCCAGGAGATGTGGGCCCGCGTTCAGTTCGAGAAAAATGCCACGCGTTGCAAATCCCAAGAGAATATATCACATTAATCAAATACATATCACACATCAAATGTCAAGTACAACACCATCCCCAAAGTCAATTCTTTCTCTTACAACCCTTACTTATCAAGTACACTCATCACTCACCCATCTCTCTCTCTCTTATAACCTCTCTCTCTCTCATTCTCCCAAGCAACCTAACGTCCAAGCATTCCATGGGAGAAGAGGAAAATCTTGTATGGCCCACCTTCCTACCATCCAATCCCACCCTCCAAAGATCATCTCAACCATTGAAATGCATCCCTTAGAGCTCTAGAACGCATCAGTGGAAGGAGAAGTCCATGAACAAAGGTGGGTGATCATAGCGGTAGATCTTGATTTTAATTTAAGGCCCACATCTGATGGGACCCATTTTGATGTATATGTTCTAGCAAAGAGGGGCCCATAGTGCTGGGGTCCCTCCACTATGCCGATTTTTCTCTCTCTTTCCTTCTTTCTCTCTCCTTTTGTGAATGATGGCCTACCCTGATGGATGATCCATGCTATTCAGTGAGACTACATGCTGTCCAAATAGTGGGGTGTCCACTGTCCAGCAGCTGGACTGCCTTGTTGCCTGTTTTCAGGCCAACTATGGCAAAAGGAAAAACAAATATCGGTTGATCAACTGGCTGTGTGGACCCCACCATGGTGTATTGTATCAACATCATCTATCCAATTTTTCCAAGTCATTTTAGGTCCCTAGAGCTGGACAGATCCAGCAAATCAAGACCATCCAGCTGCAACAAACCATCCAAACTACTGACCGTCTTAATGGCAGGCAACACAAATATCAGCTTTATTTTAAAGCTGGTGGGTCCCACACATGTGAACCCACCTAATGTACATGTGTGGCCCTGATTAATGCATGTCTTGCATCCACACCATCAGTCCATCCAGTTAGGACGTGAGACCCACCTCTTGTGTATATGTAGTATCAGCACCATCTGTCCGTTTTAAGCTGGACGTGGGGTCCCCATGAGAGGATGTGGCTCTCACACCTATGGGGCCCACGTGATTTACATACTTCATCTCCACGGTCGAGTACATGGATGGTGGGACCCAACAGTGGTATGTGTATTATATATACATGTCGTCCATCTGCGTGGCCCACCTCTATATATATATATATATATATATATAATATTAATATAATTTTATGGTGGGACCCACATGTCTAGAACTAGATTGGCTAGTGTGGCCCCACCTCATGTATATGTTTCACCCATGCCATCCACCGTTCAGATAGGACGGTGGGGCCCTGTATGTGTGGCATCCACACCATCCAGCAAGGATGGTGGGATCCACCGTGATGTATGTCTCATGTCCACGCCGTGACTGTGGGACCTACCCTGATGTACGTGTTTCATCCACCATCCACATAGGGACAGTGGAACCCACCTGCTGTTCGAGTGGGGTCCACCATGATGTATGTGATCCACACCATCCACATCGGATGTGGACCCCTACGATGATTTATTTGCTATATATCCATGCCGTTCAGACCAGATGGGTGTGAACCCCACATGATGTATATCCACACTGTCCAGTTGGGACAGGATACATCGTGATGTATGTATTTTATCTACACCATCCAGCTGGGACGAGACCTGCCTAGTGTATGTTTTGTATGCACATCATCCATGGGCAGTAGTCCACCATGATGTATCTTCTCCACGTTGTCCACTCGGTGGGGCCCGTTTACCGCATAAAGGGGCCGCCTGCTGTATGCAGGGCCCACCTGATGTAAATGAGGCCCATGCAATGTGGGCCTTTGTAACGTACATGAGGCCTACGTTCTAGACCCATGTCTAAGGCATATTGTAATGCATATGCGGCCCATGTATGGGTCCCATTGTGATGTATATGTGGCCTAGATATGAGGCCCATTGTGATGTATTTGAGGCCATGGGATGAGGCCTGATGCGATGTATGAAAGGCCCATATGTGCGGCCCAATGTGATATATTTCTGAACCATTTTGTGAGGCACAGTATGATGTATATGTGACCTATTTGGTGAGGCCCATCATGATGTGTATTAGGCCCTTGACTAAGGCCCATGGTGATGTATATTAGGCCCTTGTGTGAGGCTAAAGGCCCACTATACGTTTGGCTCTATGTGGGTCACTCATTAGGAGCAATGCTGGTTAAATGTCCACATTAATGGGTGATGATGGTTAAATGTCTACATTGTGACCTCTCCTTAGGCCCTTTATTAGGCCGATTACCGATTCCGATTGTCGAGGCCGATTCCAATTGCCTAGGCCTATTATCGGTACCGGTTATCAATACCGATTATGAGTATGTGACAGCATAGCATCATGATACATGCTCATACGCATCACCTGCATGCTTATTTTGAGATGTGATTGACCATTACATATGCCATAGGGCAGGTTGTTTATGAGATTCCCTGAGAGACAGAGTTACCCCACATCAATGTGCGGTATGCACAGGATTGATGATGCATGATTGGACTATGTGATTCATGCATCTTGCATTTTGTGATATACTATACACCCTAGCGATATTAGGGTCGTAGCCTCCGCAGGCATATCGTAGATGGCCAGATGGGACACTGAAAATGTTTGTTTCTAGCATACGGGCGTCATAGATGTCCCTTGGTGAAAATTTCTAAACCTCCGTGGCCAAGAGACGCCCCAACGTCGAGACCAAGTGGATATATATGAGTGCATGAGGGACATATACCAGTAGGTCGCATCTCCCACTGTGTCATGGTCGGTTAGGAAGGGGTGTGACCTTACCCGCCTAAGTGAGGGGACAATATCTAGGTTCAGTTTGACCAGCTTGAGGAATGGGTCCGATATCGACGAACCGGGCCCGATATTGACAGGCGGATAGTGAGGTCTCTTCCACTTACCCAATTATGCACTTGAATAGGGGTGGTAAGCTACGTGACTGTAATAGACCCGGGTAATGTTCCCAGAGATGTACGGTACTTATATATGGATTTATTGAGCAGGAGTTGAATATGAAAGTGCCCTAGTTTGTCAATTAGCGTGAGTGTTGAGTCAGCTAGACAAAGGAGCCCTAAGGAAGATTGATCAAGTGTCTGTCTCAACAGGATGTGTGCCCGAACTCACCAAAGGTAAACCTTAGCCTCACATCCCATGTCCCAAAACACCAAGTAAATAAAACCCTTAAAATTGAATAAAACACCCTAGGATTTTTGGCTTGAAAATTTTTTTCAAAATCAAGAAAATCTTTAAAGTTTTCTACCTTTGTCGATTTATCGACAAGTGGTTCGATGAAATCGAACCCCGTTGTTGATGTCCTCGAAGCTCACTCGATCTTATCGAAATGAGGACCTAAGATGTCCAGTAACCACAAAGATATCTGGACTGAATTATTGATGAATCGATGGACTCATCAATATCATTGAAATTTGAATCTCAAGTCCATCGAGCCAACTCGATAAAATTGACATCTTCTGTTGTGTCCAAAGTACTACTAAGGCAAATCATGTAATCCTCGATATATCGAAGGGTTCCTCGATATCCTCAAAATTCAAATCTCGATGATATTAGAAGACCTTTGATGATATCAGATTGGGACACATATCTTTCTAGTAAGTTTTCAGGTTAATCTTTCTTGGATCGAGGGTCGTTCGATCAAGTCAATATTCAAATATCAATCGTATTGAGGCATGGTCGATGTCATCGAAATAGGACATAAATTGTCCAGCAAGCATATAGGAAAATTCCTTCGAATTATCGATGAATCGACACTGTCATCAATATCATCGATATTCAAATTCCAATGATATCGAGTGATGCTCGATCATATCTTACCTGAAATGTTTTCAAAGGCAAGTGCTCTCACATTTTCAAATGTCGAGGAATCGAACCTCGCGTCGATGAAATCGGAGTTCGAAATCCAATGACATCGACGCATGTCCAATTTCCTCGACCAGTTGGCACAATGTTTCAAAAGCATTTAACAGTTGAGTTTGTATAATCGAGTGGCTAGTTGATGCTATCGAGAGTATACGCTCGATGTTATCGACCCTGCTCGTTGATATCGAACTCTGTCAAAAATGTGACCGTTTTATATCCGTTGGAACCTTTTACCTATTTAATTAGAGCTTGCCCTTAGTTGTTAGTAGAGAAAATACAGAGCGCTTTTGTATGTTTAACCCTAAGCCTTTTTCTCTCAGGGAAGTTCATCCTCCAATCCACCCTCATCATTGACATTCAATAGAGTGGAATGGGGAATGAACTTCCGCATTCAAGGATCCTTCAGCTACCACCTTAATGGAAAATCATTAAGCCGGGATGCCTTGAATGCATAGATGATTGGGATCGCTCTATCTCCTCTATAGGAAAACATTTAATAGAGTAGGATTTCATCACAACCTTGACCCAACCCATCACCTTACATTGGTAAATCATCTGAGTTGTGGTTTAAGGGAGCTGAAGATTCTAAGGTGTTTCTCACCCCTTTCAAGTCCTCATAGGAGGCCTCCGGCGAGAGTGTACATGAGGGTGCTTTGTGTTGACCCTTTCTCTGTGGAGAGCATAAACTCTTAGGTCCTTATGTAGGTCCTTGACCTATGTGGTCTAAAACTCGGGTGCTTTGTGTTGACCCTTGCTCATAGGAGCATAAACTGGTGAGGTTCCTTGTGTGGATCCTTGGCCTGTGTGGCCTAAAATTTGGGTGTTGTGTGTTGACCCTTGCTCTTGTGTGGGGCATAAACTGTGTCGTGTAGACACGTTAAAGTCAGCTTAGTGTAGGTTGTACTAGTTTGAGGTGAACATGATTTGAAACCTCCGGGTTGAGGTGAACCTGTTATGAAACCTCCGTTAGTGAGATTCGATACACTCAAGGGTTGAGTGCATCCGCCGGAAGTGGAGTAGACAAGTAGTCGAACCACTATAAAAATAACTATGTTTGAGATTGTTATTTTCTTCTATTGCTTGTGTGATTTCCTTAAATGTTTTCATATTTGACTATCTGAGATCACACCTCACACACAGTCACATCCATCATAAACTATGATTTGCATCTTGTTTATCTTTCAAATAATTTTATAACTGGATCCTCTATTTGGCTTGGAAGCCATTAGAGTTACTTTAAAGAAATCTTGATGCATGAATATTTTCTCAGGATAAGATTGATAGGATTTTAAATTATCATAAAATATTAAAAAGTCCTATTCACCCCCCTCTAGGACATATTGGCATATCCCACTTCAACTAAAGCGATCATTACAACAATTTCAGCATACTCTGCATTATACTCATTCATTCACTATCCACTCGGGATAGTGGTGTGCAACTAATTGTTATGTGGACCTTCACAATGGCTAGGATTTTAATTGGAGCGCGTAACCAACCTGAGATCAGGAGTTTACTACATTGAGTCTAGCTATCCAAATTTAGGTATGGGACTGGTTTGGATAGAAGTCCCTTGTGATGGACCCCATAGCCTGCGATACTCCGTACTATCATCCCGACTTCACACTCCAGGTTGGTCATTTCATTCACACCACGTATTACATTGCATCTGCGACATATAATGTTTTAGGTTGCTATGTTTCTGCATTTATATGGCCAAGATGAGGTTAACGACATTCATGAACTCGTCAAGATTTGTATATTGCATTGCATCCTTAGTATATAATATTGGCTTATTATGTTTTACATCGCATAGCCTGGATAAGGCTGATGGTATTTATGAACTTACCAGCATGTTTCTATATTACTCTGATATTGTACGATTTATGGATTGCCAGTATTTCCACTTACTCTGATATTTATATGCTTGGCGCATCACACACACTTACACTACCCTCTAAGCTTTCTATAGCCTATGCACGATAGATGCGTGCAGGTGATGTTAGATCACAGTAGAGTTGAGCTTAGAGCGTGGAGCTATCTTTTGGAGCTTTAATTTTTTATATATGTATTTCCCTTTTAACAATGTTTATATTAGTGGATATGTGATGATGATGTTGCCTTTGTGATTTGGGTAAACTTGTGATTATGCTTATTACGAGTTAAATGTATGTTGGAAAATCCTCCTTATAGGATCCCATGATCAGAATTTGGCATATGGATGCTGGGAGCCGAGAATGGGGTACTACGGAGGCTTTCGGCACCGGATTCGGTGATCAGGAATTTTGTGAGCTCGATTTTCAAGTTTGGGGCATGACACATGTGATATAATATTTTAGCAGCTCATCCCCTTTCTGAGTAATAGTGAGGAGGTGAGTTGCCAATTTTTACATGTCTTTGCCTCCAATAAATTTAGTAATGAAGATTTTGTTAAGTTTCATGAAAGAATTGATGGATTTCGGTTTTAACTGCCGAAACCACTTTTGAGCTGATCCTGACAAAGTATAGGAAAATGCCCTTGTACATCACTGAGGTTAAGGCACCATGGAGTCCATAATGCCCTGAAGGATTCTAGATGCTCAGTCAGAACAGTGGATCCAGAATAGGGGGCGATCTATGACATCCTGAATGTGGGCGAGAACTGAGCTTTCAAGATATCATCAGTAAAGGGAGGCTCAGTTTCCTCTAAAATGGCCTCAATGGATATTGGAACTTAAGTATGGTAAGCTTGGCAGATGTCACCAATCTGACCCCTTAGTTCCTTGAGTTCCGCTTCTATGGGATCCCAGTCTTGTAACACCGCTAATGCACACATGTCCGGATCCACACCATTGATAGACCATGCACCACACCTAAGTGATTTATCCTGGATGACCTTAAGACCTTTTCCATAAGGACTGCGTCGTCCCTACGGTCGTAATGGCAAAAACCGTGGGTCAATCCGACACCTGAGCGTAAAGATATGCCGAATTCATCAAAACCATTAAAGTTGTCCAAATTTGTGCGTGGCCCACCTATTGTGGGGCCCACTTGGTGGGCCATGCCTGGTGCATGCTCCCAGGTAGTCACCCCCCTCCTTGCATGCATTTATTACACTCCCTCCTCCCAACTGCCATTATTACATTTCAGAAATTATCCCTATGCATGTCATTATTGGTTTTTTTGAAAATGCATTTACTTTCTTCTTGTTTTTGTTGAAAATGTATTTGTTTCATTTTTTTAAATCCCATAAGCCATAATGACCAGCTCCCATGCTTCCTCCTCTACCAACAAATCCCTTCATTGCTAGAAAAATAAAAAGAGGAAATGGAAAGAGGAGGGAGAGAGAGAGAGAGAGAGAGAGAGAGAGACCCACCATGGACGCCCCCTCCCCTTAATCGTCCACGCCCCCCTCCATTTTCTTCTATCCTTTCTTCCTAACTTCGCCTATCCACCCCCACCTCCATAAGAGATTAGAGAGAGATCTGAGAGTGGAAGAGAGATGAGGATGTGAGAGAAGAAATGGAGAGGAGCAGCCCCCCGTCTGGTCAGCCGTCCACCTCCCTTGAGGTTAAGGTGAGTCTACGTCATCACCTCCTTTCTTCCCCCTCCTTCCTTTCCTCTTCGTTTCTTTTGTTTCATATGAGTGGGGCCCGCTGTGTAGGACCCCTATGTATGCATGTTGCTGGCCATGAAAGTGACCAGGTGGCCCACCAAGGGGTGGAGCAGTTGTGCTTGTGAGAGGTCCCAACAAAACCAACTTTTGAAGTGGTGGGAGAAACCCATGTTTTGTGGGCTATTGTGGGTCCCTGGTGGATGTGGGGTCCACCCATGGTGTGTGGGTGCATGTGTGCTGCCATGGGACAGATTTGATGGGGCCCACTGACCATGGACCCCATCGATGCATGTGTTTGGTCCATTGCATGAACAGCTAGAGTTAGGCGTGTGTGTGCTTGATGTTTATTGCCTCTAACATGTTGATAGGTATTATAGTGGCGTCCACTCATTGTTGGGCCTCAGCATGGTGTGTGTTTGCCATCCAACTCATGCATAATGATAGGTGGGGCCCACCGTGATGTATGTTTCACCTAGGTCGTCCATCCGCCAATGGGAAAGGCGTGGGTATATCCACACTGCCCATTCCTTGGCCACGGGCCCACTTGGAGATGGGACCCACCTTCACGCATGTAGTTTGGTGGGTCATCCATCTGGATAGTGGGGCCCACCTTATGTATGGCCCACCGAGTTGTGTGTGTAGGTTGTGCCCAAATAGGGCAGGAGTGGTTGCATGGGCAGCCATTGGGGTGATTCTTGGGTCCTTGGCCCCTCTTGTGTAGCCCAGCAAAGTGGGACCATTCATGATGTATGTGCATGATGAGATCATCTATTTGGACAACCATAGGGCCCTGGATGTGTGGGTTATTGTGAGACTAAAATGGGGCAACTAGTGGGCCTATGCGGTGCAACCCGATCCTAACTAGTTTGTGAGTTCATGAGCTGGCTATCCTTGATTATACAGCCTAAATGTATGGGACTTACCTTGATGTATACCGTGTTTATGTTTTCATTCTCTAATTTGAGATTGCTAACCATTAGCCTGCACAAATGATTTTGCATGATGAGCATTATCCTTATACTTATGCTGAAATTGTCTAAGTAGTGGGCTAGCTATGTGACCACTCTCGTGCTTGGACTCATTTACTTGTCTATGGGATGTACGGGCTTATGTGGGGCCCACTAAAGTGGAGAACTATCTTAAATGATGAGGTTTAGTTGACCATCAAGGGCTACCAAGTTGGATTGGGCCCATTTATGTAAAACTACAAGTCTGGATTTAAAGTTTTGGGGCCATCATTCGACCTCGATGGTGGGACCCACGTACAAGATATGAGTAAGCCACTACCTAGAACTTTTAACCTACCCCAATAACTAGAGATATATTGTTTTATCTAGGTCAAAGTGGACCCCATACAATTGTGGAGTGGAACTAAAAATGGGGCCCAGCATAGGTGTGCAGATATTTCTATGCAGAAATTTAAAATGGTCATGTTGGGCCTCATGCTAAAAATCATATGTGTGTGTCCAGTGGACCACACCCTTTAAGTTTTGAAGGCCA
This sequence comes from Magnolia sinica, assembly GCF_029962835.1. Classification (NCBI taxonomy): domain Eukaryota; kingdom Viridiplantae; phylum Streptophyta; class Magnoliopsida; order Magnoliales; family Magnoliaceae; genus Magnolia; species Magnolia sinica. The sequence goes on along the minus strand of NC_080587.1, from coordinate 43,879,620 downwards.
CACATAGGGCTACCAAGGGAACCTAATGGCATGCCAAAAAGTGGACCCATCTGATCGTGGGACACGCCTAAAAATGACCAAAGGTCATTCCTGCACAGTTTTTTTGCACATCTCTCCCAAGCACCCATATCTGGGCTTTCACAAATACTTACGTATGCATGATTAATGAGAACTAAATTTTGGGTTCTGATGCCTATACATAGAACTATCACATAGATATTTTTCTCCTTTGGAAGTAGGCCTCACATGATCTTAAATCTGGCTCGAAGATGACCAAAGAACCAACCCTGTGCAAAAAAAAAATAAAAAAATAAAAAAAAATAAAAATAAATCTATTTGATAGAAGTTTCATGTGGGGCCACATGCATGGGGTCTACCACCTTTCCAAAGAATCCAATAGAGTATCCAAACCATGAAAATGAATTGTCTAAACCCTGGACATGAACTCTTAGGTGGTGTTAGACCCAAAATCTTAAGTGGGCATTTTTGCTTGCGGGTTGTATCTTTGTATGGTAAGACCCACCTAGTATATTGTGTAAACTTGTTCTTTTACCTTGTGGAGCCTTTGGTGGAAGGCCTTGCTGCCCAATTATTTCTCTTAGGTTATATACGGCCTTAAGCCAATCCAAATGAAGCATATCTAAGGCCCAATTGGGCCCAATACCAAGAGAGACATTTGGGACTAAGAAGCCCATCATGGTGAACCTCTTGAGGCCCGTTGGGCATTCCAATTACCTTGTGGGCAGCGTGCCTTGCACACTACTGCTAGTCAGCTAGGCCACAATTAATGGGCCCATTTGGATTATATAAGTTGTAATAGACGAGCCTTCATATCTTACTTGCGAATGAGGTTTATTAGCCCAACATGATGTGGGATCTATGCATTGTTGGCATTTGGGTCTTATGTTTGGGATTGTAATTTTATCTCCTAGTTGACGTTGGAGTTGTGGGGACCAGTTGTGTTATGAGATCCACCTTAGAGGTATGTATCAATGTATACTTCCCTTGATGTGGGACCGTTGTCCGCTACTAAACTAAACCTAAACCTAAGTGGGCCATACCACAAGAATGTTGAATCAATAAAAAGCCCATTAACTATACTTGTTATAAAATGTGGGGCACAATCGTGTGCTGAACTTACTCCTTTAGCTAGTGGGGCCTACTTAGTTGGGGAATTAGATCCACACCATTGAAAGCCTTATAGTTGGAAGTTTTTGCCTTTGAGTTGGCCTATTGATTCACCAAGTGGGACTCACACTTGACCTATATGACCCTAAAAAGGAGAGCTTAAAAAGTCCTACGGAGGGGGGAGGGGGGGTGAATAGGACTATGCCAAATAATCAAATAAAGTGCTAAATAATAAATAAATCAAATATCTCAATTGCCTAAGTATTAAAACATTGATTTCAATTGATTCGTAAGACAACCTTCACTAAAAGTTTAGGCAAGACAACCTTATTTCACGAATACTTTTAAAATCAAAATTCCAAACTTTGTAAGAGTAAATAAAATTAAATATTACAATCATTCACAACTTAAACTGAAATATAAATACAACCATTCACCACATAAACAATAAAAACATTTACCACAAAGCATAAAGAATTATAGTGGTTCGGTGTGTTAACAGCTGTTCTAAAACAACCACACCTACTCCACTCCCAAAATTACTCTCCACGTAATCTTGGCTTTCACTATGAAAAAGGCTTTCTTAGGGTCACTATAAAACTTGATACACTTGTGATTTTATCGGGCCATCACAATCAAACCCCTCACTAAGATTTTCAAGCTATCTCAGATAAAACCTACACTGAGATTTACTGGCTATCTCAAAAAAACTAAAATAAGAATTGAAGGTATACTTATCTTCACCGTGTATGACGTTTCAGAAGCTGTTGCCGAAGAATCACTTTTCTTAAATGTCGATTGTTCAATGTTCAGTCAAATAGAAAAGGTCTAGGGTTTTATTGTTTTTAATTAAGTTTAAACTAATGACTAGTTGAGTTAATTCTCTTAAATCTTAAAAGAATAGTAACATTCACTCTCTTTAGAATCAGAATGACAGAATCTAAGATTAAGGTAATTAAATAAAAGCTATAAAAATAATTTATAAATATTGTTCAATAGCTTGCTAATAACTGGAGCTTCTCTCTCTCTTGTAGAAGAATTTTGATGATAATAATTGATATTTTGGATTGAGAGAGAACCTCAATTTATAGGCAAAAAAGTTGAATCTTCGACTAGCCCGAGACAGTCTTCGACTATCCCGAGCACCGGATTCTGTTCAACAGATTTTCAGATTTAAGCGAGATAAGATTTATCTAATTTTTAACTGGTCAAAGGCCTAGTTCGACTAGACGAAGAGCTCTGTTTGACTAGTAAAATGTAGTCTTTGACTGGTCAAAGATCCCAAAATTTGAACCGATTTAGTTACCGGACTTTGGGCTAAAATTCCTTGGGCTGGTCAAAGGTCCTCCTTCGACTAGTCGAACAGAAAATTCGACTGGTCGAATTTACAACAAAAAATCCGTTTTATTTCAATTTGAACTTGGACTGGCCGAGAAAACTTATACTAGTTGAACTAAACCTTAGGCTGATCGAATTCCAAGCAAACACAAGTATAAAAACCCAATTTGAATAAGTTTTGAAAGCACCTAAAGCTAAGGTCTTTCTAAGGTTTAATATTACATGAAATGTGTGAAATAACTAAACTTCTTTGTCATGAACATGATCACTGACTTCATCTTCTCTTTAAAGCTTGATCTTCTACTAGAACATCAGTTGATCTTAAGCTTGATCTTTTCTTGATCTTGGACTAGACTTGAACTTGATCTTCTCTTGTTCTTAGACTAGACTTGAAGATTTCTTGACAAGTTGTTTTGACAATACGAAATTTGACAACTAAAGTGTACTTTAATCATTTCAGCACTTACAGACTCCATGCCTTGCGTGTAGTCCAAGGTCAATGTGGAATCACACTAGGTGGGATGCACCTACTAATGGTCGAGATGTTGATACACATGTAATAACATGATAATGATGATGGTGAGTTGTTTGTTGAAATGATAGATATGATTTAATGTATGGTGAATTATGGCATATGCATTGATGATGGATGTGTAATTATTTGTGGTACTTATGACATTTTTTATGTTAATCATGAAGTGGTAATAATCATAATGGTAATGATGATGATATTATGCATATATATGCATGATAACTAAACATGCTAGTTGACCACAATGCTTGATATCCAAGTAATAATAATACACATATTGATTGTCGTGATGATAACGTGGATAAGATAATCATGTTTTACTTGATGCATGGATGATGATAAATAAATAATGTTGGTGAATGTAAGGATAGCCTCATACATGACAGACAACTAATGCCTAGAGCATGAATGATAGTGATGGATAATAGCAATGATATTGATGATGCATGTGAATCTTATATGTTGTGTACTCCATGCACATGCTTGCACAATGTAGGTTGTGACAATGAATTGGATGTTGAATGATGTTTATGATAACGATGATGCATGCGAGAACTTGTGTACTACCATAACCTATGCACCTTATGTATGTGCATACTATGTGAGCCCTAGTGGTCATTTGTTAAGTATTCACAAGAGGTATAGAGCCTCAGTGTGCTATTGAAGACACTTAAATGTATGAACATTTGCGTCACATTGGCTATTCTTATGTTGGGCCTAGTGCCTTGGGCTTATGAAAGCCTACTTGCCCATGGAACTTAAGATGTAAGCTAGTTACAAGTAACTGTTAGATGAGAGGCCAAGTGAACCCACTTTCATGGTCAAGGGAAGGATGTTTTGATTATTGTTAGGCTCCTGGTCTATTGGGCCAATTGGCACTATTATTAAGTGAAGCCCATGAGGAGATGATTATGGTATGTGATGTGTTCTGATATGTGGATGATGTGTGATGTATAGCTCACACACAATGTTTATGGCATGTGTTATGCAGCCAATATGTGATGGACATGGCATGCATCGTGTAGCCTATACACATAGTTGGGTCTCATAAGACCATATTATAGATTGATGATTAAATCTTAATTGAGCCAAGTTAAGGCCCATTGCTTATGGGTACTAAGGCCGTGATTTGACCCATATCAAGAAAGGATTAAGTGTGCACATGGACATCTCCAATGGATAACGGACTATAACCCGAGGGTTTACTATTTAGCATTCATGTGCCATAACATGACAAGTTGATTTATTTTGCCTTTGATAGTTTGATATACATATTTGATTCATGAGCATCCATTTTATATGCATGCATGAACACAACATGAAATTGGGGCCCTTTTGTTATTCCATATGCCTAGACATGATCCAGACGAGTTAAGAGATTTTGGATATTGTTTTGATTTGGGCCCTCATTTTGTTCCATATAATTGGATGAGAAGTATCAATGTACTATGCTTGGGCCCTCTTGTTGGTCCGTATGTAGGGTTATACATCGAGTCGAGTCGAGTCGAGGTGGGCCAAGCTCAGCTCGACTCGTCCATGTTATACAGGAGTTCAAGCTCAACATTGAAGCTTAGCTTGTTCGCCAAAGCTGTCAAGTTGAGTTCGAGTTGAGCTAGTAGTTCGAGTCGAGTCAAGTTTACCTCAAGTTGAGTCGAGCTTGTTCATATGTCATGGATTAGGTGCAAGTTGCTCGAAGTCGCCGAGTGGGCTGCGCAGGTTGCTCGAAGAAATCAAGAGAATGAGAGAAAGAGAGAGAAAGAGAGGGGCAGTCGGTCGGGCAGAGAGTCTCAGGTAGTTGGGTTGTCGTGCTGGGTACGGCCGTACAAGCTGCGGCTTCTACTCGTGCTCGATAGGGTAAGGGAAGAAAAAAAGAGAGGAAATGGGGATGGGTAGGGCTGGGTAGGGTTTTTTAGTAAAAAGTAAAAACTTTTAAGTTTTAACTTTTTTAAGTTTTTTAACTTAATATATATTTTTTATATATTTAATATTAATATAATATATATAATATATAATATTAAAATATATTCTTCGAGTCGAGTCGAGCTCGAACTTGAGCTTCGAGTCAAGTTGAAATGCACCATAGTCGAACTCGGCTCGAACTCAACTCAAGCTTTAAAAAACAAGCTTGACTCACCCTAAGTCGGCCTTTCAAGTCGAGTCAATCCAAGCTGACTCGAGCCGAGTCGAGTGAGCTTTTCGAGCTAGCTCGACTCGTGAACAGCCATATCTGTATGGTAGTATTTGAGGCCCTCGTGTTGGTCTGTATGGTAGTATTTGGGCCCTCGTTTTGGTCCTTATGCCTAGATGAAAGTCCAGAGGAGTTGAAGTATCTACATGTCATTGTTTTTATACACTTAATTGTGTGAGCTTTCATGAATGACATATTTCATAAGTGGATGTTTTATATGGTGACCGCGCAATGGCTAGTTTGATGAGATGATTGTGTTGAGGCCTTACGATGGCCCAAGTATTGATATTGTTGAGAAGGTTTGAGAAGGGTGCATTATGGCTACCCCGGGCTTAGATCCTGATATTGGAGACGCCTATCCTCTAATGAACCTGCAAAGATTGGCCAATCGGGTCCTCTTTCATCGTGTGTCGAGTGAGGGTGAGCACAGTATGATGGGTACAAGGGTCCTTTCCAATGTCGGGACTGGGAAGAGAAGATGTGTGATTAGCCTACCTACCGTCGTGTGTCGAGTCGAGGTGGGTAGTATTCCGACTACTGAGGTCGGTAGGAAGAAACAAATCAGGGTCCCCCATTGTTAAGCCGATGGCTAGATGGGTAGGGGTTGACACGCCTAATACTTTGCTTTTTGGAAATGTTGTTCCACTCTTATGTGAGGATGGTGGATTACCCATGTGTGGTACATTAGTGATTTTCGATGGAGATGTATTATGTTATGTGGAGACATACTAGCAAATGATGAAGGATGTTGTCCCACTCTTATGTGAGGATAGTAGATTACCCATGTGTGGTACGTTGGTGATTTATGATGGGGGTATATTATGTGTTGTGGAGATATACTCGTAGAAATGAGGGATGTTTAACATTTAACATGTGCATTCATTCATCCATTATTCACTCGGCTGGTGGTGTGTAAATAAATCATTATGTGCACTTTCACGATGACTATGATTTCGATTAGGTATGAGACTAACCTGAGATTAGGAGTTTACCACATTGAGTCTAACTATCTAAATCAGGTATGAGACTGGTTTGGATAGAAGTCCCTTATGATGGACCCCATGGCTTGCGACACTACGTACTATCATCCTGACTCCACACGCCAACTTTGTCATTGCCTTCCCATTGTACACCCTATGGAAGAATATAGAATTTGATTATCTTACACATGATGATTGACTATTCTCATGATTCATGGTGGCTCGTTGAGTGGCATGCCTAACATTTATGTCATGTTCATGATAACCTGTGTAGTTATACGACATCCTTAATTGATAACCTGCTCACATATGATAACATACTTGGTTAATAACATGCTCATGGTTGTTTTAGATGTCTTTACGGGAGCGCCCTGATAAGACATGTTTTTCTCCTGGTACGCAGTAGACGCACGAGCTGTGGTTTCCTCATACATATGACTTACACTTTTTCAGGATACATGCATGAGCTATCGGAGTTTGCTATTTTTTCCTTCATTAGTATTAATCTGGTGCACCATATCATGTGTGATATGTCTAACAAGTTCGTCTCTTCGACATGCGTTGATACCATATGCTAAATGTGTAACTGCCTAATCAGATTAATTGTTCAAAGAAAAAAAATTCCTCCACCATGAGCTAGGTTCAGTGTTTGGGAAGTTAGCTAACCGTTCAATCTAGCGAGTGGTGAGGAAGTTGCTCTGACCTGAGTTTGAGACTTGGGAAGTAATGGTACCTCGGTTCCGAATTTAGGGCATGACGGCTTCTTAGGGAACTTCGTTTTCTCCTACCGCCTTTGGATTTTTTTCATGCCTTTAATTTCTAGAGTGTAACGCAGGTCAGAAGCAGCGAGAGTAGTCGTTCTTACAGTTCAGGCAAGCATCTGGCTGGGCTACCCTAATTATGGTCCGAGATTGGGGGTCATGTAGAGGTCGGGACTGCTTAATGGTAGCACCATCTTCTGCCTCGTAACTAGGGAGAGGGTTCTATCTCTCTAGGATTTACATCAGTTGGTTCATATTATTGTTCAAAGTCTCGACTCAATTCTCTAGAGAGACAAGCCGACCTCCCTGGTTATGGGATCTGGGTGCAAGTGCCGCTGGAGCCAAATCAGCTCATTGTTGAGAGGATTGATCGCCTTAATCTGCGGATGACTCCGATGGAGCAAGTATGGCTGCGGTAATGGCAGGCGGAGCTTTCTTCCTTCCTTTTGCCATCGTAGAACCTTGGTAAGATGAGAATAGCTTTAATGTCGTTCCCACAGATGGCGCCAAACTATTGATGCTGAAATCTAGTTAACCCTTATTGGACCTCTCCGTACCTACACACGAAGACGACAAAGGAGACCCTGACTGTAGCAAGGGGACCCTCTAATGCCTAAGTCAGAATCAAGCCATCTGGGTCCATTAGAGTTGGGGGTTTGCTGGTGCGTACCTTTCACTGTAGATGTGGCCTCTATATATAGGCTTAGGAGTGGTTACGTGGACGAAAATGCTTTTTGAATAATAGGCGCGGATGACGACTGTTTCTTAACCGTTTCCTGAGATCCTTGGTGGTGATAAGATTGAATGGTTGAGATTTGAGACACATGTGGTTGGTAGCCAAGGTCAATCATCCGAGCTAAGCTCATGATTTAAAGTTTACGGTCATCCTAAGGAAGACTTTCTTGAGCTGGGCTCTTTCGTGGGTTGTGGTCGGGCTTACCTCTAACACTACAGTTCGTGTCATGGGATCAGGTCTTCGGCATTGAATCCTTGTGATCTGACCAGATTGCCAATCTGCTCGTGAAGGCTCTGTTCGAACACTGGGGCTAAGCTCCCTTCCTTTGAGACCTTAATGAAGTCTTGGAGGCATCAGGGATGACCATCCTCTTCATCTTATCGTACGGTGTGGCAACTCCTCTGCAAGTCCCAAGCAGCGCGAGTATAGCAGCTCCACATTTGGTCCTGTGCGGGATCGTTCCCCAGACACTTCTCCAGGGGATTTAAGAGAGAGCACGGAAATGGATGAGACCGTGAAAGAACTTGATGTCCGTCCTCTTTCGAAGGAAGCGAAGGTACTTCAACTCCTGGCGGACAAGGTCATTGGGCAAGCAGTGTAACAACCCTAAATTTTGGTGCATTAAAAACTAAAATAAATAGTTAAATATTTTATTTTTAATTAAAAAATAAAAAGAAGTTAATAGATGAGTTGGTAGAGACACTCTTGGTTGAGAGAGAAGTCAAGGGTTGACTCTTACCAGTACGACTTCTAATTTCGGGTGAGGTCGGAGGATGATTCTTGGAATAATAATAATAAATTTTTTTTTTTTATCAATTGTCATAAAATTTTCAAATTCGAGATAAAGGAGGATATGCTCATTCTATCTTATAAAAGTTTCATTTAAAAAGGGATTCGATGGGAAGCCCTAAAGATAAAGGGAGAGGAGATTCTAAGAAGGCTTGATCAGGGAAGCTCCAACCCTTAGATCTTTATGTTGTTAATTTTTTTTCCGATCTATATGATGGATGCTGTGGATCATCCACACGATCATTGTATAGGTGTGTAAAGAAAATTTTAACAAAAGGATGCTTTATGATTTCAAATCTGATCAGTAATATTTTAAGAATAAATTTAATGGATGGAATTTGACCATGTTAAGATAAATCTGAACGGGTCATTTGATCTCAAGCACCAAAAGATAATAGTGCCTTAAATTTTGGATCGATCTGATCAATAGATAGGCCATTTTATCAGATTTAACTATAAGAACCATTTATACCTTAGATTAAAAATGGTGATTTGACAGATCAAATCAAATCCCCACTATGTATGCTCATTATAGAACAAATATAAATTGTTGTCTTGAGAATATGGGTAGATTTGACCATTTAATGGACCACCCCCATCAATCATTAGACATTCAATTTCAAAATCTTAAAAAGAAATTTTAAATTTTGATAATTAAATTTAATGAAATATTATATATGAATCTTTAATTATTTGATCATTTAGGGTTTAGCCACCTAGGATGTTAATCAAAGGTTTGCCTCACCGTGTAATAAAACTAGATGAATAACAATATCATTGATATAATTGATCAAGATCTCTGAATTCAAACCAACATAGTTATCTTGTGGATTCTACACAACCAGACTTAGGCGAGTGACCCAACATGTCTCATGATTCATTGGAATTAAAATAAATTATTTGTAATCGTTTGATTGATTGATGTACTGATTTGAGCGTTTTGTTGCAATATTGTATGATGCAATAAATTATATCATAATCTATACAAACTTACATGAATTATAATAATTGTACATTGAATTCACTTATCAAAACAAGTATCTATGAGCTATGAAAATGATACATTCATACATCATCCATCATTTATTGCATAATGCATGGTCAATTCTAGGGGCCCTCCCTATAAGAAATGTCGATCATGGTAAGCGTTACTAGATGCGGGCTATGATCAAGCCTACCAAAAGGTGGAAACCTACCCAATGGGTGGATGCGGGTTAACGATCTCCAACCCAAGCAGATGAACGATCATTCCATCTGATACATTCATACATCATTGCATCTATATCATTGTGCATACTCTGTTTCTATTATATTTTAATTCTAATAAGCATGAACCATGATGAGTTTTCTCATCAAGTCTTTCTAGCTTACATTTTATTAATGAAAAAACTGTACAGATGAGCAATTAGCTGATGAGTTGGCGCAGAAACAAGAAGTTATGGTTGAACCGGTGCACGGTACACGTGAAACGTAGCCATACCTATCAGAAGAGGAACTTGCCGCATTTGGACCATTCTTAATTATTTAATTAGAGTTTTATTTGTTACAATAATCTGATTAATTGTAGAATTTTAAGCATTTGATTGATTTTTTAATTGGATTGTTCTAGGTATGTAGCAAGTATTCATTGGTAAGTTGCATTGACTGGTGAATGATGTTTAATTTATGCTAATTGAATGTTTAGGTATGTTGAGAATGGACGGATGTTAGTACTTAAATCATTTGTGTGAATGGACCTAGTTGAAATATAAAAATGAATATTACTTTTGCCTCTGAATAATTGTATAATAGAATGAAATTAGTACACTTTGCGTACCAGTTACGACTTGAAACTCGGGTCTAAGGGTGCACACTCTGTACTCAAAATTTGGGGCATGACAGGCAGATCTCCTAGCGGTGGATCACTAACTATTTAGTCATTGAGGAGCTCCTTGGTCAGGATTGATGCCAGCAGACCTTGCGACGTGCACAAATATCCAAGCCGACCTCATCTCTCTAACCAGTTCATTTTTACCCATAACGAGATAACATGTGACCTTAGCAATTCTCATCTAAGACTACATTGCTGTAATTAATAGGATACACATTCATGCCCATGTACCTAAGTTCAATAATGCGAGCTTTCGTAAAAGGAAAGGGTTTTTGTCCCAAAATGTACTTGCTGCTTATTCAATTAATATGCAGGTTTTATATGTTTTGGTTGGATGGGAGGGAACGACTTCTGATGTAAGGGTGCTCTATAATGCTTTAACACGTACTGATGGTCCTCTAAAAGTTTCATCTGGTAACAATTACATAAATAAATCAGGCACAATTGTCATAATGTTCCTTTTGAAATATAACCTAAGCATATCCACACATTGAATATTATAGAAAAATATTATGTTGTGGATGCTGGATATGCACATTTGTTAGGTTTTATGGCTCTATACCGTGGTGTTCGTTATCACTTATAAGAGTATCTAACTAGGAAAGCTCACATGAAAAATAAGGAGTTATTTAATTATCATCACATACAAATCTAAAATGCAATTGAGCGTTGTTTCATAGTTATGAAAATGTGTTTTTCAGTCTTAAAGACAACAGTGCAATATTCTTTTGAAACACAAGTTAAAATTACAGTAGTTTGTATTGCACTACATAATTTCATACATTTGGACACAGATGAAGGTGAAAGTCTTCTAGCTGCTGCAATAACTAAAGGAGATATAGAAAGCAACCCGACGCCATATAAGGCTTCCACGAACAATGAGAGGCAGTAGTTAGTTCAAGTAACCTAGCACAAGAATGACGCATGGATTAGAGTTCAAGACGACATTGCGGAATGGATGTGGGCGGACTCACAAAGCAATCGTAGGAATATATAAGCCTAATTAAATCTAAATTATATGCAATTATTCTATGACTTTTTATAGTCTCATTAGAACGTACAATACATCTATCTCACTTTTTGGATATTTTTGCAATCACTTCCACGTGGTTTCATTTTTATTGGCTTCTCTGTTTATATACGTGTCTACATTTTCTAGGTAAAATGTCTAAATGTGGACAACCCCTCAAAAGACACCTTCACAGTTCCCTCGGGAAACTTCACCATTGCCCACCAGTTGCTCACCTTTGAATATGCCTTAAAAGTCTCTATTTGAGCCTTTAAAATGGGCACTAAAAATTAAGTGGACATAGAAAATGGATGATGAGTTATTTTCCACTTTATTAGAGAAAATTACTCTAGGGCATAAGGCTGATAATGGATTCAAGTGGGAGGTCTACTAAGTTGTAGCTAATGAAATTATGAAATTAACAAATGTGAGTGTCACCTGGATGAATGTCCAAAATCGAATGAGGTAACACAAAAGAGAATACAACAATGTGAAAGATATGCTTTCAGTGAGTGGGTTCATATGGGATAACGAGCGAATGGTTGTGAATGCCCTGGACGAAGTTTGGGATGGCTGGCTGAGGATAAGATCAAATTTATCTAAATGTGATTTTATGAATAGTAGTTTCAGCTTAAAAAATATACTTAAACTGTTACATACATGGTTATATGGTTTCCTTATCATTTTCCATTGTTCTTTGTTGTATTCCCATCCATGTGCAGAACAATTGTGGGGCTAGAGAATAAATTAGATGAATGACTTAGCTATAATCATTGGAGATAATCAAGCGACATGACAATATGTTAAGGGAGGTAGGAGTATGGGTGCCTCATTGTCCCATGTACAACGGGATTTGAACGAGACATGGTCGGACACATATGACTTGAATGACTCTATCAACCTATCTTTGGATAATTTAGGCGACTCCATATCGAATTTTTGCTATTCAACCGATAGTCACCCGTCTTTGAATCTCGACAATCACAACACTCAAAATCCAACCTCGGATATGGTAACACTCGCAGCAGTAGTACTTTGAAGAAAGGGACTCAAGCTGCTAGTCCCTGAGAGGTACTTGGTACATTTATAAATAATGTTACCAATCCAATGCATGAATTTAGTATTCGCATGGGTGACGGCAAGGAGGCAAACCAAATGCCCAAAGTGTTGAGTGCGTTAGAAGAGATAGACGTATTGACACAAATCTATATATTCAATGTTGGCGACTTACTCTTTAAGGATGAACATCTTGCAGTCGCGTTCGTTAACCTATAAGGAGAATGTTAGTTGGACTAGCTGAAAAAATAGTTTGGATTTCATGGACAATCTTGGTGGAGATATACCGTGAGATTATTTTCACGTTATAGTCTTTTGAAACTTCGTTCTCCCTTTTCTGACTACCCTAAAAGGCAAATTTATAATTTTTAGTTATTGTGTGTTTGAGTAGAAGATTTATTTTGGATTTGATAATATGTTATCATGCTTTGCTTATATGGACTTGTATGAATGCTATTGTTGTATGTGGTGGGTGTGCTACAAAAACTTATGGACTCTAATTATTGTCATGTTTATTGCTTGTATGCTTAAAGTACCTGTAGAATTGTGTAAATCTTTTGTGATTATCTCTCTATTTGCAATTTTATTTTTCTTTACTTGTTGTTGTAGATGCTGAACAAAAAGTATTATATTGTATTTGTTGGTCGCCGGCCTAGCATATACTATTCATGAGAGGAGGCATAGTTGCAGGTAGAAGGATTTAAGTGCAGTGATCACCACTCATTTAAATATTTGAATGGTGCAAAGGACAAGTGGGAGAAATATTATAGCCGTCGTACAACATTGGACTCGAACTATCAATGAATAGTGGAGACATCTCACATGGGCCACCTAGCTACATATGAAGAGCATATGACTCCCACCTCGTTACTCTATTCCCAAGTGGAACGTTAGACAACAACAATGGTTCTAAGGGATACATCGATAGAGGACCTAAATCAAACATTCAGGGCGCCAATAATGGTTGCAAGGGATACATCGACAGAGGACTTAAATCCCACCATAGGGACATCAATTGTTTCTGTTTTCATATCGATCCTAGTTCTTTTTATTGCTATGTTTGTCATAATTAAACTCTAGCTCCTTTAAAGCCTCTTCCTCAACTCCCCTCTTCTGCTTTACATTCACACATACTTTTGGACCAATACATCTTTCCCCTCTCCAATTGGACTATGTTTTGTTTACCTTTTGCACATTACCTTGTTATATTTGCTTAATATATTAGCCTATAATTCTTGTTCATCACTGAAGACAGTCAAATATGGAGACATGGATCGATGGGTGTGAGATGGACCCACAAGTTAGGCAGGTGGAGTTGGGACCATCGGTTTGGTTAAGAGATATATGTAAAAATAGAGTCATGCAGGTAGTGTATTTATTGTTGTATAGAACAATTTGAGGGTAGGTTGCAATGTGGATGGACGGCTTTGAAAATGAGGTAGATGCAAGTCTCAAGTGGACCATACCACTGTCCATCCATTTTTATATATCATTTTAGGTTTTGATCTCTAAAATGAGGCAGACGCAAGGCTCAAGTGGACCACATCACTGAAAGCAATGGAGCTATTGTCATGCCTACCGTTGAAACCTTTCTAGGGTCCACTATGATGTTTATTTGCCATCAAGACTGTTCATTTGGTCATGTGTACCTAGATGAAGGGAAACAAAAATTATTAGCTTGATCCAAAACTTATGATTGCCCTCATGAAGTTTTCAATGGTACGAGTTTAATCACCAGTCTGGATCACTTGTTTCTTGGATTTGTAGCAATTTTTTTTTTATTTTTTTGCTTATAGTCTAAAATTGTATGTTGAGATGGATGGACGGTGTAGATAAAAACCATACATCATGTTGGTCCCTTAAAGCCCCAGCCTGTCCCGAGAATGGGAAGAGCTGGGAAGTACCAAAACCGCGTTCGTGTGAAGTGGGGCTGTGTTTGGATGCAGCACACCATGATGCCTTCTCTTCTAAAGAGGCTTCCCTTGAGATGCAACTCACTCCCACACAGATACAATATTGAATAGGGCCGGACAATGCAGGAGACTTGTCTCCGTCCCAAATGTGGAATGGAAAAAGGCGGGGATGTATGAATTCCAAGACAACTCTCATTACCTTTTGCAAATACCATCCCACTAAATATCATCTAAGCCTACGTACCAAACCGGGTCTTAACTTTTTTAGGATATGCTCGCATGGGTGCAATGCAAGTGCATTTATTATAATACTTTTTCCTTTTGTAATTGTGCTGCCCAATGATTAGTTGGCTTGATCTTTAAGCCCAATGCCCCAATGGATAGCAAGGATCTTGTGGAATATTGTGTAAATGGGCCAGGCTCGAACTAAGCATGATCAGCCTGTGCCAGATTGAACTTGGGTCAGTCTATTTCAACCTCCAGCACATGTTTTATCAGACTTAATCCTAGGGCTGCAACTTGGTTTCTAGTTGGGTTGGGCAGGGTATCAAGGTGCTTGGCTAGGGCTGCGGTTGGATAATACTAACTCAATTTGAAATTGAGTTGGATTTGGGTTAAGCAAATATTGATAGTGTAAGTTGGGCTGAAAATAATCAAAAGTATTTGGGTTGGGTTGAGTTGGGTAAGCACATGGGAATTCAACTCAAGTTGGGTTTTGGTTGGGCACCTCTAGTTACGATTTAAGTTGGGTTAGGTCCTCTTAAAGTTAAGTTAGGCACGAGCTGGCCTTCAACCCAACCCAACCCTATCATAGGAATTGCATGCCCACTTAGTCTAGAGTTTTACTTTACAGGCTGGGTTTACATACCTGGGCTCTTGCTTGTGCAATCGACAGCCCCAAAAGTAAAATCAACTGGGTTAAAAGGGCAATGAGACCCAGGTTGGCCATTTTCATGAGACCCACCTCGATATATGTATTATGTATTTGTATAACCGTTTTTCGATATCATATCAGGGCATTATGCCAAAAATAAAGCTATCCAATTATCAGGTTTACCATTCCATAAGAAACAATGGTGATTGACTATTAACGGCCATGAAAGTTTTGAATCAAGCTGATATTTGTTTTTTCCCTTCATCTCGCTTTTGTAACTTTATCAACTTATTTAATGATAAATAAATATTACATAAATATTAATGTGCGCTCTAAAAAGTTGGACAGTTAATCAGCACTGTTTCTTAGGGTAGGGTCCACCTGGTAATTGTTTCTGCTTCATTTTTGAGATATTGCCCTAAAATGCTTTGTAAAAACGGATGCACGGCGTGGATACATAATACATACATAAAGGTTGGCCCCACGGAAACCCTACGGTAAGGGCCGGTGCACCGTCTTGGGTGAGGCCGGGGTCTCACCTAATCCGCTCTCGAAATACTCCCGACGGACAGAAGGAACGAACGATAGATAGAGAGATACGAAAGTAAAATCCCCATTCTCGCTTTCGTCCTCTCTTTCTTTCCCCTTTGAAACCCTAAATAACCTGCCTTTCTCTACATCGCAATTCCTTGATCCGTATCCAACTTCCATGGCCAGCGACGAGCCATCCTCCCACAAGAAGCACCGAAGATCTTCTCCAGACGACGGAGCCGACGACACCTCAAAGCGACGCAAGCACTACCACAGCCACCGCCATCACCACCACCACCACCACAGCCATCGCCACCACCATCGCCACGACCACATCAAGAGCGGCGAAGAAAACGAACTCCCTCCGCTTACCGTGGACGCAATCCCCTCTGAGCCACGGCCCTATGGCAACGATGACAAGGAAGAGGGCGAGATTCTCGACGAGGAAGAAGAGGAGCAACGAGGAACAGGGTATGATAGAGACCACCGTGACTTACTTAAGGAGAAACCGGAGTCCGACGTCGAATCTGGCGAGATCAAGCCCGACGAAGCTGCTGCCGTTCAATCGCCTGAGAATAATCCACAGGTTGGGGTTTCGATTCCTTCCTGCCTTGTCTCTATTTTCCGTACCGGAAGTTATGTGCTTCAGTTAGGGTTAGGGTTTTTATGGATGTGATGGGCCCACTTTGGATGTCCCATGCATATTGAAGTTTCTAAGAATAGGACATTCGGTGCTTTGTTTGTTGAATCTGAGTGTGAACTGTCAGTGTTTTTTTTTTTTTTCCTCCTTAACTGCCTTGTATTTTGCTTCTTACTGAAGCTCTTATAGCACCGTGCAAACTAACATGTTCAATTCTATGTATGTTGCCACGTTTTACTCTGGATGATTGTTGCTTTGTTGAAAAATTGAACAATTACTGGATGGGCCACACAATGGATAGGACATGTTAGTATTTTACACTGTTTGAAGTCATGGCTGTTCTTTACTTCTGTGGTTATGAGAAGATTCATAGGCCCTTAGCTGTCTCGTCTCTATTACTCCAAATGATTAGAGAACCAATTATTTATATTTAGCTTGCCTCTGGTTTTCAGAGGAAGAATCAAAAGATTTCTGATTACCATACGGAAACCCCAAAATTTTGATTATCTATTTGTTAAAAAATAGAAAGGAGGTTGGTTTCAGGCTTCAAAAATATTCTGGAGTGGATCAACCTTTAACTTTGGCCCCTCTTCAGTTGAATGTGGATTGCTGTTGTATTCCTTCTTCTCAGTTGTCTATTTGTAGGTCGTTGATCAAAAGGTTTGGACCTTCCCCTATCCACACTGGGGCCTATCAGGTCAATGGTTTTCATGATGACTGAACCATGGGCTGCAGTCATTATGAAGCGTGTTGCCCCCCTCAAACTACACATTTGCAGAGTCTCTGTAATCCTTGTATTGTTATACTTCTCACATGTTTATTTTCATTATTTCTTTCAGGAGTTGCATTGTGAGGGAGATACCTTCTTAGGTAAAGAACTTGAAGAGCAAAACCATGGTCAGCCACTCGATGACAGTATATCAAGAGAGTTTAGGAATGACGAGACGAAATCGATCTCAATCGTAGATGCTGGAGAAGAAGGCATCCATAAGCTGTGTGAATATAAGAAAACCACTAAAATGCAAGATGAGTTTGCAGTGAATGAAACCATACAATCACCCCCACGACACAAAAGCTCAAGGAAAGCACATATATCTCCAGTAGTCAATGAGCATTCTGAGTCGACGCCTAGCGATAGTATGCTGCTTGCTGCCAATGGGGACATGGGTCGTAAGTCGTCTAGAGGGGATTCAAGACACAAGGATTCTAGGTCCCCTTTAAAGCACAATGGGGAGGGGAAAAACTACAGGGATATTGAATCAAGTGATCACAAAAGGCATGGCAAGTCAAAATCTCCAGCTGCCAGTGGAAGTTCTGACTCGAAACACAGGAAAAGAGAGGATAAAGAACGTAACTCAGTGAGATATGAGTCAAGGAGACACTCGGATTCATTGAATGCTATCAGGGACAGCACAAAAAACAGAAGATCCATGGGACAGTCTCCATCTTATGAGAGATATCATGATGAGGCCTGCATGAGGAAACGATCTAGGTCCCATGATAATACAAGAGAGAGGAGCTCTGTGTCCAGAGATTATGTGCAAGACAGGGTCTTATCACAGACAGTTCATCCTCGTGAACAGGAGGCTAAATCTTATATAGATGATAATGATCGAGGAAAGCAGTCTGATTCTAGGGAGAACATGAGAAATGATTCTGATCGTGAGAACATTGCAAGACGTCATAGTGATTATATGCATGACAAAAGAGACAGGACAGAGATGGATCGGGTGTTGCGCAGTGAAAGAGAGCGGAGTCATAGTTATAGCCGGCATGGTGGGCGAGATGACAGGCATGGTAGTCGAGACAGGGACATGGACAGAGATAGGGACAGGGATGTGGAGAGAGAGAGGGAGTGGAATCGGGACAGAGGCAGGGAGAGTGAAAGGAATGGAAATAGGGAGAGGGAAAGAGATAGAGGTAGGGGTAGGGATAGAGATAGGGAGATGGAGAGGGATAGGATTAGCAGGCATCATAAATATGGTGGTTTGGAGGATAGCCATGGTAGTAGAGATAGGTATAAGGATTCCAGGCATCCAAAATATGATGAGCTGGAAAATCACAGGGACCAAAAAAGATCTAAAGAATCAGCAAAGGAACCCGGTTCTAGAAGACATGATTTGGGGGAGGGAAAAGACAAGTCATTAAGGTAGCAATTCAGCATTTGCTAGTCATGACTGCATGATAGTTGGAGGGATTATCTTTGGTTTACTTAATCATTTCGCATCACATCTTTTTGTTCTTTTGCAGAGAGGAGGATGAAGAAGAAGACTATGAAGAGAAAGTTGCATTGAAGCTTGCACAGCAGGAAGAGGAAGATGTTGACAGAATTAAGGAGGAGAGCAGAAAACGACGACAAGCAATTCTAGAAAAATATAAACAGCAGAAGTCACAGCTACAGGCTGATTCTCAAAATGAAGAATCTGGGAGAGGTAAATCTTGATTGATGTTAAGATTGTCATTGCTTATTACATTTTATATTACCATGTGACCTCATTCCATCTTTGTTGCACTTATTTCCAACTCTTATATCTTGGGCCAGAGGAGAAGGCATCTGTGGTTGATGAAAATCCAGAAGAGCAGTCTTCTCCACCGGCTGCTGCCAATTCTGGTCTGGCAGTTCCTGAAAGACTTGAGAATAAGCATGATTCTTCAGATGTTTATGTTGCTGATCCATCATTCATTGTGGGTAAATCACCTCTTCAAAATGGAAATTCAGCTTTTGAGAGGAGCTCAGGTGCTGGGGGACTTGGGGACGGTACTCCAAAGGT
Organism: Magnolia sinica; assembly: GCF_029962835.1. Classification (NCBI taxonomy): domain Eukaryota; kingdom Viridiplantae; phylum Streptophyta; class Magnoliopsida; order Magnoliales; family Magnoliaceae; genus Magnolia; species Magnolia sinica. Next base: position 43,860,504 of record NC_080587.1, on the reverse strand, counting down.
TTGTAAATCATCTACTCAAATATTTGGTGTTTTTATAATTTCTTGCATATGATCAATAGTTTGAAATCATTGGGATAAAAAACTCGACGGTGAATGCATCGCAGATTGTTTTTCTAATCGGGATTTATTAGTAGTATTCATCATCTTGCAAAGCACAATTGAGTTTAGTTTCAGTTGATTTTCCTATTGGTTTTGGGTGTTTTCTTTTGAATTTCTGAGTCTGAAAATAATAAATCATGCTACTTCTGAGCTTGTAATTTGTTTGTTCTAATGCCTTGTGGCTTGTTTATGTTACTGACTTTTTTAGAGTGAGCGATCAGCGGATATGTTCTGTGATGACATATTTGGAGAATCACCTGCTGGAGTTCGTAAATCAGTAAGTTCATTTTTCTTATGTCCTTCAATCCTCTTTCCTGTTTGTAAAAGGAAACGTCTTTCATTTCAGTTGGAGTATGTAAATCTTTCTGCCGGATCTACTGGCCAATAAAAAAGAATCTTTCCTGTTTGATAGCAGGCATTTGTTTCATTAGCATTCAAAGTTCAACTGGATACATTCCACACACACACACACACACACATACATATATATATATTTCATTTTTATTCTCATTCCAAAGCAACTATATCTTTTGGTTTTACTAGTGCACAATGTGGATTGAAGTATGGTTCCCCTGTCCCTGTCTTTGCATCCCCAGTTTCCATATAAATGGTTTGGTGCTGACTGCTGAGGATATTCTCTTTATTGAGTCCTTGTATTACTTGCATAGGCATCCATGGTGACATTAGCGAAGCAGTTGTCAGGCAGCCATAAATAATGCATATGCACAGATGTAAAATGTGAACGAATCATCCTATCTAGTGAATGTGCGTGCACATTTAGTAAAATACTAAATAAAATATGCCAAAAGCTCTAAAAATGTAAAATTAATTTGTGCCAACTACACAATAGCAGTGCCTTTTCTTAGCTTTAGCTCCCCTTACTGGTACATTCAATCATAATTGAGGATTGGGCTCAAATGGTGGATAATTTCAAAGGCAAAATTCCTATAAAAATGGGTTGTGGGTTAAGTTGGCCTATTAACAATTGTGTGTGACAGTTCTAAGCTGAAATATATCGATGATAAGTTGCAGGTACTAACAGTTTTACTTATGGCCCACAACGCATTGTTTGCTCCCTAAATAATGGAAACCATTATGCCTGTTTTTATGCAATGTTTTGTGTTCTAAGTATGTAATCATGTGTTTTGTAACGTCTCTTGAAGTTCCACTGAAAAATTCTACCATTTTCCTTAAGATTCACTAGTGTTTCCCTCTTAAACTATGATACATTATGCTATACGTGTAATGCTTCCTGATGTCTCCCACAATTTGTTGGTATCCTGAGGGTGTTGTACCGATATTTAGAACACTCCCCTTAGGATTCCATTTATTGAAGTAACATACTTCCAGTGTTTTAAATAATGAATTGCGTGTAGCGTAACACTTACCCCTCTGAAGCATGATGCTTAAGCTATATAGTGGGTAGTGTAAGCTATGGTCTACTCCTAGATTTTAAGTTTGTGCTTGGTTGCACCAAATATCATGAAATTTCATGATATTTTACACCAAATTGATTTGATTAATAATAAAATTTAATGACATTTGGTGTGACCAAACATATCCTAAAATGATAGGAAAAGAGGGAAAGATTAGGTATAAAAATAAAGAAAGAGAAACCTAATTAATTTAATACTATGATTTAATATTATTACTAATGTTATGGGTGCAAATGGACCGACCAATAAGGAGAGATCAATTCGGACATCTGTGCATGTCACGAGATCGGCCAACGCCAGTCATGACCAAGGAGCTCCTCAACGGCCATAAAGAAATGAATACACTGCTAAAGAAATAGCCTACTCCTCGAGCTTGGTCATTAGAAGACGGCCGAGCCCTTCCACGGTCCCATCCATTTTTGGGATGCTGCTCGGAACATCTCTTGGTAAGGGCCCCCAAGGTACGACCCTGCATGAGGCAAGACCTTCGAGCCACCACACTTAGGGAAACTCCGCTCCATACGACAAGATGAAGAGGATGGTCATCCCTGACTTCGTCTATATTATACTAAGTAAAGGAGCTTGGTCTCAGTGCTCGGATACGACTCCCAAGGGCAGGTCGGCGGGTCGATAATCTGCTCGATGCCAAGTGAAAACTTGACCGCGATTCATTAAAGAATCCAGGTTGGCAAACCACCGTTTGGAACAACCCTATAGGCCACGTCGAACTCGCAAGCTTGGCCTCCTACTACACGCTCCTACTGATTCCGACCTATTCCGGCCGTACCTACCCGAGATCCCAGCTGAGGATCTTGGAAGATGACCGCAACACGGATCTACCCGAGATCTCAGTCGAGGATCTTGGGAGATACGACATATTTGGGATATGAATCCCTCTACAACACGCCCCTACCAAACAGGAAAATTGCCTTCTACGTCATCACCCCTCCTCACCTATAAATAGGAGCATCGCTAATGGTGAAAGGTCACACAATCCTACGTCTAAAAACCCTGCTCTTTACTAGACCCAGATTCCCTATCTGACTTAAGCATTGGAAGGTCCCCTGCTGCAGCCAGGAGGGTCCCTTGCTGCAACCAGGGTCTCCTTTGTCTTATTCGTGTGCATGATTCGAAGGTCCCAGAAGGGGTAACCAGATTTCTGTATCAACAGTTTGACGCCGTCTGTGGGAACGACATCGAAAGCCGTTCTTACCATCTACAATCACTCAACAATGGCGAAGGGGAGAAAGAAAGCCCAGACCGCCGTGCTGCACCCAGCCTTGCGTTAGCGGAACAGCTCGTAGACCATCAAGACTCAACCTCCCTACTTTAGGCTGATTCTACGCTCACAGGCCCAATGCAACGGTCTCGGAATAGGGGAGGTTTATTCATTTACCTGGAGTATCAGGTTGAAGCACTAACCAACAACATTGATCAGATAAGACAGATGCTAGAATGACAGAATCCTCCCCCCAACCAGGGGGCCGGGGAAGCCGTTGCTTTGGTAGCCATTGAAGTTTCTGTACCATCTCAAGCGCTTGTCGGCTCCCAGAGGAACATGCAGACCTGCGAAGCCCTTAAATGCACACACTCCCATGCTTTGGGCACTGCCGCGCTGGCTGCCTCCGACTTACGCCATGAGTTGGAGAAGAAGAGGTGCAACATGGCTCCCCGAGATAGAGGCCACCCCCGAAATGGTGGCTGAGAATGAGGATCCATGGGAGGCCGAACTCCACGAGCTATGAGGTTAGATCAGCGACATACGATAGGCCTATCCTATATACGCTCCAACCTCGAAAGAAGCTATGCTGGAGGAGACTGAGCCGCCTTTCACCGACGACATCATGCAAACTCAGCTCCCGCCCAGATTGAAGATGCCGTAGAGTGTTGCCTATTCTAGGTTCAGGACTCGACCGAGCATATAGATCTTTCAGGGCGTGGATGGAGCTCCATGGTGCTTCAACCGCGGTAATGTGCCGAGCATTCTCCTTAACCTTGACAGGAGCAGCTCGGAAATCATTCTGACAGCTGAAGCCAAAGTCCATCAGTTCATTCACTCAGCTCGGCAAAGCCTTCGTTATCAACTTTATTGGGGGAAAAGAAAGGTTGAAAACCAATGACTCTCCTTCTCACCATCACCTAGAAGGAGAACGAGCTGTTGCAAGACTACATCAAATGCTTCAATCTAGAAGCAATGAAAGTGGAGGGCTACTCAGATTAGATCGCAATAGCCGCTATGATGGCCGGCCTGAAGGAGGGGAGATTCCTCTTCTCGCTCAGCAATAATCCCCCGACGACTTTAGCCGTTCTCCTCAACCGAGCTTAAAAGTACTTCAATGTCGAGGAACTCTTTAGCTCTCGAAAAACCACTAGGAATGGAGGAAGCTTGACCAGGGAGAAACGCTCAAAGGAAGAGCAGACATCCGCTCACGGCAATAAGTGTAGGAGTGATGATGATTCAAGCAGGGGTCAACATCTAAGCAAACGACCTGAGAGCCGAATTCGCTCTTACACTCCCTTAATGCTACACCCGAGCAAGTCTTTATGGAAGTTCAGGGCAAGCGACTCTTGAAATGGCTGAACTGGATGAAGACTGACATTGACAAGCGGGACAAGTGAAAGTACTGCCACTTCCACCGCGACCACGATCATTCTACCAGTGATTGTTTCGACGTTAAAGAAGAAATTTAGGCCCTCATTCGCAACGAACATCTGCGAGAGTATGTCAATAGAAGGGAAGAACGAGCAACCCATCAATGGCAACAACAATGAAGCTATAGGAGAGATCCGCACCATCTTTGACGGTCTTGCCGGAGGAGGCTCGAACCGAGCACGCAGAGCCTATGCCCGGAGCATTGACCATAACAACTTGGAACAGCAAGTCTACCTCACCTGCAGACCTCCAAAAGAACAGAAAGTGGCCTCCTGCGAACTGACCTTCAGCGAGGAGGATGGTCGAGGTGTCCACCACCCCCATGATGATGCACTAGTAGTGGCCATGACCATAGCAAACCGCAAAGTGTTTCGGATTTTAGTGGACACCGACAGCTCGGCCGACATACTCTTCGCCGAAGCCTTCTATAGACCTATCAAAACTCCTCTGCTCGGATTCGCAAGGGATAGAGTCACATTCGAGGATCCATACAACTTCCAATCACAACGGGAGAAGGACAAAATCAGATGACGAGCATAATCGACTTCCTTATAGTCGATTGCCATTCCGTCCCTCAATGCTTTACGAGCGGTGGTATCGACTTACCACATTGCAATGAAATTTCCGACTGGGGCTGTACACGAGTCGAGCTAGCTCGAAAAGCTCGCTCGACTCGGCTCGAGTCAGCTCGGATTGACTCGGCTTGAAAGGCCAACTCGGGGCGAGTCAAGCTTGTTTTCTAAAGTTCGAGTTGAGTTCGAGTCGAGTTTGACCATGGTGCATTTCAACTCGACTCGACTCGAAGCTCGAGCTCGAGTAATATATTTTAATATTATATATATATATTTATATATATAATGTGTTTAACTTTTTTTTAAAAAAAGTTAAAACTTAAAAGTTTTTACTAAAAAACTCTACCCTACCGTGCTGGATTGAGTCGGGTTGGGGTTTGGGTCGGGGTGGGGGCTAGGTTGGGTCGGGTTGGGCACCGGGTTGAGTCGGGTGCCGGTTTGGGTTGGGTTAGCATATGAACAAGCTCGACTCGACTCGAACCACTAGCTCGACTCAAGATTGACTCGAAAGCTTTGGCAAACAAGCCAAGCTTCAATGTTGAGCTCGAGGGTGAGCTCGAGCTTGAACTCGAGTATAGCACGGACGAGTCAAGCTGAGCTTGGCCCAACTCAACTCGACTCGGCTTGATGTACAGCCCTAGAGTTGGGTAGGTCAGAGGAGATCAGCAGGAAGCTTGTTAGTGCTACTCTATGGCATTAAGGACACAACATCATACGATGGCCATCACCTCCGTTGATCCTCGGGAAGAGTTGATCGAGAGGGTCTCCAATGGAAGACCTTGTAGCCATCCCCCTCAGTGAATCCGACTCGAACAATATAGGTCGGCTCATCACTGGCTCCAGCTCCGCAGGATGAGATCATGGACTTCTTTCGACGACATGCCGACGTATTCGCTTGGTCCCATCGAGACATACCCGGCATCAGCCCAAAAGTGATGGTCCACAAACTGAATGAGGCAGAAACGATAGGTGTTTAAACCATAACAGTACGCCATCATCGATGAAGAGGTCAACAAGCTCCTCGAAGTAGGTTTTATCGAAGAGATCTACTATCCTGATTGGATCGCCAACGTTGTCTTGGTGAAAAAGTCCACTGGGAAGTGGGTCTGTGTTGATTACACCGACCTAAACAAAGCCTGCCACAATGACAGTTTTTCCCTTCCACGGATCGACCAGTTGGTCGACATCACGGCCGGGCACGAGCTCCTAAGCTTTATGGATGCTTATTTGGGCTATAATCAGATTGCCATGCATCCTCACGACAAGGAAAAGACGACATTTGTCATCGACAAGGGGCTCTACTACTGCAAGGTCATGTCCTTCGGGCTGAAGAACACTAGGGCCACATACTAACGACTTATCAATAGAATGTTCACTTAGCAGATCGGACGTTCCATGGAGGTCTACGTTGATGACATGGTCGTCAAGAGCATCAAAGCTACATGCCACATCGTCGACCTCGAGGAGATGTTCGCAATCCTGTGAAAATATCAGATGAAGCTGAATCCGAACAAATGCGCTTTCGATGTCAGCTCGAGAAAATTCCTTGGCTTTCTGGTCAGCCAAAAGGGGATATAAGCGAACTCCGACAAAATTCGAGCTCTGCTGGACATGAACTCGCCCGGGACAATGAAAGAAATTCAGTGCCTCACTGGGAGAGTTGCCGCCCTCAACCATTTCGTCTCCCGACCCACTGATAAGTCTCCTTTTCTTCAAACAGTTGAAAGGAAAACAAAAGATAAGAGTGGACTGAGGACTGCGAGCTGGCTTTCTAACAGCTCAAATATTACTTAGGTTCACCCCCGCTACTCTTAAAGCCCGATCAAGGAGAGCCACTACTATTATATTTGGTAGTTTCGATAGCAGTGGTCAGCTCGACCCTTATCCGAGAGCAAGAAGGAAGACAGCTATCAGTGTACTACGTCATTAAAGCCTTGGTCCCAACCGAGACCAGGTATCCAAACATCGAGAAGCTCACCTAGGCTTTGGTCGTGTCATTCTGCCGCCTCTGACCTTACTTCCAGGCCCATACAATTATAGTCCTGACCAACCTACCTCTCCGCGAAGTGCTCTAGAAGCCTAAGGTGTCGGGGAGACTCACGAAATGGGCAATCGAGCTCAGTGAATTCGACATCAAATATCAGCCCTGGGCTGCCATTAAAGTATAAGCAGTGACTGATTTTATTGTCGAGCTCGCATGCGGGCATGACTTGCAAGCCAGTCAGGGTAGCGAAACCGATCAACTGGCCGATCAGGTGGTCAAACCTGGACATTATACGTCGACGGCTCATCCAATTCTAAGGGCAACGGGGCTGAGGTAGTCCTTCAGGCTCCCGATAAGACCTACATGCAATATGCCTTAAGATTTGGATTTCAAACATCGAACAACGCGACAGAATATGAAGCATTGCTCACTGGACTTAGGCTGGCGGTAGTGGTGGGAGCTTAGAACCTAAAAATCCACAGCGATTCGCAGCTCGTCTTCAACCAGGTAGCCAACGAGTACTAGGCCAAGGAAGAAAGAATGATTGCCTATATACAAAAGGCCTGGTAACGTATGAGCAAATTCTCCAAGTGTGACGTCAGCTTGATCCCTAGGTCAGAAAACTCCAAAGCAAATGCACTGGTGAAGTTGGCCACAACGTCCGAACTTGACATCCCAGGATCAATCCCAATCGAATTCCTGGCCGAGCCGAGTATCAATGAGTTTGACCCGGATACAGTTCTTCTAGTGAATACAGTCTTGAACTGGATGGACCTGATAGTTAGATATCTTTAGCAAGGTAAGCTACTCGAAGATCGCTCGAGGCACACAGACTTCGATCCAGGTCAGCTCGGTACACTATAGTTGGGGACACCTTATACAAAAAAGGATTCTCTTTGCCCTATCTCAGGTGTTTCCGACCTGATGAGGTCGAGCATGTTTTGAGAGAAATACACGAAGGGATTTGCGGCAACCGCTTCGGCAGTCGTGCCCTTTCCCATAAAGTCATTCGACAAGTTTACTTTTGGCCGACTATCCGGAAAGATGTCGAGCAATACACACAGAGGTGCGACAAATGTCAGAGGTTTGCGGTAATACCTCATTAGCCACTTGAGTAGCTAACCCCCATTTTCCGGCCATGGCTGTTCCCCCAATGGGGGATAGACATTATCGGCCCCCTGCCAACCGGCAAAGGTCAGACTAAGTTCGCAGTCATTGCGGTCAACTACTTCACCAAATGGGCCGAGACCGAACCATTAGCAAAGACACTGAACAGAAATTCACTGACTTCGTCTGGAAAAATATCATATATCGGTACAGAATCCCGCCTACGATCGTCTCAGACAACGGAAGATAGTTTGACAATGATCAGTTTCGAGGCATGTGTGGGAACCTCGGAATCCAAAACGCCTATTTGTCACCTCGACACCCTCAAGCTAATGATCAGGTCGAGGCAGCCAACAAAATCATTAAGAAATACATCCGAACCAAGCTCGAGAAAGCAAAAGGGGCCTGGGTCAAAGAACTCCCATATGTCCTATGGGCATATCAGACCACCACCCGAACGGCTAATAGAGAAACTCCTTTCTTCTTGGCCTTCGGGGCAGAGGTCGTTGTCCCAGTCGAAATGGGGCTCCCTATTGCACGGATTCGGTCCTATGATGAAAGTCAAAATACCAAGCAGATGGCTCTGGACCTTGATCTACTCGAAGGGAAAAGGGAACACGCTCAACTTAAGGTCGTGACCCGGCAACAGCAGGTCGCCCGATTCTATAACTCCCGAGTAAGAACAAGAAGGTTCCGAATTAGGGATTTGATCCTCTGCAGAACCTTCCAAAACCCGAAGGAGCTCGGCTCAGGGAATCAAGGGCTGAACTGGGAAGGACCCTACAGAATAACGGGCACTACTTGACCTGAGACCTATCGACTCGAAAATATATAAGGACGACCTTTGCCGCATCCATGGAACGCCGAACATCAGAAGATCTACTACCCGTGAAGACTGACCAGATCTAAGGTCGGAATCTAGATGTCTGCCGTTCAGGATCTACAAGTAGATGGCTTTAGACCTTGATCTACTCGAAGGGAAAAGGGAACACGCTCAACTTAAGGTCGTGACCCGGCAACAACAGGTCGCCCGATTCTACAACTCCCGAGTAAGAACAAGAAGGTTCCTAATTAGGGATTTGATCGTTTATAGAACCTTCCAAAACCCGAAGGAGCTTGGTTCAGGGAATCTAGGGCTGAATTGGGAAGGACCCTACAGAATAACGAGCACTACTTGACCTGAGACCTATCGACTCGAAAATATATAAGGATGACCTCTGCCGCATCGATGGAATGCCGAACATCAGAAGATCTACTATCGGTGAAGACCGACCAGATCTAAGGTCGGAATCTACATGTCTGTCGTTCAGGATCTACAATAATCGACCTACTAGGTCGGAATTTACATGTCTTATTCAGAATCTACAATAAAAATCCCGAAGTCGGGAAATTTTAAATTCTACTCGTTGTCTATATTGTTCGGTTCACACAATCTACTGAGGACTTCCCTTAATACAAGGAAAAACTATCCTCTCACCAATCGTCCCACCCTTAGAGAAGAGGTCGGACCATTAATTGATTATACTATATGGCCTACCGAGGACTTCCCATAATGTAAGGGAGAAAGTCCTCACCAGTCGTTCGACCCTTAGAGAAGAGGTCGGACCATTAATTAATAACCTCGAGCTCGACCTGACACCTCTTGAGGATAGCCTCGCTGAAGACTCGACTCCACCGGAAGCCGAGGACCCAACTCCTGTAGGAACCTCATCAAAGCACTTATCATACCCGAGGTTATAGAGCAGGTCCTTCTCTGCCCATTCCTTGGAGGCTTTAAACTCCTTCACAATCGCCGCCGAGTTGCCAGGATAGTTGCCTTAGCTTTCGTCAGTTTTGCTCCTAAACTGACCTTCACCTCAGCCAGCTCAACCATCCATCTGGTAGCCTTCTTTTGGGCCTCCTTCAGAAGCGAACCTATCGCTTTCAGCTCAGAGCCTCTTCTACCTGAACCTCCATCTGGATCTTCAGAGCAGTGAGCTCAGATCGGAGTTGCTCGAACTCGACAGTCTTCCTTATAAGACTTGCCTTTGCCTCCTTACACTTCTCGACGCGCAACATCTCGTGACGGGCAGACAAGATAATAGGGCTGAATTAAAAAACGGACTCATGTCAAAAACAAAAAAGAAAAAAAATCTCTAAGTACAAAAAGGCGACTACTACAAGGGAAGCGTAAAACTGCGGCCACCTAGCCTATAACAGTAGCTAGGAGCATCTCCATTGCCTTAGTGAACTTAGCATCAAGAATATGCTGAGCTATCCACAGAAGGAGGCCCTTTGTCATGACGGATGCGAACTTGAGGGCCCCCAGGGCCTTGCCCTCTTGGCGATCAGCCGAACTGCTCGCCTGAGCTTGGGCGGCGACCCGGGGGGGGGGGGGGGGCTGAGCGATTGCCTGAACGTTAGAGGGCTGGGCTTCAACGATAGGGGCCGCCTCTCTTGATGGGGCGACCTCGATCACTTTCGTGACCGCTGGCGGGTCTGAAGTGGTAGTGGCAGGAGTGGCGACAGGGGCTGTAGCCGGGCTCGACCGATCTATCGTGGATGAGGAGGTGGTTCCCCTCCTCTTCGGAGGTGGTTTCTGTTTTTTCTGAGCCAGTTCAGGCTTAGAAGGAGCACGACGTTTGTGAGCGAGGCTGGTCAAGCATCCCTACACGGCAAAAGTAAATGATCAGCAAACGGACAAAGATAAAATGATTCCTGACTAAGTCAACCTGGATATACCTGATGTAGATGGGGCAAGACCAGATTGGTAGAGCAACTGGGGCGTGATCAACAGCCTCCAAGACCTCGACTTAGTATCCAACGATCTCGCCTCAGCAATTTGACTGCGCTCTGACTCGCTCACCTCGAAAGGATACTTGGGCAGAATTGTCAAAGACCACTATAGTCAGAAGTGAGACTATAGAAATATAAGCGGAAAGAAAAGTCAGTTCGGATATACCCGACTTGAATGAGCAAAATGGGTTGGAACCCGAGGTCATAGCACATAAGCCGATGGAGCCTCCCACACCCAGAACCACTTACTCTTCTAGTTCTTATTTGAGGTCAGTGCGTCTGTAATAATGGCCTTGCCCGTCTTTGACCAAGCCGAAAAGTAATACCAACCCTCATGGCGGGGGTTGGACTTCACTTGGTATGGGTGGAGGAATTCATTCATGGTCAGCTCGGGCTGGCTAAGCTGGAACCACGGAATAAACGACCCCACCAAGGCTTTTCGGGCATTTGAGATTATTTGCCCAAGAGCCAGCCCCAAGTGCAAGAGAACCTTCCTGATTATGCGATGGAAAGGAAGTCTCAAACCGCACTGTAGGGCGACCAGAAACATGGCCACCTCGCCATCCTTGGGTTCACTTGGGATTTCGCCAAGTGCGGGAGCTCGGAGTACCAATAAGTCCGGAATGTGGTATATCGACTTGATCCGCACTAGGTTGGATTCCGTCAGCGTTGACCCAATCAATCCGGTTTTTTCTCACTGCCGAAGACTGGCAAGCCTCCCCCATTGCTAGGGTAGACCCCTCAGCATCCATTGGTTTCTCAGCCGAGGACTGAGCAACCATCCTTGACCCGTGAGATGCCCAAAAATCCTTATTGCTCATCATCACAAGCAGAGATGGCGGATTTTCCAGCAAGTCCTAGTCCTCTGGTTCCCCATCGTGCTGGAACGTCTCTAATTCCTCTCACTGATTTGATGGATTTGACATGATTGGCTTAGATTATGATCGGAGGACAAGGACCCAAAAAAAAAGCAAAGAGAAGGGAGGAGGGGACAAAGCTCATCAGAGAAGAAGGGTTTGGCTCGCCAGGAATCACCAAGTCCAGTTAGGGCAGAGAGAAGCAGAGGGATGGCATGACAATTGGCGTAACACTGCTAGGGCGTCCCCCTTTTATAGGGAACTCGGCTGCGCAACATTAATCGTCCGCATTCAATGCGGTAGCCAAAACAGCTCCTTGACACCCGCACCTGGCCACGTGTAGCTCTCCCACTTGCTGGTCGACCTGACTCTCGAGAAGACGCTATGCATCAACACCCCATAAGCCAAGACCCGAATAGTCGCCATACCAGCACGTGACATCAAGCCGACGCACGCCACCTTGAGTGTATCGTACCAAGATTGCAGATCTGCTCTGATTCTCGCATTCACCGCCCTATCCAGCATTAATGACAAGCGGGGTCGACATCCCACGCACAAGCATGTCCGACCTCACTTAACCGACTTACTTCCCAATCTTGATGTGCGAACTCGGAATTGGGGGGGTACTGTTATGGGTGAAAATGGATCGATCAATAAGGAGAGATCAATTTGGACATGTGTGCACGTCTCGAGGTCGGCCAACGCCAGTCATGACCAAGGAGCTCCTCAACGGCTAGAAAGCATCTACCATTGCTACTGAGGATTCCTCCACCTTTGACCACCCATCAACCCACCCTCGATCTTGAAGTTTTCCATAGAGTCATTAAAAAATCATATCTCCAAAATCTACGAACTTAAGAGAAAAAAAGGGCAAAGTAGTGGAAGAACCTGAAACATCTCCCAGACCACCGATTGCTATAGACTATCATAGTGCCAGCCACAACTTGATCCCAACTCCATCGTCAACTAACAAGCTAGGTGTACAGAGCAAATCAGCGAAGTTGGACATGAACTACATTCCCTCCCTGCCATGGTGTGTTGAAAGGCTGTTATGTAAAGGTAACGACGCTAACTGTTGCATGTAATAGGGCCGTAACAGCCGTTATGCAAAAAATGACCCACAATGGCCCGTTTTGCCCCCCCTGTAAATGTCATGACGGCTTGTTATGGGGCAAATACAAGTTTTTCAATTTTATTAATTAAAAAAGAGACATTAATGGCCGTTATGACTATTTTGTAAAGGCAACGATGGTGGCTGTTATGGCCATCGTTATTGTTACGGAATACCTTACGCCCTGTTGCTACTGTGTGGAATTTGACTGCTATTAGACTAGTGTCTTGATTAAAGAGGTAGGGTTCTGTAGAACACTGGGCCTGAAATCATTATAGTAGCAAGAGACATTTCCTCTTTTCTTCAGGATACATCTAAGAGGAAATAAATTGCTAGTAGGCTTTATTGGAGAGGAAACCATTTCCTGTTGCCACACAATGATGATTGCCACCACCTAAGGGATAGGCAACCCAAACGATGGGCTGACTATCCATTGTGCAGGACATCTCAATTGTAAGATAAGATGCCTAGACACCACAGGAAGACATTTGTCCACTACTAGAATTAAACACAATAACGCCTTTCTCAGTTTTGGTGGCATCGTAGTGGTCCTAAATCAGCCCGATACTATTCATCCAAATTCAAAAATTAAAAATTTCCTCAGATTTCATGAAATTCGAGCTTGTTCTGGAGGTGTTTGAGGGGGGTCCTAAATCGGCTTGATACTATGGATATGCATTAGTGTTATTGATATGGATTGCATGGAATTCGAGGGCCTTTGAGTGGTCTTATGTTAGCCCAACACTATTCATCCTAATTATTTTTTATTTTCATTAAATTTCTTAAGGGAAATGGAGTAAATTGATTGTATAAATGTAGATGTATAATCGTCTCATCATTATATTAATGCTCATATAACTTTATTTCTATTGAATCTAACTTTATTTCTATTGAATCATTGATATTAAATATTTAAAAAATTAAATATAGGAAGTTTGAAGTCAATCTAAGCGTCTTAGGTTAATAAAATCATTAGGCAGCCTGAGACAACATTCTTGCCGAAGAATGGCCTGTCACACCGTAACAAACATGTTGAAGACTAGAAAAGCATACATATTTGGAATCCTCAATAAAAAAAAAATCTAATATTTGTTCAGATTTTTTCTTAATTTTTTTAAATGTTACTGGGGCCATAACGGCCGTTATAGTCCTTAACGTAACAGTTTAATGGCTGGCCGTTTCGCTGGCCATAACCATTATTGAATGTAATCATTAAGCCATTGGCTTACTGCCAGACCAAATTATGGAACAAAGGCACAATTTGTAATTTGAATGATTTCCACTAGTAAACACCGATCATGCACTGGATATTCGTGGCCCATTAATGCGGGGGCATTTTCACACCGGGCTCGAGTGGGGTGGCCTGTGGGATGCAAGGGCACACTCGGGGGCGGTTCACGAAACCCATGGATTTGAGGCCCACGAGGGGGTAGAACCCATGGATTTGAGGCCCACGAGGGGGTAGAACCCATGGATTTGGGGTCCATGAGGAGGGTTCGGCAGAGGACCTAACCCATGGATTTGGGGCCTAGGCTATGAGATAAAGGGATTAATTCGCCATGCTCTATCAGTTCGACCTTTTAGAGCAAGTGGTTAATTGTCCTGCATCACCTATGAGAAGGTTGGTTTACTCCTCCCTGTGCTTAATATTCTGTTTAGTGATCTTGAATCATTTGACTCATTTTTGCTTCATAATAGATTGTATTTATCATATTCTTTTGTTTATATGCTTTTATAGACCTAAAACAATGACGGCCCTATTTTGTTAGTTAGAGACAGGAAATGATAGTAATCTCATTCGTGTGCTTTTCTATTCTTTTTTGTTTCTATAATGCTAAGTGATGCTTATTGCCTGTACTTTTTTCAGGGAAAAGGGGATGGTTTTCAAGTTGAGAGGAGTGGCCTTCATGATAATTGGGATGATGCTGAGGGTTACTACAGTAAGTTATTGATTCTTCTTTTTCTTCTCCTATGATGAGATGGTAGAAACATTACAATGCCCTCTTTTACTGGATTTCTTGATTGAACGCTGCATAATCCTGATCAAGCTTTTGCATCAGACTTGTTTGATCATATGCTAGTTATGTATCTTTTCCCCAGGCTACCGATTTGGAGAAGTACTTGATGGTCGATATGAAGTCACTGCAGCTCATGGGAAAGGTGTTTTTTCAACTGTTGTTCGTGCAAAGGATCTTAAAGCTGGTAAAGGTGATCCTGAAGAAGTGGCCATAAAAATTATACGCAATAATGATACCATGTGAGTGTAAATGTTATATTTACCTTTTGAAACTTAAGTCTATTTCTCGATACTTGAGCTATACTGTTATCTTCTGATTGTTTTGATGCTTCTGCTGGATGTGCTTCCATCACAAAGGTACAAGGCCGGTTTGGAAGAGCTGGTTATATTGAAAAAGCTAGCTGGAGCAGACCCTGAGGACAAACGCCATTGTGTTAGGTTTCTGTCGAGTTTCAAGTACCGGAATCATCTTTGTTTAGTTTTTGAATCTCTTCATATGAATCTTCGTGAGGTTTTAAAGAAGTTTGGCCGTAATATTGGCCTTAAACTGACTGCTGTGAGGGCATATGCAAAGCAGCTTTTTATTGCGTTGAAGCATCTTAGAAACTGCGGCGTTCTGCACTGTGATATTAAGCCAGATAATATGTTGGTATGACTTAAATATTTGTCTTTCATTATTAAGTTTGCCACCAGCTTGCAGCTTTAGTCTGTGTTCTATTTACCTTTTGAGTGTCCATGTCTTTAACATAGTTGTCTCGCCTCCTTTTTGAGGAATACATCAACTTCTTACTGTTTCTTTTTTACTTCCTGTAGGTAAATGAGGCTAAAAATGTGCTAAAGCTTTGCGACTTTGGCAATGCTATGTTTGCTGGAAAAAATGAGATCACTCCTTACCTGGTGAGCCGATTTTATCGTGCACCTGAAATAAGTAAGCCCTCTTCTTGCTTGTCCTCCTCTATTTGTTACGGTGGTTTTAGCAGTGGCTGTAGGACCTATATCCTCTCTTTTGTTTTTGCTTTTGTGGTGTTTTCACAGTTTGTTCATGTCATGTGGTAATGATTTAGATTGTTCTGTCGCAGTTCTTGGCTTGCCTTATGATCATCCCATGGATATATGGTCAGTTGGTTGCTGTCTGTATGAGCTTTATTCAGGGAAGGTCCTTTTCCCGGGTCCATCAAACAATGACATGCTCCGGCTCCACATGGAGTTGAAGGGTTCTTTCCCAAAGAAGATGCTTCGGAAGGTAAGGAACTAGTAGTGGTTGTTGTTGAAACATGCAAGGCAGTATTAATTTAATTAAAAGAAAACTTGCTTTCCCATTCTTATGTCTGAGCTTCTCAGGGATGGTAGGGGCTGGAAGATCATGTGATCATGGCTCTATTGTTCTCTATCTATTGATTTTCTTAGCAAATTTGGATGCAACCCTTTTTTGCTTACTTTAGCTTGACTAATATATTTACATGCATAGCTGTGTTGTGACTTCATTCGTTTTCGTTGTTGCTGATATATTATCTGTTGTATCAGGGGGCATTTACTGATCAACATTTTGATCAGGATTTGAATTTTCATGCTACAGAGGAGGATCCTGTTACCAAAAAGGTGAGCTTCTACTTCTCAATTGCTTGAGGGTGCAACATCTGGTGATAAGTTTAGGATTTTCATTACCAAGCGACTGGGCCATGCTTACTCTGACACGACATATGAGTGTGGACATTAAAACTGATATAAGCTTTCATTTTGGTTTGCAGATTGTGAAGAGGCTACTTCTCAATATTAAGCCAAAAGATATTGGTTCACTAATTACAGGCTCCCCTGGCGAGGATCCCAAGATGTTAGCCAATTTCAAAGATCTTCTAGAAAGAATATTTGTCTTGGATCCAGAAAAGAGGATGACAGTATCTCAGGCATTGAGTCATCCATTCATCACGGGCAAGTGAATACAGATGCTGATTTTGTGACCCCAGAAATGCTGTTGAGCTAGATACATATACCTTATGATTTTAAATTTATATTCAGCTCATCTAATCATTGGGCATTTATCTGTCTGTATCTCCGTCATGCTGGGCCAAGAGCATTGGATGCAGATTTTGGCATGGATGAAGCACAAAACAGATGTTGGGTTGGGAGATGTTCCTACTTGGCGGTTCTTATCAATGGGATATGTTCTGTTTCTATTGTAAGATAACTCGCCAAAGGCGTTTTCATCTCTTGTAATCAATTCTTGATGGTGGACTTTGTGATGATTTATAAAATTTCTGTCTTCACAATTTCATTTGTTTCAAGTCTGGTTCCTACCATCAAGTGCAGGTTTTACATGCATTAAAAATTCTTGGCAATATTACCTAGTAACTATCTATGAGGTTGAATTTTTTCATTGGCTTTGAACTTCCAGAAAAATTGTCCAGGGCTAGAATATGTTTCCTCTTTTTGGGTGTTTAGTTACTATCTTGTGAAAATCATTATTGACTACTTGAACCTTACATTTTGGTTTGTGATTCTGAGGCACTGTAATGTTGCCTTTTCAATCAATCTTTTTATTTTTATTTTTATGTCTACCTTTTTACAATTTGTGTGGATCCTGGAGAGCCTAATTGTGTCTTTCATTCAGGGTTCCAGTGCTATGAGGCAACCAATTCATTGCTTTAGATGCTAGAAGGCAGCCAAATGAAGGTACCCTGGTTTGTTTGCTAGGATGCTTACTGTGTTTGACACCCTAGAAACTTGATGAAGCGATAATTGGAAGATTGTAGTTTTTCACTTGTGTTGAAACTCAAATGATACTATCTAATTGATATAAAATAGCTTACTGCCGCTAATGAGATAGTCTGATATTATTAAATTACCGGAGTTTTAGTGTCTATAGACTTCCTCCTGAAGTGATAGAGGTTAACATTCAGTATGAATCATACACATTTTCACACTAAAAGAATCAATGAAATATTGATAAAATATCATGATGTCATGCTTCTTTCACTTTTCTGCATGATAGATTGAATGTTTCTTGTTTACCATACCTATTCTATAACACTCAAATCACATCTGATCCCTGCTTTCATGGTTCTTGAGGCCTTTTGCTCTGGAGATGGATGGGCGCTTGACCATTGCTGTGAAAGCATTACTTGGTGAGTCTTCTGCATTGTCTTCTTCAATGTCATTCTTTATATGTTTTTTTTTTTTTTTTTCCCAACTCAATTTGTGTTTATTTTAAATAGAGATGGGCAGGGGTGTCCATGAGTGTCTGTTCTATTCAACAGTGTATAAAAGTGTGTGTTGTCTTTCTATAGGGGCTTGAATGGTAATATTTCTGGAACTCCTGTAAGTGCTCTATCATCTCCAAGCTTATTGATCAGCATCCTATGTTACACATTGCGATTACAGCCCTAGCTTCTATGTTGGAGTTTCATTTCTTCTTAGTCTTTTTGAGAATCTTGCAGTCACATCTGTGATTGTGTAAGCGGATCCATCTTTCTTAAAATGCTTCTCATATTTCAGTAAACAAATCTGAACATTTGGGTTTTGGATATCTTGACTGTTTTAGCATTCAAACTTAATTATGAACATTTGAGTTTTGGATATCTTGAATGTTTTAGTATTCATACTTGTTGAGTTGCATACAACTTGAAAATGGATGAGGCAAGGTCTTGCATGGGTCACAGAAGACTCATTTCAGACCTGATTGTGGTTGAGACATAGGTCAACATATTCCCTCTGAAAATGTGCAAAAAGAGTATTATTAGGCTCAGATAGAGTTCCTTTTATTCAAACTAGAGAAAGTGGCATGTGCAACATGTGTAGAGGGGAGATGGTTTGCAAAGAAACTTGGAGAGGAGATTGTTTTCAAAACATACAATTGATCTATTCATCATTTGTGTGGTTCTCAATGCTGTTCAAGGACATCTAATTAGTGGATAAAGTGCACCCCCACCATGACAATATGATTTATTTTGAAGGATCCGACCATGATGATATGATGTACCAAAAATTAGGCTCATTTGATTGTCAGGTGGGCTATTCCATAGAAAAAGCGCAGAACCATCCAAAAACATCCACATTCACTTTGTGAGTCATCTAATGCTAGGGTAGGCTCAGTTCTTAGGATGTCCCACTTTCATGATGGGTCAGCACTGATGGATGGGTTCAATTTCACAAAGGCATTGTGATGATCCACAAACAGTAGGTGTAAAATAAGGTTATATACAACAACGTATTGTAATCAGCTGAAAGTTGTGTGAATGGTTGAAGACACAGAGGCCTTCACATTTAAATTACATAAATATCCTCATTTTTATAGAAAATCCAGTCACCATACTTCAATATCTCAAAGTTTTGGATGGTCTAAAAAACTATTTGTGGGGACAATTTGTCTTTGGCTACTCGTGTTATACATAATAGAGATGATGGGAGCAAAATGAGGATATTGTCAGCTTTATTTCGAGTTGTCGATTGATATTCCGTGTTATCCCTTTCTTCTTTTGCCGAGAAAGGACTGTATTACCTCACAGTCGTATTAGAAATCTATTGTAAACTTGCAATACACTTTGATTTCTGAAATTAAGAGGATCAAATGTGGGGTTACCATGTCATACAAAATATGGTGTTTCAATTTTCAATGTCTTACTCATATATATATAACAGTCAAGGTGTTCCAAAATGGTAACGGTGGCCGTAACGGGCACCACTGTTACCGTTATGATACGGGCCGTAACGGCCGTTACAACCCTTTTTTATTTTTTGAAAAATCTGTTACAGGACCGTTACATGGCTGTTACTGTCTGCTTTTTCTATAACGGCTGTTAGGACCATTTCGACCTCGTAACACGTAACGGTTATCACCGTTACCATTACGTAACCTATTATGAACACCTTGATAGCAGTGTTTTAAATAGCGGTAGCGTGTTGCGTTGCGTTCAACCTTCTGTAGCGTAAGTAGCGTAAGCTATATAATACTTCTATTTTAAAATTTAAAATAGAAAAATATAATAAATAGTAAGGAAAAAAATATAAAAATGGCTAAAAGATTATTCATTTTTCAAGTATAAGCAATGTTTTAAATATCGACCGATATATCCCACGGTATATCTTGTATCCTACTTGTGCGATACAAAATGCATAGGTAGTGTCGATATATTCCACCTATTCAATCTGGTGAACATTTTCGATATCCGATACTTTTTTTTTTGTTGTTGTAAATTACTTTAAATCAATGTCAAATGGTTACAAATCTATGATTCTTCATTTTTTCCATGAAAAATTAATGGATTTGGAGTTTTGATTTCGAGATTTAGGGAGATGGGCCAAGTTGCAAAAATTTGGATATTTTTCGAAATTTCTTAATTTCTCACAAATCAATTGCAATCTTTGTATCCAAACACAAAATCAAACATGTATGTAACTTGATCTAGTGATTCTTCTTTTGCTTTTGAATGTATTGCTTGTGTTTCCAATCATGTCTTCTTACGTTTATAAATTATATGAATAGACTTTGAATATAATTGCATCAGTTCAGTTGGACAATGCATATATTAGGACCCCATACAAAGGAAATCCCAATTATGTGCACCTTTTTTTTTTGGTTTTGTAATGTTTTGATTTATAAGTGTGTATTGATGTCCTTTTCAACAATCCTTGAAGTTTAAAAAATTCCACCAATTTCCCAATGTTCCCATGTTTCCCAAAAACAGCGATACATTACGCGATACAACCGACATATCCCATGTGGTAACCAATATGTTCCCGTATCCCAAGGATGCGGGACATTATGTGATAATGATATTTAAAACATTGAGTATAAGCATGTTTAAACAAGTTATTAATTAGCATTTATCAAAAGCCAATCCGCATATATAAACCAAATCAAATCATTGTCACATCAATTAATGTCTAATTTAAACCACAAGTCACAAGTATAAAAAGAAATTAAAATTTCACAGGCTTATAGTATTAAGTTCAAAATACAAAATACAATTATCATTTATAAAAAAAAGTAGTGTACGCTACATGTATGCTACATACATTATGACCCTTGTAGCATACGCTAAAGGAGATTTACACTATTTGCTAATGCTACCTGGCATCGTAGCTACGCTATGTATGCTATTCAAAACACTGATATAGATAGTACTTTAAAAGAGCATGATAGGGCTTAGGGTCTGTTTTGATGTTGGGAGTTGGAACTTGCAGGAACTTGGGGAGTCGTGAAGTGGAATGTTTAAAAAACTCGTGCTCTTAGTTGTGCAATGACGCTATTGGTGCATTCCTTGACAGACACTCAGAGACTAGTTTCCAAGTAGGCATGTCATGGGTGAGGGGACTGTGTACAAGAAGAGGGGAATTGCAATTCCTTGCAGTCAGAAATTCCTTTCGAATTCCCCAATTTTGGGGATTATGGGTTCTTTAGGGGATTTATAATTCTAGGGTTTGTAAGCCCCTCTTGGAACCAAACACAATACTTGTGAAAATATGAGGATTTAGAACCCCCAAGACTTCAACGGCTAGGATCCAAGTGTGCCCTTAGTTTTATGATCTTCTAGCACCTTCAAACCGTATTGTGCCCAAATATGGACAATTGTTTTAGTCAATTAGCAATAGTGTTTTTTGTTCTGTGAGTTTGGTGGGGCAACCCTTGTGGAGATTGCGCACTGTCTAATTGACAGGTGCATAATCTGTGAAGTGAAGCAGCAAAAAATTCAGGTGCAGGAGCAGAACGTATCCGCTTAAAGATGTTAGTGGGTACAAACAACTGGAAGTAGGGCTTAGAGCATGAGTCCAAAGCATTATTCAAAATGGGACACCTTGGTTGGAGGTTCATGTAATTAATCTTCAACCTTTTTGGAAGGGTTAAGGTTCTTGGATATTCTAGAAATGTGATAGAATTGTGCATGACATTCTAGGTCAAATATACTGTTTTCTTATGTGGGTAAGATTGCTAAAATTGTAGTTAAGAAAGGTGCAATGAGGTTGACAAGTTGTATTGGGGGGACTATCCTTGCTTTACCACATTTCTAAACGTTTCTTTTCCATTGCTTAGGAGAAAAAATAACATATTTCTTCCTTACCAACTAAATCATGTCTTGATGCTTAGGTCATGGAAAAAAAAAATCTCTTTTAAGAGTGCCCGGTTGAGGGAGATGCTGGATCTAGGTTCAACAAGAAGCTTAGATTCCTAAAATTTTCGCGTAGGGTTTGGAGCAAGGAAGTTTTTATCCACGCCAAGGCTTTGACGAAGGCTATCCTTGAGAGGATTGTTGAGTTTGATAGATCTAAGGAGTGTGTGGGTGTGCTACCCTTGATGGAGTTGCTACAAAAGAAGCAAAGGCTAAGCTTGCTATTATCCAAGAAGAGACAAATGGATTAAGTAGGGGTACCTTAACATGGCTTACAATCACAAAGTTGCTAGGCCTCACAGGAGTGTGAATTAGATTTCCCTTAATTAGAGTGGGTAAGGAGACTATTGGATAGAACAGAGATGTGTTCCTTTTTTGTTGAACACTTTCAGGCTGCCTTCTTGGAAGAGTTTCATCTCCAGCACTGCTGGGTAGTATCTTCTTAGATGCCATCTGATGGGGACATCAGAGGACCTACTCGGGTGTACCAGAGATGGAGACGACCACCCAGATCAGCGCAGCTTTCTTTGTGAAAGGGAGACGAGTTCCAGATGAGGCTTGCCGGGACATTTTGAAGACTCCACATGCATTGGACGTGCATCAGGAAGACCCCACCTTGGGATGATGCATGTGGGCTGCTTAGGAGACCATTTTAGTCATAGGATTTCTATTTCGTGTTGGATCTTGTCGATCAGGCCACCAGATCTTTTAGATCTGGGCCCCTTGGACTCTGATCTTGCTTTCTTTATGGTTTTTGGTATTTTTAGGAGTTACTTGATGGTTGAGATTGATAATATATGTTTTAGTTTTCTTATTTTGGACGATGGACCACTTAAGTGAGTTGCATAGTTGTAATTATGCTGAATTTTAATTCCGAGTAGGGACATCAGAGGACCTACTCGGGTATACCAGAGATGGTGATGACCACCCACATCAGCGCAACTTTTTTCGTGAAAGGGAGGAGTTTCAGATGAGCCCTGTCGGGCCATTTTAAAGACCCTACATGCATTGGACGTGCATCAGGAAAACCCCACCTTGGGATGATGCTTGTGGGCTGCTTAGGAGACCATTTTAGTCATAGGATTTCTATTTCGTGTTGGATTTTGTTGATTAGGCCATCGGGCCACCAGATCTTTTAGATCTGGGCCCCTTGGACTCTGATCTTGCTTTCTTTATGGTTTTTGGAATTTTTAGGAGTTATTTGATGGTCGAGATTGATAATATATGTTTTAGTTTTCTTATTTTGGACAATGGACCACTTGAGTGTCATAGTTGTAATTATGCTGGATTTTAATTCTGAATTTTTTATTATAAAAGCATGAGGGGTGGAGTTCCAACCCTAGTGGTGTTATTGAGAAGGAAAAAAAAAGAAGAGTGGAGCTCTCTTGTGTGAAGGAATTTTCCTCCTTATTTTCTTGAGTTTTTTTATTTAAAAAAATCCTCCATTCTGATTAAATTGTGGAAGGGTAGAAGCTTGTTTGGTGGTGAATTCCACGGTACATCTCTCTCATTCTTCTTCTTCGAAAGGTATTCTCTTCATCTAATATCTTTCTCTTTTCCCTTCCAATAAAACCTTCTAAACTCTAGATCTTCAATTTCTTATTTTTTTCCAATTTTTAAAAACCCTAATTCCAAAATCCCCAATTCCCATAAACCCTAATTCTCCATATTTTAGATTTTCCCTTTCCTAACCCTAATCATAAAACCTACGAATCTGTCCATTTAGTGTGGAACGTGCTTATGCTAAATTGGAAGTTCTATCCTTCATTAATTGATATATGTGATTTCTTAGCATGCGGGCATGTGATTTAGGTTAAATTAAATTTTATTTCCTATTATTTACTCTTAATTACTTGGTAGGTTAGCATCTTTTGTTAATTGAATTACTTTATGGACTCTTTCATAATCTCCATGTTGCATGCTAGCATCAAATCATGTGTCTTGCATCACCATCTTAGCTGATCAAGCGGTGGATCTATGAGCTCCTTTTGAGCTTGACAAAATGGAGTATGATTTTTCGGTCAAAAGGGGGATTTAGCACTTGGCCCTGGCAGTTTTCTACTAGGTATTTTTTTAGGTATGCTGGAAGGTAGGGGCAGTAGTAGGTCGGGGTCAGCCCAAGCCCGACCCATTTATAAAATGGGCCAATAATTCTTTCCCAAACCCAACATATGATGCATTTACCCTTTGACCTGACCCGATCCACATAAAAATCCAAGTAAATGTGTCGGGCTCGATTGACCCCACACAACTCGCCATGACCCAACTCAGGTTAAGAATGGAATGTGACACTAAGGCCATGCACAACGTAGCCTAGATAGTGAATATATACATTAAAAAAAAATAAAAATCTATGCTTTATTTTGTTTTAGATTTTGGGTCGGGTTGGGTTATCTGGCCCAACCCCTTTATAACCTTTATGCTTGGGACGGGTCGGGTGGGGTTTAGTCCAAGCCTGACCCATTTACTTAAATGGGTCAGAATTCTAGCCTGAGCTCGAGTCCGACTTGTCACCCGCTTAGCTTGGCTTAAACCCACCTCAAAAGCGGGTCGGGCAGTTGACTTGCGAGTTTTCTTGACTCACTGCGACCCCTATTGGGAGGTGATTGAATATGACTTGATGGCAACAATTTGGGAGTTTCACGAAAGGGCAAACTAATTGGACCCTCCTTTGTATCACTCATTTTGAAGGAGGGGGTAGAGTCAGTTTTTGACTCCATAAACTAGTGGGGAGGGCGATGCTATTGCTTGGAAGGAGGTATGTGGGGTGGCTCCTTTCCCAATCATGCATTTAGGTTTCCCATTGTTGGTAGATCAGGAAAGGGAATTTGGTAACCGGTCATCAAAATGTTTAACAATAAGTTAGCTACATGGAAGGGGAAGATCCCTCTTAGGAGGAGGATGCTAGTTAAGTCAATATGAGTGAGCTTACTTGTTTATCTTTTCTATGCTAGGATGTCCGATGTTGGTTTCTGCAAAGATTGAATCGACACCAAAAAGTTTTTGTGGGATGACAATGTAAGTGCATATAAATTTCACTTAGGTGCTTGGACCGCGGTGTGCAAACTATTGTGCTTTAGGGATTTGGGATCAGAACAAGATATTCAATAACAGTACCGGTAGCCGTAATGGCCTCAGTCGTTGTTGTTACGATACGGGCCTTAACGACATCATGGACTTTTTGTTTTTTTCTTTTACTTTTTGAAAAAAAAACCAACATTGGCTTATAACAAGGTGTTCTGTATCCGTTACGATATGCCCGTAAATGCCGGTATGTATAGGTAACAACCATGACCGTTACGCGATACGGGGGTGAAACGAGGCAATTGATTTTTTGGGACTATATGGGCCATTACGGTCGCCGTAAGGGTCGTTAGCCCCATAACGTTCGAAAAACGACCATTTTTTTTTTTCTATTTAAATCCATATTTCTCCCCCCACGTTTTTTTTTTTTTTTTCCTTTCCTCATTCCAAAAACTCTCCTAGATCATTTTGCCATAGATTTCGACCACTCTTTCTATAGTTTTTTATATTTTAGATTGAAGTGATTTGAGCGACTAGAAGCTCTGATTGCCTTTTTTTCTTTTCAAAAAATTGAAAAAGTAGTATTTATGCAAATTTTCTTATTTGTAGTTTTAATGCTTGATTGTGATATGTAAACATTAGATACATATGATCATGTTCACAAATTCACTAGACAGCCCGATACAACACTCTCACCAAAAGAGTGGACCGTTATACTACCATAAACATGTTCAAAACAAAAAATGAATACATATTTGGAATATTTACATTATTCTTGATTTTCTAAATATTTTTTAAAAGACATTTTCGGGCAAAAGAAAATTTTCAACCGTTACGGTGGTCGTAATAGTCATTACGCCCCCATATCGGCCGTTACAGCCGATACCCGTATTGGTAATGGTGGTGACCGTTACGGCCACTGTTACCGATACGAAATACCTTGGCCTTTAACGGGTCGTTACAAGTCATTTTTCCATGATGGCCGTTGCAGTTTCGTAACGCATGGTAGCGTCTACTGTTTTGTTAGATCATGGCCGTAACGGTTGTTACATAGCCATTTTTGCACACCATGCATCAAAGATGACCTTCGAAAAATCATGTTGTGTTTTGAAGCGACTTTGGGCTTCAAGATAAATGTCGCCAAGTTGGAGATGTTGGGTGTTCATGTGGAGAGTGAGGAGCTTGCCTCTCTTGCTAATATCTTTGGATGTAAACCCAGAGAGTTCCCATGCACTTACCTTGGACTGCATCTTTACATTAGGAAGTCGACTAAACATTTATGGAACAAAGTGATTTAGAGGATCAAGAGGGAATTAGCTTCTTGCAAATGCTGCTATCTTTCTTTAGGGTGCGAATTGACCTTGCTTAAGGCGGTTTTCTCTAACATGCCAATGTTCTTTACGTCTCTGTTCAAATGCCCAACTTCTGCGTTGAAGAGGTTTGAGAAGATGAGAAGAGATTTCTTTTGGAGGGCGGCGAGTTCTGAAAGGAAGTTTCACCTTCTTACGTGGGACGAGGTTTGCAAGCCCTCGAAAGGGGGGGGGGGAGGAGACTGCTTTCATTTTCGCTCTATTGGGCAAATGGATTTGGAGATTCTCAATAGAAGAGGGAAGCAAGTGGAGGAAGCTTGTTGCTTTTAAGCATGAACCTTAAGAAGGGGGGGTGAAACCTTTGGTTCCTTCCAATTTGTCTCTATTGGGCAATTGGATTTGGAGATTCTCAATAGAAGAGGGAAGCAGGTGGAGGAAGCTTGTTGCTCGCAAGTATGAAAGTCATGAAGGGGGATGGTTCGTGAAGAGATCCTCGTTGTATAGAACTTCAAGAATATGGAAAGCAATAGCGGCCACGAAACATCTTGTTCATAGCAGCATGTCTTTCAAGCTTGGAAACTAAAGGTGAATCTGCTTTTGGATAGATTTCTGGTGTGGAGACAACATTTCAAGAAAATTTTTCAATAATTGCTAGCTTAAACTCGGATCATTTCGCCGTGGTTGTGGATTATTTCTTTGTTCGTGAATCAGAAGTCACGTGGTCTCTTATTTCTTTGTTCATGAATCAGAAGTCGTGTGGTCTCCCTTATTTAGGAGAAACATGTGGGTAGACGAGATTGGCAAGATTACAGGATTGTTGGATCTCGTTAATTCTATTAAGCCAACAACTCAGTCGAAGGACAACATTTCTTGAGATAGAAATTGAGTGGGACAATTTTCCTTCAAATCGTTATGTAGCATCATTGTAGAGTTAGGTTGCCATTTTCCAACGTCTGCCTTCCATCATTTGTTCTATGGAGCGCCACCTCATGTTGCGGTGTTTGTTTGGTTTGTTGGAAGAAAGAGGTTTCTCACGGTTGACAACCTTCAAAGAAGAACTCTTGTTCTCCCCCAACGTTTGCTTAATGTACATGGAGAGTGAGGAGACGATTGACCACCTTTACATCCATTGCCGTTTTGTTGCTACAGTCTAGGGTCACTTCTTGGATTTATTTCCTATGGCCCAGGTTATGCCAAAATCTGCTGACATGGGAGAGGAATTGGAGCAGGTAAGGCATTGTGGAGAATTCTAATCATGGCTGTATTTTGGGTGATATGGGGTGCCAGAAATGGCTGGTCCTTTCTGTCGGGGTCTTGTGTTGTGTTGGGTTTTATTCTTTTCTCGCGTTTGGTGATCTTCTTAATAAAATGTTGTTCTTAAAAAATAAAATGCATCAAAGATGTTTGATTGTGCAATGTTACCTTTCTTTGCCTATGGTGGTGGAGGTTGGATATAATTGTTGAGGAAGCTACTTGCAGCGAAATATGATATTGCAGGCAATGGGTGGGCCATCAAGCGTGCTTCTCACGATTCGGCTTTGCATATTTGGATAGTGATATCTTGCCCAACATTTTTGCCATACTCATCTTCGTTTCAAGGTGGGTAATGGCTATGCCACCGTTTGCTTTTCGGAGGACACATGGTGTTGGGATGCATCACTTTGTGAATGCATTTGAAGATTTATAAGTGATATTGTCCCTCAAAGTCAGAGGTGGCTTTGTTGATAACTTTTTCTAGAGATATAGTCAAGGTATTCAAAATCGATTATGTAACGGCTGTTACGTAATGGTAATAGTCATAATCATTACGCGTTACAAGGTTGAAATGGCCGTTACGGCCGTTACTGAAAAAACAGGCCATAACGGTCCGTAATGGCTCGTAACGGCCTTGTAACGGACTGTAATAGCCTTGTAACGGCCCTGTAATGGTCCTATAACAGTTTTTTCAAAAAATAAATAAGGCTATAACGGCCTTTACGACCCGTATCATAACAGTAATGATGGTGGCTGTTACCATCACCGTTTTGGAACACCTTGGATGTAGTAATTGTCTAGTTCTTGCTTTTAAGGAGCTTTGCTAGACTGTCGGAGGTTCTTTTAGGTCGGGTAGGTGTTGATAGGCATATTTAGTTATTGCCATTGGACGGGATTTTCTCTATTCGTTCACTATTTAGGAGCTAGCTAAGGTTAACCATACCTAGTAGCTCTACTCCTTTTCCCAAAATTCAGAACGTCGCTTTTCCCCTGAAGATGAAAGCCTTTGTTTTGCATGCCTGTATCAATAAGATATTGACTGTTGACCGCTTGTATTATTGTGTTCTTGGAAAGATCCATGTAATTATTCATCATAAGGTTGAGAAAGAAGTCTAGGTTGATATTCTGGCAAAATTTGGGGTGGCTTTCAATATTCTCGAATAATGTTCTTGATTTGGTTTCAGAGTGGTTCATGCCTACATGGGGCTTTATCAGGCATGGTATTAAAAAATGGTTATGTAATGGTAAAGGTGGGACACGATACAAGGATGCAACAAGCCAACAATCATTCCGGAAAAAAAGGCTCTTTCAAAGCAAGGTCAATATAGTTCTTTCTTTTAATTTTTTTGACCTTTACAGGGCCATAATGGCCGTTAACATATCAATGGCCATAAGATTGGCCGTTACAGCCTTGTTACTATTATTGAATACCTTGTTGTCGGTGCACCCTTTGGTTTGTGCTGGTGTCTGCAGTTTTGTGGGTTTCATGGATAGGAAAAAAAAAGAGAATGATCTTTGAATAGAAAGAGGCATTCATGTGCTCTCTTTTGTTTAAGATCTTCCCGCTTATTGCTATTGGGTTGTGGATGACCCCAAATCCAACGGTATCTCTTGCTCATTAATCCAACTTAAACAGTATGATCTTTGTAGTTGTTGAGTTCAATGGCCCATTTGCATGAAGACTCCAAGTGGGCATAGGCCACCTCTTTGCTTCATGTAGTCAAAGATGGTCGCTTGATTTAAAGTCTTCCTGGTCATTTTTGAAGGTTACTCAGCCAATGTCATCTCTTGGGCCAAGGTTAATTCATGTTTGTAGAGAACTATGATTTGATTGAGGAATCCTGCGCAGTATCATTTGCTAAAGATAACAGAGGGTGAATGGTCTCATGGATTTTTCAGTGAAATTTGGGAGTGGCTTTAGAAGACCTTCTCGGTTATTAGAGATAAGTGATCCTCGGGGCTAATACAGGGGTCGTGCTTGTCGGCTTTTTTGGCTGATATTTCTTCCATAGGCTTGTCGCGAGTCTTTTTTTTTGTTTTGTTCCTGTTTTCTTTTGCTTTGTTTTTTAAATAAAGAAATTATAATGTACAAAAAAGATTAAAAAAATAAAAAAGAAAAAAAGAAAAAGAAGAGTTTTTCCACTCCCTTGATGTAAAAAAGAAGAGCTTTTCCACTTTTGATGTAAAAAAGAAGAGCTTTTCCACTCCCTTGATGTATTCTTCGTTTCTTTTCTAAAATAATTTTGTTGCTTATAAAAGTTGGACATGAATTTTAGCCAAATAGAGGCAAAGGCCTGCCCCAATGCTCAAAAACTTGAATAATTCCTATAGCATATTTAAAGACCTTCTCAATGATTGGAGATAAGTGATCCTTGGGGCTAATATAGGGGTCTTGCTTGTGGAATTTTTTGGCTGATATTTCTTCCACTAGGCTTGTCGTGAGTCGTTTTGTTTGTTCATGTTTTCTTTTTCTTGGTTTTTTAAATAAAGAAATTCTAATGTCCAAAAAAGATTTTTTTAAAAAAAAACTTTTAAAAAAAAAACACTAAAAAAGGAGTTTTTCCACTTCCATGATGTATTCTTTGTTTATTTTCTAAAATAATTCTGTTGCTTATAAAAGTTGGACATGAATTTTAGCCAAGCAGAGGCAAAGGCCCACCCTAGTGCTCAAAAACTTAAATAATTTGTAGCATACCTATTGTATCCACATGGTAAGTAACGATGCTGGTACAAGATACTTTGTGGATACTTTATGACATGGTCTACCATATCCTATTG
This sequence comes from Magnolia sinica, assembly GCF_029962835.1. NCBI lineage: Eukaryota > Viridiplantae > Streptophyta > Magnoliopsida > Magnoliales > Magnoliaceae > Magnolia > Magnolia sinica. The sequence continues at coordinate 43,830,424 of NC_080587.1, read as the reverse complement.
TCACTAGGGTCATATTATGAACTCCTGACCTTTCTTTTTCTTCTAAAGAAAAATCTTTTACTTCTTTTCATATAGAGGGAATGCCATACATTATCTCACCACAAAGATTGTGTAGTGAATGATATTTCTAGAACATACTTTGAATAGACTTGTCATCATCATCTAAAGCCTTAACCCAATCAAGTAGGACGGCTACATGACTCCTGTTCTGCCATTCCACTTTATCGAGGAACATAGCTTCAATTAGACTATAGGTCATCAAATGTTTTCTTACTACCTCTAACCATGTCCTTTTGGGCCTTCCCCTTACCCTTTTAGAGCCTTAAACTTGTACCAATCTTAACTGATGCAATTCTTGGTCTCTGTTGCACATGACCAAACCATCTATTGGTGCAATTTTGTTAATCAATCATTTCTAATTCTTTCCTTCCTCATCTTGCCACTCATCTCAACATCCTCATTTCAGCTGCTTAAGTTACACTTTTGATACATTGCTTTTTGGAAATATTAGAAGTTCTATTAAAAAGAGCATGCTATGAGTACACGATTTAATAGTTAGTTTTGATGAACTAAAATTAGTTTAATGGTTTAAAATCCATATGAAAAAAAAAATCACATAACTGAACGTGAATTGGATGGAATATAGCCATATATCTATATTAGTGTTATGGATTTTGAGAAGTGTGGAGTTACCACTTACCACTCTTCTTTAAAAAAATTTTTTATTTTTTATTTTTTTAGGGCGACAAATTTATTGATCAAGAGGGCCTAAGCGACCAAAAGAATACAAAGCAAACCAAGAATCAAAAGAGAGGGAACAATTGCCAAGAACATCAAGAATTCAAGACCCAGTCACCCAATCCCTCACATCCAACGTTGCCCTTTTTAAAATCTCTGAAACCACCCCACTTTTGTTTAGCAATGATTATTTCTCTCTCCTCACAAGGCCCAAAGGCTGATAAAGATAACCTACGTAACTCCCTTTCTCTCTTATTAATTCCACCCCCATGCTAAGAGAGGGAGAAGCTCGCTATCGAATTTGGCATCACCTATGAGACGCCGAGATAACCAAGAACCGCACTCACAACTCTAGCAAAAGGCTAGTGACTGAGTAAGTGGTTGGCCGACTCCTGATTTTGCAAATATAGCAAGTAGGCATTGATAATCATCATCTTTCTCTTTTGAAGTTTGTTAATTGTTAGCACCTTCTTTCTACCCACCAACCAAGCCAATATTGCAACCTTGGAAGGGGCCTCATAGAATCGAATGTTGTGCTCTCATTTCTTGAAGAAAGCCCATGGATCAACATGTAAAAGGACCCAACCAAAAATTCCATAACTTTTATTTGATCCAAACCATTGAATATCTAGTCGTCTCAAAAGGTCTGTTACCAAGAAAAGTCGCTTTAACAAGTTAATGAACTCCACCTCTTCCTCTTTTAAAAGATTCATGCGGTCAGGAGGGGTCCAAACCACCCTTGTTTGAAGCCGAAAAGCATAGATCGATGGTAACGTCCGCATTCATGGCCAAGCCGACCAACCTTGGGAAGTCTTCGTGAAGAGTTCTCTCACCCAACCACGCATCCTCCCCAAACCTGATATTTTTATCATCAACTAGGGAAAACCCAATCCCTTGAACTTCTCCCCAATTTGGAAAGCCCATAGCCCATGTATAAAGAAGATTTTTTTTTTTCCCCACTTTAATGGCAAACTTCTTAGCAATTACTTCCTTCTAGAGGCCACCCCCCTTACCGAACCTCCAAAGCCATTTACCCATAAGTGATGTGTTCATAGAAACCAACTTTCTAATACCCAGACCCCTTTCCTCATATGGTTCACATACCTCTTCCACTTCATTAGATGAAACTTGTTTTTTTTTTTTTTCCCTTCATCTATTTCTTGCCATAAGAAATCACACCTAAGCCTCCCCAATTTGTTCAAAACATTTGTTAGACATTTGGAGAGCGGTAAGAAGTAAAGCAGAAGGTTTGGTAATCTTGCTTTGATAAATGTCAATTTGCGTCAAAAGGAAAGATGATGATGTTTTCATGAAGACAGCTTCCTTTCAACTCTCTCAATCATCATCCCACAAATGCGTTGCAAGCTTGGCAATGCACAAGGGGAGGCCTAGATAAGATGAAGGAAATGACCCGGCCTTATGGCCGAACACCTCCGCTAGCATCTTCACCACCTCCTCTGAAGTGCCGATACCCAACATTTAACTTTTGAGAATATTCACCTATAGGGCCGACACAACTTTGAAGCACCGGATACCCTTCCTTGAGTTGTCCACCATGGATACACCTACATCATGAGTGAATAGTATCATCACAAACCATAGGTGAGAAACTTGAAGTTCACGCGGCATATAAACCTTTTTGTCCAACATCTTGCTAGAGGCTTCCACTACCGCCACAAACAAGAATGATTGCAATGGATACCCTTGCCTATTCCCTCCCGAGGACTTGAAAAGCTCTTTTGGCGGACCGGGTTTGTGTGCGGTCTGCCAAGTTCTTGATCCTAGTTAATGGGTCTCCACCTCTCCTAGCATCTTAGTCGAGTCGACTCAACATGATCTTAGAGTCCTAGTTGACATGATCATACGCCTTTTCAATATTTATCTTATAAACCAGACCCTTCTTGCCTTGTGGTGAGAGTCAATGTACTCATGAGCGATTAGCGTGCTATCCAAAATCTGTCTCCCTTCAACAAATGCACCTTGACATTGGAGATAAGATGCCCTAGGACCGTACGGAATGTAGTTGCCAGAATTTTTGCTAGGATTTCATAAGGAGCTCCAATCAAACTAATGAGCCTGAAGTCCTGCAAGCTATCCGCCCCTTCTTTCTTTGGAATTAAAGCAATAAATGAAGCTCCCAATTCGGAAGAAAGCCAATAGCCTTCGAAGAACTTGACAATAAAGGCAAGCACATTGCCTTTCATCAACTCTCAAAATTCCTGGAAAAAGTGCAAGGGGAAACCGTCCGGCCCCGATGCCTTGTCCCACCCCAAAGCATTCACTACTACCTTGATGTTATCCTCAGACACCATATTTTCAAGAGATGTAATCTCCTCTTCAGAAATCGCTGAGAGGGCTAAATTATCAAGCCTTGGCCTAACCCAACTCTTGCCTAAAAGATCATTATAGAATTGAACAGTAGTGTAACTTTGTATTTTCCCCCAACCTGGCCCTGTCCACCACAATGTTATGAATGTCATTATTCCTCGCCCTGGTGTTAGCAAGTTTGTGAAAAAAACTTTGTTCCTATCCCCTTCACTGAGCCACATGGCTCTGGACTGCTGTCGCCATTTGATCTCCTCCTCCAACTGACTTTTGTAGTCATGCAAAAGAAATTCTCTTTTATATACTTAATATCTTGGCATCATCAAACTGAATATTGAATTTGTAATGCATTTCCTTCCCTTTGGTCATTCTAGTAGGTATATAATCTCTTGTTCCCCTGATTTAGCTGATGCGGCTTTTTTTTTTTTTTTTGTGTAAAAATGATAGAAGACATGATCAAATGATTATCGATATGCATCATTCCTGCAACATTTAAGTGCATATTCATGTAAAGTTTCTTTGATACTAGTTAAATATGTGATAAAATGCTGGTGAGATGCAAATTCACCAGAGTAAGTTATATGCTGTTTCTGTCCTTTGTAATCCTCACCTGGTCCAGTTTCTTTACTGGGTTTGAAGCAAAGGTGGATGATGCCTGTTGTAATGTTTGTTCACTTTTCTGCCTCAAGTTGGGTTTCCTCACCAGGCGTAGATTCTTTGTCGATTTCCTGTCAGTTCTGGATATTTTTTTTTTTCCTGCTTTTTCTGTGATCATACTTTTTTAATTATAAATTTTACTCTTGTCAAATGCTGTACTCTGGGCTTCTTTGTTTTTCTTCCTTCTATTATTTTTTTAAAAAAAAGGTGATTGCCCTAGTCAGATGCTGCTTGGATACTCGTAAGCACAGGACAAATCCTCCTCCTTAGGCTTGATATCAAGAACTATTGGGATTTGAACTCTAGATTTGTTAGCTAGACTTTTTAGTAAATCACTAATTAGGCAACAAATTCAACTTGTGATAGTGTTAGGAAAGTATTTTTACCCTGACTATACTCATGAGCCGTGACCCATTCTTTCTGTATGCATCCTGAGAATTTGGATTGTGAGGACCTGATCCTTGGTGTACATGTGCACAATACCTTACCTGTACTCGGGTAATATTGCATAAATTGGCTTCCTGATGATTTTGCAAATTCTCATTGTCATCTTTTATTTTTCTGATTCATATTTAGCTTTGGGGTAATATAACATAGTGCATGTTTAGCTTGGATAATGGCTTTGAATTCGTACAGATTGGTTTGTAGAATTGAAAAACTCTTAAACATTTTTGACCATCAGAGGAAAAATCTGACTAATAAGATGGTCAATTAGTTTGGCATCCCCTTGATAGGAGCTTTACTGGTAAAGTAGTCATAAGACTAATATGTTTTCTATTTGAATTCTAAGTATGCATCATTGAGCATTAAAACCATGCTTCTCATTCAAGTTGGTTAGGATATTTACATTTATGAATATAGGGCCCTTTTGGGGCGTGCCATGGCATGATGTTGTTCGTGTCACTGTTGCCTGGATATAGTTATTTTAAAATGATTATAATCAGTGTTCGAAATATCGGTATCGCGCAATATATCGCACCCTTGGGATACAGATACGTATCGGTTATCGCACGGGATATATCGTTTGTATCGCGTAACTTATCGTACTTTTTGGGAAACATGGGGAAACATTGGGAAAATGGTTGAATTTTTCAATGAAACTTCAGGGATTATTAAAAAAGACCTTAATGCACACTTTTAAGTCATGGAATCTCAAAAAAAAACAGAAGTGCACATAATAAGTTTCCTTTGTATAGGGTCATAAGTAATGCGTTGTCCGATTGAACTAGGACCACTATATTCAAATATGATGTATAACATTTATATATGTATCAAGACATATATGAAAACACAACCAATTGATAAGGTCATACGAATTTGGATGAAAGACAAACAAATATCATCTTGATGTAAAACTTTTGTGGCCCACAAAAGGTTTTCAATGGTCATTAACCACTCTTTCATGTAATGTGGTCCACCTGACACTTTTATCTTATTCATTTCTGGGACCATGGCCTAAAATAAGTTGAAAAAGCATATAAATGGCGTGGATATACAATTCATACATCAAGGTGGCCCCTACAGTCAAGGGTCCCACCCACATCGATGTTTCGAAGGTCTCAACCAAGTTGGGCTTCACCGGTACCTAGCAAGAGATGGATGGACCTATTAGGGACTGTATGGGGCCCACTATATTATATGTGCTTTATCCACGTCGTCCATACATTTTGACAGGTCGTTTTAGGGCATGATCCTAAATTTAAGGCTCAAATGAACCACACCACATTAAATAGTGGTGATTGAGTTATTTGCCATCCAATCTGTTTGAAACGTTGCAAGGCCCATCTTGATGTTTATTTGTTTATCCAACCTGTTCATAAGGTCACATGGACCTAAATGAAGGTAAAAAAATAAATATCAGCTTGATCCAAAACTTGTTCCTACCGAAAAGTTACAATTGTAAGCATTCAATCTCCACTACTTCATGTGGTGTGATCCACTTTAGCCTTAAAAGAGTCCCATTTTTTTTTTTTTTTGATTGATGCCCTAAAATGATCTTCTAGATTGAATGGACAGATTGGATCCCTAAGATGATCTTCTAGATTGAATGGATAGATTGGATCCCTAAAATGATCTTCTAGATTGAATGGACATATTGGATAAAACATATACATCAAGTGGACCCCACAGGCCGCACAGGAAGTTCGTCTCGAGCTAACGCCACACAAAAGGGGAAGCGGAGTGTGTTAACGTCACCAAGTTCTGTGGGTCCCATCATGACGTATGTGTTATATCCAAACCGTCCATCCATTAGGCATGCTTGTCATAAGGCTTGAGCCTAAAAATAAGACGGATTGAAAGATCAAGTGGACCATACTGTAAAAAGCAATGGGCGATTGAACATCTACCATTGATACCCTTTTAGGGGTCACAAAAGGTTTGGATCAATATGATATTTGTTTTTCCTCTTCATCCAGGTCTGTGTGACCTTATTAACAGATTGGATGGAAAATAAATGTTATGGTGGGCCCTACAAATGGTTTAACTGTGAGAATAATTGTCCCCACTTCTAGTTGTGGTGTGTTCCACTTAAGCTTTGGGTATGACTCAGTTTTGGGCTAATGTTCTAAAATGATCTTGGAAAATGAATGAACAGTGTGGATATAATAAATACATCATTTTGGGGGGCATGATACTTTGATCTCCTTTGGACCGTTCGTACAACTCGGAGCTGAGGAGCGTCAGCGCTCGTCTTTGCACGACACGTACCACAACAGTCGAGTAGCTAGATTAGCTACTAAAGTGATGTCACCAAGTTTTGTGGGCCCACCATAATGAATGTGTTATATCCACACTGTCCATTTTGGAGAGATCGTTTTAGGGCATTAGCCAAAGAATGAGGCGGATCTGAAGCTCGAGTGGACCCCATTACAAAAAACAATGGAGATTGAATGGCCACCATTAAAAACTTCTTAGGGGCCACAAAAGTTTCCAATCAGGCTAATTATTATGTTTTCCCTTTGTTTATGTTCGTGTTAACTTATTAACAGGTTGGATCACAAAAAAAATCTCATGATGGGCCTTAGGAAGGTTCCAATGGTGGACATCATTGTCTCCATTGTTTTCTGTGGTGGGGTCCACTCGAGCTTTGGATCTGCCTCATTCTGTCTCATAACCTAAAATGGTCTCTCCAAAATGATGGACAGTGTGGATACAACACATACATCATGGTGGGGCCCACAAAACTTGTTGACGTCACTTTAGTTGCGAATCTTGCCACTCAACCCGTCAGTAGCTAATCCTCTCCGATTTTCGAAAAAGAAAAGGGTTCCAGAAGGACCGAAACCCTAAAATCTCTCCAAATTTCCCAAATTCCCTCATTGAAACCCAAATCTATAGGATTTTTTGGCAGATTTCACGTCGAAACCTCGTACGCAATTTGAATCTTACTTCTATTTGAAGCAAAAAAAGGTAAGAAATCGAGATTGTTGAATTCAAAGCTTTTTCCTGTTTCTTCTTCTTTTGTTTCTTTTTTTTTCTTTTGGATTTTTTTTTTTTTTTTTGGGTAATTATGCAAGCCAAAAGGAATAAATCTGCAGATAATATCTGTGATATCGCCAAACAAAAAATGGTACAATATCAGATGGATAGAAATCTGTTTTTTTTTTTTTTTTTTTTTTTTAATAAAAAATAAAAAGTTCCGAGGGTTTTCCTGCGGATATCGTGTCGCTGGCCAGTGATAACAATAATATTGGCGATAGTATCGATACTGCGAACACTGATTATAATTATCATTATAATGGATATTTGGTGTCTGGCAATGACACTACTTATTGGTATATGCCTATGTGAACATCTCAATCTATTGTTTGGATGACATAATCAATATGTCATACATGAATCATGCTACACACTCCAACATTGTGTACTTTTGTGAAATCTGGTCCGTGTACCATGTGGGGCTCCCCTGTAGTGGAGTCATCAATTTAGACAGTTCAGTTTGTAGTACAACTATGCATGTGTATAGCTCAAACCAAGTGGGGCTCTATTGATTTGGATGGTTTGGATTGTCGAACAACTATGCCATGTGTACGGTTGAAACAAAGCAGGGCTCCATACTGTTGAGTCAGTGACTTGGACGGCTTGAATTGCTGTGCAACTATACCATGTGTATGGTTGAAATCAAGTAGGGCTCCATGTAAGGTTGAAGAGCAACCACTGTTTAAACAAGTTTTAAATGGTGCAAAACTGACAGAATAGCTTTCTCCTGAATTCACGTAAACTTACATTAAAGACTCTACTTTTGAACAAATAATACAACTCATTTTAGAGCATGGATAGGGTAATTCTGTCCGTTGATCTATCTATTAAACTATTGATGGACCATTTCAACCCCCAAAAAAAAAAAAAAAAAAGAAAAAAGAAAAAGAAGAAGAAGAAAAAAAAAACAAAATTTCCGATTGAAAAATCCCAGGTCACTTGAATATAGATAAATGATGTTTTCTCTTCGTAACTATCTGTAGGCAATACATCAAAGGATGAAGATTGTCCCACGGATTAGTTTTTTAAGGTTGTCTCCATCTACAATGGGTCCAGTGTTTTGAACGGTTTATTTTGATTAATGGTGACATGAGTACAAGTTCTTGAATGTGTGCACAAACCATCTGTCCTTGATTACCATCACGGTCATCTCCACTTTTTATGCCTTACCAACATAGCTGGATTACAGTTTTTTTTTTTTTTTCTGGGAATCCTACCATTTCAATAATATGCAGATTAAAGCTAGTGATGAAATAGTATTATGCTAATAAGCATGCAAACAACATAGCATGCTCTCACACCAAACAAGAAACAGTGTATTCAAATGCTCCTATTTCAATGCAGGTAGCACTGTAATGGGCTCTGAACAGACCCATTATTACTATTTTGTCTCTACTTATGAAGACAATAAGTTGGCCTGTTGATGATACTATGTTATAAATATATAGCATCAAAGAATTGTTAGGAAATTCACCGTCTCTAGTACCCTCCCAAGCTGAGGACCTGAGGTGATGATTTATGTTTAAGCTCCTAAGCAGCATCTTTTCTGAGAATATACACAATGTCATTTTCTGGGGATACATGGTGCAGCTTTGCTAGTTCTAATGAGAATAATTGTTGATATGGTCTTTATATGGTGTGCTAGGTCATACAGAAGGAAATTTGTTTGTAATGGCATGATATTCACCTCTGCATGTTATTCAACTGTGCATAAAGTTTTTATGGAAGTATGTTATATTAGTCCTTTGCATACTTATAATCAAGATTCTGATCTCCCATAGAATGGATCTCTGATGCCATGTGAATAACCCAGCAACTTGCACTTGACTTCTGAAGGATTTTGGATCAATTCTATTTTTGGGAGCCACATATAAATGATGTATATGTAGGGTTATCGTCTTGTAAAGGTATTAACTGATTGGAACTTCAATATATTCACCATTATCAGCTTGACTTTCTAGTGCACTATTGGAGTTTCCATCAATTCAGTCTTTCATTCTACACTTGATTAGAAGTCACTGCATTTTTGTGTTGCAAAAACTTCATATCACCAGTTATAATTGACTGTTTTGCAGTAAACATGGATTCTTTGTTAGTAAACTAAATCATGCAATGGTGGCTATTTCTAAACAAGTTCCCTTCCTGTCTATTTTACGAAGTCCATTTTCTTTGAGAAACACTAAGTAATGCCTAGTGAGTACGACCATAGTTATAACTGTTGGACATATCTATGGTCTTTATGTAAAGGCTGCTTCAGCCAGCCTTATTTTTAGTCCTTTGTCGTTTCCTTTTGTTGTATTATTTTCTCACTTCTTGCAAGCTTTCTAATAAAGTGGCTTATCTCTCTCAAAGAAAAAAATCTATGGTCTTTGTATTTCGCTTTCTTTAATGAAATTTTAGTATTTTATCAAGTTAAAAAAGCGAGGTTATATTCTACGTCACTGGATCCACAAGGAATTTGAGGAAAGGATAACTCCTAAACCTCATCATTGATGTTACTTAAATCTCCAACGGCATGGGGCGTTGATGTAGGATACATGTATGTATGTCATGTTTCACAGGAGATTAGTCAAAGGGCAATTCGAAGCATATAGATCCTAGGACCTGTGGGTTATGGGCCAAGCTCACTAAACAATAATTTCAGCAGAACAGTTCACCAAACAGTAATTTCAGCAAGCAAAAATTCATGTCATTTCATTAGAAATCATCCCCACATGCACACAATCATATAAAGATTAAATCGCATGATGTCAAGGTTGTTAGAACAACCCCTTGGCACAGAATATTAACAAAATACTCATGGGCAGATTCATACACACATAGAATTTACCATACTCCTTCACCACATAAACTATGTTTAGAGGAGATGAAGATCATGTGGGATATGGGGTGGGATAAATCTGTAATTTGGGAATTGAGGGTTGTGGGAAGAAATTGGGAGAGGGTCTAGGGTAGGTTTTATGTGAGAGGCAGAGATATAGGGTGTCGAGATTTTGGGTGCAATAGATTGAAGGATTTAGGCTAGATAGGATCAAAGACATTTTTTTAAAGGAGTTGAAGGAGATGGAAAGACCATACCTTGCAGAAGATAAACAAGTGAGCGAGTCGCACGCTCACAAAAAGATGGAATCTCACCACCTTGCTCCAAGTCTCATGGAGGGTTCTTCTAAGTCGCATGGAAGAAAGAAATGCTTCTTTTTAGAAAACAAGCGTGTACTCTTCCCCACCCTAGGGTCAGATGTTTCTCCCCCTTAAATAGAATTTTTACATTAAAAGTAAAATGACCAACATGCCCCTTTTAAAATCTAGCAAATTAGGGGCCCACTAAGAAATCCAAACCAACCAAAATGTGTAGAAAAATAATAAAACATAAATGGACACGAAAAACTGAAAAATGACTTGATCACATGGTGGGCCACCATATGATCGGACGCGATCCAATGGTCGGATCTCAACCAAAACTCTCAAAAACTATCTTGGCACTCCAAATAATGCAGCCCATGTGCATCTTCCTAGTTTGGGGCCTTCATGATGCACATCCTATGCACATGGGGTCTTCAAAGTGGCCCACGAGCTAGGCCCAAGTAGTGATCACCCAAATAAAGTGTGGGCTGGGTTGGGCTAGGGCTTAGGGCTCTCCTACGATGACGCTGGTACACTCTGATGTCCGCATCAACTCTCCCCGGTTGAGAAAGTCTCGCCACTGGTGAGACAAAACTCCTATAACGCTCTAGTATATTGGGGTCAAGCCATTGTAGCTCTGCCTCTGTAATCCACGTGCAGTCTGATGTAGGTCAATCCTTCCACTTGACGAGAAACTTCTGGAATCCACTGTGGCGGGTAGACACTATCTGCTCATCCAGAATGTCCTCGATCTGCTCTCTCATGTGTACAGATGATATGGGGGGTGCAGGCTAAGAGGAAGGCTCAAGTATAGCATGGGTTAGGGGACTGATCAGTGGGAGGCTCAAGGTGTGGATCATGAGGTGGGCCTCTAAATGGCACGATATCTTCCACGTTGAATGTAGAGCTGATATTCAATGTAGGTGGAAGCTCGAGAATATACGCATTGGGACCCATATGGTTTAAAATTTTATATGGTCCTGTGCTATGGGCATGTAATTTCTTAGTGGCACCAAGTGGTATTCGCTATGGCCTAATACGGACCATGACCTCATCACCCACTTGAAATTCCCTGAATCGACGGTGCATGTCTGCTTGAAGTTTATAATTTATATTACTTGAATTAATCCTTTGTCTAATCTCCCTATGTAAATCATGCATGTAATGTGCAAAGGACTCAATGGACTTAGAAGGACGACGTGACACAGACATGGGAATCAAATCTATAGGTCTCCTAGGCTTATAACCAAGAACATTCTCAAACGGACTCTTACCCGTAGACCTATTTACTGAACTATTATATGCAAACTCTACAGTTGGCAAGACTGCATCCCAAGTCCTAATATGATCACTAACCAGACATCTCAACAAGTCGCCTAGGCTCCTATTCACCACCTCAGTCTGGCCATCAGTCTGAGGATGATATGCCGAAGAAAACTGCAGACGAGTTCCCATAATATGCCAGTGTCTTCCAAAAATAGCTCACAAACTTGACATCCCGGTCAGACACTATAGTTTTCGGCAAACCATGCAATCGAACAACCTCATCAAAGAAGATTCGAGTAATGTGTGAGGCGTCCGACGACTTGGAGCATGCAATGAAGTGGGCCATTTTGGAAAAACGGTCCACCACGACAAATATGGAATCGTGCTTCTTGATAGCCTTGGGAAGCCCCAACACGAAATCCATACTAAGATCGTCCCAAGGGGCATATGGCACATGCAAAGGAGTATACAATCCTGTGTTCTGTTTCTTTTGCTTTGCTAGTTGACATGTATGACATTGCCCTAAAATTCTAGCCACATCTCGCTTGAGACTTGGCCAGTAAAATCGGTCCTCAACAAGGGTTATTGTTTTATCCCTTCCAAAATGGGCAGCTACACCACCTGCATGTAGCTCCCATATCAGGAAATCCCGTAGGGACGTGCGAGGAATGCATAGCCGATCTCCACGAAACAGGTAATAATCATGAATGACAAACTGTCTGTCCTCGTGGGATCCTCTAGAAGTGACACATCTCTCTCCAAAGTCCGGACACTCAGGATATTCGTCTTTAACTGGTCAAAACCCGTAACCTCTACTCTCAGAGAATGGAGAGTCACAACCCTACGACTAAGGGCATCCGCGGGTTTGTTCTCAACTCCGGCCTTGTGCTTGAGAACAAACGAGTACTCTTGAAGAAATTCGACCCATTTGGCATGCCTAGGTTTCAACTTCTTCTGAGAGCCTAAATATCGGGAGGCCTCGTGGTCAGAGAACAAGACGAACTCATGCAAGAGTAAATAGCGGCGCCAATGCCTCAATTACTGCACCATCGCATAAAATTCATTGTCATAGGTGGAGTATTTCTATTTTGCCTCATTTAGTTTCTCATTGCAATAGGCAACTAGGTGTCCCTCCTGACTTAGTACTCCCCCTATTCCCACACCTGAGGCGTCACATGCCACTTCAAATACTTCAGAAAAATCTGGAAGTCGCATGACAGGGGCCTCAACCATCTTGGCCCTTTACGTCTTTAAATGCCTCCTTTACGTCTTTAAATGCCTTAGAGGCTGCACTGGTCCACTGGAACTCCCCTTTTTTGATGCAATAGGTAATGGGTGCCATGATGGAACTAAAGCCTTTAATGAACCGACGATAAAAGGTAGCTAAGGCGTGGAAGCTACGCACCTCATGAATGTTCCATGGTTCTGGCCAACTCACTATGGCCTGGACCTTTTCAGGATCCGCACACATACCCTTGGACGACACTTCGTGGCACCTACCATCATGACGAGCATATCATCAAGCCTCGGTATAGGAAACCGATACTTGACTGTGATCTTGTTAATTGCTTGGCTGTCCACACATATGCGCCACGTGCCATCCTTCTTGGGTGTGAGGAGTGTAGGCACAACACATGGACTCAAACTCTCTCGAATGAATCCTTTTCTTAACAACTCATTGACTTGCCTCTTCAACTCGGCATGCTTGGTCGGGTTCATTCAGTAGTGACGAAGGTTCGGGAGAGTAGACCCAAGGACTAAGTTAATGATATGCTGGATGTCTCTCATCGGTGGAAGTTCATCTGGTAAGTCCTTAGGAAATACATTACTAAACTCCTCTAGAACTGGACTCACCCTAGACGGGATCTCTGCCCTAACCTCTGGTGTAACCTCTCTTGCCACTAGGGCATACACCTCCAAACTCTCTATAGCCTCTTTTTCAAATTTTTTCGCATTAATAATGTGAAGAGACTTAGTTTGAGATTTCCTCACTTCTTTTGTATCACCCTTCTTGACGTCTCCTCTTTTTGCCTGGATGTTCTTGGGAGGTAGAGGCTTCAAAATAATCTTTCTGCCTTCGTGTAAGAATGTACATGCATTTGAACGACCATATATCATGACATCCTTATCAAAGAGCCAAGGCCGACCTAAGATGATGTGTCCCACATCCATAGGCAAAACATCACTACACAGTGTCTTTATAGGATCCAAACTCCAAAGGCACTAGACAACACTAGGACACTAGTATGGAAGAGTTGTCGACCCAAGAGACTTTATAAGTTTGAGGGTGGGGAGTGGGCTTCAGGCCCAAACGATCCAAGGTGCTAGCGGAGACCACATTTGCACAACTTCCACTGCCGACAATGACTTTGCAAATCTTTTCCCCACTTTTGGCGTAAGTATGGAAAATAGTAGAACGACGCTAGTCATCTTGGTCCTTAGCCTGAGTTAGGATATGTCTGACTATAGTAAGTGGGATAGTCTCCCCATCGTCTTCATCACTAGCACCCACATCAGGGCGATACTCTTCTTCTTTATAGTCGCCCTGGTCATTATGATCTTCCCCTTGATCTTTAATCAGAAGGGCCTTTCCTCGCACCTTTTGGGGACACTCACGTGCGAAATGACCCATTTTGCTGCACTGGTAGCATTCTGTAGGCTCACCTCCTCTTGAACTTGATCCCTCAATGGCCTTACTCTTGAAATCTCTAGGATTGGGTTGACTAAAGGAGGATGGTTTGGACTGAGTCCCATAATTAGGTCTCATACCCTGAGATGGAGCCCTAGAACTGGAATCTCGATAGTCCATACGTCGAGAGCGCTGGAGTGCTACTACCGACTCAGGCACCAATTGGTAGGCATGATCCAAGGTGCCAACATCGTGAGTGAGCAGCTCGTACTGAAGATCAGGTCGGAGTCCCATCCTAAATCAAGAGTGTCACAATGGGGTCCTCCTGGATATCACACCGCACATATGCTCATCAAATTTAGCAATATAATCTGTGGCTGACATGTTCCCCTGGCGAAGGGACTGCCACTGATCTATGAGCTTCTGGTGGTATGACAGGGGAAGATACATCTCCCTCAGGGCCTCTTTCATATTGGCCCATAGTATGATGGGAGGTTGCCTATACCTCTCAAGTCGGCGCTTATAGTTCAGCCAAAAAGACTTAGCCTGACTACTTCATTTTGGCGAACCGCACTCGACGGTCGTCAGGCATGTCATGCCACTCGAAAAAGTGGTCCATGTCTGTCAACTAGTCGACAAAGACTTTTAAGGTCCAGCTGACCATCAAAGCTCAGCGCATCGACTTTCATACCTCTCATGACACGGTCTTCAACATCATGTCGATCATGGTACTCAAACCGAGGTGGCTGAGGACGCACCCCTGCATGACCAACTACTGGGCCATGCCCCCTCGCATAATCCCTAACAGGCTCTCTCCGAGGGGTAGGACGTGCTATGGGAGCCCTAGCTGGCTCTACTGGGGGTGTGGGATCCCTTCTACCACCACGCTCCAATACCTCAGCCTGAGGCTCATGCTCATCACCAGGATCCTCAAGGTCAGCAAGGCGCCGCTTATTGGATTCTGTCGTTGTGCGCTGCTCCTCAATGGCTGTTTCAAGACGATCTAGCCTAGACGTGATGGCTTGTAGTTGTGCTAGGATATGTTGAGATATAGGGTCGGGATCACGACTATTACTTGCGGTTGCCATATCGCGAAACACCTAAGACAACTTTAATGTAAGGACTCATTCAAAAGGAAGAAACTAATTCTAGGACTGATACGAAAACTGATTCAATAGGGCACGGGGTGTACCCAATGTAACCCTAGACTTCAGTTCAAATTTACTATCCTAATGGTGTGGCCTAAACACTATATGAGATGCAATCTCAACCTATATGCATGCACACAAAAGACCCTAACTTTATATGGGACTCACAAATACTCTATACTAAACCTTCTCTCTAATACCAAAAATGATGTAGGATACATGTATGGATGTCATGTATCACAGGAGATTAGTCAAAGGACAATTCAAAGCATACAGATCTTAGGACCTGTGGGTTATGGGCCAAGCCCGCTAAACAATAATTTCAGCAAAACAATTCACCAAACAGTAATTTCAGCAAGCAAAACTTCATGTCATTTCATTAGAAATCATCCCCACATGCACACAATCATATAAAGATTAATTCGCGGGATGTCAAGGTTGTTAGAACAACCCCTTAGCACAGAATATCAACAAAATACTCATGGGCAGATTCATACACACACAGAATTTACCATACTCCACCACATAAACTATGTTTAGAGGAGATGAAGATCACATGCGATATGGGGTGGGATAAATTTGTAATTTGGGAATTGAGGGTTGTGGGAGGAAATTGGGAGAGGGTCTAGGGTAAGTTTTATGTGAGAGGCAAAGACATAGGGTGTCGAGGTTTTGGGCGCAATGGATTGAAGGATTTAGGCTAGATAGGATCAAAGACGTTTTTTTAAAGGAGTTGAAGGAGATGGAAAGACCATACCTTGCAGAAGATAAACACGTGAGCAAGTCGCACGCCCACAAAAAGATGGAATCTCACCACCTTGCTCCAAGTCTCATGGAGGGTTCTTCCAAGTCGCACGGAAGAAAGAAAGGCTTCTCTTTAGAAAACAAGCGTGTACTCTTCCCCACCCTAGAGTTGGACGTTCCCCCCCCCCCCCCCCCCAAATAGAATTTTTACATTAAAAGTAAAATGACCAACATGCCCCTTTTAAAATCTAGCAAATTAGGGGCCCACTAAGAAATCCAAACCAACCAAAATGTGTAGAAAAGTAACAAAACATAAATGAACACTAAAAACTGAAAAAATGACTTGATCGGACGCAATCCAACGGTCGGATCTCAACCAAAACTCTCAAAAACTATCCTGGCACTCCAAATAATGTAGCCCATGTGCATCTTCCCAGTTTGGGGCCTTCATGATGCACATCCTATGCACATGGGGTTTTCAAAGTGGCCCACTGGCCAGGCCCAAGTAGTGATCACCCAAATAAAGTGTGGGCTGGGTTGGGCCAGGGCCTGGGGCTCTCCTACGGCAACGCTGGTACACTCTGATGTCCGCATTAGGTGTTCCTTGAAGAGTATGAAATTAGTCAAGAGAATCTCCCCATGCCAAAACCCATCCTTTTAACTGCTAAAAATTATGGATCATCAAGGAGTTGTTACTCTAGTCTCGACATCTTTTGGGACATTCATTAGTGGGTCTAGAGTGCACCAATCCGAGCGCTAGCTCCAAGCATTTCAGCAAAATCAAGCTCAAGCATACATATTGGTGATTGTAACTAGTGTTTTAAGTATCGACGATATCGCCCGATATATCCCATGATATATCTTGTATACCACCTGTGCGATACAAATGCACAAGTGGTGGGGTATATCTCACATGTTTGATCTGGTGAGCATTTTCAATTTTTTATCCTTTTTTCTATAAATCATTTTTAATCAGTGTCAAATTGTTACAAATCCATGATTTTTCATGCAAATGTTTTGCATGAAAAATCATGGATTGGGAGCTTCGATTTCAAGATTTAGAGTGAGTGGGCTGAGTTTCGGAAAATTGAAAAAATTAAAAATTTCTAATTTCTCGCAAATCGGCTGCAATCTGTGTCCAAATATAAAATCAAACATGTATGTAACCTGATCTAGTGATATTTTTCTTTTGCTTTTGAATGTATTGCTTATGTTTCCACACGTCTTCTTACATTTATAAATTATATGAATAGACTTTGAATATACTTGCATCAATTTAGTTAGACAACGCATATATTAGGAACCCATACAAAGAAAGCCTCTTATGTGCACTTCTTTTTTGTAATGTTTTGATTTTCAAGCGTGCATTGATGCCTTTTTTAACAATCACTGAAGTTTCATTGAAAAATTGACCGATTTCCTAATGTTTCCAACAACAACGATACATTACTTGATACAACCGATATATCCCATGCGAATGTAATAACCAATACATATCCATGTGCAATACGTAACGCGATACCGATATTTCAAATGCTGATTGTAACGCCTTTACTTTTTGAATCGGCATACCCAACCAAATTCCTATCTCAAGCCGTGTTGCATGGACACACTATTTTCATGCGCCCTTTAGTTGCATGATCCTTCTATTTAGGTGCAGCTCCCATGGATTCCTACTCCCGCTTCCTAGCTATTTGTAGTTGCAAAATTTTGACCTTAGTCTTTCCTGCTCCCCACTTGAATTTGTTTATGCCTCGCTTCACGCTTTGAGCAAGTATAATTTGCTACACCAACATTTTATGCCTGAAAAACTGCTTTCTGATATTTTGGATAGTTTGTGAAAGACTTGGTGAGTCCTCCCTTTTCTAAGCGAACATAATTATCAAGAAGGGACTATCTCCACTGAGCTTTGCAAGCTTTAGCTTTCCAGCCTCAGTTCCAATGTCCTCATCATTCTGCCAACTAATTGCAGAGAGGAAATAAGTTCTAATAAATTTGAAAAGGAAGCTCCTTCCCTTTGGCTTTAATTAATAACTATAGCATAATGTTTAAAGACCCTGACTGTACTGGGCGGTCCAACCAGTTTAGACCAGAATTAGCCCCCAAAATGAACCATACCACCCTTAAACCATGTTGGTTAACCACTGATATATTAGATTATATGCTTTTTTTTATATATATATATATAAATGAAAGAAATTCCTAGTGCAAGGTGAGTGTGACTAGTTGGTCCAGCGGTTTGATCCCTAGTGCAAAATGGGGAAAGGAAGTGTAACTAGTTGGTCTGGTGGTTCGGTCCCTAGTGCAAAATGGGGAGTGCAAGTGTGATTGGCTGGTCTGGTGATTGGAACAAACCCTTAAAGAACAGTCGAGATCCAGTATGTGCTTTAAATCATTGTTTCCTGAGATAGTGGAAATCTATCGAGCTCTTCGTCTTTATTTCCTCAATTAGGTACATCTGATGGTTTTATTTCCATTTGGATGAGGGAGTTCCAGACTCTAGAGCTTTAGTAGAAGAGAACTGGTTATTATCAAATAGGATCATTTAATAAACAGATAGGCTCCAATTTGATTCAGTGGACTTCCTCTAGGGTATTACCCATAGTATTAAAAAATGAACACACATTGGCCGATATGTAAAGGAAATGGTCTTCCTCCCATTAAGTGGGGCTGAGTTGGTCCATTATGAAAAAAGGGGTTGTATCGGGCTATCGGCCAGTGTTGGCTGATACAGGCTGGTGTTCTGTGTAGTGGTGCCACTACTGTGCCAATATGACTGTTATCGTTTTTCTACTTCTTCATTTCAACTATGAATAGAACTTAGAAAGTAATCTTAAACTATATCTGGGCATATGTTCAGGATCAATCAGAAATTTTGAGTACAATTTGATGCATCGAGGCGGATTAGACCTTTTTTGGGAAAATATCAGTAGGAGGGATAAGCCATCATTCATTTTTCTATCTTAGTTTATATATATATATATATATATATAAATCAACAAAATCGTGCTTTCTTAACATTTGATTAGTGCCTATTTGGTTGACTGAAAGTAGTTCAATCTGACACTACCCAACAGCCAACATTGTTACCAATGAATGGCTTGTTACACCATAAAATGTGTGTCCAAAACAAAAAATTACATGTTTGGGATCGTTACACATATTTTAGAATTTTACAAATAACTTTGTTAGATTTTTCCCCAAAAGAATTTTTTGGGAAGGTACACGGCCATATTGGCTGATACGAGGCCCGTTTTGGCTGGTACAGCCCGCAACATATTGGCCAGCTGATATGCCGACTAATACCATTGCGCTATACATTGATTTAACCTAGAGTCTTGGAGACCATTGTATGAGAATTCTCTGAGTTGATTTCATGATTCACTTGAATCAACCCATTTTTATTTCAAAAGTCGAGAGACTTTATATCCAAGATGGACTTGACTTGCCAAATGTGCTGAGTTTCTATATGACTCGATGACTCTGAAGTTGAAAGAAATTGGCTGATATGCCGACCCATACTGTTGCATTATACATTGGTTTAACCTAGAGGCTTGGAGACCATGGTAGGAACATTCTCCAAGTTAGTACCATGACTGAATTGAATCAACTCATTTTTATATCAAGAGTTTGGAGACTCTGAATCCAAGATGGACTTGACTTGTTAAGCTTGCTAAGTTTCTATGTGACGCAATGACTCAAAAAAGTTGAACGAAACTCATCCGAGTCATGGTGTTTTAGTCCATTGCAAAAGACCCATACAATCAAGCCATACTTGTTGAGTTATGCATCATGACTTGACAAGTTTGCTACTTCAAAAGGTTCTCACTTATCAACTAATTCTAGGTGTTGTTGATTTGTCATCTAAGATCTTAGGTAGTTTTTGAGATTTGAGATTTTCTACTATAAAAGTGTGTTTCAAATCTGAGTCTCAGCTCATAAAATTGGTTCTATTGATTAAAGCTTTAAGGTGATGATCAAACAATAAGAGACCAATTTGTGCAATTTTTGCAATGATCAATGGTGTCGTATGACTCTATAATTGAAAAGAAATACCTAGCAAAAGTTGTCAAGGTTTGTAGAAATACTTATTAGGTTTATCGTAATTAAAAAAGACCCTAGTACTTAAGCTTCTCTCTTATGGCAATTCTAAAATTTGGAATTTTTACTGTAGATTTAGGGGTTCCATTAGTGGCGGCTTAGGGAAAAAAGAAGAAATTAACGCTCTAGTGCTTGCTTTCAAATTTATTTTTTTAATTGAAGGCAAAAAGGAAGAGGTGAAGTGAACAAATTTATCTGTTTTTCTCTTCTACATTGTCCTCATTTCATGAATGTTCATCGCCTTTAAACATATTATTGTTTCTTCTTCACCAAATGTGGAAAAAAAAACCTCCGGCTTTCTGAAGTCATCATGTCTATTACTTGTGGCACAAATCCTTCTAACAAGGTGTTGCATCGCCTTTGTTTTTCCATTGGGTGGTGAACACCAGGAGGTAGAATTGTATCTCTAGCCTTTGGTTAGAAGAAAGGCTCGTAGAAGATAACCTAGGCCAAGGATCAAACAAAATAGGAAACTCAGCAAGGGCCTTTATATTGAAGGTCCATTTGATTTCATCTGACTTGGCCTTTCTAAAGACCTCAACAACCTTTTGATTTCGGAAGCATCTATTATTCCTCTCCTTCCATAAGCAATGCGCACACCCTAGGACATAAAAGAACACCATAGACTTCGGTATTACCCACATAACATTAAATAGACTCAAGAACTTTTCCCACAATCCACTAGTGAAGGCGCAAAGAATAAAAACTGTGTGGTCTTCATGCACTTCATGCAAATGTTAGGGATCACCATCTTCATTTTCTGAAGGTTATCTACCGTGAGTACGCTGTTCCTCCCCACCAACCATGTGAAAGCTGCAACCTTAGGGGGGGCATCGTAGTGCCACTCAAAGGAGGTATGGAGAGGAGGAACTCTAGGAGAGCAACCATGTAGTCTATAGAAAGACAATTGAGAATGAACCTGACTTCTCTTGTATCCATACTATCTCATCTCTACTAAGCCAAGTTGGGAGTTGGGAAGTGTATTTTGAAGTCGGGCTCATTCTCAATTGTATGGGTTGCAACACCACCACCTGAGATTGAGTAACACTTATCTATAGTGATATCAGCATCCGTAGCTAGCTTTGCTAACCTCAGAAACTCTTCGTGAAGTATCCTCTCACCTAACCAATATCTTTCGAAAAGCGGATCTTTTCCCATCTCCTAAAGAGAACCGATGCCCATCTCCTAAAGTTGAGTCGTTAGAATAGTGTTTCGTTGAGGAACAGTTTATGGAGGCCATCTTTTCTTTGTAGGACAATAAAACCCCATGGTCTGGAAGTATCTTTTTCAATTTCTAAAAATGTTGCACTTTTTGAAACATGATTTGATAAAAGTGTTCTTTCATTGACAATCATACATAAATTAGTTGTTTTATAAGATTGCAAAATTGGAAAACTACATGTGGAAGTGATGCACCAGCCAGAACAGAGCCCATGCAAGGGTACAGGGTTGATGTTAGGTGGATAGCCGATTGTAAAACTTTTTCCATGCAATCATGATTTCCTGGCAGAATTAGTTATCTTGATAACAACAATCGGCAAAATAGGATCTATAAAGTGGACCCCAATTAGTTGGATGAGGTTGTGTTGATAAGATTAATTGCTTTATATGATTACAAAATTGGAAAACTACATGTGGAAGTGATGCACCAGCCAGAACAAAGCCTATGCAAAGGTATGGGGTTGATGTTAGGTGGATAGCCGATTGTAAAACTTTTTCCATTCAATCATGAAATTTCCAATTTTAAATATGCTTGGCAGAATTAGTTATCTTGATAACAATGATTGGGAAAATAGGATCTATAAAGCGGACCCCAACTAGTTGGATGAGGCCGTGTTGATAATAATGTTTTGATGAAAGTTTTCAAAGAGTTCCATGTAAGTGGTTAGCTCAACGAAGGGTCAAAATGCAATATTTCATAATCCTTAGTAAAAGGATGTTATGGACACCTCCAATTCTAGGCCCTCTAGCTTTGGTAAGAGATTATATAGTGAGTAGTGAGCCTAATTGATTTGCACTTCAAAGGAGTATTTGTGGATGGTCTTAAATTTTGGATTGTATCGTTGTTGCCAACAAGTGGGTCGAAGGGAAGGAAGTGAGGTTCCAATGGAAGGTTGATATGAAACGGTGTATGACCATATTGAGTTTTCCTTCCTCTTCCTTCTTTGAAAGAGGATGGGTTTTAAAAGTAAATGGATAAAGTGGAATTGACGATTGTGTCTACTTAGTTCACTTCTTTAAGCTTGTTTATTGATCTCTAAATGGCTTCTTAAGCTCTAGGGCTTGTGCCAATGGGACACCCTTTTCTCCACTCAATTGTTGTGGAAAGTCTGAGAAAATTGACTCAAGACACAATCAAGGCATTCAAAAATGGTAATGGTGGCCGTAACTACCATTACTGTTACCGTTGCAGCCCTTTAATGTGTTATGGTTCCCACCCTTATTAACCATCTTTTAATGCCTTGGGCACAATGGACGTGGGTGTATTGGAATGTTAGAGGTGGACACTTTGGGAGGGAGATATCTCACCTGCAGTTCATAAATGCATAATCATCTTTTGTGATGCCAATCAATTTAAAGCTTGCATTACATAGGACACTTTTTAGTGTTGTTTGGTCTTTTGGCTATCATTAGAAAAAGCACAATTGTTGACGTTGCAGTGCACCAAGAATTCTAGTCGAGTTATTAGTCATTTAGACCAAGAATTCTAGTCGAGTTATTAGTCATTTAGACCACCCCCTCTCCTGTTTGGCACCAACTTTGAGAGCCTTCTCTATGTGGAATCCAGTGAGTGAAATTTTTGAGAGAAGGTTTAACTGGCTTAAAAGGTGCGAGTTGCTTGGAGGTTTTAACTGGCTTTAGATGGGTACATCAGGCTCATCATGTCCATGCTTAATCTCCCTGCTTTTTTATTGATCACTATTGAAGATCTTGGCCAAAATTGAGGAGAAGCTCAGAAATCTCCAACGGGATACCTTAGAAGGAAGAGGTGGACAAATATATGAGAGGGAAATCTTCAATGGATATCGTAGAAGGAAGAGGTGGGCAAATATCTGAGAGGGAAATCTCCAATGGGATATCTTGGAGGGAAGAGATTGGAAAATAATCTAAGAGGGAGAGACGGAGAGAGGGAGGTCATTTCTTTCAAAATGGTTGTATCATTTCAGAAGGGAAGGTGTGCTGTCATGGGTTAATAATTTCATTATTGAGACTTTCATTAGGACAATTCTACAATTTGCATGGGACATTATTCTCTGACATCTGGCCTCCTTGAAGGTACACTTGACAAGTACAAGTCTCAATGATAGCGTGTATGATTTCATAAAAATTGCTCACAAAATATCATGTAACGCCACCATCTCTACCCAAAGTTTTAGAAATCGGTTAGGGTATGATTATCTCACCATACTGGCAAGTTACACGACAAGGGTTAAATGCATCTGTTGCAACAAAAAAAAAAGAAGTTTTCATATCAGCTTATATTGGTGCTATAGTATGTCTGTAAATGCTCTGCTTTGAATTTTATTTTTCTTCTCATTTTTCTGGTTCTTTCCACAATTCCGCCATTGAAGAAGCTTAAAAACTCATTTTGGACTAGATCTAGGCCTATTTTGAGGATCAAAACACAAGATTTGAGTGGGATTCAACGAATCCAAGTAGAATGGACCATCTAGGAAAAAATGGAAAATGGGATAATCCATAACCTTCCTTTTCATTTGTCTTCTTCTTTTGGTTGTATTTCAATGTAGTGGGCCTAATCCACCAAATCATGCTTCATTTGTTTGATTCGGTCATATTTGGTTGACTCTCAACAATTCAAGTTATCAGGCAACATTCTTACCAAAGAATGGTTTGATGCACCATTAAACACCAAAAACTGATAGATTTTGGTGTTTTGCATTTTTTTTCCCCTAAATTTCACAATACCTTTTCAAAAAGCTTAAAAAGAGGAAAGATACAGGAACTTTTCCGATAAAAGTCCATTACGTTTTTGTACCCAGTCAATACATCCCTTGACACTGATATTCAAAGATTTATCACTGCCATAGTGTTTGATGAAACCAAGTGAGTTGAGCTTAATCGTCAATCTTGTTGGCCTCTTGGGATGATTCCAAGCCATATGACCCATGCCCTGACACTCGTGCTCACGATTCAATTGAAGTCAATAGAGCACCTTGGACCAAAATGGTATCAGTTGTGTTATTGTGTTTGTTGCTATCATAGGCTCATGGGGAAGAAAAGAAAGGTGACCAACACGAACCATCTCTCACCATTGTTTTGGATTCTTTTAACTCTGAAGGTTTGTTACACTTATTTCTGCCAGTTCTGAGTAGCAGCATGAAGAACCATCATACATGTTGAGCAAGCAATCCATCATCAATCAACATATGAAATGCGTCTTTTGCGAAGTTAGGATGAGAAATATAATGTTTCTCTTCATCACAAGCTGTTTTTGAAAGTTTACTATATTTAAAACCACTCATCAAAACCTAGCCAACATAGATTTTCTAAATCATCCAGTTGACCAAGTATATCAGAAAGAGTTATTATACAAGGCTTGGCCTGAACCTTTTTATTTTTAAACGGTAATGGTATGCTTAGGTTTTCCATTTGTAGAAATGAGGCCCATAGTTCAGTTTATACAAACTGTTTATAATTGTGTGGTTGTCCCTGCTTTTGGTGGACCATGAGCCAAAATTCTCCTAGATGTGATAAGCCTAGCCCTTGGTGGCTAGGAAATAGATGGTTAAGAACATGTATAGTGAAGGTCCAAATATTCAATGGTCAGGTTCATTCCAATCCAAGGGATTTTTAATGCATGAGCTTCATCCAAGGTGGGCCCCATCATATCAGTGGCTTGGATCATCAAACCATGCGCCTAGTTATACATACTAGAAACTGATTGTATTGTAGAAGCTCTTCATCCAATTGCTCTTACCTCTTTGGATGCAATCCGTTCATTCTGACAAAAAATGGCTACTCAATCACTTTGGCGGCATATTTCACAACGTTTTTGAAAAAAATCCCTCATAAATCTTGTCATTAGTTGCCGTTCAAGAGAGACGAATGTTCTTGGCATTGTATCTGGATGGCCTAATATCTTATGCCTTGTTTGGTAGGAAGATCCTAGAATATGGGGGTGGGGGTCTAGTGGTGTACTTGCTTTCTGGAGGACAGATGGGGCTATTGGGTGCCACATCAGCTGTGTGCCCATCATTTTGCAGTAGAATGCTGACCAAATCATATAAATGGGAAAACCACTAATAGTGGTTTTTCCATATTTGCGATTTTGCTGGCGGCTTCCTGTAACAATGCAAACAAATGGTATGGTGCTGCCCATGGGTGTCAGTTCTCTTTGAAAGAAATCTTGGTATTCTAGGATCTTCAACATACAAAGTTTGTGAGGGCCTGATGATGCATTACACCAGGAATGGTCGTCCTGTACCCGAGAACGCCACTCTATTTTGACTAGAGACTTCCTTGCAGCTCAAGGGGCTTTTGTTTTATAGAGAGTTTCTTACAGCATCAGTAAAGGGGTCGGAATCAGTTTAGGGCTATTGCAGACCTTACTTGCAGGAATTCCCAAGCAATTTTCAGAATCTATTCAACTTCAGCCACTGACTCTTCATTCTGCATGCACAGTAACCAAAAATAGTTTATAAATACAAGGTAGAAGAGAAAACCCTAGAAGTTCTTCTGATTCTTCTTAAATATGAATTTTCTTATGGGTGAATTCTCACCCTCTCTATATATATTTGTTGCACTTCCCCTTTGAATTTCTGTCATTCCTAGTGATGCTTTTAAGTTCTTTTGGGGTATCAAATCAGGAAATGCCGCACCAACAAAATTTCTTACAGCATATTCCAGTCACTTTCTGCAGAATCAGGCAGTTGGTTTTGCTACCAGTTCCTGTAGGATCTGAGGCTGCAGAACCTTTGTTGCATGATCCATCAAACTAGGTGCCGCTCCCACTTCAGATCATACGTAGGACCAGTGTTTGTAGTGTTGGCATTGTTACATGTGTTGATATTATTGCCAATGCCAAGGGAAGAAAATAGAGGAAAATATAATTTTCTCATTTTCCCCCAATTTCTAGTCCCAAATGTTGAGATTTGCTACTCAAATTCATGTCAATGCATGAGAATCGTGCATAGATATGGATTTGGGTTGAAATCCATGCTTAGATCTTATGAAAAAAATGGTTTTTTGCAAGAAATTCACCTTGGAAGATCTGGCCCACCCCCACTTGAGTTGCGTCAAATCTCCCCCAATATCCAAGCTTTGGATGAAATAAATCCAATAGATGTTGAAATTCACCTCACGATAGATTCCCTAAAAGAATCTCTCAAAAAAATGATTTTCCTGATTGTTTTATTTTTTATTTTTTCAACATTTATGCATGTTTTCCAGGTCCTATCGCTATGTTGGCAACAATATTGATTCTATCGCCGATGCAGGGAATAAATAGCCTGAGGGCAAGTACGATATTTTCACTATATTGATACAATGGCGAGATATTGGCGATATCGATGATAAAATTACCGATGCCTAAAATAAACAATTTTCTGGGGGTTCCTGTATCACCAACCCGGGGATACTGATGATATCGGTGATATTATCGATAATATCGCTGACATTTTGTTCACTGGTTAGGACCCATGCTTCTACTCCTGCTTCCTAGCTGTTCATACTTGCTAACAGTTTCAAACATATGCTTCCCCATTTCTGCACCCGAATCTGTTGCTCTATGCTTCACGCTTCGTGCTGATATAGGCTATACACATATATTCCCTGATGTGGTTTTCCTCTAGTAATTCTGGTCTATGTTGATTGTATTTTGTCCTTCGGTACAACTGAATTCGAACAGTATGCTTGTCTTATTAATATGGTCTGCTGCTGAAAAATTTGCAGCATGAATCAAATCAATATTGCATATTTTTTGTATCCCTTCGTTCCCTGCAGGAGCTGTTGGCCTGAAGCCATTGACAGAACACTTGTCTCTATTGTTACCATTTCATTTGGCAGTTACCACCAAGTTCCTATGCAGACAGGAGCTAAAATTGCTGCAGCGTTCTCATTTATGTCACCTAATATCCCGTAGTCGTCCTACTTGGTTTTTTTTTTTTTTTCACTGAAACAAAATTCCCAGCTTTTTCAGGAAAAAAAAAATGTTTGGCGGAAAAGGAAAAAGGTTTTCCTTTGTGATAATGTGTTGTTTGGACAACTAAGAAAAGGCTGGATTCCACACAGGGAACATTAAGCTTTTGGTAATTTGGAATCTTGACACAGGAAGCTGGGTGATGGTTGCGAGAGGAATAGGACATTTTCACTTCCTAACCAAACAAGAAAAATTGGAATCCATGATTCATGAGATAACTATTGTTTTTCTTTCTTTTCCCTGGATTCCATTTATCCAAATATGCTCCAAGGATCCCATTTTCCTAGCTTTTCATGGAAATTATTTCCCCAACTAAAAACTGGAGAAAAATTCCCAAGAACAATTGGATAAACTTATAAAACAATAGTACCCCATCCTTCTCTCTACATCTCTCTCACACCACTCTAATGCAGTTGCCTCCTCTACTCTTCTTCACTAAGCTCAAAAGTGCACCCCACATAATAGGCTGTCTAAATCACTGATTAGATCTTTTCTAATGTAAATAAATATAGGCCATTCATTTTCCATTCTTTGATTGGATGGTTGATATTATTAGTTCAATGTGATCCTTGCAAGGGATTGGCAGTCAAAGGTGGGCCCCACATGATGTACAATGATTAAGCCTTTTTTCTAGTATAAAGGATTGACCATATAGAATGATGCAATCATAGCGACTTTGTGAGAGTTGTGCAATTAGAGGTTGAGCCCCAAATGATGTATGACGTTGGTCGATGATTCGACCTTTTCTAAAATTACAAAGATGGACCTTCCATTTCCCATTCCATTGATCAAACATTCAGGGCTATTTAGAAGAACGCAAACCAAGGAATGCAACCAGTTTCATCCTCAAGATATTTGCACCTGTTTGGGAGGAGGTGGATGCTGCTGCAGTACAGTTCCTAGACGTCTGTGTGGTTGCTGTGCCATATTTTAATATAGAACAATTAAGTTTATACAATTAGATAATGGAGCATTTGGTTGCTGCAGAACTTCTGTACTTCCAAAATTTTCCACAGTACATGTTTCTTTTGTCAAACGAGAGGACACTGAAACAGTCCATTTTTTGTGATTTCCAGCAGCGACTTCTGGTGAATGCTGCTTTGTTTTTACTAAATGAGGACAAGTAAAAAATTGCAGTGTGGAAGCCAGAAAGCTTGTGAAAATGCAAACTTCACCACTGATGATACCTAATACATGCACATAGCCATTCATACACCTTATTCATTCATAGAAAAGGTATATCTGTGTACATCATAAACATCTGTAGCACATGTATGCTATATCTTGTAAGATGTTTGCTAATGCCACACGTATAATGCAATCTACCCATCATCACATGTGCCAAGTTGGCATATATAGTGACTGTCGAAGCAATCCAACTGGGGACTCTCCATGTAGATGCTTTGGCTAAAAAATAGATGGGTCCTCTTCTCATGTGGGGCATAGTAGACAAAACAAATGGACTGTGAAGACATTTTTTCATGTCTCTGTTTGCTTTCATCCACCACTATGGGCATCTTGATGAGTAGAGTGTACGCCTCCACACGCACCAAAAAAAAAAGAAAGTATGCAGAGTAACCTGATTTTTGGGACAGGGCCTGTACATGGTGGTGCGTCGGTCTCTAATGTGTGTGCTAGCTTGGCATGTGTGTTGGTGTATAGATGGGCTGCACTATATGCATTTGTGGAATGATCTGACCTCATTATGATATCTACTGTGTACGTACTTTGCAAGCTGGTATGAATTAGGGTTAGACTGTCTGGGGACGTCGTTACTGTTCACTGAGAAACTATAATGAGGAAAGAGTTTCTCTTGGATGATGGTGGTGGAATCCTGCTGAAGCGAGTGAAGACCTCGAATTATCTAGGCAAATTATGCAGGAAAATAAGATAATCAACTTTAATAGGTGTTGCCTGCCAAAGGTTTGATTTCTATGTGGTTAAGCCTTAGGTGGATGATCACTCATGGCATGGTAAATGGTGATGCCAACCCTTCAACGAATTTTCTCATACCATTTTCAGATACTATCATGACTGGGTTGTTGTATGTTTCCTTCACATAGGTGATAGCATTGTACATATCTCAAAGAACAATGTAGAGCCAGTTTGAGTGTGCCTGCATTAGTTCATTCTTCCATCAATACAACTCAACAACTTCGAAATTATAAAATTCAGTATGATCTTATTATTTATTTTTATAATATGTTGTGTGGGACAATGAATTTTTTTCCCATCTAGGTGGATTGGTTCTCTCATGATTAAAAATCATAAATTA
Organism: Magnolia sinica; assembly: GCF_029962835.1. Classification (NCBI taxonomy): domain Eukaryota; kingdom Viridiplantae; phylum Streptophyta; class Magnoliopsida; order Magnoliales; family Magnoliaceae; genus Magnolia; species Magnolia sinica. The sequence continues at coordinate 43,800,779 of NC_080587.1, read as the reverse complement.
AAATAAAATCATAACCATGAACTGAGATTTAATTCAAAACACCTTCAAGAGTGTTTGAATGATGAATTGAAATGAAATGCAATAACTTAAATGAAGAAGAAGGAGATCATCAACACGTCATTATATCTTCTCAAATGAGTAAAGCATTCAAGTTACAATTATGCTTGTTTCAAATCCATGCAATGACATTAACTAATACTTGCATATTGAGAAGGCCTATAAATCAAAGACTAATAAAATATAAATTTACTTTGATAAAAATAAAAATATAATAATTTTTTTTTTAAAAAAAAGTGGCTATGAATTTAGAAAGAATGTCTTACTCTTAGTCCAATTGGGCACACCGTTATGATCATCAACCATTCAAAAAAAAATTATTAGACAAGTCACCTAAAAAGTGAAAAGAAAATCGAAGATAAAAAAGAGAGTTACATGCAAATTCGCAATTCCAATCTCCAATATAATCAGTATAGGTCGGTTTCACATTATAGGGATCATACATATAGTTTGAGGTATACCGGTTAATGCCAACGTAATTGATGGATCCTTTCACTTTCTTTACCTGACTACTTGTGAATTTTGAAAGCCTCTCTTTTACAATTTGGCGTATGTTATGCAAATATCTGTCATAGACTATAGGGTGCAAAAACCTGTGAATTTAGATCAATAACCCACAAAGAAATATCATAAAAAGGAACTCATTAATCTCCCTTAATAAAGAGGAAATAATCTTTTTTTCTTTCTCTTTCTTTTTCCAAAAAACACAAGGATTAATGAGGCGAACACTACCCTTGAATCAGTGGGCTAAAAAAAGATATCCAGCAAAATGGCTAGGAGACACTTCTTCATAGCCTTCGATCTTGGGCCCATCTGATCAGCAGTTTGATCATGGCTATCCATGTTGGGACCTATTAAATAACTAGTGGATCCCTCTAGATTTTTATAATAGGAAAATAGTACTTACCAACCAAGATGGAAATTTCTTGCTCTTTGGGCTGCTGCAACATCATCAGTGCTATTAGTGAGAGGCTCATACCAAATAAAATCCAATAAAATTTCAATCTTCCTATTCTGACATTCCTAAAATATCAACACCATAAAAATTAAAACTATCAAACAATCAACCAATAATAAGAAAATGGCAGGAAATGGGAAACATAAGTTAAATTTACATTTACCTGATATTTTTGACGATATCGTTACACAGCAGTTGCATGAGCAAGAATCAAATTATGGGCTACAATGCATGGCTCTGTTGCCAAGTTTTCAGATGTGCAATTTTTGAAGGGCGCTGAACACCTCCTGGGGGCAAAACTTCCATCATTGTAGCCTAGGCTTGTGACAACACGTGGCTCATTGAACATAAACCAGTTCTTCACTCAATCTCCAAACATTTTGAAGCATAAATCTGCGTAATCTACAAAATCTTTACTTTTGTACCACATAAACTATTCATCACTTATTTAGAAACTCGGCGGACTGAACTCGACTAACAAGATTTTGAGCAAAGACTTTGGAAAATTTGGTGTTGAGTTAAAATCATAATTTAACAATCCTAAAATTCAAAACTTGGCGTTGATTTAAATTCAAAACTTAACAATCCTAAAGTTTAGAGTCTTTGAGTCAACACAAAATAATTGAATATTTATGGTTTACTGTTGTACCACACAAACTTTGATCAATTCACCAGTTTCGTAGACCCCATCATAGAAGACACATGCCAAAATCATATGATCTTTGTAAAAGTCGCTAATTGGTCCTCTTCACTTGACGTAATTTATCTAGAAACTCGGCAAACTGAACTCAATTAACAAGATTTTGAAATTTTGGTGCTGAGTTAAAATCATAATTTAACAATCCTAAAATTTAGTTGAGCCTTTGAATCAACACAACACAACTGAAGATTTAGGGCCCCCCCCCCATTTAGCATTGTATGGTTTCCATTGGTGATCAATATGTTTTTTTTAGGCCATAAAAAATCTCGATCAAGCATTGTATGTTTTCCCTCTATTAACATGCGCATTAGATTGTTAGGATTAGAAACTTACATAACTTGTCTATTGAGCTAACCTTTGTATTTCTCCTCAAGGACCCGAGGGAAATCATAATGGTAGAGATTTGCATAGGGAGTAATGCCTGCATTATCATCATTTTAAAATAAAAGTGTGTCACTAACATACATATATATTAGCTCCATATTTTTAGGATCTCTAAAAGATTAGTGGGCCCCTCCAATTATTTAAGGTAGGGGTGTGTATCAAGCTCCATCAGGTGGCATAATTAGCTAGTTGTGAATAATTTAAAAATATAGAGAGATGAAGAGATAAATTTACCTTTCTCGATCATATAATTGATTAGCATGTGATAGTAAGCAACCCCTTTCTCGTTCACATTACCCATGCCCTATGTAAGGCCCGTATCCTAGACCGTACCGTTCCATAGGCTTCCGCGGTACTCCCGGTTGAATTCCGGCAACCCTCGACCTGTTACCGGTATTTGCACACGGTCCTGAGTCGTGTCCTGTATATCTAAGTCGACTCGACCCGAGACTTATATCCTTACAACCGTGTCGTCGCCGCGGTTCCGATGCCGCGTCTCGGGCGCCGAGGCGATACCTAGGCCAAGAGATGTGGGCCCGCGTTCAGTTCGAGGAAAACGTCGTACGTTGCAAACACCGAGGGAATCTCTACGACATATCACATCACTTCAACAATCAATGTCAAGTACAACCACCCCTCTCTTAAAGTCAACTCTCTGTTACAACTAAGTACATTTACCCATCACTCACTATCCCCCTCCCCATCACTCCATCACCTCCCTCTTTCTCTCTTCCACCTCTCTCTCATTTCTCTCATTCTCCATAAACAAGCAACCCATGTCTCAACCCCCACATGAGAGCTTAGTGTGGCCCACCTTCCTACCACCCAATCCAACCCTTGGATCATCATCTCAACCGTCGAAATTGTCCCCTTGGAGCTCTAGATTGCATAGGCGGAAGAAGGAGTTGATCTAGAGGTGGGTGTCTCTCTCTCTCTCTCTCTCTCTCTCTCTCTCTCTCTCTCTCCTTCCTTTATTTTGTGGCCCACTTAATGAGTGTACGTCATGTCCAAACCGTCCATCAAATGGACCCCATGGTCGTCAAAGCCATGTGAGCTCTACCCTCTGGATGATGGGAAAACATAAATATCATATTGATACAAATCAAGTGGGCCATGTTCACATGGGACCCACTAGCCGTGGTCCCCACACGTGGGACCCACCTTGATAAATATGTACACGTCCAGCGTCCCTGGACGCTGGACGCTGTGAAGAGTGATCAGACAGACAGTGAGGTGTACTCACCGCCAAAAAGGTAGTTTGATTTTAAACTTTTTGGGTGGGCCACTCATACAGGCGCCACCTTGATGTATGTATCTAATCCACACCGCCCATCCTATTTCCTAGATCATTTTAGGCGTTGAGCCGGAAAAAGAAGTCAATCTGAATCCCTGGCGGGCCATATTGTAGAAAACAATAGTTTTGGGTGATTTCAATTGTTAGGGCCTGCTGTGGTATTCTGTGCATCAAAACACACCCAATAGTAGGCTTGTTAGACCCATCAGGAGCCTAGGGACCCAACCAGTGGAGTAGATCCTCCTGACATGGGCCCCACCTATGAAATTCTTTAAATAATAATAATAATAATAATAAAATAAGTCGACGCTGCTGTTGTTGCGGACGCTAGTAGCGGGCAGCGTCCTGGCGCTGGGAAAACGGGCAGGGAGAGTGGACCCCACCTCAGGCTCCACCATGATGCATTTGGAGCATCCATACCGTGCAATTGATGGGTCCCCTTTAGGCATGGGTATGTCCTAAAAATCAGCCATTCACGGCATTCAGGTGGTCTACACCATCAACAACAGTGGGATTGAAAGTTTGCCATTGAAACCCTTTTTAGTGTCACAGAAGTTTTGGATCATTATGAAATTTGTTTTTCCTTTTCATCAGGGTCTGTGTGACCTTATCAACGACTTGGATGAAAGATAAACGTTATGGTGGGCCCCACGTGGGAGCCACCTGCATGAGGATTGGCTGGCGTACGAATACACCAGCTATACAGCTGCTGTGAAAGACGTCAACGAGTTCTGTGGGTCTAGACGTGAGGCTGTGCCACATCCAAACCGTTCATTCATGTGGGCCTGCTGTGATGCTGGTGTGTGGAGCCCACCTTGAACTTATGTGTTTTATCCCAGCCATCCATCATCTAGACAGTGGGTGCCCACCTGATGTATGTGAAATACGCTCACACGGTGAAAACATTAAGATATGCTTTCTTTTTATTATTTTATTATTTTTTTTCTCTCTAATGGTATTACAGGAGGTTAGGATGTATATATATATATATATATATATATATATATATATATATATATAATATTATATTATGGTGGTCCCATGCGGGATCCACCTTGATTTATTTATTATAATCCACACCGTCCAGATTATGTTGGACGGTGCTGGACAATGGTTGGACAGTGCCGATTTACATGGATAATGTTTGAATGGTGCTAATTTGTGCCGATCATCAATAGTAGGCCATGTGCTCCATAGAATGATAGTGTACAGTGATATACATGATGCACCTGCCACTATTGAAATGATTTTAGATGTAATTCAAGTTCTCACCCACATCATAGTGGGACCCACCATGATATATATGTTGTATATTCACACCGTCCATGTGGCCCTCACATAATGAACATGTTGTATTTACTTTGTCCATCCATTTTGACGTGGGCCACACCTTGATTTATTTATTGTATCCACATCGTCCATCCGTGGATGTGGGGCTCACCTTGGCGATGTATCTGCCACACCGTCCATCATGGGACAGTGGGCCTACCATGATGTACGTGTTTTATTGATGCGGCCCACTTGTTGTGTTTATAGCCCATGTGTCGAGGCCCATTGGTGCAGCCCATGGATGCGGCCCGCTTGATGTAATACGGCTTATTGTGATAAACTTCCGGCCTATGTGATAAGGCCCAACATGATGTATTCGAGGCCCATGGGCGAGGCCCAATTGATGTATTCAAGGCTCATGGGTGAAGCCCATTGTGATGTATTCGAGGCCCATGGGCGTGGCCCATTGTGATTCGTTCGAGGCCCTTGTATGAAGCCCAACGTGATAAATGAGAGGCCCATAATGGGGCCCATCATGATGTATGTGTGGCCGATACGTTGTGTATGAATCCCTTATGTGGGCCACTCCTTGGGAACAATGTTGGTTAGATGTCCACATTGATGGGCAATGATGGTTGGATGTCCACATTGAGACCTTCCCTTAGGCATTGTTAGGCCCATTCTCATAATCCTCTTGTGGGTTAACCCAGACAAGTGGGCCCCATCCACCCTAGACGGATGGTTTCACGTAATCGGATTTGATATAACCACGGCCGAGGACCGATCTTTATATTATGGTTAATCGGTTGTTTATCTATAGATCCTACTTTGCGTAGAGGCTGATTTCGATTATCGATCGAGGCCGATTATCGTGACCGATTACTGATTATGATTGTCATGGCCGATTAACCAATTATCAATCGAGGCCGATTATCGTGGCCGATTACCGATTATGATTGTCATGACCGATTGACCGATTATCAATCGAGGCCGATTATCATGGCCAATTACCGATTGTGATTGTCATGGCCGATTGACCGATTGTCAATCGAGGCCAATTATCGTGGCCGATTACCGATTATGATTGTCATGGCCGATTGACTGATTGTTAATCGAGTCCGATTATTGATTATGATTGTCATGGCCGATTGACCGATTATTGATCGAGGCCGATTATCGTGGCCGATTATTGATTATGATTGTCATGGCCGATTGACCGATTATCGATCGATGTCGATTATCGTGGCCGATTACTGATTATGATTATCATGGCCGATTGGCCGATTATCGATCGAGGCCGATTACCGATTATGATTGTCGTGACCGATTGACCGATTATCGATCGAGGCTGATTATCGTTGCCGATTGTCGATTATAATTGTCATGGCCGATTAGCCGATTATCGATCAAGGCCAATCATCGTGACCAGTTGTGGATTCCGATTGTAATGTATATTTTGCCCGTGTTTGAGGCCTAATGTGATGTATATGCGGCTCGTATTTGAGGCCTGTTATGGTGTATTCTGCCCTTGTTTAAGGCTCAATGTGATGTATACGAGGCCTATGTGATGAGGCCCATTGTGATGCATTTGAGGGCCAAGCGATGAAGCCCATTATGATGTATGTTAGGCCCATGTGAGAGGCCCATCATGACGTATATTAAACTCTTGAGTGAGGCCCATGGTGTTGTATATTTAGCCCTTGTGTGAGGTCATAGGTCCACTATATGTTAGGATTCATGAGGGTCATTCCTTGGGGGTAATGTTGGTTAAATGTCCACATTGTCGAGGTCAGTTGTTGATACCGATTATGAGTATGTGACAGCATAACATCATGATACATGCCCATATGCATCATCTGCATGTATGTTATGAGACGTGGTTGATCATTGCATATGTCATTAAGCATGTTGTTATGAGACTCCCTGATAGGTGGAGGTTATCTCACATGAGCGCACGGTATGCGCAGGGTGATACATGACTGGATTGTATGACTCACGCATCTTGCATTATGATTACTGTATGCCCTAGCGACATCAGGGCCGTAGCTTCCACAGGCATATCGTGGATGGCCAGACGGGGCACCGGAAATTTGTTCTAGTATCGGGCTGTCATAGATGACCCTGGGTGAAAATCCCTAAACCCTCTTGGTACCAGAGGACGCCCCAACATCGAGACCGAGTGGATACATGAGCGCCCGAGTGCCGAATACCAGGAGGCCGCGTCTCTCACTGTGTCGTGGTCGGTTGGGAGGGGGTGTGGCCTTACCCGCTCGAGTGTAGGGGGCATTGCTAGGCTGAGTTTAACCAACTCGTGAATGAGTCCGCTATCGACGTGTCGGATAGGTATTGGCAGAAAATTGGCCAGGCGGATAATGAGGTTTCTTCGCTCAATTAGACTGTGCGGCTGGGAGAGAGGCAGTGCCATTTGGAGTGTACTAAACCCCGGTGATGATCCTAGAGATGAATAGCACTGATATGTGAACTTATTGAGCAGGAGTTGCATACTCATTTATTCATTCATTCACTATCCACTCGGGCTGGTGGTACACAACTATTTGTTACATGTACGTTTGTAATGCCAAGGATTTTGGTTGGGGCGCGCGACTAACCTAAGATCAGGGGTTTACCACATTGAGTCTGACTATCCAAATTTAGGTATGAGACTGGTTTGGATAGAATTTCCTTGTGATAGATCTCGTAGCCTGCGATAATACGTACTATCATCCCGACTTCGCACTCTAGCATGGTCATTCCATTCGCACCTCATATTGCATTACATTCGCGACATATGGCATTTTGGGTTACCTGTGTTTCTGCATTTATATAGTTTAGATACGGCATATGATATTGTTCCTTATTTGTATAATTGATCTGTATCGTGTATTCTGATATTGTTCCTTATTTGTATAGTTGATTTGTATTGCGTACTCTGATATTGTTTGACTCATGGACTTGTCAGTATTTTTGCTTACTCTGATAATGTATGATTTATGACCTTGCGCCTATTTCGACATTGTATGATTATGAAATTGTGTTGAATACTTGACACTTACCTTGTGCACACACTTACACCACATCTAAGCTTTCTATAAGCGTATATACGATAGATGCGTGCAGGTGATGTTAGGTTGCAGCAGTGTTGAGCTTGGAGCGTGTAGCGGTCTTCTGGAGCTTGATTTTCGATTTATGTATTTCTCTTTCAGCATTGTACTCAAATGATTATATTAGTGGATATGTGATGATGATGTTGCCTTTGTGAATTGGGTAATCTTGTGGTTATACTTATTACGAGTTCAATGTACAAATAAATAAATAAATAAAAATCCTCCTTGTAAAATTCCAGGATCAGAATCTGGCGTCTGGATGCTAGGAGTTGAGAATGGGGTACTACGGAAGCTGTCGGCATCGGATTCGGCGATCGGAATTCCTGTGAATCCGATTTCCGGGTTTGGGGCGTGACACCCTATGTATATCGTAAACAATTCATGCTATGAGAGAGAGATATATATAGTTGTGTATATGTAATATGTGTGTGAGTAGGATTGGGTTAGGCTGGCATGGCAAGATTTAATTAGGCCATAGTTTGATTGAATACGTACAAGAGCCACATACACCTACTCCATCTATATTTATATAAGAAAGAGAGAAAATTATATATAGAGAGAGATTTTCTATGTTTAAGCCATAGTTCGATTGAATACGTACAAGAGCCACATCACACCTGCTCCATCTATATTTATATAAGAAAGAGAGAGTTATATATAGAGAGAGATTTTCTATGTTTAAGAACTTGGGAAAATCCTTGACCAAGAAATAGAGAACCTGTAAGCATCCATGTTTATATTTACCATCAAATCAATATCTTCTTGTAACATGTATGAAACACTTGTCAAAACATATCATTCTACAAAGTCATTATGCTAAGGTTGATTAATGTGTGATTTTCGAGGTTTAAAAGAATTTACAAAATTCATAAAAAGGTAGGTCATGATCATTATCATCATCTAAGCGAGTTTATGCTCTTAATAGAATTTTCAAAATTCATAAAAGGGTGGGCATCATCATTGTCATCATCCAAGCCTTAGTGGATTAAACCTCTTGTGAGTATATAAACAATATTTGTTGTATTGAAAATTCATCTACAAATATATATGAGACATATAACAAACAAGCATGTCCAATTTGTTGTGTTCAAAATTCATGGACAAATATAAAAATATATATGTAAACATGCATACATCGCTGGCTATATAAACAATCTTGTCCTCTTAGTACCTTATAGCGATAGTACTCATCAACAGAAACATCTGCGTTTTCACCATTTGCAACAATTCCTGCCCAATTAAAAAATTCAAAATTTAACAATGAAAAAAAAGAAGAAAAATGATTCAAATTGAACATTTATAAATCTAACTCATATAATATATCGAACCTAGAATAAAAAATAAAAAATAAAATTGTAGCCCACCTTTTTTATTGATCTTATTGATTTTTTTAATCAAAATTCTAGAATCAAAGAGGAAACCTAATGAATGGAGTGGATTTTACATGAAAAACATGATGGGCCACACAAGCTTGGTGTTCGCCAAAATCATGTGATGTAAAAGACTTGATACTTAATATGTCATGTGAGGCCATGTATATATAAATCCTTAATCGGATGGCCCCCACCTTCAGAAGAAGGAAAGCAGATTAGGTGTTACCAGGGAAATACATTAGTATGTTTCCCTAACCATAGGGCCCACCTTTAAGTATTTATTGTATTCAAACTAACCATCAGTTTTTCTAGCTCATTTTAGCTAACAGCCCCCTAAATCAAGAAGATCAAATCTAAAGTGCACCACTGAGTGAGGATTGAATTCCAATTATTAAAAACTCAGAAAAGTTTTGGGATTAACTTGATAATTGTGTTTTCCCTTGACACCGTGCCCTAAAAGGAGTGGAAAAAAACTGATGGACGGGGTGGATATGCAACACATACATCAACGTGAGACCCCGAATCTAAATCCCAACACAAATCTAGATTCCCATTCAAAATGCAAGTTTCAAATTTTAAATTCCAATACATTGGGCTGATAAGAGTGATCCATAGGATACAAGAATCCAACCAAATCAGGATATGTATTCTACAGGAGAAAAACCTTTGATACTCTTGTCGAGTGTGATGGATAATACACGAATCACTTAGATATTGCATACATGAGATACAGGATACGTATTCTACAGGAGAAAAATCTTTGATACTCTTGTGGTATGTGATGGATGATACACGAATCACTTAGATGTTGCATACTTGAGATGCATATTATTGAATATTTAAAGTTAGATATGTCATGGATCAAAATTTACAGTTATTTGATTATTTAAAAATCAAATTGATGAATATTTTTTGGATGGTTAAGATTGAAAATATCCAAATGCCTAATTTCAACAAAGAATTGTACACGAATTAAAGGATATGATTGTTAAAACAATGCGATTTTGGGAATGTGACTTATATGGTGATTTGCACAACTTGATGGCATATCAAGTGTTTCACTCAGCCATAACATCATATAACTTCCCAATGCATACTAGTATAAACATTGATGTGAGGGTGATAATTGGAATTGCTAGACACATGTGAGAGGATGAACACCTTTTGAAACTTGGTGGGCCCTTCTCAACATGTCGGATGGACCAATGAAATGTCATCATCTTACAGCCACTGATTCCACTTCTGTATCACCATGCTCGGGCACATTGATTGTATAATACAAGCTTTCAGTTCACACAAGTGGGCCCCATTATTCATTGATCAAAAGGTTAATTGAAATTTGGATCCATCGAACGGACAAATAATTGGACATTTTAATGTCTACTATTGTTCTACCTTTTTTTTGACCATCCATTTGTCAGGCACAATTCCAAAGGCTAATATTATTCCTAGAAATATATTTTTAAAACATTGTCTATCCACATTGCAAGACAACTGATCAATGGGTCACGTTACAAAATCATGCACAAAACTTTTTAGACGTAAAAACCTATACATATAATACCCAACCACACTAAGAAACAAATAAAGCTCATCAACTTGGTAAATAAAATAAATGATCAAAAAACCATATATGCACGTAAAACATCAAAACAATAAAAATATCACTTGCTTAGAGTGTGTTTGGTTGCACTTACTGTTATAAAATATCATAGTATATATATATATATATATTCAATCAGAACAACATAAACAAAATCCAAAAACAAGATTGATCAAATTACCTGGGTAATGAACAAACACGTCCCAAATGCTCGGCCCATGGTCGTACTCAGGGCTAGCCGCTCCTTCGACCTGGTATGCCGATGTCGCTGTGCCAAACACAAACCCCAACGGAAAGCTCTCTCTTGTGATCCCTCCAATGTCTTAAAGGTCACCAAACACACCACACTAGATGGACAAGATGAGAAAGATAGAAATATAGCTAATAACCTTCATATTTCACTCTCTTGAGCGAAACCTTTGAGTGACCTTTTTTCTATATCTGTATTTATAGATAGAAAAATCTATTCGTATAGATAAAATCCAACGGTACTTGAATTTTTGGTGATACACTAGTATTATGTACACCAAAATTAGTAAAGAAAAAATTTGGGTGCATGTATAAAAAGAGAAAGGGCGCAATAGTGGTGCCTTTGCTTAATTTTTATGATTTCTATAGATAAGCTACTAGGACCAATGCGTTGACATCTTTGGAATTTGCTTTAAGTTGTCATTATAGTCGATGTAGTGCAGTCTGAACCTTGACGCAAAGCCAAATTTTCACTCAAAGTTATCAATCATTGACCATGCAAAGTAGCCAATAACATTCGCTGCATCATCCATTGTCTTCTTCATATTGAGTATGTAATCTTTGTCGTAATTGATCTTGTAGTAATTGATTCGAGTCCATTCGTGCGCACTATTCAAAAGTGTAAGGTTGGCCGCATCATCCATTCCTGACAAATGATTAAAAAACATTAGGTGCATGTATAAAAGCTAGTTACCAAGTCAAGTATGTCTCTGTTTTGTTACAATAAACAAATATCTAGTTTTTTTAAAGATGACGTTCTTACCATTTTCAGATACTATCATGATTGGGTTGTTGTATGTTTCCTTCACATAGGTGATAGCATTGTACATACCCCAAGGAACAATGTAGAGCTAGTTTGAGTGTGCCTAAATTAATTCATTCTTCCATCAATACAACTCAACAACACGAAATTGTAAAATTCAATATGATCTTATTATTTATTTTTATAATATATTGTGTGAGACATTCCCATCAGGTGGATTGGTTCTCTCATGATTAAAAATCATAAATTAAAATAACGTCACAACCATGAAATGGGATTTCATTTAAAATACCTTAGGAGTGTTTGAATGATGAATTGAAATGAAATGCAATAACTTAAATGAGGAAGTAGGAGATCGTCCACGTGTCACTATATCTTCTCAAATGAATAAGGTATCCAAATTACAATTACACTTGTTTCAAATCCATGCAATGATATTAGCTAATACTTGCATATTGACAAGGCCTATAAATCAAAGGCTATATATATATATATATATATATATATTAGAGAAGTCACTACATATATGGCTTAAAAAGTCCAAAGAAAATTGAAGTTGATGAAAAAGAGACTTACTTGCAAATCCGCAATTCTAATTAGTATGGGCCGGTTTCGCATTATGGGGATCATATATATAGTTTAAGGTATACTAGTTAATGCCAACATATTCGATGGAACCTTTCACCTTCTTCACCTGAATACTAGTGAATTTTGGAAGCCTCTCTTTTATGATTTGGCGCATGTTATGCGAATATCTACCATAGACTATCGGATGCATAAACCTGTGAATTTACATCAATGACCCATAAAGAAAAATCATAAAAAGGAACTCATTAATCTCCCTTAATAAAAAGGGAATAATTTTCTTTTCTTCTTTTTCTTTTTCTAAAAAGTATAAAAGGATTAACAAGGGGAACACTATAAATTTAAAACCATTAATTGGATTTACCCCACTAAATTTAAGTAGTTAATAATGGGTGAATCAACCCAATGTCTAGCAAAATGGCTAGGAGACACTTCTTCATAACCATCGATCTTGGGCCCATTTGATCAGCAGTTTGATCATGGCTATCCATGTTGAGACCTATTAAATTACTAGTGGGTCTCTTTAGATTTTTAGACTAGAAAAATAGTACTTCTCAACCAACGTGGAAATCTCTTGCCCTTTGGGCCGCTGTAACATCATCAATGCTATTAGTGAGATTATCATACCAAATAAAATCCAACAAAATTTCAATCTTCCCATTCTGGCATTCCTAAAATATTAACACCATAAAAATTAAAATTATCAAATAATCAACCAATCATAAGAAAATGATAGGAAATGGGAAACATACGTTAGATTTACATTTACCTGATACTTTTGACGATATCGTCGCACAACAGCTGCATGAGCAAGAATTAAATTGTGGGCTACAATGTATGACTCTGTAGCCGAGTTTCCAGATGTGCAATTTCGAAAGGGCGTCGAACACCTCCTTGGGGCAAAACTCTCATCATCGTAGCCCAGGCTTGAGACAACACGTGGCTTATTGAACATAAACTAGTTGTTCACTCGGTGACTTAACATCTTGAAGCATAAATCTACGTAATCTGCAAAATCTTTATTGTTGCACCACACAAACTTTAATCAATTCATTCTCTATAACAGTTGCTAACTAGTTCATCACTTGACATAATTTTTCTAGACACTCGGCGGATTGAACTCAATTAACAAGATTTTGAGCCAAGACTTTGGAAATTTTGGTGTTGAGTTAAAATTATAATTTAACAATCCTAAAATTTAAAACTTGGTGCTGACTTAAATTCAAATTTTAGAATCTTTGAGTATGCCAAAATCATATGATCTTTGTAAAAGTTGCTAACTAGTTCTTAACTTGACATAATTTATCTAGAAACTCAGCAAACTATATTTTGGGTCAAGACTTTGAAAAGTTTTGTGCTGAGTTAAAATCATAATTTAACAATCCTAAAATTTAGTGAGTCTTTGAGTCAACACAACACAACTGAAGATTACAATTGAAGATTTAAGGTTTGTATTTAACGTGGACTACATTTTTGGGCATGCCCCCCATTTAGCAATGTCTGGTTTCCATTGGTGATCAATATATTTCTTTTGGGCCATAGAGAATGTCGGTATTGTATGTTTCCCCTTTATAAACATGTGCACGAGATTATTAGGATAAGAAACTTACACAACTTGTTTGCTGAGCCAGCCTTTGTATTTTTCCTCAAGAGTTTGAGGGAGATCATAACAGTAGAGATTGGCATAAGGAGTAATGTCTGCATTATCATCATTTTAAAATAAAAGTATGTCACTAACATACACATGTCATTAAAATACATGTATACACATACACATGTCAAGTGGCACAATCAACTAGTTGTGAATTATTTTTTTAAAAAAATGTAAAGAGATGGAGAGATAAAAATACCTTTCTCGATCGTATAATCGATCATCTTGTTATAGTAAGCAACCCCTTACTCATTCACATTACCCGTGCCCTCTGTATATCATAAACAATCTATGCTATGAGAGATATATGTAGTTGTGTGTATCTAATATGTGTGTGAGTATGATTGGGTGAGGCTGCGATGACAAGATTTAATTAGGTCATATGCTGTTAGAAATGAGGCCACATAAAGCATGTTTGAAAGTTGTTCGATTGAATACGTACATAACCATGTCACATAAGGCTAGACCAATCAAATCTTACCATTGACTAACTGAATCTATATTTATATATATATAGAGAGAGAGATTTTCTATGTTTAAGAACCTGGGAAAATCCTTGACCAAGAAATGGAGAACCTATAGGCATCCATGTTCATATCTACCATCAAATCAATATCTTCCTGCAACATGTATTAAACACTTATCAAAACACATCATTATGCAAACTCATTATAGTAAGATTGATTATTAGTGTAATTTTTGGGGTTTATGCTCTTAATAGAATTTTTAAATTTCATAAAAGGATAGGCCATCATCATTATCATCATCCAAGCCTTAGTGGACTAAACCTCATGTGAGTATGTAAACAATATTTGTTGTATTGAAAATTGATCTACAAATTTATATGAGACATATAACAAACAAGCATGTCCAATTTGTGCATGTTCAATTTGTTATATCGAAAATTAATCGACAAATATATAAATATATATGTACACATATGCATACATCGTTGGCTACATAAAAAGGATTGTACACTTAGGACCTTATAGCGATGGTACTCATCAATGGAAACATCTGCGGTTGCACCATTTGCAACAATTCCTGTCTAATTAAAAAATTTTCAAATTTTAAGAACGAAAAAAAAAAGGAAAAAAAAAAAGAAAAAAGAAAAGATTGAAATTGAACATGTAAAAATCTAACTCATAGAATATATGGAAGCTAGAATAAAAAAAATTGTAGCCCACCTGATTTATTGATTTTATTAATTTTTTAATTAAAAATCTAGAATCAAAGAGGAAACCAAATGGAGTAGATTTTACATGTAAACCATGATGGGACTCAGAAGCTTGGTGTCTGCCAAAATCAGGTGATGTAAAAAGTCTTGATACCTAATCTGTCATGTGAGGCCATGGTTGTATATATAATCATTAATTAATTGGATGGCCCCCACCTTCGAAAGAAGGGAAGCAGATTAAGTGTTACCAGGGTAACACATTAGTATGTTTCCCCTAACCATAAGGCCCACCATGAACACCCACTAGTGTTACCTGGGTCGCTCAATCTAAACACAAATCTAGAGTCCGATTCAAAATGCAAGTTTCAAATTTTAAATTCTAATACATGGGTTGATAGGAGTGATCCATAGGATACATGAATCCAACCAAATCAGGATATGTATTCTACCGGAGAAAAACCTTTGATACTCTTGTCGAGTGTGATGGATAATATAAGAATCACTTAGATATTGCATACATGAGATACAGGATGTGTATTCTACAGGAGAAAAACCTTTGATACTCTTGTGGCGTGTGATGGATGATACATGAAGCACTTAGATATTGCATACATGAGATACATATTATTGAATATTTAATGTTAGATGTGTCATGGATCAAAATTTACCGTTATTTAATTATTTAAAAATCAAGTTGGTGAATATTTTTTGGATGATTATTTTAACAAATAAGTGTCTACGAATTAAAGAATATGATTGTTCAAACGATGTGATTTTGTGACTATGACTTATACGAGTGATTTGCACAACTTGACGGCATATTAAGTGTTTTACCGAGCCAGAACATCATAGAACTTCTCAATGCGTATAAACATTAATCGTGAGAGGGTGATAATCGGAATCCTTTAATCGGTCCAGGTACACATACACCAACGCTAGACACATGCGAGAGGATGACCAACTTTTGAAACTTGGTGGGCCCCTCTCTAACATGTCGGATGGGCCAATGAAATGTCACCAATGGACATATATATTTGGACAATTTAATGTCTACTGTTCTTCCTTCTTTTTGACCATCCATTTATCAGGCACAATACCAAAGGCTAATATTATTCCTTGTAATATATTTTTAAAACATTGTCTATCTGCATTGCAAGACAACTGATCAATGGCCCACGTTGCAAAATCATGCACAATGCTTTTTAGAAGTAAAAAAACTAATACGTATAATACCCAACCGCACAAACAAACAAATAAAGATCATCAACTGGGTAAATAAAACAAACCATCAAAAAATCATATATGCACCTAAAACATCAAAACAATAAAAATAATACTTGCTTAGAGTGTGTTTGGTTGCTCTTACTGTTACCAAATATGATAATATCATGAAATTTCATAATACATGCAAAAAAAAAAAAAACCCTAATCAGAACAAGATAGACCAAACCCAAAAACAAGATGGATCAAATTACCTGGGTAACGAATCCCAAATGCTTCGCCCATGGCCATAGTCAGGGCCAACCGCTCCTTCAACCTGGTAAGGTCGCCATACACACGACATTAATCGAACTGGATGTACTAGATGAGAAAGATAGAAATACAGCTAATTACCTTCATATTTCGCTCTCTCGAGCAAGATCTTTGATTAATCCTTTTTGTTTTAGCTCTGTATTTATAGATAAATTCATCCTAAGAGATAAAATCCAAACTTACTTGAATTTTAAAATTCCTTATATTTCTTAGAGGTTAGTTACGTGACAACCTTTCCAAACAAGTTCATGTTCTCATAAACTAAGTGGGGTCCACCGTGAAGTTTGTGAAAATCTAATCCGTCTATCATTTTTTTCAGCTCAAGTTATATCATGATTCAAAAAATTAGATAGATCAAATGTCACGCCCCGAACTCGGAAACCGGGCTCACAAAATTCCCGATCGCCGAATCCGGCGCCAACAGCCTCCGTAGAACCCCATTTTCGGATCCCGGCACCCATTCACCAGGTTCCGATCCTGGAATACTACAAGGAGGATTTCAAGTCATCAGTCTGATTCATAATGAGCATAACAAAAGCATAACCCACAAACAATAACCACAAGAACACCACCACAAAATCCACTATGATCAAAAACTTTTGAGTACAATGCGGCAGAAGGGGAAATACAATGCAACAAAAGAAACAAAACTCCAGAAGCTCGGCTGCACGCTCCAACTATGGCCAGACTATGGCTGCGACGTCACCTGCACGCATCAATCGTGCATAAGCTTATGGAAAGCTTAGAGGGTGGTGTAAGTGTGTGCGCAATATAGACGTGCTCAAAATGCAAGGTCAGAGTAATGCAGAATCATGATGATGAGCACATGAATGCAATCAGCCGTACCAAGGCTATGCGGTGCAAGATATGAATGCTATCGGCCATAACACGGCCATGCGATGCAAGATGCAACTCAAGCATGCCAATCCTCAACATGTATCAGTACAGTTCTCATTCTGGATAATCACCGGGGTTCAATACACTCCAAATGGCACTGTCGCTCTCCTAGCCGCACAGTCCAAATGAGCGTAAGAAACCTCACTATCCGCCTGACCAATAGTCTGCCAATACCTATCCGGCACGTCGATAGCGGACCCATTCACGAGCTGGTCAAACTCAGCCTAGTATTGCCCCCTACCCTCGGGCGAGTAAGGCCACACTCCTTTCCAACCGACCACGACACAGTGGGAGACGCGGCCTCCTGGTATTCGGCCCTCGTGCGCTCATATATCCACTCGGTCTCGACATTGGAGTCATCCTCTGGTACCATCGGGTTTAGGGATTTTCACCCAGGGACATCTATGGTGCCCGTATGCTAGAATCAAATATTTCCGGTCTCCAATCCTGCCATCCACGATGTATCTGTGGAGGCTATGGCCCTGATGTCGCTAGGGCATATAGTAACTATAATCACACAAATGCAAGTGCATGAGTCACATTATCAGTCATGCAACAGTCTGTATGTACCATGCACTTATATGGGGCAACTCCGCCTATCAGGGAGCCCATAAACAGTCTGCCCAAAGGCATATGCTATGATCGGTCACTCCTCACGTCAGGCATACATATGATGCGAATGATCATGAACCATGGATCTATACTAAACATGCATATAGGGATGGGCTCTGCGTATCACAGAAATGGGCCTAGACGGCCTGCAGAGTATAAGTATGAACCTATCAGTGGCCTTAAGGAGTGTGACAATGCGGACATTTAACCAACATTGTCCTTACAATGTGGACGTCAAACCAACATTGTTCCCAAGGCTTAGCCCGCCATAAAGCACCATTGCACAAACCATAGGAAATCACACATTGCAATGGACTAATATACATCTCATTGGGCCTCGACCCATAGTGCTCAGATACATCAAATGGGCCATCTCATATGGGCCTTATATAAGTCAAGTGGGCCGCATTAGTGGGCCTTATGTACATTGCAATGGGCCATAACCCATGAGCCTTTGAAAACTTCACAATGGGTCTCGTAACATGGCCCTTATATATATCAGAGTGGGCCTCGACATCGGGCCACCAATACGTCGAATGGGCCTAACCTCATGGGCCTTATATATATATCAAGGTGGGCCTCCCCAACGGCCAGAAATACATCAATATGGCTCCACCACATGGGCCTAGGGCCCACCATAATATTTATTTGAAATCCAACCTATTCATAAGGTCACTTGGACCTTGGGTAAGGCCCACTGAAATGTTCATTTGGAATCCAACTTATTCATAAGGTCACACGGGCAAGGGAGGAGGGGAACAACAATTTTCAGCTTGATCTGAAACTTCTGTGGACCCAGAAAGGGTTTCAATGGTAGAGTTCAATTCACACTGTTTCTTGTGATGTGGGCCGCCCGAGCGCTGGATTGGCCTGATTTTTGAGGGGGGTCCATGTCAAATAGTGGCCCACCAAATGGGCGGTGTGGATACAAAATATACATCATGGTGGGGCCCACGGATGGAGCCGTGGGTCCCTGCCTCTTGGCCGCCCGCCCGTCAGTGGCAGCAGGCGCTGCCCTATACATATATATATTTTTTTATTTTTATTTTTTTTGTTGTTTTGGGGCCCACCGAGATGTGATTCACAATCCAGCCCATTCATTGTGTGTGTCCCACAATTTTAAGGGTCCAAATCAAGTTTCACTTGCATCCAAAACTCAGGTAGGCCCCACCAAGTGCTTCTATATGTTTAGACATGTCTTCATATGATTTCAGATGGTGTGGCCCACCTGCGTTCCGCATAAGGCTGATTTTTGACGTGGACGCGTGGACTGAGGGTACTCATCAAACGCACGGTGTTGATTGTCGAGACACATCAAGATGGGGCCCACAGCTGGGCCGTGAGCCCCCAGCCCGTCCGCCCGTTGGTGGCCAGCGCAGGCAGCGCCTGTACGTGCGCTGGCAGTAGCAGCAGCACTGCTGCTTGCTTCTTTCCCTTTTTTTTTTTTTGAAAAAAACGGTTTTTCTGCAGTTTTTCCTAGGTGGGGCCCGCTTTAGTACGATCCACTCCATCCATTGGTCTCTGTGGCTTGATACCAACCCATAGAGTCCAATATTGACCTTTTTCAGATGTACAGGAGCATCAGGGAGCAAATCAAAGGTAGGGATACTGTTTCCTATATCACGGCCCGCCAGAAAACCAAATCAATCTCATTTTTCGGTTCAACGCCTTAAGTGACCTGAGGAAGAGAATGGACGGTTTGGATTGTATAGAAACATTAAGGTGGGGCCTGCATGAGAGGCCCACCACTCCTTCTCTTCTTTTTTTTTTGTCCAAAGTTGCAACGTCCAGCGTCCAGGGACGCTGGACGGTTTGTATATATATTCCAAAAAAAATGTGGTGGGTCCCACGTGAATGTGGCCCACCAATATATATATATATACATATACATTTAATGTTTACCTTATATTGTATATATATATAAGTACATATTATATTATATTTTATATACATATATTATATAAAATATAACATACATATATATATATATACATATAAAAAGATGCATTGGACCCATCCCAACAGTAGAGGGTGCGGATCATCACCTATAATAGAGTGGGCCACACCGTCTGATGTAGATGGACGGAGGAGATGTAACACCTATCGGTGGGATCCACACCATTACAAAGAAAGAATGAGAGAGAGATAAAGAGAGAGATACACGGTGAGATAGAGGAACCCCGCCACTATGGGCCCTCTTGATTAAATCACATACATCCAAATGGGTCCCACCAACAAGTGGGCCTTAAAATTTAAATTAATGGAAAAACACCCACCTTATCTTCCTTCTCCTAGCTCCCTTGGACTCCTTAGCTCCTTACCTTCACTTTTAATGGAGATTGATGAAGGATGAATGGTTGAGATTGGAGATGAGAGGGTGGGCCACACTTGAAGTTGAGAGGGAGTGTTGGATGAGTGAAATTTCTCATGGGATTTGGAAAAATTGCTAGAGAATGAGAGGGAGAGATAGAAATAATGGATGGAGGGATGGGTGGAGTGATGGTTGTAAGAAAGGAGTGATGAGAGGTATGGTTTAGTTTGAAATTGGTGGAGAAGAGGGATGGTTGAGGTTGAAAATGAGAAAAGAGGAATGGTGAGGTGGAAAGATGGTGAACTTTTGGAAAAAGAGGGAATGGGTGAAGTACTTTGAGGTATGGTTGCATTTATGGTTAATTAGAGGGACTAATTGTGTAGAGATTCCCTCGAAATTCGCAACGCGTGGTGTTTCTTCGAAATAAACGCTGATCGGCATCTTCTTACCTGGGTATCGGTTCGGTGCGCAAGTCACGGCGTTGGAACCGCGGCGACGACGCGATCGTCAAGACATAAGTTTCAGATCGAGCCGATGTCGGTGCGCGGGACCTGGCTTAGGATCGTGCGCAAACACCGAATTCGGTGCGAAGGTTGCCGAAATTTGACCGGAAGGACCGCGGAAGCCAACGGAATGGTACGGATTAGGACACGGGTCTTACATCAAATGTTAGAAAAACTTCTTTTGGATACACCGAAAAATAAATAATAGAATAAATAAAATTATCACTAGGCTGAATCACGTATAAAATACGTTGTCCTTAAAGCGTGATTCACCCCCTTATCAACTGCTGATGGGTTACAGGTGAATTGCTTCCAGGATAAAACAAGCCTTATCTAGATCCAGCATGCAGCAATCACGATAGGTCCACTATGGAACAATTTTAATGCAGTAGATTTATTCTGGCAGGCTTAGACTATGGAGATGATAACAGTATTCTAATATGAAGCTATGGATTGTATCTGATTTGATGGGGAGATGGTGTGTTGAGATGATGAAATCGGACTGGAATGGTCCAGTTTATATAGGCCTCAGGTTTAGACCCATTGCTGTGTGGTATTCAATGGTCCAGAACGTTTGAAAAATGTTTCTGGCCGTTGTCTATTAATCTCAAACGTTTCTGGTCATTAAATCTGTAGATCTGACCGTTGGATCATCCTGGCCCGTCCGTTTTCGGACCGTTGTGGCTTTGAAGGTAGTTATCCGTTTAAGAAACGGCTGGACGTTTTGGATTTAAGATGCGACCGGTCTCAGTCACATATAAAACCCAGACTCATTTTCAACATTTCAGATCCACACCGCCCTAAGGCTCTGACCAGACTCATCGCACCGCTATCGCACCGAGGTCGCGAGGGAGCGACCACTCTGCGACACGATGCGCATGTGCGAAGTGCAAAGTGCGCCATCTAGCGCCACTACAGCCACACTGCCTCACTGCCCACGCCCACGCTCGTGCCCATGCCCATGCCCGTGCCCGAGCGCGAGCGCACGCGCGCTTGCGTGTGTTCCAGTGCTTCGCACTGGAACACGCAACCCGTGTTTCATCTACTCCAAAAAGCTCCAAGTAAGAATACCATTCTCAACATTTCATATAAACCACAAAACTTTTCTTTGCATTTTTGATGTGGGACAAAGCACACACACAACACTTTTTAATTTAAAAATTCAAAAAAGTATTTTGGCGGGAAAATCCTGAAATTTTAAAAAATTTGAATTTTCATTTTTTAATTATTTTTTAAACCACTGATTTTCAACAATCCCCCACTAGTTTTTAAAATAATGAAAACTCTGCTAGAATAATAACAGTTATTATGCATAAAGAAAGATATCTTGCGATTTGAATATTTCCTTAGTGTAAGCATTTTAAAGTTATTTCGAAATTTCTGGTTGCCGTAGCATTGAACTAGTTATTCCTTTATGATATAACCGAAAATACTACACACATAATAGCTTATGCGTTAGGTATTCCTTCATAATCTCGCTTAGCACTTTTAATGGCCATGTGCTTATCCTGTTTCATGAACGATCCCAAGATAACTCTAAGTCTCATGAGAAGCGACACCACTTCTACGTTCACATAGGTGAAATTCTTCCAGTGTTTCCGTTAAAAACACTTGTCTTGTTTGACTGGAATTCATTAAGAGTTCAATACTCATTCCTCTTTATAACGGCCAGCACTATCATCCTGGATGAGGTTATCAATTTATTTAGTGCTGAAACTTTTCACTTATCAGTGAATTGTTGTTACCTATTAAACCCAATATTTAGAGATTTTCTAATTTAGGGTTGGGTTTCTTTCACTGGTGAAACTTTAAGTAAAGAGTTTCAACTCCATCCCTCTAGATGTTGTCCTTACTACCTCTCTCGTTAGAGGTTTAGTAAAAGGATCAGCGAAGTTATTAGTTGATTTTACATATGAGATCGCAATAATTCCATCTTGAATTAATTGTCTTACATAGTCATGTCGCAAACTTATGTGCCTGGACTTCCCATTATAGGTACCACTATAGGCTCTTGCTAGAGTAGCTTTACTATCACAATGAAGTGAAATAGCCGGTATAGGCTTCGCATAAAATGAGATTTCTAAAAGAAGATCCCTTAACCACTCAGCCTCTTTGCCTGTAGTAGCTAAAGTTATGAACTCAGATTCCATAGTTGAGTGCGTTATACAAGTTTGTTTCTTGGATCCCCAAGATACAGCTGCACCTCCTAGGGTGAATATCTACCCTGTAGTGGACTTTTGTCCCCTAAACTCGATATCCAACTTGCATCGGTATATCCTTCCAACACTGCTGGAAATTCTGAGTAAAATAGCCCTAGTTCTTTGGTTTCTTTAAGATAACCTAGAACTCTACTAATTGCTTTCCAGTGTTCAACACTTGGATTACTTGTAAACCTATTTAATTTACTCACAGTGTATGCTATATCCGGTCTTGTGCATTGCATTGCATTGCATACATAAGACTACCTATAGCACTAGCATACTCTAGTTGTGTAATTGCTCTTCCACTGTTTTCTTTTAACTTGATACTTGGATCAAATGGGGTCCTTGCCTCTTTAATTTTCAAGTGATTAAACTTGTTTATTATTTTCTCAATATAATGAAACTGGCATAATGCAAAACCCCCACTATGTTTTTTAACTTTGATACCTAATATAGTATCCACTTGTTCAAGATCTTTCAATTTGAAAACTGAAGAGAGAAACTTCTTGGTTTCAGTTACACCTTCCATTTTATTACTGATATTTAACATATCATCTACATTCAAGCATATGATTACAACATAATCATTACATACTTTTGAATATATGCATTTATCAGCAATATTGTGTTCAAAACCATAAGACAGAACTTTAGAATCAAATTTATCATGCCACTGTTTTGGTGCTTGTTTTAATCCATACAAAGACTTACCAATCTAAATACTTTTCTTTCATTTCCTGGTAGAAGAAACCCTTCTGGTTGCTCCATGTAAACCTCCTCATCGAGATCACCATTCAGGAATGCTGTCTTCACGTCCATTTGATGGATATGAAGATGATGTATGGAAGCAAGAGCGAATAAGATCCTAATTGATGTTTTCGAGGTACTGGTGAATAAATGTCAAAATAATCAATTCCTTCTTTCTGTCGAAAACCCTTAGTAACTAATCTTTCTTTAAAAGTTTGAATTGTACCATCTGTGTGATATTTTTTCTTAAATACCCACTTACAACCTATTGGTTTAGAACCTGGAGGTAGATCTACCAATTTCCATGTTTGGTTAGATATTATAGAATCCATTTCATCATTAATGGCTTCTTTCCAAAAGGCGGAGTCTTTTGAAGACATAGTTTCACTAAAGGTTTTAGGTTCATCTTCTATAGTCAAAACCATAAGTATTTTTCTAATCACCTTCTCTCTATCACCCTCAACTAGATAAAAAGAGAGTCGTTGAGATTCTATTTGATCAGGATCAAGAGTCTTTTCTACTCTTGCTCTTTGACTCCTACGAGGTTCACTAGGAGTTTTCTCTTTTATTTGTGTTTCTTTTATATTTTCATTAGGAGATTGAATCTCAGCATTCTTTTCCTCCGTGAATACAGAATTCTCAAAGAACTCTACATCTCTAGACTCTATGATTACATTGGAGTCTAAGTCTAAAAGTCTATAGGCCTTACTATATTGTGCATATCCTACAAGAATGCACTTGATAGCTCTTGATCCTAATTTAGTTCTTTTAGGTTCTGGAGTTCTACAATATGCAAGACACCTCCACACTTTAAGATACCCTATGTTTGGTTTTCTTCCTTTCCATATTTCGTATGGAGAGGTCTTGGTTTTCTTAGATGGAATTCGGTTTAAAACATAACATGCAGCTAACAGCGCTTCTCCCCATAGGTTTAATGGCAACTGTGATTGTATTAGCATTAAGTTGACTATTTCTACTAACGTCCTATTTTTTCTCTCTGCTACACCATTTTGTTGTGGTGTATAAGGTGCTGTGCATTGATGTATTATGCCGTGTTCTTCACAATAGTTAGAAAATTCATTAGAGAAATATTCTCCTTCTCGGTCACTACGAAGGATTTTAATATTTTTATCTAATTGATTTTCTACTTAAACTTTATAGATCTTGAATACATTAAATGCTTCATCTTTCGATTTTAAAAGATATATATATATATACATATCTCGAACAATCATCTATAAATGTTATAAAGTACCTTTTACCTCCACGGGTAAGAACGCTATTTAGTTTACATATGTCAGTATGCACTAGGTCTAATATTTGAGATGATCTCTCAATGCTAGGGAATGGTTTCTTGATTATTTTAGACCGTATGCATACTTCACATTTATTTTTGTCACTATCATTGTATGATATTAGGCCGTTCTTAGCCATGAGTTTTATGGTACTGTAGCCAATATGAGCTAGTCTACCATGCCATAGCGTTACAGACTCAATCATGTAAGCAGAAATTCTTTTCATTTAAAGAGAGTTTGATCATCCCATTACAAGCGTATCCCTTACCCACAAAGTTTCCATTTTTAGACAAGATCAGCTTACCTGATTCAAACATAACTCTAATCCCAGGCTTACTTAAGAGATCCCCTGAGGCAAGATTCCTTCTTATGTCTGGGACATGCAGTACGTTGGTCAGGATTACCTTCTTTCTAGAGGTAAAGAGTAATTCCACGGTTCCTTTGCCTACAACTTTCGATCGTCCTTCATTTCTCATTTGAACCTCTTGATCATTGGTCTCATCTTCATAGGTTTTGAAAACAGATCGATCATTGCATACATGGATTGTGGCACCTGTATTATACCACCAACCAGGGATTTTCTCTTGAAGTAGGTTTACTTCTGTGACCATGGCTACGATTTCATCGTCTACTGCATTAGCCTCTTTCTTAGGCTTTTTTCGGTCCCTACAGACTCGGGCGAAATGTCCGGTCTTGCCGTAGACATAGCAAGCTCCCTTAGGTTTGCCGTTTTTCTTCTTTTGGGTTTTCTTGAATTTTCCTTGATCTTTGTTAGGTTTAAGGGAATCAGCTTTCTTATAGGTATTACTTTGGGATGTCTTTTCTACTGCGTTCACCTTGGATGAGGATGCACCATTAGCGTCATCCTTTTTGTCTCGGTTACGAGATTCTTCTTCAATACGAAGATGCTTCTGGATTTGTTCTAGGGTGAACTCTTCGGATTTATACAGTAGTTTCTTCCTGTAGTCTTTCCAGCTCGGAGGCAACTTTGCGATTATAGCTCCGACTTGAAAAGATTCAGGAAGATCGATTTTTATGGCTTATTTTATTTACAATAAGCTGCAGTTCTTGGATTTGGGCAAGCAGCGGTAGATTGTCTACCATAGTGAAGTCGAAATACCTAGCAATTAGAAATTTCTGTGTACCTTCCTCTTCAGCCTTGTATTTGTACTCCAGTGCGCTCCAAATTTCTTTTGCTGATGTGGTCCTCGTGTACAAATCGTACAATCGATCAGAGAGAGCATTGAGGATGTGGCCACGACACAGCAGTTCATCTTCTTGTCGCTTGATCCTAGTAGCGATCTGTTCTGGAGTGTCAGTGTCCTTTGCTTCAGGCAGAGGCTGGAGAGTTGGGTCCAAGATGTAGAAGATCTTCAGAGCGGTTGGCAGGAATTTCAGCTTGTCCTGCCATCTAGTAAAATTTGAACCATCGAATCGGTCCAATCGGATCAGATCCTGGTTCATCAATTTGATTGATGCAACACTTTCGGTGTCCATAATCACGCTTTAAGATTGTTAGAAAAACTTCTTTTGAATACATCGAAAAATAAATAATAAAATAAATAAAATTATCACTAGGCTGAATCACGTATAAAATACGCTGTCCTTAAAGCGTGATTCGCCCCCTTATCAACTGCTGATGGGTTACAAGCTAATTGCTTCTAGGATAAGACAAGCCTTATCTGGATCCAGCGTGCAGCAATCACGATAGGTCCACTATGGAACAATTTTAACGCAGTAGATTTATTCTGACAGACTTAGACTATGGAGATGATAACAGTATTCTAGTATGAAGCTATGGACTGTATCTGATTTGATGGGGAGATGGTGTGTTGAGATGATGAAATCGGACTGGAATGGTCCAGTTTATATAGGTCTCAGGTTTAGACCCATTGCTGTGTGGTATTCAATGGTCCAGAATGTTTGAAAAACGTTTCTGGCCGTTGTCCATTAATCTCAGACGTTTGTGGTCATTAGATCTGTAGATCTGACCGTTGGATCATCCTGGCCCGTCCGTTTTTGGACCGTTGTGTTTTGAAGGTAGCTATCCGTTTAAGAAACGGCTGGACGTTTCAGATTTAAGATCCGACCGTTCTCAGTCACCTATAAAACCCAGACTCATTTTCAACATTTCAGATCCACATCGCCCTCTGACCAAACCCATCGCACCGCGATTGCACCGAGGTCGCACCGGTTCGTGTAAGGTCGCGAGGGAGCGACCACTCTGCGACACGTGCGAAGTGCAAAGTGCGTCATCTAACGCCACTACATCCACACTGCCCACGCCCGAGCCCGAGCGCGAGCGCGCGTGCGTGGGTGCGTGTGTTTCAGTGTTTCGCATTGGAATACGCAACCCGTGTTTCATCTCCTCCAAAAAGCTCCAAGTAAGAATACCCTTCTCAACATCTCATATAAACCACAAAACTTTTCTTTGCATTTTCAATGTGGGACAAAGTACACACACCGCACTTTTTAATTTAAAAATTCAAAAAGGTATTTTGGCGGGAAAATCCCGAAATTTTGAAAATTTTGAATTTTCATTTTTTAATTATTTTTTAAACCACTAATTTTCAACATAAAAAACTAAGAGAGCCGAACTACAGAAAAATTAAAATGAGTAGGGAAATGACTAGCGTTAAACTTCCCTAGGTTTCCGTGGAAGCGGATTGTGTACTGAGTAACTCAGTATGGTAAACTCCGTGGGCCCCAGTGTCATTCATACATTATATCCACTCCGTCCATCTATTTTAACACATAATTGTAGGGCTTCACCCAAAAAATGGAATATACACAAACCTCAAATGGACCACACCATCGGAAACAGTGTGAATTGAACATCTACCATTGAAAATTTCTCGAGAACAACAGAAGTTTTAGATCAAGCTGATATTTGTTTCTTCCCTTCATCCATGTCTTTCTTATCTTATGAACAGGTTGGATGACAAATAAACATCACTGGGGGCCATAGAAAGTTTTCAACGGTTGAAATCAATATTTCCACTTTTTCCAGTGGTATGGTCCACTTAATCTTTGTATATGTATCAATTTTGGGTTGAACCCATAAAATGACCTGTAAAAACGAATGGACGGCGTGGATAAACCACACGCATTGGTGGTGGGCCCAACTGAGTTTACTCAGTACGATAAGAGCGTACGTACTGAGTAACTCAGTACGCAATCCGATTCCGGTTTCCGTGATATTTATATGCCATTCATACTGTTCATAAGATCCTTCCTAAGGGGATAAACTGAAATTACAAAAATATTAGTCTGATTAAAAAAATCTTATTGCCCCACTAATGTTTCAATGGTTGACATTCAAAAATCGTTGTTTCCTGCCGTGTGGCCCACTTGAGTTTTTGACCGATCTACTTCATTTTTGTGCTCATCATGTCCTAACATGATCAGAAAAAATGGATGGACAGGATGGATTTATTATAAACGTCAAGGTGCACCCCACCTAGCTTCCAAGCGAAGGAACATCTTGCAAAGGCCAATCGCATGCAAATGGGGTCCGATTTTTCAGGACTCGGATCGCTTGGTGATGAGCCCGAAATCGGATTGCGTACTAAGTTACTCAGTGTGCTCTTATCGTACTGAGTAAACTCAGTTGGGGCTACCTTGAACATATGTGGTTTATCCTCACCGTCCATTTGTTTTTCCATGTAATTTAAGGGGTTGATCTCAAAATTGAAGCATATCCAAAGATCAAGTGGATCATACCACTGGAAACAGTGGGGATAATGATTTCTACCATTGAAATCTTTCTAGGCCTCACAGTGATGTCTATTTGTCATCCAACCTTTTCATAAGATCATACACACATGGATGAAGGGAAACCACAAAAATAAGCTTGATCCAAAACTTATGTGGCTCCCAAGAATTTTTCAATGGTAGACATTCAATTCAACTGTTCCGTGTAGTGTAGTCCATTTGAAAATTGGATATGCTTTATTTTTTATATCAAACTTTAAATGTATTAAAAGTATCTGATAAAATGAATCGACGGAACGGATAGTATACATAAATCATGAGCAGCCTCACGGAGTTTACTCAGTACGCTAAGCGTAGTGAGCTACTCACTGCGCGATCCGCTTCCGATTAGCCCCGGGTAACGAAATCGGATTGCGTACGGAATTACTCAGTAGGCATTTATCGTAGTGAGTAAACTTGGTTGGGCCTACCTCCGAATGTTTGTGGATTATCCACGCCGTCCATCCGTTTTTCCAGCTAATTTTAGTTGCTGAGCCGAAAATTGAAGCATTCCCAAAGCTCAAGTTGACCACACCGCAGGAAACATTGGGAATAATGACTTCCACAGTTGAAACCTTAGTAGGGCCCACAGTGATGTTTATCTGCCATCCAACCTGTTCATAAAATCACACAAACATAGATGAAGGGAAAACACGAATAACAGATTAATCCAAAACTTCTGTGGCCCCAAGAAATTTCCGACCATAGAATTTCAATTCATACTGTTCCCGGGGGAAGGTCCACTTGAGATTTGGATATACTTTTTTTTTTTTCTGGTCCAGAGCCCTCAAATTATCTGTTAAAATGGATGGATCTGGGTAAAATATGTAATTCATGGTGGACCCATAGAGTTTACTCAGTACGCAATCCGCATCCCCGTGGATGGCTTACTTGGCGAGGCCTTGGGTGGGGCTACCCCGATTTATGTGTTGCATATCCAGACCGTCCATCAGTATTTCAAGCTCATTTTAGGGCATGGTACTTAAAATGAAGCGGATCAAAATATCAAATGAGCTGCTAACTAGGGATTGAATACCCAGCATTGAAAACTTCTTGTGGACCAAAAAATATTTGGATCAATTTGATATTTGTTTTTCCCTTTATCCATATCTGTGTGTCCTTATCAAAAGGTTAGATCGAAAATAAACAATACGGTGAGTATTAAGGTGGGCCCGGGGAAGATTTTAATGGTTAGAGTTTAATCACCATTATTTCATGAGGTGCGGGTCTTGGAATTTGTTTCTGCATCATTTTGGAGCTCATGCCCTATAATGAGCTGGAAAAACGGGTGGAAGGCGTGCACAGCAACACAATAATCAAGTGGGCCCCACAGTCAGGGTCACAAAGTGTTGGGTAAGTGCGCGGCCGCACCAAATCCCCTCCAGATTGCACAGGAAATTCGTGGAGTCAGAAGCTGCCTGGGGCTCACAGAGATTTTCATGATAAATCCAGTCCCTCCATCAGTTTTACAAGACCACGATAGGATAGGATTATAAAAATCCAGGCAGATCCAAAACTCCTTCGGGCTACACAACACAAAACAGCGGGGATTGAATGCTCACCATTGGAAACTGTGGGGGCCACAGAAATTTTGTATCACGATGATATTTGTGCCTACGGTTTATCTGAGTGGTAATAACCCGTGAACAGTTTGGATAGCATATAAACATCATGGTCCGGCTTCAGGAAGATTTCAACAGTGTATGTTCCATTCCCACTGTTTCTTTTGGTGTGGCCCGCAGGAGTATTAGATCTGACTAATTTTTATAATCCTGTCCCATTGTGGACTTGAAAAACAAATGGATGGATTGGATTTTTCATAGAAATCGTTTTGGGCCCCACACACCTTCCCAGAACTACTGTGCTCACCGGCAATCCGCACGTACAGATGAAAGAGAACTACCTGGGTCAGTATAATACAAAGGAAAGTATTGCAAGATTGAAGAGGAGCTTTAGTAGAATACATCTGGCAGTATTGAAATATGATACACGGGGACTATGACAGTTTGATTAGGTACTTTTTAATGATCCAAACCGTTCATATGATGTGTCGACAAGGGATGAGACAAGCCCGTAAACAAATCTTATCTTGAAATATTTTAGCCATTTGATTATTGCAAGGTTAGTACACCGTGCATTTTTAGAGACAAAAGGTCAGATAATCCAAAGGTCAATATGACAATTTAAAAGTTTTGATCTTTCAACCACCTCCATCCAAGGATAGGCCCATCACCTAAACGGTGCCGATCATTGAAGCTATGACCCACTCAGGTCTTGTATCTGCCTTAGTTTTGGATTGTCGTCCTAACATTAGAAGCTGAAACTGATGGACGGATTAGATTTCACATGGACATCATAATGGGCCACGCAGGACTTTGTATCGTAGGAACTCCCTGCCGGCCTCCCGATGAGTCAGAATGTAGTATCGGATAGGTTGTATACATCCCAACGTACTGAAATGTGATACATCGGGAAGCGGATTATGTGGTGTACCGAGTGGTGGTGTGTTCACGTCATCAAGTTAGTTGGCCCCACTACGATGGATGTGTTATATCCACACCGTCCATCCATTTTGTCATATCATTCTAGGGCATTGGCTCAAAAATGAAGAAGGTCAAAAGATCAAGTGGAGAACACCACAAAAAGTAGTGGGACAATGACACCCACTATTGAAACCTTCCTAACACTTCACCTACGGTGATAAGTTGATTGAGTTTGAACGAATGGATGGTCAACCCAAACCCCAATCCTAAACACTAATTCAAAAAGTCTAAATCTTAATAACCCTAATCCTACACTCTAAACTCAATATAGTTAACTCGTGCAACCGAGGCAAGATAACCCAATCAACATAACCCTAAACCTTGGGAACTTAAAACCCTATAATCTTGATTTAGCTTGATGAGTCAACTCACCTAGTCAACTCATTGAGTCAACTCATCTGGTCAGCCTATCCAATTCAACAATCTAGTCAACTCACCGCTTAAGTCCAAAATCAAACTCGAACTAAAGCCCAAAACCAAGCCCAATCGGAGAAATATGCAAAACCTCAAAGCAACAACTTTCACAGCAGAGCATCCACATGCTTGGAGGAGGCTATCTGGCAAAGCAGGAAGTCCAAGTGGGGGCCAGTGGCAACCAGCTTGCCACCGGTCATGTGGCACTCCCCCTCTTTGGGATAGCATCCCTTAAGTATGTGAAATCTACCTTTTTCAAACCCTAGGCGTGTGTTTGAGGTGTATTTACTAAATGTCCATTTTCTTGCCCAAAATTATCATTTTATCACTTCATCCAACACATGAGATGATGCCAATCATAACCGTTCAACCACCTTTTGCCCCTAAGATTATCAGCAATTACCAGAAAACTATAGCCTCCTCTTATCATTTCAAGCATCCAGTAGATTTAAGAAGCATCCCTTTTTATCCAGAGATCCTTTAGACTTAGCCATTTAGCCAAGCCTACATCAAGGAGAAGTGAGAGTGAGAGAAAGAGCCCAACTATTGTCTAGCCTAGCCTAACCAGAGTTTAAACCTCCTGAGCCACCTAAGTTGAAATCTGAGCCACTGAATCTAGCCTTGCGATACTTACATCCATTCGACATTTTAAGCTTCAATCAGTTTCATCAAAGCAAAGCATTAGCATCATACAACACTCATTCCCTTCTCAAACCATTTGCTCCTTATACACATCATCATTATATTGCATTTCATTATTTTCTCATATCTAACTAGCGATAGTATGCTTTGAGGCCTACCGATATAATCGGAACAGATCCACCAGAAACCTTAGCCAATTAGCCATCGTTTTGTCATATATATTGCATTTCATCATTTTTTTTTGTATCTGAATGGCGGGCATATGCTCTGCAGTTTGTCGATATAATCTAAATAGCCGTCGTTTTATCATAAACATCAATATAACATTGATACAACATCAATCATCTCATACATCACATTTGTACATATTATGCACTCTACACTCGATCGTTTCCAACGTATCCTCTGCAGCTTACCGATATAATCGAATCTTACCCATTGGAAATTCAAATCGATCAATCACCATTGTCATTTCATCACATTACATTTTCTGCACATGAGAATTAGTTTTATTCTTTAAAATTTAATCAGATCTTGGGAAGTAAAGACCATACACCTATACAGACAGAGTGGGTGCCTAATACCTTCTCTTTCTATAACTGCGGTACCTTGGAATATCTAAAACGCAAACTCACAAGTCATCCTAGGGTTAAAGATTTTCAGGTTCACAATTCTAAACGTTTTTACATGGTCTAACCAATGGTAGGATAATAATAATTGGTTAGTGGCGACTCTCATCAAATATAATACTCTTTTACCTCCAAATAAAAACCTTTGAGCGATTCAATCAGTAAAAAAGAGAGTCGATATCTCATCCCTTGAAAATCCTCCCTCTAGCGTGCACACTCCATGATGTTTATTTGACATCCAACGTGTTCATAAGGTCACATATACATGCATGAAGAGAAAACCCAATTATCAGCTTAGATCTAAAAAATTTAGACCCATGCCCTGAAATGATCAAAATAGATGGACGGTGTGGACCCATAGAACTTGGTGACATCATTACACCACCGAGTTTCGTAGTGTGTGGCACACCACCCAATCCGCTACCAATAAACAGGGACTTTGGCCTTCTAAATCGGATGCACATCCAATTGCTGGTCCGAGTCTGACGCGCCTGTAGCCCAACCCATCCACACGATGGCTTGTGTTAGAGATCTGAGCCGTCAATCAGGTGGGTTCCATTGATCAATGCCATGACCTAGAAATTAGGCCATTCCACTCGCCTAGTGGAACACGGTGGACCAAATAAATGGACAGCTGAAAATGTTTGCTTTTGTTTCTTAAACTATCGCCGACGAGTAGACCGGATCGGTACTACCAGGACCTATCTGGACACGGACGGTCATGTCGGAAGTTCTGTGGGGCCCACTGTGATCTGTATGTTTTATCCACACCGTCCATCTATTTTGACAGATCATTTTAGGGCCCGAGTTCAAAATTGAGACAAATTGAAGACTCAAACGGACCACACCAAATATAGCAGTGAGGATTTAAAGCCTACAGTTGAAAACTTCTCGGGGGCACAGAGGTTTCGAATCAAGCTGATATTTATGTTTTACCTTCATACATGTCTATATGACGTTATGAATAGGTTGGGTGGCAAATAAACATCACGGTGGGCTTTAGAATGTTTTCAACGGTAAGAGTTCAATCCCCACTGTTTCACGTGGTGTGGTCCTCTTGACCCTTCGAACTGCTTCCTTCTTTTGACTCATGACCTAAAATGAACTTTCAAAATAGATGGACGGCATGGATAAAACATATAGATCAGCGGGCTCCACAAAGTAGTACCCAATCCGAGCCCAATTTCGTAGTATACAAAATAATACAAAGTTATCTCTTTCTCAATCCGAACCATATCGTGTCGGAGTTGACTCGGTATGGCTCATGAGTCACCCCCAGCTCACACTTATTACCAACTGCGTCAGTACAAGTGTTCTCTCTCCATCGAACCATGCCAAGTCAACTCGGACGAGTCACACCAGTGTGACACGTCCACGTCTTAAAGGCAGGGGCGAATCTGGTGTTACCCCTACCATGTGGGGCCCACCTTGATAAATGTGTTATATATCCACACAGCCCATCCATTTTTACGGCTCAGTTTAGGACGTTTCCCAAAAAATTAAGCAGATCCAAAGATCCAGTGGACCACACCACTAGAAAAAGTGGTGAATGACCTTAAAAACTTTTTGCAGGCCACCAAAGTTTTGGATCAAGCTGATCTTGTCCCTTCATCCAGGTCTGACTAACCTTATCACAGATAGGATGGAAAATAAACATTATGGATCTACTTACAGTGACCTTGGGAAGTTTTAATGGTATGCATTCAATCACCACTATTTCCTGTAGTGTGATCCATCTGAGATTTGAATCTGCTAAATTTTTGGGACCACCCCCTAAAATGAGTTGGAAAAACAGATGGACGGCGCGTGGATATACAACACATCATCAAGGTGGGCCCCAAGGTAACACCTAAGAAGGCTGGACACCTTCAAATTTCAGCTAGAATGCCTGTCAGGCAAAACCCAGTTGGAAACGCCAAACAGAAACCTGAATTGAAAATCCATCTTACATCTAACAACCAATCCAAGCAATCTAACTAAATCAGATTGTTGAAAATCCATCTTACATCTATCCTCCTAAACTTCATTAAAAACCAATCCAAGCAATCTAACTAAATCAGATTGTTGAAAATCCATCTTACATCTATCCTCCTAAACTTCATTGAAAACCAATCCAAGCAATCTAACTAAATTAGATTTTCAACATAACAATTCACAGTTCTATCCCAAAACAATGTGAGTTTGTATTCTTCATGTGTATTAGACAAACGATATTGATTTACAACTTCGCATGTCCCCTAAGAATAACAAAGGAAGAAAAATCATAACAAACACGAGTTGTACAGACATATATATACAAAAATCAAACACTGGTTTTAATCCCTCCTATCATCAGTTCATTGCAGTGTTGTGAATTCTTGCATTGAATTAGAAAAGTAGAGGATGTCCAACGGCCTCTTGTCGATGCTGTCTTTCAGTATTGTAATTTGGCCTTCATTGATAAGCACGTTGTCTTCGAGAGCTTCCATCTTCTTCTTCATTGAGTTCACTTCGTAGTTCAGCAGCATATTATTCTCACGGTGCTACTTCACTTCCTCCCACATCAAATCTCTCTCCTCCATCACTTTCGACAGTATCCCCTTCGCGATCGTCAGCTTCTTCATTCACTCTTGTAAATCACTTCGGTGTTGGTTGATAATCTCTTCCTTCCTAACATCTGTTCATTAATAAATTTCATCCGATGGTTAAGAATGCAGGAGATGATAGATGAAAAATCCTAACCATGGTTTTAAGACTGGTCCGAGTCATTTGCAACTCAGACGAGTCGACCCAGATTCGGCACTACCCAATCTGATCCAATACCACCACAGGTCACTGCCAACCCCAACTTGGTTAGCAAGCTATTCAATAACAGCAACAATGGTCGTTAGGGTATGGGCCATTGTGGCCGTTACAGGTCCGTTACCAGCTTTTTTTTTTTTCCCAGAATAGGCACTACAGAGCCTTGTATTGCAAAACAAGTCCCACCACAATTATAACAGTTCAATGATCCATACCGTTCATATGATTGGTCGGAATTGGATGGGACAAGCCCATAAACAAATACGCATATTGAAATATTTTAGCAATTTGATTATTGAGACAATCTTGACAATTGAATCTTTTTATTAAATATGAATGAAAACTATAAATGATACTGGATGTATATTGGGCCTGAAGCTAATTCATTTTAGAGTGACTTAAAAATCGGTAGACGATAATAGTCAAATGACTCCGTTACTCAACTCTGAGTCAAATGACTCATTGAGTCAAGGATGAAGGGGGATTGGTGGTGTCGAACTGGATCATTTGCACCGAATGCTACTTAAACGAGTGTTAAATCCATGGTTAGGGGTGCTGAAAATCAGGCTTGAGCCCATTCAAGTGGGGTAAGCGAGGCTCAAAACCAAATGGCTAACCATGCCCATTGTTGGCTCTATAATGTACCCATATTCAAAATACCTATTCTTACTTTCATTTAGTTTGATTGTCCTTTTTTTTTTTTTTTTTTTTGAAAGATAAAAAAAGATTTCAATAAATAATAATATAAAAAAAAGCGTTGAGGTAGTGTCATGAACAAAACAACAAAGAAATCAAGCAAAGATTGAAATGGAAATTGCATCTTTTCCACTCATTCCTTACTTCCCCACTCATTCTACAATAGTTATCTCAAACATGACATACAACCCAATCAACACTACAGCGATTATTGAGGGTCAAATATTGCATATTATCCCCCATTTATTACTTGGTTTTATGAACATGATAATACTTAATGTTTTATTTTAATCATGTTTGTGTTGCAAGGTGAATTTAAGAGCTTTGATTGAAAAGGATGCTAAAAGCATGGATTTAACACTAAAAAATCACCAAAGCCAATGATGGATCTTATGAGACCAAGAATGAAGAAGTCACATGCCAAAGATCTAAGAAAACCAAATGAGGAATGAAGAGTATTGAAGACTTGAAGTGAAGAAAAGGAACTCTAAAATCGGCATCCCTTGACTAGTTTAAGTCCATCCTCGACTAGTCGAAGGATCCTGCTCGACCAGTCGAAGATTCCTCGACTCGAACTCCAGCAACAAAATCCTTTAAATTCCCGTCATCTTTGACCAGTCAAAGGTTGTCCTCGACCAATCTAAGGTTACGCAAACAACACATGAATTACGAAAATTTGAGACAGTTTTTGAATTTTTCCAACTCGGTGTGAAAGTTGGAGTTGCAAAACTATAAATAAGGGTCCCTAGGATGTTCCTAGGCATCTTCTAGGGTTTAAGGAGTGGAGCAAAAGGGTGGAGCCGCCGTCCGAGAGTTTTCTTCTTCTTCCTTAGTTGATGTTTTATTTAAGAGTTCTTACTTCAATCATGTATATGGTTGGCCAAACCTCTTAGCTAGGGCTAAGAGGTGAAGCTTGTAGCGTGATTGGGATGTTTGCATGGTTTTGATTCATGTTTTGTTGAACTCTCTTGGATTCTAATTTGATTATGAAGGAATATTTTTAGTTTTTAATGGTTTGTTGTAACAAATTACAATAGATCTGCAATAGCTTGAAATATCTTCTTTTCCTAAATTTAGATTGTGAAATTAGTAAGTCCTGTTGTTCACCATTGTCCCTTGGGCATGGTAGGATAATGAAATCCTTCCTAACCTTCATAATTCTCTTATAATTGGTTGTATGATTGGTAAATCATATTGTTTGCTTTGTCTCCTGAGCATGGTTAGGTAATGCAATCACTTCCAAATCCTCACAACTCTCATCCATTGATGATTAGATCCATGAAAAGTTCAGAGATCTGACAAATCTCTTCTTACCAATTGGATAAGATAAGACTCTGATTCCAGTTGTGTCCTTGAATCAAGCAACGTAACCTCCTAATTGCTACAAGTGGATCCTTGGAAACCCTAGTTACCACATTTAAATTTATAAGATTTAATTACCTTATTCAAAATCACTTTATCAAATATTTCAGATTTAGATTTTCATCTTCTTCTAGTTCTACTTCTCGTTACTTTTAGAAGATACACAAGTTCAGTCTCTGTGGATTCGACCTCGGTCTCACCAAGATTATTACTGCATCGCGACCCTACACTTGGGGTTGTGAACAGTGATCATTGCAAAAAGGTGCCAAGATAAATAAAAAACATAAGCTCATACTTGGCTTGCAGAAGGGTAATGAATAAGAAGATGGTTAACCGAACTAAGCATTGGAATGACTATAAAGTGCTTTTGAAAATTGTTGATCATCATAATTCTATTTCTACTCATAAGAGGGACCCCTTAGTGCCACATATGAGTCATCTATCCTATATTCTCTCCACCCTTCTGAAGCATGACATAGAAGGATCCAATTGAAGAGCAACAAGTTGACTTGTCTCTAGTCCAAATCAACGCATTCACCAATCTAAGGCCTACAAGCATGAAACCACTCTAAGAGAGCGGTGTACTCGTCTACCTCATCATCCCTAAAGAAGCGCCAACAAGGTGGAGTCCACATTGCTGACTCACCACATGTCTCATAACATCTGTCAATCATAATGCTACAGTCTAGGCCAAACTAGCATTAGTCAGGAAAGAAATATTAAGAGGCAAGTCACCACTCCATGCATCTTCCCAACTTAGCTCTCATGCTATAAATAAGATTTTTCAAAAGCAATTCTAGAAGTTTCAATCAGCTCTAGAAAAAATAGTATTGTAAATTTGAAGAACAACACTAAAGGTTGCCTTTAATCACCAATATTTGATTGAATTGTAGTATTTAGTTTAATAGATGGGAAATGACCAAATTTCCAATTACCTTAGCATATAAGTAGTTCTCAAATTACGATTATATTCCTTTCATGTTCAATAGAGCTGGGCATCCCGAACTGTGAAAACCATAAATGGTGCTGGATGTAGCTTGGTCCTAAAGCTAGGGCTAAAAGTCGGGC
The DNA here is from genome assembly GCF_029962835.1 of Magnolia sinica. NCBI lineage: Eukaryota > Viridiplantae > Streptophyta > Magnoliopsida > Magnoliales > Magnoliaceae > Magnolia > Magnolia sinica. The sequence goes on along the minus strand of NC_080587.1, from coordinate 43,761,625 downwards.
AGGTTGGGTTAGGTTGGTACTCAACACTAGCCCAACCCAAGGTTCCTATACGTCAACCCTAACCCAATCCAACCCAACCTAAGGTTAGGAATTTTCAACCTCAGTTCAAAACTGTAACTAAAAAGGATAAAAACTAAGGCTAAAGCTTTTAGCCTCAGTTTTGCCTCAATTATCCTAACCGAGGTTGGAATCCCCATGGCTAAAGGCTTTAGCCTCGGTTTTAGCAACCAAGGCTAAAAAGGCTTTTATAACCTCAGTTCTTCAAGTGAAGCTAAAAGAACTTTTTTAGCTTTAGTTATCTTGAAACGAGGCTAATCAAAATTTTAACCTCCATTGTTTTCAATCGAGATTAAATCCAAATTTCAGCCTCAATTACCTCCAACCAAAGCTAAAACTATTTTTAACCTCGGTTCTCAACAATCAAGGTTAAATCCTTTAGCTACGGGAGTTGTAGTCTCTATTTAGATAACTAAGGCAAAACCGAGAATAAAGATGAATTTAGCCTCTTTTGAAATCAACCGAGGCTAAATTCAGTTTTTAACCTCATTTCTCAATAACCGAGGCTAAATATAGTTTTTCACCTCAGTTGATGCCAACCGATACTAAATCCATCTTTAGCCTTGGTTTCTATCAACCGAAGCTAACAATATCATAATCAACCAATGACTGAACCTGTGTATGTTTCACCCATTTAACATTCATCAAGACAACAATCAGCACAATACCAACAAAACAATTAATAATCTATTTAAAGTATCCAAAACAAACTGCAAATGCACATGAACTGTCACATAGCCTTCCACATGAACCGTTTCAGTAAGGTCCTCTTCTGGACCGATCGATCATGTACTCCATGGACATGACTATTTTCTCTCAAATCGGATCAATCGGTGGGTTTGTAACCTGAGCAAACATCTGCTTGAAATACTCAAATGTAAGTTTCTCTTCATTAGACATCACAGCCAAAGGAGCATCATTTCCCATTGAGCCAAGAGCCTCAGTACCATCTTTTGCCATGGGCATCAACAACATCTCCAGGGCTTCTACAATGTATCTGAATAAGGAAACCCATTGATTTATTTCATTTTTCATAGATGAACAAGAAAACAGCACAGAAAAAGTCTGAAACTACTTACCCAAAAGAAGAATAATTAATCACATACACTGATGTCCTTCTTGATTTCGCACAAGCATCAAATTCCTTTCAAGAAACAAAGTATAACAAACCCTACACAAAAACATCGTTAAATAGCAGAGAGCAAATCCTTTGTTTTCCAAAGGGCATTGTCAGCAAAAAAGGGCATAAAATAAAAGGTATAAAAATGGGTCATCGAAAGACTTCTCTCTACAGTACTCATAGCTGAAGAACTATATCCAACATACAACATGAGAAGGTGGTGAGATAACATAGAAAACAAGCACTACCAAGCAGATAGTATCCAACGGCCTGAGTATTCTCCCCAAGTAACATAAGAGATTAAACAACCTTATTGGTAGTGCTAGTCTTTTATGTCTGAAGGGTTCGGTAATAAAGGTGGCATAGAGCAGAAAGTTGATTCTGAACAGCACCTGGTCCACCGTCATGCTCGTGGCCATGAAGTACTACCAGAGTAACAAAAAGAAGACATAAGATAACAGGTGACAAGGTTATTCATGTAATCCATTCTCAGGTAGTCACAGATTGTCCTAGACCATGTGTATGCAAAAAGAAAAAAACGAAAAGAAAAAAAAAAGGGTCTTCTATTGCTACAAGGTTGCGGGCTCTGCTGCTGGTTCAGTCTTGATCGCTGCTGTCGATTGCTTTGTCATGGCAATCTGTTTGGGGGGTAGTCTTGCAGAGGCTGTTAACTGCACCAGGCTTCGGCTGCTGGCCCCGTTCCTACTTTTATCTTTTTGGTGGTGGAGGTTCTTTGATTTTGTTGTTGGCTTAATCATGGCTCATGTTTAGTGGCTGGGTGTGAGGTGGCAGATTGTGTTCAGAGGCGGCTGGTTTGGGTGGGATGGCTGGGCAGTTTCAAATCGCCGCTTGCAGATGGCTTGTCTGTTGGTTGTTTGTGTAGGTGTTTAGTTGTTAATGCAGGCAAGGTAGAAGCATCTGGCTATTGGTTTTGATTGTTGCCTGAGTAGCAGAGGAGCTAGAAAGATCTCTGTGGCTGGGATGCGAGGGAGTGAGCTGGAGTTTTGTTTGCCTGGTGTTTCTCTTAGAAGCTTTTGTGCAGATTTTGTTGTGCTTGCTGGAGTTTTCATGGCGGAATTCACTATGCAGTTTTGCGAGGTCACTGAAAGCTCTGGGTCGCGTCGTTTGAGGGGTTTTTGTTTCTTTCAATTAGTTAGTTTGAGTTGGTTGGGCATATATGATAGGTGTGGCGCTGTTTTTTGTGTTGCCCGCCCGAAATTGTAATTTTCCCCGCATGAATATAGATTCAGGTGGTGGGAAAAAAAAGAAAAAAAAAAAAAAGAAAAAAGAAAAAAAGAAGGTCAACATGATGGATGCTCTGGATATTTCACCTAAAAAAAAAAGATCAACAGGTGACATGAACAGTGAGTCTGACAAATTCCCAAATATAGCTTCATGCTGGAGTGAAAAGGACAGAACAGAAAATGACAACAATGAGCGTGTCATAGACACCAGTGAGAAGACAACCTTGTCCGAGTCTAATAGGGAAAGTTGAATAGCAGCAAATTGATTAGTCCTTTAAAATTATCCAAATATTCAGTCGCTGTTGTAACACCTATCAATAATTTTATTGTTATTTTTTCACTTTAAAAGGTGAAGCAATTTTATTGAAGAACCCAAGCTATAGCCACAACAGATACAATGTGAGGACCATACACAGAACTAGGATAATAGGTAATGGGAATTATCTCTCAATAAATAACATAGAGTCTGACCCAATGGATCCCATGGAATGATCTTAACCACAAAAGATTTCAATTTGTTGAAGTTGCCTTTGACTTGGATGAAATCTGCAACATCACATCCTGAATAAACTACTTCCGTATCCCCAAAAGAGACTCCCAACAGTCAGCCCACATGTCCCAGTACATCTTTGACCCCACATCACACCATGAGCCATTGAAATTTTCCCACTTTCCTCAATTAATAACATTGGGGAAGCTAACCTGACATATCAACATCGAATTGCAGGACTTCAGCCATAGCTTGAATGATGTGCTCCTACAGTTCCCATTCTTCTGCTGCAGCTGATACCCCTATTCCTTGAGAGAGAGAGAGAGAGAGAGAGAGAGAGAGCATATCAATTTGCTAGAAACAACAGAATTTAAAGCTTATATTTGTGTTTTCCGTTCATCCATGTCTGTATGATCTTCTGAACAGGTTGGATGACAAATAAACATCACTGTGAGGCCTAGCAAGGTTTTAACGGTGGAAATCATTATCCCCACTGTTTCCTGTGGTATGATCCATTTGATCTTTGCATTCACAGCAGACTATAGTTACTTGCATTCAGGGTGCATTGTTATACACTCATGTGCAGAACAGAAACAATCCCAAGTGCAAAACCAAAAGGCAGAATGCAAGAAAAATGAAGTGATAGAAGCATTTGAAATAAGGAAAACACACAAACTATGAGAAAAACATATGAAACTGCAGGCAACACATTTATGTCTACAATTCAGTTAAACTGATGCTTTTAAGACTCCAAACACAGTTTTTCAGTATTCCAAAACCCGAACTCCACAAGCTTCTAATAGCAGCCAACAACCGATAAAATCTAACTCCTAACAGATGAGATCTAATACAAGCTAAATATGGAGCCAAGAGCAAGAAGATAGAGTCAACACCTCCAAGTAAATGCAGTTCTACTAAAAGTATATTTTTGCCAAGCGTAGAGGTGGGCTGCCAAGCTTCTAATAGCAGTCACAACTTGGAAAAGCATAGAAATGTTAAATGATGGGAAGTTCATTGTGTTAAGTACTAATCTATTGAACACCTCATTGGATTCTAAGAGCAACAAACATCACAAAGAAATAAATGCATTAAAGAGCAACAAGCAGTCACAACAACACCTCATGTTCATAGTTAATAAATAAATATCATATTCCTTATGCAACAATATCTACAAAACCATGTGAGTGTCTACCACTTTAGTTGATGCAGTGGCATAACAATCCAGCTAGTCCATAAGGTGGGCCACCTGTGTGAGAAGACAATGGATAGTAACCAGTGAGTTGTTCAGAGTGTCTAATGTTTCCATACAATGCATCCATCCTAATATGAAAATCAAACTGACCTAAACAATTTTCCAAACAATTGAAAACCAAATCTTTCATAATTTTCCAAACAAATGAAAATTTAGTAAAAACAAAAGCACAAAATTTTCAATCAAACTGAACAAATTCCATGAATCTGCCAAAAAAAAAACACTAAGAAATCCAGGTAAAAATCCCAATCTTCAATAAGTTCTCCATGAATCAGGGTTCAAGCACCAAACCCTGAAAATGTTATCATATTCTACTAAAAAAGAACCCTAGCTGATGACAATGCATATGAAATTCAAACTCGGTGGAAAGAACCTCAGAGCATGAGTGATCTGCTAAGGCATGGAGAGAGAGCAACTCACCTTAGTTGAGGAGAGATGGCAGCATTAGACAGAATGCCCATCCTATTTCTAATCTTACAATCATCCTCATGTCTCAAGCACATTCACAAAACAGTTCATATCATGAGAATCAGTAATTACTAGTTCATGAATAAATGATTCATCCAGAAATAAAATGAGAAGGAAAACAATAAATTAAAAAAACCCTAACACTGGGCCTGTTTGGATGCCTATAAGTTCTTTTAAGTTGTAAGTGACTTACATGTAAGTCACTTACAGGTGAAAGTTACTTACAGGTAACCTGTTTAGATGTAAGCTGTAAGTCACTTACAGGTAAGTTAGTTTTTCTGTTTGGGTAACCCGTAAGTTACTTACAGGTAAAAAATTGTATATTCACATCGAGCAGAACTTAGATTAGGAAATTGTTTCAAAATGTTATGATCATATAAAAATGCATGGGATCAAATATGTAATTTTACTAAGCCCATAAAGTAAATATTTAAGCTAATTCTTAGGCCAAACTAATTATCAAGTGGGCCATAAAAGTGGATGAAATACATACCACTAAGCATAAATGGTCCATATATAACAAAATCAGAATTATCATTATCATCCAATTTTTAGAATCCAAATGCATGAAAATAATTAAATAAAAATTAAAAAATAAATGCATTAAAAGAATCCAAGGGAGCATTTTAGGATAAGATTTGTGCGGCCCACCATAATATATTAATAAATAAATGCATAAAAAGAATCCATAGGCAAACAGCCCATGGGTTCATTAAACTAGCCACAACTGTTTCTGTGGTGGGGTTCACATGAGATTTGGATAATCCTAAAATGAGTATACACTCGTTCTGTACTGTTTTTTACTTGGAAAAAACATATGAATTTTTAAAGGTAAATTGGCAGTTTGTTCTCAAACCACAGCAGCAACACAATATGTAAGTAGCATACGATGTAGGTGCACCCACCTTCTAGTGATCCAGATCATATTTCTGGTGCACTATGAATGGATCATGAATAAAGGTAACCTCCATCAAACAAACCAGCCATCTAATGAGTGTACATTGTACCATTGTATATATACCATTGGGCATGTCTTACTTTAAACCATCCACAGAGTTTGTTATTAAAATGGATGGATGGGGTGGATCAAATACATAAATCACAGTGGATCCCACAGAGTTTACTCAGCACCCGATCCCCTACCATCAAAATGCTTAGCCGTGCAGTTGGCACAAGTTCTTGTGAGAACTTTTTTGAGAACTCATAATAAGCTATGTTAGTCCAAAATCTGAATGGTCCACGTGATGAATCATCCCATGAAACCCACAGGGTTCAACTTTTACATTGATCCAAAACTTTTGTGGGCCATGGCAAAAGAAAACAGTTTTCTCCTTTGATTTTCATATCACTTTTCTATGGCCCACCGGAGTTTTAGATCAGAGTGAAAATTGGTCCCTAGGGAGGTTTAATGGGATGTTTCATCACATGAACCATTCGGATTAGAGTCCCATGACACGTGTGGAAAGGATCACACGTGCACACGTGCACGGGTGAGCATGTGTACGAGTAACACCTAATCCACCCCCGTTTTCAAAGCAGAAAAGGAAACATTGCGATCAAACCCTACCGTTTTGGGGAGGAGTAGAGAGGGAGGGTGGTCGTTGCAGACAAAGAGAGATTGCTGAGAGGGAGGGAGGTCGTTGCAGACAGAGAGAGATTGCAGAGAGGGAGGGCGGTCGTTTCAGACAAAGAGAGATTGCAGAGACAGAGGGCGGTCGTTGCAGACGGAGAGAGATTGCAGAGAGGGAGAGTGCGTTTCTCCATCTTCCCCTCTTTTAAAAAATCCGACCGTTGAGCTTGTAAGTGGCTTAGGGCCTGTTTGGATGCCTGTAAGTTCTTTTAAGTTGTAAGTGACTTACCTGTAAGTCACTTACAGGTGAAAGTTACTTACAGGTAACCTGTTTGGATGTAAGTTGTAAGTCACTTACAGGTAAGTTACTTTTTCTGTTTGGATAACCTGTAAGTTACTTTTAAGTAGAAAGCTGTATATTCACATCGAGCATATCTTAGATTGGGGAATCGTTCTAAAATGTTATAATCATATAAAAAACATGGGATCAAATATGTTATTTTGTTAAGCCCATCAAGATGAATATTTGAGATAATTATTAAGCTAAAACAATCATCAAGTGGGCTATAAAAGTGGGCCCACGAATTCAAAAAATCTATAATATGGAGTAATAACTCAATTTAAGCATTGAGAATAAATTTAAAAACATTAATAGAAAATCTAGTAATTAAATTACTTGCATTCCAACTGTGCAATCTGATGTAATTTCCAAGGGCCAGCGCATCATCAATCCCACTCTATCATCAAAGTTTTTCTCATTCTCTACTGAGGAGTTTGATGCTCAGGATCTAAGAGATTCACAAACACTGATGTAGATTGTTAAATTACTTGCATTCTAACTGTGCAATCTAAGAGATTCACCAACACTGCGAGTACATCACAGGATCACCAACCACAGGCCACAGTGAGACCAACCAGATAAACGATCTACGGGATCACCAACCACAGGCCACAGTCCCTGACGGTTTCATGGGATGTTGCATCACATGGTCCATTCGGATTGGAGGCCCATGACACATGTGAAAAAATACGCAGGTGCGTATAAGTGACTGTTTGGATGCCAGCGTGCCTTATAGAGTAACGTCAAACCACTCCCGTTTTCAAAGGAGGAAAAAAGGGTAGATGAAACCCTACCGTTTTAGGAGGAGAAGAGACGAAAGGCAGTAACTGCAGCGAGAGATTGCAGAGACGGAGAGAGATTTGGTGGGTTGGTGCGTTTCTCCCTCTTCCCCTCTTTTTAAAAACCTGACCGTTGAGCCTGTAAGTGACTTCCCACCCCCATCCCCCTGCAGTTTTTGGTAGATTTGCCTGTAAGTGACTTATAGGTTGTAAGTTACTTACAGGTGATTTTTCTCCCCCAAACACCACTTGTAAGTGACTTCCCTATAAGTAACTTCCCACTTACCCAACTTATAGGCATCCAAACAGGCCCTTACAGGGATGTGACTTCTCACCCCCATCGCCCTGCAGTTTTTTGGTAGATTTGCCTGTAAGTGACTTACAGGTTGTAAGTTACTTACAGGTGAATTTTCTCCCCCAACACCACCTGTAACTGACTTCCCTGTGAGTCACTTCCCACTTACCCAACTTACAGGCATCCAAACAGGCCCTAACGATATCATGTATTTTTAAATTTTTTTTAAAGATAATCAGTTCGTGCATTTAGCACAAGATCTACGACAGAGGAATGCTATGAAATTTATGAAAATGCCATCAGAGATTTTTTTTAATAAAAAATACTGAAACTATTGAAACTATAAACGATACATCAACATCTCACTCCATCCTTTGGCAATCGCATTACCGAAAAATCAGTCTACATCACGTTTCCTGCAAATATCAAAGGAGTAATAGAAGAAAGAAACCATACAGATTGCGATTTCATGTCTTTTACCGAAAAATCAAAACCCTAATTCGACGATATAAAAAGGGAAAACCTTCAAGGGCCTCAGAACCCTAGCTTTGTACGGCGCCAGTGCCTGCGCTTCGCGTTGTACCTGTGGTATTGGCCTGTTCTGACTCATCTTCTTCGCCAGCTTCTTCTTGATGCGGAAGTTCTTGTGCGACGGCATTTTCGATCGAGGTAGAGAGGCGCTGAAAACCTTAGCATGAGGCGCGAGAGAAAACCTTAACCATTAAATGCCATCAGAGATTGAAGGAAAATGCATTCCTTCAAATGCCATCAGAGATTGAAGGACTGCATTTTCCTGAGAGGGCTTGGATTGTTCAAGAAGACTGGAATGGAAGCCTGAGAGAGAGAGAGAGAGAGTCCGATGGAAGAGAGCTTGGTGGGTTTTTTCCAAACTTCCATTTGAGAGGAAAATGGTGGGTTTATCCACTCAAAGAATGGGCGCGTATTGGGTAATACCCCACGCAGAGGTAGAGACGGACGGTCATGTCAGGGGCTCTGTGTGCCCATCGTGATGTACGTAATTTATCCGAGTCGGGATCCTCTGTTATCAGGTCAACAGAGAATTCCTGTTACCCTAATGGTTTGGCGTCCGAAGCTGTTTTTTATTATTTTTATTTTTTTAATGAGTGGTGACGTGGACCAATGAGAATTAGGGTATCAGGAGTTCTCTGTTGACCTGATAACAGAGGATCCGGACTCAATTTATCCACTCCTCCCATTGATTTTGAAATCTACTTTTTTAGGGTACCGTCCAAAAAATGAGGCAGATCGAACGCTCAGGATCACACCACAAATCAACAATAGGTACTTAATTTCCACTGTTTCCTATGGTGTGGTCCACTTGAACCTTTAATATGTCTCTTTTTTTGGGCCCATGCCACAAAATGGCTATAAAAAAGGATAGATGGCTTAGATAAAGCGTACACATTGCAGTGGGCTCCCATTGAGCCCCTTTCAGACCATAAGATCACTTTAGCTATAGTTTCTTTTAGCTATGTATTAAAGCCGTAGCAATTTAGCTCCGATTTATATCCACAACCAAATACCCTCATTTGATCTTTTTTGTGTCAAGCACCTTACAGATTGATTAACATGATTCATGAGTTATAGATTTTTCATGATCAATTATAACCAATTGTTGGAGAAATTTAATAGGTGTACCCGAGCCCAGGCAAAATAATGAACTTTTAACATCAATTTATTATAAATTGAGGCAAAATAGAAAATTTTTAGCATCAGTTGCTCACAAACTAAGGTGAAATGGTAGACTTTTAGCCTCAATTTCCTGAAAACTAAGGCTAAAAAGTGAAAATTTAACCTTGGTTATTTACTAACTGAGGTAAAATGGTACACTTTTAGCCTCAATTCCCCACCAACTGAGGCAAAATAGTACGCTTTTAGCCTCAGTTCCCCACTAACTGAGGCAACATAGTACACTTTTAGTCTCAATTTCCTACCAACTGAGGCAAAATGGTACACTTCTAACCTCAGTTCCTCATCAATTGAGGCAAAATGGTACACTTTAAGCCTCGGTTTCTTATTAACTGAGATAAAATTGTAGACTTTTAACCTCAGTTTTTCACTGACCGAGGCAAAATGGTAGACTTCCAGCCTCAATTTCCTAATAACTAAGGCTAAAAAGTGAACTTTTAACCTCAGTTTCTTACTAGTAAATTTTTAACCTCAGTTTCTTACCAACTGAGGCAAAATGACAAAGTTTTAGCCTCAAATTCTCACCAACCAAGTCGAAATGATAAATTTTTAGCCTCTAACTGAGGTAGAATAGTGAACTGTTAGCCTCAATTTCTTATCGAGGCAAAAAACTATACTTTTAGCCTTAGTTCCTCACCAACCAAAGCAAAATCATAGACTTTTAGTTTTGGATTCTCACCAACCAAGACAAACTAGTAAACTTTTAGACTCAATTTCTTAGTAACCAAGGCAAAAAATAAACTTTTAGCCTCGGTTCCTTAGCAATCGAGACTAAAAAGCACACTTAGTCTCCATTTTTTGAACTGAGACTAAAAAATTGTGGCTAAAAGCCAATTTTCTTGTAGTGAATCTAACTAAATCAGATTTTCAACATAACAATTCACAATTCCATTACCCAACAGAAACCTGATTTGAAAATTCATCTTACATCTATCATCCCAAACTTCGTTACAAACCAATCCAAGCAATCTAACTAAATAAGATTTTCCACATAACAGTTCACAATTCCATCCCAAAATAATGATAGTTTGTATTCTTCATGTGTATTAGACAAATGACATTGATTTACAACTCCGCTTGTCCCCTAAGAATAACAAAGGAAGAAAAATCATAACAAACACGAGTTGTACAGACATATATCTACGAAAATCAAACACGGGTTTTAATCCCTCTTATCATCAATTCGTTGCAGTGTTGTGAATTCTTACAGACTTAGAAGAATAGAGGATGTCAAACAGCCTCTTGTCGATGCTGTCTTTCAGTATTGTAATTTGGCCTTCCTTGATAAGCATATCGTCTTCGAGAGCTTCCATCTTCTTCTTCATTGAGTTCACTTGGTAGTTCAGCAACATGTTATTCTCACGGTGCTACTTAACTTCCTCCCACATCAAATCTCTCTCCTCCGTCACTTTCAACAGTATCCCCTTCATGATCGTCAGCTCCTTCATACACTCTTGTAAATCACTTTGAAGTTGGTTGATATTCTCTTCCTTCCTCGACATTTGTTCATTAATAAATTTCATTAGACGGTTAAGAATGTAGGACATGATAGATGAAAAATCCTAACCATGGTTTTAAGACTTGTCTGAGTCATTTGTGACTCCGATGAGTTGACTCAGATTTGGCACTACCCATTCCGATCCAATACCACAGGTCACCATCAACCCCAACTTGCTAGCAAGCTATTCAACAACAGTAATGGTGGCCGTTAGGGTATGGGCTATAATGGCTGTAACGATTAAATTTTTTTAAAGGAAAATAATGTATCACGTCCATATCGACCTATTATAACTGTTACAGGTCCATCATGGGCCTTTTTTTTTTCACAATAGGCGTTACAGCCTTGTACCGCATAACAAATCACATCGCTATTGTAACCTCTTTTTTTTTAATTTTTAAACACAATCCTTGGAAATGGTCACACCAATACACCTCCCAACTCGAGAATGAACAAGTCATCCAAGTCTCCGAGCCTGAAAACCATGATCCTAACTAAACCAACCCGATACCTAGCAATTCCATTCAGTTGCTTGTAGTGTGTCCGATTAATCCTGTGAGCTACCAGTGGTGGGTTTGCTTTAGTTTTCCATCTTGTTACACACGAACCTGTGAAGAGCCTCACTCCCTAAACTCCCCCTCTATAGCTTGCAAGGGTTTAGCTAAGAATCTTCGGATAAAGAACCAACATCATATAGTTCTAAAACTCGTAGCCCAACTCAACACTCAGAATGATTTCTGTTAGGAAGCGCGAAAGTGTGAGCCCTCAACATCAGACGGTCTACACGATGTGGAACCTTCACGAAGTTGAAGATTAACACACCAAATCCAATGACCCACCTATTTACTACTAGAGCAGATGGGTCTCTTCGCTTCTATAATTCTACAGTATAGATGGACCCAGATCACGATCTATGGATTAGATCATCCCAAGGACAAGCTAAATGGACAAATTATTGTATACACTATTCCTCTCTTTTTACTCTCGTTATTCCTTAATGTTTTTTCACAAGAGAGCCTCATCCTTTATATAGTAAAAATGGGAGTTTGGATGAGATCAGAATTTATTTGGTCTTATCCCTATCTCTCATCTAAAACCAAATTCAAAGTTGAATTTGAAATCTTAATTGAAAGGAAGAAGCCGGAAGAGGCCTAAACTCATGGGATCAACCCACTAGTGATTGCACACCAGTGGGCCCCACAGGCTTATGTCCAACATCTCTCACTCAATCATATAGTAGGATAGGCATTCAAAAAATTTGTCCATCTAACTCACCTAATAACAATCAAAGACCAAACATCATGATCAAAAGAATCAGAGGCGTGGGACCAACTGGATTACCATAATATTCTCACAAGTGTTTAAGTATTAAGTGACCACTTAACTAATACTCAATAACCCAAGCATTGCAGTGCCTATCCTAGTCTGCATGACCACACCGGATGGAGTTAACTCCTGATCTAGAGTAATCGGCCAACATACGCACTTATCTAACTTATTGAGTTATTCTAAAAACTCGATTTTTCACAAACTTCAACTAAAATCAATTTAAAGCAATACTTGTATATATGCTTTTAAGAAAAAAATATTATTTGCAAAAGTCTAATAAAAACAACTCAATACTACTGGCAGATAAGTCTTTAAGTGCGTATTTATAGTTCTAGAAACTTAGTGTAGTTGTCACGGGATCTTCCCCACGCAGATGTGTAATTTGGAATCAATCAAGCCACTTTCGTAGCGTAATTGAGTCTGGCCAATCAAGGACATTTCGTCATAGTATACTAAAGTAGCGACACTCAATCTCATCCTCCTATACACAAGAGGAGGGTAGCTAAGGACATAGAGAGTCACCCACGGGACTGACTACTCGCACGTTGCAACGATTAGATCGAATCAAAACAAACTTTAGGTAAAAGGTCGCATGTGGCTACAATCCATGTCGTGTCGGGTTTATAATATGCAGGTCATTCTACATGTGGTATGACTCATCTCATAACCCATAATATTGATCACATGAAAAAGGAATGGTACGATTACGTTATTTGACTTTATCAGTATCATCTTCAATCTTTTTAAGATTGTAGGCAGATACGACTCACTCATATCCTTATCCATTATCATTCACAATAAAGAAAAGTCCATACCTCAATGTATGAACATGACCCCAAATGTACCTCTCTTGTATATTCAAGGTTGGTCAACCCATGCGAGTGGGTGACCAGCCTGCCGACAAAAATATAAATCCTACATGATCTCAAGGTAAATGCTGATGATCTACATATGTAGTTTATATTAACGTTTAATACTGAATAAATGAAATGTTTTATTCATTAATGAAGGATCAAAGGTACCAAAAATAAGTACATCACTCAAGCTTTCCTCAATCCCATCTACCTGACGTAAACCTGAAATAGATCTCTGGCTATAGGTTTCGTCATGGGATCAGTCATCATGTCCTTAGTAGGAATGTAGTTGAGGGCAACCTTCTTATCTCTCACTTGATTGCGGACGTAATGATACTTGATCTCAATGTGCTTAGACTGGTGGTGTTTAGGGTCCTTCGCCAAGTCAATGACAGAAGTACTGTCTATCTGTTGTGATATAGGCTGACGAACGCTCGGTCCAATACATATACCTAGTAAAAATCTAAGAACCCATACACACTCCTGAATTGCAGCATAACATGCAATGTACTCGGCCTCCATAGATGAAAGAACTATGGCTGTCTGTTTCTTACTTCACCATGAGATAGCTCCTACTTCGAGTAAGAATACATATCCTAAAGTTGACTTTTCCTTGTTGGCGTCATTACCCCAAGCAGCATCAGAATATCCTTTGAGCTTGAGGCTTGTGTCTTCATAACACAACAATAGGTCTTTTGTCCCTCTGAGATAATGGAATATATGTTTGACAGGTTGCCAATGAGACTGTCCTGGGTTACTCCGATAATGGCTAACTATCCCAACTAAATAGCTAATATTCGGTCTGGTGCAAAGCATTGCATACATTAAGCTCCTTACTGCGCTTACATAAGGTATTGAAGAGAAAGTCAATTTCTCGACTTCAGTCTGGGTACATGATTTCTTGTCTAACTTTGGTAGCTTTATCCATAGGGGTTTCAACAGCTTTTGAATTTTCCATCCTAAATCACTCTAAGATATTTTGTATATAGGTGGCTTGAGACAAGTATAAAAATTTCTTAAGGCAATCCTTGATGATTTTTACCCCAAGAATAAAGTTGGCTTTACCGAGGTTTTTCATCTCAAAGTTTGAGAATAGCCAATCTTTAGTCAATATCAACAATTGCATGTCATACCAGCTAGCGGGATATCGTCTACATATAAAGATAGTATCAGAAAAGATCTTCTAGACTGTTTCATATATACACAATGATATTTTTCACTCATTAGGAATCCAAAAGTAGTGATGGCTAAGTGAAACCTTATGTACCACTGTCTTGAAGATTGCTTCAGCCTATAGATAGATTTTAACAACTTGCAGATTTTCTTTGGATGCTTTTTGTCCACATAACCCATGGGTTGTTGTATGTATATCGCTTCATCCAAGTCACCATTTAAGAATGTAGTCTTTACATTCATCTGATATAATTCTAAGTTTAAACTTGTGACAATGGATAAGATCATGCGGATTGAGGAGAAATTTGCAACAAGTGAAAAGGTCTCCTCGTAATTAATGCCTTTTTTTGTGTAAAACCTTTAGTAACTAATCGTGCTTTATACTTGTCCACTGTACCATCTGCCTTTCTTTTGATCGTTAGTACCTATTTATTACCTATCGTTTTGCAATTGGAAGGCAGATCAAAAAATTTTCAGACTTTATTCTTTTCCATGGAAGCGATCGCTTCTTCCATAGCATTCACCCCAATTGGCCGAGTTAGAAGATAATGATGCATCCTGATACGAATCAGGTTCATCATCAATTGCAACACAAGAGAATGTTTATCCCTCAATATTGAAGTACCTTCAGGGAATCAATCATCTTTCTCTTTGACGTAACTCAGGAGCCTGTTAAGATGTCCTCTCACTGTCCTGACGAACTATAAAAGCATCATCATTTTGAGAAGCAGAACTCCCACTCTCTTGAGATACATCGGGTATTTCAAAAAGTTCTATTGGAAACTTTTGCTTCATTCAGCTGGGGTATCTATCTTCAACGAAGGTCACGTCACGAGATTTTATCTCAATTCATCGTCCATGGTCCTCATAAACTAGAACGTATCCCTTTGAATGCATAGGGTACCTTATGAACACGCATTCAATGGTTTTACTATCAAGTTTACCTGTATGCGGAGTAGGTAGTAAAACATATCTTAAAGATCCCCAAGGATGTAGGTTGGCTAGAGAAGGAATCCTCCTAGATCACATCTCATATGGGGTCTTAGGAATGGATTTGGATGGGACTTTATTAAGGACATAAATGACTGTTAATAGTATGTCTCCCTAGAATATGGTAGAGAGATTGTCTTATGCCATCATCGATCTAACTATGTCCAATAGTGTCTTATTCCCTATCTTTGTAACACCATTTTGTTGTGGAGTGTAAGCCATTATGTATTGCCGAATAATTCCAACATTTTCACAATATAATTTAAACGTTTCAAATGCATACTCGCCACCTCTATCAGATCGAAGGATTTTAATCTTTTTCTCAAGCTGATTTTCCACCTCGGCTTTATATTTAAGAAAATAATCAAAAGCCTTAGATTTGTGTGAGATGAGATACACATATCCATAGTGCGAGTAGTCGTCAATGAAAGTGACAAAATATTGACATCGATTTTTGGCATGTACATTGAAGGGTCTACAGATATCTGAATGGATTATCTTTAGTGGGCCCTTAGACTTAGCTGCTTTAGGAAATAGTTTCTTCGAAATCTTCTCGAACACATAATGTTCATGAAATGGCAAATCAACCTTGGATAAGGAATCTAACAGACCAAAACATACTAGTCTTGTCATTTCCGATGTGACTTAACCTCATGTGCCATTTTTGAGATTCAGATACTAAAGTTTCATTCGACATAGCAGATAAAGCAAGAGGTGCATTGTAAAACCCGTATCCTAGCTATACTTTTCGTAGGCTTCCACGGTCCTTTCGGTCGAATTTCGGCGACCCACGATTTGTTATCGGTAGTTGTGGGCAACCTTGAGTCGTGTCCCGTATTCCAGAGTCGGATCAACCTGAGACTTGTACCCTATCGACCGTGCCGTCGCCGCAGTTCTGATGCCGCATATTATGCGCCGAGACAATACCCAGGCCAGGAGATGTGGGCTCACGTTCAGTTCGAGGATAAACGCCACGCATTGCAATCCCTAGAAAACATCACATCAATCACATCAATCAAGTACACATCACTCCCATCACTCACACCCATCCCCAAGTAACCACCCCCCCTTAAAGTCAACTTTCTCTCTTACACAAGTACTCCCATCACTCACATCTCTCACCTATCACCTCTCTCTCTTATTTCTCTCTCATTTTCCTCCCAAACTCCATGAGAGCAACCCACGTCCAAGCTCCATGGGAGAGAGCTAGTGTGGTCCACCTTTCTATCACCCAACCCCACCATCCTGATACCATCTCAACCATTGAAATTGTCTCTTTGGGACTCTATTATGCATTGGCGGAAGAAGGAAGAAGAGATGTCGAGGTGGGTGATTTTTTTGTTTGGATTTGATGATTAGAGGCCCCACATATGTTGGGACCCATCTTGATGTATGTGATTGTGAGCTTGAGGGGGCCATAGTGGCAGGGTCCCTCCCATTTCCACCAATCTCTCTCTTTTCTCTATCTCTCTCCATCTCTCTCCTTCCTTGTTGATGTAGCCCACCTATTTTGTGCATGTATGATCTACACCGTCTAGCCATTGGGCCAGCCCCGCTGCCAGATCTGGAGAAAGGGAAATCACAAATATCTACTTGATCTAAGACCATGGTGGGCCACCACGTGGAGCCACCTTTGATGTATTTATCCATGACATCCGTGCTATGCATGTGGGGAGCCTACCATTGTTGACATGTGTGGCCCACACCCACGTGGGACCACCATGATGCACGTGTAAATCCACACTGTCTAGCCTCCTGGATGGTGTGACCCACCCAATATATGCACCTTTCATCCAGACCATCCGTCCAGTGCACCTGGACACTGGATTTTATACAATATTTTATTTTATTTAAATATGATCTTATGGTGGGCCCTGATGTACGTGGGACCCACTCATATGGAAGCAGATTGGTTGCTGTATCTCACACCAGCTATATGGCTGATGTTAGGACGTCAGCAGGCCTGTGGAACCCACCTAATGTATGGGTCTGATCCAGATCGTCCAGGTCAGGGGGCCTACGTGATGATGTGGGCCATCCAGACATTAGATCGTCCAGGTCACGTGGGTCCACATGATGTAAGTATTTTATCTATACCGTTCATCTGCTGGTCAGCCCGCAGCCCACCCGGCAGCAAATCAACTGTAAAGACATCAGCAAGTCCTAGGGTCATCACAAGGTATGTGTATGTCCAAGCCATCCATCCATATGCAGCTCGTGGGGCCCACCCACACATGCTGCACGTGTGCGATAGGACCCACCTTAATGTACATATTTTATATCCTTATTATCCATCCATCTGCCCCAGGACGGTGCGACCTCCCCACCCCATTGTACGTGTTATATTCATGCTGTCGGTCCATTTTCTGGACGCGTGGGGCTACCCCACACGTGTGGCACATGTGGGGGTGGGACCCACTTTGAGGTATGCATTTTATATCCACGGCGTCCGTCCATCAAAGACGTTCAGAGCCTGGACGGTTTGATAATATATTATTATATTATAATATAGATAATATATTATTATATTATATATACATGATATTATATTATTATATATATATATGTATGGCAGGCCCCACGTGGGACCCACCTTCCTCCACCATCCATAGGACGTGCTGTGTGGGGCTCCCTTGATGTTTGGGTGCGATCAACACCGTCCAGCAGTTGCTGGACCGTGGAGCCCACCTTAGTATATGTGTTGTATATCCCAGTCGTTCGTCCATTTGGCAGAAGTTGGAACCCACCCACACATGCTGTATGTGTGGGGTGGGCCCTACCTTGATGATGATGTGGTATATCACACCATTTATAAATGGACAGTGCTATGTGGGGCGTACTGTGGTGTATGTATTTTACATCCACACCATCGAGTTAAGGACGTGGACCCCACTCTTTTTATATGTGCATTGAATCCATGTCATCTACGTGGGGCCACCTTAATTGTCACGCTCTGAAAATTGAGGGTCGAGTAAAAGCCCAACTCCCGAGTTTCAACGCATCACTTATGCAACATATTTAATGATGATTAAATGTTGTCTGTATTAGTACATAAAACATGAATGGGATCATACCAAAACAGCGTATCATACTCCAAAGATAGTTAAATTACGCAAGCGGAAGACTATAATAGATGGATATAAAGCATATAAGTCGTGGTACATCTCCAGAGTATAAACACCTCCCAGGTGAAATATTACAAATGCGGTTTTAAGTTACAAAGTGTCAAAAATGTGAGAGTCCTCTACAAGTGTAACCCTGAAGCCCCGTCGATCAGAACGGTCTAGGTAAACCCGCCAGAATACACATATAGGAGAAGGCATCCTCATCGTCTACGAAGTCCGCTTTCGCCTCATCAGTCGAGTCTCCATCTGCTTCTAAGACAGAGTCTGGTTGGTGTGTACAACACCATCCCGTAACGTGGGAGTGAGTAATCAACTCAATGGAACAATAAAGCAAAGGTTAACATGTTATCAATTCAGTTAAGCAGTAATGATAAAGCAATACAATCAAACATTCCAAAGTACTGTGATTAATGCAAGAATGGTATGTATAAATGATGCATGCCCTCGCCTGCACTCCCTCTGTGATCTTATCTAACGGTCGCGCATGTCAGTCACTTCCTCAGTGCTCTGCCCAACGTTAAATGACACATGCAGTGCGGTGCATGAACATGATTACCGAGTTCTTATTAGTCCCTTTCATACAGTAGGATTGGGAAGCTAAGGTACCTCCCTTATATCAATTTCCAAACGATGATCCATTCTAGGGTCGTCAATCCTAGTAAATCTCATATGATGATACGGTTCTAGGTCACTACAAAGGGCTCGTCACCTTATCAGTGTAGGCCTAGTGTACTCCTGTTGCTACATAAGGGCTCTTTGCCTCTACGAGTTTTAGCGTACGCTCGAGATCACTACAAAGGGCTCGTCACCTTATCAGTGTAGGCCGACAGCTCGAATACAGTGTCCCATACCACCGTATTCGGCTCATGAGTCTGGGTTACTCACTGGTCACTACGGGGAGGCTCGTCACCGCAGCGTAGGCCGACAGCTCGACCACGGTGTCCCATACCACCATGCCCGGCTCATGAGTCTTAGCGGATCGAGGTACCAAGGTTAAAAGGATTTTCACTGGTGAGTTTGGTACCTTAGATTCAAGCAGTAGCATTTATACATGGTGAACATACATCGGGTCAATCGGGTTACTTGATGAGCTCGACTAGTATAAGCGCACGTTGAGTTAATCGACATGAAGTACGTAAGCACTCTGTGTGGCCTAACCACTGCTAACATCCCAAGTATGGCTCGGATTCATCGATTACGTCTTATGTGGCGAAACAACCTCAGCCACCAAATCAGAACCTATTACCGATTGCCTGGATTATTTCATAGTCCCAAATACATTCAATTATAACAAATAATCATACAAGCTAATCAGAACAGTAATGGATCAACAATTTCAATCATACTAGCATATAAGCATTTGATGGATTTCAACTTAAACATGAATTCACACATACGTAGTTCCTAAGTAAAACAGACAAAGAATGTAAGTTATATGGAGGAAATCATATACATCGTTAAGATAGTTGAGAATCTCTTCTCAACACCCATATAAAGTACAATTTACTACATGCCTGATCATTCAGACATTTCTACAAACACTTAGGCTACATATCACAACCTACATGATGTATGTTGGTTATAACACGTATTAGGGCAAATCCTTTCACCAAGGGGTTGTTACACGTACAACTAGCGTACACACACGACAATTAATTATGGCAAACATATGTTCAAATTCCATACGTATACGACCCTTTCTACAAATACATGGAATACCCTAAACTCCATATAGTTCATATATATCTGAAACGCGAAACAAACATCGCATTTAGCATGTGAAATAACACCCATATCAGTAATAAATCATTAACCGACATTGAAAGCCTTGAAAACCATAACCTATACGTTTATAGTATGCACCTTTCACCGATAGACTCGTAACGAACTTAGTTTTAAAGCTAAGTCTTTGTCTACGGCAGAGTGGCAACCTATATCAGGGAATAGGTTAGCTATTTCATCTATTACAATAGTTAGAAACCCTAAGACAAGTTAGGGTTAGGTTTTCTTACCTAAGAACGGGATTGGTATCGCCCGTATAGCAACACAGGAGTGGTGGCTAAGCACATGGAGTGTCAGGAAAAGATCCCAACATCTATCTTTCACTCTCTCTCTCTTCCTCACTTTCTTCTTCTCTTTTCTCTCTTCTTTCATTTAGGGTTTGTAAAATTCGTATGGCATATGAGAGAGAGTGTTTAAGGTCCTTATATAGGCTCAGGTTTGATGGAAATGGCGCCGGGGCCAAGGTATACTTAGGTTATATCCAAATACGGACTGTTTCGGTCCAACGGAGCACTTCTGGTGGCCCCTTTTCCACGTGCAGTCGGACTTAAGCTTCCTGACCATGGATCTAGGTCAGGCTGAGTTTTCATTCCGATCGGATTTACAGATCAGCCGTGGCGGACCAGTTTCAGTTCAACGGTCACGGTCACTCGATCAGGGCTACAAGTACATCGACATGTGTGGGACATTTCTCCTGATCCGAGGGTATATTTGGGTCAGATTCTGACGGTCTGAATCCTTATATTTGGCTTGCAAGCGACATGACTCAGATTACTTAAATTTGGATTTTATTTCTAAATATTTTCATGTTTCTCACACTCTTCACTCTGGGCTCAAGTTGTGCATTTTTAGACATAATTAAGACTTGATTTTTGAGGAGGTTGTCAAGTTCAGTAATGCGGTCATAACTGTATAGTTTTGCAGTTATCGGACTTTTGACGTGCGGTCCAGGTCCAATACGGAGTTTCGGTGTACTCCCGAGAGCAACCGGGTTTAAGGATGGATTCTAGATTTCAGGGTAATGTAGCGTCAATGATTTTGCACGTTTTGGGTCTTACAGATCATATTTAAAGTGATTAGTGCTAATTTCACAAGCACTCTAGTTTAACACTTGCTAACATTAACCTAATTTCTAAAGGTTTTGGTCCTGGGTAATTTCTGCCTGAGGTGGTACTCGGGACTTTGTACAAATTTTTTCGAGACGTTACAATCTACTCTCTTTAAATAAAAATTGTCCTCGAAATTAGTACCTTTTCGTACTCCTCGAGAATCTGAGGGTAGTTTTTTCGAACCTCAGCTTCTGTTTCCCAAGTAGCCTCTTCTTCCGTGTGATGCGTCCACAGTACTTTCACAAGTGGAATAACTTTACTACGCAATACCTGCTCCTTCCTGTCTAGGATACGTGTCGGTCGCAATACATAAGTAGCGTCCTCGCTCAACTGTACTTGCTCCCATCTAATAACATGGAAAGGATCGGGAACGTATTTCTTCAGCATAGAAACATGGAATACATTATGCACGCCTGCAAGTGGTGTGGGCAAAGTAAGGCGGTAAGCTACCACACTCACTCGATCAAGTATCTGGAATGGGCCAATGAATCGAGGTGTAAGCTTCTCCTTCTTGCCAAACCGAAGGACTCCCTTCATAGAAGAAACTCTGAGGAACACATGGTCTCCGACCTCGAACTCTAGCAGTCGCCGCCTCGTATCGGCGTAGCTCTTCTGTTTGCTTTGCGCTGTCAAGAGTCGGTGCCTGATGATGTCGACTTTCTCTGAAGTCACCTGAACTAACTCCGGGCCAATCAAGCTCTTCTTGCCAACCTCTGCCCAGCAATGCGGTGCCCTGCATGGACGCCCATACAGTGCCTCGTAAGGAGCCATGCCAATACTTACCTGGAAGCTGTTGTTATAGGTGAACTCTGCATAAGGAAGACAGTCATCCCAATTGTCCTTGAAATCCAGCACATAGGCTCGCAACATATCTTCCAGAATCTGATTCACCCGTTCTGTCTTCCCGTTCGTTTGTGGATGGAACGCGGTACTGAACTTCAACTTTACACCCATCACTTCCTGAATGCGAGTCCAGAAGATAGATGTAAATCGCGTGTCTCGGTCCGACACAATCTCCAAGGGAACTCCATGCAGACATACAATCTCTTTGATGTACAACCTAGCTAACTCGTCCGCAGAGTTCGAAACTCTGATAGGGAGGAAATGAGCCGATTTCGTCAACCGGTCCACGATCACCCATATGGAATCATAACCCTTCCTCGTCTTTGGTAGCCCCGAGATGAAATCCATAGAGATGAAGTCCCACTTCCATTCTGCTATGGGCATGGGCTGAAGCAAACTAAGAGGTCGACGATGCTCTGCCTTGATCTGCTGGCACGTGAGGCAATGTGATACATAATCTGCTATGTGGGCCTTCATGTTGTCCCACCAGTACGACCTTTTTATGTCGCGATACATCTTCGTACTGCCTGAATGCATAGCCATCCGAGAATCGTGAGCGGCCTCAAGAACTTCCTTCCTCAAGTCAGGGAGGTTCGGGACGCATAGGCGGCCACGGTAATGTAAGCCCCCATCTGTACCAACTCTCCATTCGGCGTCCTCGTCACTGCTAGACTGCCCTCTCATCTTCGCCAACAACTCATCGTCTGCTTGAGCTGCGATAATCCTGTCATCAATGAGGGGCTATACTCGAATATGTGCGATACCCTCATACAGCTCCTCCACCATGAGTTTCTGCTCAAAATCTCGCACAAACTCTACCATGTCCCACTCTGTTATCATCAACAGAGCCGCAAACGCCAATGCCTTCTTGCGGCTCAGTGCGTTTGCTACAAGTTGGCCTTGCCAGGATGGTAAGAGACCTCGAACTTGAAGTCCTTTAAGGTTTCCATCCATCGCCGCTGCCTCATATTCAGGTCCCGCTGAGTGAATATGTATCTGAGGCTCTTGTGGTCACAAAAGAGCTCGAACACCTCTCCGTAGAGGTAATGCCTCCAGATCTTCAAGGCAAAGATGATAACAGATAACTCCAGGTCGTGCGTAGGATAGTTTTTCTCATGTTTCCTCGATTGTCGCGACAGGTAAGCAATAACCCTGTCTTTCTGCATTAAAACACTATCCAAACCGACACGAGATGCGTCCGTGTATATCTTATACTTGAGCTCTTGCTCTGGCAATACTAGCACAGGGGTGGACGTCAGCTTGTCTTTTAACTCCTAAAAGGCTACTTCTGCCTTTTCATTCCAGGCGAACTTCAGATCTTTCCGTGTCAACTGAGACAAAGGTCTAACTATCTTCGAGAAATTTTGAATGAATCATCGATAGTAACTTGCCAGACTAAGGAAACTCCTCACCTCGGTAACCGAACTGGGCTGCTTCCAGTTCTGAACTGCGGCTACCTTAGCAAGGTCCATAGCTATCCCTTCTCTGGACACCACATGTCCCAGGAACTTGACTTCTTCTTTCCAGAAGTCACACTTCTTGTACTGTGCAAACAACTGGTTCTTCCTCAGAGTATCCAAGACTACTCGTAGGTGTTTTTCGTGCTCGTCCCGACTCTTGGAGTATATCAGGATGTCATCAATAAACACGATGACGAATCAGAAAAGGAATGGCCGAAATACCCTGTTCATCAAGTCCAGAACATGGCCGGTGCGTTCTTAAGGCTGAACGACATTATGAGAAACTCATAGTGTCTAAAATTGGTCCTGAAGGCCGTCTTCTGTACGACCTCATCCTTGACGCGCAACTGGTGATACCCCGATTGCAAGTCAATCTTCGAGAAATACCTTGCCCCCTTTAATGGATCAAATAGGTCATCTATCCTGTGTAAAGGGTACTTGTTCTTTACCGTCACTTGGTTCAACCTGCGATAATTAATACACAATCGTAGTGAACCGTCCTTCTTCTTCACAAACAACACGGGTGCTCCCAAAGGAGACACACTCGACCGTATAAAGCCAGCATACAACAAATCATCAATCTGTTTCCTCAGCTCCTCCATCTCGCACGGAGCCATGCGATAGGTCGGAAGAAATACAAGTGTCGTACCAGGCACTAGGTCGATGGTAAAATCAATTTCACGCTGAGGGGGTAGTCCAGGTATCTTCTTGAACACGTCTGAGAACTCTTGGACCACAGGAGTGTCCTCAAGCACTGGACCATGAGCGTTCTCCAGCATGAAAGCATAACAATCAATGTGATAGGGCCAACTGACCTGCACCGGGAAAGTAAAGGTCGTGCCCTCTGGTCCATAAGCTGTCACCACTCTACAATCGCAGTCGATCTCTGCCTTCATCTTTGTGAGCCAATCCATACCGAGAATGACATCATAATGATGTAATGGGGTGATAATCAAGTCGAGGAGCGCTGTCCTACTCCCTACATCTATCGAACACCCCTTACAAATCTTAGTAGAATCCGAGAAAATCTCTGTGGCAGTAAGGATTCTCACCCCAATCATAGGACTAGTTTCCAACCCTAGTCGCTTGATTGTAGCGCATGATATGATAGAGACAGTGGACCCGGTGTTCACTAATAAAAAGACTAGAATACCTTAGATATGTGCCATAACATTAAAAGCCATAAGTGGCGTAAGTGCTGCCTCTGATGCTTCAGCTGTAAGTGAGTGCACTCGAGCCTACTGAAAATGATTGGGCTGAGGTGCCATAGGCCGTTGAGGCGGCCTAGATCGAGGTACAGATGGCCGGAATGATGGATAAGCTGGTGCTGTGCGTAGAGGTGGTGGCGATATAACCTGGAGAAGCGGACGGTTGACCCTCTGGGGCGGTGGAAGCCGCTATCCCTCATCTTGGTGAAGCAGTTCACCTCTGTGTGGCCTGGCCTCTTACAGTAGGCACACCACACATCGGGTCGCCTCACAGGGGCAGACAAAACTGTCAGCCTCGGTGGTGAATCTAATCGTGGCCTCTTCCCGAGGAATGGTCTGCTCTGAATCTCTAGTCGCGGCCTAGGAGCCATCGGTGCTCGCATACGGGATTGCCTGTCCCCATCCTGCTCAGCTCTCATGGGCATGCTCACTAGCTCAGAATAGCTAGGTATGCTAGCGTAGGACATCTTCGACCGAATATCTGTTCGCAAACTCTCAGAAAAATGCCGCATACGCATCGACACATCTGTTAAAATCAACAGGGCGTACCTGTCCAACTCTGTAAGCCTGTTCTCATACTCTGCCACTGACATCCCTCCCTGTCTAAGGCGAAGGAACTCACTCTTCTTCTCGTGGCGATAGGTGATGGGATAGTATTTCTCATGAAAGCGGGTCTCAAAATCTACCCACGTCCATATATATCCAACCGCAATAGTACGGAGGATACTATCCCACCACAAGCTGGCCTCCTTCTCGAACATGAAGGTGACCAACTCCACCTGCTCAGGCTCTGTGCAGTGTAGCGGCTTTAGCATCTTAGAGATGCGGTCAAGCCAATACTCGGCCTCCTCGGGTCTGCGAGTACCCGCAAAGGTAGGGGACCGTAAGCGATGGAATCGCTCAAAGTGGCCACTGGCACCAGCATTCCCAACAGGGGTGTAAATGGAGCAGGCGAAGTCACACCCATGCTCTAGGTAAAAATCTCCGCCATGGTGGCCAAAAACTACTGCTGCTACTGTGTCTGCTGCTGCTGCTGCTGTACCTGCTGTTGCTGCATCAACAACATCATCAACTCTAACCTATCAGTAGGGGGAGTTGACGGAGGTACAAATGGCGTCGAAGAGGACACGGTTCTGCTCTGGAACCGGTGGCACAACAGGTGTAGGCCCATTGGTGGGGCCAGTGGCCGGCTGAGAGTCCAGCATGGTGTCAGAGGGAGACGGGCCCGAACTAGGGTCCGTATGGCTATTGCTCAGGGGAGGTGCCCCGTCAAACGAACAGCCAAGAGTGAGACGTGCCATACTCCGTGTAGTCTTAGGTAGCATTCCCTATATACAACATATGGTGCAACCCAGGTCAGATTCAGCATGCCCACAACCTCAACCACACAGCATTTACACTCAGTTTAAAGAAATTTCATGCATTTCATTTACCAAAATTGTCATAATATATGAAGTACACATTACATGAATCATGACAGGAAATGCATATGAGCTATTGCAAATAAAGCTACAAACATTAAGACAACTAACAAACACAAACACACCATTTACCGACGATACTACTAAGCCCTTAAACATTGAAACACAGACATTCTAAGACAGCAACAAAGCACACTACTGGGCAACGACATGGATGACTAGACATCTGAGTCTGGCGACGGAGGAGGGGCGCCCTTATCCTGCAGGCAACACAGGATAGCTTTCAAGGTGCGAGTCACCTTCTTAAATTTGTACTTCATGAGGGCCCAGACGTCAATAATCTCCTGTTGCAAAGCAGCCTGACCCTCCTCAAGTCGAGCCAAACGGGCTTCCCTTGCAGCCCGATCAGGGTCATGCTCCGTTGCCCTAGGTGGGGAGCTCTCATCCATGTCCTGAGCCTCCACTTCTTCTTCATGTTCTTCTTCTATCTCCTCTTTGCTTTCCTCCTTGCTTTTATACTCTTCATTAGCCGTCTCGTCCTCACTCTCGTCGAGGCGGGCTTGTCGCTGCCATGGCTCAATTTCTATCTGGTTGAGAGTAGTCTCGTTGATGTAATGGGTCAGAACCGGTACTTCCGCCCCAAGTCTATAGCCAAACTCCCGTGCAATCTTGCATATGAGTCGACCGAATGAGAGCGAATCAGACGCTCTAGTAGAGCGTGCGGTAAGAATGATCTATCGCAGAACATGCGTAGGCACGCACAACTTCTCTTCCTGCCATACTTGGTACAGAAAATCTACCATCAGATGGGTGCACTCGCTGCGGTTGCTCCACCTAGGGTCACGTTGTACGTGAAGATGTGGTGGAGCAAGCGGAAGTCGTCCGTCATATTAGTGGCTAGGAGACTGTTGTTCGGATTCCAGCGAGCCAGTTGTCCACAAAGGAATCACGTGTGACGGTCCCTTTCACGTGCGTTCCTCAAAATTTTCTCGCTTGCATGCACTTCGCCAAGCGGAACCTTCATAAGCCGAGCTATCAACCCAGCATCAATTGTGGCCTCCCGATCTCTATCAATGGGGATCTTGAACTGTAAGGGCTCCAATGTAGGCTCTCGAATGTGGGCGTAGAAGGCTCGGATGTGCCCGCATTTGCGCGGTACTCACCCTCGAACAAAGGACCCCACCCGGCTTTGACCAGGCGGTCCATCACCAGATATTGCCCAAAGAGCTTCTTATCCACATGAGCTTCAAAGAGGACCCTACGACCCTAAAATCTCCCATAGGATATATCCGTCAGTTTTGAGGGGAGCCTGGGGATCAAGCTCCCGTTTGGTTCGTATCTCCCGATCAACATTAGCACTTGTAGCGGCGCCTCTAGGCCTCCTTGAACGAGTAGGGCGACTAGGCCCGGCCTCATCTGTAAGCGTCCTCTTCTTCCCCATGAGGGAAAGAAGTATGAAAATCGAGAAAATGGTCATCACATGCTCGAACAAGGCCATGGAAAAGAGAAGATAGGTAAAAAAAGGAGGGGTTGTTGAACTTGAAGGTATGTGGGACACAAATGAGGGATTTGTGCTCTCAAATCAAAGGAAAAGAGAAAGATAGGAGAGGGTTTTGGTAAAAAATGGTGGGAGGGTGTATGTGTTGAAGAAAAATGGTGAAATGGGTGGATGGAGGAGAGATTTGAGAGAGAACCAAAGAGTTTTGAAGAAAAAGGGAAGCTTAGAGGGGTAGATTATGAAGGAGAGGTGGATTAGGAGGGTTTAAAATCATTCCAACACATGTCAGTGGGCCATACAACTCCCTAGGAGCGTCGGCTTGAGCTGGCCTGCCCTACCAGGCCCGCTAGCTGGCGAGGCCTCACGGAACAGGGGAGGTCCTCGCCGACCTCTGGACTGTTCGGTGATGGCTCGCCGATGGGGCGAGGTCCTCCTGTCCCCTGGACTTTAAAAATATGTGGGGCCCACCCTGGGTCCCCGTGGAGATGTTTCGTTTGGCCCCCGACTCCATTTTGAGTCGGTTCGGGTCATTTCATGTAATTTCTAGTGTAACTACGTACTTTCTGATTGTTGAAGGCTGGGATTGGGTAAATTATGGTCTAAACCCATCGATTCACGGTCTAGAAGTGGTCCGGGGTCGTCTCAAGCGATCACGGATGTGTACGAATTCGATCTCAACGATCGTTTTCGGTAACTTTCGCCAATCGGCGAAACTGGAAATCCTAAGCTTGTCTCTACATTTTTCTCACACCACCTAGGTCTAAATGCGTCAGTATATGTCGTGTAACCATAACCCAGGTCCTGTTTAATCCAAATCATGCTCTGATACCAACTTGTCACGCCCTGAAAATTGAGGGTCGAGTAAAAGCCTAACTCCCGAGTTCCAACGCATCACTTATGCAATATATTTAATGATGATTAAATGTTGTCTGTATTAGTACATAAAACATGAATGAGATCATACCAAAACAGCGATTCATACTCCAGAGACAGTTAAATTACGCAAGCGGAAGACTATAATAGATGGATATAAAGCATATAAGTCGTGGTACATCTCCAGAGTATAAACACCTCCCATGTGAAATATTACAAATACTATTTTAAGTTGCAAAGTGTCAAAAATGTGAGAGTTCTTTACAAGTGTAACCATGAAGCCCCGTCGATCAGAACGGTCTAGGTAAACCCGCCAGAATACTGCATATAGGAGAAGGCATCCTCATCATCTACGAAGTCCGCTTCCGCCTCATCAGTCGGGTCTCCATCTGCATCTAAGACAGAGTCTGGTTGGTGTGTACAACACCATCCCGTAACGTGGGAGTGAGTGATCAACTCAGTGGAACAATAAAGTAAAGGTTAACATGTTATCAATTCAGTCAAGTAGTAATGATAAAGCAATACAATCAAACATTCCAAAGTACTGTAATTAATGCAAGAATGGTATGTATAAATGATGCATGCCCTCACCTGCACTCCTCAGTGCTCTGCCCAACGCCAAACGGCACATGCAGTGCAGTGCATGAACATGATTACTGAGTTCTTATTAGTCCTTTTCATACAACAGGATTGGAAAGCTAAGGTACCTCCCTTATATTAATTCCCAAACGATGATCCATTCTAGGGTCGTCAATTCTAGTAAATCTCATATGACGATACGGTTCTAGGTCGCTACAAAGGGTTCGTCACCTTATCAGTGCAAGCCTAGTGTACTCCTGTTGCTATGTGAGAGCTCGTCGCCTCTACGCAGTTTTAGCGTACGCTCGAGATCACTACAAAGGGCTCGTCACTTTATCAGTATAGGCCGACAGCTCGAATACAGTGTCCCATACCACCGTATTCGGCTCACGAGTCTGGGTTGCTCACTGGTCACTACGGGGAGGCTCGTCACCTCAGCGTAGGCCGACAGCTTGACCACGGTATCTCATACCACCATGCCCGGCTCATGAGTCTTATCGGATCGAAGTACTAAGGTCAAAAGGGTTTTCACTGGTGAGTTTGGTACCTTAGATTCAAGCAGTAGTGTCTATACATGGTGAACATACACTTGACGAGCTCGACAAGTACGAGCGCACGTTGAGTTAATCGACATGAAGTGTGTAAGCATTCCGTGTGGCCTAACCACTGCCAACATCCCAAGTATGGCTCGGATTCATCGATTACGTCCTATGTGGTGAGACAACCTCAGCTACCAAATCAGAACCTATTACCGATTGCCTGGACTATTTTATAGTCCCAAATACATTCAATTATAACAGATAATCATACAAGTTAATCAGAACAGTAATGGATCAACAATTCCAATCATACTAGCATATGAGCATTTGATGGATTTCAACTTAAACATGAATTCACATATACGTAGTTCCTAAGTAAAACAGACAAAGAATGTAAGTTACATGGAGGAAATCATACACATCGTTAAGATAGTTGAGAATCTCTTCTCAACGCCCATATAAAGTACAATTTGCTACATGCCTGATCATTTAGACATTTCTACAAACACTTAGGCTACATATCCCAACCTACATGATGTATGTTGGTTATAGCACGTATTAGGGCAAATCCTTTTGCCAAGGGGTTGTTACACGTACAACTAGCGTACACACACGACAATTAATCATGACAAACACATGTTCAAATTCCATACGTATACGACCCTTTCTACAAATACATGAAATACCCTAAACTCCATATAGTTCATATATATCTGAAACGCGAAACAAACATCACATTTGGCATGTGAAATAGCACCCACATCAGTAATAAACCATTAACCGATATTAAAAGCCTTGAAAACCATAACCTATACGTTTATAGTCCGCACCTTTCGCCGGTAGACTCGTAACGAACTCAGTTTTAAAGCTAAGTCTTTGTCTACGACAGATTGACAACCTATATCAGGGAATAGGTCAGCTATTTCATCTATTACAATAGTTAGAAACCTTAAGACAAGTTAGGGTTAGGTTTTCTTACCTAAGAACGGGATTGGTATCGCCCATATAGCGACATAGGAGTGGTGGCTAAGCACATGGAGCGTCAGGAAAAGATCCTAACATCTATCTCTCACTCTCTCTCTCTCTCTTCCTCACTTTCTTCTTCTCTTTTCTCTCTTCTTTCCCTTAGGGTTTGCAAAATTCGTATGACATATGAGAGAGAGTGTTTAAGGTCCTTATATAGGCCCGGGTAAGATGGAAATGGCCCCAGGGCCAAGGTATACTTAGGTTATATCCAAATACGGACTGTTCCGGTCCAATGGAGCACTTCTGGTGGCCCCTTTTTCATGTGCGGTCGGACTTAAACTCCCTGACCATGGATCTGGTCAGGCTGAGTTTTCTTTCCGATCGGATTTACAGATCAGCCGTGGCGGATCAGTTTCAGTTCAACGGTCACGGTCAATCGATCAAGGCCACAAGTACATCGACATATATGGGACATTTCTCCTGATCTGAGGGTGTATTTGGGTCATATTCTGACGGTCTGAATCCTTATATTTGGCCCGCAAATGACACGACTCAGATTACTTAAATTCGGATTTTATTTCTAAATATTTTTAAATTTCTCACACTCTTCGCTCCGGGTTTAAGTTGTGCATTTATAGACATAATTAAGACTTGATTTCTGAAAGAGTTTTCAAGTCCACTAATGCGGTCATAACTGTATATTTTTGTGGTTATTGGACCTTCGATGTACGGTCCAGGTCCGATACGGAGTTTCGGTGTGCTCCCGAGAGCAACCGGGTTTAAGGATGGATTCTAGATTTCAGGGTAATGTAGCGTCAATGATTCTGCACGTTTTGGGTCTTGCAGATTATATTTAAAGTGAATAGTTCTAATTTCACAAGCACTCTAGTTTAACACTTGTTAACATTAACCTAATTTCTAAAGGTTTTGGTCCTGCGTAATTTCTGCCTGAGGTGGTACTCAGGTCTTTGTACAGATTTTTTCGAGACGTTACATTAATGTTGTGGTCTACCCATACCGTCCGTCCATGGCCCATCACAATTATGTATGTCGATCATCCACACTGTCCAGTGGTCTAGACGGTGGGGACTACCATAATGCATATGTTTTATACCCATGCCATCCATCTGTTTTGATGTGGGACGGGTGGGACCCACTTTGCACGTTTGACTGTGGGATGGCCCATCATGTGGAAATTTACCCTAATATCTGTGTTTTACCGAAGCCATCCACTTGTTTTGCAAGATGGGGCAACCGCGATGTATTTATTCATCCACACCGTCCAGATCGTATTGGACGGTGCTGGACAATGTTTGGACAATGCTGATCATCATTAGTGGGACATGTGCCCCATTGAATGATAGCGTACAGTGATACACATGTTACATCTATAACTACTGAAATGATTTTTGATGTGGTCCAAGCCCACTTGAGGCTCATTGGTGCGGTCCATCCATGAGGCCCATCATGATGTATATTTAAGGCCCATACGATGGGGCCCACCTACTTGTATTTAAGGCCCATATGATATGGCCCACCTGTATGAATCTAAGGCCCATAGTGAGGACCATTGTGACGTATTCGAGATCTATGTGATGCGGCCCATCATAATGCGTATTAGGCCCATGTGATGCGGCCCACCATGACGTACGTGTTTGATTGGAGCGGCCCATCGATACGGCCCACTTGATGTTTATGAGGCCCATTGGTGTGACCCGTTGGTGCGGCCCACTTGATGTTTAAGAGGCCCATTGGTGCGACCTGTTGGTGCGGCCCATCGATATGACCCACTTGATGTTTATGAGGCCCATTGGTGCGACCCGTTGGTGCAGCCCATCGATATGGCCCACTTGATGTTTATGAGGCCCATTGGTGCAACCCGTTGGTGCGGCCCATCGATATGGCCTACTTGATGTTTATGACGCCCATTGGTGTAACCCGTTGGTGCGGCCCATTGATACGACCACTTAATGTTTATGAGGCCCATTAGTGCAACCTATTGGTGCGCCCCATTGATATGGCCCACTTTATGTTTATGAGGTCTATTAGTGCGACCTGTTGGTGCGGCCCATTGATACAGCCCACTTGATGTTTATGAGGCCCATTGGTGCGACCTGTTGGTGCGGCCCATTGATACGGCCCACTTGATGTTTATAAGGCCCATTGGTGCAACTCGTTGGTGCGGCCCATTGATACGGCCCACTAGATGTTTATGAGGCCCATTGGTGCAACCCGTTGGTGTGGCCCACTTGATGTATACGAGGCCCATTGTGATATATTTTCGGCCCATATGATGAAGCACCTTTGAGATGTATTTCCAACATATGTGATGCAGCCCATAGCGATGTGTATTAGGCTATTGTGTGAGGCTATGGGCCCGCTATAGGTTTGGCTCTATATAGGCCACTACTTGGGAGCAATATTAGTTAAATGGCCACATTGATGGGCAATGATGGTTTAATGTTTACATTGTGAGCTTCCCTTAGGCCTTGTTCGACCGATTATCGAGGCCAATTCCGATTGTCGAGACCGATTCCGATTGTTAAGGCCGATTGTATAGGCCGATACCAATTGTAGAGGCCCAATGTGATGTATATGTGGTCCGTATTTGAGACCCATTATGATATGTATTCAACCCGTGTTTGAGGCCCAATGTGATATATATTAGGCCTATGTGATGAGGCCCATTGTGGTGCATTCGAGGGCCAGGCGATGGAGCCCATTGTGATGTATATTAGACCCATGTGAGAGGCCCATCATGATGTGTATTGAGCTCTTGAGTAAGGCCTATGGTGTTGTATATTAGGCCCTTGTGTGAGGCCATGGCTCCACTATATGTTAGGCTCTATTTAAGCCATTCCTTGGGGCAATATTGGTTAAATGTCCACATTGTCGAGGTCGATTGTTGATGACGGTTATTGATATTGATTATGAGTATGTGACAGCATAGCATCATGATACATACCCATATGCATCATCTGCATGTTTGTTAAGAGATGTGGTTGACCGTTGCATTTGTCATTGGGCAGGTTGTTATGAGACTCCCTGATAAGCGGAGGCTATCTCACATGAGCGCACAACATGCACAGGATTGATATATGACTAGATTGTATGACTTATGTATCATGTATTTTGTGAAATGACCACTATATGTCCTAGCGATATCAGGGCCATAACCTCCACAGGCATGTCGTGGATGGCCAGATGGGACACCGAAAATATTTAGTTTTAGCATACGGGCGCTATAGATGTCCCTAGGTGAAAATTTTTAAACCTCCGTGGCCAGGAGACACCCCAATGTCAAGACCGAGTAGATGTATATGAGCGCATGAGGGCTATATACCAGTATGCCGCGTCTCCCACTATGTCGTGGTCAGTTGGGAGGGGGTGTGACCTTACCCACTTGAGTGAGGGGGCAATATCTAGGTTGAGTCTAACCAGCTTGAGGAATGGGTCTGCTATTGACGAGCCGGGCCCGATATTGGCAGGCAGATAGTGAGGTCTCTTCCACTTACCCAGTTGTGAGCTCGGATAGGGACGACAAGCTGGCATAGAGTGTAATAGACCCCGGTGATGATCCCAGAGATGAACCGTACTGATATGTAGACTTATTGAGCAGGAGTTGCATACTCATTCATTCATTATCCACTCAGGCTGGTGGTGCGCAACTATTTGTTATGTGTACCTTCGCAGTGGCCAGGATTTCGGTTGGGGCGCACGACTAACCTGAGATCAGGAGTTTACCACGTTGAGTCTGACTATCCATATTTAGGTATGGGACTAGTTTGGATAGAAGTCCTTTGTGGTGGACCCCGTAGCCTACGATACTATGTACTATCATCCCGACTTCACACTCCAGCTTAGTCATTTCATTCGCATCGCATATTATATTGCATCCTCAGCACATAATATTTGGCTTACTATCTTCGCATTGCATAGCCTGGATAAGGCTGATGGTATTTATGGGCCTATCAGTATGTTTTCACATTATTCTGATATTGTATGATTATGGGCTTGTCAGTATTTTCGCTTACTCTGGTTAC
Organism: Magnolia sinica; assembly: GCF_029962835.1. Lineage (NCBI taxonomy): Eukaryota > Viridiplantae > Streptophyta > Magnoliopsida > Magnoliales > Magnoliaceae > Magnolia > Magnolia sinica. Next base: position 43,727,010 of record NC_080587.1, on the reverse strand, counting down.
TCTGATATTGCTTACTTGGCACTTACCTTGTGCACACACTTACACCACCATCTAAGCTTTCTATAAGCTTATGCACGATAGATGCGTGCAGGTGACATTAGGTTGTAGCCGAGCTGAGGTAAGAGCGTGCAGTGGAGCTTTTGGAGTTTTCTTTGATATCTTTATATTGTATTTTCATTTCAGCATTGTATTCAAATGTTTATATTCGTGGATATGTGATGATGATGTTGCCTTTGTGATTTGGGAAAACTTGTGGTTATGCTTTTTACGAGATAAATATACATTGGAAAATCCTCCTTGTAAGATCCCAGGATCGAAATCTGGTGTATGAGTACTGGGAGCCGAGAATGGGGTACTACGGAGGCTGTTGACACCGGATTCGGCAATCGGGATTCCTGTGAGCTCGATCTCCGGGTTTGGGGCGTGACAGAAGTTGGTATTAGATCATAAATTGGGAATACCTGAAGATAACATTGCATATCTACTAGTAGTCACCCTACACTCTATGATGGTTGAGAACTTAGAATAGTTAGTTCCCTGAGTTTAGATAATTTAAAAACTTTCTGATATAGCTCCCTACCATTGAGATTGTGAGGCTACATAGTATCCCAGTTTCGATCGTTTGTGACCCGGGATCCTAGGTTCAGTTGGGGTCACCATTGGGTTGATGATGCGTCTTGGGGGTGCGAGGTTGAGATTAGAGATGGCTACCTTCATCCTTTTACAGATTGATTGTGCATTGATTTATATACTTAATGATGTTTCATCTTCCCTTATCTGTTCTGTAAATTTTGAGGACGAAATTTTTATTAGGTGGGGAGAGCTGTAAAACCCATATCCTAGCCGTACCGTTCTGTAGGCTTCCACGGTCTTTCCAATTGAATTTCGGTGATTCACGATCTGTTATCGGTAGTTGCATGCAACCTTGAGTTGTGTCCCGTATTCCAGAGTCGGCTCAACCTGAGACTTGTACCCTATCGACCACGCCGTCACCGCGGTTCCGATGCTGCGTATTACGCGTCGAGGCAATACTGAGGCCAGGAGATATGGGCCAGCGTTCAATTCAAGGATAAACGCCGTGTATTGCAATCCCCAGAAAACATCACATCAGTCACATTAATCAAGTACACATCACTCCCATCACTCACACCCATCCCCAAGTACAACCCCCCCCCTTAAATCAAATCTCTCTCTTACACAAGTACTCCCATCACTCACATCTCTCACCTATCACCTCTCTCTCTCATTTCTTTATCATTTTCCTCCCAAGCTCCATGAGAGCAACCCACGTCCAAGCTCCATGGGAGAGAGTTAGTGTGGCCCACATTTCTATCACCCAACCCCACCATCCTGATCCCATCTCAACCATTGAAATTGTCTCTTTGGGACTCTATCATGCATTGGTGGAAGAAGGAAGAAGAGATCTCGAGGTGGGTGATTTTTTTTGTTTGGATTTGATGATTAGAGGGCCCACATAAGTTGGGACCCATCTTGATGTATGTGATTGTGAGCTTGAGGGGCCTATAGTGGTGGGGTCCTTCCCATTTCCACCGATCTCTCTCTTTTCTCTATCTCTCTCTCTCTCTCTCTCTCTCTCTCTCTCCTTCCTTGTTGATGTCGCCCACCTATTTTGTGCACGCATGATCTACATCGTCTAGCCATTGGGCCAGCCTTGCTGCCTGATTTGGAGGAAGGGAAATCACAAATATCTACTTGATCTAAGACCATGGTGGGCCACCACGTGGACCCACCTTTGATGTATTTATCCATGACATCCGTGCTATGCACGTGGGGAACCCACCATTGTTGACACGTGTGGCCCACACCCACATGGGACCACCGTGATGCATGTGTAAATCCACACCGTCTAGCCTCTTGGACGATGTGACCCACCCAATGTATGTACCTTTCATCCAGACCGTCCGTCCAGTGCACCTGGACGATGGATTTTATACAATATTTTATTTTATTTAAATATGATCTTATGGTGGGCCCTGATGTATGTGGGACCCACTCATATGGAAGCAGATTGGCTGCTGTATCTCACACCAGCTATATGGCTGATGTTAGGACGTCAGCAGGCCCGTGGGACCCACCAAATGTATGGGTCTGATCCAGACCGTCCAGGTCAGGGGGCTTACGTGATGATGTGGGCCATACAAACATCAGATCGTCCAGGTCACATGGGTCCACACAATGTAAGTATTTTATCTATACCGTTCATCTGCTGGTGGACCCACAGCCCACCTAGCAGCAGATCAGTTGCAAAGACGTCCACAAGTCCTAGGGTCATCACAAGGTATTTGTACATCCATGCCATCCATCCATATGCAGCTCGTGGGGCCCACCTACACGTGCTGCACGTGTGGGATGGGACCCACCTTGATGTACGTATTTTATATCCTCGCTGTTCGTCCATTTGCCCTAGGACGGTGCGACCTCCCCACCCCATTGTACGTGTTATATTCACGCTGTCGGTCCATTTTCTGGACGTGTAGGGCCACCCCACACGTGTGGCACGTGTGGGGGTGGGACCCACCTTGTGGTATGCATTTTATATCCATGGCGTCCGTCGATCAAAGACGTCCAGAGCCTGGACGGTTTGATAATATATTATTATATTATATATACATGATAATATATTATTATATTATATATATATATATATATGTATGGCAGGCCCCACGCGGGACCCACCTTCCTCCACCATCCATAGGACATGCTGTGTGGGGCTGCCTTGATGTTTGGGTGCGATCAGCATCATCTAGCAGCTGCTGGATGGTGGGGCCCACCTTAGTATATGTGTTGTATATCCCAGCCATTCGTCCATTTGGTAGAAGTTGGGACCCACCCACACGTGCTGTACGTGTGGGGTGGGCCCTACCTTAATGATGATGTGGTATATCACACCGTCCATAAATGGACAGTGCTATGTGGGGCGTACTGTGGTGTATGTATTTTACATCCATGCCATCCAGTTAAGGGCATGGACCCCACTCTTTTTGCATGTGCCCTGAATCCACGTCATCTACGTGGGGCCACCTTAATATTGTGGTCTACCCATATCGTCCGTCCATGGCCCACCACAATAATGTATGTCGATCATCCACACCGTCCAGGACTACCATAATGCATATATTTTATACCCATGCCGTCCATCTGTTTTGACGTGGGACGGGTGGGGCCCACTTTGCATGTGTGACTGTGGGATGGCCCATCATGTGGAAATTTACCCTAATATCTGTGTTTTACCCAAGCCATCCACCTGTTTTCCCAGATGGGGCCACCGCGATGTATTTATTCATCCACACCGTCCAGATTGTGTTGGACGGTGTTGGACAATGTTTGGACAGTGATGATCATCATTAGTGGGCCATGTGCCCCATGGAATGATAGTGTACGGTGATACAAATGTTACATCTATAACTATTGAAATGATTTTTGATGTGGTCCAAGCCCAGTTGAGGCTTATTGGTGCGGTCCATCCATGAGGCCCATCATGATGTATATTTAAGGCCCATACGATGGGGCTCACGTGCTTGTATTTAAGGCCCATATGATAGGGCCCACCTGTATGAATCTAAGGCCCATAGTGAGGCCCATTGTGATGTATTCGAGATCTATGTGATGTGGCCTATCATGATGCATATTAGGCCCATGTGATGCGGCCCACCGTGACGTATGTGTTTGATTGGAGCGGCCCATCAATACGGCTCACTTGATGTTTATGAGGCCCATTGGTGCGGCCCACTTGATGTTTATGAGGCCCATTGGTCCGACCCATTGGTGCGGCCCATTGATACGACCCACTTCATGTTTATGAGGCCCATTGGTGCGACCCGTTGGTGCGGCCCATCGATACAACCCACTTGATGTTTATGAGGCCCATTGGTGCGACCTGTTGATGCAGCCCATTGATACAGTCCACTTGATGTTTATGAGGCCCATTAGTGCGACCCGTTGGTGCAGCCCATTGATACGGCCCACTTGATGTTTATGAGGTCCATTGGTGCAACCCGTTAGTGCGGCCCACTGATATGGCCCACTTGATGTTTATGAGTCCCATTGGTGCGACCCATTGGTGCGGCCCATTGATACAACCCACTTGATGTTTATGAGGCCCATTAGTGCGACCCGTTGTGCGGCCCATCGATACGGTCTACTTGATGTTTATGAGGCCCATTGGTGCGACCCGTTCGTGCGGCCCACTTGATGTATACGAGGCCCATTGTGATATATTTTCGGCCCACATGATCAGGCCCCTTTGAGATATATTTTCGGCCCATGTGATGTGGCCCATAGCGATGTGTATTAGGCCCTTACATGAGGCTATGGGCCCGCTATAGGTTTGGCTTTATATAGGTCACTACTTGGGAGTAATGTTGGTTAAATGGCCACATTGATGGGCAATGATGGTTTAATGTCCACATTGTGACCTTTCCTTAGGCCTTGTTCGGCCGATTATTGAGGCCGATTCCGATTGTAGAGATCGATTCTGATTGTTAAGGCTGATTGTATAGGCTGATTCCGATTGTAGAGGCTTAATGTGATGTATATGCGGTCCATATTTGAAACCCATTATGATGTATATTCAGATCGTGTTTGAGGCCCAGTGTGATGTATATTAGGCCAATGTGATGAGGCCCATTGTGGTGCATTTGAGGGCCAGGCGATGGAGCCCATTGTGATGTATATTAGACCCATGTGAGAGGCCCATCATGATGTGTATTGAGCTCTTGAGTAAGGCCCATGGTGTTGTATATTAGGCCCTTACGTGAGGCCATGTGTCCACTATATGTTAGGCTTTATGTGGGCCATTCCTTGGGGCAATGTTGGTTAAATGTCCACATTGTCGAGGCCGATTATTCATGACAGTTATTGATATTGATTATGAGTATGTGACAACATAGCATCATGATACATACCCATACGCATCATCTGCATGTTTGTTATGAGATATGGTTGACCGTTGCATTTATCATTGGGTAGGTTGTTATGAGACTCCCTGATAGGCGGAGGTTATCTCACATGAGCGTACGGCATGTGCAAGATTGATGTATGACTGGATTGTATGACTCATGCATCACGCATTTTGTGATATAAATACTATACGCCCTAGTGATATCAAGGCCGTAACCTTCACAGGCATATCGTGGATGGCCAGATGGGATACCGAAAATGTTTGATTGTAGCATACGGGCGCCATAGATGTCCCTGGGTGAAAATTTCTAAACCTCTGTAGCCAGGAGACACCCTAACGTCGAGATCGAGTGGATGTATATGAGCGCATGAGGACCGTATACCAGTAGGCCGCATCTCTCACTGTGTCGTGGTTGGTTAAGAGAGGGTGTGACCTTACCTGCCTGAGTGAGGGGGCAATATCTATATTGAGTCTGACCAGCTTAAGGAATGGGTCCGCTATCGATTAGTCGGGCCCGATATTGGCAGGCAGACAGTGAGGTCTCTTCCACTTACCCAGTTGTGCACTCAGATAGGGGCAGCAAGCTGACGTAGAGTGTAATAGACCCCGGTGATTATCCCAGAGATGAACCGTACTAATATGTGGACTTATTGAGTAGGAGTTGCATACTCATTCATTCATTCATTCACTATCCACTCGGGCTGGTGGTGCGTAACTATTTATTAGGTGTACCTTCGCAATGGCTAGGATTTCGGTTGGGGCGCATGACTAACTTGAGATCAGGAGTTTACCACGTTGAGTCTGACTATCCAAATTTAGGTATGGGACTGGTTTGGATAGAAGTCCTTTATGGTGGACCCCGTAGCTTGCAATACTATGTACTATCATCCCGACTTCACACTCCAACTTGGTCATTTCATTCGCATCGCATATTGCATTGCATCCTCAGCACATAATATTTGGCTTACTATGTCCGCATTATATAGCCTGGATAAGGCTGATGGTATTTATGGGCCTATCAGCATGTTTTCACATTATTTTGATATTGTATGATTATGGGCTTGTCAGTATTTCCGCTTACTCTGATTACTCTGATATTGCTTACTTGACACTTACATTATGCACACACTTACACCACCATCTAAGCTTTCTATAAGCTTATGCATGATAGATGCGTGCAGGTGACATTAGGTTGCAGCTGAGATGAGGCAGGAGGGTGTAGTGGAGCTTTTGGAGTTTTCTTTAATATCTTTATATTATATTTTCATTTCAGCATTATATTCAAATGTTTATATTACTGGATATGTGATGATGATGTTGCCTTTGTAATTTGGATAAACTTGTGGTTATGCTTTTTCGAGATAAATATACGTTGGAAAATCCTCCTTATAGGATCCCAGGATCGGAATCTGGCGTATAACTACTGGGAGGCTAGAATGGGGTATTACGGAGGCTGTCGGCACCGGATTCAGCGATCAGGATTCCTGTGAGTCTGATCTCCGGGTTTAGGGCGTAACATGCGTTATCACTGTCTACGTCCAGAGTAAATAAATCTGAAATTAAATTATCCTATGCAAAGATAAGGTTATTTAGTCTCAAAGAAACTCCTGTCTCGGAAAAATGAATATCAAAATCATCATATAATAATCTAGAAACAGAAATTAAATTCCGATGCATCCTCGGTGCATAAAGAGTATCACGGAGGATTATTGTTCGCCCTATGTGCATATGGAGATAAGAAACGCCAATCCCTAGTACATCTCCGACAGCATTATTTACCATATACACCTTGCAACTTCCCTTGGCTACAGGCCGAAATTCCTCGAGTCCTCGATGACTCCGTGACACGTGCTTTGTTGCTCTTGAATCCAAAATCCACTCGTTAGATATAGTATCAATAGAAAGGATTTCGAAACAAACGCCTACATTCAAAGTATTTACTGACGTAGGAATTACCATCTTTTTATGGGCACATTGTCGGGCAAACAAAGCAGACTATATTTGTCTTTTTCTGCTTCTTCTTTGCATTCCCCTTCTTGAGATTTGGAGGAGGTGTTATGGACTTTTGTTCTTTGTTATTCTTTTTAACATTCTTGTGAGCTTTGAACAGTTTCTTGTTAGCTTTTCGCTTATGGGTCTCTGCTGCAAAGGCCTTGACCGAACCTGATTGAATTGCATTCATTTCAACTTCACGTACCAAATGGCCACAAAAGTCTCTGAACGTAGTGATAGAATCAGTATGGTTCAGAATTCTTTTGATTGGTTAGATCCCAAGATTCAAGCAAGGAATGGTGCATTGCTAGTATCTTTTGATTTTCAGTCAATAGGGCACCTATCATCTGCTCCATCTTACGGATATGATCTTTGATGGGGTAACCGACTAACATCCTATACTCCTGGAATTCTAATTCCATTGCCTGAACCTTTGCATCTGACTTTTGCGTATAGACATTTGTCAGTGCTTCCCAGATTCCCTTAGCAGTGTCATGAACTCATACGTTGGTATGAGTTCTTTGTGCATGTGCTAATCAGGACATGACAGGCTGAACGATTTTGTTTACGCCACTTATTGTAGCGGATCATTGCAGCCCTATGTTCTCCTAAATTTCTATTTTTAGCCAATATGGGTTCCTCTTGAACCTCATCGAGTGTATATGATATGTCCTCCTCGTCCAGAAGGCTTCGTATCGCACGGGACTAGTCTTCGTAGTTGTTACTGTCAAATTATTGTCCTTTTAGCTATTTAGTAATTAGTGCTCTGGTGGCCATTTCTACATTGCATAAGTATCACTACTTAGCTATGATCTAAGGTATTGACACTAATCATCAGTATTTTTTCATGTTATTTAAAATTTCAAAGTATAAAAGTAGTCAACACATCTTAATGAGATCTGAAAGTCCACATACCCGAATGAGCAGTGTAGATCAATCAAGTTCTCTTTTTAAGATGAGTTTAATGCTTTTATAAGAATATATTTATATAACGTGCAACTTTCGATTATTTGGTTGCATGCTTCATTTGGTGGAGGAGAATTAACTCCTACTCAGGTTATGCACAACCTTTTTATTTAGGAAGCATTCTAGCACTAAGTTTAGAGACTTTTGTGGTCATTTGGTACGTGAGGTTGAAATGAATACAATTCAGTCAGGTTCAGTGAAGGCCTTTGCAGTAAATACCAATAAGCGGAAAGCTAACAAGAAACGGTTCAAAGCTTGTAAGAAGGCAAAAAAGAATAACTAAGAATAGAAGTCCACAGCACCTCCTCCAAATCCCGAGAAGGGGAATGGAAAGAAGAAGTAGAAAAAGACAAATATAGTGGGTTGGTCCCATGAGTTTAGGCCTCTTTCGACTTCTTCCTTTCAGTTAAGATTTCAAATTCAACTTTGAATTTGGTTTTAGATGGGGAGATAGGGATAAGACTAGATAAATTTTGTTCTCATCCAGACTCCCATTTTTACTATATAAAGGATGAGGCTCTCTTGTGAAAAATCATGAAGGAATAATGAGAGTACAAAGAGAGGAATCATGTGTACAGTAATTTGTCCATTTAGCTTGTCCTTGGGACGATCTAATCTATAGATCGTGATCCGGGGCCATCTATACCATAGAATCAGAGGGGTGAATAGACCCATCTACTCCAATGTATATAGGCGGGTCGCTGGATCTAGAGCATTAATCTTCGGTTTCGTGAAGGTTCCACATCGTGTAGACCGTCAGATCTTGAGGGCTCATACTTCCACGCTTCCTAACAGTGGTATTAGAGCATTCAACGGCGAATCTCCAATTTTTTTCATCTAAAAAGGTAAGTGGCCCTTTTTTATTGGATTGGATTCCTACTCATGGCTTTTGAATGGTATCATATTAATGTGCAGACTGTGACTCTCGATGTGCACATATGCACAGAATTTGTGCCCACGTGGATGCATATGCACGTGTAAAATTTGGATGATCTGGATTTCATACACGCAAACCATGTGTACGGTGGACAAGAATTTATATAATTCTTGGTGCTGTAAGAATTTGAATAATTAATATACACATCAGCCCGTCGGGTTGAGCAGATAACTGTGTCAATCAACCAAGATCTTCCGGCAGGACTTTATAGCTCCGCACGTGTCTCAGCTCGTCACACGAGGCGACAGGAGTTGCACGCGGAATATCCTCCTTGCGGAGGTTGTATCTCTGCAGAGAGAAGGCCCAGGGACTTTCCTAAGCCTGCCTGTGAAAAGGCATGTCAACCCGCGTGGGAAGCGGATTGGCTAGTGCACCTCACACCAGCAATTTAGTTGCTGTATTGACGTCAACCAATTCTATGAGTCTGATCACGAGGTATGTGTTATATCCAAACCGTCCATTCATTTGGCAAGCTTGTATTTAGGCTTGAGAAGAAAAATAGAATTCAAATAACAATGGTACACTTGATGTATATGAGATCTGAATCACTTGATTAGTTGTCATGCTTGATTTATGGGCCACAGTATATTATATCAACAGTAGAATTACATATGAATGGTTAAGATCTTGCACTTGTCTTGTAAGATCTAGAAAATGGACAGTTCTTAAAATGATCTGGTATACGGATGAACAACATGGATGTAAAACACATACATCACGTTAGGCCTACAACACTGCTGGGTGTGATTTTAGCTATATCACCTGATCTGCGTCCAACACAATGAGACAATGCAACTGATGCAGCAGTTTGGATGTCATATAAACATTATGTGGGTCCCCCATATCACTGAAGTGGGCCCCTTAGGTGTACCAAATTTTCAACCAATGGTTAAATGTCTAAGGTTCACGTCTGGGCCAATTGATTTCCGGACTGGACAAATTTTGGCCATTAATGCATGGACCAGAGGTAATCTACAAACACTTTTGGGGCCACCATGTTAGTATGTCTAAAATTCAGTCCGTTCATCACATGATAATTTTGTTCACCGTACGTACAAAAGATAAGCTCGTAAAAAACTCATATTAGACAAATCAATGGGAACCATGTATAATTGCACATGAAACCTCACACTTCACGTGTTGTGGCCCACCTAAGTCTTCCTTCAGCCCGATTTTTGTACTTTCCGGATGCAATTCGCATCCCATGCACAAACCTACAGTTGGCTTGCATCCTATCATTCTGTGTGGCCTAGCTGTGAGTGGATTAGTTGTGGCCCTGACCGTTGGACTCTAAAATTATGGGAAACATTACTATAACTTAGAAACAGTGAGTCCCATAATTTAATAGGTTTAATATGACTAAATATATGCCACGTGTACCATTTATGAATGCCGGTGTATCAAAATTTCATACAACAGCCACAGTATCAAATAATTCCAATATTCTTTGATTTTTTTATTTTTTTTATTTTTTTTAAATTTTAATTTTACGGTGGTTGATATCAATTTCGAACCCAAGTCGATGAGTAACTCTCTCATGAGAGTAACTTAACAAGATTCATCAAGCTAGATCGATCACTCAGTCAACTCGACGTGATTCATGGTGGCTGAAGCCAAATCACTCACTTGGTTGCCAAGAAAGGAAAGGTTGCGAACCCGTGCACCAGTTCCAAGTAATTTTATTTAATTATCATATACCAACTAAATCCAAATAAAGATTCGGTTGATTCTCTGAGTCAACCCAAGCCAGCTGGACAACGAGTTAGGTCCAGCTGACTAACAGCCACCTGATAAAACACTCATCTGTAGTTCAAGATCCTTCAACTTGTGGGTCAGAGAGGAAGTTGCATCTTGTGCCCTCTAGATTTCACATTTTAGGATGTCGTACCCCCTTACTGCTGTTGCCAACTCGATCAGCTTGCAATTGCTTGAGTTCCTGCTCTTTGCGAGACATCTTTTCTCATAATCCTTTTGTTACTAGGATTTCAGCCTTGAGCTCGTGCTCCGCATTTCCCTGGAAAAACAAGACAGGAACATAGGCAACCATTGATGGGGTGGACCAGAACACGTTTAGTGACTTTGGATAATAATTCAATGATTAAGGAATATATAGATAATGAGAAAGTCCTTGGGTCCAACCAGCGAATAACTTCCAACCTTTCATGTGCGTATGACATTCAATCACAAGGATCACCTTGTGCGAAAATCAGCCACATCAGTACATTGAGTAAGCAACACTTGATTTATTATTATTATTATTATTTATTTATTTTTTATATTTATCATTGGCTAGATAATGTTTTCTATGGTGTGGTCCACCAGATGAGTAGATGGGGCTGATTTTGCATTTGGTAATTCTCATGTTGAGTCCAACATATTGAGAGGGGTTTGGATGCCAGCTGCACTTAAATAGGTGTGAAGTTATCCACTGGGTAGACCATTATTATTCATGGTCCAACCAGTTGGGCTTGAGACCTTCTCATTCATAGATAATTATCTCATGAGGTGTATATAAAATGCTTAGGAGATCTTTTCTAAGAAATGTGTCACGATTGCTTGTTCAGCGCGAAGCAACTACGATGAGAATTTTGTGATGCGGAAGCAGAACAAGGAATGGAAAAGTGTTAGTTTGTTAGAAACTCAAAAGCGTGAACAGACTTGAATATGGAAAAGTGGAAATCATGATCAAAGGTAAAATTAAAACAATTGTGATAAAATGGGTGGCTTTTCAGTATTATGCTTTATTTTGGCTGAAGGGAATTTATTCAGCTTCAAAAGAATATTATGCTGGTCTACATTCGTAAAAAGATTGGTGGAAGTTCTCCCTATTTGCTTTTGGTTATTTGTGAGGGCTTTCATCTGTTTGCTTCCTTTTGCAAGCCGTTCAGAAAGGGACCATAAGGCTCCAAACTCTTCTTATCTTAATCAAGCACTAGTAATGTTGATCAAAATATGTGTCTATATCGTCAAAATATGTCTATATCGTCTGTTGTGCTGCAAAATCTTCTCATTCATCACTAGTGATGCAGGTGCATTACAAACTGTTCTTATCTTAATTGAACATTGTGTATGTAATGTGGACAAGAACAACGTGTTAGTGTCAAACATGGACACTAGTTCAAACACAGGGACCAAGGACCCGATATGCCGACATCTCTCTGTGGTGCACGGCAATATTATGATATTGAATATTGTATTCATTTTCACCGTGGCCTTGTTCCAGCTATTTGGAGTCGGTTGGTATGTTTAGGGTCTAGGGTTTGGGATTTTTAGGTATGGCAACCCATGTTATAGCCTTTTTAGATTGAATCCTCGTTCTTTGAGAGTAGATTTTACCACCCACCTTTTAGGAGGTGGATCTGATTTCACCACCTTCTGCCCAATTAATGTGACGCCCATCATGTTCTTCATGCAAAAAGATCAAAATGCCCTTCATGGTAAAATGACTAAATTCACCACATAAAGATTTTATAAAACCACATTTCATGGTGGTTCACCCAAGGTTGTGGACGGATGGCGTACGCGTTCAGGTTGAGTCCTCTCGGTTTACTACCTTCAAAGCCCAGATCTGACTCCACTCAGATCTCGGTAATGGTCAGTCTTAAGCGGAATAGGCTAGTTTAGTGTGCCTTGCCTAAGGCTGTGGATAATGTATTTTACAACGGTTATGGTGGCTATAACAGCCACCACCATTATGTTATGATACCGGCTGTAAGGACCATTACAGTTTTATTTATTTATTATTTTCTTTTAGAAAAACATATTTTGTACCCGTTACAACTGTCAGGTAACCATCTCGGAATACCCTGGCCATGGAGTACTGGACCTTTTTCTACCCCATTGCATGCGGGGATGGATGGATAAAAATCATAATTAAAAAAAATAAAAATCACTGGTAGGTTCTTGATGGTTCCACTAGAAAATTACATCATAGCATATCGTAAAAAGTAGACAGTCGAATTTTAGATGGTTCAGAAAAAAAAGAAAAAAAAGAAACACTTTTTACTTCTAATGGTGATTTTTGTGCATTGGTGAATGGTTGAAAAGAAAATGAAAAGAAAAAATGTACTGTCCTAAGCCAACAGCAAATGACCATTAACAGAGGCTATAATTGCTCAATCCATTCGTATTTTAGATGGGGTGTGCTATGTACAAGGTCCTACAAATCTGATGGGCAATTTGAGTTAATACATGGCATGCATACGACATAGAAATTCCTTTGTTACAGTCTGTCAACATTGTCAAGTAAGTCTCCATTTAACATGCTATGGGGCATGGGATGGTGTCATTATTAGTCACCATTAATTGATCTCTATATATGAACATACAGCCCATTGTACATAGACATCCACATACAACCCTTTTGTTTATGCTGACTTGTCACATATATAGATATCCAATCCATGAAAATGGACCATTCCATGGTAATCACCAGGTACAAAATGGAGTTGGATGTACTATCTTTTTCTTTTTTTGAAGGAAAATTTATTCACAGGAGGGGCTGTACAAGGAGAGACATTTAGGCAGCCCGATGGCACAAAAATCACCATGGGCTGCCCGAATGAAGATTGTACTCATCTGATGGGGCGCAGCCTAAAAATAAATGGACAGCCAATGAAGGTTGTTCCATCTGAACAGTCTATAATAAGGATCGTTGTACTTAATTTATTATTATTATTATTATTATTAATTTATGTTATACGAATTTTACTTGGATGTGATTTCATTGCATCCCCAACCATGGCCAAGTTTCACTTACACAGTATAGGGCCTTAGATGGGATTGATAGGTAAAACAGGATTGTTTAAGTTTAAGATTCCAAGTATCTGGGACACGACTATGATGTTGTTGATGGTGATCATGATGTAAAAACTTCTTTGCATAACCAGGAATGCATTAGGAACTATAGAAGAAATAAATACTGCTTAAGCACAAATAATAGTTGTAGAAGCGGCAGCTGTTTGATTGCTTTATTTATAACCGTATAGAAGGAATGTATTTTATTCACATGTTATCAAGTGTTGCTTTCATTCACATTGGGCCCTTCCATACGAGTCATTGTACGAGCCGAAACATTGCTTTCCATTATGCAGAAGGGAGTGGGCTTTCGGGAAGTGGATGTGGATGAATGAATGCGTTTTCATGTCTTCCTCCGTGATGGTAAATTAAGAATCCATGCAAGGATAAGTGCAATAGTCGAGGGATGACAAGATGAGATGGAGATTCAAAGAGTTGGATTTTATTTTATTATTTATTATTTATTATTTTTTAATGTAGGAGGAGAATTACTCTTCAATCAATGATGTCTTAACCTCTCAGTCTCTGTCCTCTCCCTATAATGATCGTCTTCCAATGCGGTCCAAACCCACACCGTTTATATGATGGGCTTCAATAAAATATCTTAGTTTGGATTATACCAACCATTTGAAATTTGGCCCGTTTCCTAATGGATGATATCCATTGCCTTTGTATAATGTGAGGGTTGAACTATTCAACTGTTGTTAACATATGTCTTAAATCTGCAAAGTTCAACTAGCCAAGGGAAAGTTCGACTCGAAATCTAGCAAGGAATTCCTGAGGTCTTCGACCAGTCAAAAGACAGGTTCAACCAGTCGAAGGTGCCCTTCGACCAGTCGAATCCCTACTTTGACTAGTCAAAGGTTACGCAAACAACATACGGACTACGTAAATTTGAGGCGGTTTCCGAACTATTAAAAAGTCGGTGCGAAAGGAAGGTTTCCTCAACTATAAATATGAGTCCCTAGGGCTATTATAAAGTATTCTAAGGCATTCTAAAGGTATTCCAAGGGTTTCTAAAAGGATTTTAGAGTTTGCAAAGGGTGTAATAAGGGTGAGATTCGAGGTTGTTTAAATAGGGTTAGTCTTTTCTCTTTGTAATTTTTAATTTCATAGTGAAGATCTGTTGCTTTGTGCCATGGTTTTTTTCCCAAAAGGGTTTTCCACATTAAATCTTTGTGTTCTCTTGTGATTGCTTGGTGATCTTGGATTGCTATCCTAGATCTATATTCGTGTGATTATGCAGCACAAATCCCAACAAGTGGTATCAAAGAAATCGTTGGGGCACAGCTTTGAATCTGCAAGATTAACATTAATGGGAAGCATTAGATTTGATATTGAGAAGCACTTAAGAAAATAACTTGGAGTTATGAAAGATTAAGATGATTAGTCTATTAACCAAGCAAGGCGAAGCCAAGGCTTTTGAGGAGCGAAAATTGATTATGAATGATAAAGAATGAGAGACACTTGATAGTAATGCTTTAGCCTCCATCCATTTGTGTCTCATGGATAGGTTCTCTATAATGTTATGAGGGAGAAAATTGCGGCTAAGTTATGGGCAAAGTTAGAGGATGTATATGTGAAAAAATCATTTGAAAATCGTCTACACCTGAAGATACAGAAGTATAACTTCAGGATGACAGAGGGTGGATATTTGGAGGCCCACTAAGCAACTTTAATAAATTGGTGTGCAAATTGCTAGATATGGAGGAAGTGATAAAAAATGAGGAACAAGCATGTATATTGTTGAATTCTCTTCCAGCATCATATGAGTAATTTAAGGACCCGATGTGCATCGCAAATAAAACCCTAAGTGTCGACGCCATTATCTTAGCTCTTCAAGGGAAAGCCATGAGAAAGCTTAACAGCGACATGAGGACATCTTCCAATGCACTGATTGCAAGGGGCAAGAATTTTAGGCAAAGTACAAGATCTTCGAGCTCTAGATCCAAATCCAAGGGCAATGACAAATGACGTTAAAGTGCTGAAACTGTGGGATGGAAGGACACATGAAGAAGGATTGTACAAATCCTAAATTTAAGAGAGAAGAATCTGATACTTCATACAGGGAGGCCAATGCTGCCACATTAGATAGATCGAGTGGATTTGATGGTTATGTCTTGTTTGTGTTTACGATCAGATGCCCATATGATGATCGTAGGGGTGAGTAGATTCTAAACACAGGGGCATCCTTTCACATGACTCCTCATCGGAGTTGGTTTACCAGCTACAGGGAGTGTATGGTGAGCAAGTGTTTATGGGTAATGATAGTGCCTGCAATGTTTTGGCTGTTGGTATAGTGCGCATCAAGATGTTTGATGGGATAGAGCGTACCTTAACTGAGGTGAGACACGTTCTCGATATGAAAAAAAGTCTGATTTCTCTTGGTGTACTTGAGGCAAAAGGATGCAAGTTCACCGGACTTCATGGTGCCCTTAAAGTATTTAAGGGGGCACGAGTAATCATGAAAGCGCAACGATCGGTAATCTTTAGAGGTTGATAGAGAGCACTTCAATAAGTGGAGCTGCAGTAGATTCCACCTCTGCACGTGTGTGGCATGCTGGGCATGGCCACATGAACGGACATGACATGAAGGCTGAGACGCGTGAACAGAGATACAGAGCAGGTGGAGCAGTCACTTGTGAGAAGAATCATACAACACAATTACAGGATATTGGCGAGGTACATGAACTACGCTAACATCGCATATGCTCTTGTTAAAGACGAGGTAGATCCGTCTACTATTCAGATGGCTTTGGGCGAGCCTAGTGCTGAGAAGTAGAAGGTGATTATGGATGATGTGATGGACTCGTTGTACCAAATCGACACATTGAAGCTGGTGGAGCTTCCAGTAGGCCCAAAAGCGGTTGGATGCAGGTGGATCTTCAAGAGGATACATCATAGATACGGAACGAGGCTGGTAGCGAATGGTCATTACTTAGAGCCTTCTCAGAGATATTCGCAACGACGGTATAACAGGTATCTATTGGATTCGTGTTGACATTGGTTGCCAAATGCGATCTTGAGCTGGAATGAATGGATGTGGAGACTACACTTCTGCATGGGAAATCAGAAGTGTTATTTTTCATGAAGCAACTAGAGCAGTTCGAAGTTTAAAGGGGCTGAGAAAAAAGTTTGTCGGAGGTCGTAGTATGACCTGTCACCTAGGTAGTAGTATAAAATTTGATTCCTTCATGGTGCGTCAGGGATTGTATGTTGATGACATGTAGATCGCCAATCATGTCATGTCTGAAATCAATGTACTAAAGACTCGGTTAAGTGAAACATTCGAGATGAAGGATCGGGGGCAGCAAAGATGGTTCTTGGCATTGATATTCATAGAGACTGGAAGAGGAGCAGACTTTGGTAATTACAGGTAGAATATCTTGAGTAGGTATGTGATGGGCCATACGAAGCCGGTGAGTGTTCCCTACGCGGCTCACTTCAAGTTTTCCTCTGGACATGTCTCAAAACAGACGAGAAAAAACAGGATATGTCTCATGAGCCTTATTCGAATGCGGTTGACAGTGTATGCCATGGTTTGTATTAGACCGGTTATTTCATAGGCAATCGGTGTTGCGAACAAATACCCCAACAAGCAATATTGGATGACAGTGAGATGGTTACTTCGATACATTAGAGGTACAAAAGACTACGTCTTATTTTTTAAGAAGACAAGAGCAAAGGTGGTTGGGCATGTGGATTCAGATCCGGCAGACATACTTACTAAGGTCGTTCCTTCAGAGAAGTTTAAGTCTTGTGCAACTTCTCTGGGCTTGGCGATGGGGTAAAAGAAGTATGAAGTGTACATGAGAAGCATTGATTAAAGCGATGATGTGATACAGAGATAAGAGAAAATATCAAAAACCTATACGTTTGAAGATTGAAGACATGGTGGAGATTGTTGTTAACATATGTCTTAAATCTGTAAAGTTTGACTAGACCAGGGAAAGTTCGACTCGAAGTCCAGCAAGGAATTCCGAAGGTCTTCAACTAGTCGAAGGTGCCCTTTGACCATTTGAAGCCCTGCTTCGACTAATCAAAGGTTACGCAGACAACACATGGACTGCGTAAATTTGAGGTGGTTTCCGGACTATTCCAAAGTCGGTGCGAAAGGAGGGTTTCCTAAACTATAAATACGAGTCCTGAGGGCAATTATAAAGTATTATAAGACATTCTAAAGGTATTTTAAAGGTTTCTAAAAGGGTTTTAGAGTTTGCAAAGGATGTAGTAAGGGTGAGATTCGAGGTTGTTTGAATCGGGTAAATTTTAGTCTTTTCTCTTTGTAAATTTTAGTTTCATAGTTAAGATCTGTCGCTTTTGTGCCGTGGTTTTTTCTCGAAAGGGTTTTCCATGTTAAATCTTTGTATTCTCTTGTGATTGCTTGATGCTCTTTGATTCCTATTCTAGATCCATATTTGTGTAATTCTGCAGCACAAGTCCCAACAAGAACATGATTATTTTTTTTGTAGCATTCTCCATCCACGGAGAGCCCCTATCATATATAAGCGGTCTGAGTCAATGGAAGAAATCCGATTCCAATGAATGAAGTCTTGACATATCATATTGCAATACAGCCGGAGTATTTGAGGAAAACTCATTTGCTGCTGTGTAGATTCAAAGTGCATGCAAGCACCCCTCAAATGTAACCTAACCGAATTTTTAGCTGATCCTGTTTGTATTTCCTCTTATTACTCGTCTTAAGCCATGCTAAGTGCCATGCCTTGAAGAAATTTGTAGATTAGTTGTACATTGTTCGTTCACGGCACCGCTAATATCACATAGAGATAAGTATTCGATAGCGAAATACGGCCAAGTGGCGGATTTCATGGCCGGCCATGACCCTTACGGGCTCCTTGTTTTTGTTTCTTAGATTTTAAAAAAAAAGTGATTGAATCATCTAGGCCCCTCCATGATGCTGGATGAGCGGTTCAGATTATGTACATGTGCGACATGCCTCTTTAGATATGCATGAAAGTTGCATGCTGCAATCCTGTCAACTCAATGGCAAACAAAAATCCAAACCACTCATCGGGTGGGCCCACCCTTGTGTACTCAAAACAGTATAAAAAATCAGGCTGTGTTGATCATTGTGGACCAGAAAAGTGCAAAAATAAATGGGCATTAGCCCAGAGAAAGGAGAGGGAGTCGATCCCATCAGTAGGGGTAACTCCTCAAAAGTTGGGCCCATAATATCAACGGTTTATATCAGTGAGGGTCTTCGCTGTAGATTGTATATGATGCCGGACAATTTGTCCTGGCTTTAGTTCGTACAAATGGGGTGCATGCCTTGGTTATCCAAACTTTTGTTGATAAGAGTTGGTCGGTTGCAAATGAAATGAATGGATCATTTAAAATGGGTCACATAAATGAACGGTTTGTACCAATCAAGGAGTTGGGTCTCTCTTGTAGAAATTGGAAGCCTTGAGTCATTTCAAACAGACTTGGCATGCGTCTGTACGGTATGGCACCCATGGTCTCCACCTAAGGGAGAGAGTGCATGACGCAGGGATGGGATGTGCTTAGGGTGGTACAACGAGCCGAGTCGAGTTGAGCTGGGCTAAGCTCGGCTTGACGCGTCCGTGCTGTACTCAAGTCGAGCTCGAGCTCGACATTGAAGCTTGGCTTGTTTGCCAAAGTTTTCAAGTCGATCTCAAGTCGAGCTAGTGGTTCGAGTTGAGTCGAGTTTGTTCATATGTCAACCCAATGCCCAACCCAACCCAAAGTTGAGATGAGTCGGGTTGGGCGTGAGCTGAGAGTAGTCACCGAGTGGGCTGAGATGAGTCGAGTTGGGTGTAGATCAAGGAGAGAGAGAGAGAGAGAGAGAGAGAGAGAGAGAGAGAGAGAGAGAGAGAGAGAGAGCTTAGCTTGGGTGGGTGTGGGATCGCGACCGGCGGGCTGGGTAAGGGAAAGAGAGGGAAAGGGGGAAAGAGAGGGTCCAGTTGGGTCAGCGTCGGGTAGGGTTTTGTTTTTTTGTTTTTTTATTTTTTTTATAAGTTATATATATATATATATATATATATATATATATATATATCTAATATAATATAATATAATATTAATATATAATACTAGAGCCGAGTTAAGATCGAGCTTTGAGTCGGGTCAAGTTGATCTGCACCATGCTCGAACTCGGCTCGATTTCAACTCGAGTTTTCAAAAGTGAGCTTGACTCACCCTGAGTCGGCCCTTTAAGCCGAGTCAATCCGAGCTGAATCGAGTCGAGTCGAGCGAGCTTTTTGAGCTAGACATTTCTCATGTTATATATTGACATTTTCCACGTATCGATGTTAAGGAAATATGAGTGAGACATTTCTCATGTTATAGACTGGCAACCATTAGAGATCCAGAAAGATGTTTTGTACATCGAACAACCAGTGTGTATTCTTGACAGGAAAGACCAAGTGCTTCGATCCAAAGTTATACTGTTAGTAAAGGTTCAGTGGAGTCATCACACCGAGGAAGAGGCTTCTTGGGAACGAGAGACTGAGATCAAAGAGAAATACCCTCACCTATTCGCATTATAGGTATGTAAATTTCGAGGACGAAATTTCTTTTAAGGAGGGTAGAATGTAATAACCTAAATAAATCTTAACCGTATAATTTTAACCATTGATCGACATACCCAATTAGTCTAATATGACCGTCGATCTACAAGATCAACTGTTCTAATCTCAACCATTGATTTGGACATATCTAATCCAACTGTTCATTAACTAATGAATCCAACCATACATTTAACCATCCATCCAATGATACAACCATTTAACCGTTACTATGTTGAAAATCATTGGAACATTTGCCCTTGCATCTAAACTGACCATCCATCATATTGGTCATGTGGCCACCCACAATCCTATCCATCCATCCATAGGTACATCTTGGAGTCTAGCCATCGATCAGACACCAAATCATTTAACCATATATCTGTCTGTCCATCTATGTATACATTAATCTGTCCATCCATCTACATCACACTTATGCACCATTGAATACATCACAACCGCACACATGCACCAAACACATCACATGCATACCTCTCGCGCACACACAAGTAGCCCATGCATGCATCACAAACCATACACTATACACACCTACCATAACCACACCTCACATACATGTGCCACACACGTGGCATGTGTGCAATGCATGGCACATGTGTGCATGACCTTACACTAGATTAGTGCACATGGGGTAAATCAAAACAAAGAAAAAAAAATGTGACATACAAAGACTTAAAAAGAAAAACTGAAATTTAAAAGAAAACTTATTAACATTATAACATCACATGTGATGTTGTGTTCCTTATAAATAAGGAAGCAAAGGAAGGTGGGGTATGCTGTGCCGTGAGAAGAGAGAGAGAGAGAGAGAGAGAGAGAGAGAGAGAGAGAGAGAGAGAGAGAGCAAAAGAAAGGTTGCGGGTTATTCACGTTGGAAAGAGAGCGAGAGAAAGAAGAGAGAGAAAAAGGAAGAAAGAAAAGGAGGAGAGAGAAAAAGGAAGAGAGAGGAAGAAAAGAAAAGAAAAAGAAAAGAAAAGAAAAGAAAATATTTTTTCTTTAAAAAGTGAGTTTCTCCCACTTGATGTTATAAAAAAATATTATTTTTTATTTATTTGTTTATTCATTTGCACTTATAATTAATTATTTTTTTGCCATCTTAAAGGTTCTTTTAATTTGATGTAATTGCTCAATATGCTTCCTAAATTGTGTTTAAAATTTTATTTTTAATTTTTACTTTGGTTGTTGTTATTTTAATATGCCTCAATTCGGCTTTTATATCGTCTTATTGTTAATCATACCTTGAAAATTCTATTTTTATTTATTTAGATTAAAATAAATTGTAGGAATCTCGAGTTTGTATATAATTTTTTAAAAAAAATAGATTCTAAGATCTAAATTGATTACGTTGCATGTTTATTTATTTATTTATTTTTGTAGAAATTTAATCATGTACAGACAATTTACATTGATTGGAAATTTTGTTTTAAGTTTGATAAATTATTTACAACATATATTATGGATTCAACTGAAGAATAGCGATCATTGTATATTTTTAGAAATATTTGTTTTATGTAATATTGAAATCATACAAGACTAGAATAGTTTTCAGAACACCAGAAAATAGGTGGGGAAATCAAGTCCTTTGTGTTGAAAATCCCTAAAGCGTAAATAGGTGAGGCGATAAAGAGCCTTGGGTTGAAAGTCCTAGAATCCCAATTAATGGTACCTCTTGGAACTTTTACCGTACCCTTTGAGTGGGTGAGCATGTCAGGATTGTAAAAGATTCCCACTGTCAGGTTTGGTGGGGTAGTAGTCTTACCAGCTAATATACAAATGGGTCCCTTACCAAGTGCCCTTTGAATGAGTGAGCATGTCATGCAAGAGGTTCCTATTGCCGGGGTAGGTGTTGTATTGGCGCAGGTGTTGGCTAACCGGTGTAAACTGACCCTGGTGTTAAAAAGAATAAACCGTACTTGTTATTATAGAGTATAACATATGTTGATTTCATTTATTCATTTTTCTTTGAATTTACATTAAAAAAATCTTATTTATTAATCTCCTCATCTATTGCTTTACCTAAATAGGTATTGTATCTTTTAGTATATTTTATTCAAATTATATGATGTTATTTTAAAACATGTATTGAGGTTTCTCACCAGGTTTCGCAGCTTACCCTGATGGGATTTTAAAATTTCAAGATCAGGATCTCGTGGAGGCGCTTAAAGAGATTTTCTTCTATTTATTTGGTTTCTTTAGCATTTTCTAAATAAGTATAATGAACATTAAGTATAGTATGATAGTATGGAGATGACATGAGTTTGGAGATAACCTTGAATAATCGGAACAAGAATATTTTATTCTTCTTTAAATAAATGTTTGATTATTTAATTTTTGGATCGTTATATTTGATGAGTGAGATCATTTTGTCAATATATGTGTGGATTATGAAAAGTAAACATACAAAACCTAAGTCATGCCTTCGGGTATGGAATCGGGGTCAGATATACCCAGGTGCCGGATTTCGGGGCATGACAGATTGGTATCAAAGCTTAGGTTTAGAATCATTGAGGACCTAGGGTTTTACTTAAAAACTTAGTCACTTTGAAAATTAGGATATATCCCCTGCGAGTGTTGTTGTGATCAAAACTTAACTTGTAGTATTGTCTTATAGTGATCCACCCTTATATGATATCTAAAGATTACTGTTTGATTTAGAACATCTCTGGGAGTCGGCATGGAGAGAGGTAGAGGTAGAGCCAGTCTTGTGGTGGCCACACTGTCATGCCCCAAACTCAGAAACCGAGCTCACAGAATTACCGATCGCTGAATCCGGTGCCGACAGCCTTCGTAGTGCCCCATTCTTGGCTCCCGGCACCCATATGCCAGAATCCGATCCTAGGATCCTACAAGGAGGATTTTCAATATGATTTTTTTTTTGTAATGGAGCATAACCACAAGCATAACCAAGTCACAAAACAACATCACTATATACCCACTATATCAAAAACTTTGAGTACAATACGGAAAGGGAAATACAAATATAGATATCGGAACTCCAAAAGCTCAGCTACATGCTCCTGCCTCAGTGCTCCTGCAATCCAACGTCACCTACACGCAACGGTCGTGCACAAGCTTACGAATAGCTTAGAGGGTGATGTAAGTGTGTGCGCAAGCAAGTGCCAAGTATGGAATATCAGAGTAATGCGGAAATATGCTGGTAAGTCCATGAATACTATCAGTCGTACCAAGGTTATGCGATGCAAGACATGAATGCTATCGGCAAAACCAAGGCCATGCGATGCAAGACATGAATGCTATCGGCCATACCAAGGCCATGCGATGCAAGGCATGAATGCTGTCGGCCATACCAAGGCCATGCGATGCGAGGCGTACGTAGCCAAATGTCATATGCGAGATGTAACAAAAGCATGCCAGTCCTCATCAAGTATATATATCAGTACAGTTTCTCTCTGGGATATCACCGGGGTCTAGTATACTCCACACTGATTGCTGCCTCTCTAGCCACACAGCCCAATGAGTGGAAGAGACCACATTATCCACATGACCAACAGTCTACCAATATTTACCCGGCTCGTCGATAGCGGACCCATTTGCGAGCTAGTTAAACTTAGCCTAACTTACAGCCCCTCACTCGAGCGGATAAGGCCACACCCCCTTCCAACTGACCACGAGATAGTGGGAGACGCGGCCTACTGGTATTCGACACTCGTGCGCTCGTGTATCCACTTGGTCTAGATGTTGGAGCATCTCTTGGTACCAAAAAGGTTCTGGGACTTTTACCCAAGGATATGCTATGTGCCCACAGTGCTAGAGCCAATATTTCTGGTATCTAATCCGGCCATCCACGATATGCTTGTGGAGGCCACAACCCTGATGTTGCTAGGGCATACAATGATCATGTTACACAAATGCGAGATGCATGAATCACACTATCCAGTCATGCAACAATTCTGCGCGTACCGCACGCGCATGTACGCAACTCCTATCAGTGAGTCCCATAAACAATCCACTCAATGACATATGCTATGATCAGTCACTCCTTATATCAAGTATACATATGATGCGTATGGGCATGAATCATGGAGTTATACTAAGCATGTTATATGGTTATGAACTATCTTCATAACAAAGATGGGCCTAGACGGCCTACACACAACAAGTATGGGCCTAACAATGGGCCCTAGGGACAGTTACAATGTAGACATTCAACCATTATTGCTCTAACAATGTGGACGTCAAACCATCATTTCTACCAAGGCACAGCCCGCTATAAACATCATTACATACATCGTAGTGGAATCACACATTGCAATGGACCTCATATATATCACATTCGGCCCCACACAAAGGCCTCACATATGTCTCATTGGGTCTCACTCATGGTCCTTATACACATCATATTGGGCCTTAACCCATGGGCCTCAAATACATCACAATGGGCCTCATATACATCAAGTTGGCCACATCACATGTGCCGCATATACATCATGTGGGCCGCATCCATAGGCCGCACCAATGGGCATCATATACATCGAGTGGGCTGTATCAATGGGCCGCATATACATCAAGTAGCCCACATCAATGGGCTGCATATACATCAAGTAGGCCGCATCCATGGGCAGCACCATCTACATCATTCATCTATTTAGGAACTTTTTAGAGCATTATCCAAAAAATGAATCACATATGAAGATCATCTGGACCGAACCACAAATAGCAGTGGAGATGATGATTGGAAAATCATCTAGACCATACCACAAATAGCAGTGGTGATAATGATTTCCACTGTTGAAACTCCACAGGGCCCACCATAGCATTTGTTTTCCATCTAATCTGTTCATATGGTCACAAAGACCTGAATCAAGAGGAAAAACAAATATCATTTTAATAAGGAACTTCTGTGATCCTTAAAGGGTTTCAATGGTAGGCGTTTAACTCTCCATTGATTTCTGCAGTGAGGTCCACCAGATAGATTTGTCTCATTTTTAGTCTTAGGCCTTAAGACGAGCTTACCAATTGGATGGACGATTTGGATGTAACACATAAATCATGTTGGCCTCGTAGAACTTGCTGACGTCAGAACAGCAGCAATTTGTTGCTGTTGCTAGCCCACAACTTCAAATTCACAACACGTGGCGTTTCTTCAAAATATACGCGGGCCCACAACTCTTAACTTGGGTATCGCATTGGTGAGCAAGACATGACGTTGGAACCGTAGCGATGGTGCGGTCGCAATGGTACAAGTTTTGAGTCGAGCCGACTTAGAATTATAGGATGTGACTTAGGGTCGCGTACAAACACCGATTATAGGTCACGAGTTGTCGAAATTTGAAAGGGAAGATCGCGGGAGTCTATGAAACGGTACGGACTAGGATACGGGCTGTACAGCTCTTCCCTCCTAATAAAAATTTCGTCTTTAAAATTTACACTATCATCGCAATTAAGCAAAACTCATAAGGAAATAGGAAACATAACATCATATATAATCGGAGACAATACAAAATGCAATCAATCATCAAAGAGATGAGGATAGTGCTCGCGAATCTCAGCCTCGCGCTCCTAAGATGCCTTATCCACACTATGATGACCCCATTGAACCTTCACCAAGGGGATGACCTTGGTCCGGAGGACCTGCTCCTTTCGATCAAGGATACGAACTAGCTGCTCAATATAAGAAGCATCCTCACGAACTTCTAATGGCTGCCAATTAATAACAAGAATGATGTTTAACCTATACTTTCTTAATATAGAGACATAGAAAACGTTGTGGAGGTCAGACAACTGAGATGGTAAGGCAAGCCGATAGGCCATGGTGCTAACGCACCCCGTGATCTCGAAAGGTCCAATGAATCTCGGCGAAAACTTACCCTTCGCTCCAAAATGAACCACACCCTTCATGGGTGAGACCTTGAGATACACATGATCTCCAACGATAAACTCCAAGGGACGATGCTGATGATCAGCAAAACTCTTCTACTGGCTCTGAGCTGTGCGCATCCTCTGCCTGATGATGTCAATGACCTTTGACGTCTGCTGCACAAGCTCGAGGCCTAGGAGACACCGCTCTCCAACCTCGGTCCAACAACTTGGAGATTTGCATTGTCTGCCATATAATGCCTCAAAAGGAGCCATGCCAATGGTCGCTTGATAGTTGTTGTTGTACGTGAACTCAGCCAATCGTAGGTGCTTGTCCCAGCTATCCGAGAAGTCAATCACGCAAGCCTGAAGTATATTCTCAAGGATCTGGTTGACCCTCTCGGTCTACCCATCGGTTTACCGATGATACGCGGTGCTGAGCTGCAAAACAGACCCCATTACCATCTAGAAGCTCCTCCAAAACTAAGACATAAACCTTAGGCCTCAGTCAGAAACAATTAAAATTGGAACGTTATGCAGTCTCACAATCTCCTCGATGAATAATCTTATAAGTCGGTCCAAAGTCCAGGTCGCACAAATCGCAAGAAAATGTACCAACTTCATCAGACGATCGATGATAACCCAAATGGAGTCATATCTGCACTGAGTCCTTGGCAAACCCATGATAAAATTAGTAGATACGTGCTCCCACTTCCATAACGGGACGCTCAATGGCTGCAAAGGACCAGGGGGTCTCTAATGATCGGCCTTGACACGCTAGCATGTGTTACACTCGGCCACAAAACTTGCTATCTGGTGCTTCATCCACGTCTAAAAATACTGATACCTCATATCATGATATATCTTCGTCGAGCCATGTAGGATAGAAAACCGCGATTGATGTGCCTCTGTCATAAGATCTCCACGAAACTCAAGAATATTTGGGACACATAATTGGCCTCTGAAGCGAAGTCCACCATCAGAACCAATCTGTCAATCTGACTGACTCTTAGATGCTGCCTCTGCCCGATAACTCTGCAACGACTCATCTGCCTACTGAGCCTTGATCGCCCTTACGACAAGTGAGGGTTGAATTGACAGGCTCGATAACTGCACAATAGAAGATTGTAAGCCGATCTCAAAGTCGAATGCTGACACATCCTCAAGCATCTTCCACTCCTGAATCATCATGTGTGCCACCAAGCCTCGTGGCTGACGGCTGAGTTCATCCATCACCACGTTCGCCTTGCCCGGGTGGTACTAAAGATCAAAATCATAGTCCTTCAAGAGGTCCATCCAACGCCTCTACCTCATGTTCTGCTTGGTTTAAGAGAATAGATACTTCAAGCTCATGTGATCGGAGAAGAGCTCGAACCTAACCCCATAGAGATAATGCCTCCATACCTTTAGTGCAAAGACAACTACTATTAGCTCTAAATCATGTGTGGGGTAGTTTAGCTCATGGACCTTAAGCTGACGAGACGCATAAGCCATTGGCTTCTCGTGCTGTATCAGGACAATACCCAAGCCAACTCGCGAGGCATTGGTAAATACAAAAAATCCATCACTCCCAAAGGGAAGAGTGAGGATAGGAGCAGACATGAGGCTGTCCTTTAGCTCCACAAATGCCTGCTCACAACGTCGCTCAGGTCAACCTGGTCAACGGGGCTGCAATACGGGAAAATCCCTCAATGAAATGTCAGTAGTAGCCCACCAAACTAAGGAAACTGTGGATCTCAGACACGTTCATGGGCTGGCCCCATTGACGCATGACATCAATCTTCGAGGGGTTCACTAGGATGCCCTGCCTCGTCACCACATGACCAAGGAACTTCACCTCTTCTTGCCAGAACTCGCACTTCTCTAGCTTCGGGTAAAGCTGGTGTGCGTGAAGGGTCTGCAAAGTAATCTCCAGATGTCGTTCATGCTCCTCATGGGTCCTCAAATATATCGGGATGTCATCGATGGACACCACAACAAACTGATCTAGATATGGACGGAAGAACTCATTTATTAACTGCATGAATACGGTGGGTGCATTGGTCAGTCCGAAGGACATGACTTGGAACTCAAAATGACCGTAGTGAGTCCTGAATGCTATCTTTAGGATATCCTTCTCATGGACCCGAATATGATGATAACCGGAACGTAGATCAATCTTTGAAAAGAACTGTACACCTTGCAGCTGATCAAACAAATCATTGATCCTCGGAAGCGGATACTTGTTCTTGATCGTGACCTTGTTGAGCTCGCAGTAATCTAGACAAAGCCTCAACGAACCATCCTTCTTCTTCACGAAGAGTACCGACGCTCCCCAAGACGAACTGCTTGGGCGGATAAAGCCTGACTCGCACAACTTGTCCAACTGCTTCTGTAGTTCCCACAACTCCAACAGTGCTATATGATACGGGGCCTTCGAAATAGGCGTGGTACTGGGCACGAGATCAATCTGAAACTCCATGTGCTTACGAGGTGGTAAACCCAGAATCTCCTGGAACACATTGAGAAAACCACAAACGACCAGTAGCTGGTCGATACTCAAAGCAACTGACTCCTCAACGGCACAGGACAACAAGCAGGAAAGCTGCTCTCCTCTGGGCTCAGCTACAAACTTGAACTGCGGTACACTAGGTATACAAAAAGTGATTGTCCTTACAGAGAAGTCCAATATGACGTGATACTCGACAAGCCAATCCATGCCCAAGATGACATCAAACTCGAACATCAGTAATGCAAACAGATCAGCAGGAAAAAAGATATCCCCAACTAGAATGGGATAAGACGAGCAAAATCAGACCAACGCTGCAGTCTTCCCTAAGGGCGTCGATAGTGATAAACCCTCATAAACAGACTCCAACGGTAAATCAGTCGATCGGTAAAAATCCTCGGCCACAAAGGAATGTGATGGAATAGAATCGAATAATACACGTGCAATGCATGCAAAAATAGGGAGGGTACCCTCGAGGACCCCTCCTGATGACTGAGGGTCTTATTGGGCAGCATGAAATCTGCCTTGAGCTTGATGGGGAGGTGTATGCCCCCTTTGAGGTCTCTGCTACTGCTGTTGCACTGTGGCGGCCTGATATGTCGCCTTTGCTACTGCAAGGGAGGTCTCGGAGGCTGGTGCATCGGTCGCTACTGCTGGTGTGGGGGTTGCTGTGGAGGCTGATGCGGTGCCCTCGGCTCTTGTTGTTGTGGATGGGGACACTCGTGCCTACGATGTCCTGTCCTACTGCATCCAAAGTAAGCACCTAGGAACAGTCTCAGAGGTGGTGATGGGGGTGCCACTGGTGCTTGAAATGCTATGCGGGTCATGCGTCGTTGCTTTAGACGATGCTGCTACTGATGGGAGCTACCGGAGGGCTCCTTCCTCTTCCAGTCTCCTCTCTAGTCACGGGCCCTCTGAAAATTGGCCCAATCTACCTCATAAACTTGTGTCCTCTGCACAATTTGCTCAAATGTCAGAAGCATGTGTCCGACCACACAGCTCTTGAGGGTAGGACGCAAGCTGTTCTCGAAACGGTAGGCCTTCCACCCCTCATCATCAACAAGATACGTCACGAACCTCAATAACTCGATGAAATGTGCGTCATACTAGGACACTGTCATGTCTCCCTGGACTAAGGTCTTAAATGCTAACACACGCTACTGTCGAACATGCTCGGGAAAGAACTTTCCGTCGAACCGGTCAACAAAATCCTCCCATGTCCACTTGAAATTGGCCATTACTACTTGGGTGACTGATGCTCACTAGTGCTGAGCCTCGCCTTGGAGAAAAAATACAACTAACGGGACTTGCCGCTTGGTCGTACATCTCATAATGTCGATATCTTCTCCACCTAAGAGCACCATATCTCTACTGCAGTAGGGACTGGCTCGCCCCGGAAGCGCGGGGGATAGTGCTGTTGAAAGTCTCAGAGAAGGGTGCTCGCGCGCTCTTGCTCTGCCTGGGCTGGTGTAACAGCAGGCCACTACCCTACCCTTGAAGGATAATGGTCATCACCTGCAGTATCTGCTAAAGCTGATCTATAGTTATGGGTGATGTCGGGGCTATGTTGGTCTCAGACGGGGGAGCGAGAGTCACTCGAGTCGCTCTTCTAGGCGGCATATCCTACAGGAAGGAACAAGGGCCTATTAGCCTTGAGAACTCTCGAAGGCAAAGATGTTAAGGGTTTATATCTAAAAATCGTTAAGTTTTCAAACTCGAGACCTATTCATTCTAATTTCATAGCAGATATGTGATGTGATCCTCAGGTATTCCTAAGTTATGGTCTGATACTTCTGTCACACCCCAAACTCAGAAACTAGGCTTAGAGAATTCCCGATCATTGAATCCAGTGCCGACAGCCTCCGTAGTGCCCCATTCTCAGCTCCCAGCACCCATATGCTAGAATCTAATCCTGGGATCCTACAAGGACGATTTTTAATATAATTTTTTTTTGTAATGGAGCATAACCACAAGCATAACCAAGTCACAAAACAACATTACCACATATCCACTATATCAAAAACTTTGAGTACAATGCGGAAAGGGAAATACAAATATAGATATCAGAACTCCAAAAGCTCAGCTACACGCTCTTACCTCAGTGCTGCTGCAATCCAACGTTACTTGTACGCAATAGTCGTACATAAACTTACGAAAAGCTTAGAGGGTGGTGTAAGTGTGTGCACAAGACAAGTGCCAAGTATGCAATATCAAAATAATGCAGAAATATACTGGTAAGTCTATGAATACTACCAGCCGTACCAATGCTATGCGATGCAAGGTATGAATGCTATTGGCCATACTAAGGCCATGCAATGCAAGACATGAATGCTATCGGCCATAATAAGTCCATGCGATGCAAGGCATGAATGCTGTCGGCCATACCAAGGCCATGCGATGCGAGGCCTACGTAGCTAAATGTCATATGTGAGATGCAACACAAGCATGCTAGTCCTTTTCAAGTATATATATCAGTACAATTCTCCTCTGGGATATCATCGTGGTCTAGTACACTCCACACTGACTGTCGCCTCCCTAATCACACAGCCCAATGAGTGGAAGAGACCACACTATCTGCCTGATCAGTAGTCTGCCAATATCTACCCAGATCATTGATATCGGACTCATTTGTGAGTTGGTCAAACTCAGCTTAGCTTACAGTCCCCTCGAGCGAATAAGGACACACCCCCTTCCAACCGACCACGAGATAGTGGGAGACATGGCCTACTAGTATTCGGCACTCGTGCACTTGTGTATCCACTCGGTCTAGATGTTGGAGCATCTCCTGGTACCAAAAAGGTTCTGAGACTTTCACCCAAGGACATCCTATGTGCCCACAGTGCTACAGCCAATATTTCTCGTATCCAATCCAGCCATCCATGATATGCCTGTGGAGATCACGACCCTGATGTTGCTAGGGCGGAAAGTGATCATGTCACACAAATGCGAGATGTATGAATCACACTGTCCAGTCATGCAGCAATCCTGCGCATACCACGCTCTCGTGTGGGCAACTCCTATTAGTGAGTCCCATAAACAATCTGCCCAATGACATATGCTATGATCAGTCACTCCTCATATCAAGCATACATATGATGCGTATGGGCATGAATCATGGAGTTATACTAAGCATGTTATATGGTGATGAACTATCTTCATAATGAAGATGTGCTTAGACGGCCCACACACAACAAGTATGGGCCTAACAATGGGCCCTAGGGACAGTTACAATGCGAAAAGTCAACCATCATTGCTCTTACAATGTGGACGTCAAACCATCATTGCTCCCAAGGCATGATCTACCATAAACATCATTACATACATTATGGTGGAATTACACATCGCAATGGACCTCATATACATCACATTTGGCCTCACACAAAGGCCTCACGTATGTCTCATTAGGTCTCACTTATGGTCCTTATATACATCACATTGGGCCTCAACCCATGGGCCTTAAATGCATCACAATGGGCCTCATATACATCAAGTGGGCCACATCACATGGGCCGCATATACATCAAGTGGGCCACATCCACAGGCCGCACTAATGGGCCTCATATATATCAAGTGGGCTGCATCAATGGGCCGCATATACATCAAGTAGGCCCCATCAATGGGCTGCACCAATGGGCCTCATATACATCAAGTGGGCCGCACCAATGGGCCTCATATACATCAAGTGGGTCGCATCAATGGGCCACACCATCTACACCATTCATCTATTTAGGGATCTTTTTAGAGCATTACCCAAAAATGAATCACATCAGAAGATCATCTGGACCGAACCACAAATAGCTGTGGAGATGATGATTGGAAAATCATCTGGACCATACCACAAATAACAGTGGTGATAATGATTTCCACTGTTGAAACTCCACAAGGCTCACCATAGCGTTTATTTTTCATCCAATCTATTCATATGTTCACAAAGACCTGAATCAAGAGGAAAAACAAATATCATTTTGATCCAGAACTTCTGTGATCCCTAAAGGGTTTCAATGGTAGGCGTTCAACTCTCCATTGATTTCTGTAGTGTGGTCGACCTGATAGATCTGTCTCATTTTTAGTCTCGGGCCTTAAGATGAGCTTGCTAATTGGATGGACGATTTGGATGTAACAGATACCTCATGTTGGCCCTGCAAAACTTGTTGACATCAGAACAACAACAATTTACTGCTATTGCTGGCCCACCGTCCATCAGACGGATGGTTAGGATGTAAAACATATCTCATGCCATGGCCCATCGTCCAACCATCTAGACGGTGTGGACCATAACGTACATCACGGTGGGCTCCATCCAAATGGACGGACAGCGTGGATGGAATCCACGCATCAGGTGGGTCCCACTGAAATTGATGATGTCACTATATCAACTATATAGCTGGTGTGGGACAAACCAGCCAATCCGATTCCAATCTATGTGGGTCCCTGAAATGGCCAAGCTATATGTCTTAGAGGGGGGGGGGGGGGGGGGGGTGAATAGGACTGCCAAATTTAAAATAAATTCAGTGGAAATAAAGAAAGAGAGATAGCTAAATAAATAAATCAATACACAATACTGAATGCAATCTTAAAATATTGATTATTCTAAAGACAACCATGCACCATAAAAATGGCAGGGCAACCTTACTAGAACAAATAGAGAAACTGAAGCTCAAACTAATAAAGAGATAGCAAGAGATAAATTGCAGAAATATAAATTTAAACTATCACAACATTCCCCACTGAGGTTGAAATAAAATGATTACAACATTCACATCCACATATACATCCCACAAATGAATAATTAAAGATATAAAATATAAACCACACAACCACAAAACACAAGGGATTATAGTGGTTCGCCTGTGTGTACACCAACTGTTAATAAACAGCCACATAGCTACTCCACTCCTAATATCCTCACACAGGGGATATCAGCGTTCACTATCAAAGATAGGTTTTCCAGGTTCACCCAAAACCTTCACAATTGTGTCTTTCTCTGTGGGCTTACACAATTAAAAAAACCCCTCTTTTGAGTTTTCCTGGCTCTCCTCAAATAACCAATATAATGAGATTTTTCTGGCAAATCCCAAAAGAAAACCAAATGAAAGTAAATTACATAAATGTAAAATACCTGAATTTCTCCTTCGTTGTAGCAGCCCAGAAGAGCCAAGTCAGAGTAGAGATTTGAATGTCAAAGTTCAATGTCCAATACTCACTTTATAATGGTTCTAGGTTCTAATAGATTTTAAATTAAACCAAATGGAGCTAGCTCTAATTGATTTTGATTCCAAAAAAAAGAAAAATGAAACTTTCTCTTTTTCAGATCAGATTGGAATATAAGAAACAAAATCAATTTTAAAAGCTAAAGAAAGAGAATATTAAACATGCACACTTAGGTTAAATGGAGGACATACTTATCTCTCAGAAGGCCGAATTAAATTAGCTTGAATTTTATGTTTTATTCTGAGATTCGTGCTCTATTTATAGGTGAGCAAATCACATCTTTGACTGGTCTAAAGATTTCTACGACTGGTCGTAGAATCAACAGATATTTGAAAATTCAGGTGCGATAAGATCTCGCAGTTTCACGACTGGTCGTAGGTGGTCTACGACTGGTCGTAGGTTGCTCACAATTAGTTGAAGCTAGCCGAATTTCAACACTATACTTTGAGTCGTAGGACTACGACTGGTCGAAGAAATAGTCGACACTGTTCATACGACTAGTCGAACAGTCCCTAAGACTAGTCGAAGCCTAACAAAAAATTTCTAAATTTTGCAACAAACTTACGACTGATCCAGGAAATTCTTAGACAAGTTGAAGCAGTGCTAGGACTAGTCGAACAAAGTCCAAGACTAGTCTTAGAAAAAACTAAACTCACTTATATAAAACATATGAATTATGTATCCGAAATGACCTACTCTAAAGGTCAACTTAAGGTCAGTCATACCTCAATAGTGAAGTACGGACATTAAAACTTAGAGACAAGTGACCTTTGAAAGTAATGAAGCTTGAAGTCTTGATGTAGCTAAAACTTGAAAGCTTCTTGAGATCTTGACTTGTGAACAGTGCTTGTCAATCAAAGCTGATCTTGAGTAGAACTTTGTTCTTCACATATGCAAACTTCATAACAGTGTCTTTGGCACCACAAATTTGACAACAAAAAGGGGCTATAAACTATAGCACTTAAAATCTCCCCCTTTGTCAAATTAGTGACAAAACACACTTCCAAGATATGTTATATAACGCAGAATATCTGATTAAAGAATCATGTACTAGTTGTTATCAACCGGCATACTAACATGATCCTGTAAACCTGTAAATCAATATTCAACATAACATACAGTCCACCTCTGCACATACTCTCGCTAAGTAACATACACAAAAACGTAATGCTACTCCCTCCTCATAACATAATCATTAGACACATCCATATCCATTCTCTTCCTTTTTGTCACAATAGGACAAAGGAAGTACAAAACAGATGGCTGAGGAGAAATAAGTAAAGAGATATATGAGAGGTAACAAGACAAGATATGAGTAACCAGCATAAACAACCCACATAATTCATAAACCGAGCTAAGTTAAAGATAGCTACAATCTCAAAACCAGTTAAGCTAGCACAAGAGTAATAAAGTTATAACAGACTAGTAAACTTAAAAGAACTAATCTGAACTAGATAAAGGAGCAGAGATGGAAGGATCAAGTTGATGCATGCCCTTATTCAAGCGCCTAAGATATTCGTGCATATACTTGAATTGTAAATCATGGGCAACAGACATGTTTTCCATCTTAACATTCATATTCTCAACCTTATCTTCCAATGCACACAGACGTGCATCAAACTCAGAAGGCTCATAATCTGGATCATTTGCAGAATTAGATTCAAGTTCGTCAAAAATATCATCCATGTTAATATCATCAGGAGGAAGATCACTAGCTTCTTCCTCATGTTTAGCTTCAGTATTGCCAACACCAGCACCTTGGCCAGGAAGGAAATCAAGCTTCATCTTATTAATATTAGAATTGTTAAACATCAGATGATGGATAGGGGCCTCTCCAACCAGCATATCGACTAACATACGCGTAGCCAATACAGTCATCAAATAACCAAAAGGAATGTCACTGTGACCTGGATGAAGTCGAAACTGAATAATGGAGTGACAAATCAAGGATGGTAGACAAACATGAGCACCTTTGGCAACAACATGAAGAACACGAATCATGAAGGAAGTCAATTCATATTTATTACCCAATCGAGGATACAAGTTAGACACAAAGATTTTGTGAAGAACTCTATATTTGGGTAACAGATACTTTAAGGGAAGCGCATTCCCTTTATGTGTCCATTGAACATCCAAATTGCATTAATCTCTAGTGAGCATACGTTTTTCAGTTACTGAGGGTTTTTCAGATAAGTTATGGATAGGAATGCCCTCATTATTCACAGGAATTTCCATATGAGCTGAAATCAAATGACAATCAATGTCAAATGGTCATTCTCTTGTGGCTATCTTAAAAGTTAAATTTTTCAATGAAAAAGCACTTATGCATGAAAACATGGACTGGGCAATGGACCGGTATGCTGGCCTACCCCAATGCAATAAGTTATCCCAACCTACAGCTTAGAGCATAGGAAGGATATCAAAAGGAGCAACATGATTAATATCAACAGGATGTTCAACAATAACGTTACACAATCTGATGTCCCGAACATAAGATAGATCGTCCTCGGGAGCTGAAAGATGACGCTTAGTGATAGGGGTCGATCTGGAGGAAGAAGATGGACCACGGGATGTCGTCTTTCTCCCTCTAGATGCCATTTACAACAAGGATTTCAAGACAATAAAGAGTTGCAAAGGAATTGAAATCTAATCAAGAAATTATATACAATATGATATAAATAGGCATAAATACTCATTTTAAAATGCACGTGCCAAGATCAAATTTGTTAAACCTGCTTTTGTCAAGCGGTTTAGTGAAAATGTTAGCATGTTAATTCTCGATAGGGATATATTCTAAAGATATAACCTTTTCTTCTACTAATTCTCAAATATAATGAAATCTAATGTCAATGTGCTTAGTACGAGAATGCTGAATTGGATTTTTTGAAATATTTATGGCACTGGAATTATCACAATATAATAACATAGAATCCTATTTAATTTCATAATCACTTAGCATACGTTTCATCCAAACAAGCTGTGTACACGCATTACCAGCTGCGATATATTCAACTTCAGCTGTTGAAAGTGATATAGAACTTTGTTTCTTACTAAACCAAGAAACTAAATAATTTTCAATATAAAAGTAACCACCACTAGTTGATTTTCTATCATCAAGATTACTAGCCTAGTCAGCATCTGAGTACCCAGCTAATTGAACATTAGTCTTATGTGGATACCAGAGACCGAGATTAACAGTACTTGCGACATATCGCATAATCCGCTTGACAGCAGTCAAGTGCGACTCTTTATGATCAGACTGATATCTAGCGCAAATACCAACACTTAGAGCGATATCGGGTCTACTAGCAGTTAAATATAGTAAACTACCAATCATACTCTGATATAATTTCGGATCCACATTTTTACCTGTAGAATCTTTTCAGAGTTTCAAAGTTGTAGTTATAGGAATATCAAAATTCTTACCATTCTTAAATCCAAATGTCTTAATCAAATTCATAGCATATTTAGATTGAGAAATGAACATTCCATCAGGTTTTTATTTTACTTGCAACCCAAGGAAATAATTCAATTCCCCAACCATGCTCATTTCAAACTGAGACAAATCTGCAAACTCAATAGTTATGTCAGTACAGGTAGATCCATAAATGATATCATCAACATAAATTTGTATTATTAAAATGTGATCATTATGTTTTTTAATAAACAGAGTCTTATCAACACATCCCATTTGAAAATTATGGCTTAATAGAAACTTTGTTAGTTTCTCGTACCATGACCTAGGAGCTTGTTTTAAACCGTAAAGTGTCTTTTTAAGGCGATACACATGATCAGCATTTTTGGGGTCTTCAAAACTCATCGGTTGTTCAACATAGACTTCCTCATGAAGATCGTTATTTAAAAATATACTTTTCACATCCATTTGGTAGATCTTAAACTTTCTAAAATACGCAATGGATATAAAGAGTTTAATTGATTTAAGACGTGCTACTGGTGCGAAGGTTTCATCAGTATTAATACCTTCAATTTGAGTGTAACCTTGTACCACTAGCCTAGCCTTGTTTCTAATTATATTGTTAAGCTCGTCAGACTTATTTTTGAAAATCTATTTGGTTCTAATGATGTGTTTATCTTTAGGTCTAGGTACGAGATACCAAACATCATTTCTCACAAATTAGCTAAGTTCTTCTTACATCGCAACAATCCAGTTTTCATCAGCAAGAGCTTCTTTTACGTTAGATGGTTCTATCTGGGATGTAAAACATATGTAATTACATATATCCTTAAGTTGTCTACGGGTACGAACACCAGTGAGAGGGTTTTCAAGAATCTGTGTGGTTGGATGATCTTTAACAGTCCTCAGTTCAGAATCAGTTTGATTAGATGAAGTATCAGATTTATCAATTACTAGAACTTCATCATTATTTGAACTTGAGGCTGGTGTGTTTAAGTGATCATCAATGACTACATTGATAGACTCTTGAATCACACTGGTCCTTTTGTTCAAAACCCTATAAGCTCGACTGCTTAAAGAGTATCCTAAAAAGATCCCTTTATCACTCTTCATATCAAACTTTCCCAGATATTCACGATCTCATAAAATATAGCACTTGTTGCCAAAAACTCGAAAGTATTTAATAGTAGGCTTTTTATCGAACCACATTTCGTAAGCCATTTTATTATTACCTTTACTAGTGTAAATCTGGTTAATGATATAGCAAGCTGTATTGATTGCTTTAGCCCAAAGATTCTTAGAGAGCTTCATACTATTCAACATGACATTAGCCATTTCTTGAAGCACTCTATTTTTCCTTTCAACTATACCATTTTATTGTGGAGTTTTGGGCACTAAGAATTCATGTAATATTCCTTGGTCGCTATAGAACTTCTCAAAACCGCTATTCTCAAATTCAGATCCATGATCACTATGAATCTTACTGACTTGAGAATATTTTTTAGTTTGAATCCTTTTGAGAACCTTTTTCACTTCTTCAAGGGTTTCTGATTTGTTCCTTAAGAAGACAACCCATGTATATATGGTAAAGTCATATACTATTATTAAGATATATCTTTTGCCACCTCGACTTTCCGTCCTGGTAGGTCCTACAAGATCCATATGGAGAAGCTCGAGTGGTCTTGATGTGATATTGAAATTCACATTTTTGTTTGAGTTCCTCATTTGTTTGCCAATCTGGCATTCACCACATATTTTATCTAATTTTTGTAGTTTGGGGAGACCTCTTATAAGTTCCCATTTGCTCAATCTATATAAATTTCGATAATGTACATGTCCAAGACGTTTGTGCCACAATCAGTCTCGTCTGTATGGACCATGTTACACGATTGATTAGATGAGCTGGATTCACTAACAATATAGCAGTTTTTAGACGTTCTACGTCCAGTTAGTATTACTGAACTCTTGTTGTTTAGAATCTCACAGCTTTGATAAGAAAACCGTACACTATGGTTATTATCACAAATTTGAGATATGTTTAGAAGATTATGTTTCAGTTCTTCAACATACAAAACATTTTTAAACAAAGGAAGGTTATAGAGTTGAACCGTACCTTGGCCCATAATCTTGTAGTTGCTGCCATCACCAAATGTGACTGAACCATCAGTCATGTCTTTGAAATCGGTGAATAAACCTTTATCACCAGTCATATGCCTTGAGCATCTGCTGTCTAGGTACCACTTAGAATGGCTTATTGCTTTAAAAGTAGTGTAAGCAACCAAACAAGTGACCTTTGGAACCCATTTCATAACCATTTTGGATTTAGGTGGATAGTTGGTCTTCTTTCGTTTATAAGAATTATAAGTATGACCTATTGAGTTAGACTTTAGAAGCTCCTTAAGTAAATCAACTATCTTTTTAGCCAAAAGATTTTGATTTTTTTTTTTTTTTTATAGTTGATATGATTACTTTTAGGTTTTTGAAAAGATTTAGATATTTTAGAAAACATTTGATCTTTCCCTTTTTGAGTTTAAGGTCTCTCCCTTTACAAACTTGGGAGGAGTATTCTTTGGTTTAGGAGAAACATTCTTATCATAACCCAGACCAGATCGATCGCTACATTTTCTCGATCTTGATAAGAGTTTTTCTAATTTAGGATCACCTTGGGCATATTTCCAAGTTTCCTTTAAACTCAAGAGAGAGGAGACTTCATGTTTTAGTTGTTCGTTTTCAGATTTAAGATTTTCAATCTGGGAGTTTTTAAAATCTAAATTGCATTTTGTTTTTTCAAAACAGTCTGAAATGTGGGACTTTTCTAAAACAAGAGATTCATAAATTTCTTTGAGTTTAGAAAATTTCTCTTTTTAAAGTTTCAATTTCACAACAATTTTACAACTTTCCTTGTATAGGGCATTGTATGCATCTTGAAGATCATCTTCATTTTCACATTCACTATTTAGATTTTCTTCACTAGTCGAGTCATCATTATCTGAAAAAGTGAATTTGACTAGAGTCATAAGGGCCTTAAAATCACAACCCGACTTAGTTTCAGAATCTTCTGATTCAGAGGAGGCTTCAGAATCAGCGGACTCGTCCCAAGTAGCCATCATACTTTTCTTTTTTGACTTGCCCTTATTGGAACATTTGTTAGCCAAATGCCCATACTCATGGCAGTTGTAACATTAACTGTCTTTTAATGATTTTCTTGATTTAGGTTTAGGTTTCTTTTTATCAAATGCCTTTTGAAGATCCATCCTCTTTTCACTTTTAAAAATTTTATAAAACCTTTTTACCAGAAGAGCCATATCATCTTTAGAATTTTCTAAATCAGAGTTTAAATCATTTTCTTGAAAACCATTTTTAGAAGTTTTTAAGGCAATAGATTTACCTTTTGGAGTTTTAAAGGTTAACTCATAAGTCTGTAATGAGCCAACTAATTCCTCAACCTTCATATTGTCCGTATCATGAAGTTCCTGGATTGCAATTACTTTAGAATTGAACCGTTCAGGAAGTGAGCGTAGTATTTTAGCATAAATCTTGCTTTCAGGGATTTTGTCACCTAGACCCTACATAGAATTTACAATGTCATTCAATCTGGTATAGAAGTCCATGAACATTTCATTTTCTTCTATACGTATTTCCTCAAATTTAGTTATGAGGATTTATATCATAGGTTTCTTGACAATTGAAGTACCCTCGTGTGTCATATCCAATATATCCCAACCTTATTTTGCAGAATCACAGGATATAATTTTTTTGAATTCATCTGGTGATAGTGCACAAGTAATTGTATTTAGTGCTTTAGCATTTGTACTACTCTCATTTTTTTGAAGTGTGGTCCAAGAGAAATATGGTGTAACTTTCATAGATTTTGAACCATCAATCCTGGTTACTTCAGTAGTAGGGGGGATCCATTCAATCACTGTGGATTGCCAACACTTTCATCCATAGATTTGAGGAAGATCCTCATCCTGGCTTTCCAATAGGCATAATTGGTGCCATCAAAAGGTGGAGGCCTAGTGATTAAAAAGCTATCAAAATTTGACATCTTATATAAAGCTTAGATCGTTAGCTCATGAGTTAAATCCAAATAAGAAAGAGAGCTATTAGGCTTTGATACCACTTGAAATGGCCAAGCTATATGTCCTAGAGGGGGGGGGGGGGGTGAATAGGATTATGCCAAATTTAAAATAAATACAGCGGAAATAAAGAAAGAGAGATAGCCAAATAAATAAATCAACACACAATGCTGAATGCAATCTCAAAATATTGATTGTTCTAAGGACAACCATGCACCATAAAAATGGTAGGGCAACTTTACTAGAACAAATAGAGAAACTGAAGCTCAAACTAATAAAGAGATAGTAAGAGATAAATTGCAGAAATATAAATTTAAACTATTACAACATTCCCTACTGAGGTTGAAATAAAATGATTACAACATTCACATCCACATATATATCTCACAAATGAATAATTAAAGATATGAAATATAAATCACACAATCACAAAACAAAAGGGATTATAGTGGTTCGCCTGTGTGTACACCAACTGTTAATAAAAAGCCACACAGCTACTCCACTCTTAATATCCTCACACAGGGGATATCAGCGTTCACTATCAAAGATAGGTTTTCCAGGTTCACCCAAAACCTTCACAATTATGTCTTTCTCTATGGTCTTACACAATTAAAAAAACCCCTATTCTGAGTTTTCCTGGCTCTCCTCAGATAACCAATATAATGAGATTTTTCTGGCAAATCCCAAAAGAAAATCAAATGAAAGTAAATTACATAACGTAAAATACATTAATTTCTCCTTCGTTGCAGCAGCCCAGAAGAACCAAGTCGGAGTAGAGATTTGAATGTCAAAGTTCAATGTCCAATACTCTATAATGGTTCTAGGTTCTAATAGATTTTAAATTAAACCAATTGGGGCCAGCTCTAATTGATTTTGATTTCAGAAAAAGGAAAAATGAAACTTCCTCTTTTTCAGATCAAATTGGAATACAAGAAACAAAATCAATTTTAAAAGCTAAAGAAAGAGAATATTAAACATTCACACTTAGCTTAAATGGAGAACATACTTATCTCTCAGAAGGCCGAATTAAATTAGCTTGAATTTTATGTTTTATTTTAAGATTCGTGCTCTATTTATAGGTGAGCAAATCACATCTTCGACTGGTCTAAAGATCTCTACGACTGGTCGTAGAACCAACAAATATTTAAAAATTTAGGCGCGATAA
The DNA here is from genome assembly GCF_029962835.1 of Magnolia sinica. Lineage (NCBI taxonomy): Eukaryota > Viridiplantae > Streptophyta > Magnoliopsida > Magnoliales > Magnoliaceae > Magnolia > Magnolia sinica. Next base: position 43,684,662 of record NC_080587.1, on the reverse strand, counting down.
GATCTCGCGGTTTCCCGACTAGTTGTAGGTCTCCTTCGACTAGTTGTAGGTTGCTCACGACTAGTCGAAGCTAGCCGAATTTCAACACTATACTTTGAGTCATAGGACTATGACTGGTAAAAGAAATAGTCGACAATGTTCATACGACTAGTCGAACAGTCCCTAAGACTAGTGGAAGCCAAACAGAAAATTTTTGAATTTTACAACAAACTTACGACTGATCCAGGAAATTCTTAGACAGGTCGAAGCAGTGCTAAGACTAGTCTTAGAATAGACTAAACTCACTTATATAAAATATATGAATTATGTATCCAAAATGGCCTACTCTAAAGGTCAACCTAATGTCAGTCATACCTCAATAGTGAAGTAAGGACATTGAAACTTAGAGACGAGTGACCTTTGAAAGTAATAAAGCTTGAAGTCTTGATGTAGCTCAAACTTGAAAGCTTCTTGAGATCTTGAGGTTGAACTTGAAAACTTCTTGAGATCTTGACTTGTGAACAGTGCTTGTCAATCAAAGCTGATCTTGAGTAGAACTTTGTTCTTCACATATGCAAGCTTCATAACAGTGTCTTTGGCACCACAAATTTGACAACAAAAAGAGGCTCTAAACTATAGCACTTACAGAACCACGTGGGGCCCACCATCATATATGATATATTATATTATTATAATATTTATATTATTTTATATATTTTTTTCAAAAGCATGCAAGCATCCAGCATCCTGGACAGATGGCTTGGATGCAAAGCATATCAAAGTTGGGTCTTGTAGAAGTTGTTGATGCCAGTCCAGCAGGCGCTGCCTGTTGGCCCACCATATGGACGGTCTGTATATACATAGACCTCATGATCAGGGCCCACCTGCTGACATCCTACAGCAGCTATATAGCTGGTGTGCACCAGCCAACCACGTCCAGGCAGGTGGATCCCACCAATTGGATGAGTGGTGTGGATAAGAATACATACATGAACGTGGGGTCCATGTCCCTAGACAGTGGTGTGGATATAGCATATATATCAGGTGGGTCCCACACGTGTGGACGGTGGATGAAACACTTACATTAAGTAGTCCCACGTGTGGACAACATGGATAAAAATACATACATTCATTGGGTGGGCCATCAAACAGGGGATAGAGAGAGAGATATTGAGAATCGTATGATAGAGGGACCCCGGCACTGTGGGCTCTCCCTTCCATGCATTACAATATACATCAAGTGGGTCCCATTACATGTGGGCCCACCAATCAAAATCAACGATGGAGATCCCTTCTCCACCAAAATGCAAGGTCTAGATGACCCTTTTCATATAAGGAAATTAAACATCATGATGGAGTCCATGGAGAATGGCCCCATCATGGGATGGATATGTGAATCATGGTGGGCCATCGGCCACACCTAGGGTCCCAAGTGAGATCCGTACCATCAATCGGTAGGCCTCACTTGGCCCATCATAAAATAAACAAAATCTAAGCCTGTAAAATACCCACCTTTTGATCTTCTTGGTCTGCTGGAATGCCAAACTCCTTGTCTCTATCTTTGATGGAAGACGATGAAGTATAGATGGCTAGGATGGGAGATTGGGTGGTAGGGAGTGGGCCTTAGTTAGCTTATTTTCTCTCCTTAGTTGCTTGGAAATGGTGGAGAATGAGATGGGATGGAATGAAATGAGAGAGAAGTGATGTGTGTAAGAAGGATGGGATGAGAGGAATGGGTAGTGTAAGAGAGGGATGGGTGTGTGTAAGAGAGAGTTGACTTATAGGGGGTGAGGTGGCATGGGGTATGGGTTGCTTGTCTTTGTTGGTAAGAAAGGGATGGGAGAGGCATGGGTTGTGTACTTGATTAGTACTTGATTGATTGATGTGATGAGTTGTAGAGATTCTCTCGGAATTCATAACATGCGGTGTTTCTTCGAAATATACGCGAGCGCATAACTCCTAGCCTGGGTATCACATCAGTGCGCAAGATGCCGCGTTGGAACCGCGACGACGATGCGATTGTAAGGGTATAAGTTTCGAGTTAAGCTGACTCATAATCACGGGATATGACTTAGGGTCACACGCAAACGCCAATTATAGGTCACGGGTTGCCAAAATTTGACAGTGAGGATCGAGGGAGTTTAAGGAACGGTACAGATGAGGATACAGGCCTTACACACACCGAGGTCCACCAAAAGTGGTCAGTCACTTGATAGGGTCTTCCGTGCTTTAGGCGACATGATGACCATTCTTGGACAAGACATTCGCCGTGATAATAGAGGAGCCACCCAAGTTGTGCTGGATGGCGTTAGGGGCTTAATAGAGAAATTTAAGAGATTGAAGCCGTCTGCCTTCAAGGATTTGTCGAACCCTTTAGAGGCAGAAAAGTGAAAAAAGCAAATAGAGAAGATATTCACTGTTTTAGGATGTGATGAGGAGAAAAAGGTCACACTTACGGTTTTCATGTTAGAGGGAGAGGTCGACCACTGGCGAGAGACAATTGCTAGAACAATTGAAGAAGAGACGTCATGGACATGGGATATGTTTTGTGAGCAGTTCAATGAGAAATACTTTCCTAAGTGTGTACAGGAACAAAAAGCAGAAGAATTCATAAGCTTAGAACATGGGGAGATGAGCATAGGCCAATATGAGTCCAAATTTTTTGAACTATCTCGTTTTGCCACATATATAATTCAGGATGAAGCTTGCAAAGTTAAGAAGTTTGGGCGAAGTCTGAGAGGGTCAATTCGTAACAAGTTAACTCCACTTAAGCTTAGATTGTAAGCTGATGTAGTAGAACAAGCTTTAATGATAGAGCGAGACAATGAAGAATTCTGGAAAAGTTGTTACCAGAAGAGAGAAGTGAAGAACAATGCTAGGGTTGCACTGAATATATCTCAAGAACAGGGTGATGCTTCCAAGAAGCTAAAGATGACGATAACAAACACCTTAACTCCTGCTAAGCAAATGAACAGATTTACAGGTAAATGTTATAACTACGAAATGGAGGGTCACTTCTCTCATTTTTGTAGACGATCGTCTCATCAGCCATATTATCAAGCACCCCAGCAGATCCACCCAAGACCTCAGCCACAATATTAAGCACTGCAACCACAGTACTAAAGACCTCCATATCAGCAAGCACCAGACCAATATCAGAGACCTCCACAATAAAGACCCCTTCAGCAGCAACAATGCCTATAACAACAACACCACTAGCCGAGGCAAGAAGGCCAGGCTTCTCGACAGCCGGCCCAGGGTCGTGTGTTCGCCATAGTACCACCAGACATAAATGCTAATAGAGCAGTGGTGGAAGGTACCGTAATTATCTATTCCTCACCCGCTCAAGTTTTATTTGATTCAAGATCTATGCATTCTTTTATTTCGACTCTTTTTGTGCATATATTGGGTCTATCTCCTGAACTCCTAGATAAGAATTTAGTAATTACTACACTAATAAGAAGCTCTGTAGTGTTAAATGAAATATGTAGATCTTGCCCTGTCATGGTTGGAGATTTCGTACTATTAGGCGACCTTATCATGTTAGAGATGTAAGAGTTCGATGTTATTTTGGGAATTGATTGGTTGGCTTTATTCCATGTAAAGTTGGATTGTTTTGAGAAGACAGTGACTTTCTCTATTCCTAGATGACCATGACTACAGTTTCTTAGAAAGTAAAAGGATGGACCGTTATACAATTTTGCAGCACTTTTGGAAGATGAACCACAAGAAGTGGGTATTGATCAAATTCCAGTTGTGTAATAGTTTTCGGACGTATTTCATGACAACAAGGGTTGCCTCTAAGAGGAGAGATCAATTTTGGTATAGATATTATGCCCAGGATCTCATTGACCTCCATAGCACTGTACCATATGGCACTAGTACATCTGAAGGAACTGAAGGAGAAAATTTAAAACTTATTGGAGAAGAGTTTCATTCGGTTGAGTAGGTTGTCATGGGGTGCGCTAGTCTTATTTCTGAAGAAGAAAGATAGCTCGATGAGATTATGTATTGATTATTGCTAGCTGAACAAGGTCACCATTAAAAACAAGTACCCACTGCCTAGGATAGATGACCTTTTTAACTAGCTGAGTGCCTGTATCTATTGTATCCGATCAAGATTCTAGGTTCACGTCTTATTTTTAGAGAAGTTTACAGAAGGCACTAGGAACTACTCTTGCTTTCAGCATCGCTTTTCACTTACAGACTGATGGGCAGATTGAACGAGTGAATTAGATCCTTGAGGACATGCTCCGAGCTTACGTGCTTGATTTCAAAGGGAGTTGGGATGATCATTTACCATCGATCGAATTCGCTTATAATAATAGATACCGGACGAGTATCTGAAAAGGGTGAGCTCCAAGTCTTAGAGGGGGGGGGGGGGGGGGTGAATAGGACTGCTAAATAAAAAATAAAATGTGAAAAATAAACTCAAATAGAAGAAATCTAAAGTAACCTAAAATGCACAAGTATTGAGAGGTTGATACAAATGTTGTTCTAAGGACAACCTTACACCAAAAACCAATGGCTTATGGTAGGACAACCTAATTTCTAGAACGTCGGTAAGTATCAAAAACTCAAATTGATACAGAGGTAAAAGAAATAAACCTAGCTATTACAACATTCACCATAAAAACATAAAATAGATTATAGTATTCACACACATAATCAAATACAATCATCCACCACTACTCCAAGAATTATAATGGTTCATGTGTGTACACCAACTATTTTGAAACAGCCACACAACTACTCCACTCCCAATATCCACACCAATGGGATATTGGCTTTCACTAAGGAAGAAGGTTTTCCAAGGTTCACCTTAAAACCTTTACAAATGTGTTTTTCAATGGGCTTACATAATAAAAAAAACCCCACGCTAAGATTTTCCTGGCTGATCTCAATCAAAACCACAAATAGAGATTTTCCTGGCTAAATCTCACAAACTGCAAATATAGAAAATTGAAATATAATACTTATCAGAAGAATGTTTTGCAATGTAACCAGTAGAACTGCTTCTTTGTAGATGAAGATGTTCAAAGTTCAATCTCACAAATGAAGGGGTTCTAGGTCTAAATAAATTTTAAATTAAATCCAACCTTTAGCTACTTGGATTCAATTTCTTGGATCTAAAAAAGGGTTAAGCAAAATCCCCTTTTATATCAAATAGAATGGAATCAATAGATCAAGAAATTAAGAAACCAAAAAGTTATTAAAATAAATTTTAAATACCTCATAATAACTTTATAATAGTGAGGACTTATCTCTTAGAGTGGTGACATGAATTGGCTTGGAATGAATAAAAAAAATTTGAGAAATGTCCTCTATTTATAGGGTGCAATTCGGTTCCCTCGACTGGTCTAAGGTTCGGCTCGATTGGTCCTGACAGAACTAACTTTTAAATTTTCTTATGTGATCGGATAAAACAGACCCTCGACTAGTTGAGTGACTTACTCGACCAGCTTGATTGGTCGAGCACAACGCTCGACTGGTCGAGTGAATAAAAATTACGTTGCTGGACTTTGAGTCCAGTCCTGCTCGACTGGTCAAGCCAGACTCCACAACCAGTCGAGCAGGGTACTCGGCTGGTCGAAGAACAAACAACCATATCCAATTTTTTGAAAAAAATCCTGGACTAGTCGAGAAAGACCCTGGACTGGTTGAGCCAGTGCCTGGACTAGTTGAACCAAGACTAGGACTAGTCAAAGCAAAGCCTAAAATAAGTACTATGACCCAAATTAAACATGCAATGTTAATGACCTAATCCTAAGGTCTTTATAGTGTCATGTATACCTTAAATGTGAGTATTGAAATTGAAACATCGGTCGCTTCGGTAGATAGGACACTTTGAAGCACATGAAGCTTGACTTCATATACATGAGCTTATGTTTCGAACTTGTGTCTTAAGCATGTGACTTGAGACTTAAGCTTGATCAAATGTATTTGAACTTGAACTTAAGACAGTGCACTTGGACTTGAGTACATGGACTTGGTGAACTTCAACTTGTTCTCATAGTTGAACATGCATAATTGTAGCACACTAAATGTCGATGTAGATAACATGAAGCTCATCTTTGAATGAAGGTGAACTTTCCATCTATTTGAACTTGAAGGTGAATATTCCATCTATCAAAATAAGTCAAACATTTTGAAGTGTTTTGGCACAATAAAATTTGACAATCCAGGGTGTTAGATTTACAACATAGTATAAAAATAGAACTTGCAAACATAATAAACTCATATCGAATCACACATACTAATATCTATTTTTAATTTAGAGAACCTATTTCTATCAAGTGGTTTAGTGAATATATCTGTAAGTTGATTTTCAGTTTGAACATAATTGAATGAAATAATTTTATCTTCCACTAATTCCCAAATATAATGATACCGAATGTCAATATGTTTGGTATAGGAATATTGGATGGGATTCTTAGATATATTGATTGCGCTAGAGTTATCGCAATATAAAATCATTGTGTATTGTATAATGCCATAATTATTTAACATTCTTTTAATCCACACAAGCTGAGTATAAGCATTTTCGGTTGCGATATATTTAGCCCCAGCTGTGGATAGGGATATGAAACTTCAGAAAACCAAACAGTTCCTAATATAAAAGCAACTACCACTAGTGGATTTTCTATCGTCTATATTCCCAACCCAGTCAGCATCTGAATAACTAGCTAAATGAACATTAGTATCATGTGGATATCATAGGCCTAAATTAATCAAACTTGCGACATACCTAATAATGCCCTTGACACCAATCAGGTGAGATTCCTTAGGATCTGATGGATATCTAGCACAAATACCTACGTTGAATGCTATATCAGGTCGACTCACAGTTAAATATAGCAAACTACCAATCATATTATGATACAACTGAGGATCTACACTCTTACCTGTTACATCTTTAGAAAGCTTAAGAGTTGTACACATAGGAGTATCAAAGTGCTTACCACTTTCAAAACCAAACTTCTTAACTAAGTTTAGAGCATACTTGGTTTGAGAAATGAAAATACTGTCTTTAAGTTGTTTCACTTGTAGACCTAGGAAGTAATTCAGTTCTCCCATATTTTGAACTTGGACTTCATCAACTCTGCAAACTCAGTAGACAGGTTAAAACATGTAGAGCCATAGATAATGTCATTAACATATATCTGCACTATAGGTATGTGTTCATTATTTTTCTTAACAAACAGAGTTTTATGAACACTCCCCATAACGAAGTCATGACTTAGTAAAAACTTAGTCAATTTCTCGTACCCTGCCCTAGGAGCTTATTTTAAACCATAGAGTGCTTTTTTCAGGTGATACACATGATTAATGTGTTTAGGGTCTTCAAAACCCTTAGGTTGTTCAACATAAACCTCTTCATGTAAATCACCATTCAAGAAAGCACTCTTGACATCCATTTGATAAATTTTAAACTTTTTGAAACAAGCAATGGATATAAATAATCTGTTGGATTCAAGATGAGCTACTGGGGTAAAGGTTTCAACATAATCGATTCCTTTTATTTGTGTGTACCCTTGCACAACCAGTTTTGCCTTGTTTCTTATGATATTCCCTAATTCATCAGATTTATTTTTAAAGATCCACTTGGTTCAAATGATGTGTTTATCGACTGGTCTAGGAACCAAATACCACACATCATTTCGAATGAATTGATTCACTTCATCTTGCATGGCTACTATCCAATTTTCATCAGTAAGCACCTCTTTTACATTGGTTGGCTCAATTTGGGAAGTAAAACACACATAATTACATATGTTTTCTAATTGTTTTCATGTACGCACACCAGTGAGAGGGTTACATAGTAATTGATCAGTAGGATGGTCTTTAACTGATCGAAGTTCAGTGTTGACTTGACTAGATGAAGATTTGGGTTTGTCTATTATATTGACTTCATCATCTTTTGAACTTGTAGACGGTGTATTCAGCTGATTATCAATAACCACATTTATGGATTCCTGAATGACACCAGTTCTCTTATTGAGAACATGATATGCTCGACTATTTAAAGCATACCATAGGAAAATCCCTTTATAATTTTTTGTGTCGAACTTCCCTAAATTTTTGCAGTCACGCAAAATATAACACTTACTGCTAAAAACTCGAAAGTATTTAACTGTGGGCTTCTTGTTAAACCACAGTTCATATGTTGTTTTATCTTTTGATTTTCTAATATAAACACGGTTTATTATATAGCATGCAGTGTTCACAGCTTTAGCCCATAGAATTTTAGGTAACTTCATGCTATTTAACATAATATTAACCATTTCTTGAAGCACATGGTTTTTGCTTTCAACAACCCCATTTTGTTGAGGTATCTTAGGTGTAGAAAACTCATGTGATATTCCGTGATCATTACATAACTTCTCAAAATTGCTATTCTCAAACTCCGATCCATAGTCACTTTGGATTTCAGAGATATTCATTTCCTTTTCAGTTTGGATACGCTTTAGTATCCTTTTCACTTCATCGAGAGTTTCATACTTTTTTCTCATGAAAGTTACCCATGTATATCTGGTAAAGTCATCCAGAATTACCAGAAAGTATTTCTTTCCTCCTCGACTCTCTGTTCTAGTTGGTCCAACAAGATCCATGTGGAGGAGTTCAAGGGGTTTAGATGTGGCGAAGGAGTTCACTTTCTTGTGACTACTCCTTGTTTGTTTCCCGATTTGACATTCACCACAAATATTATCCATTTTCTTCAATTTGGGTAGACCTCTTAGTAAATTGGCCTTGCTCAATCTATATAAATTTTGGTAGTTTACATGTCCAAGGCATTTGTGCCATAACTCGGTCTCATTGGTTTGGACCATGTAACAAGATAATTTAGATGAGCTAAAATCAGTTACAATATAACAATTTTCAGATGTTCTTCGACCATTCAATATTACGCAACCTTTCTCATTTGAGATCTCACATCCTTGATTAATGAATTTAACACTATGATTATTATGGCAGATTTGAGTAATACTCAAAAGATTGTGCTTAAGACCTTCTATGAATAAAACATTTTCAAAAGGAGGAAGGTTGAAAAGTTGAACCGTACCTTAGCCAATTATTTTGCAGTTGCTTTCATCACCAAATGTGACTGATCCATCAATCATTTTTTTATAGTTGGTAAACAAATCTCTATCACCTGTCATGTGTCTAGAGCAACCACTGTCTAGGTACCACTTTGATTGACTCGAAGCCTTGAAGGCGGTGTGGGCAACCAGACATGTAACCTTAGGGACCCATTTCATTATCATTTTGGGTTTTGGGACACTATTAGTTTTCCTTCACTTATAATTGTTATTAACCCTCACATTCGAATTAGATTTTAGAAGCTCCATAAGTAAATCTACAATCTTCTCAGCTAAGGGATTGTAATTCTGATTTCTAAAATTGATATGGTTAACATTAGATTTGGTAGCTTGAAAATTTTTAGGATTTTTGAAACGGTTTTGATTTAAGCTTTTCCCTTTTGAGTTGGAGGACTCTTCTTTAACAAACTTAGGAATAATCTTATTTTTCAGAGGCATATTTTTATTATAGCCCGGACCCGATCTATCTCCACACTTTCTTGATCCAGTTAGTAATTTTTCTAGTTTAGGGTCTCCTTGGGCATACCTCCACATATCCTTTGAACTCAAGAGGGAAGAGACCTCAATTTTTAGTTTCTCATTTTCTGATTTTAGGTTTTTAAGTTGAGATATTTTGAAAATCACATTTAGTTTTTTCAAAACAATCAGAAATATGTGACTTTTCTAAAACTAAGTTTTTAAAATTCTCTTTTAATTTTAGAAAATTTTCCTTTTGAAGTTTAAGCTTGACAGCAATCTCACAACTCTCCCTGTATAGGGCATTGTAGACATCATGATGATCGTCTTCATTTTCAGGGTCACTCTTCAGATTTTCATATTTAGATGTATCACAACTATCTGTGGAAGTGACTTTGGCTAGAGTCATTAGGTACTTGATTTCACTTGTAGATTCGGGTTCTAAATCATCTGACTCGGAAGAAGCTTCAGAGGAGGACGATTCATCCCATGTGGCCAACATGCCTTTTCTCTTTGGCTTGTCCCTTTTAGGGCACTTATTTACCAAATGCCCATATTCATGGCAATTGAAGCATTGGTTGTCTTTTAGTGATTTTCAATTTTTAGTTTTACCCTTTTTCTTCTCAGAGGGTTTTTAAAAATCAACTCTCTTTTTTTGCTTTTAAAAATCTTATAAAACTTTATAGCTAATAAGGTTATATCATCCTCTGAGTTTTCACAATCAGAATTACTATCTTGAGAAATACATTTGGATGATTTAAGGGCTATAGATTTTCCTTTTGGAGCTTTGAAATTCAACTCGTAGATTTGAAGTGAACCAACAAGTTCCTTAACCTTCATATTATCAGTGTCTCTAAGTTTTTGAATGATAGTCACTGTCACGCCCCAAAATCCAGTACCTGGGTATATTCGTCCCCGTTTCCGTACCCGCAGGAATGACTTATGTTTTGTATGTTTACACTTCATAATCTATACGTATATTGACAAAATGATCTCACTCATAAAATCTAACAATCCAAAAATTTAATAACCGAACATTTATTTAAAGAAGAATAACATGTCCATGTTTTGACTATTCAAGATTACCATCAAACACATGTCATCATAATGTTGTCATACTAAATGTTCATTACACTTATTTAGAAAATGGTAAAGATTAATTACAAGCAAAAAAGAACAAACAAATATATGTATATATATAATATATAAAATTTTTTTTATATATAATTATCAAGTGAGAGATACTCACTTTTTCTTAAAAAATATTTTCTTTTTTTCTTTTCTTTTCTTTTCTTTTTCTTCCTCTCTCTTCCTTTTTCTCTCTCTTCTATCTCTCCCTCTCTTTCCAACGTGAATTTCCAGCAACCCCTTTCTTCTCTCTCTCTCTCTCTCTCTCTCTCTCTCTCACTCTTCTCATGTCACAACACCTCACCTCACCTCACGTTCCTTTTCTATATCTCATGCCTCCCTTTTATAGCCTCTTCATTCACATATTTAACATGTGTAAGGGAGAGTGACTCTTACTACTCTCTTATTGTTTCTCTTTCTTCTTCTTTATTTGTCTATTTAAAACATGTGCTACACGTTCTCTAGTTTGCACGCACCACCGGTTGTACATTTCACATGTGCTATGTGTGTCACGTGTATGGACATCAGGTGCATGTGATGTATGTGGTGCAAGTGTGCCACACGTGTAAGAGGTGTGTATGAAATAAGTGTTCATGGTGGGAATTCTAGTGTGCATGTGCACCATGTATCTCATGTGTGCCACATGTATGTGCATGAATGAAATTGTTATACATGGTGTCCAGTATTAAGCTATGGTTGTGATGAAGTAGATGGATGGATGGATCAATAGATGGACAGATGGATGTATGGATAGATAGCTGGATGTGCATGATGTGTTTGTGCATGTGTGTGGTTGTGATGTATTCGATGGTACATGGATGGATAATTGTACAGTTGGATTCATTAGTTAATGAGCAGTTGGATTGGATATGCCCAAATTAATGGTTGAGATTGAACCAATTGATCTTGTAGATCGACGGTCATATCAGACTAATTGGGTACATTGGTCAATGGTTAAAATTTGATGGTCAAGATTTATTTGGGTTATTACAGTCACCTTGGAATTAAATCTCTCAGGAAGTGAGCGCGGTATTTTTGCACAAACTTTGCTTTCTGTGATGCTATCTCCAAGACCCCATATAAAGTTGACTATGTCATTCGGTTTTATATAGAAGTCCATGAATGATTCATTTTCTTCCGTACATATTTCCTCAAACCTAGTGGTGAGGATCTGAATCTTAGACTTTTTGACAATAGTCATTCCCTCGTGTGTCATTTCTAAGATATCCCAAGCTTGTTTTGCAGTATCACAAGATATAATTCTTTTGAACTCATCTGGTGATAGTGCACAAGTGATTGCATTTAAAGCTTTGGCATTAGCATTACTCTCATTTTCTGAGGTATGATCCATAAATAATAAGGCGATACTTGCATGGACTTGGTTCCATCACTGCCTAGAACTTCAGTCATTGGTGATTTCCATTTGGTAACTGTTGCTTACCACACACTTTCATCAACGGATTTCAGAAAGATTCTCATTTGGGCTTTCCAATAAGCATAATTGGGGCCATCAAATGGTGGTGGCCTAGTAATAGAATGGCTCTCAAAATTTGACATATTAAGAGCTCAAGATCACTTAGCTCAGGAAATTAATCCAATGGAATGAGCTTTTAAGCTCTAGTACCACTTAAAAAGGGCGAGCCCTAAGTCCTGGGGGGAGGGGGTGAATAGGACTATGCCAAATAAAAAATAAAATGCGGAAAATAAACTCAAATAGCAGAAATCTAAAGCAACCTCAAATGCACAAGTGTTAAGAGGTTGATACAAACATTGTTCTAAAGACATCCTTACACAAAAAACTAATGGCTTATGGTAGGACAACCTGATTTCTTGAACGTTGGTAAGTATTAAAAACTCAAACCGATATAGAGGCAAAAGAAATAAACCTAGCTATTACAACATTCACCACAAAAGTATAAAATAGATAACAACATTCACACACATAATCAAATACAATCATCCACCACAACTCCAAGAATTATAGTGGTTCGTGTGTGTACACCAATTGTTCCGAAATAGCCACACAACTACTCCACTCCCATTATCCAAACCCACGGGATATTGGCTTTCACTAAGAAGAAGGTTTTCTAAGGTTCACCTTAAAACCTTTACAGATGTGTTTTTCAATGGGCTTACACAATAAAAAAACCCCACGCTGAGATTTTCCTAGCTGATCTCAGTCAAAACCACAAATAGAGATTTTCCTGGCTGAATCTCACAAACCAAAAATACAAAAATTAAAATATAATACTTATCTGAAGAATGTTCTTCGATGTAGCCAGTAGAACTGCTTGTTTGTAGATGAAGATGTTCAAAGTTCAATCTCATAAATGAAGGGGTTCTAGGTCTAAATGAATTTTAAATTAAATCCAACCTTTGACTACTTGGATTTAATTTCTTGGATCTTAAAAATTTTATAGTAAAATCCCCTTTTATATCAAATAGAATGGAATCAAGAGATCAAGAAATTAAGAAACCAAAATGCTATTAAAATAAATTTTAAATACCTCACAATAGCTTTACAATAGTGGGCACTTCTCTCTCAGAGTGGTGACTTGAATTAGCTTGGAATGAATGAAAAAAAATCTGAGAAATGTCCTATATTTATAGGCTGCAATTCAGTTCCCTCGACTGGCCCCGGTAGAACCAACTTTCAAATTTTCTGGCGCGATCAGATAAAACAGACCCTTGATTGGTCGAGTGAATAAAAATTGTGTTGCTAGACTTTGAGTCGAGTCCTGCTCGACTGATCGAGCCAGGGTCCATGACCGGTTGAGCAGGGTACTCGACTGGTCGAAGAACAAACAACCTTATCTGATTTTTTGAAAAAAATCCTGAACTAGTTAGGAAAGACCCTGGACTGGTCGAGCCAGTGCCTGGACTAGTCGAACCAAGACTATGACTTGTCGAAGCAAATCCTAAAATAAGTACTATGACCCAAATTAAACATGCAATGTTGATGACCTAATCCTAAGGTCTTTATAGGGTCATGTATACCTTAAATGTGAGTATTGAAATTGAAACATCGGTCGCTTCGGTACATAGGACACTTTGAAGCACATGAAGCTTGACTTTGTATACATGAGCTTGTGTGTCGAACTTATGTCTTTAGCATGTGACTTGAGACTTAAGCTTGATCAAATGTATTTGAACTTGAACTTGAGCTTTAAGCTTGAACTTGAACTTAAGATAGTGCACTTGGACTTGAGTACATGGACTTGGTGAACTCCAACTTGTTCTCATAGTTGAACATAAATAATTGTAGCGCACTAAATGTTGATTTAGATAAAATGAAGCTCATCTTCGAATGAAGGTGAACTTTCCATCTATTTGAACTTGAAGGTGAACATTCCATCTATCAAAACAAGTCAAACATTTCGAAGTGTTTTGGCACAACAAAATTTGACTATCCAAGGTGCTAGATTTACAACATAGCACTTATAGTATTGACATGACACCATATGAGGCTTTGTACGAGAGGCCTTATAGATCTACAAATTGTTGGGCAGAAGTTGGAGAAGATAGTTTGCTTGGAACAGAGATTGTGCAAGAGACAACAGAGAGGATTTTTATCATTAGAAACTATTTGTATGTAGCCCAAAGTCATTAAAAGAGTTATGCCGACAATCGTAGAAGAGATCTATAGTTTGCAGTTGGAGATCACGTCTTCTTAAAGATTTCTCCTATGAAGGGTATCACGAGATTCGGTAAAAAGGGAAAGTTGGCTCCAAGCTATATAGGTCTGTTCGAGGTTTTAGAAAGGGTTGGTGTTGTCACATATAGGCTCACTTTACCGCCTCAGTTGTCTGGCATTCATGATGTTTTCATTGAAATTGCAGTTTACACCGCACTTGTAGATGTATGGAACCGTTCTTATAGTCTTAGAGGGGGGGTGAATAGGACTTTTCGACTGATTGTACCAATTCAAAACTTCTATTGCCTTACTTAATTGATTTACCTATAAACTTAGTAAGGCAATGTGACTTTAACAGCTTTTAAGCATAGTTAGAGGGTCCAATCACATAAGCAGCTTAAGGTATACTAAGAAAAGCAACTAACCTATATCATAGTGTGCTTGTGTGTGAGTTGTGCTTTCTATCAAACTATGACATTCATTTAATCATGTATAGAAATTTAAACATTTAAGCATATATAAGCATAATTAAGCAAATGCGTAAATGAAAATTTAAAACACAAGCATGTATAGTGGTTCGGCTATTTGCCTACTCCACTCCCGACAACCGCACTCACCCCTGAGTGTGCCGGATTTCATTATTAATGGTTTTAAATCAGGTTCACCAATAACCTTTACAGTCCTACACTAAGGACACCAATTTATGTTCTCTGCAAGAGCAAAAGTCCTACACTTAGAACCCACGTTTAGGCCCACTAGCCAAGGTCCCACACAAGGCACCCATGTTTAGGCCCACCGGCCAAGGTCCTACATAAGGCACCCAATCGAGTTTGTTGATGGCAAACTCTTAGCCTCAATCCTACATGAAGATAGAGACTAAACTAGGAACTCTTAACTATGATACTTACTTGTTGGATGAGTCCTCTTTTGTAGCTTCTCTTGGATTGTTTGATCTTTGCACTTTCGTGCTTGAATCAGCTCCCCGGTGCTCCCCTGATCACGTAGCTTGGATTTTCCTGTAAGTTTGGCTTTACGATCTAGAACCTTGCATTTAATGTATTTATTAAGGTGACCAAGGTTATGGGAGTTGGTTGAATCTTTTATCTAGGATATTGAGTGGATTTCGTAAGGGATTTAACCTATGGATGCTCTAGAGTATAAAAAAGACAGGATTTTCCTATTAGTTTAGTCTTTATATTTTAGAGAGGGCACGAGTTCATGTTCTTCATCAATAGGAGCTTTTGAATGCTCATGAAAGTGATGAATCACAATGACGAGATCATGAACTTGTATGGATAGAGTCTAAGGAAGGCAGGATAAGCTTAGGATACACTATAGACTCTAAGATGCCTTAATCTACTTATTTTGCAAGTTCCTATTAGCCGCTTTTATAAATAAAAGCTTCTAAAGGATAGAAAATGGCTTTAAAATGGCTAGTTTACAGTGCTACCAAAGTGACCTTCGGTATCACCGAACTTTCTTCAGTGGTACCGAATTTTCTATCGCTAGTACCGAATTAAATTCCCAAGTTGCTAATTGAAAACAGCCTCTTTCGGTGGCACCGAATTTTGTTCGTCAGTGGCAGTCGGTGTCACCGAAATATCCAGTTGGTGTCACCGAATTATCGTTGTAAGCTTGTTGGACTATTTTGAGCCCCTTTGATGACACCGAAGATCTTCGGTGGTACCAAAGGTGCTTTTCGATGATACCTTCGTCCTACCGACAGTGGGCATATTTTCCTGTTTTTGTCCAATAAATTATTTAACAACTTGGAATATGCAAAAGTCAAGACTATAGGATATAAAATATGAACTTGGTATTGACTTAGAATAGATGACCTAAGTAGGTATTCCTATTTGGGTTAGGATCATCTATTTGCAAGGTCAAGATCATAGAAGCAGTTCTTTATCTTCAATGTGGCTTTAATGCTTCTTATCTAATTGCATCACCAGTCTTCATTTGCCAATGAACTCATCCAACTACAAGACACAACTAGTCACATGATTAACAAACAAGTGTACAAAAGAGGGTGCATTTACAATCTCTCCCTTTGTCAATTACGTGACAAAAACAACCTAACCTATAACCATGTCATGGTCCATACCAATGACAAGCCAAATAATAAATATTACATATCCAAAAGTAAAGTTTACAACTTAAAAACTTGACATGTAATGCAATAACATGCTACTCCCCCTTAATGTCTTCCAATAATAACTTGTAACAAGGAAAGAAGTAATTTTCAGTAGAACAAAAATTGTTTTGGTGGGTAGGTTTCCTCTCCCCCATTTTGTTAGTTATTAGCAAAGGACTTAAAAAGAAATATTCTAATAACATAGAGCTGATAATCCAGAGGGTGAACAAATTAATCTTATGATGAAATAAAAATTAAGAGTATCATTCAAACAATGAAATATATCATCATAAGCAATTTAAACATAGGTTGTATAAAAAGATCTAACATGAGCATAATAGATATCATCTTTTAATTTGTAAAAAATACTACCCCAAGCTTGGGTAGATTCATCCGAAATTATCCAAAAATTTAAAAATTCAGGCCCTCAAGGGCTTATCAAATCTAAAAAAAATATATCAGATTAGTATATAGCCTAACTGATAACAAAAAGATCAGACTGTAAAGAGTAAGTGTGAAGCAAGTCATGAAAACATCCATCTATATAGACTAGTCATGAAAACACAACCAAAGGGGCAAGAAATCAAAGAGGACTGGGTTCCAAAGAATTGGCGGAGTCATCCAAGTGACATGAGAGATGGGCTGCAATGCGTTGTATTGTTCACTGGATAGAAGCAACCATTCTTTCCAGCTAAGTCTGGTATTTATTGAGCTCCTATTGCTACTCATCAAGATGTGCGAGAGTGGCCTCTAGTGAGCCAGAGGGGCAGGAGGTGCAACCGTAGCCTCTTCTGTAGGCACAAGAATTTCTTCTGAAGGTGCATTAGCCTCAGGGTGAGGTCTCATCCGACGTCGAGCTGAAAGTTACATGCGTGTAATGTTGAGAGTTGTGACGCTGGGGGCAATGAGAACTTTGCCCGGTTTTCCCTTTATCCCAAACTAGTTTGCCATCCAACAGAGCAACCATCCAAACAGGATTCCACTGCTATTTGACTCAAAGGCTGATACAATTTAATCGAATATCATGGTGGGAAGGTACATGGGTTCCCCCATTCCAAGTTTATAGAGAGTTTCAACCATGAACGGGTTCAATTCGGTATAGTTACCCGATCGAGGGTAGACATTTGACACGAAATGAGATGTAAAATGCGAAAGTCATTTGACATGGCAGTAGCATGGGGAGCATTCCATTTGCTCCATTCGATATTATGACCATTGCAGAGAAATTTGGTCCAAACAATGCATTTTTCACCATCGGTCATATTAAGTTCAGATGGACATTCCAAGCAATTAGGAATTTTAATCAAGGAAGCTATCTGGGCAGGGGTAATAGAGGAAGTTCTCCCATGATAGTTTACTGTGATAGCCAAGGAGTTATGATCTTCTGGCTGTGTACAATGGGATAAAAGGGCTTTGGCATGATTGACGTTGACTTCCCCTTTGAGGGACAAAATAGGCTCCCAACCACGGTTGTGAAGAATGTCATAGACATTATATGGCTCGAGGCATGAGGCATCAACATTCCTCTCACATATGATTTTTTGAGATGCAAAACGTGCCACGATGGGACTCGAGAGGGGAGAGGGATCGTTTAGAGGACCGGATGGTCGATTATTTTGACGGATATTTCGACCTGTTTTTAGGGCATAGAGTTTGGTCTTGGTGCAAGACGATTCTCCCTGATCGTGTTTCTTTTTGGTTCTTCCCTCCCTTGGAGGAGAGTAACCATGACCTTCTATATGGGAATGGGGTAAATGACACAGAGGAAGAAAAAGAAAGAAATCCTAAGATGAAATAGGTAAATGGCAGGAAAATACCTGAGGAATACTTGGGAACCGCTCGATTTCGGTAGGAAGACTTCTAGTTGAAGGGTAAGGGAAACCGACAAAAATTAGGGCAAAAAGGATCTTTTAGACGAACTGACTTTTATAGGTACACCTGCCCGATTTTGGTACTACCGAAAGTTATTTCGGTGCTACCGAAGTTCCTTCAAAAAGTGAATTTTTCACTATATCCAAAAATGTACAAGTATATATATTTCTCATTTGGGTTTGTACATTAAAAAAGATATAAAAAATGAATAACATATATGTCCAAACTATGAATATAACTCAAGGATCAAAATTCAATATATCTATATGTTCAAAAGAAATTGAGGCAATCCCTCGAATCTGATAGTTAATGCAAATGGGCTGCTTGATTATGTTTATATCGTACGTATCCCAATAGATTTTTAGAGGGTTCCAAATCTATTGACATCTAGCGGTTTTGTTAATATATCAGCTAGTTGTTACTCGGTGGGCACATGTTTCATTATAATGATATTTTCTTTGACAAGCTCACGAATGAAGTGGTGTCAAATGTCTATGTGCTTTGTTCTAGATTGTTGGACTGGATTTTTTGAAATATTGAGGGCACTTGTATTCTTACAAAATAGTGTCATTGTAGATTGTATAATACCATAATCCAACAACATTTGCTTCATCCACAGAAGCTATGCGCAACAACGACCGGCTGTAATGTATTCAGCTTCGGCAGTGGATAGTGAGATTGAATTTTGCTTTTTGCTATGCCAAGATATAAGACAATTACCGATATAGAAACAACCTCTACTGGTTGACTTGCGATCATCAATGTTTCCATCCCAATCGGCATCTGAATACCTAGTAATAATGGTAGATGTGTCAAAGGGGTACCATAAGCCGTAGTCAGTGGTTCCAGCCACAAAACGTATGAATCCTTTTACCATGGATAGATGAGATCCTTTGGGATCAACTTGAAATCTAGCACATGTGCCAACGCTAAATGAGATGTCTGGCCTACTCACGATTATGTAAAGTAAGCTACTAATCATATTGCGATACAAGTATTGATTTACACTCTTCCCATTGATATCCTTAGAAAGTTTAAGAGTGGTGCTCATGGGGGTATTATGAGTGCGACTTGAGTCAAGTCTAAATATTTTTATTAGATCTTTTACATACTTGGACTGACATATGAATATTCCATTTTCCATTTGTTTCACTTGTAATCCTAGAAAGAAGTTCAGCTCACCAACCATGCTCATCTCAAATTCTGATTTCATCAAATTAGCAAATTCATGAGCTATATCTTCATAAGTGGAACTAAAAACAATATCATCCACGTAAATCTGGGCAGTGAATAAGACCTTCCTAGTCTTTTGCGTAAACAGTGTGTTATCAACACTCCTCTTACAACAATTATGGTCAAATAGAAATTGCGTTAAGCGCTCATACCATGCTCGGGGAGCTTGCTTCAAACCATAAAGTGCTTTACTCAATTTATATATATGTTGAGAGTATTTAGGATCCAAAAATCCTTTTGGTTTTTCTACGTATACTTCTTCTTCAAGTACACTATTAAGAAACACACTTTTAACGTCCATTTAGAATAATTTGAATTTTAATGCACACGCAATAGACATGAGAATAAGTATGGACTCGAGGTGAGCTACAGGTGCAAAAGTTTCATCAAAATTGATGCCCTCTATTTGTGAGTAGCTTTGTGCCACGTGTCTAGCCTTGTTCCTTACTACATTACCAGATTCATCGGATTTGTTCTTGAAAACCCATTTGGTTTCGATGATATTTGTATCATGTGGCCTAGGAACTAGTTGCCACATCTCATTCTTTTCAAATTGTTGGAGCTCTTCTTGCATAGCTGCAATCCAAAATTTATCTTGAAGAGCTTCTATAACATTTTTGGGCTCTATTATTGAGGTGAAGCACAAATGACTAACAATGCCCTTAAGTTAGCATCGTGTTTTCACACCATCATCAGGATCTCCAATAATTTGATTGATGGGATGATCCTTAATGACTGGCAGATTGTTTGATGGTTGAGGTTTAGGGGGGAGGTGGATTTATTATCTGGTTTATCTATTATGCATAAGTCCACTTCATCCTCCAAGTCAATTTAAGGACTATTTTCATCATGTGGTTGGTCATCAACAACTACATTGACGGATTCTTGAATGGACAGTGTCCTCAAATTGTATACTCTATAAGCATGACTATTTGTAGAATATCATAGGAATATGCCTTCGTCGCTTTTAGAGTCAAATTTGCCTAGATGTTTTGTCTTTAAGAATATAACATTTACTTCTAAAGACTCAAAAATATTTTACACTAGGCTGCTTTCCACTCCATAATTCGTGTGGAGTCTTGCTCTAAGATATACTTTATTAATTATGTAGAAGGCTGTGTTGATGGCTTCGGCCCAGAAATGTTAGTCATGTTCTTACTATTTAGCATTACTGAGCCCAGTTCCTACAGTACCCAATTTTTTCTTTCCACCACTCCATTCTATTGAGGTGTCTTCGGAGCTAAGAATTCATGTCGAATTCCATTCTTATCACAGTATTACTCAAATCGATCATTCCACCATGATCACTCCTGATTCTATTTATGTAATACCCTTTTTTATTTTGAATCCTTTTTACCAATTTTTGGAATTCTTCAAATGCATCAAATTTTTTCCGAAGAAAGGCAACCCAAGTGAATCTGGAATAATCATCTACAACTACCTGAAAGTACCTCTTTTTCTCATGGCTCTCAACTTTGGTAGGTCCCACTAGATTCACGTGTAATAGATCAAGCGGTTTGGAAGTTGTTACAGTGGTTGTCTCTTTATGTCTAACTTTAATTTGTTTGCCTTTAAGGCAATCACCGCACACGATCTTCTCTTTCTTTATGATCTTTGGGAGTCCTCTTACCAAATGTTTTGAGCTTAATTTTGCCAAATTTTGATAGTGGACATGCCTAAGTCTTTGATGCCACAACTTGGTTTCATTGTTTAGGGCCATGTGGCACTTTGTGGATGGGACACTTTCTCCACTGCTTTCAATTACATAGTAGTTGTCACTTGTGCGAAGACCTTTCATAACAAGTTTACTTATACGATCTGAGATTATGCACTCATCTTTAGAGAAAGTTTTGGAGTGTTCTTTGTCATAGATTTGGGAAATGCTTAGGAGATTGTGTTTCAGTCCTTCTATGCAAAGAACATCTTTAATTCTGGGGAAGCTAGCCCCAAGTATAGTCCCTCATCCAACAATTTTCGCCGAGCTCCCATCGCCAAAAGTGACTGACCTGCCATCAAATTCTGAATACTCATAAAAATGGGTCCGATCACCTGTCATATGTCTGGAGCATTCACTATCAAGGTACCACGTAGAATTGTTGCCTGCTTTAAGTGCAGTGTGAATTACAAGGCAGTTGTTCTTGTTCTTTACAACCCACTTGGTGGCTGTTTTCGTGGGAGATGTCACTTTATCTTCATTTGGGAGTGTTTTTGGTTGTGTAGACATTTGAACCAGATTTCCATGTTTCATCAGTTCCCTGGTTTTCTGATTCAGTTGGTCCACCTGTTTTACCAGCTTCTCTAACCTTTTAGTCATTTTAGGTGGAGTAGGGTATTTTCTTCCTACAGTTGATGTTTGTTTTGAAGGGCTTTTGGTCTTTTGGACTAATCTTCTGGTTAGATTAGATTTTCCTATGTAGTTTAGCCTAAAAGTGAGGTGAGACTTGCCAGATGCAAAACACTCAAACCTGTAGTGCCTTAAATCTCCATAGGAGTGACAGATTGGAGTGTATTTTGTGTTGCTACTAGATGCAACAGTTTTCTTTATCACAGGTAATGCAGAAATAGGGCTTGAATTACAAGTTTCATATACCAAGCCTCTTTTATCTTTGTGGCTTCTTCCCATACCAAGAAGTTTTTCAAGTTTTTCATTGCTTTGGGAAAATTTGTAATTGAGTTCAATAGATTGTTTTGACTTTTCTACGTCGAATCTGAATTTGTGATTTTCTGTTTTAAGTTTTTCATTTTATGATTCTAACTATTCAATTTGTTTGGTCAGTTTTTGTACCTCGGATTTCAGAGATGTTGAGGTTCTTTCAAGTTTGTCATTTTCGACATGGTATTTTTGAAGATCGTTAATTAATTGGGTATTAATTCCTAATGTATCCTCTAGCTCTTTTTACAGTTGTTTGTTCTTGTTTTCTATAATTCCAAGTTTTTTAAGTATATTGATACTATGTATATATAGTTGATCGTAGGCATCATATATACTTTCCTCTTCTTCTTGTTCTTCTTCTACCTCATTATTTTGATGTTCATTTATCTCCTCATTGTCCATGCTTCATACCTATGTTAGGATCTCCCTCTAGGTTGTTAAACCTTTGAAGAGGAACCCGCTCTGATACCAATTGCAAGTGCGGTTTACATCGCACTTGTAGAAGTATGGAATTGTTCCTATAGTCCTAGAGGGAGGGTGAATAGGACTTTTCAACTGATTGTACCAATTCAAAACTTCTATTGCCAAACTTAACTAATTTACCTATAAACTTAGTTAGGCAATGTGACTCTAACAACTTTCAAGCGTAGTTAGAGGGTCTAATCACATAGGCAGCTTAAGGTATGCTAAGAAAAGCAACTAGCCTATATCATAGTGTGCTTGGGTGTGAGCTGTGCTTTCTATCAAATTATGACATTCATTCAATCATGTATAAGAATTTAAACATTCAAGCATATATAAGCATAATTAAACAAATTCGTAAATGAACATTCAAAACACAAGCATGTATAGTGGTTCGACTATTTGCCTACTCCACTCCCGACAATCGTACCCACCCCTGAGTGTGCCGGATTTCACTATCAATGGTTTTAAATCAGGTTCACCAATAACCTTTACAATCCTATACTAAGGACACTAATTTATGCTCTTCACAAGAGTAAAGGTCCTACACCTAGAACCCACGTTTAGGCCCATCAGCCAAGGTCCCACACAAGGCACCCATATTTAGGCCCATTGTCTAAGGTCCTACACAAGGCACCCAATCGAGTTTGTTGATGGCAAACTCTTAGCCTTAATTCTACATGAGGATAGAGACTAAACTATGGACTCTTAACTATGACACTTATTAGATGAGTCCTCTTTTGTAGCTTCTCTTAGATTGTTTGATCTTTGCACTTTCATGCTTGAATCAGCTCCTCGGTGCCTCCCCGATTGCATAGCTTGGATTTTCCTGTTAGTTTGGCTTCACGATCTAGAACCTTGCATTTGATGTACCTATCAAGGTGACCAAGGTTACGGGAGTTGGTTTAATCTTTTATCTAGGATAGTGAGTGGATTTCTTAAGGGATTCAACCTATGAATGGTCTAGAGTATCAAAAAGACAAAGGATTTTCCTATTGGTTTAGTCTTTATATTCTAGAGAGGGCACGAGTTCATGTCCTTCATCAATAGGAGCTTTTAAATGCTCATGAAAGTGATGAATCATAATTAAGAGATCATGAACTCGTATAGATAGAGTCTTAGGAAGGTAGGATAAGCTTGGGATACACTATAGGCTCTAAGATGCCTTAATCTACTTATTTTACAAGTTCTTACAAGCGGCTTTTATAAATAAAAACTTTCAACAGATAGAAAATGACTATAAAATGACTAGTTTACGGTGTTATTGAAGTGACATTCGGTATCACCGAACTTGCTTCGGTGGTACCTAAAAAGGCCGAGCTTAAAGTCCTAGAGGGAGAGGGGAGTGAATAGGACTATGCCAAATAAAAATAAATGCAGAATACAAAGACAGATAGCGCAATTAAATAGCAACCTCAAATGTAATAGTCTTAAGAGGTTGATACAAACTGAGTTCTAAAGACAACCTTTCACCAAAAACCAAGGTTTATGGTAGGACAACCTAATGTCTAGAACGTTGGTAAGTATCAAAACTCAAACTTAGAATGAGGCAAAGGAATAAACTAAATTATTACAATATTCACCACAAGCACATAAAGAAAATTACAACATTCAACACCACATATACATCACAACCATCATCCAAACTCCAAGAATTATAGTGGTTCTTGTGTGTACACCAACTATTCGCAAACAGCCACACAACTACTCCACTCCCAATATCCACACCCACGGGATATTGGCTTTCGCTAAGAAATAAGGTTTTCTAAGGTTCACCTTAAAACCTTCACAATTGTGTTTTTCAAATGGGCTTACACTAAAAAAACCCCATAATGAGATTTTCCTGGTTGAATCTCACAAAATAAAAATACAGAAAATGAAATTGTACTTATCTGAAGATTCTTCTTCCGATGTAGCCCGGTAGAACCAATTTGATGTAGACATAGATGTTCAATGACCAATCTTACAAATGAAAAGGTTCTAAGTCTAAATGATTTTTAAATTAAATCAACCTGGGGCTAGCTTGATTTGATTTTAATCTTAAAAGGGTAAATCAAAATTCTCTTTTTAATAAAATAGAATTGAATAAAGAGATCTCAAAATCAAATACAAAAATCTATAAAAGAATTTAAAATGAATAAGTAATAGCTTCACAATTGCAGGGACTTATCTCTCAGAGTGATGGCTTGATTAGGCTTGGAATTGATGAATAATTATGAGAAATATCCTCTATTTATAGGAAGAAATTCTGTTCCCTCGACTGGTCTAAGGGTCGGTTCGATTCGTCGAAGCACCAACCAATATTCAAAATTTTTAGCACGATAAGATAAACCCATTACTCTACTGGTCGAGTGGGATCAGAAAAGCTTGTTAGACTTTGGTTGAGCACTGTTCACTCAACTGGTCGAGCAGTGTGCACGACTGGTCGAGAGTCCAACAGAAAATCTAAAAAATCTTCAACAAAACTTGGACTGGTCAAAAA
The DNA here is from genome assembly GCF_029962835.1 of Magnolia sinica. Lineage (NCBI taxonomy): Eukaryota > Viridiplantae > Streptophyta > Magnoliopsida > Magnoliales > Magnoliaceae > Magnolia > Magnolia sinica. The sequence continues at coordinate 43,659,528 of NC_080587.1, read as the reverse complement.
AATCCCTAGACTGGTCGAGCCAGTACCTGGACTAGTTGAACAAAGGCCAGGACTAGTCAAAGAAAAGCCTATAAACTTATACGATGACCTAAATTTAATTTACATTTAACATGACCTAACCTATGGTCAATCTAGGGTCATTCATACCTTAAATGAGAGTTTGAAACATCGAAACATCGATCGCTTCGGTAACTTGATTATCTTCAAGTTCGTGAAGCTTGACCTTGTAGTCTTGAACTTGAGCATGAGCTAGAGCTTGTGTTCTTGAGACATAAGGTGGTGATCATGAACTTTAACTTGAGCTTTGACTTTTTGTTCTTGTACTTGAGCTTGTGTTCGATCTTTGGTAATGTTCTTCAACTTGAAAATGTAGAAGAGTTGACGATGGTTGTCTTGAACTTTCCATCTTATCATAACAAGATACTGACTCCAAGTGGTTTAGCACAACACAATTTGACAATACTGGGTGCTAGAATTACAACATAGCACTTACAATCTCCCCCTTTGTCAAATTTATGACAAAACCGATTAAAGAATCATGCTCCAATTTATACACATTGCAAGATAATGTTACTACTACTCCCCCTCAATCCATTACTCCCCCTCAATTCAAGCAAGGTGATTTGTAGAGTACCTGTACATATCTAAACAAAAATATGCACACAAAAAGATATGCATTTCCATACACATGTCTCTACAACCCACATCCAACAATCATCATATACCACTCATATAACATTCCAATCAAATTTCTCCCCCTTTTTAGCATAATATGACAAAGGAAAGTAACTGAAATTCCTAGATTATTGAAGTAAAAATGTAAGAGAAGAGTATGAGTTAAGAGAGTTAATATTAGTAGAATAACATCATGTCCAAGCATCAACCAGTATATATCATCATTAAGCATAAACATGTCCATAGAGTAGCAAATAAAAACGTCCAGGGATTGTCCAAGCAACAGTAAAGTTTAAGATTTTAATACATACTCAACATAAATAAAAACACTAGTCAGAACTAGAAGAAGACGGTGGAGGAATAGATGGGTCAATTTGATGTAATCCCTTGTTAATGCGACGAAGGTATTTGCGTATATATTTAGATTGAGTTTCATGAGATACATGTAGACCTTCCACCTTCTCTTTTAAGATTCTCAACCACTCATCAAAATCAGATGGCTGAAAATCAAGATCATCCTCAGAATCAGATTCTAACTCATTAAACAGATCATCCATATTCACGTCGTCAGTGGGTAGTGCCTCTTCCTCTCCAACTTCTTCTCTAGCTCCTCCAGCATCCCTGTCAACTTGAACAAGAGCCAACTCTAATTTCATCTTGTTGATATTTGAGTTGTTGAATGGAAGATGGGAATTAGGAGCTTCTCCAGATGGCATGACCACGTGACAATGAATAGTAAGGGTGGTCATCAAATAAGTGAAAGGAGCATCGCTATGCCCCGGGTGTAAATGAAATTGGATTATAAAATAACAAATTAATGATGGAAGACACACTTGAATACCAGAAACAACAGAATGAAGAATGCGCACCATAAAAGAAGTTAATTCAGCCTTGTTTCCAGATTTAGGATAAACATTAGAAATAAAGATACAATGAAGTACTCTGTATCTGGGTTACATCTGATTGGCATGGAGCGCAATCCCAGAATTTCATTTCGAGTTCATGTTGCATAAATTTCTAGTTAAAAGATGTTTTCCAGATTCATTCAATCTCTCAGCCAATGTGGATATTGGAATCCCTTCATCATTAACCAATACATCCATTAAGCTAGAGATCAAGTGACGATCTACTGGAAATGGACCTTCTTTAAACATAATAGTGAAGGTTAAATTTTTAATAAAAGCATCACTAATACATGTATACATGGCTTGTGCAATGGACCGATATGCGGGTCTGCCCTAATTCAGTATGTTATCCCATCCTACAGCCACAAGGAGGGAAATAATATTGACCTGAACCAAATGGTTGGAATTGATGGTTCGTTCAATAATGATGTTGCGGAGACGTATGTCCCGCACAAATTCCAGGTCCTCTTCGGGTGGTCGAAGAGTACGCACCATAATAGATGTGGAACGGGAAGAAGAAGGAGCACGAGTTGTTTTCTTCTTAGATCTACCTTCCATTGCAAGAAGTAAAAATAAAATGCAAGAAGGATTTAAGGGTTTCACACAAATCAGATTTTATCCAAAAAATGCAAGGAAACCACTGGAAAACTTGAAATAAACTTTAGAATCAAGCAAATAGAGATGCAAGGAACCTAAATCTAAAAGAAAAATGACAATGACGCACTAACCAAGTTGTATTCGGAGGTGGGTTCGACTGGTCGGAGAAGGGGCTGTTGGAGAAGATAAAGAAAGTGAAGAAAAAGTGATTTTTTTTTCACATTAAAAGCAACCTAACTGTGCATCTCGACTGGTCAAGTACATACTCAACCGGTCGTGCCATGACTAGTCGAGTGTATACTCGACTGGTTGTGCAAACAAAAAAAATCTCAATTTTATTAATTTTTAAAATTCAAAAATTTGCAAAAATAAAAATATGCAAAAAAAAATGCAAGCAGACATAATAATTTCAGATCAAATTAGACATACCAATATCTAGTTTTAATTTAGAGAACTTATTTCTGTCAAGTGGTTTGGTGAAAATGTTCACAAGTTGATTTTCAGTTTGAACATAATCCAATGAAATAATTTTATCTTCCACTAATTCATGAACGTAATGATATCTAATGTCAATATGCTTGGTTTGTGAGTGCTGGATGGGATTCTTAGAGATATTGATTGCACTAGAGTTATCGCAATATAGTACCATAGTTCATTATGCTAAAACTGCGAAAAAAAGACGGTCCAAAATCGTCTCAAATGACCAAAAAGGATGGTCATGGACCGTTGCATGGGTCGTCAAATTTTGACGTGTCGTATTACTTAAAGGACGGTTGAAAACTGTCATTCTTATTGATGGACCGTCTCTTACGAGCCTTCAAAGGACGGCCATTGACCGTCCTTTAAAAGGATGGTCATGGACCGTCCTTAAAAAGGACTGTCATAGACCGTCTCTGATGAGCCTTCAAAGGACGGCCATGGACCGTCCTTTAAAAGGACGGTCATGGATCGTCCTTAAAAAGGACTGTCATGGACCGTCTCTTATGGCCCTTTAAAGGACAGGTATGAACCGTCCTTTAAAAGGACGGTCATGGACTGTCCTTAAAAAGGACTGTCATGGACCGTCTCTTATGAGCCTTCAAAGGACGACCACAGACCGTCCTTAAAAAGAACTGTCATGGACCGTCCCTTATGAGCCTTCAAAGCACATTTTCAAATTTGAGAGGATCAATATACACACAATATACTTCATCGTATTCTTCCTGATATACACCTGTCATATAATATATTTTATCATATTCACATTCATATCCATCTAAACCCAAACTACATAAATCCAACATAAACTCCATTCATCCAAACATAAACTACATCCAGCCAAACATAAACAATCTTATCCACATTACATTTATCCACGCATAAATACATATAAGTTTAACATTATAAATAAAAAAATGAAAAAAATCACCAACAATTTTCTTTTTGTGTATTTCATCTGAAAAAAAATATTAAACCAACAAAACATTATAATTCAGAATCATGAAGAATTGCATAAACTTCTTCTAAAAAAGTGGGCACTTTTTTAAAATAAAACTGACCATTAAAATAAAACTAATGTAAGCAAATAATGCAAAAAAGTGTTTCAATTCAAGTTAATAGAAACAACAACAAAAATTAAAGCTCTGTAAAAAGGGGCATGTGTTAAAAGGGATACATTCTTCTTTGTTGCCATGTGATTGGGCTACAATTCAAGTTAATAGAAACAACAACAAAAATTAAAGCTTTGTAAAAAGGGGCATGTATTAAAAGGGATACATTCTTGTTTTTTGCCATGTGATTGGGCTACATTATTACAGCAATTGGGTTTGGGTTTTCAAGTTTATGTTTAGGTTTAGGTTAGGGAGTTGAGATTAGGATTAGGTGTAGGTCTAGGTTTAAGGATTTGCGAATACATTTAGGTTTTAGGTTTAGGTTTAGGTTTTAGGTTTTAGGTTATAGGTTTAGGTTTAGGTTTAGGATTAGGTTTTAGGTTAGAGGTTATAAGTTTAGGTTATAGGTTAAGGTTTAGGTTATAGGTTTTGGTTTAGGTTTAGGTTAAGGTTTAGGTTTAAGTTATATGTTTAGGTTAAGGTTTAGGTTTTAGTTATAGGTTATAGTATATAGGTTATAGCTTTAGGAAATTGAGAATAGGTTAAGGTCAAGGTTTAGGTTTAGGAAATCGGGTCCGGGTTCGGGATCGGGTTTAGGTTTAGGTTTTCAAGTTTAGGTTTAAGTTTAAGTTAGGGAGTTGAGATTAGGATTAGGTTTAAGGATTTGAGAATACATTTTGATTTTAGGTTTAGGTTTAGGTTTTAGGCTTAGGTTTAGGTTATAGGTTTAGGTTATAAGTGCAGGTAATAGGTTTAGGTTTAGGTTAGGCTATAGGTTAAGGATTAGGGAATTGAGAATAGGTTAAGGTTTAGGTTTAAGAAATCGGGTTCGGGTTCGGGATCGGGTTTAGGTTTGGGTTTTCAAGTTTAGGTTTAGGTTTAGGTTAGGGAGTTGAGATTAGGATTAGGTGTAGGTTTAGGTTCAAGGATTTGATAATACATTTAGGTTTTAGGTTTAGGTTTAGGTTATAGGTTATAAGTTTAGGTTTAGGTTTAGGTTAAGGTTTAAATTAAGGTTTAGGTTTAGGTTTAGGTTATAAGCTATAGGTTTAGGGAATTGAGAATAGGTTAATGCTTAGGTTTAGGAAATCGGGTTTGGGTTTAGGTTTGGGTTTTTAAGTTTAGGTTTAGGTTTAGGTTTAGGTTAGGGAGTTGAGATTAGGATTAGGTGTAGGTTTAGGTTTAGGGATTCGAGAATACATTTAGGTTTTAGGTTTAGGTTTAGGTTATAGGTTATTGGTTTAGGTTTAGTTTAGGTTTAGGTTATAAGCTATAGGTTTAGGGAATTGAGAATAGGTTAAGGTTTAGGTTTAGGAAATCGGGTTCGGGTTTAGGTTTGGGTTTTCAAGTTTACGTTTAGGTTTAGGTCAGGGAGTTTAGATTAGGATTAGGTGTAGGTTTAGGTTTAGGGATTTGAGAATACATTAGGTTTTAGGTTTAGGTTTAGGTTATATGTTATATAGGTTTAGGTTTAGGTTTACGTTATAAGCTATAGGTTTAGGGAATTGAGAATAGGTTAAGGTTTGTAAGTGCTATAGTTTATATCCCTATCTGTTGTCAAATTTGTGGTGCCAAAATCACTGTTATATATAACTTGCATAAGTGAAGCTCTCTCATGGATCAACATTCATGAACAAGCTAAGCTCACAACAAGCAAAGCTCACAAGTACAAGTATCAATCTTGAATGCAAGAACTGCTCACAAGACAAGACTCAAGCTGCAAGACTTAAAGAAGAGTACAAGGCAGTTTGTAAAGAACTCAAGACTTCAAGGCTCATACTTCAAGGTCGCTAGTTCCTAATGTTTCAATGTCCTTACTTCATGGTTGAGGTTTGACTGACTATAGGTTGACCTTAAAAGTAGGTCATTTTGGATACATAAATCGAATGTTTATTTTACATAAGTTTGGTCTGTTCTTCGACTAGTCCTAGGCCTTCTTCGACTAGTCCTAGAGTTGCTTCGACCAGCCTAAGAAATTCCTCGATTAGTCGTGAGTTTGTTATAAATTTCGGATAAAATCTGTTAGGCTTCGACTAGTCCAGGAATCTGTTCGACCAGTCGAAGGACAGTGTCGACTGCATCTTCGACCAGTCGAAAAACTTCAACTCAAAATCCAGCGTTGTTTTTCAGGTTCTTCGACCTGCGAAGGAAACCTTCGACCTGTCGAAGGTGACCTACGACCAGTCGAAGGAGACCTTCGACCAGTCATAGAATGGTCAAAGCTTATTGCACTTGATTTTTCAAATATCTGTTATTGCTTCGACTAGTCGAAGAGCTCCCTAGACCAGTCGAAGACGTGATCTGTTCACCTGTAAATAGTGCACGAATCTCAGAGGAAATCATCAAATTAATTAATCCATTCAAGCCAATCTTCATCGAACTTCTGAGAGATAATTCTGTGCTCTATCTAAGCTAAGTGTGCTTATTTAATATTCTCTTTCTTTAGCTTTATTTAATTGATTTTGTTTCTACTATTCCAATCTAATTTGATAAGAGGAATTGTTATTCCCTCTCTTTAGAATCAAAATCAATTAAGGCAAGCCCTATTTGGTTTAATTTAAAATCTATTAGAATTAGAACCATTGTAATCGAGTACTGGACATTGAACTTGGACATTCAATCATCTACTCTGATTTGGTTCTACCGGGCTACTACAACGAAGGAGATAATCAGGTATTTTACATTTAATTGTAAATTCCTTTCTGTTTTGGTTTCTTTCAACATTTGCCAGAAAAATCTTGTTGTATTGGTTATCTGAGGAGAGCCAGGAAAACTCAGAAGTGGGGTTTTTTTTAATTGTGTAAGCCCACAGACAAAGACACAATTGTAAAGGTTTTGGGTGAACCTGGGAAAACCTATTTTGTTAGTGAACGCTAATATCTCCTGTGTGAAGATATTAGGAGTGGAGTAGCATTCTGTGTGGCTATTGTTTAACAGTTGGTGAACACACAGGCGAACCACTATAATCCCTTGTGTTGTGGTTGAATGATTTATACTTCTGATCTTTAATTATTCTTTTATGGGATGTATGTATAGTGGTGAATTTGTAATCATTTAATTCAAGCATTGTGAGAATTTTGTAATAGTTTAGAATTTATTTTCTGCTATTCCTTTATCAGCTTGATATTCAATTTCCTTTAAAAGTTGTTCCAGCAAGGTTGCGCTGCCATTTTTATAGTGTATGGCTGTCCCTAGAACAATACATTTGTGATTACAATTTATTTCAATTCAGTTTGTATTTATTTCTGTATTCCTCTTCGGTTTGAGATTTGATGCAAAGATCTTTCTAGAAATAAGGTTGTCCTACCATAAACTCTAGTTTTTGGTGTAAGGTTGTCCTTAGAACAACATTTGTATCAACCTCTCAAGATCTAAATTTTGAGGTTATTTTACTTTCTTGCATTGTGATTTATTTTGGCTATCATATTCTTTTTAATTCCGCCGTTATAAGTTTTATTTGGCATTGTCCTATTCACCCCCCCTTAGGACATATAGCTAGGCCTTTTCAAGGTTTAGGTTTAGGAAATCAGGTTTGGGTTCGAGATCGGGTTTAGGTTTGGGTTTTCAAGTTTAGGTTTAGGTTAGGGAGTTGAGATTACGGTTAGGTGTTGGTTTAGGTTTAGGGATTTGAGAATACATTTAGGTTTTAGGTTTAGGTTTAGGTTATAGGTTATTGGTTTAGGTTTTGGTTTAGGTTAAGGTTTAGGTTTAGGTTATAAGCTACGGGTTTAGGGAATTGAGAATAGGTTAAGTTTTAGGTTTAGGAAATCGGGTTCGGGATCAGGTTTAGGTTTGGATTTTCAAGTTTAGGTTTATGTTTAGGTTAGGGAGTTGAGATTCGGATTAGGTGTAGGTTTAGGTTTAGGGATTTGAGAATACATTAAGGTTTAGGTTTAGAAAATCGGGTTCGGGTTTGGGTTCGGGTTTAGGTTTGAGTTTTCAAGTTTAGGTTTAGGTTTAGGTTAGGGAGTTGAGATTAGGATTAGGTGTAGGTTTAAGTTTAAGGATTTGAGAATACATTTAGGTTTTAGGTTTATGTTTAGGTTATAGGTTATAGGTTTAGGTTTAGGTTTAGGTTTAGGTTAAGGTATAGGTTTAGGTTTCGGTTTAGGTTATAAGCAATAGGTTTAGGGAATTGAGAATAGGTTAAGGTTTAGGTTTAGGAAATCGGGTTCGGGTTTGGGATCGGGTTTAGGTTTTAGTTTTCAAGTTTAGGTTTAAGTTTAGGTTAGGGAGTTGAGATTAGGATTAGGTGTAGGTTTAAGTTTAGGGATTTGAGAATACATTTAGGTTTTAGGTTTAGGTTTAGGTTATAGGTTACAGGTTTAGGTTTAGGTTTAGGTTTAGGTTAAGGTTTAGGTTTAGGCTTAGGTTTAGGTTATAAGCTATAGGTTTAGGGAATTGAGAATAGGTTAAGGTTTAGGTTTAGGAAATCGGGTTCGGGTTTAGGTTTGGTTTTCAAGTTTAGGTTTAGGTTTAGGTTAGGGAGTTGAGATTAGTATTAGGTGTATGTTTTGGTTTAGGGATTTGAGAATACATTTAGGTTTTAGGTTTAGGTTTAGGTTATAGGTTTAGGTTTAGGTTTAGGTTAAGGTATAGGTTTAGGTTTCGGTTTAGGTTATAAGCAATAGGTTTAGGGAATTGAGATAGGTTAAGGTTTAGGTTTAGGAAATCGGGTTCGGGTTCAGGTTCGGGATCGGGTTTAGGTTTCGGTTTTCAAGTTTAGGTATAGGTTTTGGTTTAGGAATTTAAGAATACATTAAGGTTTAGGTTTAGGAAATCGGGTTCGGGTTCGGGATCGGGTTTAGGTTTGAGTTTTCAAGTTTAGGTTTAGGTTTAGGTTAGGGAGTTGAGATTATGATTAGGTGTAGGTTTAGGTTTAGAGATTTGAGAATACATTTAGGTTTTAGGTTTATATTTAGGTTATAGGTTATAGGTTTAGGTTTAGGTTTAGGTTTAGGTATAGGTTTAGGTTATAAGCAATAGGTTTAGGGAATTGAGAATAGGTTAAGGTTTAGGTTTAGGAAATTGGGTTCGGGTTTGAGATCGGGTTTAGGTTTTGGTTTTCAAGTTTAGGTTTAAGTTTAGGTTAGGGAGTTGAGATTAGGATTAGGTGTAGGTTTAGGTTTAGGGATTTGAGAATACATTTAGGCTTTAGGTTTAGGTTTAGGTTATAGGTTACATGTTTAGGATTAGGTGTAGGTTTAGGTTTAGGGATTTGAGAATACATTTAGGTTTTAGTTTTAGGTTTAAGTTTAGGTTATAGATTATAGGCTTAGGTTTAAGTTTCGGTTTAGGTTACAAGCTATAGGTTTAGGGAATTGAGAATAGGTTAAGGTTTAGGTTTAGAAAATCGGGTTCGGGCTCGGGATCAGGTTTAGGTTTGGGTTTTCAAGTTTAGGTTTAGGTTTAGGTTAGGGAGTTGAGATTAGGATTAGGTGTAGGTTTAGGTTTAGGGATTTAAGAATACATTTAGGTTTTAGGTTTAGGTTATAGGTTATAGGTTATAGGTTTAGGTTTAGGGTTAGGTTTAGGTTATAAGCTATGGGTTTAGGGAATTGAGAATAGGTTAATGTTTAGGTTTAGGAAATCGGGTTCGGGTTTGGGTTCGGGTTTAGGTTTGGTTTTCAAGTTTAGGTTTAGGTTTAGGTTAGGGAGTTGAGTTTAGGATTAGATGTAGGTTTAGGTTTAGGGATTTAAGAATACATTAGGTTTTAGGTTTAGGTTTAGGTTATAGGTTATAGGTTTAGGTTATAAGCTATAGGTTTAGGGAATTGAGAATAGGTTAATATTTAGGTTTAGGAAATCGTGTTCGGGTTCGGGATCGGCTTTAGGTTTGGGTTTTCAAGTTTATGTTTAGGTTTAGGTTAGGGAGTTGAGATTAGGATTAGGTGTAGGTTTAGGTTTAGGGATTTGAGAATACATTAGGTTTTAGGTTTAAGTTCAGGTTATAGGTTTAGGTTTAGGTTAAGGTTTAGGTTTAGGTTACAAGCTATAGGTTTAGGGAATTGAGAATAGGTTTAGGTTTAGGTTTAGGAAATCGGGTTCGGGTTTGGGATCGGGCTTAGGTTTGGGTTTTCAAGTTTAGGTTTAGGTTTAGGTTAGGGAGTTGAGATTAGGATTAGGTGTAGGTTTAGGTTTAGGGATTTAAGAATACATTTAGGTTGTAGGTTTAGGTTATAGGTTATAGGTTATAGGTTTAGGGTTATGTTTTGGTTTAGGTTACAAGCTATAGGTTAAGGGCATTGAGAATAGGTTAAGGTTTAGGTTTTTGAAATCGGGTTCGGGTTCGGGATCGGGTTTTGGTTTGGGTTTTCAAGTTTAGGTTTTGGTTTAGGTTAAGGAGTTGAGATTAGGATTAGGTGTAGGTTTAGGTTTAGGGATTTAAGAATACATTTAGGTTTTAGGTTTAGGTTATAAGTTATAGGTTTAGGTTTAGGTTTAGGTTTAGGGTTAGGTTTCGGTTTAGGTTACAAGCTATAGGTTTAGGGCATTGAGAATAGGTTAAGGTTTAGGTTTAGGAAATTGGGTTCGGGATCGGGTTTAGGTTTGGGTTTTCAATTTTAGGTTTAGGTTTAGGTTAGGGAGTTGAGATTAGGATTAGGTGTAGGTTTAGGTTTAGGGATTTAAGAATACATTTAGGTTTTAGGTTTAGGATATAGGTTATCGGTTTAGGTTTACATTTAGGTTTAGGTTATAAGCTATAGGTTTAGGGAATTGAGAATAGCTTAAGGTTTAAGTTTAGGAAATCGGATTCGGGTTCGGGATCGTGTTTAGGTTTGGGTTTTCAAGTTTAGGTTTAGGTTTAGGTTAGGGAGTTGAGATTATGATTAGGTATAGGTTTAGGTTTAGGGATTTGAGAATACATTAGGTTTTAGGTTTAGGTTTAGGCTATAGGTTATAGGTTTAGGTTTAGGTTTAAGTTTAGGTTAATGTTATGTGTTAAGGTTAAGGTTATAGGTTTAGGTTTAGGTTAAGGTTATAGGTTTAGGTTTAGGTTAGGTTATAGGTTTTTGGTTAAGGTTTGGGTTATAGTTATAGGTTTTGAGATTTAAGAATAGGTCATAGGTTCAGGTTATAAGTTATAGGTTAAGGTTTAGGTTATAGGTTTTGGGATTTGAGAATAGGTTTAAGTTATAAGTACAGGTTTAGGTTAGGTTATAGGTTAAAGTTTAGGGAATTGACTTTAGGTTATAGGTTTAGGTTTAGGTTTAGGTTGTAGTTATAGGTTTTGGGATTTAAGAATAGGTTTAGGCTATAGGTTAAGGGTGTGGTCCCTGCAAATATAGTTATAAACACGGCTTGCTCTAATTGGCCAGGCCCTTCCAATGCTGTCCATAGAAAATGGACAGCTTCATCATGGTCATAACAGCGGTTCCCATCTTATAGGGACCCCCGCTCAACATCCGGATAGCTCTGACGCACATCCGGGTCTACTCCATCAATTTCGAGTAAATATATAAATATGGCTTGTCCAAATGGCCAAGCTACTCCAATGCTGTCCATAGGAAATGGACAGCTTCATCATGGTTATAACAACAGTTCTCACCTTCCAGGGACCCCCGCTCAACATCCGGATAGCTTCGACGCACATCCGAGTCTTCTCCATCAATTTCGAGCTAATACATTTAAAAATAATATAATTATATATAAAAGTATCTGAATACTTAAGGAAGGCCTCCCATATTCGTATTATTGGTTACTCATCCCTTTGTCTATAAGCCACAATCGACCAACACTTTCTATTGCTACCTGTAATCTGAAACCAACACAAATATAACTGGGAAACAATATAAGGTATAAGAAAAATGAATTTACCTGTACACATCATTAAATGTTTCCCTATAAGGAGGTGATATTATATCTTTGATAGCCACAACCTGTATGACAGAGAAAAATGCAACTGATACAGTCTGTTACAATCCAAAGGAGAAAAAAGATTTGTGGCTGCACCGATATTCTAGTACATTACGAACGGGCTGCCTACGTACCAAAAAAGTCAGATTGGGATCAAGCTTCTACATAGTTCTTTTTAAATAACCAAGTTATTAAAGGTCATAAATTTCATATTTAACAAAGTATCACTGAACGTCGTCTTAAATCGTTTCTAGTTGGGATTTAAGAATAGGTTTAGGTTAAGGTTATAAGTTTAGGTAAAGGTTATAAGTTTAGGTTATAGGTTAAGGTTTAGGTTTAGGTTATAGGTTATTGGTTAAGGTTTAGGTTAGGTTTTAAGTTTAGGTTAAGGTTATAGGTTTAGGTTATAAGTGTAGGTTATAGGTTTAGGTTTAGGTTAGGTTATAGGTTAAGGTTTAGGGAATTGAGAATAGGTGTAGGTTTAGGTTTAGGAAATTAGGTTCGGGTTCGGGTTAAGGTTTAGGTTATAGGTTTTGAGATTTGAGAATAGGTTTAGGTTACAAGTATAGGTTTAGGTTATAAGAATAGGTGTAATGACCTTGGAAATTCTGTGCTAATCTTTCCTTAAGTAGTTGTTTTTGGGGTAATTAGCGCTATACTCGATTTCTTGTGAAATTCGCATCAGTCACTTTAAATTGTATCTGCATGGCTCAAAACTTGTAGATTAGTTAGCACTATGTTACTCTGAAATCTGGGATCCATCGCTAAATCCAGTTGTTCTGGGGAATTTTTGGAAGATCTGGATCGGACTGGACCGCGCGTCGAAAGTCCGATAGCGATGATCTTAGGCTGTTGCGGTCACCATGTTGGGCTTGACC